>NW_026991712.1:44812766-46104552 GCF_029215605.1 Mirounga angustirostris | reverse complement strand
GGAGAGAAGGCAAAGGGACTGGAGGCATACTGAATGAAAAGGAATGCAAGCAGAGAGGAAAAATGATCTCTGCTTCAAAACCTGTGAAGAGTTGGTTCTGTTTATATGTACTGCAGATTCAAAAGTAAGAGGAAAAAGCTTAGCCAAAGTTAAATCAGCTAGCAACCTGCATTGACAAATGAGGACTTTGTTTACACTCCCAGCAAAGTGCATAAAATTTAAAATTAAAATTGAAAAGGTGCAGTCATATGACTTCTTAGAGTGCATGCCAGAGTTTTGCACACTGACACTATGGTAGCCAATGAGGTTTACTCAAGGTGTGGTTATACCTCACAGAGTGCACATCAGTTCATTAAAAAGTTAAATATGATTTAGTTATATTAATACTCTGTGAATATATGTATTAATAATCTATCAATATGAGAGAGCTTCATATATCAGACTGGAAAAACTTAATGGAATATACAGCTTCAGGAAAACAATTCCAAATGGAGAACTTGGATCACACCTAAAGCAGACACTATTTAAACACTAAACAGACTGTCCTGCTTTGCTCAAGACATACTATGGGATGTAAAAAGATAAAAACAACTAAAAATTGATAAAAAATTAGAGGAGCTCTTTATTCATAGATTTTAAAGAATGTTACCAAAAAAACAAAGGAGGAAGATAAATTGAAGCCTAATTTAAAGGTCCTTAGATTATAAACAAAGATACAGTGATAATAACAGTAATAACAATTTATTGAGCACTTACTGTTTACTTGATAATCATGTTACCAGGCAATTATATTAAGGTTTTTTTAATCTTCCCAATCCTGTGAGTTAGGCATTATTATCCAAATTGCATAGGTGAGGAAAGTAGGAAATGGCAAGTACTCGTTTGCTCATAACCACAACTAGTAACTGGCAAGGCAAACATTTAAAAACAAAATTTTCAGACATATTAGACACCCACACTTCAACAAAACCTTAGTAATGTCTATTTCTAAAAACATCAAAAACTAATGATTTACTATATGCTGGCTAATTGAACATAATAATTAAAAAACATCCTACGGGGGGGGGAAATAAATTGAAACCAACAACAAAATAAAATAATAAAATATAATAATATAAAAACTACCTCAAAAGTTTATTTTATCATTTCTTCATCTATAACACTATTAAAATAATTTAGCAATTAATGAGCAAAACTGGAACCCCTGCACAGTTTCATCCGGATGTCTTAGATTACTACTAACCCTAAATCTATTCAATGTGTTTACTGAACATATATATGTATTTCTGATGGATTGCTCATTTTTTTTTACCCATTTTTTAAAGATTTTATTTATTTATTTGACAGAGAGAGAGATAGTGAGAGCAGGAACACTAACAGGGGGAGTGGGAGAGGGAGAAGCAGGCTTCCCGCGGAGCAGGGAGCCCGCCCGATGCGGGGCTCGATCCCAGGACCCTGGGATCATGACCTGAGCCAAAGGCAGACACTTAACGACTGAGCCACCCAGGCGCCCCTTTCTACTGATTTTTAATAGTTCTTTATATAGGAAAGATATTAATGTCTTTCCATTGTAGATGTTATGTTTTTTTTATGTGAAATTTAATTTTGTTTGTGGTACTGCTGATATACACATTTTTTAAAAAATTAAAGCAGTGTATATCCATCTACTTATACATGCTGTCTTACAGAACAAAAAATCTATTTTATAAATTTAAAAGGCAATCTTTTGCAGATTTCTTTAAAAATGTTAAGTATTTGTAAGTTGTTATACAGAAAATTTTCATGCTCTAATTATTTATCAACCATTTTTAAAATTTATGGTTACCAAAATTTTGTAGTTTTCTTTACAAATAAGCCTAGTGCATTTATTTTTAGTCTCATTCTTCAGTATTTCATGTTTTATATTGCTACTGTGATAAAGTCATTTTTCATGATGTTTTCCAAGGAGTTATTGATGGCATACAGAAAAGCTATTTGATTTTATAGAGATTTTGTAATAGGCCATGTCACTATTCCATTTATTTTTTACAGTTTTTATTACCTTCTTGGCATTCTCAGTAGATAATCATATCATATAGAGATTGTTCTAATTATATTTTTTCATAATAGTTCATATATCTAATTTATTTTATCCTGTGTCATTTTGTCCTTTGGCTACACCTTCCCCTAAATTATTATATAATAGCAGTGATAAAGGATATCATTGTCCTAGTCTTGCATTTAACGAAACTATCCCCACTTCACACAATTAAATATAATTCAAGATTTAAAAAATATTTAAAAAGTACTACTGAATTTGGTTACATTTTTTTGTTAAAGTTTATCAAGAGAATCCTGTGCTTTTCTCCATTGTACATACCTAATGTGATAGAACATATGAATAGATGCCTTAGGGATAAGTTATCCTTTTATTATTGTCATCTGTACTATTGGCTATTTTATATATCTATATAAATATATATAAACACACATACATACATACATATATGGCTGTATGGCTTGATCTGTGTTAAACACTTAATTTCAGAAATGTACACATATATCTCTTGGTAAGATTGATGTATAAATGTATTTTTTGTACCATCTACAAGTGTTCGTGTTATGTCAGATTCATAAAAGAAGCTTAGAAGCTCTACATATTTTTATGTCCTATAATAATTTACATAAAAAGGAATATATGCTCCCCAATCATTTACATGAACTTGAAAATAAAATAATTTTGTCCTAGTACTTCTCTTGGGGATAATTCTTTGAGAACATTCAAAATGTATCTCACATTATTGGGTTGTTCAAAATTATTCTATCATCTCAAATCATTTTTCTGAAATTATATATTATTTCCAAAGGTCCATTTCCTCAATTTTTTAAACGCAGAAGAATTGTTTTTTCAGGTTTCATGTCTCCAAATTAAAGTTTTATCTGGTCTGCCAAAGTCTCCACTTAATTCCCCAAATAACTGGGAAATATCAGGAAACAAAGTTGTAAACTGGCCCAGTAGGGGACGCAGTTTTCAATCTTTTCTCATCTGCCCCAACTGTAAGAGACATTCCTCAAAATTTCTGTGAGATGCGGTAGATAACCTTCCATTGTTCCTGGCATTTACATATTTTTCTCCTACGTTGGCATCATTTCATCACTGCAGTGAGGATTTGGTAAAGAGTGGAACACACGTAACTAAATTGCTAGCCTAACTTACCTGGAAATGCTTTTGGACCATTTTGATGTAAAGTGTCTGTTATTCTTGGTTAGAAATCATTATAGGTTAAAATGCAATGGACACAAGAATGTTCAATTAAGATGGATGACTTCTAAATTGCTAAAATATGCAACCACCCTGGACAAAAATTAGGACTAACCCCTTTACAAATCTGCTATTATGAATATCAATAGAAAAGTAATGATTCTGAGAGGAAGCAGTGAGGGGGCATCTCTTGCCCTTTTCTGGTCAGGCCACTGTCAGCAGTTCCACAGAATCTATGGGTGCCACCATTCCGAAAGACATTTCCGCTCAATGTTTCCACACTGCAAGGAAATGGGAACTTTGTTCCTCCTTAAGAGCCAGCTAGGATCATTCTTCCCAATGAGCTGATATTGTCCCTCCTGGTAAAACTTCCCAGACACTAGCGGTTTTCTTTCAATGGCTTTACAGAATGGCTAGAACATTTCAGTTACATTTTGAATTGCTTTGAGTTGTGTTAGTATACTACTTCTGATAATAAATCTATTCATGCATTTTATGGGACCTATCAACTTTAGTATCTAGGTGATCAGTCAGAAGTACTGAAATAGAAAATAAATTAGAAAGTGTGATTTTTTTTTTTTTCTACTGGAGACCTGCTTGCAGAGGTATATGGAGTTATACCAAGTTTTTAGAATCCTATTTCACCTGATTTTGGAATCTTGGATGCATACTCTTCCCTGTAAGAATTTATTTAACAACTGTTATAAAGTGAGATCACTATAATTATCCTTTATAGAAAACAATTTCTTTTCCCTAAACATATTCCAGGTAATACAGAAACATAATATCCTTCCCATTTAGGGCACTAATCTTGGTAACAAAAATTTTGTTTAAGCTATTCAGCTGAACACTCTCTTGTATCTGGTCCCTCTTCATTCGGGCCTCTCAGACATTCTACTAAAAACTCTTCCAGGGCTCATCTGAGAGCACTTTCATACAGTAAGTTTACCTTTCTAATTTCTAGTCTAGACACCGATGAGATCAGTAATACAAGACACATGTTTGCATCTATCATTTACAAATTGTTTTTCCCTTTCTATTTATTCACATAACTGAAACATGAAATACATGGGAGGGGTGAAGACAGATACAGTTTAAATTCCCTTCAGTTAAGCCTAAAAACTTAATTCTTTTCATTTTTTAATAAACTGATTTTAAGTCTAAATATTCATTGCCTTGAAGTGTCATTAATGATTACACTCAATATATTCCTAAAATACATATCTATAATTAGGAATGTAACCATAGTCAATATAACTATAATGTAATCATATAACATTCTAGTATATAATCCATCAAGTATATATTAAAAGATTATTTTATCATAGTTGAAAAAATTTGATATTTTGAGCTAAGATATTGGTACCTGAACTTATGCTAAGAAACAATCCTACATACTACTTTTGTAATGTTACACTAAACTAAGTGACCAGGAAGTTATAATGTGAGTAGGGCCCAAGTACTTGGGTTTTATAATAATGACTATGGTATGATTTTGTAACAGATTTATGATACCAGCTGTATTTTACGGCAGTATTTTTGTCTTTAGTTTCTCCAGGGGAGATATATATTATTTATGATTTGGCTGAAGATGAAATGGCTCCAGGGATTAGTAATGAGATATGGAACCTTTCATCTCAGAGTTTTTAGTTCTAGCATATGATACTTATGCCTGAGACTCCACATCACCTGCTGCTTATGAATTATGCTAAGTAACCTGAATTTAGAGAGTTGAGTCAAATCACCCGCAACCAAATTTCATCTGTTGCAAGCTGCATCTTCATAAGTAATCAGCAACCTTTGTGTTAAGCTTTGCAAGGATGTCATAATTAATTTAGTCTATAGATGCTGGCTCCCTTTGGTGGCATACAGCCCCAAAGCCTCACAGAGTAGACTAATCTCTCAACTGTTGTTGGTCTACTAGCCACTGTTGTCTATTGGTTGTTGGTCATTTGGTCACTGGCTTAACTATTAGTCCATTATTATTCCATTAACATATATTAGGTACTGTTTAATAAGTTCTACATCAGTTGCTTTACATTTTATGCATAAGATCTGAGGTAGGGATTATTATTCCCACTTTATATATTGAGTAGATTGAAATGAAGCTTTCCTGAAACCAAATAGCAGAGAGTGAATCTAAGGTTCAAACTCAGAGCAAACACACCTTTGAATATTAAACAAATTGGGCAAAGTGCCCAAGATTCAAAGATATGCTCTGTATACATTCACTCCCTCCCATCTGCTGTCCAAAAAAAGAGAAAAGAATTTTAGTAACATTTTCTTTTACTGAATATTTTAATAAAGTATATTCAAGTCAGATTTTTTCTTCACATTACTCCCAGGTTCTAGATTCTAGATGAGCACTGTTAGGACACCTATTAACACTATATAATTTAATTTTAAATATGTATACAAATTTCAAATATGCAATTTAAAATGTTAAATATATATAAGACACAACACACATACACACACACAGTGTTAACTTGGTGGCAATTTACACTTTTAAGCAAATATACTACCATTCAGTATGATAAATACACTGTAATAGCAATTTACTAAGTGGTATCTTAGTGACTTATGGATTACTATATGTTTAGAAAATATGTAGGCAGTAAAAGCAACGCACAAAGTCCACAGTAAGAATAAGAAATAAGCTTCTTGAGAAAAATAAATTTACTTTCTGCTGAAAATATTTATTTTCTTCTATTTTCTCTTATGTCCCCCTCACCACCACCACCACCACCACCACCAATTTCCAGTATGATGTTGTCATAGAAACTAATTATAATACTCTGACTGCCTTAAAAAATGTTTGAGGAACAAATATTCCATGGGTAATATCCTAATGAAGATTTAAAAAATTATTCTCCTTTAAAAAATCAATTAGTGTCAATCATTATATTCATTCATCCATTTAACATATAATTTTGAATTCCTATTTTTTACAAAAAACTGTAAGTGCAAAAATCATATTAATAAAAAAGTATTAAAATGTGTTTTCATTGTTGTATTTATATTCTGTTCAGCAGTAAAAAGATAAATAAGCAAATAGATAATTTAAGAGGAATAAATACTATAAAGGAAATACACCACTATTTTTTATTTATACTAGTATATTATTTATACTAGGAAAGCAGAGAATCTCAAAATGTCTGGTAAAATAAGTCTTGATTTATCATAAGGAGCTGAGTATCTTTTTCCTGCAGCAGAGATAAAAAGAAACCCTCTTAGACATTTATTTTTTAGCTTTCACACAAAAAACCAAAAACATATACCCAAGCATTTCTCTGTTCCCAATCTCAACCTACTCATACATGTAACTTTAATTTTCCTATTATGTTCTCAAGTGGGTCAGATGAACAGACTGTCCTATACAGATATCTGTGATTCATGATTTCCCCCAAAGAGAGGTACAATTTGCGGGGGGAAAGAATCTTCAATATTTGTAAGATTAGAATCTGATACTGTCATTTACAGAACAAGTGTAAGCTAATGCCATATATGTTGAACTTGTTGCATTGTTAATAACTGTAGAGAAATAATTCAGACCTAGGGCTAAGATGCATCCATTTTTTATGTTGCATGTAATGATTCTGAGTTAAAGGAAATATGTTGTTGGTGCCACCAAGAAAACTCAAGAATCAAAAACAGGAAATAAGAAAGAGCATATTTCCCAGGTTGATTCCCTAACAATAAATCAGTGCCATTATCTTTACACCCTAATAGTGCACTTACTCACAGTGGCAAACCTCTGACAGTCACTTTAATACATCTTGAGGTTAGTGTCAAGTTGTATAACTTAGAACAAATTCCAGGTGGTGAATTCCGAGGCTCATGACTGGTGCGCAATGAATGACTGTATTTTTAGTAAACCTTTTAATCCTATGGAAAGCCTATCTGACGTGAGGGTGTAAACCATAGATCACTGTGGCAAACGTCTTTAGTCTGAGAAAAAAAATCCCCATTATTTACAGTCTCCTTTGAGGGAAAATCTCTTCTCTGAGTCTCTATTATATATGGTTTAGAAAATAATGTGTTAATAGTTGCATTTTCATTTATGTGTAACCTCAGAAGGAAATGATTTTGACATGTGTTTTCTAGATTATGTCATAAATATATAGGATTCTTTTTTAAAATGCTACATTTTATTCTAAAAATAGAGAATTTGGTGTCAGAATCCTGTGGCTTTTAGTCTCATTCCCCATCTGATATTGACTCATTCAAATTTTTATAGAGCACTAACACTTTAACCATAACTTTTATTAAAAAGAAATAACAATTCTCCACACTCAGTGAGCTCACAGGTTAGTAGAAAAAAAAAATTTACAGTGATATAATAACTGCATTATGAGACAATATCTTTGCTACAAGAAAATACAGATACTAGTTATGAATAAGAATGTTAAAATCAGATTGAAGGCAGACCACCAAGACTCATGAGATAATGTGAGGGTGTCTAGCACATAGGTTTGTTTGATACAGAAAATAAAGAAATAAAACAAATAGTTACATTTGAATAATGAAAAATAGGTTCCAATTTGATCAAAAGTTTTAAGTATAGGTCCAAGAAGCTCAATGAAGCCCACGTGGGATTAATTGAAAGAAAACCACAACTAGGCACATCAAAGTCCAAATCCTGAAAACCAAAGAAAAAGTTTTAAATGAGGTCAGAGGAAAAGGGTGTTAGTTATAGTAAGATGAACAATGATAAAAATAGGTGTTGACTTCTCATCAAAGGCAATGCTTGGCAGAGGACAGTGGAATTACATCTTCAACATTTTTTTTTTTAAGACTAAAAACTAGAAACTTATATTCAGTGAAGCTATACTTCAAAATAAGTACAACATAAAAAAAAACTATAGAGAAGTCAGAGCTGAGAGATTTTATCACTAGCAGACCTATGCCATAAAAACACTAGAGGAGTCCTTCAAGCTGGAGGGAATGATACCAGATGGAAACATGGGTCTAAAGGAAGGAAGGGAAAACACCAGGACTGTGATATGTGGAAAGATAAAAGACTAATTCTTTTTTTCTGTTCTTAATATCTTTAAAAGACAACTGATGGTAATTCTTAATGCATGTAAATGAAATTGGCTTTTTGAAAAAGATAACTGAAGCAACAATAAAAATGTATTATGGTGTTTGTAAGATAAATAGATGTAAAATATTTAGCACACTAGCACAAAGATTGGGAAGAAAATAAAAGGACATGCCTTACATCATACTTGCAGTAGTAAATATCAATTCTAGGATAAGTGCAATAGGTTCAAGATACATATTATAATCACTAGAACAACTACTTACAAAATTTTTTTAAAAAGGTAAATAAGATTGTTTTAATTTGGGTAAAATCACCTGAAAATCAAAACTGAACCTTGGTTTCAAAATGTCTCTGAGAAAGCAGTACAGAGGGAAAAAAAATGCACGGAACACTACTTAGCTTAAATAAATTCTGCAATAAGCTATGTGTCAATTCAAGCAAGAAAGGGGAAGGGACAAGAATGCACATGCTATCTTTCCTGCTTGCAGGTGGGTCACCTTGATCTGTGTCAGCAGTTGCTGATGGTTGATATGTATGGGCCCATCAATCAGCTCAGTGCACTTGAGAGATACTCAGGAAGTCCATGCTCTATTGATGTCCAATATCATCTGGCTTCTGGGTTTACATGCTGACTGGAGTACCTGGGCAGTAATAATCTCTTCTCTTCTATTGGCTCATCATTATCTCATCTAGTTCTGGTTGGTTATACTCAAAGTCATCTCATACATTAAGTCATGGGTTAGGTAAATTATGTTTAACTTTGGAGTACAGCAGGTGTTTGTCTCTTTTGGACAAGGTAGCTATAGCAACAAGCTCTCAAACAACTTAATGCTTATCAGTAGATGAACTTACATTTTCACCTATTTATAATTTTTCAGGCTTTTGGGATAAAGTGTGCTTTTCAACTCCTTGGAGACATATTTATGAGCAATTTGGGAGAAGTATGTTAATAATCCAAGGATCCATTTTGGGCAGGAAATTGTCTATAATTTCAAGCATAATAAAGATATTTATGTTTACTCTCATGAGGATGAAGCATCTTTTACATTATTTTACATATCACAGAGATATGGCTAAAAGCCAACAGAAGAATATAATGACAATAGAAAATAAATAGCAAGAGAGTAAACAAAACCAACCATGTCATTAGTTACATTAAATGTAAAAATAGTACACACTTTAATTAAAAGGCAGAAATTGGCCAGACTGAACAAAAAGTTAAGTCCTAACTACATGAAGTTTATAAGAGAGTAGTTTAAATATCAAGTAAATATATGGGGAAAAATGTGAAAAGTAAATACATGGAAAAATATGCTATGCAAACTCAGATCATAAGAAAACTGGTGTTCCTATCAGACAAAGTATACTTTAAGACAAAAAGGCATATTTCAGAACTATAAAAGGGCCAAGGTCAACTACTCTAGGAGACATAGCCATCCAAAATATGTAAGAGCTTAAAATCAGAGGGCCAAAATACAAAAATTGACAGGAGAAAAAAAGAAATAGAATAAATCAACAATGATTATTCAGGACTTTACCATTCCTCACTAATTCATAGATATTATATATATATAGGTATAAAAAAAAGTATATAGCAGATTATAACAACACCGTCAATTACTGTTTCATTTCATCCACTCAATAATTTATTGGTCCTATGTTGAACCTGACATTGTATTTAGGACTGAATTGCAATGACAAATAAGATTCAGTCTCTTTTTAAAAAGCTCAAATTTTTGATAAGACACAGATAGAAATAGATAAATTTCAATTAAATGTGCTGTTGAATATTTTAATAATTTAAGCCCATTGTAATAGGTGTTGTTGCAGAAATGTGAACAGAGTTTGTTGCAGAGTAGCTAATTCTCATTAAGGAAATTAGAGATTTTATTAGGGAGAGGATATTTGAGCTGATAGTTGAACAGATATTTTTAAAGACCAGAGTAGCTAAAGGAGTAGGGTGAGTCATTCCATAGAAAAGGAAGAGCATCTACAAAGGAATGCAGTTGCAAAAGGTTCTGTAATGTCTTGGAAATGTCACAGAAGAAGAGGGAAAGGTCCCAATATGAGGCTGTAATAGTAGATTGAGGGTGATTTTGAAGATGTGTATGTCCTGAGATAAGAAGTTTTAATTTTAATCTATTGGCTTAAAAATCCAACAGAAAGATACAATGTCATCAGCACTTTTAGGATGATACGCCCGGTCACAATAGAAGTCAGTCCCAAATCAAGTTAAGCTGGAGGTAGAAACACAAGTAAAGTAGATTATAACTTCTAACTTGGTGGTGATATAACATGTTGGTCCATTTCCATAAGCTGCATGAAATGTCACACATAATTTGTTACCAGTCAAATACTAAAATTTACAAATTATTTAGAAGAGATTCAAGTAAGTCCTTATAACAAAAATCTTTTACTCACTTACATTATAATATGTTTTCTTGAGTGGGAGCAAACCGATATTAGTAAAGCTAACAAAACAGAAATTGTACATAAGCCTATACCCATATGCCTCTGGAGCACACACAAATTGGCCATCGATGACATCATCAGTATACACCCAGATGTCCAAACTAGTAAGCTGAGCCTGATTCTAGACCATTTTTCCTCTTACTAACCACCCCAACTAAACTTGCAAAATGTTGCTTTTTTTAATATTCCTTATTTTCTCCTAATATTCCTTTTTTTTAAATTTTCACTGCTACTGCTTTTGTTCTTTCCATCATTATTTCTCCTTTTAATACTATAATACCCTTACAATAATACTACCTTACATGGTTCTCATAACATTATGGATAAAATGAATGCTTCCTCAATAACTCTTTAATTTTATTTCAACAAGTCCCCAAAGTATTCCTTTTCAAGAATAAAATATAAATTCAGTTCCAAATTTAATATACTCTTTTATTCTCTCTTCTAGCTTATTTATGCTTTATCCTGTCCTTGGGATGCTGACTGAATTTTACTGATATTTTGCTGGATAATTCAGGAATTCTCAAATCAAGTTTATTGTCTTACGTGAAAATTCCCAATGAAATTATACACACCAGAGACAAAGAAGAAATCAAATCACCAAACTATTGTAAAATGAGTGACATTAACCTAAAATAAACACTGATGAAGCTGGGTTGGAGCATTAATTTGGCTCAAGACTCAAGCAGATTTTCTCCTATTCTGAAAGTCTCAGGTTTACCACTAACTGATCACCAATGGATGAGAGCACCATATTGCACAAAGAGAGAAAAAGAATGAAAGAGAGAGGGAGGTTGGCAGGAAAGGGAAGAGAACTAGACTCTATACAATCACCCCACTGTCCTGAAAAATGCAGACAATAAATAAGTATCCTGGAATCAATAAATCCAGTTAGAATCTCTTTCTTGAGGGCAAGTATATGGGGGGAGGGCAGCTAGGATATTAGTGAAGGGAAAAAAAAAAAAAAAACATTTGAAGAGATCATAGCCAAGATTTCTAAATTCAAAGAAAATTGTAAGTCCACAGATCAAAAAAGGTCAACAAGTCCCAAGCACAAGAAAATTGAAGAAAATCTCATAAAAGATAATGATTTAATTGCTTAAAACCAGGGATAAAGACAAAAATTTTAACAGCAACCAGAGAAAAGACACATTGCATATATTAGAACAAAGCCAAGATGTCCACAGATCTGGTTAAAAACAATGCAAGCAAGAAAACACTGCAGCAGCATTATTAAAGCTGTACAATAAATAATAGCATAGAATTCTATACCCATACCTTTCAAAAACAAAGACAAAATATAACTGTATTCAGAAATACAAAAACTGAAAGAATTCACCATCAACAGACCAGTTTTGCAGGAAATGTTAAACTCCTTCAGGCAGAAATGATACTAAATGAAACTACAGATCCATATAAAGAAATGAAGAGCATGAAAAATGATAAAGACATGGTTTATAAGAGAGTAGTTTAAATATCAAGTAACCTATGTAATTTAACCTATGTAATTCTGTTCTTATTTAAAGCTTTCAAAAAGATAGTTGGCTGTCTAAACAAAAATAATGTCAATGTATTGGTGTTATACTTTATACATACAACAATAGTATAAGAGGCTGAGGAGAAAGAAATGGAAGATTGCCTTTGGAAGGTTCTTATACTATACATGAAGTGATACAATATCACTGAGATTAAGTTAAAGATATATACTGTAACCAGAATCAACCATAGTAACAAAAGAGCACTATACTTTGTAAGCCAAAAAAAGAAGATAAAGCAGAAGCATCAAAATACATGGCTGACCCAAAAAAAGCAGGCAAACAAGTACATGATGTATTTCCACTTACATAACACTTCAGAAAATGCAAATGGATGTGTACTAATAAGAAGTAGAGCTTGGGGGCGGGCGGAAGGTGCGCAGGGAATGGGATGAGCAGGTAGAACAAGATTACAAAGAAATGAGGAAAGGCTGGGGAGATAGCTATCCTCACCATATTGATTTCTGTGGTGGTTTCTCTGTTATATAAATATGTAAAAATGTACCAAATTATAAAATTTAAGTTTGTGCCGTTATCTGTTAACTATTCTTCAGTCATGGTATAAATACATTTCTGAAAACAATAAATTATCATCCTAATAAAGATTATGGACCAGGAGGGCTGTATGGACTAGAAACCAACTGATAGCATATAGAAAAAAGAACACAGAGAATGAATGTCAGTTTTGGGTGGCTAAAAATGGATTAATAAAGAAAGGAATAAAAGAAGAGTTAAGATAGAGTTGTACTGTCCAATAAGGTAGGCACTAGCCATGTGTGGTTACTGAGCACTTGAAATGTAATTAGCTCAAACTAAAATTTTTTACAGGTATAACACCCTGGATTTCCACCCCCCATCAATTTAAAAATAATAAAATATATTATTAATGCTTTTATTAAATCTTTATTATATACTTTAAATCTTATTAAGGGGGCACCTGGGTGGCTCAGTCCATTAAGCCTCTGCCTTCTGCTCAGGTCAGGATCCCAGAGTCCTGGGATTGAGCCCCGCATTAGGCTTCCCACTCAGTGGGGAGTCTGCTTCTCCCTTTGCCCCTCACCCCACTCATGCTCTCTCTCTCAAGTAAATAAAATCTTAAAAAAAAATAAATCTTATTAAGATTTTAGATATGTTGGATTAAATAAGGTATATTATTAAAATTAATTCTATCTTCATTTTACTTGTTTTAGTGTGGTCACTGGAGCAGTTAAAATTACATGCGTAACTTGAATTAAATCTATATAGGACAGTACTCTTACGGGATGGGAGGTGGATAGTGTCTATAAACAACTAGGTCAACAACGCAAGTAAAATACTGTCACAGTAAATTTCACCAAAACTAACAATATGTAAGATACTCACAGAATCATTTGAGACTGTAGTGGACTAATAATTCACATTCTTGCATTTTCCTTAAAGCATCATTCATTAAATGCAAGAGAAAAAACTGAGTAGTTTGTTACTACAAAGTATGAGAATCTTATCAGATGCTGATTCAGAATATTCCATGTGAAAATTAACATTACAGTAAAAAGTAACTTGACTACCTATTTATCAGAGACTAAAAAATTACATAAGAAATTTTCCCTAATTGAACATCTACAAGTAGATATGAAATTAAATTCTGTATCCAATCTTAACCATTATGTTGATTCTCAAGTTAAGCCCAAATATTTTTTATTTTTTTTTAAGATCGTATTTATTTATTTGAGAGAGAGACAGAGAGCAGAGAGAGAGAGGGAGAGCATGAGTGGGGGTAGAGGGGCAGAGGGAAGAGAAGTTGGCTCCCCACTGAGCAGGGAGCCCAGTGTGGGGCTGGAGCCCAATGTGGGGCTGGATCCCAGGACTGATCTTGACCTGAGTTGAAGGCAGACACTTAGCTGACTGAGCTACCCAGGTGCCCCAATATTTTTAGATATTAGCATAGCTGTATTTTTTTTTTTTTACTTCTTTCATTTAATTTTATTTTAATTCTAGGGTAGTTAATATACAGTGTTATATTAGCTTCAGGTGTACCATATTCAACAATTCCATGCATCACCCAGTGCTCATCTTCAGTGCACTTCTTAATCCTCATCATCTATTTAACCAGTCCTGCCACCACCTCCCCCCTTGTAACCATCAGTTTGTTTTCTATAGTTGAGCCTGTTTCTTGGTTTGTCTTTTTTTCCCCCCCTTTGTTTGTTTCGTTTTGTTTCTTAAATCCCACATATGAGTGAAATTATCTTTCTCTGACTGACTTATTTCACTTAGCATTACCCCACACTCCACCATCATTTCCCTGTCATCACCCGCAGCTAGCCACACAGGAGACTAAAGCTACTTTGTAGCCATACTTAGCAACTAACCTGAGAGCTCTTCCTGAGCAAAGCCTAGTCAGTCTTCTAAAACTGTTCCTGTTCTCCATGGCAAGCTTCAATTTTATTTTCACATTTTCCTGATAGAGCTGAGAATTTTCTCTGTTGGTTACAGATCCAAATTCTCTACCCTCAGTAGGAACCCAGTCTATCAGATGGGTGGTGTGTACTTCGGTACATTTAAGAAGAAAGAACACCAACTGCCAAGAAATAAAGTGCACCTTACACAAAGTATACATATGTACCAACTTCAGCTGTTAAGTTATGAATTCAGGACCCAGAAGAGTGCCAAAAATAACTGATCATGCTGTTTTGCTGTATGAATATTTATAGAGTTGATTGACAAACTTTTAAAATTAATCTTAATGTTCCTTAAGGTTGTCACTCTGCAATTTGCTTCAGTGGAAGATGTGACATTCATTTTGATTTATTAGCTGCCTGCAGAGTTTTGATTACTCAGCCATATGTTTTACCCTCCTTAAAAAATTTGGAAACCAATCCCCATCTTCTTATGTGCACATTTAAAGAGACTTTGCTTAAACCACCCTTTGATTAACTTGCTACCTACAATTAGAATACAATAGGTTGTGTAACAGTAACAATCAACACAGACATTTCAATGGCTTAGCACAATAAAAGTTTATCATTTGTGCTAAAAGTCCACACAAGTCAAAAAGTCATTACACATCGGGCGCCTGGGTGGCTCAGTTGGTTAAGCGACTGCCTTCAGCTCAGGTCATGATCCCAGCGTCCTGGGATCGAGTCCCGCATCGGGCTCCCTGCTCTGCGGGGAGCCTGCTTCTCCCTCTCCCACTCCCCCTGCTTGTGTTCCCTCTCTCGCTGTGTCTCTCTCTGTCAAATAAAAAAAAAAAAAAAAAAAGTCATTACACATCATCTTATATTGCATTATCTCCACTCAAAAGAAGGGGCACCTGGCTGACTAAGTCAGTAGAGTATGGGACTCTTGATATCAGGGTTGTGAGTTTGAGCCCTGTGTTTTGTGTAGAGATTATTTAAAAATAAAAATAAAATAAAAGTAAAGTAAAATAAAATAAGGACTAGAGATCTGAGTACATTTGAGCTTTATCAGCTATGGAAAAGAGGGATGGGGGAGAATTAAGGGTTTAGAAAAATTCCTAAATCTCTAATATCAGCAACCGGGTAGTTGGTGATGATTTCAAGTGAATAAAGAAAAAGAAAGCTTAAAGCTTTAAGTACCTTAAAGTAAGTGGTAAACATACTAAAAGAAAATATAGGTAAATATCTGTATAACTTTGTGAAGGAAAAAAGTTATTAAACTTGAAATAGAGTTATGAAAGATATCAACTCTAAAGGACAGATTTTTGAACAAAAATTTTGAAGATATTTTGCTTAAAAAATTTTTGAAGATATTTTGACAAAGACACTTATAAAATCAAGAAGATAAAATGAAACCTAGAGCAAAGTATTATCAAAAAATGTGGCAAAGAGATAGTATCTTCAGTAAATGAAGACTTACAAATCAGAAAAGTAAACTGCAATTTCCTAACATCTAAAACATACAAATAGCCTATGTGAAAAATTGTTCACCTTCATAAAACTTTTAAAAATGTAAACTAAAATAATAACATGTTTAAAATAGCAAATTGATAAATATTAAAAAAAGGGTAATATGCAATACCATGAAGGATACATGAAAACAATCATTTCTACACTCTTCTTGTGGAAATATATATTAGCAGAATCTTTCTTGAAAGCAATTTGATCCTGCATACCTTAAACTTTAAATATGCTTGTGCCCTCTCACTGAGAAATTTCACTCCCATACTTACCACAGAAGGTTTGACTTAATATAAAAGCAAATATCTGGAACCAAATTAAATGTCCGATAGAAGGACTTTGTTAAATTAATACCCAAATAGCTATGAAATGGATTATCATCCTGCTATTGAACTGTATGAAATGAATATTGACAGCTGAAAAGCTTAAAATATGTAAAGTTGAATTTATAATCTTTAATAGTTTTATTTTATGAACCTATTTTAAAAAACTATATGTGTATATTTAATAATATACCAGATCCTACATGAAATTCCCGTGTATAAATATAATATTTAGCTCTGTCAGTCAGGGTCCACCAGGAAATAGATGGTACCTTCTATTTGGATAACTCAAATAAATTTAATTTTAAAAATGAAATGTAGCTGAGGCAGGAGGAATAGTACAAGAAACCAGAGATGGCATGACCTGAGCAGTCACACTCACTGTACTGTTGACATGAAATGAGAGAATGGTAGGCAGTTCTTATGATAAGCCCCGATAAGCCTCACCTGCTTCCCTTTTCTCTTGAGTGTGGGTTGCACTTCGGGACTCACTTTTTTTTTTTTATTCTTATGTTAATCGCCATACATTACATCATTAGTTTCAGATGTAGTGGTCCATGATTCATTTTTTGTGCATAACACCCAGTGCTCCATGCAGAATGTGCCCTCCTCAATACCCACCACCAGGCTAACCCATCCTCCCACCCCCCACCCCTCTAGAACCCTCAGTTTGTTTTTTAGAGTCGGGACTCACTTCTAATGAATGAACATGGAAGAAGGAATGCAAGGTCACATCAAAGATTAGGTTTAAAGAGACTGTGGCTTTCATTTTGGTTCTCTCTTGCTCACTGCCATGGTCTCTCATCACTTGAACCAGGGGAAGCAAACTGCCGTGTTACGAGCAGTCCTATGGAGGGTCCCACACTACACGGAGAGGAATTGATGTCCTCAGTCCAACAGCCTATAAGGAACTGAAGGCTGCCAACAATCACAGGAGTGAACTTGGCAGAATATTTTCCAGCCCCAATAAATCTCAGTGACTGAAGCTCCAGCCAAGAGATTGACTACAACCTCATGTAAGACCCCAAGGCAGAGGCACCCAAGTAAACCAATCCTGGATTCTTGACTCACAAAAAGTGTGAGTTAAATTAAGTGTTTATTATTTTCATATGCTAAGAGGGGTAATTCATTACATAAAAATAAATAACATAAAGAAAGAAAGTCATACAGAGCAGACAACCTTGTGACCAATAGTGACCAAATATTGAGGAATGGTAGGCAGTTCTTATGATAAGCCCTGAACCCACAAAGGGAGGAAATCAGAAGAACCAGTATCTTCACTTTATTCTACTCCCCTCAGCTGATCTAGTGGTAGAGAGCAGGATGCAGAACAATAGAAGGAATCTGGTGGGGCAGTAGAGGTATAGGGGATAATGATACTCTGTATCTATTATATTATGTACTATATATGAAAAGGTCTGGAAGGATACAGTACACACTCAACTATGGTGTTTATCTCTGGGTAGTGAGATTATGGTTATATAATTATTTTTTTGTTGTTTCAAACAAAATTAAATGAGTTGTTAAATAGCATTTCAAAAATCATATGCTTACCTTGACTACTCAATCATGTTATGCATTGTTTTAAGAATTCCATTATATTAAGCCAGTTGCATGTTCCTGAAGTAAAATCTTCATTAAAGTGTTTCTGACTGCTGTTTACTCTGACCTTATTTGACTGTTGAATTCTTCACTTCTAAAAGACCAGTAGACTACTATTTTGCCTTTCTTGCTGCCGTCATCAATTTTAGGACCAATTGCACAAATCAGGAGTCATACAGTGCATAGTTGTAACTCACATAATACAAAATTGTTTAGTAGACTCAACTATAATTTTTTCATCCATTATAAAGTGAAAATTCAGCTTTTTACTAAATGATTTCAGCCACCATCAGTGACTCACTATATTTGGGAAACAGTTCATCCTCCCCTCTACTTGAGATCAGATTTGTGTAATAAACAGTTTTTCTTAGTAGTTTAAGTCAATTATTCACATGGGTATAATTTCTTGCATTGGGATTTTTAGTAGTTGATAATTTTCTATTTGTCTTTCCCTGAATTGGTTTGTCAACTTCTTAATGTCTTGTTTCAGTTTGATAGTTTTTATTTCTCTAAGAATTATTCATTTCAGTTGTTGTAAAGCTGCACTGTTTTTCAAAATAATTGCAAAATAGATTTGAATTGATTGCTATGTTTACTTTTTATTTCTCAGTGCTTTATTTGGTGTTATCTTCATAGGTTTATTACATCAATGGTAATTAATTACTTTAATGTTTTCCAAATAAACAATTAGATTTTGTTTATCAGTTCTATTTTTCCCCTCATTTTGCCATACAGGTATTTTTGCCTTTATTTGTAATTCCTTTCTACATTTCTGTAATATATTAAAATCTCCAGCAGTAGACCTAATGTATTTTATTTACCTGTATTTTCCTTCTTTTGACAAATACCTGTTCTGCTACTTCTAAATATTTCTAAGCTCATTTGACTGAAAAATACATAAATTATTAACACTATTGCTGAATATTTATAAATTTTAAGAACTGGGAAAAGTGTTATAGCTAGCATTTTTCAAACTAAGGTTATAATTCATTAGGGCAAATGGAAAATAACTTACAGCATCATGGAAATCATTTTTATAAAGAAATAAAGTAGAATAAAGAAGACAGGAAAATAAAATACACTACCATATGGCAAGTATAAATGCTGTTATATGAAATGCCTGTTTTGGTTATACAGTATTATCGTGCATGCTTATGTGAGTATACATGTGATTTCTGTGTATAGAGTGACAATTTTTTCTATTGTATGTAGCCAAAGTTTGAAACAGTTTAAAACAAAGTTTAAAAAAATAAAGTTTAAAAAATAGTACCATGGATAAGCTGCCTCAAACTCTCATTTGAAACATAAGAAATATGAGATCTAGGAGATCATGTTTACCCAACGTCACATGTGATAAAGCTGACATGAATCTGTGGAATATCCAAAGCATTGGTCTTTCCACTAGAAAGCAATATAAAAGAATACTAAACATTAATTATTCAATTAATTTAAATTACCAGGGAAATACCTTACTATTGTGATTTTCATTGAAAATTATAATTTCTCTGAGTATCTCAAAGGTTTTTAAGGTCAGAATGTTCAAGGCATGACCTAAACAAGGTCCACACATTGTATTTAGCTGATGACTCTTATGACCCTAATATGTACATAATATTATGTACATCCCTCTTTTCCCTTTGTGATTTTTTTTTCTTATCTATTGAAGAAACTGGATCACCATTCAGGGTAAATTATCCCACATCTTGCTGATTGCATCCCCATAGTGTGATTTAAAAGGTTCCTCTATCCTCTGTATTTTCTATAAACTAATAGTAATATATAGTGGTTTTGATTATTTTTGGAAAGAATAATTTATAAGGAGTGTTGTGTATCTCCAATTGCACAAATCAGGAGTCATACAGTGCATAGTTGTAACTCGCATAATACAAAATTGTTTAGTAGACTCAACTATAATTTTTTCATCCATTATAAAGTGAAAATTCAGCTTTTTACTAAATGATTTCAGCCACCATCAGTGACTGTTGCTCAGATATATCCTTAGGGTTTTCAAAATTCAAGATTTTATATATATTTTCCCCTCTTCATTTATTAGTTTGGCTTTTACTACATAGAGATGTTGCCTCATCAGCTAGATGCCAGCTTTGAGGTACTGTGTATAGAAGCAAGTTAAAAATGCAGTTTTTTCCTTTATTTATCAGTGTTCAGAAAGTGAACTGGTTTTATGGCATCCTCCAAAGTGACATATGAGGGTCTTACATATATATATTTATATTAGTCTATACTAATATATATATATTAGTATAAACATATAACTTGATGTTTTTAGCATTTCAATCAACTTTTGAATCATTACAATCTATTTTGTTGGTATATATTTCTACCATGACTTCATTAATTATATCAAGTTGTTTTTCTCATCTTTCTTTTAATTTACATGACATTTGAATACAACTGTTTTCTGATGATCCTGTTAATTAAGATGAAATTTTCTTCCACTTTTTAGAAGACATACTATTAGGGTGAGCAAGTATAGCATTTCTAGTGTCATAGTATGAAGACTCCCTCTTTTGTCATTACCAAGAAGTCTTAAAAAAAAAAAAAAAAAGTAGCCTCTCAATACAGACATCTGCCAGATCCCCTTTTCTCCTTCACTGTATGTGAACTTTTGCTTTCCTTTTACTTAGTTTCTAAGTTATGCTTAATTTACACTCCACTCATTTCTTCTTATTATAAGCTTTGTAAGAAGGGAACTTGAGTGATTACTTTTTAGAGATTTCAGATCAAGACTTTCACTGCTTTCCAATTCCTTTGTCGTCCCTTTGTACTCATCCATGATGTGGAGCCCGAGAAGTCTCCTGGCAATTTGGTTGGTGCTATTTTGGCCTAAACTTCAATTCATGAATGAAGTTCACTGCTTTGAAGAATGGGTGCTTGTTGATCACAATATATGGCTCCCAAGGTTATCATAATCCTGTCTTCTTGATGTGAACATGACCACACTGCTGACTGGGGTCCTCCTCACAATTATATATAGCTATTCATGGAATTCTTCATCTAGTCTTAAAGATGCCTTTGGGTTTTTTTTTTTTTTTTTAATTTGCTACATTACTATGTCTGTTTTTATACACTGATTCAAGAATAAAGAAGCATGCCACTGTTCCTCCCATGAACAGCTTGCCCTTTTCTCCTGATAAGGCCTTTGAAGCCTATAAAAATTTCACTGAGGTCTATTTTATTTACAAGAAAGTCTGCAATTATGAATTATAAAACCTGTGTGGAACATTGCTGTTATTATTTATATATGCCTCCTTTATTTGGGGAATATTTCTTAAAACTTGCATTAATATCATAAGCACATTATCAATAATTATCGTGACTTTAGTATATGTTTCTAGTTTCTTGCTCACCAGCATTTCCTGATTTCTTGTTCTCCAGCGTTTCTTTACTGGATTGTTTTTAAGCTTGTTGGGACATTTCTATGTACTTATTTAAAAAAAAACAAAAACTGCATAAAAGTGGAATTTTTCCAAGTTTTTTTTAATGTTTAAAATGTCTTCATTATATTCTATTTGGATAATTATCTAAATGGATATGAATTTCTAATTTCAGTTTATTTCCTTTCAAAACTTGACATGAAATCCCTATTTGGCATTAATTTTGTAAGAAGAAATTCATTGTCAATACAATTTCTATTCTTTAATAGATCTATTATGTTTACTCTCTAGAAGCATATTGGATTTTTCTATTAGTATTTATAAAGTTTACCAAAGTTTATCTATATGTTTCTTTTCAAAATATATTCTATCTTAGTTTTGAGCCTTTTTCAATAGAAAAATTAGTTTTTTATGCAATTCACATATTTGTTTATCAGATTATAACTCTCCATCTATATTTTAAAATTTTCTAACTACCAGCAAGTACTAGATATTATTAATCTTCTTTTACTTTTTGCTCTTCTATAATAATTTCTATCATTTCTATTTATTAACAATGTCAAAGAAGAGTTTGTGTTCTGGATTGCTGAATTCTCCATCATTCTGCTATTCTGTAATTCATATTACTTATAATTTCAGTAAACATTTTAATTCTGATATTTCTATTTAATTATATGACTGCTTCTATTTTAGACAAGCATCGTTTCTCTTTTATAGAACAGTATTCTCTTGAATCTCTGAGCATACTAATTCCAATTTTTTAAAGTTCTCTCTCTCTCTTTTTCTTTTTAATTACATGAGTTCTATTTCCCTACTTGTTTATTTATGTATTTTCTGAGGTGCTTTCCTTTTGCTATATTGCATTCCCATATATGTCTGGTTAGTCCCAGTTTTCTTTTGTGTATATATATTCATATTTATCTGCATACTTATTATCAATATAGATGTTGGTTATTAATTTGGTATCTAGAAAGATTTGGTAAAGAAGTAGGTAGGTACATAGTAACCCATTCAAACAAATTTTATCTAAGAATTACTCACTAGTTATGGGGTCTGTTTCCCCTTCAAGTCTCTTCTAAAGGGGATTCTGACAATATGGCCCTGTGAATAAATACACAGACAGGTTGCACCAACAGACTGGATTTCTTTCAGGATAAATGAAATGGAATAAACTGAGAAAAATTGAAACCTTGCTTTATTAAGCAAGGTCTTACCTAAAGACATAGAACTTGAGAGTACTTTGCTTTCATGTACTTTGGGCAAAAGTGCTTCGCTCTCCCTGCTTCTCTCCTCTTCTGTCCCTATGTGCGCATCTCGAGTGCCTTACACTCTATTCCTCTTCCACTTCCCATCTAGTGCATATCCTATGATCCCCGAAAAGTAGAATGCTTCCAGTCATTAATTATATGGCTGTGTTTACCAAGCTTTTCCTGAAGCCAATACCTCAGCAGTTTTGCTGTGTATGCTGAGCCTGTTCTGGCCCAGATCTAGCTATCTTTCAATTAATTATCCAGTTACTTGCCCTAAGGTCTGCTCTTACTTCCAGCTCTTGCTGACTCTGAGGTTGGGCATTTTTTTTTTCCAATTTGAATTTGGGTTGACCTCTGATACTCCCCTCTGTGGCGGCCTACTCCTACACAGGGCTCTGATGCTTGTTCTCCGCCTCAGAATGCTTTCAGGTCATTCCCATTATAACTACTGTAAACCACACACACACCCCTTAAAATATATTATTTTCTATGGACCTCCCTCTTCTTTATTTTGCAGCAACCTATAGTTTTGTTTCTATATCTGTTGCATTTCAATGTGATTTAAAGACTCAAAGGTAGCAAATGAAACCATCAGGTTACCATCTTGGACTAGAGGTCTGTCCATTGCCATACAGGTATAACAACATGTTTTGAATATTCATTTATCTTTACCATATGGTAGGCATGTGATTTCTAATGAAAAAGAGGCAAATTTATTTTATTAAAATTAGGTTGCTTGTTTCCTTGAGGCTATTTTTTGCTATACCTTATTTAGTATTCTCAATCCTCCAACTAAAGGAAAAACTTGAAATCACTTCAGGATATTATTTTGTAAAGGATGACATTTAGGAGAGTATCAAAATGTTGGTAGCTACATTCTTCTGCTCAGGTTCAGCTAGACGTGATTTTAATATTGAGTCTATCACTCATGAGGTTTGTGACCATGGAGAAATAACTTCTTTTTCCTCAATGGTACCTATCTGCAAGGGTTATGATGAAGAACAAATTAGGTAGTGTCTGGAAACCCCTTGTATAGGGCCTGGTAGATAGCAAGTATGTACCCCATGGTTCTACATATTAATTGTTATTGTAGTAATGTAAGAAATGCATTTGCATGAGAGTAATTAAATCATGCCAAGACCTGGAATTTAAATGCAGAAATGGAATATTTATATTTTAGAAAATAATTATCAGAAACCAAATAGCATCTTTAAGATACCCAATGCCATCTTGAAATGGTAACAACCCAATAGATGTAACACTCAGGTAAAGAGAACTTAGGCAGAATTGCTCTGTTTAGAAATGGGTATATCCTCAGGTTTGCAATATTTAATTATCTTCCCCATGATCTGATATTGCTTTAATGATTTTATTATAGATTTGGAGTGTCCTGGATCACTTCCTGACCCATGTATATACCTCTTCTCACAACCCAGCACTTTTTCTACCTTTCATCTGCCAGGCGTATGTTGTGTAGCCCAGACCCACTGCTCTACCAGGCTTCTTCATGGTCCCTCCTCCACTGCGCTGGGCTAACAGCACTACCCCTACTGTGCTTTGGATTATAGCTACAAACTGCCTGGTAGTATTTAAATTCGAATTACTCAGTATTTCTATTTCTTTCCTCAGCTCCTATTCAAAGCCAGAAACCTATTATCAGAATGCCCAAGCAACATTTTAGAATAATATGTATTATATTTTCATATGAAATTACTGCATACTGAAAAATTTGAATACTGAAGAAAAACTGCAATTTCTTGTATATTCATTTTGATATAAATACTTCTTTTTCACAGATACACATCATTAAAATATTTGTCCTACATATAGTGACATTAAAAAAAAAAAAGAATTATGCCTAGAAAAGTTTCAATGTTAGTTATAAGGCTGCTTCCAAGCATATGAGTTCTTCTTTGAAGTTCATATTCAAAGGGCTCCAGTATAGTAAATGAGATTACTGTTTAAAAAAAAAAAAAGAAGAAGAAAGGTAGGGTGGGGGGTGGGGACTAGGAAAGGAAGAAAGCAGAAATGGCAATTTTTCTTCACTTCTCCAGTTTACTGTATTAGGCAGCTATAGTCATGAATCAGTTTAAACAAATGTCTGTCTTACATTCGGTCGTATCTAGTGTTAGAAATTGCATGGCCTCCCTAGGTAATCTGCTCCATTATTTTATTTTCCAAGCTTTTCTATAAATTGAGGTTAGGATAGCAGTTGGTATTCTCCTTAATGAACAATGGCTTATTTTTCTTTCATTTAAAAGGTGTTTCATTGAAATTACATATTGACACTCAAACTAATATTTTACATTCTAAAACGATGCCCTGAGGGCTGTTTAAATAGTTTTCAGAAACATCACTTCGGTTAATCTTCTTATTGACATTTGTGGAATTCACTCTTGCTGTATTTTCTAAAAACTGAGAGGAGTGTTGAAAATACGGTTTTAGTAATATTCACCTCTACTTGTAGTTGAAGATTGCTCTCCTTGGGCCTTATAAACACAACTCATAGGTTTGTATTAGCACTTGTCACTTCCATTCTTCATCCAGCCCACAAACAAATCAGTCTCTGAAACCAGTCTGAATAAAATTATTTCATTTCTTCCAGGGGACTACATAAATAACAAAGCCAAATACCTTGGTTTGGCATGCAAAGTTCTCCATGAGCTGATCCCGGTTCATCTCTCAAGCTTGTCCAACAGCAGATCCCACCTCATTTGTTTGATCAAGCAGCAGCAAATTCTTTTAGGAATACTAAATACATACAAATAAATACTTCACTCATGCTCCTTCCTATGTATCCATGTCCTCCATGTACACCTCCTTCTTCTTGCTAATTACACTCACTTGGATGTGAAAGCTGAGTGTACATAGTACCTTCCTGAAAGGCTCTCTGACATCTGTTTCCTCCAGACTTTATCAGATATCCCTGTTCTGTATCCATAATGCTGGCAGTATTTTTCTTTTTTATATCTCCCATGGACTCTAAGTCCTTTTAAAATAAGGGTATGCCGTAGTTATTATTTTACTTCTAAGTGATACTCCAATGCTTAGTGTACATTAAGGACCTAATGCAAGTGTATTAAACTATTAACTGAAGCTCCTTTAATACACAACTGTACTGATTGCCAGAGTAAGCTCTGTCTAAAGTATTTGTACACTAGGCCTGATCCTAAATGTAAAAAATGAGGGGTGCCTGGGTGGCTCAGTTAAGTGTCTGCCTTCAGCTCAGGTCATGATCTCAGGTCTGGGATGGAGCCCCATGTCAGGCTCCCTGCTCAGGGGGGAATCTGCCTCTCTCTCTGCCCCCCGCCCTGCTCATGCTTGTGTGCTCTCTCTCCTCTCTCTCTCTGAAATAAATAAATAAAATCTTTTAAAAAAAAATGAGAGCACCCCAATCAGGAGAGTGAGGTTGCTGAAAACTCTTCTACTACAAGAAAAGGCAATAAAGAAACCTTATAAGAAATTATGGTGAGGGCGCCTGGGTGGCTCAGTCGTTAAGCGTCTGCCTTCAGCTCAGGTCATGATCCCAGGGTCCTGGGATTGAGCCCCGCATCGGGCTCCCTGCTCAGCGGGAAGCCTGCTTCTCCCTCTCCCACTCCCCCTGCTTGTGTTCCCTCTCTCGCTGTCTCTCTCTGTCAAATGATTAAATAAAATCTTAAAAAAAAAAAAATTATGGTGAAAGAGATTTCCAGTAAACATGAAACTTTGGAAAAATGTTTTATATATTCTCAAAAACTGTACAATTCTGTAAATATGTAATAGGAGTATTCTATATTTGGCATCTGTATAGGTTGTCTTCAATGCCAGTTTTCTGGTTTGAAGAGTTTAAAAAAGTTCAGTGCACTTTTATGGAGATACTTAGGCTCACAGAGTATGCCAAAAACAAAGGCAGATTTCATACCACCTCCTTTCCTACCAAATCACAGAGGAGAACAAATAAAGGGAAGCTCAAAGCAAAGAGTGGTAAGTTTTGGCCCCTGTTGGTAGACGGCTGAATGTTGGAGAAGAAGGAAAAAGTGTATAGCTTAGAGGACAACAGGTCTTTATATTACTAAGCAGGTCACAGTGATCTGGAAGAGAGCTAGAACTTCCTTCAGGCCCATGCAAGCAGTGTGGGGGGAGAGCACTTCTTGTGGCCACAGATGGTTCCTGGGGGAAACACCCACACCTGACACCTGCTTTGAGGACAAAGTGGGTATGAATCTTAATGGGAGTGGCCCAGTTCAAGGTAGAGACTAATCAAATGAATTAGGGGAGAAGATGGGTGACTAGGGTATGATTTGGGAAGTCTTAATCACTTCAGAGATTAAGCAAATAGGACTCTCCAGTCAAAGCAATATTTCTAACTAACCACCCAGCTCACACTTCCCAGGTAAACATAGCTACAGTGCCCACTTCCAAAAAATTATAATCCAGGAAGCTACAACCATCATTTCATTTTACTGCCTGTATTAGTCAAGTTTCTCCAGAAAAAAAGGAATCAATGGGATATAGACAGATGATAGACAGATAACAGGGATTGGCTCACACTGTTACAGAGGCCCAGAAGTCCCACAATCAGCCATCTGTAAGCTGGAAACTCTAGAAAGCCGGGCAGTACTATAATTCAGAGACGGAAGTCATGAGAACCAGGCATGGTGTTGTCTCAGAGCTCTGCTGTTCAAAAGCAGCAGATGGACATCTCTGCTCAAGGAGCGGGGAAGGTGGAGAGGAGAACCGGAGAGAGGGAGGGAGGGAGGGAAAACTTGCCCCTCTCCTACCTTTTTGTTCTGTTCTAGCCCTGGAGGGATTGGATGACTCCCACCACATTGGTGAAGGGGGATCTTCTTCATTCAGTGAACAGATTCAAATGCTAATCTCTTCCAAAGATATCCTCACAGACACACTCAAACAGTTTTACCAGCTCTCCGGGCATCCCTCAATCCAGGCAAGATGACACATAAAATTTACTGTTAAAAGGCTCTTATACTGTTATTCACACTTACCTCTCATCAGTTCAACACCGAGCATATGTTTGTATTATTTCAGATAAGCATTTTGTTTATGGACCTGTTTATGTTTAATATCTGACTTTATGATATAGAGTTGTAGGTTTCTAATTTTCAGAATTAGAAATAATAATATGGATAGAAAAGCTCATAGGTAGCTTTTATAGAAATGACCTGACATAGCTCAGTATAGGTTTCTTAGTCTCTGCTCATTATCAGTGGCACCCTACTGGGTGGGAAACCCTGGCCAAAGCCTGTGTATTTCAGCTCCTTTCCTTCCATGCGCATCAGTGGTTTTAGGGACTAGGTTTATTTATTCCTCTTGTGGTTTTATGTCTCCTTAATCTCCATTCCAGCGGTGTCTGGGTGGTTCAGTTGGTTAAGCATCTGCATTGGGATCAGGACCTGATCTCAGGGTCCTGGGATTGAGTCCCATATAGGCTCCCTGCTTAGCGGGGAATCTGCTTCTCCCTTTCCCTCTGCCTCTCACCCCCCTCCTGCTCTCTCTCTTGCTTGCTCACTCTGTCTCTCTAATAAATAAATAAAATTTTAAAATTAAAAATAATAATAATAAAAAATCTCCATTCTAAACTCTCTACTCCTTCTCCACTATTTCTTTCCTTATCTTTTCTAATTCCATTTCGAGGCTTCTGCTCCTGATAAGTTTACCACACTTTAAATTGCAGCACCCCCCCCAAAAAAAAGTGCACAAGTAAATATGAGAACATTAGAATTTTTGTTAGGGGAAGTTTTAATTAGTGCGGAATTACAAGAAACAAATATTCTATAATCTAATGCATTTTTGAATACAGAGGCTTCCAACAGCAAAAGGTAATTTAGGAAGAATCCTCAAACGCTGGCTCATCGTGATTATCACCATAAAGGCAAACTTGGGAACCCTGAGTTGGAAAAGGGAGAAAACTTAAATTTCTACATTTGCACATTTTGAATTTTGTAACTTGTGCTTGTATTATCTATTCAAATGATAAATACTGTTTTTCAAATGACTCTGGGCTCTTTCAGAACATCAGGGTTGAACTAGTGCACTGACAGGGATAATTTCCTAATTTCAACCTCTTGACCCAAGGAGATTAAAAATAAAAATAAAAGCAGGGAGGAGAATGGAATCAACATGAGTATCTGAAGGAGGGAGGACAATGAACTGTTTTATTATGTTTCTACATAGCCTAAACTGTTCTCCAGAATTCACCAGCCCCTGAAAATCCTTCTATAAGTAACCTGAATTTTTCCCCAGGCTTTTCATCTTTAAAAAACCAGCAAAATAAATTCACTCAGTAACAGTTAGTACTTACCTTTTGGTTGAATTTCTGTGGCTCAATGGCTAGATAATTTACATCTATCCAGTTCAGACTCTTGCAGATTAATTAATAATTACAGATTTTAGAGCAGTTAGTGAGAAAGGATGCATTTTGTTGAAATAAAGATCTAAATAAAAGGCAGCACACACTACCTATTAACACAGCATTTCTGTGACTTCCCTATTATAACATGTTTATAATTAGGCTTACCTAAAACAACCACCTAATCAGAACTGATTTCCACAAAACAATTTTAGTTAAATATTTAGGATATGGTTTGACAGATCAGCTAGCTAGATTTTCCAAAAATTTTCAGTTATTTCCAGAAAAAAATTCTAGCAATTGAGTCTTTATCATTTACAAAGATAATGTAGCATTACTTATAAGTCAAAGACCGTCAGTTTACAAAGATCTCCAAACTGATTTTTTACTATTAACATTGCTGGTTTGTGCCTGTGGTCTGATTTTCTCTATCCCAAACAGCATGTGAGGTGTGGAGTTGGGGATGGAGAAAACAGGAATGATGGAATAATGCCACCACTCAGCAGTCAAAAGTTTGCTTTCAGCAGTCTCTCCATGCTCAATTAGTGACCTCTGATATGCTGAGAAAACTTCAGTATTACTTCTTAAAGTTTTGAGACTCTATGCTCAATTAGTGACCTCTGATATGCTGAGAAAACTTCAGTATTACTTCTTAAAGTTTTGAGACTCTACTCTAAAATATGAAAACAAATAGGGTTGCAAGAGTCATTCATTTTTGCTTCTGAAAATATTGCCCTTCAATAGTTCTGCTAATACCATCCTAAGTACTGGGCGTCTAGGAGAAAATAGGAACCCAGGAGAACACAATGTAGTGTAGTGCTAAGCACATGGGGTGGGATTAGTCTATCACCTATTAGCCATGTGATCTTGAACAAGTCCCTTAAATGTTCTGAACTGTAATGTCTTTATCCTTCAACTGACAATACTTAACAGACCTGCCTTTTCTGCCTCATGCCATTGACCTTAGGCTCAAAGGAAGTCGCACAGCGCTAAATATCAGTAAAATATCAGTAGAAGCTATCCAAATATTAATTGTTATTATCAGTAGCATGATTATCACAGGAGATTGATTTAGGGGTTGGATGAAACAGTAATTTGACTGAAACAACAGTTCTGTGTGATTGAAAATAAAAGTAGTTAAAATCAGAATTAGCAAAACACTAATTGATGTTTCAGTAGTTAGGATTAGCCCTGAAGAGTTGTGACTAGCTAAGATCTGATTGTAAATGAAGTACAGAGATGGAAGTGGTAATTTCAACATACCACTTGGAACCCATTATTTAGGATTTCTAATTATTATCCTATTAAAATTAATACTTCTATGCCAATAATTCTATAGATATATTTAGAAGGTCCCTGCTCCTAAAGAAAATACATGCTGAGATGGTTAAAAAGAGATTAAAGTTGATAAAAGGAAATGATAGATTTACTACATGCACATTTGTCTATTCTAATGTGGTCAGCCAAAGAGAAATTCCTTTGATTCAGCAGAAAATTGGTCTCTACATTGTAATTTCTACCTTACGCAGAAAAGGGATGGAAATTACACTAATATTTTTAAATTGAGCAAAATGCTCAGTGTTTTCCTGTTAAGTATTATACAGAATTGTCCAGGACCCTGGAAAATGCTGGTAAGTAAATGGGACCATACCCAAAATGCTGACTGTCCAGTTAGTGATTGAACCAGGGACCCAGGTTTATTGCCAAATTGCTAGCAATGACACAGTAGAAAGAGAAAGAACATATATGCCGTAGGTGTTTCTCAGTACCATTAGGTATTTGTCTTTCTACTCATCTCTAATACAGAACACCTTTGGCAGCTAAAAAAAATAGCTTGTGTCTAGGGAAAATATTTTATTTATTATTTTATTTTATTTTATTATGTTATGTTATTCATCATACATCATTAGTTTCTGATGTAGTGTTCCATGATAGGGAAAATATTTTAAATAGTCAATTCATTTCAGTTTATGTATGTATAACAAGCAAACTTTTTAAGGTCATTCACTTTTGGTTTTCAGAAATATAAGTTAGAGAACAGCAGAACTTCTTTACAACGAGAAGTAACAGTTTATAAAATACCGTTTTTAAATTTTGAATCTGGGAAGGAATGATTAGTTGGGGAATTTAGGAATAAAACTATTTCCTTGCCTTCCTAAGCTTCTGTATTCAAAAATGCATTAGATTATAGAATATTTGTTTCTTGTAATTCCGCACTAAATAAAACTTCCCCTAACAAAAATTCTAATGTTCTCATATTTACTTGTGCACTTTTTTTGGGGGGGGGTGCTGCAATTTAAAGTGTGGTAAACTTATCAGGAGCAGAAGCCTCGAAATGGAATTAGAAAAGATAAGGAAAGAAATAGTGGAGAAGGAGTAGAGAGTTTAGAATGGAGATTTTTTATTATTATTATTATTTTTAATTTTAAAATTTTATTTATTTATTAGAGAGACAGAGTGAGCAAGCAAGAGAGAGAGCAGGAGGGGGGTGAGAGGCAGAGGGAAAGGGAGAAGCAGATTCCCCGCTAAGCAGGGAGCCTATATGGGACTCAATCCCAGGACCCTGAGATCAGGTCCTGATCCCAATGCAGATGCTTAACCAACTGAACCACCCAGACACCGCTGGAATGGAGATTAAGGAGAAATAAAACCACAAGAGGAATAAATAAACCTAGTCCCTAAAACCACTGATGCGCATGGAAGGAAAGGAGCTGAAATACACAGGCTTTGGCCAGGGTTTCCCACCCAGTAGGGTGCCACTGATAATGAGCAGAGACTAAGAAACCTATACTGAGCTATGTCAGGTCATTTCTATAAAAGCTACCTATGAGCTTTTCTATCCATATTATTATTTCTAATTCTGAAAATTAGAAACCTACAACTCTATATCATAAAGTCAGATATTAAACATAAACAGGTCCATAAACAAACTGCTTATCATCATTTATGATGATAAGTCATAGTGGCTTTTTATATTTCAATTCAGCACTTATCCTAATTCAGTTTATCAGTCAATTGGCTAAGATTTAGAGGAAGGACATCTGCTCTATGCCTAACACTCTGCTCAGTGCTTTAGGGGAATTCCCTTAAAATAAGCAGCTAATTATATGAATGTTCATGGAATGCATATGCCCATGAGTGATTTCCCTCATAGAATCACTTCAAGAAATAATACTTACTCTGATAATACTGTTAAATTTTTTTTGAACCATTCATTTGGAGATACCTTTAGATCCAATTTACAAGTCCTGAAAAAATCAATCCATGTTTGCGTAGGTACAGTTAACACAGAGCACTAAGTGAAAGGATGGTAAGTCCTACCATAGTTTAGAGTAGGAAGTCATTTCAGTAGAGATTGGCCAAGGAATGGCAGGACATCTGTTCTACAGACAGCAACCTGCTCAGTGCTCAGTGCTTCAAAGGAATATTTTTCAATAATTTTCTGATATAAAAATGTTAACAAAATTATGTACATCCCTGAGTGATTTCCTTCACAGAAGCACCTCAGGAAGCAGTATAATGATACTATGATTGCGAAAATATTCTTAAACTCTCCATTTGAACTTGCCTTTAGACACAGTTTACCAGCTTATCAAAGACTTAATCTCATTTTGTTTGGTTACAGTTAATACAGGACATTAAATGAAAAAGTAAGTCCTGCTGTAGTTTGGAGCTGAGAGAAAGCATTTCAATTGATTGGCCAAGAAATGATCAATGAAAGAAGATCTAAACTGGATCTTGAATACAAGCAGTGTTTGTATATGTCCGGAGAGATGGAGATGGCATCCTATGTGGAAACAACGGTGTAAACAAAGACATCAATAAAGGGCCAAACAAGTGCTGTTTCTGAAAGTGTAAATAGATGTGGCTGAAAAAAAAATGTGTAAGACAAACACAATTAGGGTGGTAGTTTATACCAATTATGGAGAGTTCTGGGAATGCATGAGTAGCAGGAGGCTACTGATAGCCCTCAACCACATTCCAAAACCATTTTTATGATTGTGCTATAAGCTTTCCCATTAAGAGTTAGGTGGGATTCATTGTTTGGCAAATCTTCGGTCCCAGCAGTGCTTTCATTAGCTAATATAAGCAAGGTGCTTATTAACGATTTCACATTTCCTACAGCATTTCTATTTTGTCAGATATTTATAGCTAAGACTATCTGATGAAGACCTTCACACCTTTGGAAAATCAGTAGAAGAGGTATAGAATAACAGGTGACCCTTGTTAAAAATAGACCCTAGCCCATTTTTCTAAGAGTGGTGCATGAAAGACGGTTGTGTAGATTATGTAAATTTGCAGACAAACCTTTTTCACCAAAGCTGGATGTGTTGGATCTTTCTTCCAGTTCACACCTCTTTTTCAAATTCACAATTGGGTGAATTTTTTGTGTTATTCTCCTTGTTTTATATTGTTCAATATATCTTCCTGTCCTAAAACCTGCCACCTCTGCCATTATGTCAGTCACCAAGGCAATGCTTAGGGCAACTTATAATGCACGCAGAGATGGCCTTCATCTGGCAAATTCCCTTTGTGAGTACTTTTCAAATATATTTCAATGTTCAGTGCCTTCATCATTCCTGATCATTCAGTCATGTCCATGACCTTAAGTGAAACCATTATGATACTTAGTACTAAGTGTTATGAAAGATTGGGCAGGATAGCATTATAGGACTTTCTAAAAGAAATAGCAAATCGGGGCTGGAAATCATTAGGGAAGGCTTCCTAGTGGAGAAGAAACCTGAGATTAGTCTGAACTATAATCTGGAGCTATCTGGGGAAACTGTAGAGGTAAATAAATGCTATCATAAGGCAGGAAATAAGCAAGGATTCAGAGGAGAAAGAAGTGAGGCTTTGAGGGAAAGGCAAGTAAACTTGGCAGAGATGCCATTTGAGTGGACGGTCAGTCTGGGATGGGGGAAGGGAACCAGGCTGGCAGAGTGATCAGGGGCTGGTCATGAAATGTCCCTCATACCACAGCAGAGATGTGGTCCTTCAACCGGAAGGCAAAAAGATGCTAATAGTGAATTTTAAACAGGAGTATTATACAAAGATACAAAGTTTTAGGAAGACTTTTCTAGCTGCAACATAGAGGATGGGTAAGAAGTGCTCAAGACTAGAGAAAATGAATTCAGCTAAGAAGGTATTTTAATATTCTGAAGGAGAGATTATGGAGGCCTGACTTAGAAACACGGTAGAGGGAAGAAGGGGGAAGGTCTAGGAATACTGTAGGAGTAAAATCAACAAAATTTTGTGCTTAACTGGATGTGAGGAATGAGTAAAAATAAAATTTACTCTCTGAGGATTAAAAAGCATAATATATGTAATGTTTCTTGCAAGCTAGTGCTCAAAAATATTAGTTAAGATTTTAATTCTGTTTATGCCATGTTATTCTGTTCATTACAGGGATAGAATTTCTTGCAATTATACAAAATTGACTTCCTCTTAGTCTGAAGTTGTTTCCAGCATGTATTTTCAATTTTCACTATAGTAGAGTTTGCTGAATTCCTACAACAATGTCAATTAATTATTTTTTATCCAGGTATTATTGGTCTGGCAATGGCTTCTCTTTTGAACTGTGTAGCTTGAGAGTATATCCTTTCTCTCCCTCCCTTTCTCTACATTCGGCTTATTTCCCAGGTGGTGATGAGAGATTTTATCCTAATTGGATAGCAATCCATACCCAATAAACTTAAGTCTTGAAAACAATAGTTTCTTTCTCCTTCAGTTTTGGCCAAACTGGAAATGATGCCATGACCTAAAAGGAGGGTCTGCATGACAAGCTGAGACAGCATACATGACCTGTTTCTGCTATTGAGACAGGATTTTATCAGCTTTAGATAGTCTGTGGAAAATGTTTTAATTTTAAATGATTTTAAAAGTCCTCCCCCACTTCCTTCTTTTAAAATCAACATTTTCTGCCTCTTGTCTTTGTTTTTAAGTGTTAACCCACAAACTGAATACAGCCTGTGCTTGGCAAGTGAATATTAAATGCTTTTTCCTGGAAATGTGTTTGCTCATTAAATTTGACAGTCATTGCTTATGTGGTAAATGTTGTCAGTGCCAAAAACTATCTGGTATGGCTGCCAGCTACAGGTCCATTATTTTAATTGCCTTTAACCTATAATCAATATTTACTGCTTTCCATAGAAAGAGACTGCATAGCTAAGCAGTATGAAAAGTGAGTTTATTCTTCTGCACCTTGGTTTCTGCCTTTAGATCGAAAAGGTATATTAAATGCTTCCTCTGGGTACTACTTTCTTTATCAAAACTGTTGCCTACCACTTATTTTGTGAAATGCTCACATCAGCCAAATCATGTCTATTTGAAAAGAAACAGTTTGAATTTATGGTTAAGTGACTCAAACTTCTGTTTCATCCTAAAGTTATCTACATCTTTTTGCTTTTGTCATTGGAAGAAGGTTTTATTGAGGAACACATGCTTTCAAGCATAAAATCACCAGGATTTGCTCTGGGAATTTGGAGAACAGCTAAGCCTGCAGGTAAAAATCAAGAAACCCTAACTGGGAATAGGGTGCAAAGGCTAGAATGGTGCTTTGATCTTTTAAACGTGTAAGCTGACAATGGGGAGCCATCGAAAATTATTAAACTGAGGCTGCACTATATAAATGGCAATGTAAAAAAAAAATGGTAATGTGAAGTGAAACTGAAATCATGGATCCAGGAAAAGGGGATAGTCTTAATACAAACAAACAGGAATTAAAAGAAATACAACAATATTATGCATCAGGAATATTATAATTGTGTGTGTGTGTGTGTGTGTGTGTAGACCTTAGCACATGAATCTTCACTGCAAGATTTTTTATAATAACAAGTATTTGGAAAGAACTTAAATTGTCAAAAATCAGGGATAAAGATGCTATAATACAGTTTTATGAAGCCATTGAACTTGATTTCTAAGTATACGTAGTTATATAAATTAATGTTCATGAAACATGGTTGACACAGAATAATGTTCATGACACATTAAGTGAAAAGTGCATATGTATATGATATATTCATATCATATTCAAATAAACACATCTAGAAGGAAACATGAAAATGTTATCTCTAAATGACCAAATTATAGTTTACTTAAATTATCCTTTTACTTAGCTTCATTTTCTAAATTTTTACAGTGAGCATTGTACGCATAATTTCTGCAAGTGCCCACATGATAAAAGATTATACTGCTATGCTATGGATATGGTCATGAAACTTGAGAAATGAGCACAATTTTGGAAGTCAACATTAAATTTAACTGGAATTTAATGACCTTGAGTTTATTTGGATCCCTAATAAATTACAAGTGATCACCACCAATGAAGCCATCCTTCAGACATTAATTTGATGTGTATCATAAACTTACTTTGTTGGAGAGGAAATGTATGAAGAGGGAGGGTAGTTTCACAATCAAGGAATTTATGTATGGTGACTTATTATAGTATAGCCCCTAGCTACATGGCATAATTATACTACTCAAGGAATATCTACAACCGGCAAAGCATTGAAGTTTTCAGTTACAAAGAGATTAGTGTCTCTTTCCAAATAAATGTTTAGACTCCCTTGTATTCTAACAGAAAGTATCTTTAGCTAAAACAGAATTAAAATGAATTAAGCAAAAAAATTTATAGCATTAAACATCATGTATGCTAAGGATGGAAAAATATTTTTTTCAGTCACAGAAAATATACACCATCTAATACATTACAGTATACTTATTTCAAAAAATATTTTTCATTGTCTATTTTGTGCAAGGCACTGTGTTAAGCCCTGTAGGGCACCAGAAATTACCAAATGTACTTTGATCTCAAGGAGGTAACAAACAGTTGAAATGACATAAGTATTGACAACCAGAAGCAAAGGAAATACAAGTATAATAACAATAAGAATCATACAGATAAACTAGTTTAACTGGGTAGCAAACAGAACTGTTTAAGTCTTAGATTTTTAGAAGAAACTGAGAATACTGAGTACCCTCCCAAAACAGAGAGGGCCAGTACGCCCAAGACTTGCCAAGAGATTATGAAACCTATTATTATTAGCCATCGTTACCCCCATCGTGTTCCTATAGACAAAATGGAACCCACTTTATTGAATGGTTTTCAGCTAAAAGAGAGCTTGTTGTATAGAGGAGGGTTTTGAGAAACAAGGATTACTTTTGCAATTAGTAAGCATGTAATGCAATTGATAACTGTCAAGAAACTCTGATCACTTCCTCAATAATCCTACAGCTTAGGTAAGTAGGGGTAAGAATCTAGACAGACAAGTAATTTTATTTTTCTTAAGAAAACCTTAATTTCTTATTCTGACATGGAGTATTTCTTCACAGTGCCAAAATCGAGTGATTGCTGATGGTTTAAAAACACTGCTTCATTCAGTAAGTATGAAGATTATATCCACAGGCATCAGGTAAATAATTCCTTAAGAGTTTAGGCCATATAACACAGGATGGCACAAACAACATATATTGTTCTTAAAGATTTAAAATAATGATTCCATGACATTTAGAGTTAGACAGTCTGTACAAAACAAGCTTTGTTCTTATCTGTTACAACTATTTCATAATAACAAGCAAACACAGGAATTTGAGAAGCAACTTATTTATTTTTAGCAGAATGGGATAAAATACTGCCACTGTGCACTTAAAACCAGGGAAAGGGAAACTGGATTAGTCAATATTTTTTTTGAGATGACTAACTCACTATTTGATAAAATAAATAAAATAAAATCCCTACCTTATTCTTTATATACCATCCAAATTGTTCAAATGCGTAAAATACTTAAATATGAAAATAATCCATAAAAATAATCTAAGAAACCTTTGCTAGGTTTTAATTTTTTGAAAGTCTTCTAAGAATGGGCAAGGCAATACATCTGAACAACATAAAAGATAAACTTGAAGATATATATGTATTTAAAGGCTCCTTATGTGACACACACATACACACTGAGTCAAATATATAGAAAAATTTGCTCTACACCGTCATAGAATATATAGTTCCTGATACAGCTCCTAAAGATCCTTATTCTTTTGTTCTATCCTCCCTTTAAGTGTGGGCTGGACCTAGTGACTAGCCTCTAACAAATAGAAATTGGCATAAATGATGGGTGTTACTTCTGTAATTAGGTTACAAAAAGACTGTGGCTTTCTCTTTCTCTCTGGCTTCCATGCCCTCTGGTCACATGCTAGCCTATCGTGTGGACACTTGGGCAGCCTGTGGAGAGGCCCATGTGACAAAGAAACAAGACTTGCCAGCAACCATGGGCTTGGAAGGGACTGTTCCCCAACTGAGCCTTGAAATGACAGTGACAGCCTGCCTGACACCCTGAGCCAGAGCCTCCCAGCTAAGCTGCATCTGTTTGCCTTTACCTGTTTCCACAGAAACTGTGGGTTAATAAGTATTTGTTGCTCTAAGCTGCAGAGTTTTGGGATAATTTGTTATCTGGCAATAGATAATTAATAAACCTCATAATTTTTTTTTTTTTTTTTTTAATTTGAGACAGAGAGAATGAGAGACAGAGAGCATGAGAGGGAGGAGGGTCAGAGGGAGACGCAGACTCCCTGCCGAGCAGGGAGCCCAATGCGGGACTCGATCCCGGGACTCCAGGATCATGACCTGAGCCGAAGGCAGTCGCTTAACCAACTGAGCCACCCAGGCACCCCTAAACCTCATAATTCTTAAGATAGAAATTAAAACAATTAGAAATAATTATTCACGTATCATACTGACAAAGACTGAAGGTTAAGGATGCCCACTCTTGACAATGTGTGGGAAAAGGGACTCTTGCTTACTGTTTGTAATGTGTAAATTGCTTCATTTTTTAAGGGAAAATAAATTATCAATGTGTACTAAAGTTTTAAATGTCTATACCCATTCACCCAGCAATTTATCTGGTAGGTTATCTGTGCAAGTGTCCATCGATAGAGAACTGATTATATTAATTACAGTTCACATATGCAGTGGAATATTCTATGGCTTTTATGAAGAATAAGGTATATCTGAATGTGCTCAAATGTAAAGTTGCCATGGAAGTAATGTTATTTTTGCATTATTTTCCACTTCATTTTATTCAATTTTCATGACTCTCGCCCCTGAACCTGATGGTCTTTTGAGCAATGCTTATTCTACCTACTAGTAGGACAGTTTGAGGATTAAGATGTTGACTCTAGAGCCCACTGTCTGGGTTCACATCTCTTCTCTGCCCTTTCTTTTGTGACCTTGGACAGCTTACTCTGTGGCTCAGCTTCTTCATCAGTTAAGTAGTAACTAATATTGTCTCAGGGATATGTTGTGAAAATGAAATGAGTTAATGTAAGTCAAGACTTAGAATAGTGCTTGGAATATAGTACAAACATTCTAAGTGTTGATTATTTTCTAAATTGTTAATTTTTTTGGAAATGAAAGTTCCTTAGAGAACTCTCTAGATATTTCCCAAAGAAGAATTTGGGAAAGTTCTGGGGGATGGTTGAGCAGCAGGTACTTTCAATGATATGATCTTAGAATAGTTTCATCAGATCTGCTCTTTGTGCATGTCTCTTTTAGTGTCCTCCATGTTCAATGTTGTCCTCTACTTAGTTACCAGGAGACCTGTGTGGATTGGGTTAAGATCCCACTTTAGAAGATTTACATGTGTTGCTTTGGATATTAAAAAATATTATTTTTACTGGAACTGACCAAATATTCTTTTACATTCTCTTGAATAATATAAAAGAAAATGCCCTTGACCCCACTAACAGCCTATTGCATTTCTAGATGAACCCATCATTACCAAAATGCTGGTATCCAGGTACCACTCTCTGATGGGTCCATCCCAAGACCAACTTGAAAATGCTCATGGAAATTCAGCCTTAAGCATGTAAGAGTCTATGACTCCAATGCAGGGGGAATATCGCTGATGGAGCAACTGCTTCTGGACATAGGAATGGGAAATTCATAGAACACATGGCATTTAGGAGGACACATTAAGACAGTTTCTAGTAGCCAGAGGGAAACTGGAAAGAAAGACTACCTCATTCAAGCTAAAATATTTGAAATAACTCCTATATTTAAAAAAGGAAGGTGCCATTAGTACTTTGATTCTTTAGATGATAATTATGAAAAAGGTATAGAAGTTTATTAAGATTGCACAGAGGTTGATGATGGAAAGCCAGGCAAAGAAGGCCTACACTAAGGCAGTGACAGGGAATGGAGCTGGATTTCGGAAACTCATCCAATGCCAGATAGGAAGATACATAAACAGGATGAGTGTAAGGATATAGACACATATGAGTGCAGGTATTTTACTACAAACCCAAAAAAAGTAATTAATTTGTATTAAATACCTAAGAAAACACCTCTCAGTCACGGTAATATCTACTTAAAATTTTTACTGTACAAGATAAAAGAAGTGGATGGGTAACACAATGCTGGTTGCTCTCCACTATCTGTTTTGGAATCATTTTAGAATAATTTTTCTAGCCTATTTCTTAACAGTTTAAATCAAAATGCAAAAGTTTTGGCTTGAAGATTTTTTTTTAAGTTTTATATATATTTATTTCAATAAATTACCAATGTCTATATGCATTGTATTATACTGATATTTTTCTTCTCATTTAGCCTTCAGGATATTTCAGGAACCATGAAGGATCTGAGATTTTGCCCTACTTACAAGTTAGCAAGTTTCAATGATGCCGCCAGCTTCATGGATATTGAAAACTGACACAAGACACCTGGGTCAGAAAAAATGGGACTTGATTACCCATAGCGAAGAATGCAGCATGAGTGGCATGTTTTGGTCATCTCCTTTTGCCAAGTCCTACAGGGGCAGTGTGAATGAGGCCATGTGAATGCCTGCGCATGTTGTGGCTTTAGTGCAGGAGAGGAACTCTGAGTTTAGGGAACTCCCGAGTTTTTGAATCGGCAGTAAGTCTGCTGCCCTTTGCTCTGGATGAAGACATTCTCCTTATTCTATTGAGTAGTAAAAGCATGCTTGCTTTTGCTCCGGAGAGAGAAACTATTTCTATCTATCAAAGGCTGTTAGCTACACCAAAGTCCTTGAAAAGATAGTTTGTAACAAAGTGTAGTTAATTACTTGCTTGCAAGACATGCAGAAATGTGAGAGGCCCATGGAGAATTGTCTCCCAACAGGCTAAAGCAAACCAAAAGCAGTACTCTGTACACATTGCTAGATTCACAAATGCTGTTCCAGTGATGTAACATTAAATCCTCAATGATGGCCCCAATCACCAGTTAAACGGTTTGATTCAGACCAATATTGTAAGTAAGAAAACAATATTCCAACTTTCTGATTTCTAGTGGATATTATTTATTTAGATTTACTCTAAAAATATTTATTTACTGTTACTATACTTAATATAGGAGGCTTCAATATATGCCAATTTATAAAAATAAAAACACAGAAAATTATTTTCAACTGGATATCTGTGCAAATATGCATTAGCATGAGCTATATATGATTCCTGAAAATTAAAAATAAAATATCAAATGAAATAGGCACTGACATTTTTTTTTTTTAATAAAGATTTTATTTATTTTTCAACAGAGAGAGAGAGAGAGAGAGACAGCGAGAGAGGGAACACAAGCAGGGGGAGTGGGAGAGGGAGAAGCAGACTTCCCGCTGAGCAGGGAGCCCCATGTGGGACTCGATCCCAGGACCCTGGGATCATGACCTGAGCTGAAGGCAGACGCTTAACGACTGAGCCACCCAGGCGCCCTGACATCTTTTTTTAAGGAACATTTATACATTCCAAATCATTTAAAGGAGCAAGGAAAAACGTTGTTCAAATTATATGGATTTACCCGGATATATCTGAGAAATGTTTGGCTTATTTTAACATTCTCTCTTGGTATAATTGTATACAATTTCTGAGCACCTTGCTGTGTAGGTTCATAAAATACAAATACCATCTTCCTTTCACAAAAGACAGGTTACCCTTTATAGAATACTTCATTATTTAAAAAACATTAAAAAATTTATTTACCTAGGGTCACCTGGGTGGTTCAGTTGTTAAGAGTCTGCCTTCGGCTCAGGTCATGATCTCAGGGTCCTGGGATCAAGCCCTGCATCGGGCTCCCTGCTCAGCGGGGGGCCTGCTTCTGCCTCTCCCATCCCCCTGCTTCTGTTCCTGCTCTCAGTGTCTCTCTCTCTGTCAAATAAATAAATAAAATCTTTAAAAAAATATTTATTTACCTAAAATACCAGGTTTATGCCAATCCAAGGCCTGGTCAGGCTATATCCAAATCAAGAGTGTTATCTTTAGACATTTCCTGCTTCTTACTTCTCCCGACACTATTAAAATTTTTTTTCAAATACACGGAAAAGTGAAAAGAATATTACAATGAAAATCCATGTACCTTTCACTTAAATTAACAAACTAAGATTTTCTCATGTACCTTTTTTTTTTATAACAATTTGAAAGGAAGTTTATAAGTTAAAATGCTTCCCTCTTATGTTACTCTTAATGATTGTTTTCTCTTAAATTGAAAAATTTCAGTTCTCATAGTACTAATAACATTTGTTTTATTCATCTTACGATAAATACAGAATGGTTTTTAAATTACAACACCAAATTCTATGAAAAAGGGACCTAATTAGGAGTTCAAGATTTCTATGTATTTCCTTTTTAATCTTAAAATATATTCTATTATGTATATATAGTCAAGAGTTAACTCTTACCCAAGAGTTACCTGAATGTTTTTTCTCTATGTGCATGTAATATCAATTTGTTATGTAAATAAGTTTATCTGATTCAGATTTGTTTTCATTCTGGGGGGTTTTCTTTCTACAATCCTATGTTAGGACTTTATTTTAAACAATAAACTGCATAGCAAATTATTGCTTCCCCCCCCAAGCCCCTCCTTTCCATTTGGAGCATCTCTAGAGGTGATTTCTTCATTCATTTCTGATTGACCCTTTCTTTCTTGGGTAATCCATTCTGTATTTCACTTTGCAAAAATAAGCAGAAAGGCCATAGAGAGATAGGGAGGGAATGCAAGAGAGATCGAGAGTTCATTTCTTACATTAAGGGCGGCATACTACATAGAGTCCTGTAACATCTTTTTTCACTTACTAGCTACAAGTAATTTGCAGCCCGTTCTTGATTTTTTTCAGTCACATAGAAATCATTTGTGTTGATATTCCATAGATTATTCAGTCTTCTATTTATGGATATTTATATGGTCTCCAATAATTTGCTATAACAAATGCCATGATGAAAACTATACATATAGATTTTTGTTTTTATGGAGGAGTATCTTCAGGGTAGAGACCTAGAAGTGTGATTGCTGAGTCAACAAGCAAATACATAGGCAGTTTTGCTGGATATTTCTAAATTTTCCTCCACTAATGTTGTAACATCTGGAACTCACACCGGCAATGTTTGAGAATGACGATTTCCCTGCAGCCTTATCAACAGATTGTATTTTCAAGCTTTTGAAATTTTGCCAATCTATTATACTTTAAGAAAAAAAAATATTTTATTTTAAAAATTTGCCTCAAACTTAAATACCCAGATGTGACTATAAAGTCTTGCATTTTTCCTGTTTGTCCAATATATGCTTAAAATATAATAATTACATGAGCTAATTACCATATGGATTATAATATTGAAGGCAAAGCATTTTGGGGAATAGCTTTTCATGGCACCATATTGATAGGAAAATCATAACTGTGTAACCTGCTCAATTTATCTGTTCAGATATGGGTCAATGCCATGAATAAATGAATAAAGGTGGTAGTAACTGAAGTCTTCATTAACAACAGCCCAGTGATTTCCTGGTAAAACACAAAATAGCAAAAATTGGGGGACTGCCCATTGTAAGTAATTATGCATGGCATTTGGTTGAGAAATCTCCACGGCTTTATACTAAGGGGAATACATATGTGAAAAGATAAGTTTACTCCTTCCTATACCATCATTTAGAAATTTTGTCAAATGATTTCCTATTAAGCCTAATTAAATTAACTATAAGATCTACTTTTGGTTTAATTTTTTTTAATTAAGAAGACATTTTTAAATGCCTAAGTAACTGTACTTTTAAACATAGTGGCTGTGATCCAAACATCTTAGGCCATATTTGAACTGTGTAGCTTCATTCTATTCATATAAGCATGTCTAGAATGAATGCCATGATGAAAATCCAGACTTGAAAATTAATCCTCTTTTATGATTCTTTCCATTTACTGCCCAAGCCTCTGTGGCAGCCAGCTGGAACGCCAGCTTATTCCTAATGCTGGTAAGGGCTTGGAAAAAGGGACAATATTCATACTACCAGGGAAAACTGCATAGATTTATAGACCTGGGTAGAAATGTAAGGATTGTAAAGTCTAAATCCCTGCTTTTTCAGATTGTAAACTGAGGCATGCAAAAGTCAATTATTGCTCAAGGTCAGATGGCAAGTATATCTCAGATCAGCACTGAAGCCCTACTTTTCACACTTCCATTCCCATGTGTTTTTCATCACACCAACAACAGTGAAAAGGAGTACCATCTTCATTTAATAATTTCACTTTCAAATACCAGTTTATTTGCATATATATGTAAATATATTAATATAAGTTTATTGCTCTGTATATCTATATCCATGTATTTCCTAAATCTGGTATACTTTGTATAGCAATATTTTAATAATGGATTTAACCATGTTTTTGTGTTCATTTTGATTTCTTCATAGTAATAAAACAATTATTTTTTTTTAGTGAAGTGTAATACCTTGAAACATGAAACTTATTCAAACAATCTGACTATTGTTTCCAAGCTTCTTTTAAGAACAAGGTTGCATGGTCACAATTTTTCCATTAAGGGCAAAACATCTTATTCTACTACCATCTCCATAAATTACCAAGATGTTATCCTATATTTTCTTCCATGATATATTATGGAGATGTAATCTAATAAAATGTACTATGTAGTTATTATGAAGGCACAGGAGGGATGGGAATGGATCATTACCTCCAAATTTCTGATAATCCTTATTTCTTTTTTTTATTATGTTATGTTAATCACCATACATTACATCATTAGTTTTTGATGTAGTGTTCCATGATTCATTGTTTGTGTATAACACCCAGTGCTCCATGCAGAACGTGCCCTCTTTAATACCCATCACCAGGCTAACCCATCCCCCCACCCCACTCCCCTCTAGAACCCTCAGTTTGTTTCTCAGAGTTCATCGTCTCTCATGGTTCGTCTCCTCCTCCAATTTCCCCCCTTCATTCTTCCCCTCCTGCTTTCTTTTTATGTATTATATACTGTTTAAATGCTAGAAGGCTTATTTGGGATAACAACACAAAAGTTCCATGTTGAGTCATATTAAGATCTAATTGATATGTACGCTAATTGCAGTTTCTTCCATTTGTTCTTCAAGATTCAGAGAAGGTTGTTTTTAATATTTAACTATTAATAGTAAGAAGTCAGGCCAACAGAGATACAGTGTTTGATACCCTTGAGTTTAAATCCAGCTTGGGTACTTCTTTTGTACTTGATCATGTAATTTGACATTTCTTACTTCATTCCTTCATCTGTAAAGTTGGAATAATCACAGCTCCTTTACAGTTTTGTTTTTGGGAACACTAAGGATATGTATGTAAAGAAACTATAGCCCTACCCAATGTAATTTACTTTCTCATTCCATGCTCTGCAATATACTACAGACTTTGCATATATTCACTTTATTATCTAACCAAGGAGAATCTCAACTCTTCAACAACAACATACCACCAATATTTTCCGAAATTTAAATAGGTCTATTATAACAGGACATCAGAAATGCCAGGTCTGACAGCTAATAAAGATTTTTTTTTCAAATAAATTTTCATGAGTATTTTCATGTACCTCCAAGATTTCCTGTACTTTATATGTTACTTCCTCCTCTCTTTCACAACTTTTGTATCACTGATAATAGAAATACATCCATTCCAATTTGAAGGGGAGAAAATCCTTCAGAAGTCGAGGGCTGTGTTGATAAAGTTTTCTAAGAACAAATTACAAATACTTAGCAAGCAAGTGTACTTTTGCTGTGGTACTACCTCTGTGGAATTCTTGTCCTGAATTAACCGTTTGGACTACCCACTGTTTAATTGCCAAATCTTCATTTCCCTAGGTGATGTACTATGATGTTAACTCTAAGTGGGCCCATATAGCTTTTAAGACTAAGATGCAGAGAGCTTGCCTTGCAAATGAGATATTTATCTGCAAGTTGTTCTTAGACTGTGTCTACCTAGCTGGGAGTAAAGTGGAGATTTGACATTTTCATCTTAGTTATTGCACAATCATTCATTTTGATTTTCTCTGCTCTCACTCAGATCTTTACTATCCATATTAGGACAATTGCAGCCAATTCCTATTTTATCTCAGATGCATTTTCTCACCCTTATATCATCCTACCCTACCCACCAGAAGTCAGTGCAATCAAATTATTCCTCAGTTATCCATAGGTTGATTTTGGGGCTCCTTTTTTGGCATTCGATGTGTTTTGTAATCACTAGCTCCCCAGGTCTCTCTTACACAAGCTATGCACTGTGATCAAATAGGTCATCCCATGAGGCCCAAAACAAATCTTTTTTTTTTTTTTTTTTTTTTTGCATCGTAATCTCTTTCTCTACTCTTTTCTTGATCTTTTCAACACTAACTCCTAATCACCATTTATGCTCTAGTTAAGTTCCTCCTTTCTATCCCCACTCACCCCATCTCTAGCTTTTTTCTCTTATATCAGTGGTTCTGAACCTTGGCTGAATATAGGACTCAACCCTAAATAAAAACTGGTAGTTCAGCCTCACTCCCAGAAATGCATATTTAATTTGTCTGGGGCACTATCTGGGTACTGGTATCTTTTAATCTCTCCCCAGGTGATTCTATGCAGTCAAAGTTAACAACCACTGTCATGTGCATTTCAGTTATACATTATATGCATAGTTCATTAAGCAATTTAATAAGACACCACCTTTGTGATGTTCATATAGTTTCAATTTTGGGGGAAGTGGCTCATTTGCATCTGTATACACTTTCATGTGTTTATGTGACTGCTAGTGTCATGCATAAATTATTTCATAGCTTTCTTATATTGTAAATATATAAAATATGCAAAAAATAATTTGAATCACCACTAAATATACTTTTAAATTTGTAACCATATATATTAAGATTAAGTCTGTTTCTACTGCCTCCCACCACCAAAATTAATCATGTTATCATGTAAGACATGTAATCATGTTATTACGTAGCATTGCAGACAAGTTCGTAAGAGGCAGAAGGAACAAGTTTAAAGGCTGGTTAGTTTGGTGAATTCAGAGAACTGTTGGGAGGCCAATGTGGTTACCAAGGAGTGAGCAAAGGGAAGGGTGGTAAGAATGAATGGAAGGAACGGAAGCCATACAGTTACATGGAGACAAGTCATGTGCTACAGTGTAAGCCACTGTTGGGACTTTGGCTCTTCCTTTGAGAGAGTCACTGAAGCATTGCAGAGTCTGAATAGAGAAATGATATGGTCTGACTTATATTTATTAAAGATTACTGTGTAAATGTAGAGTGAAGAGCTGGAACTGATGGTATAGTTTGAGGAGAGTTGTGAGGGAAGTGGGCAGAAGCAAAAATACTGGTTAGGAGACTACTTCAGACTCCAGGAGAGAAGTAATAGCAGTTTGGAACACAGAGGTAGGTGTGAAGACGAGGAGAACTATTTGGATTTATTTGGAAAGTAGCAACAGTAGGATCTGCCATTGGATTGGATGTGTGAAGGAGGGGACTTAAGGTTGATCGTAAGGTTTTTAAACTGAGCAAATGAAAGACACTTCATTATATACTAGCAACAAGAATGCTTCCCTTTCCTCATTATGAGATGGAAATGATAATATCTACATCAGATTACTGCCTGAAGTATAAAATCAGGTAACATGTAGAAAATGCCTAGGACAGATAGATACCCTAGAAGGACACAATCAATGCAGACAGTGGAAGACCGTAAGTTTTGAAAGCTTAAATCATCAGCTTAAGCACCTAATGCCTATGAGGCTAGAGTGATCACTATCTGCCACTTCAATTATCTAGCTAGTCCAGCCATGTTGGTCAAAAATAGCTAAACAAGAAACATGTGACTAGTGAGAGTACTTATCCTGAAGCCTTGAGACTTAAAATTTTATAGAGGATTGGGAAATCTAAGCTCCATTATTGAGTGATCGGGTGTTAAGTTGGTTGCTTACGTTTTGGGAGGGGAACAGATAGATGGTCATAGAAAGTATATATTTAAGGATAACATGCAAATGCAGCAAAAGAAATGGACTCTAAAGGAAAACAAACACAGCATTAGATATTGTAACATGCATATGTTCTTAAGTTCAAAGCATTAGAGATGGGGGAGAGAGATGAATAGATGGCACATGGAGACCTTTTGGGGCAGTGAAACTAATTTGTATGACACTATTAGGATGGACACATGTCATCTCATATTTGCCCAAACCCACAGAATGTATAACAGAGTGAACCTTAATGTAAACTAATGGACTATGATGTATCAATGTAGGTTCATCTAGTCTAACAAATATACCACTGTTGGGGGATGTTGATAATGGGGGAGGTTATCTGCATATATATATATATATATATATATATATATATATATATATATATCTGTAGAGGCAGTGGGAAATCTCTGCAAAATCTTTGTACCCTCCCAATTTTGCTGTGAACCTAAAAATGTTCCCCCTAAATAAACAAAGTCCATAGCAGATAGTAAAAAAGAACCAAAACTTGAGTATCTGCAAAATGAAAGTCATTGTAAATTCAGCAAGACTGGCGCAGAGTGGGCACTTAATAATTTGCTTTTCCAATGAGTAAATGAATGAAGGGTTAACACATACCAGTAACATGAAGAGGATTTTTGAGGCCCCTACAGTGATTTAACACTTAACACAGTATAAAAGGGGGTGGTTCAAATACAAGATCTTTTATTATTGTGCTGTAACACAACTGCTTTGAGCCTGATTTGCTTGGTCTGTGAACAAGGGATAATAATTCTTACCTCAAGGGTTTTAAAAAGAATTAAAAATATAAAAGTTTTGGAATGTTTAGGGCCTGGAATAAAGTAAGTTTTCAGTGAACGTCAGAGGTTAGACGGCACTGAAGGAAAAGATACCTAAGACTAAGGAAGGAGAAGAGTGTTTCCAAATCCCTGGTGAGAAGAGACTGGAGTGTAAACAAGATCACACAGATGGCCTCCATATTGCTAATGGCTCCAAGTGTCTAAGTTGCTTGTTAAGTAAATCTGTATGTAATTTATCAATAATATTGTTCAGTTTCCCTCATCTAATTCTCAGCGTTGCTACCATTAGTTTAAATTATCATGCAATTTCAGGTATTATAAATCAGAGATACTTGAACCAGGTAGACATAACTATCCATCTGGCTATAATTTGGATCCAAGGGAAAAACTATACGTGCTGGACAAGCATTTAGAGAGGCACACATGTAAACAACCACTGCTCAGATGAGCATTACTCTCCATTATCAGGTAACTGAGCTTCAGGAAATGGCAACCAAAAGAAAAAACTTCCTATTTTGGTTAGCCAGAAAGTTTTTCAAATGGCACAAAAATAAACTATTCTTTTTCAGTTGATTCTGATAAGCCTTATCCTAACTTCAAGAGTCCCCATTAAGCGTTATTTTCAAATGAATGTGACACCGTAGTGGTTAATTTCATGTATCAGCCACAAGATGCCCAGATACCTGGTTAAACATCCTTCCTGGGTGTGTCTGTGAAAGTGTTTCCAAAATAGATTGTTTTTTTTTTTTTTTTTTGAGAGAGAGTGTGCGCAAATGTACGCAAGCAAGGGGGAGGGGCAGAAGGGGGTGCAGAGAGCAGCAGACTCCCTGATGAGCATGGAGCCCCACTTAGGGCTTGATCTTACAACCCTGAGATCATGACCTAAGCCAAAATCAAGAGCCGGATGCTCAACCTTCTGAGCCACCCAGGCGGCCCAGAAGAGATGAACCTTTAATTGGTGAACTGAGTAAAGCAAATGGCCCACTTCAGTGTGGGTGGGCATTATTGAATTCATTCAGGGCCTGAACAGACAAAACAAGGTGGAGGAAGGTTGAATTCACTCTCTGCCTATTCGAGTTTGGAACATTGATCTCCTGCCTTTAAAACTCTTGGTTTTCAGGCTTTCAGATTCAGACTGGAATCTATACCCTCAGCTCTCCAGTGTTGGAAGTACACCTCAGGCTTTCCTGGATCTCTACCTTGCACACAGCAGGTAGTGAGATTTCTCAGCCTCCTAACAGTATAAGCCAATTCCTTATAATATATCTCATTCTCTCAATAGATGGATAGAGATATGAAAGAGAGAGATTTGAGAGAGAGAGAAAAACAGAGAAGGGGGATAGCTAGAGATATGGATAGATAGCTATATCCAATTAGTTCCATTTCTCTGGAGAACCCTAATATACATAAATATAAATATATAACCAACAAAATAAGAAAATTGGTTGTGCCTTGCTCATGAAATTTACTGAATAGAATTATAATTCTTAAACATCTTAATAGGGAATTGTTTACATTACCAACTAATGATTAGAACAACCTAAGTCAGTATTTTCCAGCTGGGATTCCCAAACTCCACATGTTAGTCCCTTGCCTGTTTTTTTGCAGATTCACCCCCTGTCCTTCTCATAATCTACTCTGTTACACAAAGAACTGTATTTCCCAGACATCCTTGCCGACAGGTTTCTGGTTGTGATGTACCATTGGAGATCTAGTAAAGATTGGAAAGTGCTAAAAAGGGAGAGGCCAGAATACTTCGAGCCTGCTAGCTCTGAAGAGTAGCAATTCCAGCAACAACTGGAACTTTTCTGTAGTGCCGGCTTTCATAGGACAGACATTCTCTTCGTGATCCCAGGTCTCCAGGCAGGTCAACCTGGTTTCTGGATTTTATCTGGTGACCCCAAATCCTGACTCCCATGATGACACCCACCTAGAGGTGATACTAGCTTTCTGGTATTACTAACTTCTGGATTGCCTTACTGTCCCATGTTAGACTTAATTAGCTTCTCTATCTCCTGTGCAAGAATTTCTCTGTAGGAAACTACCTTCATTTGAAATACTGAACAGTGGTTTCTATTTTCTTGATTGTATTTGATTCATAAGAACTAAAAGGTTCTGATTTTCTCCCCAGATTTATTAAGGTATAATGGACAAAACTAATATATTTAAAATTATATAATTTTGATATATGTATACATTGTGAAAAGGATTCCCCCCGATTGAATTAACACTCACATACTTACCTTTTCTTTTTGGTAAGAACATTTAAGTTCTATTCTCTTAGCAAATTTCAATTATACAATACAGTGTTGTCAGCTATAGTCACCTTAGATCTTCAGACCTTATTCACCTTATATGTAAAAGTTTGTACACTTTTATCAACCTATCCCTATTTCTCCCACTTCCAAGCTCTTGACAACTCCTTTCCTATTCTCTGTTTTTAGGAATTGGACTGAAAGGTGATTTAAAAAAATAATAGTCAAAAAACATCTTAGGAAGATCTATCTCAGCAAGGGTTTCTTGCCTGTAGAAATTACCAAAGTCCTTAGTATACTAAAGTACAGAGTGGATTTTCAAGAGAGAAATATGTGCAACATCTCCCTAACTCATTACTCCAGATAAACTTTTTTTTTCCTCATTATCTACAAATACCTTATGGAAGTAGTGTTACACAGAACATAACTTGGAAATACTTATCAAAGTAAACTATTTACAGTCTGAAATCTTTGTATATGTAAGACATGATGAATCACTTTTTATACTTTCCATTCATGGTCATTTGACACAAACCTGGCTACAAAAACCTAGAACAAATAACTTGAAAATTAAAGAAAAGATGCCTGGGCTCACACACACAAAAAACATCTCTCTCATTTTAAATCCATTTGCAATATTATGGTGGGCAAAGTCAAGTTATTTCATGCTGAAACACTTTTTGCAAATTTGGTAATTGGATCCATTTTGTGGAGTCTGCACCCTGGAAATGCCACTGCATTTCATTTACAATCAAACCAACAGGGTTTGAAATGATATTAAATGTGCCAGATTGGGGGAAAAATCCAAATGGATTCATACAGAATGTTATTAACTTGGAAATGGTTCAATGGGCATTTGGCATTTTCACATTGGTAGGTTTAATTTGTTGAGTGAGAACAATGAACTAGGAGATACAGAACTCTATATTTTTGCCATTTTAACATTTATGTTTGTCATTTATGAACCTGGACTGAGAATTGATTAAATTTCTGCCTTGTAGCTTTTGAGTTTTGTAACATATGGAAGTTTTGTTATATTCATCTATTTCTTTTGTAGATGGTCAGTTTAAATATAGCCTTTTCCATATGAGTCATTAGCTAAGACAAGAGTAAGAAAATAAGAGCAGTAAAGATTTGGCCAGCTGTAAATAAACTCAGTACTCCACACTTGACTATTCAGCATGAGGTACCTGGGGTATAAGACCTTAAGGTATTTTTACAAAGGCAAGAGAAGTCTATGTTGTATAAAGAGAAAAACAGTCATTTTCATTACTAAAGTGAAAGGAAGTGAAACAAAGGAAGAAACAGGGATAAATATCACGAAAGAGTGAAGTATACAGGACAGATTCAGATGAGCTAAAAAGCAAACAGAACTTCAATGAATAAGGTCAACAGACACAGCAGAGACAATATCTCACTATCCGAATTCCCCACACTGATGAGCAGAATGCCTTGTGCATAGCAGTTACACAAATTGGAGTGAATTCTATGTAACATGTTGTAGAAGTCAAAACAATGAACTGAGAATTAAGAGCTTTGGGTTGCTGTGTGCAGCTCTGACTGTACCCAGGTATGGGGCTCTGGGCTAGTCAGTTATATTCATTCATTCATTTGTTCCACAAATATTTGTTCCTCTATTCTATGTCAGACCCATGGTTAGGTTATGAGGATTCTCACAGAGCTTATATGGGGGGTGGGGGGTGGGAGCGGTGGTGAAGCAGGGAACAGTAAGAAAACAAATCAATACATACATAAAAGAAATCTCAGAATTAAAACAGGGTTGAAGAAATAGCAAATGCCTAAGTGGCTCTTTAGTTGAGTGACCATGAAAAGTTTTGGTGAGTTCAGCATTCCAGACAGTGCAACAAGGAGAGAAGGTACTTGGCAGGGTCTAGTAGCCAGTGTAGTTGGATCATAATGGGGAAGGGGGAGGAAGGAAGGAAGGAAGGAAGGGAGGGAGGGAGGAAGGCTTCATGTCATGTCAGGCTTCATAATCTCTCCAAAACTCTCTTTTTTCATTCACAAAGTGAGATGTTTGGGGAAAATGGATTTCAAGAACTCTTCCAGTTCTCCAAGTCTCTGATCTCTATAATTAATATAAAATTTCATGAATACATTAGAAAGAAAAGATAAACCAAGGAAAACACAAGATGATTAATGGAGTGTCTGGGAGGGAAAACAAATAATAAAAACCCAATAGTGACTGTGATTTTTAATAACTGTCATCAAAAGAGTGGCTTAACTATAAAGCAAAAACGTAATAAAAAAAATGCAATGTATTACATATTAGCAACTTAAAACAAATCAGCTTTACTCGGCTTCTTTCCTTAGAATTGTTACATGTTATATTTTATTCACAAAAGATTTAAGTTGTTTTCTCATCACTGTATATTCCAAAGTACAAGTCATTTAGGTTCAATTACCTATTCATCGTTATTACCTGATCTGCTAGATAAAGATGGAATAGCTACCAGTAAATATTGAGAAACTTCCATTATTTCCTTAAGTGTTCTCTGTGGAATTTGGATCTCCGGGATGCTGTATTACATAAAAAAGGTAACCTATCTTTGGTCAGCGCAGTGAAAGTACACTCAAGGGAACAACAGCTACAAGGAAGTGAGAAAAACATTATTATGCAGAAGAAATTCTACTACAAATTATGCCAAAAAAGCTTCAGTCAATTGCACTGGGCAATCTGAGCTGAGATGTTCATTCAGAGCTGTCCCAAACTGAGACAAAGGGCCAGGTCTTTGTATATAAACTCTGTAACCAGTCCGTGGAGGAAGACTAGTCTCAGCCAGGGGCTATAAAGGCGACGCAACTTCCTTCATCCGAGGACAATTTACAGAAAGAGATTGCTCTGAGCCTAATGCCGCCAACACTTCTTGCAGCTTGGGGAATGGGGGCCAAGGCCTAAAAAGGGGCATCACGCCGTCTGCTACACTTGACCACTGGGGGCGCTAGAGGGCAGTGCAACAGAGAACACAGACACGGATTACCAAACTGGATTGGAACGATGACTGTTGTGAGATTTTGAGTCCATTTTCAAAGGGCCTGATCTGTTTTACGGATTACAAAATAGAGTTTGTTGCATATGAGTAATTTTATTCAAAGATCATCTCTACTTCTTTCCTGTCAGAATGCAAAATCAGACAATGACAGATATTTCTTCAATTCTATGACTCTTAGTGGAGCATTGAGAAGTGTCTCCCTAGAATGGTAACAGGTTCAGGGCTGACTCACCCTCTCTTTCACCAGATTGCTCTTTCTCCCCCGCAAAATCATTCTTGGGGTGACTACTCTTACCTAAATAGGACTGGGGAGAACCAGACCTGTTCTGGGACAAGGATCGATGGAAATTCTCTTTATTGCTTCTGGCACACACAGGTAAGAGGATTTGTGCCCATGCTGATGTTGAGTACTAAAACAAGGTTTAGGGCTTTGGGAAGGATATAGAAAAAGTACACCATTCTAGGCTATTCGGCAAAATCCTGCTCAAGAAAATAGTTTCTTGAGTTAGCCTAGTCTATTTGAATTTTCTAAAGGACTAAACCCAAGACCCAGGTATTTAGATAAGTAAAGGTACATTGTCTACAAAACACATTTCTTTCGTACTTCAGATTCTTCTAATATCAGCCAGTGCATCTCCTGCTAAACTTTGAAGCTGTTTCTACAGGTATATCCCACTCACTTGATTTTACTGGTTCAGAAAATATTTATCGAACATTTTTCTTGTACCAGGCCCCGTACTAAGGGAAAGACACAATGATGAATCAAATATAGTTTCTATCTTCGAAAACCTGAGGTTTAATTGTGAAGATAAACAATTAAGCAGGTAATCATAATAATGAATAATATGTATATTTAGAAGTAATCATAGTTTGTGGGAGGAATACATATAAAAGGCACATAATCCAGACTGGGGAGATCAGAAAAACCTTCTTAATGACATAATGTTTTAGGTTTAATCTTCTTGGATGAGAAGGAGTTGAGATAAAAAAGGGTCAGACTAAAGGACCAGCATTTAGAAAGGTTTAAGAGAGAAAAGGAAGAGTTTGATCTACTTGGAGCTTCTCAAGTGGCTCACTGGGACTGCAGCTAAGAGAGGAAGTGCGGAATGATGAAAGAAAAGGTGCCAGGGTAAGGAGTTCAGACAGTATCCTGAAGGTCTTTCTGAGTCACTGATGAGTCATTGATCAATATTCAGTCATGTAATAACATATTATCTCTTTAAATGTTTTTAAAAATATGGTAACAGTATTAATATTTAATACTCATGTTTATTTACATTTACTATGTGCTAAGCATATTATATTTACTATCCAAATTACTCTGCACAGCAATCTTATGACAGAACCATTAGTATTCCCACTTTACATATATGGAATATGAGGTTCAGAAAGGCTAAGTAATGTGCAAAAGGTCTGACTGGTAATGAGAAAGAATTTGCAGGGGTCTGGTCTGGAGTCAGGCAGAACATTTAGAGGACTACTAGAGTAATTATGCAACAAATGAGGATACAGGAGAACACAAAACATAAATGAAGGCAGTGGCATGATGATGAAGGGAAGGGGTCAGATTATATGGAAATTGAGGAGGTAGAACCTGTGTGATTCACAGATCAACTTAGTTGTGCTGGTTGTGGGAGATGATATCCTCCAGCTGTTTTGCTATAGAAACTGGGGAATGGTGAGGTCATTTACTGAAGCAGTGAGTACTGGGGGAACATTTTATTTTTTTTATTTGATTTTCTAAGATTTTATTTATTTATCTGATAGAGACACAGCGAGAGAGGGAACACAAGCAGGGGAGTGGGAGAGGGAGAAGCAGGCTTCCCTCAGAGCAGGGAGCCCAATGCGGGGCTCGATCCCAGGACCCTGGGATCATGACCTGAGCCAAAGGCAGACGCTTAATGACTGAGCCACCCAGGCACCCCTGGGGGAACATTTTAAAGAGCTAAGTGCAAAGATAAAAAATTTAGATACATGTAAATTGAATTTGAGGTTCTTGTGAGACATTTTAAGGATAATGCTTAGTAAGCATGCAGATATGTAGCTGAAGAGCAGAGCTGAGATAGAGTGACATGGGATTCATCAGATAATGGAGGTACTTGGAGAAGCGTGCAGGAAAGAAAGACATCGCAGGCCTGAGAAAACCCTGCTTGTAATGTTGGCGCTTTACTGGCATCTGGGAACTTGGCTTCTGAATCATTCTTTGATGAGATTTTACTCTAGTGGGACGGCTTGTACAATGTGCTGATGGTGAACATCTGCTTTCTTATTGGGAATCTGGAATTTTGGTAGTTGCTAGGCAGAGAATGCCTACACAACCAGGCCTCAATAAAACCCTTAAAACCTGCATCTCAAATGGGCTTCCCTGGGCATAAATCACCACTGAACCATCACCACTGGAGAGAGAGTGCTCTCGGTGACTTCTCCTGGGAAAGCAAAAACATCAGAAACCTCAGCATGGATTCCTCCCAACCGTACCCGTCTTTTCCCCTTGATCTGTCTGTAGAACCTCACTCTATCACTATAGTAAATGTTATCAGGGAGCGCAGGTATATGCTCAGCCCTGTGAGTCTTTCTAATGAACTGTTGAATGTGCGGGTGGTCTTGGAGAGCTCTGAAATAGGAACATACAAGATTTCCCCAGGAGGTCATAGGTAGTTTTACTTACTATGTGGTGGAAACCATATTTCAGTGGGTTTATGAGTACATTGTAGTGAAGGAGATATAGACAGAGTCTAGATTTCTTCCAAGAGCTTGACCTTAAAAAAACAAAAAGGAAATATTTGGAGAAATGCAAGAGAAGACATGTGGTTTCGAAGAATTTGAATTGGGAATGACTGGAACATGTTTATGTGCTAAAGGGAAGAACCAAATCAAGAGGGAGAAGATGAAGGTGCAGATTAGAGAAAAGATCCATGAGAGGAGGTTGAAAAGGTCAGATCCAGGACAACAGTAGCATATGTGCCTTAGATACAAGGGGGGACAATCCTTACATAAGATAAGAAAGACAGGAGAAGGGACATGTAAGAACATAGATGTAGGTAAATGGTGAGCAAAGGGAAAAGGAATTTGAGCACATTTTTGTCTGGTGGCTTTGACTTTTTGTTGTCATCTTATTTTGCATTGTTTCTTTGTGAATTAGGAGATTAATTGAGCAGTAGTAATGCAATAAAATCAGATGAATTTAATTTATGCTGAATTGTGTGTTGGTTGGTTGGTTGAATTGATGAGTCACTTTATTCATAGAACCCAAAGATTTCTCTTGACTCAAAGATCATCTGAGTTGGAGAAGATTTTACAACCACCATTACTAACCCTCCTTCTAATAAATGAACTGGATCTAAAATGTCTTTGTAGTTGGCTCATCTGGCTTTTGTTTCAACACTTCCAGGGAAGGGTGGCTCAGTCTCAGTATATAACATAGCCACTTGTTTTGTTACCGAACAGGCAAATCACCAAAATAGTCTTTGCAAAGACTATTTTCTATTCTATAGTAAATATCTTTTGTTATTAATTTTTCATCCTGCAGCTGATCACCTTTATTTTCCATTTTCCACATGAAATCCCTTCAAATATTTAAAGACATGTAATGTTATTGAGTCTTCTCTTCCTTAGGATATACATAGCAGTTCCCTTTTAAAGTAATCAGGAAACATCTTTTCTGGATCCCTACCCATCCCATTGCCCTACCTCCACCTACTCTGGAACACAATGCTACTGATGTTGGTGATAGCAGAAATACACTTATATTTTCAGGCAGAACTACAGGGTAGTTGTCAAAATTGTGGTCTTTGTAGAGAGGTAGACCTTGGTCTGAATACTTGATGGCCACTGGTTGATTGTGTTGCCTTGGGAAAGTTGCTTATATTATATAAGTCTTATTTCTTCATCTATAAAATATTAAACATTTTGTGGGGCAGTTATGGGGAATGGATGAAATCACACAGATAAAGCACTTAGCATTGTATCTAGAATATATTAAATAATCAGCAAATACATATTATTCATTCTTTTTTTCTGAGTTGATTACCCAATGAGTGTCTGCATTTACAAGATTAACTAGTTCAGCTTATGTTAGCTTTGCAGTATAACATTGTCACCAGTTCTAGAAAACAACTCAAGTTATACTACTAATAGCAAGTCAAATTATTTCCCATATTTCCACAAAGCAATATCAACTGAATCTGTCCATTCCCCTTGTCCCATGTTTTCTCTTGACTTCTCATTTGTTATTCAGTCAGCACATATAGATTGAGTACTTGCTGTATGCCAAGAAATATTTTAGGCATTGGAGAAGCATCAGTGAAAAATACTCAGGGAGGTGGAACATAGAGAAAGTAGATAAATAAATTAGTATCAGAAAATAACAAATGCCAAAGAGGAAAAATAAAGTAGAAATGGGAAATGTCAGGATGATTATGGGATGGGAAGAGATTTGAGTATCTGTATAGGGTGGTCAGGGAAGACTTTCTTTAAGAGTTATTTGAGTAAAGACCTGAAGGGTATGTGAAAATCAGCCATGTGGATACCTGGAAGGAGAGTATTCCAGACATGGGAAGAGCAAAGGCAAAAGCCCTGAGGCAGGGTTGTGATTGGAGATGTCATTACAGCAAAATGTGCCATGGACAATTAAATAGGCAGTAAGATTACAGTATCAATCATATAAGACCCTACAGGTCATGGTAAAGAATTTCAAAGGTTGGTCCCTGGATTAGTAGCAGAAGCATCACCTGGGAATTTGTTTGAAATAGAAATTACCAAGGCCCACTCCAAACCTACAGAATTAGAACCTCTGGGGGGCAGGGTTCAGCCATCTGCCTTAAAAATTAGCCTTCCAGTGAATTCTGATGCTCACAGCAGTTTGAGAACCCCTGGCCTCATAGGTGATGAAGGAAAGCCATGGGAGGGCTCAAGCAGATAGATGATGTCATGATCTGATTGACATTACAAAATACACACACACACACATACTAACACTACAAAAAATATATATACGTATATCATTCCTTCTGCTATGTTGAATACATTTAAGGCAGAAGCAGTAAGACTTCTTGGTAATCTAAGACAAAAGATGATGTTGGTTGGACTTGGTATTGACAGAGAAGGTAGTTGAGGAATTATGGAATTCTACAAGGACTACAAGGGTTTTGGCTAGAGAATCAGGAAGAACTAAACTGCTATTAACTGTTAAATCTTCTCTTCTTGCAAAAATAATCTGGAATCTGGCCATTAAAAAAAAATAAGGACTTTATTTTTCTTACCCCTTATGTTTTATTCTGTTATATTAGTAATTGTATAGATTCCTGAGGGAAACAGTGTGGATAAAATATTTTAATGGTGAAAATAAATACTTTTCAGGCTTTTATAATTAAAAGTTTTTACCTGAATTTTAAACTTATTTCTGAGAAATAATCAAAGAAGACAAGTTTTAGTTCTAACCTGTCTTTGCTAAAGACATTATTAGTATTATTATTAGCCAATTTTCTCAGAACCCGCTAACAAAATTTGAAAACAGTAAATTACCTGGAAAATGTGCCCTGTCAACTTTTAATAATTTAGATTATGGTAGAGAGGAAAGGAATTATTAGGAGAATCTTTGAACATTTCTTTCTTGTCCAGATGGAAAATTGAAATATAAGATTTGCTACCAGATGAATTCAGACACGCTTCATATAAGGTCCAAACAATGATCTCTATAAGCTCTCTGCCCAAAATTATAGTTTCAGTAACAAACTGACTAGGTTTCATTTTCAACTAAAGTGCTTCAGAGTCATTATATTGTATACTTGAAACTAATTAACACTTTATTAACTAACTAGAATTAAAATAAAAAATTAAAAAATTAAAATGGTAAAAAAATAAAGTGCTTACATTTTCACAATATTTCCTTATTAATAGTATCAATGATTCCCACAGAACATTTGATATCTACATAGATAATTTCTGATTTCCAAATACAATCAATTTTGAATATCTAAACTAGTGAAGTAGAGCTTTGGGGAAGATCATCTCAACAAAATCACTCCAGGCCCTTGGCTTTCAGAACTTATTTCCATCCATCTTTTGGAGAGTTTATCAGCAGATTTTTTTTCTTCTCCCCCTTGCATATTTAATTCAATAACTACATTAAAAATATTTTTTCCATCCTCACTTCTTTCACACTATCACTTCCTCCACACCCAGTGCTATCTTTGTAGCGCAGAGCCTCATTTGCTCTTGCCTGGTTTTACTGAAATAACTTTCTAACTGGTATTACCTTAAAATTCTCCTTCTCAATTCTTCCTATAGTCTAAATTGCAAATATGCATAATGCCCTTCAATGAATGTTTATCATCTACAGAATAACTCCAAATTTTAAAACGGCATATGTGGTCCTTACTATATGATTTATTTCTAACCAATTTATCATTCATCATTTCTTTTCTCAAAACCATAACTCAGAATTTTATAATACTTGGAGAACTCAATCATTCCATACACTATAGCTCCATGTCGTTGTAGAAATTTTGACTCTACCTGGACTGTCCTGCTTTTTCTTCCTACCAGGAACCAGTCGCCTTTCTGGAGAATTTCTAGTCATCTTTGAAGCCTCCGATTAATCATTACACTCTCTACCAATGATTTCTTGATTGCTGCAGGCTAAGGCAATCATTTCCCTCCTTTGTGCTGCCACTAGGTCTTAAGCCTGCCTCTACTGTTATAGATGTTTTATTAAATATGATAGTCTTCAAGTTTATCTTCTCTTCTAGACTCTGAGTACTTTGGTATAGAATGTGTGTGTGTGGGGGGGGGGTGGGTGTTGTGTGATCTTACTTGTATCCCCAATGCCTCGCCATCATTGGTGTCCAACCAACATTTACAGAATCAGAAAGTGAATGAATAAATAAACACCTTTACAGTGGATTTTACCTTAGAGATGTAGGTAAATTTGGTAATTATTCTGACAAAAGAAAAACAAAATGAACATCTGTTTTTACTTTACAGAAAGTATGTATGGAACCCATACATACTTTAAAGTATGAAACCCATAATATATAGAGATGGGATCATAAACAGTAGAACATGGATAATGGTACTAAATAAAAGATGATTATGATATGCATGTGTCCTTCATAATGAGCTTGATAATTAAGAGAGTAATCACAGAATATCAATGCTACCTCCAAGACTTTTACATAAAAGAAAAAAATCAAGAAACAGTCCCTCAAAATAGAGTAATAACTATGACAGTAAATGAGCTGGAATTTTATTGAGGAACAGAAACCAGTCAAGGTAAAATGACATGGTATTTTTAAATAGATGAAAGCTTGTATTTGTGTAATTCTTCTCTACTTTTTTCATTTCAAAGAAAATTATGATCACTATCTGACTTGATATTGAATGAACAAGGAAAGTTTTAGTTTAAGGGCAGTCCCAAAACAATATCCAAATAAGAGTTTGCAAAGCAGTTTTAAAATAAGCTTTCATGAACTGTAAAATAATCCTCTTTCAAACAGTCAAGATACCAAAGAGGAAATTAAAGATATGGCTGTGAACTTTTATTCATATTGTCCAAAGTTAATGCATCAAAGTTAATAAAGGATATTGTAATAAACTTATAATTGACTTTAAAATGTCTGACTTTAGTTTAAAATATGCAAATCAAGAAAAGTCCTATCATTTTTTAAAGGATTCAAGACACCACCCAGAAAGGGAATATAGCAAATGTCCATTCTTCTCTGATCTATGGATTATCAATACACACATGTTCACCTTAAACTGTCCCTTTCCTATAAATCCATTCAACAATATCTAATTACCATTTTTCACCAATTCAAAGGTGCACTTTTTAGCATTTTAACATGTGAGAGTATTTTATTGTGAAAGAACATAAAGGTGTAACTCACAGTACATGAGAATGAAAGGTTAAAAGCCTAGAATCTATTTTTTTCACTGTCAATCCAGGTTGTGATAACTGAACTGAAAGAAAACTCCAGTTTTTTGTTGGTTTACTCCAGTGTCACAGAATATCTTATTTCATCTGTTCTAGACATAGCAGGAAAAATGATCAACAAAGGGAAACCCAAATTTTCTACCCGGAAGAAAAGCTGAGTAAATTCCTACATTGGAATTTTTATCACTATTTAAATAAATGGCTAAACTGACATATTTTTGATTCTTCAACATGATATAAAAATCCTTAAACTCAGGAAAAAGCCATCTGGATAATAAAATTGTTTTCACCTCCAACCCAGTCATCACTGCTGTTCAGTATCTGTAGTGCCCTGCAGGAAAAATACTTAGGCTGAGAATTACACACTACCCGATTCTCTTCATCCTCCTCCCTAGAAAGAGGACCAGTTCTCAAGCTCATTCTTACACTCTTGCACTCATTATGGAGTATGACTCTGTTAGCTATCAGAGTCACTCTAGTTGTTTAATAAAAAACATACCATTTAATAACTTAACATTCCTAATTGTTCTAGCTCCTTGGTTTGAAGTCTGAAATTTGCTCCATTCAATTCTTCCCTCCTACTCCTTCATGCCACCTGTTCCTTCACCTGTTTATCTCCAGTCCACTGTCATGTCCCTCTTCCTTCAGATTATCCATGTTCTACTGTTTATGATCCCATCTCTATATATTATGGGTTCCATGATTTCCAATATATTTATTAATAAAATAATTTCTGATTAGGACTCTTTTCCACTCACCCTGCCCCCCACCCCCAACATGATACTCTGCGTTTCTCCTTCCCAACATGTATTTCAGTGCCTGTTTTGTATTTAATTTTATGGTTACTTATAAAATTTCCCCCTCATACTGGGCATAACCATCATAAGAACAGAGGCATTTCTAGGACAGATTATTTTTAATTATGCTTAATAATTTTCCAAAATTAAAAATAAATTTCTACTTGACTGGATATATGAGTTGTTTACATTTTTTTCATTGTTAAAAATACATATAATATAATCTATCTTACTGTTTTAGAATTTTCTTTAGAAGGAAACTTCCAGGAATGTGACACATAAAAAAATTAATGTTCTTAATGCTTTTGATACATATATCCAGATTGCTTTCAAAAAAGGAAACAGAAATTTAGCTTCCCACCAATAATATATGAGGCTCTCTCTCTTTTTTTTTTTAAAGATTTTATTTATTTTTATTTGAGAGAGAGAGAATGAGAGAGAGGGAGTACATGAGAGGGGGGAGGGTCAGAGGGAGAGGAGAAGCAGACTCCCTGCCGAGCAGGGAGCCCGATGCAGGACTCGATCCAGGGACTCCAGGATCATCATGACCTGAGCCGAAGGCAGTCGCTTAACCAACCATCATGACCTGAGCCGAAGGCAGTCGCTTAACCATAGGAGCCACCCAGGCGCCCTATGAGGCTCTCTCTTACTCTATCTTCAACATCATTCAGGACTGAAATTTTAAAAAGCCTTTGATAATTTAATAGACTTAAAAATTTATTTTTGCTTTTAATTTATAAGGCTTGATTTAAATTTGGTATAAAATTGTATATTATAAATATATCATTTATATTTATAAGGATGTAATCAGTTATAACTTTCAGTCAACAGCCAGATCTTATGCTTTACTCATTTATCCATTTAGGTTTTAATATTTATATCATAATTTGTATAAACCCATATTAACATAACATTTTGCTAATTTTTGAAGTTTGATTTTTAGAATATTTTCACATAAGAGACTTACATTTATGTAATACATTTCTTAATTATGTAATGATTTTTTTTTGGTATTAAAATTGCTTCCACACCCAGAGATATAGTAAACATTACTATTTTACTGAATATAATTTTATTTTCCAATTTTAACTCTATAATTTGCTTGAAATTTATTTCATCATATAGTATGAGATGATGATCCTCTTCATAAAATTCTAACTAGTTTCAGTTCAGTTAATAATGCTAGGTTGAATACAGATCCTCATATCCCTTCTGATATCCTTCCAAAATGGCAACAAAGGGATAAAAATAATATAAATCTTTGACAAGCAAAGTAAGGAAAAAACAGAAGTCTGGAATCCAGAAAGCAGATAAAATTAACTAATTAAAAGGAGATACTTAAAAAGCTGAAACCCAGACATGCAATTGGTGAACTTGAGATGTAAACCTCACTTTATTCTTAAAAACCCAAGAAAAGCTTGGGAGCGGTAGCAGGATTTAGTACCAAGCAGTGGTTAGGATGGAGATATAAACTGAGAAAAAAGGTAAAAAAGCTCTATTTAGGAAATAATAAGAATTTTAGACACCATGGATGACTGTTTCCCTGATACAGCATTTTCTCTTTGGCAAGAGTGAACCAGAAGGAATCTATACTGGGGCTCATGTGGCAGAACTGGTAATAGATACTACCCTTATGAAAACATGGGGTTGTATTAGTCTGGGTTCTCCAGAGAAACAGAACCAAGAAAGTGTGTATGTGTGTATATATATGTACATATGAGATTTGTTATAAAGGATTGTCTCATGCAAGTATGAAGGCAGAGAAGTCCCAAGGGCTGTAGTCAGGTATGTTTTCAGGCTGATTCAGGCAGGTAGAGAGCCAGAGAACAAGCATAAATTTTCCACCCTTTTGTTCTATTTAGGCCTTGGACTGATTGGATGAGGTTTGTGCACATTAGGGAGGGTATTCTGCTCTCTTCAGTCTATCAATTCAAATGTTAATCACATCCAGAAACACCCACACAGGCATACCCAAAATACTATTTAAGCAAATATCTAGGGACCATGGCCCAGTCAAATTGACACATGAAAATTACCATCACCGAGGTTCAGGGATTTTCTACATATCAAAGAGCAGAACCCTAGCCTACTTCTCCCATAGTGTTTCCAGAAATTTGGCACACTGTGTTAAACTCTCCAGGAAGGAAACAACAACAACAAAACTCCTCTGATGAATCTGACTGGCTGAGGAGACCAAGCCTCAAAAATACTGAAAGTAACAATTCTCTCAATTGAACCCTCATACCAGATGATCCTACAGAGAACATCATTAGTAACAAGCCCCTCAGTGATTCACTCTTAAACATGAGTTCAGAGTCAAGGATCAGGAGGCATAAGATGGGAAAACTGTAGATTTAAAAAGGACACAGAATCAGAGCAATTTTAAAGAAACATAGAGGAGGCAAGAAAATCATTAGACATCCATTACCAATGTCAATCAAAAGAAAAGGTCATACATCTCAAAATAAGAGAGGAGTGAATGTGGAAATTGAAAACATGATAGGAGAAAAAAAAAATAAGGGAGCAAAGATAAACTTAAAAAAAGTCTCTTAGTAAATATAACTAAAAGAGATTGGTGGATCATGGCAATTGGTGGATATTAGAGCATCAGTCCAGGAGTTACATCATTTAAGTAATAGGAATTCCAAAGAAAGCCAACCAAAAAACAGAGGAAAAGAAAATGTCAGAAAAAGAATATAATGAACTGACTTGTGTCTCCCCAAAAATTCATATGTTCAAATCCTAGCCTCTATTACCTCAGAATGTGATGTGTTTGGAGCAGAACATTTGAAGAGATTATTAAGGTAAAATGAGTTCAGATAGGTGGGCCCTAATCCAATAGGACTAATCTCTTTATAAGAAGAAGAGATTAGGACATAGATACACAAAGAAAGGACCATGTAAAGATACTGAAAGATGGCCATCTGCAAGCCTGGGAGAATGGCCTTAGAAGACTAACCAACCCTGTTTACACCTTGATCTTGGAAATTCTAACCTCTAGAATTATAAGGATATGAATTCTAATGTTTAATCCATGCAATCTATGGATTCATCTGTTTCTTTGAATGATGAACTACTTCCTACTACGTTCTTCATATGTATGCTACCTCTTCTCATATTGACCCTTTTGCTTTTCATTTTATTCTCCTATAATTAATCCCAAGTGAAAATTAAAAACATTTCAATATCAATGTACTATTTTCTACATAATTTTTGTCAAAGTATGCAAAAAATTAATCTTTGAAAGCCAATGTTTATTGCCAAAGGCAAGGGAAGCAAGGGCAAAAATGAACTATTGGGACTTCATCAAGATAAAAAGCTTTTGCACAACAAAAGAAACAGTCAACAAAACCAAACGACAAATGACAGAATGGGAGAAAATATTTGCAAATGACATATCAGATAAAGGGCTAGTATCCAAAACCTATAAAGAACTTATCAAACTCAACACCCAAAGAACAAATAATCCAATCAAGAAATGGGCAGAAGACATGAACAGACATTTCTGCAAAGACATCCAAACGGCCAACAGACACATGAAAAAGTGCTCAACATCACTCATCATCAGGGAAATCCAAATCAAAACCTCAGTGAGATACCACCTCACACCAGTCAGAATGACTAAAATTAACAAGTCAGGAAACAACAGATGTTGGTGGGGATGCAGAGAAAGGGGAACCCTCCTACACTGTTGGTGGGAATGCAAGCCAGTGCAGCCACTCTGGAAAACAGTATGGAGGTTCCTCAAAAAGTTGAAAATAGAGCTACCGTATGACCCAGCAATTTCAGTACTGGGTATTTACCCCAAAGATACAAATATAGTGATCCGAAGGGGCATGTGTACCCCAATGTTTATAGCAGCAATGTTCACAATAGCCAAACTATGGAAAGAGCCAAGATGTCCATCGACAGATGAATGGATAAAGAAGATGTGGGGTGTGTATACACACACACACACACACACACAATGGAATATTATGCAGCCACCAAAAGGAATGAAATCTTGTCATTTGCAACAAGGTGAATGGAACTAGAGGGTATTATGCTAAGTGAAATAAGTCAATCAGAGAAAGACAATTATCATATGCTCTCACTGGTATGAGGAATTTGAGAAACAAGACAGAGGATCATAGGGGAAGGGGGGGGAAATGAAACAAGACAAAACCGGAGAGGGAGACAAACCATAAGAGACTCTTAATCTCAGGAAACAAACTGGGTTTGTTTGAGTGGAGGGGCGTGGGAGGGATGGGGTGGCTGGGTGATAGGCATCGGGGAGGGTAAGTACTATGGTGAGCACTGTGAATTGTGTAAGACTGTTGAATCACAGACCCGTACCCTTGAAACAAATAATACATTATATGTTAATTAAAAAAAAAAAAAGAAAACAAATGTTTAGAAAATGAATTCTCAGGTGCTAAGCAAATTATAAAATCCCAATTGTGCCTCCTACAGGTTCTGTATCGTTTGGACTATGGTGTAAGTTATTATTTACACCATTTCTATTATCCAAAGATAATATGGATGTTAAAAATGTTGCTTTACAATTTGGTAGTAACGAGACACTTTCACCTTCATAGCACTGTCAGCAGGCAACAATAGCCTACAATTCCTTGAAATCACCAGTTAGTGGCTGCTATGTGAAAGACTGAATTCTGCTCAGGAAGGATGGGATGGAGCAGGCACGGAGCATGTAAGATAAAGATTAGACTTGATTATACAATATGGGAAATCACTGGTGTGTAAAAGTGAGATGGAAATATGGCTGATGTTATTTATGATTACAGTAAGATTAATAATCATTATTAAAGTATGTCTTATATCTTCCTTTAACTTTATTCTCTATCTCTTTGATAATGCAGCCCCAGCATATACATCAAGTCTTGTCACTCAGTCTACAATGTAGTAGTAAATTTGTCTGGTTTCACACAGCCCTAGAATTCTACTGCAGCGACACGTGGAACCCAAGGACTAGCTCTTATGGCAACCTTAAAGTGGGTCCCAAAATACTGGCTCAAACACCAAGAGCAAAAATCATACAAGTAGCTATTTAAATATGGGTGGGGCACCTGGGTGGCTCAGTTGGTTGAACGTCTGACTCTTGGTTTCAGCGCAGGTCATGATCTTGAGATCAAGCCCCGTGATGAGCTCTGTGCTAGGTGTGGAGTCTGCTTGAGGATTCTCTTTCTCTCTCTGCATTTGCCCCTCTCCCAGCTCCCGTGTGCACATGCACTCTCTAAAAATAAGTAAATCTGGGCTCCTGGGTGGCTCAGATGGTTGAGCGTCTGCCTTCGGCTCAGGTCATGATCCCAGGGTCCTGGGATCGAGTCCCGCATTGGGCTCCCTGCTAGGCGGGGAGTCTGCTTCTCTCCCTCTGCCTCTGCCTCTCTCTCTCTCTCTGACTTTCATGAATAAATAAAAAAATAAAATAAAATAAAAATTAAAAAAATAAAAATAAGTAAATCTTTAAATATGGGCATAAAAAACAATGAAATGCTTCTTGCTATTTCAGATACAAAGACATTAGTTCTCAATAATAGTTTTGATAACTTATCCACATCAAAAATATTCATTTGGCCTCATTTAGACATGGACTCTGGTTCCCTTGCAAAGATTTCAGTTACGTTTTCAGAACAGGAGTAAAATAATAGAGCAATACAATTTCATGTATTTTAGCACTTTATTTGTAAGGCCTTCCTTGGGCCTATTATCAGAGCTTTGCTAGCTAAAAATCATCTTACTTGAGGACCTAAAATACAAGCCTGTGCTATTTTCCCAGTTGATTTATAAGGTGCCTGTGAACTAAGAGCTGAAATTGCTTGCCCATATTTATTCCATTTTTAGTCAGGAGAGCTCAGGTTAGTCGGTAGCTCAATCATTCTCCCTAAAGGAAATAAGCTCAAATTTTGTTTTTTATTTTTATTTTTATTCTCCCATAAATGCTCTTTATTTTACCCTTTAAATTCTGGATAGTCTCCTAGGGCCAAAGTATAGACCTACCAAAGATAATATGGATGTTAAAAATGTTGCTTTACAAAAACCTCCTTACATATAGGCTAACTTTCTGTCATTATTAACTAGAAAAGGCAGGTGAACAGGAGGCTTACCTTTCTTCCTCAGACGTACTTTAAAAGGCTTACCTCAAAAATCTTGTCCTGATGAAGAGAATGTCTTGACACAACTGAATCATGACCATAACCACAGTCTCGTGTATAGTTGGATTTAAGTAAAATTATTAAAGTGAGCATGTGAATGCAATCAGTATTATAGAGACACAATGAAATATGACTTTAAGCAACTAGCAACTGATAAAGAACATAAGGCATTCTTTATAACAAAGGCTGTATGCAGCCCTTAAGTTATTATTTACACCATTTCTATTTCTAGAGACCACTTATAATAAAGACCCATATTCAGTAGAAACATTAAAATAAGAAAAAAATAGGAGTGCAGTAAGTAACATCTGGGGTGGGGGAAGATTTGTCAAGATAATAAAAACTGAAGAGAGGGGACACTTTTGTACTAGAAACCCTAGGCTAACCATGTGGAACTGTGTGTTTAATTCGGGGTCTTCTGGCGGCCAAGGCAAAAAGGGAAACTGATGCTTCTCAGACTTTTCATTTATTTATAGGAAGTATGCCTATTCTTTAGACAAAACGAAACAAAACAGAAACACAAAAAATTTTTTCCTAGTACTCACTTTTCAGATGAATCCGTTCCATAATATTCATAGGTCAGGAATATTGAACTAAGTGAGACTTTTAATAGATTATAAAACATAAAGATACAGCTTTAATGTGGGTATCATGTGAAACTCCAAAGGCAAGGAAAAAAATAAAATAGCAATAGTTGTTGAAACTACAAGAAAGACGTGTTTCAGGCGTCCATTATGTAGCTATAAATGTTAGAACCTATACTTTTCATCAACAGTACTACTTTTAAAGTCTGAAGGATATTAATATATGATGCAAAAGTATATTAGCATACCTTAAAAGTTTTAATAAGTCTAACATTTTAACTCTCCTTGGTATTTAGAATCTGAAAAAAAGCTTATATAAATCATAATGTACGTATATATATATGTATACACACAAGTACATATACATGTAATCTCTTCAGGCATTTTGGCATTTCAACCACTATAGTTACAAGGAAGTAAACTGAATCCCTGGAAAAGCAGTGGACAGAAAACAGTGCAAGTCTTCTCAGAGGAGATTTACTGTTTAAATAAAGTCTTTTAATTAGACTGAACTAAAATGCAGCACCTATACAAACAATGATGAATACACATAAATTCATTTTGATTAGCATTTTCCCACCACGTATCCAATGATGTTAAGTAGATAGGACCTTTTTAAGCATTGCCAGATGTTTTTGATCAGTATTAATCTTTATATATATATATATATATATATATATATATATAGACTTCACTAAGAGATCATATATTAACATGCAGCTGGAGTATACTTTTCGAACTCAATAAGCCTAAGAACTGCTTCCAGCTGACAGGGCATAAACTGGAGCTGTAATTACTAATCACTGGAGAATAAAGTAAGATATAAAGCAATGCTCAAAAGAAAATGTATACAAAGTAACCTTATTTCTACATTTGAGATAGTTGTTACTAATTTTTTGCAGTAAGCTCCTCTTAGTTATTTATCCTCTTGCTTAGTACTCAAGCTTAGTGACCCTGAACACATAAACTTTATCACAACTGTAAGGGATATGAGTCATAGGAAAATTTTCCAAACAGATTTAAGGATAGTAGGAAACTCAGTCCAGTTTGGGAGAAAAAAAAAATTCAGGTGAAAGACAAGAATAGTGGTGAAAGTCGATCTGGGAAGATGAGCCCCTTAGACAGTCCTTTGTACTTAGTGATTGCTACATGGTGTGAACTACTTTCACCAGATTTTCCCCTTAAAAATAGAAACACTAAATTCACCTTTCTAGACTAACTTAGTATGCACTGCTCATTATTACTTGCAAGTTCAACTTAGGAAGAAAAACTTTTCCCGTATTCTTTCTTTTTCCTAGTACTGAGACCCATGGAATGATCTGTATGCCCATAACATTCCTCTTCCAAGGAAGAGGAGGGGGAAAAAAGCTTATATTGAGTGTTTTCTTGCATGTCTCGTACTGTGCTAGATATGTTCATATACTAGCTTAATTAATTCTCAAAACCACCTTGTGGGTTAGTTAGGTTTATCCTCATTTGACAGATGATGGAATGGAGGTTGAGAGATGGTAAAGTATTTGTCCAAAGGCACAGAGATAGGAAGTGACAGAGCTGAGACCCAAACCTATTTCAGACTATATGCTCACTCCTCATATGAACAGAATAGAATACAAAACCAAATTTCTCAGAAAGTAGAGTATGCATTTTCACAAAAGATACTAAGTCTAGGGGAAAAAATGCATTCAGGTTTTCATTTGTTAAAACAGTAAAATTCTCTGCAACCACCAAATTGTTGCTGAGATATAATTTGTGGAAAATTTAACAAAAAGTATACAAAATTTGAGTGCCTTCTAGGAAAGGTTCAATTGCACTCCAAAAGACCTGGTCTTATCATCTTCAATGATATTCAAATGAGTTAAAAGAATTGAAAATTTAGTATTTTCAGGAAGTTAACTAATAGTTGAGCACCAGTCCTTCAAACTGTGGTCTTGACTTCTGTTCACTGAATGGGAAGATTTTTTTTCTTAGAGTAAAAACTTTGCTGTTCCAAAACCCATTTGACGAAAAAGAACCACAAGTTAAAATAGGTCACTGGGACAAAGCTCTAGAAATGGCTCTAAGACCAACCTGTGCTCCCACAATTTTCTCTTGCCTCAATCACCAGTCCTGAGAACTCTTTGGAGAAGAGGAAGTTCTCAAAAAAAAAAAAAAAAAAAAAGACAAAGTAAGACATTTTCCCTCACCTTGGTTTTGTTTTGTTGATTTTAGTTTTGTTTTATAGCATAGATCGATGACTTAATAAGATGAGACAAATTAACTTCATTCTCATTTTCCAACTGGGAATTTATTTGAAAACTGAGATAAACAGAAGATGAACTGAACAACCCGATAGTATGAAAACTTCTTTGTATGTGGTCTGATACTGAGTGAAAGGGCCAAGATCCCTACTGAAGCTGTGTGTCTCCCTTGCTGTGTAGCATTATCAAAGGTGTGCAGCTGGTGCCAGCTCACTTCCTAGAATGTTTAAGAAACCATACACTGTTCCCAGACAATTACTGTCTGACACACCAGTCAAGCTAGGAATGAGAAGAGTAATGTGAGAATATTTTATCTATGCAGAATGTTAGAACTTTACGAAAATAAAATGAAAATTTTCTTATTTGTAAATTATATAAGGCCAAAATGAGAGTGATACCTGCTTAACTGAGAGGGTTTAAGGGAAACTTAAATACATGTGCATGTAAGAAAGAACTAGAGGGGTGCCTGGGTGGCTCAGTCGGTTAAGCATCAGACTCTGGTTTTGGCTCAGGTCATGATCTCAGCGTCGTGAGATTGAGCTCCATGTTCGGCGCTGCACTCAGTGTGCAGTCTGCTTGAGATTCTCTCTCCCCCTCGTGCTCATGCTCTCTCTCTCTAAAATAAATAAATAAATCTTAAAAAAAAACAAAACAGAAATAACTAGAGGAGTGACTGGCAGGGAAGTAGGGACTCAAAGAGTCATTTTTTTTTTCTCCTAAGACCCTTTCTATATTTCCCAATACATTTTTTAAAGATTTTATTTATTTGAGAGAGCATGCACGTGCACAAGGTGGGCGAGGGGCAGAGGGAGAAGCAGACTCCCTGCTGAGCAGGGATCCAGATGCAGGGCTGGATCCCAGCACCAGGGGATCATGACCTGAGCTGAAGGCAGATGCTTAACTGACTGAGCCACTCAGGTATCCCTTCCCAATACATTTTTAAAATTATCACATATACTGTAATTATTCCTGTTTTCATCTTCTACTCCCAGGGCAGGACACTTTGTATTTCATCTTTGTTTTCCTATGTCTAAATTGGGGTTTATATATAATAGGTTCTCAATAATTATTCTTTGAATAAATTAATTAAACCTAAATAAGAGCCTCTTAAGTGGATGCTCACAAATTATACTTTCAATAAAGTTGATATGAAATTAAATGAAAACTAGGGTACAAACATAAAGAAGATTGCCTTCAGCTCAGCATCTCAGAGAGGCAGAGTTTAAATTATTTCCTCATCTATTTGTAAAGTGTATCATTCCCACTGTGCTTAGGCATCAGACAATGTGCCATGTTGTTTGACAGAAACTGAACTAAAATGAAATTGCATGGTCTATACAAAGATGATTTAGGAATGTAAATGCAAATTCAGTCAGTGTAGGATGTACAGATAGGCCTATCCACTAATCAGCAAATTAGTAACATACAGAATTTCTGAACAGAGTTTTCATGCTTAATAAAATTTATCACTATTCACCATCCAAATATACAGTAAGCATTTGTAAGCATTTTTTTTCTCTAAAATTGGAGGCAGAGTATTTACATATTCTACCATTGATTTATGTGAACGTGTTGCTTTTGTAAATGAAATTGTTCTCTATTGAAGACTAGACTAGATTTGAGACATGCTGTGCTCAAATACACAATGTGGGAGACCCATTACCTGCTCTCAGAAAATCATGAATAAGAGCTTGGAAATAGCTCAAAATCTTGCAGCTGGTATAGATGGATTATAGCATTCTGGCATCCACCCATCCTCATCATATAAAGATTTTAAATTACAGTATAAGACTCATTTGTTAAAACATCTACTTTCACATGGACGTATTATAACCGGTCATCACATGGCTTACAGCACCTCCAATGGACAGGATTAAGGTTGGAAATCTGTAGAGTGCTGACAACACTGACCCCATCTTTGTCCCTCCATCTTGTTCATATCTGCACAATGCCTACCTTGAGACTATGTGTTCCAGGCCCCTTGGAGGTTAATGTATCCCTGACCAGAATGTGGGAAGGCTCGTGCTCATCTTCCCTAAACTGACGCCCAGAAGGCACCACTTTAGATAGCTACTTTTGACCTCTGCCCCTGGCTCTGTAAAAGACTAACAATACCCTACCAAATTATTTAATAGTTTAAAGATGATACAAACATCTAAACACAGGCAAATTTACCAAATTAAAGCAAAACCAACATTTAACTTAATGTAAATACAAATCATCAGATTCTAGAACAAGTGTCTTGTCAAAAGACACAGCAATGACTACAGCTCCCAGAAAGAGAGTAACTCTTATAGAATGCATTCTATTTTTCTTTATCTGTATTTTCTGTTTTAGAATATTACCAAATTACCTGAAAAAAATGTTTTTAATAAATATTTCTTGGCTATCAAGTTGTGGTGAGCCCCACCCTCAAAGAAGTGGCAGTATCTACTTGTGTGAGAATTCTCAAAAGCAACTCTTGAGTCTAGAACATGTTAAATTAGTCCCCTAAAAAGAGTTGTTTGCCAAGAGGCAGCAAAGGAGTAATTCATGGACAAGGAACTTGTCTAGGATAGCACCTACATGTAAGTTAGAGCCCAAGAGAGATCAGAACAAAGTAGATGAGAAGCCACAAGGCAAATCAAAATGGCAGTCACTAAACAGATATAACCTGCTGTTCATCACACTTTCCTGCCTTTATCTCATAAAACCATTTCTCAGAGTAGTAATTACTTGTCTACAACTTTGGTTATTCACTAGACACCATAGCCACCCATGTCCTCCTGCATATATAAAGTTTAAATAATCATTTGTTGACTGACTAAATGGTGGGTAAATTGGGGATATAAGAAAGTTGCCAACTTTGATACTAGTGGATGAAAATGGCTTATGAACTCTACAAGAAAAGAGCATTCGTAGCAAAATTCAAATAGCTCTGGGAACATATTCAAGGTTGTACTGTAATGAGAAAAGGGCCCTTCTAAAGCATGCTTTAAGTAGATGGTATCTGGGAACAAGATGGTAGATGGTACTGGGAACAAGAAGAGTATACAAAAATAACTAAGAAAATCTTTCATTTATCTTTACTCCTTCCTTCCATCATTCAAAATATGCTAAATGCCCATTGGACCCACAACATTATACCATAGACAAAGCATGTAGAAAAGAACTCAAGAGAAAAGTAAATCATGCTTTCTTCTTAAGTTTTAATCAGGAAAACTAGATATTTAAATATGAGAGAGTGATTTTGACAAGCTACCTTCTAGAAATTTAAAAGATTTAGCTGACATGGAGATTGTACATAATACAATTTTGGGGGTGCCTTTGAAATCTCTATTTTCAGTGGATATGAGTGCTTTTTGAAATAGTCTGAAATCTGCAGTATTTTTCTACTTAATATCCATCCATTCTTCTTCCTCGGACAATGCCAAGAGAATGACGTGTCATGAACAACAGCTGTCTGGAGGAAGGAAAACTAACTGAAGGAGGGAGGCATTGCCCTCTGTAGGTAGCTACAAAAGGCATGCGCTGGTTTTGGCTGTCCAACACTTCCCTTCCTCTGGCAAGAGAACCCTCAATTTCTTGGAAAAAATTGCCAGAATAGCACTCCATGAGTTTCATGCAATGGCTCATCTGACATCCAGCTCTAAGAGGGGACTACTTATGGTAGTAATTCAGAAAAGGGCATATGACCCCATATGGACCGAAGAGAAATCCCAAGACCATTTGCGGATCTTTTACAAAGGACACACTGTCATTCCACTAAGTATGCTGAACTGGTAGTACATAGATATGAAGCTGCTCCTGGGTATCTTTTCACCAAAGGGAGAGACTCATTGAGAATACACCTAACAGAGAAAAACAGAGAGCTAAAAGATGGAGACAAACTGTGTTCCAACACTACCATTTGGGCCTCCTGCAGATGTGAAGGAACGTCTACTTGTGGGCTTTTTGCTTCACAGGTCGGTCAACACATTCATTTCCTGTCTCTCTTCCTCACTCTCTAGCCATTTTTTATTTAAAATTCTGTCACCTCCAACTAAAATGGTCAAGGCAAATAAAAAGGCTTCTTTCTAGATGCCTAAGTTGATATCAGGGAGGGACTTAGGCTTTAGAGATATTTTAGCCTTCTATAGTGTTAAGGCACGAGAAAAAACATACTTTTATCAGTACATCAAAGACATATGTTATTCAACAATCTACAATGAGCATTTGAGTCTTCCAGAAATATACCATGGAGTATGGAAATTAAAATAAACCATGACACCATGACACTTTACATTTCCGGAAACAAAATTTTAGAGAGCAAGAGGGAGAAAAGAGAAGAATACTCCTGGAAAGATAAGCCAGTTAAAAACTAATTTTACATTGAATGCCAGCATGTGATTTTGTTAAATAAAAGATCAAAAACAACAAGACGAAAATCAAAACTCTGCCACGTTGCTTCAGTACTTTGTTGCTCTGGCTCACCATCAAAGGTGTTTATTTGCTTTAAGAGAAAATCCACTGCAGGATAAAAAAACTGACTAGACAGGTATACACGTAATCACTGAACAGAGGCGTACAAGATTGTTCAGTGCTTTAAATATAATCATTTCCTTTGCTCTAGTCTTCACCAGTCTTATTGATATTTATCATGAGATATTTTAAAAGGGAAATTTTTCGGCAGGAGTGGAGGAGTGCAAGATGTCCTGTTTTCAGGTGGTAAGAATAAAAGCTGAGGCTTGACCACTGTTCTGCCTGCAAGAGACATTCAATAACTGCTTCTCGCCTGAGCACAAACCCAGAGTCAAGCTCTGCAAAACTGCAAAGTCATCAAACAAACATCACGAGGCAGAAAGCCCTCGTTTTCTTGGGGGCACCTTTCTGAACCAGTCTGCCAGTGAACTTCTCTCAGCTGGTTAGAGTCCTCACGTTCCGCCTCATCTGCACCTAAAGTCATGCTCGTAAAACTCGACCATCGAATCATCCCCATTAAGGAAGAGCTTTGTAAATGATGCTTCTCAGAGCCAGGGTTCCACGGTTACTTCAAGGGCTGCTGTGAAAAATGGGAGTGAAATTAATAGGAAGGGCCTCCAGGCTTTTCATCCTTCAAACAGAGCAGTTGAACTTTCACCTACTATACACAGAGAGGCCCCACTTAAAATATTCTCAGGGGAAGAAAGAGAGGAGGTGGTTTTCCTACTGTTGCTGCCACTGTTGTTGTTGTTGGGGGAAAAAAAAAGCTGTAAGCCCACCGTTACCTAAAGATGATTATAGGCCATGGCGTGGTATCTTATATGGAACAATCCTATTTTAAGAGCAGAAAATGTTTTCTTCCAAAGAAATTATTTGCAATGATGAAATATTGACATCACAGAGATGCTAAAGAGCCCGATTCATGATTCTCATATTCTCTTTTCTCTTTCACTTCCTTTCCCTCCCATCTTCCTTTCAGCCCATCCATCCTTCTTTTCGCTTTCTTTTGCTTTTTCTCATTTTTTTTATTCTGCCTCTCTACCTCTCTCTCCATTTTTCTCTCTCCACTTTCTCTTTTTTCTGTTTTTCTTATTTTCTTCATGAAAAATTATGACCGATTGTGGTAATTCATCACATAGATATGTAGGGTAGGTACTATTCAACTTACTCTCAAGGTTTATAAGATCTCAGAGAAGAGTTTTCCATTCGTAGAGAGTTCTTCAGGAAAAAAATTAGCTTGGATTAAAAAAATAAAAACTCTTAGCGTCTGTGTCCTGGACCTTTACAAGTGCTTTTTCACTGTTCCACTCCACTTTCCTTGTCAGCACTTGAGTGGGAGACCTAAAATTAAACTTGACTCGGTTACTGTCCTACTTAGAAAACATTTTTGGCTCCATGTTGTTTATAACAAAGATATATACGTTGCTTCCCCATTCAAGGCTCTTTACCTTCATCTTACTTCTTTTCCAACCTCAGGTCCTGCCATCATCAACAGTTCTGCAGTGCCCTATACTTAGACCAGATTGAAGTGATTTCTGAAGCCTTTTCAGTAGCAACAGCCTTGCGCTGAACAAACCTTCTGCCAGAGCTCTGTTAGCTGTCATTTCCACCTCGCTTAAAAGGGACAAACTTAAGACAATATAAAATTACAGAAAAAAAAATCTGAACACAAAATTCTCAGCATAAAATCTTATTTAAACCAATTACTGTAGGAAGTGTTTTTTCCAGCATTATCGAAGTATTATTGACAAATGAGATTATAATATATTTACAGTGTACAATATGATGATTTGATTTACAGAGACATGGTGAAAAGATTCTCACCACTGAACTAATTAATACATCTATTACCTCACATATTTAACTTTTTTTGGGGGGGTGAGAACACTTAAGTTCTACACTCTTCTCAAATCTCAGTAATACAATACAGTATTATCAGCAACAGTCACCATGTTGCTCGTTAGAACCACAGAACTTATTTCTCTTACAACTGGAAGTTTTTACCCTTTGACCAACATCTCTTCATATCCCCCACTTTCCAGCTCCTGGTAACCAATATTCTAGCCTCTGTTTTTATGAGTTCAGCTCTTTTAGATTTTACATATAGATGAAATCAGACAGTATTTATCTTCCTCTGACTTATTTCACTTAGCATAACGCCCTCTATGTTCATCCATGCTGTCCCAAATGGCATCATTTTCTTCTTTTATTTTTTTTTATTTTTTATTTTTTTAAAGATTTTATTTATTTATTTGAGAGAGAGAATGAGAGAGAGAACACATGAGAGGGGGGAGGGTCAGAGGGAGAAGCAGACTCCCTGCTGAGCAGGGAGCCTGATGCGGGACTCGATCCAGGGACTCCAGGATCATGACCTGAGCCGAAGGCAGTCGCTTAATGAACTGAGCCACCCAGGCGCCCCTATTTTCTTCTTTTAAAGGTTGAATAATATCCCACTGTGTGTGTGTGTGTATCACATTTTCTTTATCCATTCATCAATCAGTGGACACTGAGGTTGTTTCTACATCTTGGCTATTGTGAATAATACTGCAATGGACATGGGATTGTAGATATCTATTCAAGATAGTGATTTCATTTCCTGCAGATATATATCTACAAGTTGGATTGCTGGATTATATGGTAGTCATATTTTTAACTTTTGGAGGAACCTCCATACTCTTTTTCCACGGTGATTACACCATTTTACATTCCCACAGTGTAAAATGGTTCTCTTTCCTCCCCATCACCACCGCCAGCATTTGTTCTCTAATCTTTATCTGATAATCAACAGCCTAACAGATATGAGGTGGTATTGTGGTTTTGATGTGCATTTCCCTAATGATTAGTGATACTCAACTCCCTTTCATCTATTAGCCATCTCTATGCTTTCTTTGGGTGTGGGGGGGGAAGGTCTACTCACTCAGGTCCTTTGTCCATTTTTAATTGATTTTTTTGCTATTGAGTTGTATTAGCCCTTGCATATTATTGATATTTGCAAATATTTTGTCTCATTCCATAGGTTGCCTTTTCATGTTGCTGATGGATTTCCTCACTGTACAAAACCTTTAGAGTTTGATTTGGTCCTATTTTTTTTTTTTTTTTTTACTTTTCTTGTTCTTGTTTTTTGCTATTCATGTCAAATTAAAAAAAAACAAAAACAGAAACACTGTTGCCAATACCCATGTCAAGAAGCTTATACCCCCTATGTTTTCTTCCAGTCTTACTTTTTTTTTTAAAGATTTTATTTATGAGAGACAGAGAGAGAGTGCATGAGCAGGGGGGAGGGGCAGAGGGAGAGGGAGGAGCAGACTCCCCACTGAGCGGGGGTCAACATGGGGCTCAATCCCAGGACCCTGAGATAATGACCTGAGCCTAAGGCAGACACCCAACCGACTGAGCCACCCAGGTGCCCCCTTCCAGGTCTCACTTTTAACAAATTTGCTCACTTCTAACATTTTCATAGTGTTCAAAGTCATTCTTTCATCTTTACATCTGTGCTTAACACAGCTGTTTCCAAGGTGTTGGGGTTAATGTAGAGCGTGAAATCAGCCAGAATACCTGGCTTGCCAAAATGTAACAGGGAGGCCACTGGGGGCAAGGGAAGGTTTCGGAGAAGGGCGTGGGCCTTTGGAATGCCGGATCTGCGTGACCACTCTGCAGTTGGAATGCCGCAAGCCGCTGGTTGTTGCCTTCCCCGAAGCTTTCTTAGCCCAAACAGCTGCCCTTTGATCTAAGAGATGTCTTCATTGTCCCTTAGGCTATGGCTAGCAGAACTCACAGGTAGAACACGCAGATTAGCATCTCATATCTTTCCCGTAAACAGATCATCCCAGCTTCAGTAAGACCCCTTGTCACATGTCCTGTGCATGAGACACAGTAATAAGGATTTGTGATTCTCTGGAAGGACCAATAAAAGTGGGAGCAAAGAAGAGCAAAGGGTCTTCATCTCTGAGCGTTGAACCCCCTTGCCTTCTCTTCTCTTTCACGGCAAAGTCTGGAGTCATCTTTCATCCTCGGTACAGGGATTGCTGGCCATTCCCACACCAAGGAAGAACTGGGTGCATGTGTACAACTACACTACTCCAGAATGGAAAAAGATCTGTCTATTCAAGGACAATAAAAATCATCCTGCCGAACTAGTACAATGTTCAGATGATGGTCTGAAACTGCAGGGGTAGCGGAAAGACCTGAGGGCAGCCGTTGCCCGCCTGCAGAAAGGAAGAAAGTATTTTTTACTTCCTTCATCTTCTGTAAGTGCCAAAATGACACGCTCTGGAGTGTGTGGGTTTGGGCCTCCAAAAAGTAAAAAAAAAAAAAAAAAGAGTCTTTTCAATACAAAATATTATTTGACTTTCATTTACCCATTAGTAAAATATAAAGATTCCTGTTTATTATATGTGCTGCCGAAGTGAGCACATAAAGATTCCTGTTTATAACAGCAAAGAGTTTCCTTTTTAAGTTTGACAGTTTAGTGGCAAATTACTAGATGCTTTTGATGCAAATAGGAATTTTAAAAATTCATAGAAGTCTGGTCATTATTTTCAGCATCTTTATTATTCAGTTTGCTGATAAAATCCAGTTAGCTTTTCTCTATAAGAATGAAAATTTTCTTTTTTTCCCCTCCTTGAGAGAAACTTTTAGATAAGAAATGACGGGGCAGTCTAACTTGAAGGGATGGTTTCCTCTAAAGACCAGCTGTATCAGTGAGCTATTTAACTGATTCCAAGAACAGACCACCCGTGCTCTCCAGTACTTAGAGATATCCAAACCTGGAGGAGATACATTTTGTTTGCCCAAAGAGACAGGTTAGTGAGTCTGTTTAATATATTAAGTGCCAAAACCTATACAAAGATATAGTATGTAATTCTATTTTATTGCACAGGCAAGAGAAAGAAGAAAACGTTAATTTAACCACCCAACCTTTTGCAGAATTTATCGACTGTGATACGATAAATTAAGTGTTCTCCCTGTTTCTCTTTAGTTTCATTTCCTCTGCTTCCAGTAGTGTTTCAACTTAACCTTTATTATTCAATAAACTTTCCAAAAAACTACTTAGCTACTGGTAGGGAAATATTAGGAAAGGGGGAAATCTGAGCTCTGAACATTTTACAGTTCAAGGTAATAGAATGGCGACCAGACACCTACAGTGACACAAATAGTTGTACCTATGCAGGTCTTAAAATCAGGGCAACTGATGGAGATTTCAATACTTTTCAGGGCTATGAACTTAGATAAAGGAGTCTTCAAGAAAAATGGCTTATCTGCTGGTGCTAATTCAGTTGAAATAAGTCTAAGAAATAAATTAGATTTCCTAATGTAGTAAGCTACCTGGCCATCAGATTAAAAAAAAAAAAAACTAAAGAAATATTATCAAAAATTAGAATATTCAAGGACCCTATGTGTTAATTGGGCTCACAGAATTGAGCTCCTCATCCCGTCACCACCACAGGCATATCTTTTTATTTTCAGGTAACATTTATTAGCAGTCTGTACTTGTAGGAACTAGAAACATGAATGAGCCCTAAAATTAATTCCATCATAATATTATATCTGACATTTATTGAGTTTTTATGTACTATTCTAAGTGCCTTACAAGGCTGACCTCATTGATTCTTCACAGTTCTCTATAGTAGGTGTTAAGATCTCTGAACTGTCTGAAGGTCAGACCGTTGGTTAAGGAGGAGTTAGTATTTGACTCCAAAACTCTTGCTCTTAACAAGTAGGATCTGTAGACACAAACTGTACCTCTGGAGTTAATCCAGAGCTAACCAGTAGATGGTTTTTACTCAACACATGAAGATACTGAATACAAAGAATATTTTAATCATCTCTTGAGGTTTCACAATCCATACTGGTAAACAAGAACCCTTGGTACCAAGACTTAATCCTTCTGCTTTGAGGATGAACTGGTTTTTGCAAGTCAAGTGACATTTTGTTAGACATTTAATTAGAAATTAAATTACCTCCACATGAGACTGAAATCAACTGGCACTATTGCCTCAGTCATGATATAGGCTGCAGTATAAAACAGTAAATTTCTTAGAAATAGAACAATCTTCATCCCACACCGAATTAAAATACTACTGAATTGATATATCAAATGTGATATAAGTTTTAGTAATACTGATATTTTTGTTCCATATTTTGACCCTGGATAGGTAAAATTGAGTTTGGTGTTCTCTGAATTGTAGAAATATGGCTTATGATTAGGTTATAAAATAATTTTACTTACTTACCATAAATATCAAATTTTAATCATATCTAAATAGAATCATGGAATTTTGCAATATAATAATAATGACAAATAGGCATTCAGACTCTTTCGTACATGCATAAATCATCCCAAATGAAAATCTGTCTTTCTTAACTGATATTTTACCAATATCATTCTGCATTATCAGTTTTGGTAAAGCTTCAGGAGCCTATTTATCAAAACCCGTGTAATGACTCACCCAATGGTCATTGATCGTTCTTTGTAAAACTTGATTCTCAAGGTGCCTGGGTGGCTCATTCAGTTAAGTGTCTGACTCTTGATTTCATCTCAGATCGTGATCCCAGGGTTATAGGATGAGGCCCCTCCTCAGGCTCCATGCTGGGTGTGGGGCCTGCTTAAGATTCTCTTCCTCCCTCTGCCCCCCCCCATTTCTCTCTCTAAAACAAAAACAAACCAAAAACCGCAAAAAAACAAAACAAAAAAACAAAAAGGAAACTTGATTCCTACAAAAATACTAATTCAAAGGGATACATGTACCCCAATGGTTATATGTTTATAGCAGCATTATCTACAATAACCAAATTATGGACACAACCTAAATGTCCAACAAATGATGAAGGTATAAAGAAGATGTGGTGTGTATGTATATTTACATGTGTGTGTGTGTATACACACCTATATAATATTACTCCAGCCATAAAAAAGAATGAAATCTTGCCATTTGCAACAACATGGATGGAGCTAGAGAGTATTATGGTAAGTGAAATAAGTCAGAGAAAAATAACTACCATATGATTTCACTCATGTGTGGAATTTATGAACAGAAATGAGCAAAGGGACAGAAAAGAAAGAGTGAGAGAGTGAGAGGCAAACCAAGAAACAGACTCTTAACTATAGAGAACTGATGGTCACCAGAAGGGAAGTGGGTGGGAGGATGGATTAAACAGGTGATGGGGATTAACGAGGGCACTGGTTATGATGAGCAAGGGGTGTTGTAAGAAAGTGTTGAATCACTGTATTGTACACTTGAAACTAATATTACATTGTATGCTAACTGAATTTAAATAAAAACTTTTAAAAAACCAACTTGGTTCTCAAGGATTATAAACTATTTGAGAGTACCTAGTACAAGGCTAGTAATGGAGGTTTTTGGAGAAGTATAAGCAACTCAGAAAGTTTTTACCATTTCTGACTAGGGTGAAAAGATGTGACATGGGTGACACCATCAGTTAGGTATTCCTTTTTTTTTTTTTTTTTAAGATTTTATTTATTTATTTGACAGAGAGAGACACAGCGAGAGAGGGAATACAAGCTGGGGAGTGGGAGAGGGAGAAGCAGGCTTCCCACCGAGCAGGGAGCCCGATGCGGGGCTCGATCCCAGGACCCTGGGATCATGACCTGAGCTGAAGGCAGATGCTTAACGACTGAGCCACCCAGGCGCCCTAGGTATTCCTTTTTAAGAAATGTTTTCCTTAATACAATTACAGAAATGGAAGCTTCCTCCACCCAATTACAGCTTAAAAATATGGTAATACTGGCCAAGCCCTTGGAAACAGATTTTTACTAAGCTATACTAAGATCTTCCTCATCTATAGAACTCTTTATATGTCTTGGGTAGACGTTACCCTCTCCATAATAAGAAGTGGTAATCAACAAGCTAACTTGCTCCTCAGAGCCCTTCCAATATCCTTAGAATAGAGGGGGCCATCGCTTCAAAAAATACTGCCAGACAACCCAAATTGTATCCCAGGAGATATTTGAAAATCCTAAATGTATTGAGTGCTATTATAATGTTAGCTCTAAATTAGTGCGTGTATATATTTGTGTGTGTGTGTGTATACATATTTTTTCAATCACTTGATGCTTATAATGATCCTGAAAATGATGCATTACCCTACATTAGAGAGGACAGAAAGAACCTAGAATTAACTTTACCAAGAGCAAGGAAAGAGGCAATTGATATCATCTGGAAAATCCACTAGCCTGAAGTAAAAAGGCTTCAGCATCTTTCTAAACATAGGTTTGAACCCCATTCTCTACCACTTCTTAGCTGGGAGGCCCAGGCCAGAGAAAAAGTGCTTTCAGGAAAGGATGCCCAGAGTAACTGTGACATTTGAGAGGAGCAGGCCACAGAACATCTGTTCAAAATAAATGTGTATAACACCTGGCAGGAAAATTCACTGGGGGTTAAAATCCCTTTAGAAAAATTTCAGCAAAATGTCATTTATGAGCTGTTTTCTTTAATCATTCAACTCCATGGCAATAGGGATTCTGGCAGTGTTAAAATAAGCCCAACTTTCAAATGAAATTAAAATTTCTTTTTTTTTTTTGGTCAATTATACATATTTGGAAACTAGTTTTTACATGGCTTCTGACCACAGCAGCAGCTCCTTCACTGGTAGATAAATGTTTTCGGAAACAAATTTCCTGAAGTGTTTACCTTTCTCTGGTGTCAACCTACCTGCCGTCATCATTTTCTTGAAAATGAAAAAAGAGGCACGCACTTAATTGTTTACCATTTTAGTTTTCCCCTATGAATTCTGGCTGAAGAATGTATATCAACAATTGTTAGAATTTATCTGCTATTCCAAAATAATTCAGTTTTGCTTCCTGGGTTGTTTTTTGGAATATTCCAATATTCCATCGCCACCACTACTGCCAAAGGCAGAAATACCGTGTTTCTTTTCCAGGAGCTCTAAGCAACCTGAGAATAATGACTCATTTCAATTCCCTTAGTTTTTGCTATATAAAAACTGTTAAATAAGACTCTCCTGAATAAATAAATAGCCTATCATTATGGAAGCTGATGAAGGTTGCCAGCAATTATTGCTGATTATACATAAACATAAAATAATCTAGAAGACAGCGTAAGAGAGCTCCACCCAGTGAAAGCACTGAGGTCAAGCTGCACGTCCATTTGGGCAGCTGGTGTAGGTTTGAGGTGTGGTCGTGCCCCATTTTTCCTACCCGTCCCTTTCTCCCAGTTCACGGTGCCTCCACCTTCATCCCACAGATGAAAATTATAAGATTAAAGTTTGGCCGTGATTATCCTTAAAACCTAACCTCTTTTGTGTATGTTTGTTCAAGGTCCTTTTCTCATAAGTACTACAAAGCAAAATAATCAAATTCGTGTTGAAATTTCAACAGTAGATAACAACTAGTTTACCTTCACAGAGATGGTATTTGCTTTCATCAGAGAACTGAGGACACTTGATTTCTTTTAAATGAGAATGGGAACTTTAAGAGTGAGATTTCTGGCACTAAGCAGCTGCTCACTCTTTCTACCTCAATGGAGCATATTCCAGGAAGGGCAAGTACAAATATTATCCCTTTAATCGCTTATCTCCTGAACCAAATTTTGCACATAAAGACTTGAGAACACTGCACGGAATTTTTCTAGATTCAACCTAATTTCACCTTAGACATTTATTTTTTTTTACCTAAAAAGTTGTCATGCTGTTACTCACTGTGAAATATACATAGAAAAACACATTGGGATTTCTGAGATTAGAGAGATGTGCATGATGCTTATAATATCAGACAAATAAGACTGAGCAACGAGACTCAAAATTTACTGGGACTCCTCTGTGATTGGTATTTTGTATTACATGGTAGATATGAAGTAGATATTATTCTGATTTTAAGCTATAGGAAAAACACTACTGTAAAGGCTAAATAATGGGCCTCATTTCTCTAGAGGAAGATAACATAAATAAGTGTTATGTCTTTCCTAGTGTTATTTGGAAAATTGAATGGACAACAAGCAATGTTGCATAACTATAAGACATACACAACTGTGATTTAATACATATTTTTAAAATTTAGTTTAGTTCTTTTCCTAAAAGGAGAATAAAGGATGAAGGATGAAATGACCACAACTGGAGTACTCACCTGCATACATTATGGTTTGGGCAGCTCATGACCAAATGTACACTGATGTGCTTAAAAACACAGGACACAATGTCAATGGTTTGGATCAGCATCCCAGATCTAGCTGCCCCATTTATGACCTATGGACAAGTTACTTCTTTTTAAAAAAGGGTTTATTTATTTATTTGAGAGTGAGAGAGTGAGAGAGGAGAGAGATAGAGCAAGCAAGAGAGGGCGAGCACGAGCAGGGGGGAGGGGCAGAGAGAGAGGGAGAATCTGGCTCCCCGTTGAGCAAGGAGCCCAATGTGGGACTCGATCCCAGGATTCTGGGATCATGACCTGAGCCCAAAGGCAGATGTTTAACTGACTGAGCCACCCAGGAGCCTGACCATGGACAAGTTACCCTTGACTTCAGTTTTATAATATTAAATTGAGGTAGCTAAACCTCTCATAGGTCTCCTCCGAGGAATGAATAAAATAATGTATGTAGAGAATTTGGCATGTGGTGACTGTAAAACAAAGAAGAGAACTTAATATTATAAATGTATGTTTGTGTTGCTCAGTAAACTTTTGTGACTGTAATCTCTGTGCATTTTTAATACAAATATATTCAATATTAAACAGTCATCTTTGGATCATTAGTTATTAAATGGTAAAAACTAAGGAAATATATAACTTGGGAATAACCATGTGGGGTGTGTGTGTGTACATGAGAAAGCTTATAAATACATAGGCTTAATGATATTCAATGGAATAAAAAATAATGTAATGCAATAGATTTGTTATACCAGCTTTATATTATAAAGTGACTTTTTCCACAGCTGAAGGAATATTTCACAACAAATTACAATTGATTGTTCCTGCCACAACCAACCAGGTCACTGAGATGGGAGTGAGGGAGAGATTTTTTTCTGGGAGGACAGTGATTTATCTATTTCTCTCTTGTGGTACTTGTCACTTTCAGTCTTATTTTATATTTTCCTTATACCTCCTTAACTCTAAGTTCTCTGAAACTTTGTTTTTCATCTGATTTGCCCTTTTATCCACCACAGTTCTTAGCACATTGAGAACATCTATAAATATTCAAATAGTAAGTGAGAAATTAAAGTACTATTGACTTGTTCATTTACTGTAGAGCGTCTCAAATAAGAGAGAAAGAGAACTTACCTCTGAATAAGCTCCCTTTAAAAATAAGATATAACAGTTAAGGATCAAGGAAACCTCTGAAGCAAAACAGGAAACTTAAAGGCTATAAAGGTAAAGATAAGGCATATTTGACTGCATTTAAAAAATGGATTTTTTTGTACGGCAAAACACACAATTAACAAAAAAGTGTGTGATCATTGGAAAAATATTTAAATCTGTGTAGCAGATGGATTTGTATCTATAATATACAAAGAGGCCTTACACTGTGTAGGAATGAAAAACAAGAAAACATAGACAATAATGCTTAAAAAGAAATTCATGGATTAGGAAAGGGTTGGGCTTCAATAATTAGTAAAATGCAAATTAAAACAATTTCAGGATATCACTTTACCACTGACATTGGTAAAATATAAAAATGCCAACACCTAGTTAACAGGATATACAGGGAAATATGTGATCCCACACTGCCTGTGAAAATAAGAACACTTACATCTTTTGGGAAGAGAAATTTAGTAATACTACTAAAATTAAAAGTACATATAATTTTCAATCCAGTAATCTCATTCTTGGAAATTTATCTCGTAAAATCAAAATGCTAGTACATAGCAAGGGAGTTTATGGCAGTTTCTATTACCTAGAAATAAATTGAAAGCTACCGAAGGGAATAGTTTGATAAATTAGGATATCTTCATACTATAATTTATAACTATACCTGTTACCTGGAAATATTTCTGTAATATATTTTAAGTGACAAAAGCAAGATTCAGATAAATGTATATATGGAACAATTTACATAAAGCAATGTAAACCACACACACACGCACACACACACACGAGTTAAAAAAAAAAAGAGTGGAAGTAAATATACCAGGCTGGTTGTCTACAGTGGAAGGAAAGTGGGTAAGGTAAGAAAACCACAACAAAGCATTTCTTGTGGTAAACTATGCGTCTCCACGTTGTCTGTGAAATGTAAATCTAGTCACAGGACTAGATTATTTTGAAATAAAAATTTAAAATATTTACTGTTAAAGGGCTCAATCAAGATACAGATTTCTAAAGTGTATCCAATATTCACATTGCCCCCAGGAAGCACCCAAATCATATGGGCTATATATGCAGGATTCCCAAATAAATTTCTAAACTGTGCCCATAAATGAATGATCTACACACTGAGAAGCCCAAGGCAACACCACAACACCTATCTACACACAGACACACACACCACAGTCCATTATGCTTTTGTAAACACTGAAGCAACATGAGACAGTTGTCAGCCTCCACGGGGAATTCGTTTTTTCTCTGGAATAAGAGTAATCAACTGAGTTCGATTTATGTTCTACCACCTCTAGTCCATGTTGTCACACTTGTCGCTCTTATCTGGACACCATGCTCTGTAATACAACCTGACAGGAGAGAACTGGAGTTTAATTCTGGACAGCTTTCCATAGTCATGGGTTAGACAAGAAGAATAAAGGATCTCTTATTCCCACCTGTCTGCAGCTCCAAATAACCCCCAAATGCAAGACATCATTTTTGGAAGGGTACAAAATGAATGTCAGACTATCTTATAGGACTACAGGGGTGGGGGAATGAATTATGGGCAATGGAGAATTATTTGCCAAGTGATTTCTTTACCACTAAATTCACTGAGACAGGTTCTTGCCTAAAACATCCAACAAATGTCACAGTAAAATGTGTTGACAGCTTGGACAGAGCAGCTTTTACTCCATTGTCATACAGTAAGTCTTATCAAGTATTTTTTTTATCAGATATTTTTAAGTTGATGATTGCTTCTTTTCTGCAGGTAATTGTCAAATGTGGACGGAAATATCAAGAAAACTACTGACTAAAGTCAAAGTACTACGACTATCACCACCCCTCTCAATATATAAACCTTACCATGGTAAATCTTTCACAAAGCTATTGAAGTAACAACCAAAACACACCAAAAAAGAGCAAAAAAATCTTGATTTTTTACGCCCCACTACATGAAACTAGAATAAATCAATTGCTTAGACAACCGGCAACTACTTTAATGCTGAAATCCCAAAGGAATAAAGAAATCTAAATAAATTCAGCTCATCATAATCCACGCCAGTGGATTATAATGTAATGTATGGGTAATCGAAACCACAAATGAGTGCACATTTGAGTGTTGGGAGTTTTCCAATAGAATATTGACATGTACAATTATATATGCACGTACCAACGTACACATGCATATACAAACACACCTTCTGTGACAGCAGATTGGGATGTTGGTGGAAGTCAGCTTAGAAAGTAAATCTGCTGTAAGTAGTGAATAAAAATAGAAATGAATTCATTCTCATTTCCATTTATATAAAATAAATTCCTATAAAATGTAAGAATTCATCTTAAACTTAGAATAATGTAATATTTGGAAGGTAGCTTCAGTGATTATTTGGAGGAAGAAAATGGGTATACTCAAAGTTATTTACATTTCAAATTTATGGGTAAGAGGTTTCTAACTTGTGCTCACTTCATTTCTTGCCATCATGAAGTATCTTGCAGGAAAGGAGAAAAATCTTATGCAGCCATATTTTTATTTAAATAAAAAGCAGTGACTATCACAAAACTAGGAACACATGGAGTGTAACAACTATGATCTTTATAGATGCACACACACACACATATGCACGCACAATAGGTGGCTTCATCAATAAAGTTACAGAATCATTACGAAAGATGACACACGCTCCAAGTCTAGAACGGAGATCAATGACTTCTCACCAACACTTTCAGAGGAGTGCGTGGCTATCTTGTAAATACTTCCATTGAGTCATAACCCATCTTTATCAATTCTCAAAGTACTCACATGTAACTCATCGTCTCCACCCCAAACATCACCGTCATCCTGTAATGTCCACCATAACTTGTAATGGCCAAGTTAATGATCAATCCCATTCATAGTTCTTTTTGCTCCTTAATCCCATGTCTAATGATTATTTCTATATCACTTCAAACAAATTTCTTTCATCTTCATCCTTCTAAACTATCAGGAGTATTTGACCTTGTTGATTTTTCCCTTTTTCTCCTTAGCTTCATGACTGTCCTAATTTCTTTTGACTTCTCTGATCATCTTTTTCTAGTCTCCTTTATGCGCACTTTTCTTGCCCATCCTTCAATGTCTCTGTTCCTCTAGGCTCTCCTCTAGAACTTGTTTCCTCTAAGAGAAGTCACCTACCAAAAATTACTCTCTCCATCCTATCCAAACACAAGCCTAGACCAAGTTTCTCTCATGAGCTCTGCCTTCATATCCTGTATTTCTTTGATTCCAAAATTTTCTCTAGTTTAAGATGCACTGTTATTTTTGTCTATCACTAAAGAAAAACAAAGGCTTCTTAATAATTTCAGTGCTTTCTTACTTAATCAGTGTTTTCTTAATGTTTATCATGTATTTTAATATACATTTTAGACTTTCATACAATTATTTTATCACCTATCAATATTGAACATGTGTAAAAATTCCTAGTGAAACTCATTGGTTAAAGAATCCTAAAACCTCTTTATATTTAGACACTTCTGAATCATTTTTTATGCCTCAGTTTTTCATACAGCATCATCTTTGATACTATCAAAAGTATTGGTGATGCAGCAGTTTTTGTAAGTACTCCACTGTTGTCTCTGAAATCTTTTTCCAGACTGCTGACACCATCCTGCAAAGTTTGATGCCTACACCTTGAACTTACAAGAAAATGTCTTTAAACAGTTCTTAAAACCAATGATCAGGATTCATATTTCTTTCACCTGTGGCCCTTACAGACTTTGTTGCCTGAAACACTAAGGGATTGCAGATATCCAATCATGGCAATGGGAATAACAACTAAGCTCAATACAACAGGCATGGCAACCACATAAAAACTGCAGCTTGAACAACGGAGATTCTAAAATATCATTCACTAAGATGCATTTCAATAACAAAAATGCAAAACTTACCAAAACATGTGTCCCAAGGTCAGTAAAATGGAATTTATTGCTTTTTCCACTTTCCCCCTTATATTTGAAATCACCATACAAAACCTGCTCCTCCACCAATGTTCCCCATCACAGCAAATCATTCCTTCATCCACTCAGATGTTCAGATGGAAACCTGTTATTATTCTTGGCAGCTTTTTCACTTTTTCTATGTTATAGACAGCCTCTTATTGATACCTAAAATGAATTTTCTTCCTCCTATTTCTACTTACACTATTCAATTCCAGGACACTATCTTCTCCCTCTGTCACAGCATATCCTAAAATCTCCCTTTCCTCCAGTATTGATTTATCTCTAATTAAAAGTCCACATTCATGACCTCATTAATATCTACAGTTCATATATGACAAAATAAGGCTAAACAAAGGTATTTGCCTAAGAATGCACCGCTATGATTTAAAGATTATGCTAGGGGCGCCTGGGTGGCTCAGTCGTTAAGCGTCTGCCTTCGGCTCAGGTCATGATTCCAGGTCCTGGGATTGAGCCCTGCATCGGGCTCCCTGCTCTGCGGGAAGCCTGCTTCTCCCTCTCCCACTCCCCCTGCTTGTATTCCCTCTCTCGCTGTGTCTCTCTCTGTCAAATAAATAATAAAAATAAAAATCTTAAAAAAAAATAAAGATTATGCTACATTGCAAGTGGAAATGAATTTTGAAAATATAAAAGAGAATAAAGCTAGTACATGAATGCATAAAAAATGCTGAAAAGTAGCTAGAAAAAGGTCAAAGCTTTGAATGTAAAATTCTTTGGAGCTATGGCAAAAAGAGAATAACACAATCCCAAGATGTGGAAAATATGTGAGGTAAAACTAAACCATATGCTCAAGAGAAATTTATCTGTTTTAGAATCTGAGAGAAATTTTTCACATGGAGAGTCATAGAGGAGACATATATCATATTGTATAGAATCTCTTGCCCAATATACCTTCAGTAGGTAAAACAGTGAGTTATCTTCACTGTTTTCTTTTTGTAACAGTCTTCAGTGAGAGACAATGATAAAATAACAAAGTCCAATTCTATAAAATAATTATGATAAAATCATACTGTACAAGCACATAGCTTTTAGAGTATCTGCATTTATTGAAGAGTAAAATTTAGAATAGTTTGTAGATTAGCTACATAACAGGGACTACTAGATATTCACCCAAATCCATATTCTCTTTAACTATCTGGGTACACAGCTTGATTGCATACCCAGCCTCCCTTGCTGTTAAGTGTTGCTATGTGATTGAGTTATAGGTAATGGAATGGAGTAAAAATAAAGCATTTCAGTTCCAAGCCTCATTCATAAAAACAAACAAACAAACAAACAAACAACAACAACAACAACAAAAAATACCTCCTGGGCCGTTTCTCTGTGCTTTATTCACCTTCTGGTTGGCTAGGTATGAGTGCAGTGATAAATCTTGTGAGCCTCTTATTATAACTGCAATGTAAGCAAGAAATAAATTATTGTGTTTAAGGCATTATAGATGTCAGGGACTGTATGTTAGAGATGCTAGTTTTATACTAACATAGTGAGGCTACACAGTCCAGGAGGACAAAAACCTTATATATGAATAACCTGACAAGAAAAGAATAAAGACCTGTTTTAAAAATTAAAGCATCTGGGCGCCTGGGTGGCTCAGTTGGTTAAGTGACTGCCTTCGGCTCTGGTCATGATCCTGGAGTCCCGGGATCGAGTCCCGCATCGGGCTCCCTGCTCGGCATGGAGTCTGCTTCTCCCTCTGACCCTCCCCCCTCTCATGTGCTCTCTCTCTCTCTCATTCTCTCTCTCAAATAAATAAATAAAATCTTTAAAAAAAAATTAAAGCATCTACTTAGATAGAAGTCTAAATATAAGGCCTACCTTTGTTATTTTCTTTATTCAATATTTCCTGCATGTGGACTTTGACAAACAGTAATGAGTGATGAGTGAGACCTAGCCCCTTTCTTTAAGGGGCTCACTGCAGACAGGGTCTCTATTTCCCTCAGAAACAATTTGTAGGTCTCCTCCAAAATTAAAAAATCGGGCAATCAGTGGTCACCAAAGTCTGCACCATAAACTACAGCCAGAATAATTTTAGCTTAAATAGCCCTCAAACCATATAAAATCAAGTGGTCAGCATGACGATAAATAAAATCCCGAAAAAGTATTCAACAATCTCCAATTTCAGAAATGTTTCTGAGATTTCCTGAAATGCTCTCCAAGCTAGATCAGTTACAAAATTAGCCACAAGATAATTGAATTATCTGATCTACTAGACAACATTTTTGGAAATAAGCCGACCTAATCATGAAAAGACATCATTTAAAAATGATAAATTGGGTTTAAACAATACTTGCCTTTGAATGTTTTTTTCTAACAGTAAAGAATGAGAAAATGATCCATTAAGACTCAAACTTGTTTGTGACAATACAGTGTTATAACCAAATAGTGTAGCTCTTTCCACTCTCAGTGGCAGTGGGCACGTATTCATCTCAATCACAATTGTGTTTATTAAGGTGCTCATTCATGTTTGCATTAGAGATAAGCAACAAAAACATTGTACATTGCTTGAAAAACACCTTATCTATAGCCACAGTATTACAAATGCTAACCCTCATCAGTTTTTAAAAAGTTTTGTTGAAGTATAACATACATAAAGAAAAAGCATGTCGTAAAATCCAATTTGGAGAACTTTATTAAGATAAACACAAGGGTGAGGCCAGTAAGAAACAGAACACTGGGTACTGCAGAAACTCCCTTTAGGCATCTTTCTAGCCAACTCTAACCCATCACCCAGACGTCTAACAATGGGTATTAGTTTTATCTGTTTTTTTACTCCATATACATGAAAAAACACAGGATGTACTCCTTTGTGGAGTTCTTTCGTTGTTGTCAACATTAGCTGTGTGAGATTGTTCCAAATTGTTAAAGTTTTGGTATGTTTAACTCTAGTAGGTACTGTCAAATAGTTTGCCAAGTTGGTTTTATAAATGTATACTTCCACCAGCAGTATATCCAAGTTCTAGTTACTCCATACACTTGTTTTTTCATCTTACTTATTTTATAAAATAACATCTATTTGTGATTTAATTTATACTTCTTTAAGGACCATAGTAGTTATTAATAATTTGGATGTTCTCATGTGTAGAGTCTATTAAAGACTTGTCCCTGTTTTAGTGGATTTCTCAATTTCCTGATTCATAAGAATTGTAGATAAATACACACATACGTTATACATACATAGCATGTGTATTCAGATAGGAGTCGATTGTGTCTTTTAATGAGTACAAGTTAAAAGTTTTAATCTAATTGTTTACGATTTTTTTGTCCTGCTTAAGAAATCTATGCCTGCTCCAAAGTCACAAAATTTTTAACCTATGTTTTGTTCCAAAACGTTTAGTTTTTCAAGTTAGCTTTATAATCTATACAAAATTTATATACATATTTATATATCTACATATCATGTAAGTAAGAGTATTCAATTGATTCAGTATCATTTATTGATCAGTACACTCTTACCCCACGTACTGCACTGTTAGGCCTGTCACAAATCTGGTAAGAGTAAAGAGTAAATGTGCAGATCTGTTTTTAGACTTTCTACTATATCCTACCGGTCAGTTTGTTTATCCTTACACAAATGCCATGTTTTCTTAAATACTATAGATATTTAATAGGTCTTAATATATGCTAATATAAATTCTTTAGTTTTGTTTTATTTATCCAAAATTGCCTTAGCAACTCTAGGCTTTTGTATTCACCATGTGGATCTTAGGATCTATGTGTTAAATTTTGAAAAAACAAAGAACAAAAAAACTTTTCATTTTGATTGCATTGAATGAATAGATCAATTTGGGGAAATTAACATTATAAAATATCGTTATCTCCTAACCCATGAACATGATATATCCCTGATTTATTCAGGTCTTTAATTCAATAATATTTGTGCTTTTCAGCATAAAGGTCCTACAGTTACTTTGTTAGATATATTCTTAAGTATTTGATGCTTTTTGATGCTTATACTCATTTTAAAATGTGAGTTTGTTATCCCCCCACGAAAATGTTCAATAATCACATATTTATGCTCAGACTACAATTCCTTAAAATAGACTCAAGATCCAAAAAGAAATCAAGTGAGTGTACAATCACATTTTGTTCCATACAAATCTGTATGAAAAAGTGTAATGGTTATAAAATAGCAATAACTCACGTTCCATGTACGGAACAGAAAAGTAACACTGGCAGTTTGGCAAAAGGACCTCCCTCCTACTGTTAAGCCATTCTAAGTAATAATTCGATATTTTGGGTAAATTAAGGAATTAGATCTTTTAAAATAAGATTATTAAATTCTGAATTCCTACACATGGGAAAATATTTGTGGAAACCTTATAGGATAAAAAATTCAAAATTATCAGGGCCACCATTCAGAGTGGCACTTAACTCTTAACTAACTTTACTTTGCAATTTTTTTTTCAGTAACTAGTGGCAGAAACAATCTTAATTCTGTTTCTAGGGATATGATAAACTGGGTATTTGTAGAAACCCAGCCAAAAGAGGACAACCTTATTGATTAGTGTTCAAAAAAAAAAAGATTTCTTTTTTAAGAATATCATTTATTGTCTCCAAAGAAATACAAACATGAATCCTATAAGGTAAGTAACACTAGGTTAGACTAATTATCTGGGGATATTTGCCAAGTCTCAGTGCTCTTTAAGCCTGTTCTATGCATATGAGGGATAGGGAAAAAAATTGGCTAGAAGATCAGATTGGAGAACACCAAATAAAGTTAAGATCCATGAATGATGAGGCAATAGATATGCATACTGGGAAGAAAAAAAGAAAAATATGTCCCCAAGAGAAAGACAGTAGGAATAATTGTCAGTCTTGGCCCTGGGTCTGGGTGAAATTGAAAAAAGAAAGAAAACATTCTACCCAGGGAACTTCTAAAACCAGCCAATGTTCATATCTGCTTAAGCCAAAAACTTAGTTTCAAGTGGTCTTGAAAAAATAGTCTTCCCCCAGGCAGTTGGAAAAGGAAAAACAAATATACTTATTGTAAGCTTTAAAGATTTTCTCTACTCTGAAGTTGGAGCTAACAGCCTATAGTCACAAACATACATAGAAATAAAACACCATGAACAAGACATTCAGTGCCAGATTTGAAAAGATGATTGATATTGGAATTGTCATACATAAAATATAAAATAAATATTTCAATATGCTTAAAGAAATGAAAGTATTATAAGTAGTATAAATGGAAAATAGTATTAAAAATGACAGGAAGAAATGAAAAATATAATAAATTAGAAATTCAACAGATGGATCATATGGATTAGACCAAAATGAAGAGAGAATTAGTAAGTAGAAGATATGACTGAAAATATTACTCACATCAAGACAGAAAAATAAAGAGGTGAAAGTGAATGAAAGAGACACCAGAAGGTACAGTCAAGGTTCGTGTTCCAGAAGGAGATAATAGAAACCATGCAAGAGAAAAATATTAAGTAATAATAACTGAGACATTTACACAATTTATAAAAATTATCAATCCTTCAAAATTGATGACAAATCCCTAGTATGCAAAACAACAGATTCAGACACATTGAACGAACAAAAGAAAGGAGATTTTTTAAAAAAGAAAAATCAGACTAGAAAGGCTTGGTATTTAGGACAGCTGAAAGCAGAACATCAATTGAGAAAAACACAGTGGAATAATAAATTCAAAGTGCTGAGAGAAAATAGACAGGAATACAGAACTGCATGCCCTGTGAAGCCATCTATTGAAAATTAAGGTGAAATGAAGATGTTTTCTAAAAAGGATGCATGAGAAGGTTTGCTACCTACAGAAACATTAGATCAACTTCAGATAAAAACAGTAAGAGAGAATGTCTGAAAAGAAAGGTACATAGAATAAATTATAACTATCTGGATAAATATAAACAAACATTGACAGTAAATGATAATCTGCAACTTAGATGCTTAAAACACATCAATAAGACTGGACAACGATAGCATCTGAGAACAGGGGATCAGATTTTAAACAATTTCAGACCCTTTTATTGCTCAAGAAAAGGGGACAAACATTCAAAACAGAATTATATTAGACTTTTGTACGTTAAATATCTAAGTTGCACAAAATACTGAAATAATTTCAAGTATGAAAAGTTAAACTTATTTGGGGAATAAAACTGGTTCAACATAAAAATAGTAAGAAAATTTAAATATTAACATTAATTAAACAGATTAAAGGGAAAAAGCACAAGTGATTAGTTCAATGGATACCACTCAGGAACTATTCTTGCACAAAGAAATCTCAGGAAACTAATAATAAAAAGGGAACTCCCTTAACTTGTAAAAAGATATTTATACCAAATGTGGCTCCCATAGCAAAATCTTACTATATTCTCTTTAAAATGAACAAAACATGATACTCATCATCATTGTTACTGACCATTTTACTATTTTACTAGTTGGTACAATAAATGGAGCTATCATTATTGGCAAATAATATGATTACATGGAAAATAATAAGAATCAACATTCAAATTCTTAGAATTAAGAGGAGCTGATTAAAGTTTCTGGATATAAGATCCATTTACAATAGTCAAATTCTGCACACCAGCAACAAATGGAAATTACAATAAAAAATAGATCGTTACAATAGCAAAAAACAAAACAACACAAAACAAAAACACAAAAACCTATGAAGTTCATGGGAATAAACCTACCAAAAGTGTGTAAGATACTACTGCAGAAATTTATAAAAATTTATTGAAAAATAGTCCAAAAAAATCTAAATAAATTGAAAGATACCATGGTTATAATCATCGAATCTCCTCAAACATATCTATAGGTTTGCTTCCATTGTGAACAAGATCACAGTCAGGTTTTCAGGAAACTTGACAAGTTAATTCTAAAGTAGTAAAACAAATGGTCCTGAAGTGCTAAGACACTCCTAAAAAAGAAGATAGGGGTGGGGGGATTTTCCCTTCCATATATTATCTTATGATAAAATTGCAGTGAATCAGACAGTATGCTACTGACTCAGAGAAGAACAAATGGATTAGTGCAAGATAATTGAAAACTCAAAGCAGACCAATGCACAGATGTAAAGCCAACTTGGATTTAGTTGGAAAAGCTAGTAATACAGAAAAATAGGACTATTCCACAAATAGAAGTGAAATAATTTGTCATTTATATGGAAAAAATTAAATTGGATTATACATCATGTTCCACACACACAAAAAAAATCAATTCTGGATTGTTGAGCATTAAATGTGAAAGTCATTATTTGACACTTTTAAAGCCAAATATAGGAACATTTATTTATCATCTTGAAGTAGGAAAGGATTTATAAAGACCTTGAATACAACAACCATAAGAAAAATAGAAAAATTCTACTTTTTTTTTGTTTTTGTTTCCCTTGACTTACCAGAACTAAAGTAATTTTAAAAATTTAAGAAAAAGTGGGCGCCTGGGTGTCTCAGATGGTTGGGCTTCTGCCTTCAGCTCAGGTCATGATTCCAGGGTCCTGGGATCGAGTCCCGCATTGGGCTCCCTGCTCCGTGGGAAGCCTGCTTCTCCCTCTGCCTCTCTCTCTCTCTATCTCTCATGAATAAATAAATAAAATCTTTAAAAAAAAATTTAAGAAAAAGAAAAATTCTACTTTAAACATAAAAACTTATTTTTTCTTCTTCAAATAAACTCCAGATAAAGAGTGAAAAATAAACCACCTATTGAGAGAAGACATCTCCAACCCATGATACCAACCGAGGATTATTATCCAAATTATATAAAGAACTCCTATAAATTAATAAGAGAAAATATAAACAATCCATTTAAAACAAAAGCCACATTTTTTAGGAATTTTATAAAAAATGTGTAATAAACACATGAAAAGAAATCTAGTGTCATTAGTTATCAAGAACCATTTCACATGACCAAGTTGGTACAAATTAAAATGTCTGAAACTATGAAATAAATGTAGAGGAGAGTGTCACACGCAATCACTTCTCAATGCTTCCAGCTTTGTGTCTAGGAAGCTAATACATGTGACACTACTTATATTTTTTGTCCTATTTCCCAAAACCAAGTGTAAGAGTTTATCATTCTTGAGATTCTTAAAAGCAACAAAATATTTATAGAACTTAAATACAGTATGGTCTCAGGTAGCCTGCACATTCAATTTTACATATATATATATGTATATATATATATGATCTTATATTTCATACATATTTCATATATATTTTTATGTATATAAAGATTTACTTTTTGTTTACATACAACCATCAACCATCTTCATCAAACTGATAACTAGAAGACTGCACCTATGTTTTCTCAAACTAAAATAGAAATCGTTATTATTTATTAAGAAATAGAGTGAACATTTTTCTCTAAAAGCCTAAGAAAATTTCAAGACTCAAGTGATACAAGTTCACCATATAACTATGCCAGTTCATGTCTCCTAATCCTTGAAATAAATAAAAAGACTAAAGATGTTTAAATTAACATAATGGAGAAATGACATCACCAAGATGACTTTATTACCCTTGCAATGAAAACAGCTAACAATCATTCAAGAACAAGATACCACTGTGAGGAGGTCAGAACACAAAGGTGAGGCTGGAGTACCCTACTCTACCACAGATACCAAGATGGACTGAATTAAAAAGTTAAGAGAAGCTACTACACATTGACCCACATTGGCCCTCCCCCAGGCCAGCATAGCATTACCTGGAGAGGTCTCCCCTGAACCTCCAGTTTCACCTTCCTCTTCTCTTTCAGGCAAGGGAGCAGAGGCATAATCAGCCCCAAATGCTGTAGAGAGTGTCTTTTGGCTCCATCTGACCAGAAGGCCTGGAGACAACTCCTAGAAGCTGCATGGCCAGTGGAACTTGCCAAGAGGCAAGCAGGCAGAGCTGATACTTGTAGAGCAAAGCCAGTTGGCCTCACTGGGGTGCAGCTTAGCCTGAGTTAAGACAATAAACAATGAGCTTTACTGGCTTGAGAGCTGCTTTTCCCCACTGTGCCTGGGCAGGGAACCTGATTCATAGCCCTACTCATCACTGAGCACAGCCTTCAGTCTGCCCAACATGGGAACCTAACCAAAGCACACAGGAAGCTACACAGCCCATTCAACAGCCCTATTTACAGTGGCCCTTGAGAAGAGAGAGCAGCCCAAGGCTTTTCTCATCTCTACAGCAAAATCAGTGACCTCACTTGACTGGATAATGCAATACATGCTCTGGCCTGATTTGGGTTCCCAAATAAGCAGTATAGGTGTCTCTATGGAGACCAGTGTTGTTATAATCTATGTGTCAGTTGTTATGATAGTCCTTTAGTCTCACTTGGGTAGGGAAGCAAGCAAGCTGTCCTATCCAACTGTTCTCTGACAGTGGCATACCCCCACATACCCATCCTCAGAACTCAAAATTTCCTTGCCCAAAAATAGACAATAGGAGGCCCCACCTGCCCAAAGATATTACCAGCAGAAATACCCAAATATCCAAACTGAGCTAACCTTTAAAGAACTCTCTCTGCCAAAGCAAACCTGTGAAGTCAGCAGAGGAGCCCAATTACTCAAATGCGCAGATACTAATATAAGAAATCAGGTACAAAAAGATCAGGTAAATATGACACCATCAAGGAAACTAATAAAGTTCCAATAACTAGTCCTAATGAAATGGAAATCTGGGAATCAAAGAATTCAGAATGATTCTCTTAAGGAAGTTCAGTGAACTAAAGAAAATATAGAGACGACTCAATGAAATTGGAAAGCACTGTGTGAACAAAACAAATTCTATAAGGAAGTGTCAACCATAAAAAAAGAATACAAATCCTAGAGTTGAAAAATACAATAACTAAGAATTCAACAGAGATTTCAAAAATAGACTATTTCAAGAAGAATAAAGAATCAGCAATCTGGAGGATAGAACATTGGAAATTACCTACTCAGAGTTACAAAAAGAATGAAAAAGAGGGAAGAAAGGAATTATGGGACACAATGAAAAAAAACCAAAACAAAACAAAGCAGTGTTCACATTATGGGAATTCCAGAAAGAGAAAAGGACAGAAAATACATTTAAAGCAATTATGGCTGAAAATTTCTTGATCCTGAGGAGAGAAATGGACATTCAGATCCATGAATCCTAAAGGACCCCAAACATGCTGAACCCAAATAGGACTACATTGAAACACATAATTAAATTGCCAAAAGTCAAAGACAAAGAACTTTAAGAACAGCAAAAGAGAAAATTTACATACAAGGAAACCCGCATAAGACTGCCAGCAGATTTCTCAACAGAAATCTTCAAGACATAAGAGAATTGGGCAACATATAAAAAATATTAAAAGAAAGTAACTGTCAACCAAGAATTCCATATGCAGTGAAACTGTCCTTCAGAAACAAAGGAGGGATTTAGACTCTCCAGAACAACAACAACAAAAAACTAAAGAAATTCATTACCACCAGATCTGACTTACCAGAAATGCTGAAGAGAGTTCTATGGAAGGAAGTAAAAGAATGCTAATTAATATGATAAAAACAAAAAAGGTAGATTAAATTTCACTAATAATGGTAAATATGTAGTCATATGTATGGTAATAGTATGTATTATAAATTATAAATATGTAGTCTGCAGTATGGTAATAGTGGTGCATAATTCACTTATAATTCTAGTTTGAAAGTTTAAAAAATGAATGCAGTAAAAATAACCATAATTACAATAATCTGTTGTTAGTTACATAATATAAAAGACAAATTCTAACAGCATTAACTTTAAATGTGAGGTAGAGAAATGAAAATGTAAAGTTGACAAATGCTACCGAAATTGTCAGTTTAAAATAGGGTGTTTTATGTTTAAGATATTTTATGTAAGCTGCACAGTAACCACAAAGGAAAATCCTGTAGTAATTTTGTAAAAGAAAACACTAAATAAGTCAAAGCATATGGATATCAAAAGACATCAAAACACAAAAAGAGACAGCAAGATAAGAAACAAGCAACAACAATCTACAAAACAACCATAGAACAATTAACAAAATGGCAATAGTAGGTCCTTAGCTATCAGTAATTACTTTAAACATAAACAAATTAGATTATCTAATTAAAAGTTAGAGAATAGTTGAATGGATTAAAAAAACGAGGTCCAACAATATGCTGCCTACTAGAGACTCACTTTAGCGCTAAAGACACAGACTGAGGGTGAAGGAATAGAAGAAATCATTTCAAGCAAATAGTAACTAAAAAAGAGCAAGGGCACTTAAGTCACATAAAATAGACCTTAAACTAAAAATGATAAATTGAGACAAAGAAGGTCATCATATAAGGTAAATGCATTAAGAAAATATAGCAATCAAAATATTTATGCACCCAATATCAGAGCACCTAAATATATAAGGCAAAAGCTACAGAGCTAATAAGAGAAATAAAACTGTAATAAAATAGTTGGGGACTTTAATATCCCACTCTCAACAATGGATAGATAGTCCAGTCAGAATCAATAAGGAAACTGATTTGAACACTACAGACCAAATGGATCTGACATATACAGAACATTATATCCAACAAGAGAATACAAATTCTTCTCAACTACACATGAAATATTTTCTGGAATAGACCATATGTTAAGCCATAAAACAAATATCAGAAAACTCAAAAAGACAAAAATCATACCAAGTATCTTTTTTAACCACAATGGAATGAAACAAGAGTTCACTAACAAGAGAAAAACTGAAAAATTTACAAACACATAGAAATTAATACTCTCCTAAACAACCAATGGAGCAAAGAAGAAATTAAAGGGAAAAAGTTTCTTGACACAAATGAAGATGGAAATACAACACATAAGAACTTGCAGCATGCAGCAAAAGCAATTCTAGGAGGGAAGTTTGTAGCAATAAACACCTATATTTAGAAGTAAAAAGCTCCCCAAAATCAACCTAACTCAACATCTTAAGGAACTAGAACAAGAAGAACAAACTAAGACCAAAGTTAGCAGAAGAAAGAGAATAATAAAGATTAGAGCAGAAATAAATGAAATAGAGAACAGAAAAAAAAAATAGAAAAGATTAACCAAACTAAAAGTTGGTTCTTTAAAAAGATAAACCAAAGGACAAATCCTTAGCTAAACTAACTCAAGGGAAAGATAAAGGACCTATAGCTTCTAGACAACTTAGAAGAAATGGAATAATTCTTAACATGCAACTTACCAAGACTGAAATAGGAAGAAATAGAAATCTGAATAGATGAATTACTGCAAAGGAGACTGGATCAGTAATAATTAAAAAAAAAAAAAAAAATTTCCAACAACGAAAAGCCCAGGACCAGATGATGGCTTCACTAGTGAATTTCACCAAACATTTAAAATAGAATACCAATTGTCCTCAAACTCTTGCAAAAAAAAAAAAAAATTGAAAAAGAGGGAACACTCCCAAACTCATTTTCTGAGGCCAATATTATCCTGATACCAAAACCAGAAAAGGACACTACCAGAAAACTAAAAGCCAATATCTTTAATGAATATAAATGCAAAAATTTTCAGTAGAATACTAGCAAACTGAATTTAGCAGCACATTAAAAGGATTATATACTAGGATCAAGTGGCATTTATCCCTAGGATGCAAGGATAGTTCAACATATGCAAATCAATGTGATACATCACATTAATAGAATGAAAGAATCATAAAATCATCTCAATAGATACAGAAAAAGCATTTGACAAAATTCAACATCTATTCATGATAAAAAAAAATTCAAGAATTTAGGCATGGAAGGAATATATCTCAGTATCAGAAAGGCCATATATGACAAGCCCATAGCTAACATCATTAAAAAATGACATATATAGTATAATTATTTCTTATAATCATAATTTTATAAGTCATATAGTTATAATGACATATATATAATATATGACATATACAATGACAATTCCAATTTAGAATAGAATAAAAATAAAGCCTGAAGTTTTCTTTAAAATAAGAATTCAAGGGCGCCTGGGTGGCTCAGTCGTTAAGCGTCTGCCTTCGGCTCAGGTCATGATCCCAGAGTCCTGGGATCGAGTACCACATCGGGCTCCCTGCTCAGCGGGAAGCCTGCTTCTCCCTCTCCCACTCCCCCTGCTTGTGTTCCCTCTCTCGCTGTCTCTGTCAAATAAATAAATAAAATCTTTAAAAAAAAAAAAGAATTCAAATTGAGTTGAAGTATAAATAAATGGAATCTATTAGATAATCAATATAATGAGATCAATAAAACTAATAGTTGTGAAAAAAAGAGAAACAAAAAATCAACTTTAAAAACATTTTTAAAGGAGTAATATTTATGAAATTGGATAGAAGGTGAATAAAAAAATATAGCCCAAGGTAAATAATTCAAAATCATTGACTGTGAAGGAAGAAGCTTTTGAAAATATAAGGTAAAATATTAAGAGAAAAATATGTAGATATCAAGAAAATTAGAAAAGATGTAAAATATAGTAAAATCAGCAGAAACAAAGCACTTAAAGGAAACAGATTGGGATAATAGGATATACTGAAACAATACTACAGACACAGAATCATATAATAGATCCTTCATAAGACAGGGGCTGGGGAAGAGAAGAAATACCAACAGAACTAAAAGCAAGTTAAGTGCTTAGAATTTTCCCCATTGGAATCGACATTGGATTCTAGGTCCCTAAGGGCTAAAGATGCTCTAAAGAGAGCTAGAGAATACAAGTCTCTTAACTTCTTTGCCTTTCACTTTTACCAAGGTGTTGATTCAAGTGGGGTTGGCTGCCTTTTACAGCAGTTGTCAGGTGAGGGCTGAGTCCTTTCAGCTGTCCCAAAACGTAAAAACGTCAGCTCAGTAGCATTGTCCTATGATGCCCAATAGTACATACATGACACCCAGCATACTTAGGAAAAGAACAAGTACATTTCAAAAAGAAATGTGAAGCTGTGAGTCAGGACCTTTTAATCAAGTTTCCTAAACTCCAATTGCTATTTTATTTAGAGACGGAGGGAGCAATTAATCTATCTTTATTTTATTGCTTAAAACCTTTAAGGCAGAAAATCCCATATACCCCAGCATCCAGTTCTCCGTACTTCAGCCATTAAGTTTCTTTCTCTGTATCCTTTAGCCTAGTTGTAGTTGTCTTTCAGAGAGCTTTCTTACTGAAGGAGAAATAAATTACCTTACAACAAATTCTACTGGTGCCCCCCATCAATAACCTTAAGTGGAATAGTCTCAAAGGCAAAGAACCCCTGCTGCTGCATATTTTATAGAAATAACCAGTTGAGCAGGAGAATATGAAACATTTCTAAAACCTCTTTTTTGCCTCAGCTTTTGTACCTTTACCTCTTCTGTTGTTAAGGGTAGATTACATGCCAACAATATATTATTAAGAAAATCAAAGAGCAAAAACACTTTCTCCAGAACATTTGTGATTTTGTCAGCCACCTCCTGCTGCTGCCATATATGCCCCCTGCCTTCTGCTGGTTTTCTCATTACTCTTTAAGTCATCTTCCAAAGGGCCTAAAGGAGGGAGGGCGGCCAAGGGACAGGAGAGTTTATAGGGGCAAAAAATGAACATAATAAAAGTAGGCCAAGTAACAGTGGTATGTCCAAAGTTTATTGTGAACAGAATTTTGAGACATGGTAGCACTGAGGCATGGTAGCATTTTTCAGTACCCTTCTCAATCAAATAAGCTGTAAAATTATATAAAAATTACAGGCAGTCAAAATAGTGTTAGCCTAGCAGTTCTTGTGAATTCAGGCAAAAAAGGGCAACTAACATGAAGTTCAATTTAAAGAATAACTGCTCTGGGCTATGAGTTACCCATATTTTTTTTTTTATGAAGCTCTAGATTTGTCAGCTTTTCTTTTAGATATATGTAGTCTTGACAATGGTCAAGGTGGAATCATGTAAAAGCTTAAGATATTGTCTTAGTATATATTGGGCTTATGATGTAAAATCATCTTTCAAGTTGGTGTTGCTAGAGGAAATACTTTTTTCTAATACCTTTTTCTTCCATATAAAGAAAGGAAATACTGATGTATAATATAGAAGTTTAAGGTATACAAGTAATGATTTAATATATGTATGTATTACAAGATGATTACCAAGCTAAATTTAGTTAACACCCATCACCCTTTCATAAAACAACTTAATAAAAATAATAGAGGATTAAGTGCTCATGTATTTAATAAGTAAGATCAATCTTTACACAAAAGTTTGAAAAACCAGTGACCCACAAACCCAAACTGCAATGAAGGTATGTTTTATTTCGCCAGGGCTATGTCTTTATTGTTGTTAAAATTGTATCAGTGCTTTAAAATTGGGTAATTACAATAAAATGAAGATATCTATCTTTTCTGAAAATGTCAAATATCCATAAGTAGTTTTACTACATTCTTGTGTGACTACAGTTTTCTGGAGCTAAATGATAGCTGCCCTGGTAACCAGGCCCTGATCGCCATACCTCCCTACTCTACTAGCATGGTCTTCTCCTTTCCTTATCTATTTGGCTCTGATGCATTTTGAGTTGGTGATCTTTATTGTAAATGCTCTAAGAGATTCCAAAGAAAATAAATGTCAATAAAGACCAAAATCTTTTAGCTCTTCTAACTCTGCCTACCTGGTCATCTGCTATTACCATTGGATTGCCATTAGTTTTTGAAACAAAAAAAAACAAAACTTAAAATTTATAGTAAATAATACAATTGCCAAGAAACCGTAATTGGTAGCCCCTTTTTCTTTGCCCATAGATACATAGAATACTTAACTAAGTATTCTAAAAGTTATTCTAGAAAATCTTTGGTAAGCTGAGGTGATTTGGTGTTAGGAACAAGAAGTTGATCCATGACCCTTAGAGCTATAATAATTCTTACAGAATTCTTATGGGAATAACTTCTAAGATAGGACTTTGATTATTCTCAGAATTCCTCAAAGTTGTCACTTAGAATATGGACTCCAAATACATAGTGCATAAAGATGTACAAGGTGGTAGTATAATATAGTTTTCCCAACATAGTCCTAGATTATGCATGTTGTCCAAATATAATTGAGCAGAGCCTCCTTTCACATTCTGAAGTGTCCTGGTGTAAATTACATATAGCCATCTCATTCACTATTCAAGATAGTTTCACTTAATATAAGACTTTGAATCTTACCTACTTAGTCCTAGGGCTGAATTTAGCTCATCTGTTCCATCCTTTTTTTCTTCTTCTCTCCCTCTATACTTGTATGTCTTACCCAACATTATATTTTCATGTTTGAATGCCTTTAAGCAGCCATGAAGTTTTCAGTTTGCCACTGGCCTCGCCACTCCATGTAACACTAAAAAGGGCTGCTTCATTTTATTGCAGAGCATTGGGGTCAAACACTCCAATCTTATGGATATTATGACTCATTAATGAAAGGATATAAAATGCAATACTTACTAAGCCTATTTGACTAAGTATATAAACCTTTTGCCCAGATGTAATTCATGGGAACCAACATTCCTTACAATGAATTTTAGGAAGCCCTGTCCTATCAATTTGCATTAATTTACTGGTTCTTTAATCAAAGCAAATATTAAATTCTACTTTGAGCCAGATAATGAGCTAAAGATGCATTACCTCTGTTCTTTTTCTTAGTGCTACCTTACTTTTATATGTTCTTTGTAAAGAGAAATGAAACATCTATATCCACTTAGCTTACTGTTTGACAATCTACCTTGACCGGAGTTTACTTTCCAAGGAGATTCTTGCCCAGGAAGATAAAGTTGCAAATAAACCGATCATTTTAGGAATTTCTTGAATATTTATTCAAGAAACAGACTACTCAACTTGCTTTCATCACATAAATAGCCCCTTCTCACAATAGTAAATAGCTCAATTGGACTCATCAAGAAAATGCTTACACCTCAAGACATACCTACTACTGTAACATGAACTTTACCAAATCCAAGTCAGGACCCCCTACACTGAAAGACTTGCCTGAAGTAAAAATCTTATGACTAGCCTGCCTTTGACTTTGCCTTTCAAGGAGGTACTAATATTGTGAAGGCAATATCTTCCCTTACTGTAGTAAGCAACAAATTTAGCTTTCCGTGATGAACAGTTTTGGTTTTGGTGGTCTCTTTGGAGAGGCCAGCAAGTAGCAACAGATAAGCATAACTGAGTAGGGAAATAGTGTTAACTTAAAACAATGTTTATGTACTTCAGTGGTAGTTTGCTATGCCAAAAAGTATGTGTGTGTGTGTGAATCTCATACCATATCAATTATAATTCAGACCTACCCTATAGTAGAAAGACCATGATACTGGAAATTCAACCCAAGTTAAAATGCCTGCCCCATTACTTTCAAGTCCTATATTGGGCAGTCCATTTAATTTTTCTGATCCTCAAGTGATTCATGTTAAATAGTATTAATAATATCTTCACAGGGTTATTGTTTTATATGTAGTAACATACATAAACATGCTTCATACATACTTAAATGCCAAAATTAGTAGTTGCTATTAGAATTGATTTATGTTATGCCTTATTAGTTTCTGGAACTGCAATTTATGTGGAATCTATTTATTTACTTAATTCCTATTTCTTTTACTGAGTCTGAGAGAGGAAAAGGAGAGGAAAAAGGAAATATTTGAGATTATGAGTACCATACTATCAACAGCTGAGGGTAAGGAATCCTGGTAGAGACCCCATATGTAAAGGTGAGATATAGTCTAAGGGATCATTGGAACAAACCAATACACAATGAGATCCAAAGACAGACAAATGCTTAGACTCATTTTCCATTTAGTTTCATGTATAAAACTTGATACTAATTAATTCCAAGGGGGTAGACAAAGATCACCCTACTATTCCAGCCTCTGTTCTTCCGTCCATACTTTGAATGAATGATAAATGTTCATCAGAGTATGTATTTGTGTGGTCTCTTTCTCCTTTATTCTCGAAATGCTTAACTTGGAATATCAGCTACATCTTGACACTCTTTCTCCTCACTTGCTTCTTCCTTTACTTCCTGCCTGGGTAAATACTCCCAGACTTTTTTCTGTCTATCTGGTCTGTTATATCAATAGGCTTTCTGGGTGCCTGATTGGCTCAGTTTGAAGAGCACCAATGCTTGATCTCAGGGCCATGAGTTCAAGCCCCTTCCTGGGTGTAGAGATTACTAAAAAAAAATAATAATAAACTTTAAAAAATAAGCAGTCTTTCTAACAGCCACATATCCCTCTCATCAAATAATCCAGTTGGAGGAGAGATTGAGATGAAAAATGAGAAGAGGGACAAGCTAAAGAAGAACCATGCCTATTCATTATCCCTCACTCCCAATCCCACCCTGAGCAAAAAAGAAATGTGCTATTATTACTTTAATTTGCCCCTTCTCTTTCACAGATAAAAATGATTGAATTCCATTTTTAAATGTCAATTATGGAATTATATAATGCAATAAAGGGTTTATCTAGAAAAAGTCATTGATTAAAAGCAAAAAAGACCTGTGAGTGTGCAGAACATGGAAGGTAAAACATAAAAATTTGGCAAACACTGACACGTATATAGTGCTTTAACCCCATGTATCATATTCTGATCTTGCTTTAGCACTTCTGCTGCTCTTACGGTTTGCTCTTAGGTTTAGAACCCAATATACTATTTGTAAGAAGGATCCAGAAACCTGGTTCAAATGCTCCTATTACTGACACTCTCATGCAGACGCCAACCAGAGAATTCGGTTTTATTCTCCTTCCTGCCCTTACTTTCCCCTGCTCCTTTATCAGAGATTTAGCCAGGTTCTCATCTCAAGAGTGAGAGTTTTGTGGAATGGGGCCAATCTGGGGCACAAATCTGTGGTTGTAAGGAACCTAAGAAAAAGGTGCCACCCGTGATGATTCCCAATATTTCCTTCAATCATACTTTGCAGTTTGCTCTAACACCTTTTTATCCATTTTAACATCAGTTTTGCCAAACATATCAGCTTATAAAAACCACTAAAAAGATGACATTTTTGGAAAATGTGCTCAATAAATGGTTTCAGTGTAAATCAATAGTCAGGATCCCAGGCTCTTAGGAAAACTAATTAAAATGTTTTGCCCTTTTCAACTAGCTGTTGAATCATTTTATTGATATAGAACTTTCATCTTAATTTCAAACTAAGCATTATGAAACACCTTGTTTCAACTAACCATAAAAGATTCTATTTCTTCTCATGCAGAATTAGAGTTCATATATGCATTTTTATAAATCAGTGAGATTTTGTAATTATTTTCAGATCATTAGTTATTTATTGTTAAATTTACTATTTCAAATTGAATAACATTGTTTCTTTTAATTATGTTAAATTTTATAATTATATTCTATTCATGGGAATTTAAAATCAGGAGAAGTATTTTTCAAATGCAAATGTACTTGGGAGGTGAGTGGGGGGATGGGATAACTGGGTTATGGGCATTAAGGAGGGCACGTGATGTAATGAGCACTGGGTGTTACGTGCAACAGATGAATAACTGAATTCTACATCTGAAACTAATGTTACACTGTATGTTAAACTTAAATAAGTTTAAAAAAAAAGAAAACTGTAGAGGAAAAATACAAAACTGGATGGTATACTAAAAAATATTAAAAGTAGTTTTAAAAAATAACATACAAACATTGGAAATATACATATGCAAATATGGAAAATATGGAAAATAAGGCCCAATCATTAAGAAGGATATGTATTACTGACATTTCAAACACACTACAGCAGCCTTTTGAAATACTCCCTATTCCCTATACATACCTTCAGGATTCACCGCACTTGCTCACTGTGTTCTCTATTGTTGTAACAGCCTCTCTCTCATGCTAAATCTCCTCCCAAAATTCTATTACTAGCCACCAAGATTCAGTGAAATCTGTCATTAGATCACTGAATGAGTGTTTCTTTCCAGCCTTTATTTCAGGCTTGCATATTGCTTAAGATATTGTTTCCTTCATTTCCTATTAGTCATCTATGTGGTTATCAGATTTTCCCTACTTGACTATACGACTGTAAAATCATCTAGTATAGAATTAAATCTTTTTCGTTGAATCTCTGTCATAGGGCTTAGTGCTGTATCTGTCACTTAATATATGCTTAATAAATCCATGTTGAATTTCATTCTTTTACAATTCCAACACTTTTTTGCCGAACAGTTTAAATAATAAAAAAAAAATTGGAATTACATCTATGGCTATGCATTTCAGACTGTACAAGGTAATCTACTGATTCTGCAGATTTGGGAAGGGGGGAATAATCAATTTTTTTTAATTATGCATGAAAATAAGATCAGTAGCGAGAGAAATTGAATTAAAATACAATATTTGAGATATTTGGCTTTAAGTTTATTTATTTTTAAAGATTTTATTTATTTATTTGACAGAGAGAGAGACAACAAGAGAAGGAATACAAGCAGGGGAAGATGGGAGAAACAGGCTTCCCACGGAGCAGGGAGCCGGATGCAGGGCTCGATCCCAGGATCCTGGGATCATGACCTGAGCCGAAGGCAGATGCTTAACAAATGAGTCACCCAGGTGCCCCAAGTTTCTTAATTTAAATAAAGATTAAGGCGAATTCTGTACTTACAAAGGAAAAATGTATTTAACTCTCTGACAGGATTGGTACAAATAATAACTAATCAGAATTTATCAGAGCACCTTCTCCAAAAGTGACACCTTTACATCTATTTTTTAAAGTAGCATTATGTTAAAGTAAGTTAATGTATAGATCTCTGATTGGGCTATAAGTTGCAAGAGGGTAAGGACCCTATCAGTCCGGTTTATGCATTCTTCTGAAAAGACAGCACAGTGCACAGCTCAGAGCACCTGCTTATATGTGTTGAATAAAGCAACAAATGAGGCAGTAATTGTAATACAAGGGTAGTTCCAAACCACCCAAAACTTGAACCATTGCCTAATAGCCCTGCAAAGCACTCTGAACTTTGGGCCCTATAATTTTTGTAATTGCGGTTAAATTCACATAACATAAAATTAACCACTCACCATTTTAAAGTATACAATTCAGTGGTATTTTAGTACATTCACAATTTTGTGCAATCATCACCATACTATCTAGCTTCAAAACACTTTCATCACTCCAAAAGGAAACCCATTAAGCAGTCACTTTCCATTCTCCTCTCCTCTAAACCCCTGGCAACCACTATGCCTTCTGTTTCTATGAATTTACATATTCTGGAAGTTTCATATAAATGGAATCATAAAATTTATGGCCTTTTGTATCTGGTTCTAGGCTTCTGAAACAAGAGAGTCTGGAAAAAAAAAAAAAAGACTTCCTTTTCCCTGCCTTGGTCTATAAAACCCTATAAAAGACACTGTTGTATGATCTGCAACTCCCTTATTCACAAAACGTTTAAGTTGGGATATCAACTACATCGTGATATTCAAAGCAATGATTAAAAGTAAGGATAAAGCCTGTGGCGAGTTAATGAGATCAATACTAAGGGAAAAAATATAAGCATTGATTCTTTTCTCTTACATATTATCTTTATATATATTTCTTGAAATTATCCATTTATCCTTCTGTGAAGTTTATTTATTTATCCATTCAACAAACAATATTCCCAAGAAATATCTGAATCTGCATGATTTTGCCCTACCCATCACCTATAGATAGGTGCCCAGTCTATGTGAAATTCTCTTGGATATTCCCCTTATTTGCTTCCAGTAGAGAAGTACAGTTGGAAAAGTCTATCATTGATAGTTCTAATTCCTTGGCCTGTCATCCCTCAAGTGTAGGTGTTGGTAAGTGTACATCTATAGACTTAACCCCAAACAATTCCTTGTCCCAACATGAGTGAAGCAGTTATTACATCAGGAACCCCAGTCTCACCAAAGCAGGGCCTACCTTAAGTCTAGTATCTGCTGTCCACAGGCATGAACTACTTGGCACATACATACCCAATGACCTGTAATCTCCTAAATCCCAGCAGTATTTTGTGGTCAGTCTATAAAATTAGACAAGCAGTTCTCTGAAGTCTAGGGACCACTGGGGAGCCCTAAGACCTTTTCAGGTCCATAAAAATGTTAATGTATTATTTGCCTTTTGCACTCTATTTCCTGAGTGTGCAATGGGGTTAAAATGGCTACAGGACCTGTGATGACATCATTGCTCTGACATGTTTCAGTATCTTCTATGTTTTATATTCTGGTGGCCAATGAAATGTGTGCTTGTATATTTTTGTGTTGTAAAACTTTGTTTTAATCTGTAGCATGGTAAATATCAATAGATATAACACATGTAAATAGAGTGTAAGGGTGTTCTAGACCCAAAAAGTTTGAGATCTGCTGCATTAGACTATTGTCTTGGTTTTGTGATTGAGCGATTTAGAATATATTCAACCACAAGTCATCTGGCCAGGTCCATGATTTCCTGTCCAGCCATTTCTAGCCATTCTTCTTTAGAGGGATTTAAACATAGTAATTTTCTCATATGCCTAAAAGCAACATTTGAACTGTTTCAAATAGTAGACAATGTTTGGGACACTTGTTTATCAACTGTCCAAACCATTATCACCTAGACAACTCTATGTATGGTACCAGCTTGAATCCCTACATTAGCAAAGCATTTAATATAGAACCTGTCAGAGTGGTGCTTAGTCAATGTTTTTAAGGAAGAATAAAAGAAAGGAAGAGAGGAAGTATGTCTAGATCAAGACTAGGTTTTCATTCCTCTTAGAAATAAAATTAATTTTTTCCCCTAACCTGTAAGATGGGTGTTTTGTTTTGTTTTGTTTTGTTTTGTTTTGTTTTGTTTTGTTTTGTTTTTGATGCAGAGGCTGGTATATTGGCATGAGAATGCATCTTTCAGGTCTCCAAGTGCAGGGAGCATAATTGACCAATGACTCCAGCTGTTTTATTCTCAAAAATCCATCACTAATTTCATGCTGAGGCTACATTTGCCAGTGGCTTCTCCCAGCCAATTAATGAGTACAGCAGGGATAGTAAGGCATGCTCAGTCCTGGCAGAAGCTAGACAACTGTGACGGCCAACTTAGGCTCCAGGAACACCTTCACCCTTGGCTCACTCACATTCCCAAAGAACTTGACAAATTGTCCTTGGAACTATACAGGTTCTACTTAACCTACCTTCCTTTCCCTTCTTACCCCCTTATCCTTCCTTCTTTCACTCAGAATCAAACCTACACTGTAATCTGATTTTTTTTTTTTTTTCAGTTTCTTCTGACTCCTTCCCCATTTTCTCTAACGGGTGTTTCCAGTGGTAAATGGGTTGCGTTTTAATTCCATCTTGGTGTTTGCTTTATGAAGGATTTGGACTAATGTCCCAATTCTCCAGTTTATTTTCTCTAGGGTTTGTTCCACTTCATTCAGATTCCAAACTCTTACCCATGAGACCCTGAGGGGAAGTTGGCTGGCTTCTCAGTATCTTCTATGTTTTCTAGAACTGACTTACTGATCTTTGTGTACCTTATAATTGTTTACACTTACTGTGGCCTTACTAAATGTTGTTTGAAACATTAGAGGGGAGAGGAGAAAGAGGAAGTAGACCCCAGAGCTCACTACCTTTCCTTCTTCTTATCTCCTGCAAAATAATTTCTCTGAACCCCAAGGCTGTAAATTTTAAAATTCTTTTGCTGATTCCTTGCAAACCTACAGGATTTTTCTTTATAGGAGAGTTATTTTTATCACTGTTATCAGAGACAGGGAGCCCAAGCTACCCCCTTAGCCACTGATGGCAATGATAAAAAGCATATCTCCTTTTCAGACAGTTTACACCAAAAACTCCAAAAAGAAAAAAAAATGTGTGTATGTGAAATATGGTCTTTATAGTTGTGTTACTTTCAAAATAATGTCATTTGCATGTTGAATATTTTTCCTATTTTAATGTGCTTTAACTTTCTCTTCTTCAGATGTATTTTGAGGAAGGAAGTTGCTTCATGGCTAAGAGGAAAGATAATAAAAATCCCTATGTTTGGATCCTTGTATTGCTCCAAATTACTTCTTGTCATTTAATTATAAAATAAGCACCCATAAGACTTTAAAAGCCTAAAAATAATTGATGAACTCAGTATTACCTCACTGTGGTTACACTTCAGGTAAGCCAAAAATCTAAATTAAATATATACATATATTTAAATATATATATATTTAAAGGGATTTAAACATAGTAATTTTGTAAATATACGTAAAATATATATGGAAAAAATGTATATGGAAGGGAAGTCTGATACAAGATTTCCTGATAACTAATTCAGTAATGTTTACAAGGATTCTTGTTCCCTCCACGGCAATTCTGGGCATTATATTCAGAGCCTCATTCCTTCATTTTATTTGCGAAGTCCATTGGAGCTAAGAGACTGGGCATTGCAGCCTATCATTTCTAAACAGACTTGATATAAAAGTTTTCTGGGTCACATATGCTCCCTCAGGTTCCTACTGCAGTCTGATATTAACCATGTGGGATATTTGTAAAAAGCATCAGCAAATAATTTTTTTAAAAATGAAAGAAATCCCAAAGTAGGTCACTCATTAAAACCTCTTCGGTAGAGAAATGATCCAAAAAGGGACTGGAGCTAAGAAACTGCTGAAAAGAATTGCACTGATTCACATGTGTGAGAAATACGCATTTAAATATTACATTGCATTCTCTACATTTTTTATTTTGTCTGTCAACTCAACATAGCCATCATCTTCCACTATTCCTTCTCTTTTTATCATTTTTATTCAAAACCTAAATCTCACTCCATTATACATGCAAATTGGCAATATATTAAGACTTTAATAGTGTTGCTGATTTTAACCAACATAAAAACCACTGCAATAGAAAGTTACCTTTTTATTTAGTGGTAACAATGTGTTTGAAATCCACTACTGCCTCTATCCAACTAAGTGTTCGAAGGAAATACTGTAGGCTGATTTGCTCTAAAAAGTATTTTGCTGAGTGTGATGGAGAAGACAAAAAGCAGTTAAATCGCTTTCCTATACTTTCCCTCTTCTTTGTCATGTTTCACATGAGATGGGTATTATGGGTACTATGATCTAATTGAAACAGCTAGACATGTTAAAGGCAAAGCATCTCTAACATAACTGTGCCTGGAGGAGATAAAACTGAGCACCAACTAATCACCAGACCCTGCTCCTACTCAAGCAGCAGCCCAATGTCACACTCTCTGTAGAATTCTCAACAACCTTAGACCACATTAGTTATCCTTTTCTCTGGTCTTCCACGGCACTTCTTTCAAATTTCTTAAAACCCTTCCTTGTTAGATTATAACTCACGTTTCTACATCTGTTTTCTTGACTAGACTATAAAGTATTGGGTCGCTTAGATGATGTCTCACTCACCTTTGCAGTTTTCATAACCCCCAGCTTATACTGAGGTAACTCTAATTTGCCAAAGACAGAAATTTCCTGGGAATGCATGACTTCTAGTGCTAAAACCCGGATGGTCCCAAGCAATTGACATAGTTGGTCATCCTAGTTAAGTACTTACTATACACAAGATACTTCATAATCACAATACCTCTATGTCTCAAAGTTCATTCTTTATTGACTAATTTATGATCATCAGATGGGTAATTCTAGGTACTTGGTTAATCAGTATACAAAGCTGACAAAGATCCTACTCTCATGAAGCTCTCATTCTAAGGTGAATTTGGAGGTAAATATTATTGCTTCCATTTTGCAAACAGGAACAATTTTGTTCAGAGAGGGGCAGTAATTGCTGAAAGACCTGTAGTAAACCAGTGGTACACCCATGTTTCCTTGATGTCAAATGAAGGTTTTTCTTCTCCCTGAATTAACCAATTTCCTTTTAAAGGACAAACATATTCCTTAGACCAGCTACTAAAGAATTCTCTAAAGAGTGTATGCATTGCTAACAGCAAAATTAGGTATTCTTTTTGGTAACCTCTAAATAAAAAGAAACATGGCCATTAATGACAAAAAGTTCAAGCTCTACAGTCACTAGAGTCATACTTAGTATTTGAAGAAAATATTCTGCAGGTGGTGACCCTATGAATTTGATACAGTAATCAGTGGATAAAGCATCAAACTTACCCCACTTCTAGTATCACTCTGCCCTCTCTGATTCTCAGCATAATTACAGAAATCGCTAGTCAGAGGATGCTGAAAGGAAAATATATTTCTTATTAGATATAATATCTCTTTGCATTTAGATAATTGCATGTGTTATGTAAACAAAGCTAACAGATAGAAAAATGGAGAAGAAAACAAATGGCTCTACTTGAAGCAAGCCTGATCTAAAGTCTCTTCATACACATAAACCACCTGCCAGAAATATGTGGAATGATTGTTGAATTTACAAGCAGATTCATGTGTGAATAGCAGAGCATCTGACATATTTAGATGTTTTGATTGATGACATTAATGAAAAGCAATTATTCAAAAACACTCTTTTTTTTTAAAGATTTTATTAGAGAGTGTGTGAGCATGAGTTGAGGGGGAGGGAGAAGCAGACTCCCCATTGAGCAGGGAGCCAGACGTGGGGGAGCTCATTCCCAGGACCCCAAGATCATGACCTGAGCCGAAGGCAGACATTTAACCAACTGAGCCACCCAGGCACCCTAAAAACATTTTCATTGAGGAAAAGAAAAGGCATGTGCATGTACATTATAAAGTCACGTAAAACTGGTGATGAAATATGCTTTTATTCCATTATTTCAAATCCATCTGAGCTGGAAATCTCTTTAGAACAATGAGAATGGATAAGCAAAATGACTTCTTTGGTCTCTTTTATTCTCCTATCTTTAAGTAGTTTCTTTTTAAACCCAATAATTTACTATGATTTAGTTTAAATTATGAAATAAGCATGAGAAGGTACAAGATGAAATTTTGAATGAAAGGAGGGAGAGGTCTAACATGAGGCAAATCACATGAGGTGAGTACTTAGGAGGCAAAGAAAAGTTGGTCCCAGTAGCTGAGGGTATAGATTACTATACTCATCTCTGGCTGCATGGAGAGGTCTTCTTTTCCACATTATTAATATAAGGAGGGAATATAACCAAGTGAAGCCCTTAATTCACTATGAAACTAAAGACTATACAGGTTAGTGGTAGGGAAGAGATTACAGTTGAATTTAATGGAAGATAGTAAACATGTCTCTTATCTTCCTAAGTAGAGCTAACTCTAAGACTGGTTAGGTATCTTTATATTAATAGGATAATAAAACATTTCATCAATTCCAAGATGTACACATTTAAACTCCATATGTGAAATTCAGAACTCATCCTACAATCTATGGCATTTTACAATCTTTGCATGGAGACACTCCTGGTATAAACTACTTATCAATGTGTGAACCTGGTGGTTATTCCTGGAGCCATTCTGGACCTCCTCAACTTTTCAGCCTTCCTACCATTAGGGTATTTGGTGAGGGAGTATCCATGTATATGTATTCATACTAATGTCTGAAAGCTTTCCACCAACACCTGGTAAGAGCAGGAAAATACTAGCACCAAAACTTACAGAATAGGTGTCAGCTATTTGGAAAAACATTTTCTATGACAATAGTGAATGGTTTTTAAATAAATGCTGCATCACCAACTCTCTTTAGAGCATAGAGTGTGAAATGTAGAGAAAAATAGATACAAATGACACTGATTCAGAGAATGACTGAATGTGAAAGAGTTTTTGGAATGCCTTATGTACTTATCTTACCTTTTCCTTTGGAGTTTACAAATTGTACTATATGGCCTTAAAAAAAATCTTGACTCTCTATAGCAGTTTAACTAGAGGAATACTGTAAGTAATAGGAAAATAGTATGCTAGTTAATTGGCAGCATTTTTTAAATTTCTTAGTTGTCCATTCAATAATAGTATGTTGATTTAATAAACGGATGTTTTTATCATCCAGAAGATATCAGAAAAGAATTTCTCTAAATACTAGACAAGAAAGGCAATAGAATTTTATGCACCATTTGAAGACAGATCAACTAAGGGAAGAGACAACATCATGGGGTCATGAAAAGATTCTGAAGCACAACAAAAATGGAATAATTTTCTGAATATGCTAAGGGAAAGCCTAATACTGACAATAACTTCCTACAGAAAGCAGATAAAAATTCTGGAAATTGTCTTCTTTGTAGATTCAATACAATTAAAAAATAAACCTAAGAAATGAAAAGTAAAATGTGTGATGAAAATCTAACAGAAGTACAAGTTGAGATGGAAAGAAATGAAATCAACTAAGCAAAGCTTTTGAAAAAACTACAGAATAAAACTAAAATCTGCCTGAGGCACTGCAGAAAATTTAATCAGTAAAGTAAAAGACAAACTAGAGAAATTATTCCAGAATTCACAGAAGTGCTTTCTTATTCTTTCCAATGACACTTTTATGGCAACATTCTAACTCAGAATTTAATGCTGTCTATGCTCCAACTAGTAATGAATTTAACTGACCTCTCCCTATGGATAGATAACAATTCAGAGAATGAGTATCTCGGGAAATCTAGACAAAGGGACAGAACCTATACGTAAATACTACCAATGGTTATGGAACCCTTGATCCAGAGGAAGGAGGACTTAAGATTGGAAATACAGACTGAGTCTGAGAGTTGCAATGTGAGTCTCACATCAAGGCATAAAATAAGCCAGCTCAACATCAAGACTTTTCAGTTACCCAAGCCAATTATTTATTTATTTTTTTGCTTCAGCCAGTTAGGACTTATCTTTTTTAATTGAGGTACCATTTCTAAAAGAAAAGCAATAAAACTAATAAATAATCTCCACCCACCCATAAAAAAATAACAATAAATCTCATGGATAAGAACACAAGAGAGTGTACCAGGTCTCTAATGCCACTTTCTTTTCAGAGGTAGGTTCTAAATTCAGAGGTAGGGTCAATATTGCCCTCACAAAAAAAACCCACAAAAATCAAGAGTAAACAACAACAACAAAAAAGCCCTTGCCTTTTGTGACATTAGCCTAATATTAAACTAGAATATCCTTGCAAAACTACTGAAAAATACACCTTTGCTTTATTTTTATTGAGTGGGCTGGCCCAACAAAGCCCTGCCCATACTCTGCGGCAGGAAACAAGCTAACAGCATTACATAAAAAATAATCTCACAAAAGCTCCCTACTGCTCAATCACAGGTGGTAGATGAAAGTATTTGGACTTTGCTAATACCTGCCATTCCCTAATTGTCCTTTGCATGTCAGTCACTGAGCTAGGGGCTTTACACAGTTTATTTCTTCTTACTGCAAAACTCACTCTAAAACCATATTAGAGATGAGGAGATAACAGGTAAGTCACTTGTCCAAAGTCACAACACTAGTAATTCAAAAGTAGGTTTCTCAGGTCCCTAAGTCTCTATTTTTTTTCTACCTCAAGGAATTACTTCACTTTGAGAAAATATTTTTTGGTTAAACCATTTCTTGAACTACTTCGAACAGTGTTTCTATATGGTTGGTTGTCACATGAGATTCCCAGATAAATAGAGTATTACTTTAACCATCACAATCGCCTCCCCACATTAAATACCATCCTCAAATGCCTACTAAAGGATCTTTCTTCTTGTACCATGGGAAGACCATACTGCCATTTTCCTTACCTCTGACGGTAGTAGCAGAATAAGATCTCTCACATCCCTGTATATAAAATTGGTCTTCTACCATCTCCATAAAGACAAAACAAAATGCAAGAGTTACAGGCAGTTGAAGATGTGAATATTTACCTTAACTACATTTGATTTCTGTTAATAGGATAACTTCACTATCACTTTAAGTATCATTAATCTCAGAATATTTGAACAGTTAAAAAAAAAAAAGCAACCTTCCCATTATAAAACATCATAGTATAGCATGTGAATTATAATAGAAACATTCTGAATATTGGTATAAATATTACCAAGCACTTAATTAAAAAATGAGAAACTTGCTTTGATAAAATGTTATAGCATAGTTTTCCTCACTACATGAAAATGAAATATATGCTGCTAATTATTTAAATGTTATAAAGTAAAATATCTTGTGTAGCTCATATGTTTAATAGAAATAAATATATTTAATGATCACAGCTTTTAGATTATTAATATTATTTACTGACTAAATGTTTCTTTTTTTCTGCACAAACAGTAGAAATCAGAAATCTCGGATGCCGTAACCAATACTCTGAATCAGTAATGTACTAAGGTCCTGTGTAGGCTATATTTTGTTATACAAAAGGAAAGTGATAAGTTTTGCCTTAATGCCAAAGCCAATATGGTTTTACAAGACATTTTTTTAACTTCCCCTTGTTGTATCCTCAGTAGCTGTACAAAATTGGGCATGTTACTTTACTTCTGAGTTTCAAATACATTGGTTAAAGGGGGTTGAAATATATACCTCTCAAGGTTATAGGAAGTAAATCTTACATGTAAGGAATTCATGTAGCATCCACATATATTAAATAGCAAAGTCAAATTCAACCCCAGATCATTTGACTTTAAAGCCCATTATGAAATCTCTTGTTTAATTATGTCACCAGAGCTGCTTTGTTTCCCCTTCAGTGAGTTTCCATCCTGAACTCTTTATATTATAGAAAGAATGCAGGAGGAACACATGATTTTTAAGGTCTGACATGCCCCCAAGCCACAAATGGCAGAATCAAAATACAAATTTCTGAATAATCCAAGGAGGCTGACTGTAGAAAACTGTACTGACCCAAAGTATGGATGATTCAGCTGGGCCCATGTACTGTGGCTTCTGGGAAGTCTAGAATCTGAAATAAAAGTGAAACCTATGTCTTACCCAACCCCAGTCTTGTAGCAAGCACACCTGAACCCAGAAAGAAGCAACACAGAAGGCAGTACAGATACTTTGGGTAAGAAGGCTAGAGTTCCCTAGTAAATTTGTGGTGCCTACAATTGAATTTTTTCTGTGAAAAGAATTTTCTTCCCTTTTACCATATACTGGATAATTTTTTTAGGAAAAACAGGTATTTTGACAGAATAATTTTGAACTACATTAAAAGTGTATAATTCATGTATAAAATAATCACAAGAATGATACTTCCATGTCTCACTCTTTCAACCAGGTGTGTTATGGCTACACCCTCTCCCGACTTCACCCATTGATAGCATTTTGTTTGCACATCTTCTGACACTGGTCTTGCTCTTAATTTTATTATGGCTATTTATTCTCTTGTCCCATTTTCCATAATAAGTGCAAAGTTCTTTCAGAGTGGAAAATATTTAGTTATTTTGTCACTTATGCCTTCAAGAAATATTTAAGGAACTGCTATGTACAAGGCATCAAAATGTGGAAACCGTATGGTCAATTAATATTTGACAAAGGGGAAAGAATATCCAATGGAAAAAAAGACAGTCTCTTCAACAAATGCTGTTGGGAAAACTAGACAGCAACATGCAGAGGAATGAAACTGGACTCCTTTGTTACACCATACACAAAAATAAATTCAAAATGGATGAAAGACCTAAATGTGAGTCTTGAAACCATCAAAATCATAGAGGAGAATAGAGGCAGTAACTTCCCTGACGTTGGCCACAGCAACTTCTTACTACATAGGTCTTCTGAGGCAACGGAAACAAAAGCAAAAATAAACTATTGGGACTTCATCAAAATGAAAAGCTTCTGCACAGCAAAGGAAACCATCAACAAAAGACAGCCTGTGGAATGAGAGAAGATATTTGCAAATGACATATCAGAAAAAGCATTAGTATCCAAAATATATAAAGAACTTATGATATAACTCAATACTACATAATTAGATAATCCAATAAAAAAATGGGCAGAAGACACGAATGGACATTTTTCCAAAGAAGACATCCAGATGGCTAACAGACACATGAAAAGATGCTCAACATCACTGATAATCAGGGAAATGCACATCAAAACTACAATGAGAGATCACCTCACTCCTGTCAGAATGGCTAAAATCAACAACAAAGGAAACAACAGGTGGTGGTGAGGATGTGGACAATAGGGAACCCTCTTACACGTTGGTGGGAATGCAAACTGGTACAGCCATTCTGGAAAGCAGTATGGGGGTTCCTCAAAAAAGTTAAAAATAGAACTACCTATGACCCAACAATTGCACTACTATATATTTACCCAAAGGATACAAAAATACTGATTCAAAGGGACACATGCACCCTGATGTTTATAGCAGCATTATCAACAATTGTCAAATTATGGAAAGAGCCCAAATGTCCATTGACTAATGAATAAAAATAATGTATATATATATACACATACTACATACGTACATACATACATATATACACAATGGAATATTACTCAGCCATCAAAAAGAATGAACTCTTGCCTTTTGTAATGACATGGAGGGAGTTAGAGTATTATGCTAAGTGAAATAAGTCAGAGAAAAAAATACCATATGATTTCACTTATATGTGGAACTTAAGAAATAAAACAAACAAAGGGAGAGAAAGGAGAGAAGGAGGCAAACTAAGAAACAGACTCTTTATAGAGAACAAACTGATGGTTACCAGAGGAGAGGTGGGTGAGGGGATGTGTAAAATAGGTGATGGGGATTAAGGAGTACACTGGGATGAGCACCAGGTGTTGTATGGAATTGTAAAATCACTGTATTATACACCTGAAATATTACACTGTATGTTAACTGGAATTTAAAAAACAAAAAATAATAAAATGTGGCATATATATACAATGGAATACGATTCAGCAATAAAAAAGGAGTGAAATGCTGAGTCATTCTACAACCTTGAAAACATTAAGTGGAAAAAAGAGCCACAAAAAACCATGTATTGCGTAATTTTATTTATGTAATATGTCCATATTAGGCAAATCCGTAGAGACAAAAATAGATTAGTGGTTGACAGGGGCTGGGGGGAGATGTGAATGCAGGTGTCTGCTAAAATGTACTAGGTTTCTTTTTGGGGTAATGAAAATGTTCTGAAATTAGAGGTGATGGTTGTACAACTTTATGAATATACTAAAAATTACTGAATTGTACACTGCTAAAAAGTGAGTCTTATGGTATGTGAAATGTACCTCACTAAAGCTATTATTTAGAAAATATTAAATGCTGTCCTTGAATTAGATTAAAAAAAACATATGGATATTATAAAGACTGAGATTTATTTAAACTCATTGGTCTTATAATTGAATGAGTTAATTTTCCCAAAGAGAGAAGGTGGACTATAGGACAGTCTCAATCTGAAATTCTAATGAGATATATATACTATAAATTGAAGCTTTTTAGCAATGCATCCAAGGACTAGAAATCAATTAGTTTTTAGTAGATGGAACTAAGTCAGGAAAATAAGTCACCTTCAGTTTTCAACTGTTCATGGAAATTAATACTGTGCATATATTGTCTCAAGTAGCTCAAAGTGGCAGTTTCTGGTCTAATGTGTCATACCTACAGCTCATGTGTCCACATTTTTGATCTTACTCATCTTATTGCAGCATTTTTCTTTAAGGACCCACTCTTGGATGTCAGTCCATAGTAATAGGTAAATGTACTTCAACTACATAAAATAAGAAATTATACTCCAAAGAGTAATTCTAAATAATATAAAAATGACATAAACCAATCTGTAGCATACCATGCTTTCCCTTTCTTTCATCTTTGATTAACATATTTCTGAGCTCAGCCACACCTGTTTTTTTTTTTTTTTACTGAAATTATGTCTTCTATTATATTATGCTATTTATTGCAAAATGAAGCTGGATGTGGGGCTATGCATGCAGGCAATTTATTCATTAAATCTATTGTCAGAGAACTGAATGAAAGGTCTTATTATCAATCTCATTAATTTCAAGATAGAATTTAGTGGAAATCAATATGAGAAAAATGCATAATTGCTAAATCTTCTTAAAATAATAGACTCATTCATTAAGACAGCCTTCTTCCAATAGTTAGGTCTTAAATCGTTGACATGTCTAATTATTTAGTAAGGAGCAAATCATACCTAGCTCTGCTACTCTTTGGCAATTATATGATAGGATCCTAACTAATGTAGGCCTGGACTTGAATTAATTTGGGTAGGCATATGAAGTGTTTTAGCAATAAGTTGATTAGAGGAAAGATGGCTACACAAAGAGAAACACGATAACAACATGCTGACGCTTGGCAAAAATTCTGGCAACTAGCAAGCTGTTTTAACAGGATCAGAATGGGAAATGTACCAAAAGAGTACTCATTGAAAGATAGCAGGCAATTTAAAATCTTTTGACTTAAAAGATATTGCAATATAGCTAGAGCTATATATACTACCGTATAAGCATTATCTATGAAAGAGATAGATCATTTGTGCTTTAGCAAGCAGGATTTTGGGGGCAAAAAAAAAAAAAATCTCTTTAAAAGTACAAAATGAAGTAGGCAGAATTATTCTCAAGAGTTACATATTTTATGAACATAGTTTCTTTGGTTTTGAATTTTTGGTCTCAGATATTAAAATTTTAGAGAAAAATGTATTGAAAGACTAAGAATGGTGACTGCAGGCAAATTTCTATTTCCTGTGTTTACTGATTTCACTAATCAATTGTGACACCCCAATGAAATGGGCAGCTATTTCTAGATCCAGGGTTTCACTGAGTTTTAAACAATAGTCTATGCAGAAGTCTCTCTCATTGTATCTCTTCCTGCTAAGAAAATCAATCTAAAGCTAATTGCTCATTTTAGTACTGACCTGGGATAGGCAGCTTTCTGCTATTGTCATTTATACAGATGGTAATTAAACACAGTCATTAAAAATGCATACATGGGGTGCCTGGGTGGCTCAGATGGTTAAGTGTCTGCCATTGGCTCAGGTCACGATCCAGGAGTCCTGGGATCGAGCCCCACATCGGGCTCCCTGCTCAGCGGGGAATCTGCTTCTCCCTCTGCCCTTCACCCCACTCATGCTCTCTCTCTCTCTCAAGTAAATAAAATCTTTTAAAAAATGCATACATACATACATATTACATTATGTATTTTACATATTTATTTAGTGATACATATCTTTCTATATAGCTAGATATACAGATATATTTAGCAATATATACATATGATATATACGTAACCTGTTAGGAGAGAAAACTAAGATTTTGAATAGGAGAAAGGAATCAATAATTTGATTGTAATGTTTATTAAACCTCAGCCTAATACCTGTAGTATTTCTATGGAGGAAAACAAGATTTATATAGATAAGTTACTGTAGGATTCACAAAGCACTTGGAATCTTCTCTCTCTAGCAACATTAATCCCCACACTTAAATGCCATTTTACTTTTTAGAAGCCCAATGATTACTACTAATAAAGCTGCTATGATGTTAGAGCTGTGCTTGACGATAAAAAGTAAAATATAATCACTGCAGACATTCTAAACAAGCATGACTTTCCTTATGGCTTTGTTCTCTAAGTTTATTATTTTTAATTTCTCTGATAATTTTTTTTAAAGCCCACTCTTCACAGGGCATTGCACAAAATTACACCCAGGTAAAGACCATAAATTAAAAAAAAAAAAAATTAATGAAAACTAGCAATGCACATTTGAACAGATTGTCTCTGATGCACATGTGAAAATGATGGTGCAAAAACAGATTTATGACTCCTGAATTATTCTCTTCATAGATCAATTTTAAAAATAACTCTAATAGTATTGACGGAAAAAGTTGAAAAAAAAGAAATCTAACTTAGCAGTTCCAAGCAAAAAATTCTATAAAAATATGGTTAGAATGATAAAAGTCATATAATTATTTAAAGCAATGTGTCTTAATCTGTTCCAGCAATTAAGAGAAAAATCCAGAGTCTCATGTATGTCTCAGTTATCTCTTAGATAAATACTTAGAGTGTAGACTCTAAATGCCACATCTGCAGAACACCTGCTTAAGCCCACTGTAGGAAAGTAGAAGATAACACACATGCATGGTGGTTAAAAGTTTAAGCCTGAAGTCAAAGAAACCCAGGTTTGATTTTCATTTCACCACTTACTAGCTGTGTGGCTCTGGGCACATTACTGTGCTAAACATTCCATGCCTTGGTTTAAATTCTGTAAAGTGGGTAATAGTATCTACGGGGTCACACAGGAAGAGTTTGGTAAGTATTTTGTTATCCTAAGTACTAAATATAACAATGCATGTATATTTATTCTGTACTAGAGAGAAAACACTCAGTAAAACAAAACCAAGAGGGACAGGCCTATTTTTGTTTGTTTGTTTTAATTTTGTAAAGTGGGAAATATAAAGTGAAGTCGGCACAAAACTGTCACTAAGAACAGCATTTGGACTTGATAAGAAAAGGGAAGGGGAGAGGAGAGAAGCTGTGAGGGGCAAAGGTGATCAACAGATTATAGAATGACCCTCATTTAATTTAAGACATTGTCAGAGTGTTCAAAAAGCACATGTCCAAGAAATTCTTTCAAAAGGGAAGCAAGAAATTGAACATAAAATGATTGTAAATATCTACAGAAAATTTAAATACTGTTGATAAATACTGATTGTATATTTCAACAGGAAGTTTCATGTGTATAATCAAAGTCATTAGAAGAGTACCCCTTTTATAGCAGCAATGTCCACAAAGCCAAACTATGGAAAGAGCCAAGATGTCAATCAACAAATGAATGGATAAACAAGATGTGGTGTATATATATATATATATACACACACACACACACACACACAATGGAATATTATGCAGCCATCAAAAGGAATGAAATCTTGCCATTTGCAAAGACGTGGATGGAACTGGAGGGTATTATGCTGAGCGAAATAAGTCAATCAGAGAAAGACAAGTATCATATGATCTCACTGATATGAGGAATTCTTAGTCTCAGGAAACAAACTGAGGGTTGCTGGAGTGGTAGGGGGTGGGAGGCATGGGGTGGCTGGGTGATAGACATTGGGGAGGGTATGTGCTCTGGTGAGCGCTGTGAATTGTGTAAGACTGTTGAATCACAGACCTGTACCTCTGAAACAAATAATACATTGTATATTAAAAAAAAAGAAGAAGAAGAAGAAGAAGATAGCAGGAAGGGAAAAATGAAGGGGGTAAATCGGAGGGGGAGACAAACCATGAGAGACTATGGACTCTGAGAAACAAACTGAGAGTTCTAGAGGGGAGGGACATGGGGGGATGGGTTAGCCTGGTGATGGGTATCAAAGAGGGCACGTACTGAATGGAGCACTGGGTGTTATACGCAAACAATGAATCATGGAACAGTACATCAAAAACTAATGATGTAATGTATGGTGATTAACATAATAAAATAAATTAAAAAATTAAAAAAGAAGAGTACCCCCTTCTTTATCACCCTCAAATCAATCTAATCCTATTTCCTGTACATCTTTTGAATCTGTCCCTTTCTCAACATTCTTTCTATGATACCCTAATAGGATCTCATCAATTGTCATCTGCACCATAGAATTATTCTCTTTAATTATCTCTCACCTACAACCTTACCAACTTGGAGCCATCCTCCACAAACAAATTCTCATCTATAGAATAAACTTCTAAGTAAACAGAACTGGTTCATCTTTTGGATACTAAGGGTACTTGGTCCATAATTCCATTACCGCAATCTGGCACAGCAAAGATAATGCCAAAAAGATCACTATGCCAAATCAAACTTGCCATTTACCAGCTGCACGATTTTGGAGGAAGGCTTCTGCCACTGGGAGGCTCTTTGTACTCAACAAAATCTGAATAATCCTACTGCCTTTGAAAGATTACTTTAATGATTTAAGCAACCTATATAAAATACATAGCATAATACATTATCTTTTATTAAAGTCTCAACCAACCATGAAGTTTATCTCCTACAACCTCAGCCCCATTCTTTCCTAAGCTAATCTTGACAATGACTGGAAACATATTAGAAAATCTTAATTAACTAAAGCATTGGTTCTGGACTGAGTGTGCGTTCCAGATTAGTGTCGCTATAGTAATGCCTCCTGAATACCCACATGTTCACTATTCTTCAGCCTCCTCCACACCCTGGAGTAGTTGTCAAGTTCTTGCCTTGCAAACACTTAATTGGCTCAAGCCTTTACAAGCTGGCTGTTACCAGTCCCTACCTCTCCAAGTTTACCCCACTCCCCTGATAAGAACGTTAACCTTAACCCCAGTCCCAAAAATGTTGGCTGTGATCTGCTTCACAGAGCACAAGGTCCTTGAAGCGAGGTACTAGACTAATATTCCGTTTAAGAACTGGCTCTGTGGGGAAAAGAGTAGCAGGCATGGAGACAAGAGTCTGATTTGTAAGTTACCAATTTCTATACTGTAAATACTCCCACCGTGGTTAAAAGCTAAAAATCTAACCTTACCAAACAGGGAGTTGAGAAGAAATGCACATAATCAGCTTTCACAAGGCAGTACTGTCATTCAGCCTACCTACCTTTGACATAGCAGGCATGAAAACTCTCACCTGAAAAACATTCCAACCAGAGCTGACCTTTCATATCAATTCTCGGTTATACCAGAGCTTTCAATGTGCCTTTACATGATTTCTTACATTTGTGACATCTTGTTTAGGTATCAGTTTTCTTTATCAAGGCCTTTTCTCTCACCTCGCTGCTTCCCAGACTGCTGTGTGCAGAGGTCTCACATGTACTCTAGCCAATACCTTCACTGATCATGACAGAAGTAGGATATGCAGTGATTCTCATTTCAGGACAGATTTAAATGCTTATGGCATAATCTAAATTGTGGAAATTTCTCTTGAATAATTAATTGGCTTTTGTTAGAGAGGAGTAAACCAATGTAAAATTAATCTTACTAATTATCCTTCCCATATTACAGACATTATCCAGAATTGTTTTTAGGCTGTTATTTTTTTAAATATTTTCTAATCTGTCAAGATGATATGCTCCATTAGAATGGAAAATTTTCTCACAGAAAGTCATTGTTTAAAAAAATTCCTGTCTAGGATAATTGCTTTACTCTTATTCTAATAATTTATTTATATTTTCAATAAACAATTGGAGTCCCAAGTGAAATATTAGGAAGTTTCTACATGAATAGTTGAAATTCCTCAGGATTTAAAATATATGGGTTTATGAGGCAGTATTACTGATATTTTGATGAAAGTATATAGGGTAAGGAAGAAAGAATAAAGATTAACATCTATGAATTTCAACTTCCTCAACTATCACACATAGTTTCATCTGCCCTCCTGTGTTCCTTACATAATTGTTTGAAGCCCAAAGGAGAGGATTATCTATGGGAGTTCTCAGATGACCTTAAAGAACTATGTAAATGCATGGTATTAGTTTATACCCATTGTATAATATCATGCCTTTCATATAGTAGGGACTCAATTAATGCTTGTGGGAGCTACTAGTAAAGAGAAATATACAAAGACTGAAATTTTATTTTAAAATTCTTCTGAAATATCTGAGTGATTAAACATATATAGATATTTTTTACCTGATAATAAATTTCCCCCTGAGGAAATTATAGCACCTGCAGAGAAAGAGGCTCTTGCTAGTGGGGGAGAGAGACTTTATGGCAGGTAATTGCAGGTGGCCTGACAGTTCCTGCTGATCAGACATTGTCTCAAAACCTAGATTTACATAATGAAAGGACAGAAACCTGTGTTGCTTATAGTTCAATAGTGGCTTTTTGCGATTCTATTCCAATTCAACTGTGGCACAAGACATATTTAATTATAATAGCACTGAGATGACTAATGCCAGTAGCACTAGATTTATAACAAACTGCCTCATTCCTTATTAGCAGGGAAGACAACAAAATGTTACTTCTTTAGAAGTTTAGATTATGGAAATGATGAACTGTGTAACAAAAAATTAAAATTATAACACAAATAGTGTGTAAATGGATTGCAATTCTCAATGTACAGTGAGAATGTCAAGAAGTCAATTTTAGGATTGAAACTTGACATTAAAAGTCCAAAAAATAATTTACAAGTTTTTTAGGCATACTTTACCAGAAAGAGACATTTATGGGTTCACCATTTTACAATTTTCCATGGAGCTAGGACAGTGGTCTATCTACTTCAGCATCATACCATAAAACCCAAGCCCAGTACTTTTTGGCATAAGGACCTTCCATCAAGCATCCAAATATAATTCACTTTCTTTAAACTTTTTTTTTAATTTGAGAGAGAGAGAGAGAGAGAGAGAGCATGCGAGTGCTGGCATGAGCTGGAGCGGCAGAGGGAAAGGGAGAGAGAATCTCAAGCAGACTCCGTGCTGAGCCTAGAATCCCACATGGGGCTTGATCCCGGGACCCCGAGATCATGACCTGAGCCAAAACCAAGAGTCTGATGTCACCAGGTGCCCCTCACTTTTTTTATGGCAGCACATCACTGTTCCTTTATCTCTCTCCACATATTCCTTTAGGCTCTTCTCTTACTATCTTAATCTCATTCCTGTCCTGGCACTCTGCACGTCACCCTTGCCCACATTCTCCAAGACTCTTTCCCACTACTCTTCTCCTTCAGCATTTCCTATTTCTCTCCATCCACTGTCTCTCCTCTTGTAACATTCGACCACTCCTAGTTCTTTTATATGTGAATTACTGAATGTCCTTTGTTCTCATCATTCTCTAGCATTTTAAGGGATTTGACTCCACTGGCTCTTTTGTTTCACCTCCTTCTGTTTCTTCTGTGAATGTGCCAAGCATCTCACCCTTATATGAACATGCCATTCTGTTTCTTCATTATATTTAGGTGGATACCTGCCATATTTGAACCTTCAGTCCTGAGCTGTCATCTTCATTTCAGTCCCATATTGGCAAGCTCTACTTATGACTAAAGTATCTGATTAAAGCAGCCCTCATTAAATCTGTTCTATTACTGCTCATTTCAAACCCAGTATTCCTGTATTCATACATCTGGGTACCCCTGTAAAAATCACATTTTGGATTTAGTTCCTTCTTGAAAAAGCCTATTTTTAACAAGCCTCCATCAGGATGATGAAGAGGGATGGATTGAGAGAAAATACACATCAGGAAAGAGTACAAGAAATACACAACATAGCAACATGGAGAGCCATTTTCCCCCACTTTATTCCCCCAACCCAGAAAAGGATCAACTGTCCAGGATGCCAAATCTTAAGGGGTATGACAAAGTCAGGGTTATTCTGGGTTTGTTTTTTATAGTATCTAAAAAGTCTAAAGAAAAAATGTGGCATCCAGAATGAGAGCTCAATCCCAGGTAAAGGGCTAGAGGATGCTAAGTGCTTCCTAGCCACTCTCTCCTTCACCCTCTGTCCACCCTAACAATGTGGTTAAAGCTCTAGGGTTTCACTCAAATGACCATACAACTTAGAGGGTAGGACAGGCTCCTGGCACCTGGGTAAATCATTACATACTTGGGATTAGATTAGTAGGAAACAGTCTGATATTCAGATCAGCTCTAAGAACAAAGGGAAGCCTAAATCTATCTTCATCTTTCACTATTTACTAAGACCAGGATTTGTGGACAAAAAAATATCAAGGGGGAAGGAACTCCTCTTTGGTCTCCCTGTCCAGAATAGCTTCCCAGGCGTATGATTACGCTCAAGCTTAGTCTGCAAATAACCAGAGGAAGGGATCTCAGTTCATTCAATCTCCTATATAATGCATAGATTCCTTTACAAAGGAAGGAGTTCCTTCCTTTATAAAGTGGTAGGCAGTCTATTTAAGTCCTTCCAGTAAGAGAACATTATCTTCCAAGGCAAATCCTTTTTATTCTTGGCCATTTTTTTTCTCCTTGATTTTTGTCATACTGCTGATTTAACTTAGGTTAAACATCTAATTCTGTATCACAGGCTTGCTTTAACACATTGTTCTCAACTTCAGATGCATGAGAATCTGTATGGGCAAACACAGTATCTTCCTTCAAAGACCAGCTCCTTTTTGTATGTGTTTCTTTTGGTATTACCGCCATTATGCCACTTTTCAAGGATGGAAATTTTGGATGTATGTAATTGAAATTTAGGGGGAATAAAAGAGAAGTTACTCAGATATATCAAGCTCTTTTGTTAAAAAAAAAAAATACGTTTAAATATTTTTTTTTCTCCTTTAGTCACATTAGCACCACTTAATCTGAATCCTTACTAACACATACTTCTATTTGCACTAAATATTTATAACAATTCTCCCTGGCTTATCTTTTCTCTGTTCGTGATTTTTTTTGAGCATTTATCTAGCAAAATGATCTAAGAATCTCTTTTTCTCTGTCTAAAGATTTTCTTTGCTTCCTAAAACAAGTTCAACTTTCTCTATTAGGTTTGTAAAGTTCTCTACCATCTATTTCTACCCATTTTTACCTAACTTTTTTTTTACAGTACTAACCAACATAGATCTTAAACTCTCACCGGGAGAGTGGCTTCTTATTTCCCTGGAAAATGTTAATATCTACTTTAAGAATAAAGTATAGAGTCATCAAAAAAAAAAAAAATCATGCCAATTGCTCCATGATTTGGGTTCCATAGAGAATTTCTCATCAGTTTCTAAGACTTGAAAGAGGCTACTCTTAATAAATGAAAATGAAGAGGGAAAATAAATATGTTGCCCAGAATCTCAACACATGTAATATGGGCCATATCTGTGGCATGAAATTGAAGAAGTTTTGACAGTTATATAATAATAAAGGACAAAACAATTTTTTAATTTTCCTGAACTGTCTAAAAACCATACACAGAAATCATCATAGTGTTGATATGATTGTAAACTTTATTATTTTATATCCAGTCAGCCTCATCAACAAAGCCAATTTTTAGGCAAAAAGTCAGAGTACCAGGGTGTCATTAAAATGTAATATCTTCATCCATTATTGGTGAAGTCAAATTATGTTATATTTACATTTTAATGTAAATTCCAATTAACATTTCAATGTAGTAAAATATCTTTATTGTGTAAACTTAAGTATCATTCTATGAATTTTTAGTTTTTATATTTTTATACACACAGTGTATATGTTAAATGATGAAGTTTTTTTGTTTTGTTTTATCTTTTTAATGTGGGTCACAGTTTTAAAAGGTTGAAAGCCATTACTTTACCTCATTTAATTATTACAAAGACATTGCAATAGAGGCAGTATTCCAATTTTGCAGAGGAGGAAACTTAAGCTGAAGTAAATTAACTCCCCTTCCTCAGGACTACAGAAGTAGAGAAATTAGCATTCAGATTCAGGTAAATCCAAAGTCAATACTAAGTCTACCGTCCTATATGCCTCTATATTCTATTCCTTTATCCTGGACTCAAATTTTAAATGATATGTGTGTGAAGGTCAAATTATTCTTGGCAGATATTGTTGTTAATGAATTTGTAACACCAGTTGAAATCCTGTCAATAAAGCAAAACTACATTTTAAGAACACTCAGTGTAAGAAAATCTGTGAATTTAAGAAACAAAAAAAATGAACAAAGAGAAAAAATAGACCTAAAACCTCCAGGCTCTTAAATATAGAGAATAAGTTGGTTTTTGCCAGAGGGGTGGTGAATAGGGGGATGGATGAAATAGATAAAGGGGATCAGGAGTAGTTATCATGATAAGCACTAAGCGATGTATAGAATTGTTGAATCACTATTGTATTGACGCTAATATAACACTGTATGTTAATTATTATGGAATTAAAATAAATAAATGTAAAAAAAAATGAGCAATAAAGAAAATGTGATATTATGAAACAGGTGAATTAAGAAGCTATTTCTCTTTTAGTTTATAACGTTTATATATGATTCCATGCAGGTTCTCAGTGACATGCCAATATAATTCAAATTAGAAAAATTGGACCCATGTGGACTTTAGATACATCTATTTTACCATCAACAGCATATGAATTACTACAAAACATTTTAATCTATATTTTTGTCCAAGCTAGAGTTTCATGAAACCGGGTTTAACATCAAGGGCCAAAAAAAGCATGAGACTAGGGTAGAGAGAGCAGATTGAAAATTAACACGAGGGCATATGCCCTTAAAAAAAACAAAAATATAAAGAAATTGATTTTGGAGCTGTTATTGTATTTGAATATTTTTGAGAAATGGTCTGGAAAATAAAATTCTTACTGAAAGTGAATGGTGGTACATCTAGGAATAAAGTCACAGCTCCCAATAACTTTGGTTTCCAGTGCAGTACTTAGGGGAAAACCACTTTCAGAGTAGAGAGTAATAGTATGGTTACATATATATTCAGTTGTACTGTTGCCAAAGTAATGGTATTTCTGGTAAACAGGAATATAGAACTCTCCAAAGGGCAACTCCTCAAACAGTAGAAAGAAACCTGATTTTAAACAAACATATAACCTCTTGCCATGCAAATCCAGGTCAATGATGACAAAATAAGAAAAAAAAAAAATGTCATTTTAACATATGTTGTAAAGCAGCACAAATTGCTAAATGCAAAGACTGCTGTGATGATCCAAAACCAGCATGTGGTCATAAAATAGTTTACTCTTCAGTAACTAATATTGTAGAACTAGCTGTGACAGACTAGTATTAGGTCCTCCTTTTGGGGGGCACACAGCTTAATGACACATCTCAGTCTCTCTGGAGTTAGATGGTACCATGTGACTGAGTACTGGCAAAGAGTGAGAGATGCAGGACCTGGTCCCTAAACCCTCTTGTGAGATCATCTGTGTTCTCTCTCTCTTCTGATTACCTTGAAGCCAAAGGTAGAAATTGCTTTCCTGTTGACCTGCACTAAACCATGATCTACCTGAGAAACAGACCTTTGTTGTGTTAATAATTACTGGAATCTGGAGGTTACATGACTCAGCGTACCTTAATACAAGCATCAAATTTCAATATTAGTAAAAAATGATATAGGGTCTATAAGGGGCATCTAATATTAAAAGCCAATATCATACTATAATTATTCTACATAAACAGTATTTACATTGTTTTCAATCCTTGAGGAATCTATAATGAAAACAAAGAACAAGAGTGATTTTTATTATCACTATATCACACCAAAAACACAGAGAGAGAGCTGATAAAGTCAGGTCCAAAACTTCTGCTTCTTTTTACCTTTATTCCTCCATTGGGCTTCCTTCCACCCTAGCCTCAGTCTTACCTTTAGGTCATCTTCCTTTTCTATACATCTCCCATAGCTCTCTTACTCTAGAGAGTGTCCTTGGATGCCCTCTAGAATATGGTGGCTGAAATTGCAAGGATGAACATTTCTGGCCAATATACACTGTTTTCACATGAGGAGATCATGTATTTCATTAGACAGAATGTTACCAAATGATTAACTCTCCTATTACAATGAATGAAGCTAAGAGTACTGCTGCGTATCTTGTGGTTGATTTCAAATTAGAACATGAAAGCTAAAATCAACAAATAATGAACTGGCTCAGTGTTTTCCCCCAAGTTATGTCAATGAGTGAACATTCCCTTTTGTAGTGGCTGAAACCAAGTATATATTTTTGCAAGGAATTTCAGGTGAGATAAAAAAAGGTTTTCCTTTCTTTCCTAAGAAGTACCAATAATGGTTTCTCTTTTGGCATAATTTCAGACAGTGTATAAATATTTCCTTTTCTTAGTTTAATTTGTGTCTTAGTCTGGATAGCAGTTGCACGGAGAACAAAATAAAAGCAGCCACAGAATCATCTATCCCTTCCTGGATTGGACATACAATGTCCTTTCTCCTCTGCCGGTGCATGTGGGGGGTTGTGGGGTGTGAAGTGTGAAGCTTACTAAGGCTGGGGGGCGGCGGGGAGCAATTGCTAGGAGGAAAGACAGGAAGAAAATATATCAGACGGCTGCCATAAATTATATTTTGCCACTTCCAGGCAACCTACAACAAGTAAATCCTTGGCAAAAAAATGTAGACTTTCTATGCCTAGGTTTTTTGATATTGTACACAGGAACAATATTATTTTTCTCTTTGCCTTCCAGCTTTTCTATGGGGAACAATCAGTTTTCCACAAGAGTACTCTGACATTATTTTTTGAAAAATCTCTCAAGAGCATTACTAAAACAGGCCACATAGATCAAGAAGAAAACACCTGGAAATTGCTGGATGCACTAAGTCATTCATGATATTTTTATTGTATTTTTAATGGAACAGGAAACCATGACAGCACAGAGTCTGGAGAAGTGGCCCAGCCATTAAAGAGGTTAGAAGATATAAGAACCCTTGAAATCTTCTTAAGTAATCAGTGTCACTGGCCTGTCTTCTAATTTTGTAGAAAAAAGTTAAGATTCCTCTCAACATGTGCCTCATTGGAAGTCAAAATTCAATTCTTGTTAGCTCTAAAGACAAATGGTACAAGTATTTGAAATGTAAAGTAGTCCATGCTCAGGTTAATATCTTAAGAATAAAGAGCAAAGATTAAGTCCAAATATGCACATGTCTGTCTTTCCACGTGCTCAGCTCCAGAATGAGGGCACAAACACAGCAGGCAGGAGAATGGGCTTGTGTGAATGGCAAATAGGTTTCTTCTTGCAGCCCAGCCAGCCTAAATGATGGATAGTGAGTGCCAGGAACACCATGTTCAGAGGAATTTTGAGAAATTTTCTGGGCTCAGAGGGCAGTGATGGAGAATTATTAACCCCCTCAGGACGAAAGTGAGTGGTAGCAGGCAAGCAATGCTCTGTACCTGACATCACTGATCTACTGGAAAGTTAACAAATGGAAAACACATGGCCATTTTGGTTGTGGTGAGGTGGTGTATGCAATGAGTAAAAATGCCCTAGTGCTCTGGTTTTCCTTGTTACTCAAAGCCTGAAAGCCAGCTCAGAGATTAAACTTATTGTGGGCAGATACTTCCAATTAAGAAGAGGTCTGTCACAGCTCTTTGAGCATGACATGGCCTACTGATCATTTCCCACCTCATCTCTGAGTTCCTGTGGCATCCTATATAAATAGCCAATGTCACACAGTATAAGGTTATTTGCATTTGCATATATGTGCAAATGCATATAATGCATTTACTTACCTCTTTTAATTTAGCATTTTTGTTACTATTATGGTAGAGTAGTCATATATCATATAAACCAGAACATTTGGAAATAAAAAGAGCTAATGTTATTAATTACATGGAACAATAGGAGATATAAGCCAGAACTTTCCTAGGAAACTGGACCTATGGTCACCCTAGATACAGTCCCGGTTTATAAATTAAATAAATGACTCCAATTAGGTAACCTTCAAAAAATTGTTTTCTGTAAATACTATGACTTAGAATAATATATGTAACACAAAAGACACTCATACAAATATAAAATTAGAATCTCTGAGTATTGGACCATGGGAATTCCTGAGGTCCACAGTTTAACAAAGCAGTGAAAAAATGTAAACAGAAAAACCAAGCCATTATTACTTGCCAGCTGATCTACTTCATAATATTCTAACTGGACTCCTTGCCTTCTTCCTTGCTCTATTTTTTTTTTTTTTAATGGAGCAACCAGAGTGATTATTAGTACGAATCAAACCATGTTACTCCTCTGCTTACAAATCTTTCTTTTATTTTCTCATTGCACTTAGAATAAAACTCAACACCTTACCATGGTCTATAAGCATCGGCCAAACCACACACATCTCCTACATCATCCCACTGCCGTCCCTATTACTTTCTGTCCTCTGGCCACAGTGGACATGTACCTAATTAGCATCCAACAATTTCCAATTTCAGGGCCTTCACATTTGCTGTTTACCTTAACTGGAATGCTCAGTTCTGGCCCTAGCATATCCTTCAGATCTTAGCTGAGACTTGAATTAAGATATCAAACTCCTAAAAGCTTGGCCTCTCTTGTTTAAAGTAGTACCCTTTCCCAAGTTACTCCATTTGTTCTATTCTTACAATTCAACATTTTCTTTACTTCATTTGCTATTTACAACAATGTAGTACGTGCCTAGCACTCTTAAAATAGACCAAATCTCTGCTTAATAGGATCATATGAGAAGCTCAAAGTAGAAATTGCAATTGAACTGGCATCTGAAGAATGACAAAAAGAGAGTCAAGTAGAAACATTGAGGGAAGAACATCCCAGACAAAGAAAAGCAAGTGAAAAGGCTGTGAAGTGGAATGAAAAGGCCAGTGCATCTATGTTACCATGAATACAAGACAAATTTATAGGAAATGAGGTCAGACAGGAAATGGTCTGTAGAAGCTTGAATTCCATTGGAAAGTATTTAGATTTCAGTCTAACTGTAATGGAAGGCTACTAGAGGGTTAGAAATAGGTAAGTGAAATAATCTGTTATACTTTAAAAAGGTTACCCAGTCTATTCTATTTGGAATAGAATATGGAGATAAACAAAGCAGCAGAAAGATTAGGAGGTTTTACCATAGTCTAAATGACCTAAGGTGGCAACTGTATAAATGGAGAAAAAAAAGTCTGTATTTTAGAGAGAACCAAATGGACATGCTGATAAATTGACTACACAGGGAACATTTTTTTTTTTAAGATTTTATTTATTTATTTGAGAGAGAGAGACTGAGAGAGAGAGAGAGCTTGAGAGGGATAGGGTCAGAGGGAGAAGCAGACTCCCCGCTGAGCAGGGAGCCCGATGCGGGACTCGATCCCTGGACTCCAGGATCATGACCTGAGCCGAAGGCAGTTGCTTAACCAACTGAGCCACCCAGGCGCCCCTACACAGGGAACATTTTTATCGTGTTTGTTTAGTATTGTATCTTGAGCACCTAGCAGAGAGCCTGGACAAAACTGCATGATGGTATTAAAAGTAGAGAAGAGATGGAAACTACAGACTCATCATTCAAAGTCAGATTTTTCATGGCAAAAACAGATGACTCACACTGTTGCAGAGCAGCATATAAAGCAAGCCTAAAACATCTGTCAAATATCATCCATGGAGAGAAACCAGAATGTATGACTGGCAAGTTTCCTCCATCATGTAACAGAGTTAGATGGCCATGTAACATTGATGTCACAGAACAGGAGAGAATGGTATCTCCTCAAAAGTAACAGAATGACTAACATGTACAGATGGTGAGGTATTAGTATGTGTATAGTTCACGAGGGCGTGAAAACACATCTACTTTTGCCCTCAAGGTAACAGGTGAATCGTGGATACTTGATGAACCAATGAATGAAGAATACAAGATGGATGGACGCTTTCTTCTGTTTAATCACTGCAAACACATGATTCTTTATTGTACTTTTGTCAATTTCATGAAACATGACAGACTAGAAAAGTAGAACTGGTTCAGTTCTGAGCAAGCATGTATTACATAGGAGCAAGAAATAGTGTTGACATATGAATAAGGGAGGTTGCTTCTGTAGGCCAATCCACTCACTGATTTATTCATTGTGGTAACAATTGCTTGTCAACAATGTCCCACATGAGCTGATTCAGTATTGATGGAAATTGTCAAAATGATCTGACCATGCTCACTAAATTTCTGTTTCTCTTTCAGCATGCTGAGCAGAGAAATGGCCAATAAGTTCATGACTCCTTTTTTTTTTTTTTTTTTTTAGATCAAACATGCTAGCTGTCAAGGGGAAAGGTACTCATGACTTTATGAAATGTGAAATGAGATAAAAACATTTCTTCGAACTCACATCTGTGATTTCAAGTGTTTGCTCAAGTGGCATATCTCAGTGATATATTCAGAATCTTAAGTAGCCTGAATCTATTTCTTCAGGGCTAAAATACCACAAGGTTAAATGTTTTGAATAGAATACCAGGATTTTAAAACACAACCACACTATAGGACAAGTGTCTGAACTGTCAAAAATTTGACTCTTTCTCATAAATAATTTCCTTCACTTGTTAAAGAAAGAAATCAATGAAGTATTGCTTTAGGGCATATTTTAAAAAGATCCCATTACTATAATAAAACATGTAGAAATACATAACACCTTGATTGCCATCAAAGACTAGATTAGGAACACTTTCACAACTATATTCTCAGTTGCAAAAGTCAACTTTTCAGCTTTTGAGGGTAATATGCTTGTTGATTTTCATTTGATGAGCTGTTAAATGAAATCCCATAAGATAACCTTCCACGTTTTTTGGCTATTTTTCCTATCTGAATACCATAGCTATTTAACAAAGTCTTCAAATAATCACTACCTGCCAATACATAATTGTGAATGGGGATTTTCTAAGTTAGTGAAAACAAAATGTAGGAATAGAAATCAAATGTAAAACTGACCTACAATTCAAATTATTCATCACTGAGAATGAAATAGATTCTTTGGATATATATTAAATAATCTGTCATCACGCACTAATAAAGCTAATTGTAATAACAATTTTATTATATTTAATTATTTTGAAAAATATAACATATCTATATAACTTATTAGGAATAGTCTAAACACCAGTTAAATACTATAACTATATGAAAGTATGCAAACTCATAAATGGAAAAAAGAGGAACTAGAACAAAAACTTGACTTCAAATTCCAGTTCTGCAATTTACTTCTGACTCTTGATGTCTTTTCCAGTTCCTTAGTTTTTTCATTCACAAATTATACCAGTTATCCTCAAGGGTGATTATAAATATTGAAAATTACCCATGTATAATACTTAGCATAGTTTCTAGGCATATAGCAAATTTAGGAACGGATAATTATCAGAGAATATCACTTATACCTGTAGGGCAGTAGTTGTTCCTAGTTCTAGTTTTCTTTGTATGACTCCCTTCCTTGGAGTTTTAGTGTTCAATGTATATTCGATAAATGGATGAATAAACATGTGGCAGAACTGTATCTACAAGTAGCAATGGTATTGTTCTTGTATTTCTCAAACTTTCTTCTATTCCATTTGCACCCCAAGGGGCATGTGCCCTTTCTCCAGTCCATGTGAGAGTAGAAAATTAAAAGCTAAGGAAAATCTGTTCAGTAGAGGAATATTCTTTTCTTACAGATATGCCTTCAGTGCCTATTAGCTATTGATTATATTTACCTGCAAGAGACCAGGTAACAAGACCTAAACAAATGGAAGAGAAGACAACTCATCATTAATTCAACTGTATTTTTTGAATGCCTACTATGCACCAGGCACATCTTTTATTTCTGGGGATAAAGCCATGAAGATGACAAATAAAAGTCACTGTCTTATGAAGCTTACAGTCCAAATGCAGGGAAGAAGGAAAGAAATGCTCTTTAGTTATAAGAGTAAATATGGTTATTTTGCATATCTATAGGCAAGATTAATTTGCATTGACACCACTTTAAGACTTCCAGAATTGACAAAGACAATGGAAGGTGTAGACACACCCAAATGAATGAGTTTAGTTGATCAACCACTCACCGTATTTTACCTGTTTTAAAGGCTCTACAATTTTTCCTGATAGAGCCATTTTGATAATTAAATTAGGTGATATATAAAAAACACTAAGCACAGTGCCTGGAAGACAGAAAATGCTAAAAAAAAATGTTGACTCAAATTGCTATGACTTTTTTTTTTCTTTAATTAGCTATGACTTAAAAAGTACTAGACTGAAACATAAAATTGCAGGTAGTAAAGCATTTTCAACCTACAAAAATATCAGCATCATATAGTTCAAATTATTATAACAATTATAGTCATTTAACAACAAGAAAACTGGTTCTATTATCAAAAAATGTTGAAAAGATATAAAACAATTATATTTATATTGTGAAGAAAATGTTCTTGAACTAAGAAGTTTCAATCTCTGAACTTTTGATGACCTGCTTGCTGCTCTTGCAGGTTCCTGGAGGAGTCAGATATAGCTGACTTTGCTAAGTAAAGCATACTATTTAAGGCTGTAGGGCATTCTTTCCCAAAATGATAAACTACACAAGAGTTCCCAGGTTTAATCATCAGAGAATACCAAGGTAACAAAGAGATTATTTTATGTTTGGGTGATTTAACCACAACAAAAAAGGATTTTCAACATTTATTTGACCATGACCTTTAATCATCAAGCATTTCCTCTATTGTTCCAGGGAACATCATTTGGAAAAAGCAATACAAATGTTTGGCTACACACCTCTAGATGGTGTCTCACTCTAGATAACTAAGTCCAGTGTTTCATTAGGAGACTTCTTACTGCCTAGATGGAATAAGATGTCAACAACCATGTTTTCAACAGCCTTGAAAATGGTAGGCTCTTCTATCAAAGTGTATCCAAAGTTGACTGACATCTAGTTCCAAAATTCCCAACCTAAAGCACAACATCTCTTCCTGGACCCTAACAAGGTTGCAACGCTCCTTTGTGATTTTATTTGTGTCCCTGTATGGTTTATATTCTCTACAGCAGCCAGAGTAATCCTTTTTAAAATTTACATCAAATTATGTCACTTTGCCATTAAAAACTCCGCAGTGGTTCCCATTCAGCTTCAAATAGAACTCAACTCTTCCCTTGGAATAGAGGATCCTACATGGTCTGACTCCAATTATATCTCTGACCTCAACCCCTACTCTTTCTAATCACATGGACCCTGCATGTTTGTGTCTTAGGGCCTTTGCTCTATCGTTCTCTCTGCCTGATAACCACAGGGTTCATTCTCACTCTAGAAAAATCTTTACGTACCATCTTTAGAAACCACCCTACATAAAATAGCTCCCATACTTTCTATCCCTTACCTTCCTTAATCCTTCTTTATAACATTTGTCACTTGACATTTTTAAGTTTTCAGTGTCCATCTCCCTCCCCTGGAATGTACGCTTCATGGCTGCAAGAACTATTTGTTTTGGTCCATACTATATCCCCAGCTGGCATAAAACAGGGGCTCAAGAATTGTTATATAATGAATAAGTGGATGAATAAATAAAGAGGAAAACAAGAATAAAAGAATACCAGAGATTAAAAATACAAGAGCTCAGAAAACTCTCAAAAAAACCCCCAAAAACTCTGTAATTTTTTTTTGGTCATTGCATGCACAACTAAAGGATCTGCCTTCTTGCAGTTTCATCAGTAGAGACTTTGGCCTTGACTATGTCTGTTTGAATGTGTCAAGACAAGAAGAGCTCTGAAATTCCTAAAAGCAGAGTAACCAATAATCTCCTATGCATACCAATTTTTTAAACATGATTTATGAATATGGATATATCTTACAAGGAAGTAGAAAAAATGCAAATAATGATTATAGGAGAGGAGGGCAGTGTGAAATTTCTCTGTTGCAGGTAATATTATATAGGATTTTAGGACAAAAATGATAAAATTTCAAGTCTACCAATATGCATGAGTTAATTTCAGTGTTAGATGGTTACCAATAACAAAGATCAAAAATGATAATTGAAATATTTCCTTTAAATATTACCTGAGAAGAATTTTATGAAAAAAAAGTTCTCTTTTCTTTATCCCACCAGTATAGTAATGAATGAGATTTTTTCCTTTGACATTCTTATATTTACTGTCCATATGGTGATTGCATAATTGATTCCTTATTCTCTCAATTTGAATTCACAAGTATAGAGGTCATAAGCCATATCTAATGCTCTCTGTGCAGCTCCAGGCACTAAAGTAGTGCCATATACTTATATTCATGGTTAGTCTGCTGCTCTGTGGTCATATAGGAAATACTACAGGGTGAAGTCATTTGTTGTATTTTTCCAACATACTATCTTAAAACTGTCGACATTTAACATTACTAAAATGATTCCTAGTCTTACAGGCCAGTGGAGATGGGTAATGGCAAAAATAAACAAAGCATATACATGGACAACCACTGTGGTCTAGGTCAGTTTTGGAGGCCTCCCTATGCTGATATTTGGATCTCTAATTGCTTAAACTTATAAGGGTGACTAAGAGTAACGAGCCATTAAAACACACTGAAGCTCCTACTCAGTTAAGGACTCAGATTCTTCTAATCTACTTCATGATAAGTCTAAAATAACAATTTCAGAACAGACTTAAGTCAAGGGACATGTATTATCATCAATATCTGTGAACAAAAGAGATATTGAATGTCTATTCTGAGCTCCACATGGTTCTAGACAGTAGGAGAAATACAAAATTTGGGATAATACCCAATTCAGTGAAAATCACTTGGTTGCTGAGAGAAAGATAATGATAGGAAGAGCCATTAAACATTTACTGAATACTTAGGCAAGAATTCTGTTTGAATATAGCTTTTAATCTCTGCAGACATCTTATGAGGTATATACTATTTTATTTTAAAAGGTATAAAAATGGAGGTTCAGGGTGCCTGGGTGGCTCAGTTGGTTAAGTGGCTGTCTTCAGCTCAGGTCATAATCCTGGAGTCCTGGGATCTAGTCCCATGTCAGGATCCCTGCTCAGTGGGGAGTCTGCTCCCTCTGACCCTCCCCCTTCTCATGTGCTCTCTCTCTCTTTCGCTCTCTCTCAAATAAATAAAATCTGTTTAAAAAAATGGAGGTTCATATAGTTCAAATAGCTCCCAGGGTAACACAATTTGTAATAGTTAAAAACAAGAGCCAGTTTCTTCTAGCTACTAAGTTCCTACTTTCCACACCCTACCTATACTATCTTCCTAGAGAATAATTGATTTATTGCATCTTGCAATGTACTTCATAGTTGTCTTTCTTGGAGATCCCTTAAGTTTCCATTTTAACTTACCTTATATAGTTATGATGATGCAACTAAATGATTTTTTTTAATTATGTTGTTAGTCACCATACATCATTAGTTTTTGATGTAGTGTTCCATGATTCATTGTTTGCATATAACACCCAGTGCTCCATGCAATAGAAGTTGCTCAACACAGAGACATTCACTAAATAGGTCAGCGTATTTCCCCCTATATTTAAGAAGCTTAAAATCTTATTCATTACAAGATTCATACCAATGAGGCTACAATGAACCAAGGTATTGGCTATTAGTATCAAGAAAATATCAATAATCACTGGAGGATTCTGGAGGGAGTGATACCTGGTGTAAATTGTGCTACTTGGATGAAAGATGGACCCAGTAGGCAGGGAGAATAGCTGCCCCTAGGACTGATGTCTCCAGGTCACAACTCTCCTATTCATACTTATTTTCTGAAATTTCAATAAATTTTCAGTATTTTCCTGGTATAACCTTATTTTAAATATTCATCTTCAAATCATTTAGATCTGCAGCCATTTGCACATACAATTATGTTGCATAAGCAAAATTAATCTGACAGTGATAAAAACTATAACTTAATTAAGATAAAGTTATAGCTACAAATTCCTTTCTTGTTCATTTACTTTGTAATATATCCAGAAACTGTCTTATTTAAGTGCCACACAGTCTATAAATTATTCCATAGTTTCAAATGTCAAAGCCCATAACAAGCCATGATTCATTATATGATTATTGATCATTGACACAGTTGTAGTTTTAATGACAGCCTTTAAATTCACAACTGATTTCCCATATACAAAAGTTAACATGAATCTAGCTTTTTTTTTTTTTTTTAAAGATTTTATTTATTTATTTGACAGAGAGAGACATAGCGAGAGAGGGAACACAAGCAGGGGGAGTAGGAGAGGGAGAAGCAGGCTTCCCCGTGGGGCAGGGAGCCTGATGTGGGGCTGATCCCAGGACCCTGGGATCACGACCTGAGCCAAAGGCAGATGCTTAACGACTGAGCCACCCAGGCGCCCCATGAATCTAGCATTTTTATTAATACTATAAAATGATTTGCTAATACTAAAATGCTACCTGTTTTTTAAATTGTCATCTTTCTTCCATGACTAACTAGATGCCATGCTTTTGTGTTTTAGTTTAATGATAATCTTCAGCAATGCTTGATGTGTGAAAGACACAAATCTTTATACAGTTCTAATTTTTGAAGTGTTGGTGGTTATGTGTATGGACAAAGAATGAAAATACCAGGGGTGATAAGTAAATAAAAGAGAAGATTGACTGGGTGAGCAAGGATGCTGGGCAAAAGATACCCAAAGGGAAGCCAGATAGGTGAGGAGAACCTCAGTAGAAGACTCCCAAAAGTATTAACTGCCTTGTCAGTAACAAGTCAAAAGGGCATAAAAGGTACTAATAGTAGAAAAATAGAAATCCCATTAACTGACCAATTTTATGTAAGTCAGTTTGGTTATAGTATCTATGGATGACAGAGATCTACCATGTGGAATACACTTATACTACAGTCAGCCCAGTCATTTCCTTTAATATTTAGCTTTATTATAATAAGCCCAGGAAATTTATTTTCTGAGAGTTTAACTGGAAAATTAATCCACATATCTTCACTAGGAAACCAATTTTAAAATTAATAAATTTACAGCCAGTTTGACCAAAAACCTGAAAGAGAACAAATTACCAATAGCAGGAATGAAAAAAGAAAATACTACAGACTACGACATAACAATAAAGGAATGTTAAGAATTATGGCAAATTCAATAACTTAGGTGAAATTTGAAAAGTTCTTAAGAAAACTGACACAAGATCAAATACAAAATATAAATAGTACACATATATTAAAAATCATTTTCATAATAAAAAATATTCCCAAAAAAGCAAATTCTAGGAACAGATACTTTTACAGGTACATTCAATCAGTTATTTCATAAAGAGAAAGATCAGATTCATTGAAAAAATTAATAGATGCCAATGCAAAGATGACAGATGTTAGAATTATCTGACAAGGATTTTACAAAAGGATCAGAGAAAATTTCCAGAAACAACCACAAAACAAGTGATAAAATGGCAACAAATACATATCAATAATTACTTTGAATGTAAATGGACTAAATGCTGCAATTAAAAGACATAGGGTAGCAGAATGGATTAAAAAAGACCCATCGATATACTGCCTACAAGAGACTCATTTTAGACCTAAAGACACCTGCAGATTGAAAGGGAGGGGATGGAGAAACATTTAACATGCAAATGGATGTCTAAAGAAAGCCAGAGTAGCAATACTTATATCAGGCAAAAGAGACTTTAAAACACAGACTAACAAGAGACCAAGAAGGACACTATATAATCAGGAAGAGGAAAATCCAACAAGAAGATATTACAATTATAAATATTTATGCATCTAACATGGGAGCACTCAAATATATCAAACAATTATTACCATAAAGGAACTCATTGATAAAAATACAATAATAAGGGACTTTGACATCCCACTTATATTAATGGACAGATATTTAAACAGAAAGTCAACAAGGAAACAATGGCTTTGAATGACACACCAGACCAGATAGACTTAACAGATATAATCAGAACATTCCATCCTAAAATAGAATGCAGATTCTTTTCAAGGGCACATGGAACATTCTCCAGAATAGATCATACATTAGGTCACAAAACAATCCTCCACAAATACAAAAACATTAAAATCATACCATGCACCTTTTCTGACCACAACATTATCAAACTAGACACCATAAGAAAAAATCTGGAAAGGCCATAGAAACATGGAAGATAAACAACATGCTAATAAACAATGAATGGATGAACCTAGAAATCCGGGAAGAAAAAAAAAAAAAAACAGGGAAGAAATGAAAACACAATAGTCCAAAACCTTTGGGAAGCAGCAAAAATAGCCCTATGTGGGAAGTATATAGCAATACAGGCCTACCTCAAGAAGAAAAAGCTCAAATAAATAACCTAAACTTACACTTAAAGGAACTAGAAAAAGAACAACAAATGAAGCTAAAGCCAGCAGAAGGAAGGAAATAATAAAGACTAGAGTAGAAATAAATGATAGAGAAACTAAAAAAATAATAGAACAGATCAATGAAACCAGGACCTGGTTCTTTGAGAAAATTAATAAAACTGATAACTCTCTATGGGGCACCTGGGTGGCTCAGATGGTTAAGTGTCTGCCTTCGGCTCAGGTCATGATCCCAGGGTCCTGGGATCAAGCCCCACGTTGGGCTCCTGGCTCAGTGGGGAGCCTGCTTCTCCCTCTGCCTCTGCCTCTGCCTCTCTCCCTGCTCATGCTCTTCCTCTTCATCTCTGTGTCTCAAATGAATAAAATCTTAAAAAAAAAACAAACTGATAAATCTCTAGCCAGACTTATTTAAAGAGAAAGAACCCAAGTAAATCACAAATGAGAGGAGAAATAACACCACCACAGAAATACAAACAATTATAAGAGAATGTTATGAAAAACTGTATGCCAATTAATTGGACAAGCTGGAAGAAATGGATAAATTCCTTGAAACATAGTAACTACCAAAATCGAAACAGGAAGAAACAGAAAACTTGAACAGACCAATAACAAACAAGGAAATTGAATCAGTCATCAGAAAACTCCCAGCAAACAAAAGTCCAGGACCAGATGGCTTCACAGGCAAATTCTACCAAACATTTAAAGAAGAGTTAATATCTATTCTCAGACTATTTTAAAAAATAGAAGAGGAAGGAAAACTTCCAAATTCATTTTATGAGGCACGTATCACCCTGATACCAAAATCAGATAAAGATACCACTAAAAAGGAGAACTACAGGCCAATATCACTGATGAACATAGATGCAAAAATCTTCCATAAAACACTAGCAAACTGAATCCAACAATACATTTAAAAAATCATTTGCCATGGTCAAATGGGATTTGCTCCTAGGTTGCAAGGGTGGTTCAATATTCACAAGTCAACATGATGCATCACATTAATAAAAGAAAGTATAAGAACAATATGAACATTTCAATAGACACAAAAAGCATTTGACGAAGTAAAATGTCCACTCATGATAAAAACCCTCACCAAAGTAGATTTAAAGGGAACATACTTCAACATAATAAAGGCCATATTTCAAAAACCCATAGCTAATATCATCCTAAATGGGGGAAAACTGAGCTTTTCCTCTATAGTTAGGAACAAGACACGGATGTCCACTCTCACCACTTTTATTCAACATAGTACTGGAAGTCCTAGCCACAGCAGTAGAACAAAAAGAAATAAAAGGCATCCAAATCAGCAAGGAACAAGTAAAGCTTTCACTATTTGCAGATGACATGATATTATATAGAAAACCCAAAAGACTCCATCCAAAAACTGTTAGAACTAATCAACAAATTTAGTAAAGTTGCAGGATACAATTTCAACATACAGAAATCTGTTGCATTTCTGTACACCAGTAATTAAGAAACAGAAAGAGAAATTAAGCAATCAATCCCATTTACCATTGCACCAAAAACAATAAGATACCTAGAGATAAACCTAACCAAAAAGGTGAAAGATGTGCACTCTGTAAACTATAAAATTCTAATGAAAGAAATTGAAGAGGTCACAAAGAAACACAAAGACAATCCATGTTTGTGGATTGGAAGAACAAATATTGTTAAAATGTCTATTCTACCCAAAGGAATCTACATATTTAATACAATCCCTACCAAAATACCAGCATCATTTTTCACAGGGCTAGAACAAAAAAATCCTAAAATTTATACAAAACCACAAAAGACCAAAATCCAAAGCAACCTTGAAAAAGAAAAACAAAACTGCAGGCATCACAATTCCAGACTTCAAGTTATATTACAAAGCTGTAGTAATCAAAACACTATGGTACTGGCACAAAAATAAACACATAGATCAATGGAACAGAATAGAAAATCCAGAAATGAACCCATAGTTATATGGTTAATTAATCTTTGACAAAGCAGGAAAGAATATCCATTGGAAAAAGACCATCTTCAACAAATGCTATTGGGAAAACTGGACAGCAACATGCAAAGGAATGAAACTGGACCACGTTCTTACACCATACACAAAAAATAAATTCAAAATGGATGAAAGACCTAAATGTGAGTGTTGAAACCATCAAAATCCTAGAAAAGAATACAGGCAGTAACCTCCTTGACATTGGCCATAGCAACTTCTTACTACATAGGTCTCCTGAGGCAAGGGAAACAAAAGCAAAAATAAACTATTGGGACTTCATCAAAATAAAAAACTTCCACACAGTGAAGGAAATAATCAACAAAACTAAAAGGCAACCTATGGAATGGGAGAAGATATTTGCAAATGACATATCTGATAAAGGGTTAGTACCCAAAATATATAAAGAACTGATACAACTCAATACTACATAATTGAATAATCCAATTAAAAATGGGCAGAAGACATGAATAGACAGTTTTCCAAAGAAGACATACAGATAGCCAATGGACACATGAAAAGACGTTCAACATCACTGATCATCAAGGAAATGCAAATCAAAACTACAATGAGCTATCACTTCACACCTGTCAGAAAGGCTAAAATCAACAACACAAGAAACAAGAGGTGTTGGTGAGAATGTGGAGATAGGGGAATTCTCCTACACTGTTGGCTGAAATGCAAAATCTGGAAAAGAGTATGGAGGTTCCTCAAAAAGTTAAAAATAAAACTACCTTATAATCCGCAATGGCACTACTAGGTATTTACCCAAAGACTACAAAAACACTAACTCAAAGGGATACATGCACCCCAATGTTTAGAGCAGCATTATCTACAATAGTCAAATTAGGGAAGCAGCCCAAGTGTCCATCAGTAAACGAACGGATAAAGAAGATGTGGTATATATGTACAATGGAACATTACTGAGCCATAACAAAGAATGAAATCTTGCCATTTGCAATGACATGGATGGAGCTAGAGAATATTATGCTAAGTGAAGTCAGTCAGAGAAAGAGAAATACCATATGATTTTACTCATATGTAGAATTTAAGAAACAAAACAAATGAGCAAAGGGAAATAAAGGATAGGCAAACTAAGAAACAGACTCTTGAGAACAAACTGATGGTTACCAGAGGGGAGGAGAGGTGAGTGGGGGGAGGAGTTAAATAGGTGATGGGGCTTAAGAAGGGCACTTGTTGTATGGAAGTGTTCAATCACTATATTGTACATCTGAAACTACTGTTACACTGTATGTTAACTAACTGGAATTTAAATAAAAACTTAAAAGGATAGAGAGAGATTGAACTAAATGAAAACACACAGCTAATACACTTGAGTGATATTTATAACACTGAATGCATACATAAGAGAAAAAGTCTCAAAACAATAAACTAAGCTCCCACTTCAAGAATCTAGAAAAAGGACAAAATCTAAACAAAACCTCAAAACAACCAGAGGGAATCAAATAACAGAAATCAATGAAATTGAAAATAGAAAAACAGTAAGAAAAGTCAATGATGAAGAGTTGGTTCTTTGCAAAGATAAAATTGGCAAGTCTCTAGAAAGATTGACAAAGGAAAATAAGAGAAATATCAATTAGCAATATGAAGAATGAAACAATATCATTACAGACTCTATAGACTTCAGAAAGGTAGTAAAAGAAGCTATTGCCAACAACCCTACACACATACCTTGAGAACTTACATAAGACAGACCAATTCTTGGGGCACCTGGGTGGCACAGTCAGTTAAGCAACTGACTCTTGGATTTGGTTACGGTTGTGATTCCAGGGTCGTGATCCCAGGGCCCAGCATCAGTTCTATGCTCATCAGAGAGTCATCTTGGGATTCTCTCTTTCTCTCCCTCTGTCCACCCTCCCCACTCCCATGCTGTAATTATAGAAAGCATAGAAAAATTATGGAAATTCTATTATATAAAAATTATGGATATTATATAAAAATTATGGAAATTATATAGAAATTACATATGATTATAGAAATTATATAATTATAAAAAGTCATTATGTAACAATAAAAGGGTCAATCCATCAGAAGACATAACAATTGTAAATATTTCTGCACCCAACATCAGAGCACCTCTAAATATAAGACATATACTAACAGAACTAAAAGGAGAAATAAACATGAATAAAGTAAAGTTGGGACTTTAATACCACACTCTCAACAGTGAATAGAACATTCAGGCAAAGAATCTGTAAGGGAACAGAGAATTTGGACAACACCATAGACCAAATGGACCTAACAGACATATAAAGGACATTATATCCAGCAGCAGCAGAATACACATTCTTCTCAAGCACACGTGAAATGTTTTCTAGGATAGACCATATGTTAGTCCACAACATTTAACCAATTAAAAAGGTAGAAGTAGCAAGTATCTTTTCTCAGAATGGTATACTAGAAATCAGAAAAATGGGAAAACAAAGAAAAATATACAAATATATGAAAATTAAACAACACTCTCTTAACTGATGGATCAAAAAGGTAATCAAAAGGAAAATAAAAAGAAAAAATATATATAGGGAGAAAAGAATGGAAATACAACATATCAAAAACTATGGGATACAGCAAGGCAGTCTAAGAGAGTACTTTATACCAACAAATGCATAGATAAGAAAAAGATCTAAAATACAGAATCTAATTTTATATCTTAAAGAACTAGAAAAAGAACAAACTAAGCACAAATTTAGCAAAAGGGAAATAAAAGTTAGATGAGAAATAAATGAAATACAAAAAAAAAAACCTTAAAAGAGTTTATCTTGAAAAGATAAAGTGGCAACATTGAGCTAGACTAACAAAGAAGGAACAGGACCCAAGTAAATAAAATTTTAAATAGAAGAGGAGACATTGCAATTGATACTACAGAAATACAAAGAATCATGAAACTACTATGAATAATATGGCAACAAATTGAACTACCCAAAAGAAATGGATAAAGTCCTAGAAACATACAACCAAGTCTGAATCATGAAGAAATTGAAATCTGAACAGACCAGTAAAAAGATTAAGTCAGTATTAAAAAAAATTCCTATTCGGGGTCTTTTCTGATTCCATACAAATTTTAGGATTATTTGTTCCATTTCTTTGAAAAAAGTGGATGGTATTTTGATGGGGATTGCATTAAATGTGTAGATTGCTCTAGGTAGCACTGACATCTTCATAATATTTGTTCTTCCAATCCATGAGCATGGAACGTTTTTCCATTTCTTTATGTCTTCCTCAATTGCTTTCACGAGTATTTTATAGTTTTTTGAGTACAGATTCCTCACCTCTTTGGTTAGATTCATTCCTAGGTATCTTATGGTTTTGGGTGCAGTTGTAAATGGGATCGACTCCTTAATTTCTGTTTCTTCTATCTTGTTGTTGGTGTATAGAAATGCAACTGATTTCTGTGCATTGATTTTATATCCTGCCACTCTACTGAATTCCTGTAGGAGCTCTAGCAGTTTTGGGGTGGAGTCTTTTGGGTTTTCCACATAAAGTATCATATCATCTGCAAAAAGTGAGAGTTTGACTTCTTTGCTGTTTCGGACGCCTTTTATTTCTTTTTGTTGTCTGACTGCTGTGGCTAGGATTTTCAATACTATGTTGAATAGCAGTGGTGATAGTGGACATCCCTGTCGTGTTCCTGACCTTAGGGGGAAGCTCTCAGTTTTTCCCCATTGAGAATGATATTCGCTGTGGGCTTTTCATAGATGGCTTTTATGATATTGAGGTATGTACCCTCTATCCCTACACTCTGAAGAATTTTAATCAAGAAAGGATGCTGTACTTTGTCAAATGCTTTTTCTGCATCTATTGAGAGGATCATATGATTTTTGTTCTTTCTTTTATTAATCTATTGTATCACATTGATTGATTTGCAGATGTTGAACCAACCTTGCAGCCCAGAAAAAATCCCACTTGGTCGTAGTGAATAATCCTTTTAAAAGCTGTAATCATCAAGACAGTATGGTACTCGGGCACCTGGGTGGCTCAGTTGGTTAAGCGACTGCCTTTGGCTCAGGTCATGATCCTGGAGTCCCTGGATCGAGTCCCGCATCAGGCTCCCTGCTCGGCAGGGAGCCTGATTCTCCCTCTGACCCTCCCCCCTCTCATGTGCTCTCTCTCTCTCATTCTCTCTGTCTCAAATAAATAAATAAAATCTTTAAAAAAAAAAAAAAAAGACAGTATGGTACTGGCACAAAAACAGATGCACAGATCAATGGAACAGAATAGAGAGCCCAGAAATGGACCCTCAACTCTATGGTCAACTAATCTTCGACAAAGCAGGAAAGAACGTTCAATGGAAAAAGACAGTCTCTTCAACCAGTGGTGTTGGGAAAATTGGACAGCCACATGCAGAAGAATGTAACTGGACCATTTCCTTACATCACACACAAAAATAAACTCAAAATGGTTGAAAGACCTAAATGTGAGACAGGAGTCCATCAAAATCCTAGAGGAGAACACAGGCAGCAACCTATTCGACCTCAGCTGCAGCAACTTCTTCCTAGAAACATCGCCAAAGGCAAGGGAAGCAAGGGCAAAAATGAACTATTGGGACTTCATCGAGATAAAAATCTTTTGCACAGCAAAAGAAACAGTCAACAAAACCAAAAGACAACCGAAAGAATGGTAGAAGATATTTGCAAATGACATATCAGATAAAGGGCTAGTATCCAAAATCTATAAAGAACTTATCAAATTCAACACCCGAAGAACTAATCCAATCAAGAAATGGGCAGAAGACATGAACAGACATTTCTGCAAAGAAGACATCCAAATGGGCAACAGACACATGAAAAAGTGCTCAACATCACTCAGCACCAGGGAAATCCAAATCAAAACCTCAATGAGATATCACCTCACACCAGTCAGAATGGCTAAAATTAACAAGTCAGGAAACGACAGATGTTGGCGAGAATGCGGAGTAAAGGGGAATCCTCCTACACTGTTGGTGGGAATGCAAGCTGGTGCAGCCACTCTGGAAAACACTATGGAAGTTCCTCAAAAAGTTGAAAATAGAGCTACCCTATGACCCAGCAATTGCACTACTGGGTATTTTCCCCAAAGATACATATGTAGTGATCCAAAGGGGTACATGCACCCCAATGTTTATAGCAACAATGTCCACAATAGCCAAACTATGGAAAGAGGCAAGATGTCCATCGACAGATGAATGGATAAAGAAGATGTGGTGTATATATATACAATGGAATATTATGCAGCCATCAAAAAAAAAACCACCCCAGAAATCTTGCCATTTGCAACGACGTGGATGGAACTAGAAGGTATTATGCTAAGTGAAATAAGTCAATCAGAGAAAGACACGTATCATATGATCTCACTGATATGAGGAATTCTTGATCTCAGGAAACAAACTGAGAGTTGCTGAAGTGGTGGGGAGTGGGAGGGATGGAGTGGCTGGGTGATAGACACTGGGGAGGGTATGTGCTAAGGTGAGCACTGTGAATTGTGTAAGACTGTTGAATCACAGACCTGTACTTCTGAAACAAATAATACATTATATATTAAGAAAAAAAAGAAGATAGTAGGAAGGGAAAAATGAAGGGTGGGAAATCAGAGGGGGAGACAAACCATGAGAGACTATGGACTCTTGGAAACAAACTGAGGGTTCTAGAGGGGAGGGGGTGGGAGGATGCGTTACCCTGGTGATGGGTATTAAAGAGGACATGTATTGAATAGAGCACTGGGTGTTATACACAAACAATGAATCATGGAACACTACCTCAAAAACTAATGATATAATTTATGGTGATTAACATAATAAAATAAAATTTAAAAAAATTTCTAACAAAAAAGTCCAAGATCAGATGTAATGTCTGCCAAACATTTAAAGAATTAATGCAAATTCTTCTTAAACTCTTAAAAAAAAAATTGAAGGGAGGGACTACTCCCATTCTCACTTTACGAGGCCAGCATTACCCTGATACCAAAACCAGATAAGGATATTACAAGAGAACTAGAGATCAATATTCCTGATTAAAATAGAAACAAAAATTTTCAACAAAATACTAGCAAATTCAACAGCACATTAAAAGGATCATACACCATTATCAAGTAGAATCTATCCTTATGATGAAAGGATTATTCAACACATGCAAATCAATTACTGTGATATCACATAATAGTATGAAAAATAAAAATCATATGATTATTTCAATGGATACAAAAAAGGCATTTGACAAAATTCAACAAAATTTATGATAAAAACTCAACAAATTGGATGTAGAGGGAATGTAACTCAACATGATAAAGGCCCATAATAGTCACAAGCCCACAGCTAACATAAGACTCAATGGTAAAGGCTGAAAGTTTTTCCTCAAAACTCAGGAATAAGACTAGAGTGCTCACTCTCACCACTCCTATTAAACCTAGTGCTAGAAATCCTAGCCAGAACTATCAGGCAAGAAAAAGAAATAAAAAGTATCCAAATTGGAAAGGTATTGTGGATGGCATGATCATTCATTATATACACATATGATTATATAAATTATATTATTCATATATATTATATATAAATTCGGATATATTATACATATGAATGTAAATATTGTATTTAAATGTAAATATATATACACACACAGAAAATCATAAGGACTTCACCAAAAAAACTGTTAGAACTGATCAACAAACTCAGTAAAGTTGTAGGATACAAAAATCAAAAATCAATATACAAATATCTGTTGTGTTTCTATACAGTAACAAATTATCTGGGAAAGAAATCAAGAAAGGAATCTGGTATATAATAACATCAAAAACAATAAAACACTTATGAATAAATTTAACCAAGGAAGAGAAACACCCATATACTGAAAATTAAAAGACAATGATAAAAGAATTTGAAGACAACACAAATAAATGGAATGATATCCATGTTCATGTACTGGAAGACTTAGTATTAAAATTTACATACTACCAAAAGCCATTGTAGATGCTATGCAATACTTAAGATTCCAGGGACATTTTTCACAGAAATATTAAAAAAAATCCTAATATTCACACCAAACCACAAAATACCCAAATAGCCAAAAAGCCAAAATAATTGAGAAAGAACAAAGCTGGAAGCATAAAATTCCTGATTTCAAACTATATTACAAAGCTACAGTAATCCAAACAGTATGGTACTGATATAAAAACAGACCTATAGACAAATGGAACAGAACTAAGAGCACAGAAATAAATCCATGCATATTTGGTCAACTATTTGTTGACAGGGAGTCAAAAATACTCAATGAAGAAAAGACCATCTCTTCACTAAAGAGTGTTGAGAGACCTGGATTTTTACATGCCCAAGAATGATACTAGACACCTATCTTAAACGATTCAAAAAAATTAATTCAAAATGGATTAAAGATTTAAAAGACTTGAAATTGTAAAATTCCTAGGAAAAAAGAGTAGAAATTTTCTTGACATTAATCTTAGCAATGATTTTATGGATATGGCACCAAAAGCAACAGAATAAAAAACAAGTGAGACTACATCAAACTAAAAAACTTCTGCACAACAGAAAAAATGATCAGTAAAATAAAAAGGTGACCAGTGGAATGGGAGAAATATTTGCAAACCGCATTTGATAAGGAGTTAATATCCAAAATATAGAAGAAACTTATACAACCCAGACTTGACACCAAAAGCATGATCCTAAAAGGGAATATTGATTAAGTATACTTCTCAAATTTAAAGTATAATCAAAACTCTTAAGAAGATGAAAATATAAGCTGCATACTGGAGGATAATATTTGCAAACCACATATCTGACCAAGGGCAAATGTGATGGTTAATTTTATATGTCGACTTATTTGGGCAATAGTATGCCCAGATATTTGGCCAAACATGATTCTGGGTATTTCTGTGAGAATGTTTTTGGATGAGATTAACATTTAAATTGGTAGACTGAGTAAAACAGATCTTGCTCTCTACTGTGGGTAGACCTCATCCAATCAGTTGAAGGCCTGAATAGAACTAAAAGCCTGACCCTTCTTCATGTAAGAGAATTTCTCCTGCCTGGCTGCCCTCAAACTGGGATATTGGCTTCTCTCTCTCTCTCTTTCTCTCTCTCTCTCTCTCTCTCTCGCTTTGGGACTTAAACTAAAATATCTGGTGGAATATTTGGCCTGGAGCCCTGTTAGCCTTGGAATGGAGTTCCACCATTGGCTTTCCTGCTCACCAAATTTCCAACTCACCTTGCAGATTTTAGGACTTGTTAGCTTCTCTAATCACGTGAGCTAATTCCTTAAAATATACATCTAGATGCTTATATGTGTATATACACACATTATAGTGGTTCTGTTCTTCTAGAAAACCCTAATATCTAGAACATATAACTCTCAAAACTCAATAGTAAAAAATTTTTAAATGGTTTTTACCAGAGGATATACAGATTTTTTTTTTTTAAGATTTTATTTATTTATTTGACAGAGAGAGACACAGCGAGAGAGGGAACACAAGCAGGGGGAGTGGGAGAGGGAGAAGCAGGCTTCCCACTGAGCAGGGAGCCCGATGTGGGGCTCGATCCCAGGACCCTGGGATCATGACCTGAGCCAAAGGCAGACGCTTAACGACTGAGCCACCCAGGCGCCCCGAGGATATACAGATTTTAAAGAAGCACATGAAAAGATGTTCAACATCATTAATTACAATTTTTTTTAAAAAATTACAAATTAAAATCACAATGAGATATCACTACACAACTATTACAATGGCTCAAAAAAGAGTGATCCTAAATGTTAGTGATGATGTGGAGAAACTAGATCACTCATACATTACTGGTGGACTGTCAAATGGCATGGGTATTTTGGAAAATAGTTTGGCTGCTTCTTTAAAAACTAACCCACAGCTACCATATGATTTGGCAATTGTACTGTTGGACATGAAATCAGGTTCACACAAAAACCTTTATAAATACAGGCAACAGGGATGCCTGGGTGGCTCACTCGTTAAGCTTCTGCCTTCAGCTCAGGTCATGATCCCAGGGTCCTGGGATGGAGACCTGCATTAGGCTCCCCGCTCGGCAGGGAGCCTGCTTCTCCCTCTCCCTCTGCCTGCAGCTCCCCCTGCTTGTGCTCGCTATCTCTCTGTCAAACAGATAAAACCTTTAAAAATAATACATACATACATACATACAGGAAACAACCTGGATCAATCTCTAGAGAATTTTGCTGAGAAAAGCCAATCCAAAGTTGACATACTGTATGATTCCATTTATATGATGTTCTTTAAATGACCAATTATAGCAATAAAGAATTGATTAGTGGTTGCCAAGAGTTAGGGGTATGTGGGTGGAGGTAAAAGGGAAGGGAATGGCTATAAAAGTGGATCCGTTTTATATATATGGATATAATGAGGGAACCCTGTGGTGTTGGAGATGTTTTATATCCTGTTTGTGATATTGTACTGCAGTTTTGCAAAAAATGTTTTAAGGGTACACAGAATCTTATTTCTTATAACTGCATGTGAATATATAATTATCTTTTAAAAACAATTATTAAAGAAAGTAATTTTGATTTTGAATTCACCAAAAACAAGAAGTCACTTCCAGGTGAATTTATGGACATAAATGGGAAAAGTAAAACAAGAAAGCCTCTAGAAGATTAAATGTTAAAATATTTTTATAGATAATTGTTTGAACACAAAGAGCAATAATCATAAAGGAAAAGATCAAAACATTGGGCTTCTTTAAAGTTACAGATTTTTGTTGAGCAAAAGAAACCATTAGGAATGAAAATGAAAACCACACAAGTGGGAGAAAAGATCTGTAAAACATGTACTTGACAATTTTTTCAAGAACAGCATTGACTAATAGAAATATAATGTGAGACATCTCAATTCTGACTAGCCACATTTCAGTTGCTTGATAGCCACATGGGGTTTGTGTCTGCCAGATTGGACAACACAGATCCAGAACTTAAAAACTACTCCTGCAAGTAAATAAAAATACAGGCAATCCTATTTTAAATATGGATAAAAGACTAAAATACATGCTCTCAAAAGGGGCTGTAAAAATTATCAGTATAAAATTTAAGCCACAATGAGGTACAACTAACTACTCATGCAACCCAAAGGTAAAATGAGAACTATGAAAAATATTAAATCTTAGCAAGGCTGTGAAACAACTAGAATTCTCACATGCTCTGCTGGCAAAAAAAAAAAAAAAAAAAAAAAAAAAAAAAGAAAGAAAGAAAGAAAAGAGAAAGAAAGAAAGAAAAGAGAAAGAAAGAAAGAAAGAAAAGAAAAGAAAGAGAAAGAAAGAAAAGATAGAAAAGAGAAAAGAAAGAAAAGAAAAGAAAAAGAGAAAGAAGAGAGAGAAAGAAAAGAGAGAAAAGAGAGAGAAAAGAAAGAAAAGAAAGAAAGAAATTATATATATATATATTTACAATATATATATATAATGTAAAATATGTAACTTTGGAAGTTTCGTGTGGGGTAATATCATAAAGTGAATGTTTATGAAACAATTCTACTCCTAAAGAAATGAGTTGCAAACATTACGTATGAAAAGGTTGGCACCAGTATCTTTTCCCTAAACTGGAAGCAACTCATATGCCCACTAATTGTAGAATGACTAAATGAGTAATAGTATTTGCATCCAATTAAATACTACACAGCAATGAAAATGAATAAATTGCTATTATGCACAACAACGTCATGTTGAGTGAAAGAAGCCCATAGAAGCGCATAGAACCTATTATAGGTTTCTTTTTAGAAAAAGCTGAAAAATAGACAAAAGTAATTTTTTTTCTTTAAAATATTTTATGACTTATAAAACATAACAGGATTGAAAAACAACCTGAGTAACAGCATAAATTTACACATTAGAAAACAATGTTTTTGCTTCTTTAGGTAATGCAATCATACCATTTTATCCAATTTATATCTAAATAGATCATTTTTCTGGCACCGTTTTAGAAAGCTTTATTATGTCATTTCATGTATACTTTTAAGAACCTTAGTTTTTGGGGTTTTTTTTATTATGTTATGTTAATCATCTTACATTACATCATTAGTTTTTGATGTAGTGTTCCATGATTCATTATTTGCATATAACACCCAGTCCTCCATGCAGAACGTGCCCTCTTTAACACCCATCACCAGAATAACCCTTCCTCCACCCCCCTCCCCTCTAGAACCCTCAGTTTGTTTTTCAGAGTCCATCGTCTCTCATGGTTCGTCTCCCCTCCAATTTCCCCTCTTCATTCTTCCCCTCCTATCTTCTTTTTTTAAAAAAAACATATAATGTATTATTTGTTTCAGACGTACAGACTAAACCTCCTTTGTGACCTCTTTTACTCTTCATTCCCACCTAGAAGTAGCTACTATTCATACTTAAAGCAAAACAAATTACTTGCTGTGAATTGTGCAAGTAATTTGTTTTGCTTTAAGTATGAATAGTAGCTACTTTTAGGTGGGAATGAAGAGTAAGAGGTCACAAAGGAGGTTTCTGGGGTGGTAGCAATGGTTTATTTCTTGAACCAGCTGGTTATTACACGTATATGTACTAGGTAAAATTTGAGTTCTACATGTATGATTTGTACACATCTTATGTTTATGCTATATTTCAATGAAATTTGTTTAATAAACTTAGAATTTACTTTTATGTGACTTTAATTGGTTTCTACAATGGCTTCTTTGTGCTATTTCCTCATTTCCAGTGGGACAATTTTCCAAATCACTCAGTCCATTGCTGCTGGGACTTACTGCCCTGATCTGCAATCAGGCTTGTCAGTGTTCAATTAAAACCAACAAAGAGTATAATGGCTAAGCAAAAGCAAAATTGTCAAGACCTTATTATTGCAATAAAATATGCTAAAAATTATGTACTGAATTTCCCAGACTGCATTATTGAAATGTTTGCTAATTTTCAGGACAATTTACCAGAAACTGCTGAAGAGGAACTTAATGAAATTGTGGCTGAAGTTCTGTCTAAAAGAATTCAATGCACTTCTCAGAGGAAAAGAAGAATTCTTCCCAGCTGGCAAACAGCTTTGACCATATTTGATGCTCAGAATTCTCAAAGCCTAACTTCCATTTATTCTAACACAGATGTGCCAGAAAAGCATCTCTCTCAGACCTCAACAACTTTAAGGAGACTTAAAACATTAGATTCAGGTCAGGGAAAAGATAGCTATATGTTTTGGCGAGAGAATTAGAAATGAATGTTCTTGAGAAAAAAACATCAATCAGCTTTCGAATTCATATTACAAGTAATATATGCTTGTATTCCATTGTTATTCTGATGCATTACTATTTCTATGGTTCATTGGATTGCTTCAAGCAATTTTAATCATGCATTCCTTCCTTCATTCAATTTATTTGTGCTTCCTGAGATACAAATACGTGCTGGATTCTAGGATGTTTATCGTTATATACATGGGTACAAATGAGCACAGTTCTAAGAATTGGTGAAAAGAAATAAGGTCTAGTGATAGGGCTAGGAAACCATCAAAACTATTACAGAAAACCTCACTGAGATGAAATTTAAGTCAGGACAGGAAGGAAGCCTATGAAGTCATAAATAGAGCTAAGGTGGTAGGAACCAACAGGGAGACAGAGTGGGGACAGGAAGGGAGAACATTCCACGCAAAGAAAACAGACAGGAAAAACAAAAATTGAGAGCTGAAGGAAAGTCACAATAAAGCTACAAAGGATGATTTCATCTATCGAGAGTAACCCCCTCCTCAAAAAAAGAAAAGTTGGAACATAGCTCTAAAACTGTAAACAGACAGTAACCTAATGAACAATTTTGGTTTGAGTTCTAAATGTATTGGATAGATGGAAATAGGGAAATTATAATGGGGGATTGTAAATGTTCTAAACCCTAATGATAGCTCAAGATAGCAGTAAAAACAGTTATGAAATATACAAAAAAATTAAACACCTATGTAAGTGATTTTACAATACAATATTAATGGATTATAATTTTTATCAACACTACTCTGTATCATGCCTCAGAATTACACTGTTTTTCTCCCAACCGTATGGTCAGTAATTTGAAATGCTTGCTGCTTTTTTAGAGCCAATACCACTTGACTCCTGAACCATTTGGCCATATCTATTAATAAAATTTTAATAGTTATTGATGAATCTGAATCTTATTCTACCACTTACTAATTGCATGACATTAGGTAAATTGACATTAGGCAAGTTACTTAGCTTTTCTAAGCCTCAGTACCTCATTTACAAATTTAATATGAAATTGCTTCTTGACTCATAATTGTTATTAAAAATTAAAATAATGCAAAGCACTGTGGTAATTAGTATATAGATCATACTCAACAAATGTTGAAAATTCCAACAAAATCATGTCTCCTAATGGGCATTTTATCTCAAAAACAGAAATGCTCAAATTGTTTTAAACACAAGGCACATTTTGTACTCAAATAAAGTGGATGTATGTTTACTGTCAATATCAAAATTTTAAAAAAGATTTCATTTGAGAGTGAGTGAGAGAGAGAGAGTGCAAGAGAGAGCACAATCAGGGGGAGAAGCAGACTCGCTACTGAGCAAGGAGCTCATGGGTCTTGATCCCAGGACCCTGGGATCATGATCTGAGCCAAACCCAGACACTTAACTGCCTGAGCCACCCAGGTACCCCTGTCAATATCAATTTTATTTAAAATTGGTGCTTATCATAAACACTGTTAAAATGACCATGGTAGTGGCAGTCTGGCCAATCTACTCACTTGGTCTTTTATCTTGTGTTGATTTTGCTAAACTTGTTCATTAGTTCCAGTAGCTTTTAGTAGATTCTTTATGATTTTCTATATGGATTACCATGCTGCTGATAATAAAGATAATTTTATTTCTTCCTTTTAAATCTATATGGCTTTTTTTTTTTTGTATTATCATACTGGCTAGAATTCCCAGGATAATTTTGAATAGAAGTAGTGGGAATAGACACCCTTTTCTTATCTATTTTAGGGAGAAAACATTTGGTCTTTCAACCATTAAGTATGATGTTAAATATAGCTTATATAGATGACCTTTTTCAGATTGGTACAATCCCTATTTTTAGTTTTAAAGTTTTTATCATGAATGGATGCTGACTCTTACCAAATGCTTTTTCTGCATCTATGGTCATGTGTTTTATTTTTACGTGTTTTTTAGTCTGTTGCTAAAAGGAAGTACACCAACCTTTGAACGGTGAACAAACCATACATTCCTGGCTTACATTACAGGGTCATGATTTATTGCCTTTTTTTTTTTTTAGTATGAAATTAGTTTTTATTTTTACCTCAAAATAAACGCTTAACATTTTTCCAAAACTGAAACTAAAGGTGAACACTTAGAAGGGTGGGCGTGAATTCTCCCTCTGCTGGGGAAGCCAGTAAGTAAGGCAGGTGTACCGACGTGCGCGGTTCTTCCCGCAGGACTAGTCTAGACCTCCACCCCCCATAGTCTTTTTGTGTATCACTGGATGTAATCTAATTATATTCTGTTTAAGGATCTTTGTCTAATTTTTTGAGGTATATTGGTCAAAGTTTTCTTGTAGTGTTTTGACTTAGTTTTTAATATCAGGATACTGATGGCCTTGTTCACTTGAGTACTTTCCTTCTCTATTTTCTGGAAAAGTCTAGGATATTATTGATTCTTTATATCTTCATAAAATTTACCAGCCATTCCATCTGGGCTTGAAGTTTTCTGTTGTTTTATTGTTTGCAGGAAGGTAACTGCAATCTTTTCAGATTATCTGTCTTCTTGACTTTTGTAGGTAGATTGGTCAAGAAATAGGTTCATTTCACATAAGTTTATCAAATTTATTGGCATTGAGTTTATAATCTTCCCTCAATATTTTAAAGTGTATGGAAGATATGTATTGATGTTCCCTTTCATGGCTGATATTGGCAGTGTGTGTCTTCTTTTCTTGATCTAACTCGAAGTTTATAATTTGCATTGAACTTTTCAAGGAGCCAGCTTTTGAGTTTGCTACTTTTCTTTTTTTCCATTTTCAGTTTCTTTAATATCTCATCCTAATTTTTTTATTCGTTTCCTTAGGTTACTTTGGTAATTTGCTCTTTTTCTAGTTTGAGAAAATTCAGATTGTTTTGAGATTATGTCTTTTCTAATAAAGCATTTGATGCTATAAATTTCCTTCCAAGCACCACTTGAGCTCCACAAGTTTTGGTATGTGGTTTTCATTTTTGAAATTCAAAATACTTCCTTTGAGATTTATTTTTTCATCCATGTGGTGTGCTATTATTTAATTTCCAAATATTTGGAGATTTCCCAGATAACTTTGTTATTAAATTTTTAGCTTCTCTTTTGTTCAGTGAAAATACTTAGTCTATATTTTTAAATTATATTAAGTATGTTAAGATTTGTATTATGGCTCAGAATATGGTTTATATCTTGATAAACATTGCATTTTCACTTGAGTATGTTCGTTTTACAGTTGTGTGGACTGCTCTGAATATGGTTGATAGTGCTCAAGTTCTCTACATTCTTACTTTGTTCAGTTACAGAGAAAAAGTCTCCAGCTATAATTGTGGTTTGTCTATTTACATTTCTATCACTTTCTTTCTTTATGAACTTGGCATTATTATTGTTAGGTACATGTATGTTTAGGATTGTTATTTCTTCTCAGAAATTGACTCCTTTATCATTATGTAATGTCTATCTTTTTTTTTATTTTTATTCTTTAAAGATTTTATTTATTTGAGAGAGAGAGAGCACATGAGAGGGGGGAGGGTCAGAGGGAGAAGCAGATTCCCTGTTGACAGGGAGCCTGACGTGGGACTCGATCCTGGGACTCCAGGATCATGACCTGAGCCGAAGGCAGTCGCTTAACCAACTGAGCCACCCAGGTGCCCTGTAATGTCTATCTTTAATAATATTCCTGACGCTGGTATTTACTTTATGTGATAATATAGTCACTCCAGCCCTCTTTTGATTAGTGTTTGTTTGGCATGTTTTTCTCAATCCTGTTGTCTTTGTCTTAATATTTACACGAATTTCCCATAGAGAGTACGTACCTGGGTATCATTTTTTTTTTAAAGATTTTATTTATTTATTTGACAGATAGAGAGCACAAGTAGGCAGAGAGGCAGGCAGAGGGAGAGGGAGAAGCAGACTCCCCGCTGAGCAGGGAGCCCGACGCGGGGCTCGATCCCAGGACTCCAGGATCATGACCTGAGCCGAAGGCAGCCACTTGACCGACTGAGCCACCCAGGTGCCCCTGGGTATCATTTTTAATCTAATTGAGGCTGACATTTTCTGCCTTTCAAAGGGGTGTTTCCAATCATTTACATTTAATTACCCATATAGATTTAAAACTACTACTGTCTTACTTTCTAATTATTATTTTGTGTGTGTGTGTTCTTTATCCTCCCTTGTTTTGAATTGAGTATTTAAGGATCCATTTAATACCCAAGATGTGTTTATTAGTTATACCTCCCTTTTTTTTTTTTATCGGTTTAGTGGTTGAGCTAACATATGTTACACTGCGAACATATAATAGCCTACTTTCAAGTAGACCTACAGTATAAACCTTTATTATCTTCCATTTCCACCTACTCATCTTCTATGTTATTGTTATATTTTAAACTTTTATTTTACTTAATTTTTTTAGAAGATCAAATAGTTTGTTCAGCCATTAAAATGGGAAAAAATGGACTTTTAATCTCATTTTTACCATGTCTGACCTCTTCATTTATTTGTGTAGATTTCCATCTGGAATCTTCCTCTTTCTGCCTGAAAGGGGCAAGTCTCTTCTTATGTTCTTGCTGACATAGTCTTTATCCTCTTCATTTTCAAGGTCTTGAGCATATAAGTTTGAATTGGAAAAGATTATACTCTAATATATGATACCCAAAGGAAAAAACATTGTTAATTTTTCCCCACCAGAGACCTGAGCCTAGTCCGGCCCTTAACATTTTAAGTTTAAATTAGAAGTATTGTAAAATCTTCAAAAGACATCCTAAGAAGAAAATCTTGTTCATAACCATGTAGACAGTGATAACAAAATATGAATCTTTGACCAGATAGACATTTTGTGCTGACACAACCAGTAATGTTTAGTGACTTAATTAAGACCAGCCCTATAACACAGCATGGGTAAACAGCTCAGGGTTTATTAAAGCATATCAAGACAATTAAACTAGGGATGATATTGCGATCCTGAAATTAAACGACAGTTGTTAGTATTGTATCAGCTTGAACCGGCTGTGTGTGCCTATTTCTCAGGAGAGCCTTTTTGTACGTGTTTCTCTGTAACTAGTCATATCAAAGTAAGATCAAATGGAAAGCTTGGAAGCACACCACACAGTGGTATGTGATGTCCATTTGGCCCACATTCTAACAACCCAAGCACTTCAGGGAAATTTCTAAGTCAGCTTATGATCACCACCTGCCAGGAATTCAGCCCAGTTCTGACAGAGCTGCAGTAGCTGGCAAGGAGCCACCAAAATACAGAAAAAGAAAAAAAAAAAAAAAGCGTGTTCAAACGTGTTATAGTAAACGTTTGATTTAACTCAAAAGCATATAAATGGAAGGAATAAGAAAATTTGAGAATTAGGGAACAATTAGAGATCTAGAATTATAGATCAGGACTATTTTAAACTAATTACATTAACTATGTTTAAGAATGGTGCAAAACTACATGAATGGTTCATGCTTATTTGAGGTAACTTATTAAGCAGGGCTTTCAGCAAATAAGCAGTTTGCCTGGTTACACTGGCAAATAAAATTGAAAGCTGATGTGGTAATTTGGTCAAAATCTCCAGTATTCTAAATCTTCAGATATTATAGGTAATAGTTATGAAGGGGGAGCGCATTGTTTTCCTTCCCTGCTCAAAAGTTTCCTCAGCATTACAGTAAAAGAAATGGAAGTTGTTTCTAGAAGTTAATCTTGCAAACTCCAAGATGGTAGGTAATAAATTCTGAATAATTTAGATGTATCCCCCTTCCTCTGGATTGCATATGTATTCCATAGTATATTCTCCTTTGCAGGATGCTATAGATCTCATGTTTACGATTGCACATTTCTCTAGGACTGGACTTACACTTGCTCTGCATTGATATTTCTACAATTCCTACACACCTACCAAACACAGGGCTTAGCCTTCTTTAGTATGCTTTCCAAATAATTTAAGTTGTATTGTTCAACACTGCTGTGGTGCTGGCCAACTAAAATGCCATTTACAGCATTTACAAATGAATGTGGATAAAAGCACCTATGCCATTCAAGAAAAGAAATAATACCGTTAGTAGTTGGTCAACCGTATTTACTGAGTTTACTATATATAGGAAGTAGCCCTAGATTTATGGGTTTGGGTCTATCTATCGTATCTCTACAATTAGTAGGTGGGCATTTAAAAGTCTTCTGACAGGTACTTTCTTTCTGTTCAGCTTGAAACGGGTTGAAATTTAAGTGAATCCCATGCAAAAAAATAAAATGAAATAAAATTCACATCACTTCAACTCTCGGGATAATTTGTTCAATTTCTCTTCTCTATTCAATGACCTCATTATCCAAGAGCTGAAGCTGGAATTTCACTTACTATCTCTTCAGAACGTTCCCAGTTTGTATGATATAATGCATAATTTAAATGCATGAAGGCATATTATCCTCCCTGAAAGCTTCTGAAGTTGAATGTACAAATATTGAAGCATCCTTAAACCATTTGCTTTTACTATATCAACACTCATAAATTGAAGTAGAAAAATTTTGTTAAGTGGCCAGCTATCTATATACTTTAATGATATTTAAAAGTACTTTTCAAATGTGGAAAGATGTCTTTTATCCCATAAAGTGTTTCTCTAATATCAAAGGCTGCTTTTAAGAAAGGATGAATTTTCTCCAGAACTCTTTAGAAAAGTCATCATAACTTCAGTTCAGGGTTTAGCTTTACAGTTTTGGAAAAGATTGTGACTGGAATGTGCAAGTTATATGCATTTGGAGTTATTTTAGTGTTTACAACAAGCCACACTCAACTGTGACATAACCTTTCAATGCTGAAACAACTTTACTCTGGAAGCCACTGTTACTACCCAATATGGGCAGCTAATTAGCAGCTCAGAAGGAAGGAATGAGCTACAGAAATGACTTGTATCAAAGGCATAATCAGTCCCCAAAAGATTTCAGACTGGATAGTAATATGTGAGTCCTATAGACACAAACTTTACCTTGAATTCTCCATTTAATGTTGTATTATACTGCTTTTACAGTGGATTGATGTATGTCATTGAATACCTTTTTCAGTCTATCTACCTCGTCAATTTTTGGGGGGGGGGGAGGGGTTGCTGTTGTTTTCCTCTGAAAGCAAATACTGCAAAGTCAAACTGGTAATTCTGAAGTACATTTTGTATAAGAGTTTGTACTCTATTTGGCATGATTTTTTTTCCTTTCTGCAGGCTCATCAAAATGGCCAATGTCACCAAAACAGCAAATGTGCCAGGTGCAGCTGTTGTACACAGCAATACACACGAGCCTGGAATACTAACATCCTCTACACATTCTGCATAGGAGGACCTAATCCTAAGAAAACATTTTGTATTCTCAACAAGAATATGATCTATAAGTTTAGGTCTTTTAAGAAAAATTCAATAGGTGCTTTCTCTATTTTCCTAGGACACTTTATTAACCAGGTCAAGTTCTAGTAAGCAAAACACTATGTAAATGAACTATAGTATCTGGGTGACCAGAAGAAGGAAATGAAATTCTTTTCACTTTTTAGGCAAGGCAAGTAGACAATATCAATACATATATAGCAAAAATAAAACAGGTAGTATTCTCGATATAAAGACCATATTAAGCTTTTGGTTCAACAGGAGCACACAGAGAAGATACGAGCTTTATCATTAACTTTGCCAAGTTTTTTTTTTTTTTTTTTTTTTAAAGATTTTATTTATTTGACAGAGAGAGGTACACAGCGAGAGAGAGAACACAAGCAGGGGGAGTGGGAGAGGGAGAAGCAGGTTTCCTGCAGACCAGGGAGCCCGATGCGGGTCTCGATCCCAGGACTCTGGGATCATGACCTGAGCCGAAGGCAGACGCTTAATGACTGAGCCACCCAGGCGCCACCTAACTTTGCCAAGTTTTGAGAGATGGCTCAGTATTGGTTGCCATTAATAAAAATGGTTAACTATACCAAACCATTGCTTGGCCTTGTGTACAGGCACAAACTTAGGCAAACAGCACTGAAGATTCTTTAAAGTGCAGAGTTGGCCAATACGTTCAATAAACAGATTTCTTTAATGGCTTTTCCTCCCATCCCTTGGTATAAATGAATATCATTATGTGAAACACCACTTATTTAATACTAGAAACTAGTATTAAAATACTACAAACATTTACAATTGTTTTAGATGTTCCAGAGTATAGCTGTAACTTTCTAAAACTCATCGTTGGAAGTTTAAGATTTGTTCATTAAACTGTAGTATAGACCTTACGAAAGACCGCAGTTTCTGAGAAGACTCCAGGGGAAGGCTACAGGCTGAGTCTATTGCTGATAGCTGTACATAACCTGGGTATGACTGTCAAAACTGTCCAACCAAAGTATTTCTAATTTTTGGGGGAGGGTAGAGAAGGTGAGACATTGGATATAAGGGATTCTTTGGGCATAATTATGCACCTTAAGTGGAGAAGAACCCAGGTAAATAGCTTGTCTCATAAACAAAAAGTGGGAGGTGCGATTCAGAGTCAGGAAGATCCTTTTTACCTAAATCAGTCCCCAGAACTTTGGTTTCTTCTGAGTGTTTCAGGAAACTGTACAATACATTGGGGCACAAAATGCTGCCTTAAGATACCTCTACCAAAAGTGGAAGGCAAAACAGAGGGATCCAATACTCCAGTCCCATAACATACCACTGTCCAGTGTGGCACACAGAGAGCTCAGCCACCAATGACCAACTGGTCTACTGAGAAGCCACTGATCCATAGCACATGGGGCAGCAGGCAGAGAGGCCATACCTCAATGACCAGGGCAGCAACCACCAGTGAACCAACCACTCTGCCCTGCAAACCTTCACAAACAATGCCTCACAGACAGACATGAACAACCCTGGGGGCCTCGAAAATGCAAAACTTAAAAATTAGCGATCAACAGTAATGATACTTCCTCAGGAACAGACTCAGGCCAATATGCAAGTAGATTGATTATTACTAGTACTACATTTCATTGTCTATTGCTTTGTTTTTCAGAGTGTGTATATGTGTGTGTGTGTGTGTGTGTTATTTTATTAAAACAATCTAGAGAGGGGCACCTGGGTGGCTCAGTCATTAAGTGTCTGCCTTCGGCTCAGGTCATGATCCCAGGGTCCTGGGATCAAGCCCCACATCGGGCTCCCTACTCAGCGGGAAGCCTGCTTCTCCCTCTCCCACTCTCCTGTGTTCCTTCTCTCTCTATGTCTCTGTCAAATAAACAAATAAAATCTTAAAAAAAAAAATCTAGAGAGATGAGCATCCCCACCTCCAATTTTACAAATTAGCTCCAAGCAAAGTATACTCATTCAGTAAAGATTAAGTGTGGCATGAGCATGAGGACATTGCCTGGCTTTCTTGTTTAAGCCAAGAATCTTGAGGCTTTTGAGCATCTCCCCAGGATCAGAAATGGATTCTCCTGCTTCACATTTCCCATCTCTGGTACTGCTGCCTATCTGCTATCCCTGCCACTAACCAAGCTCCAGAGATTTGCCTGCTTTTGAAGGAAGGACAACATTCACGGAGATTTAGCTTCAGTGAGTAGGCTATGGGAGACTGATGGAGAACAGCTGCATTCCAAAGTTATTTCTTTATGGTGAGCTAATAAAGGATGAATTGTTCACAGGGTGAAATGAAGTGTGAAAACTCATCTGAGTCTTTGAAACACTGCCATAGATGACAGCAAAACAACTATGCCAGGAAGATTTGGAGACATATTGCAAGCTATGCCACTGTGGTTCACTCTATATGAAAACAGAACAATTACAGAAGCTAAGTAACTTCCAGTTAACATTTATTAAAATCTTATTGTGTACCAACCTCTGTGCTAAACTTTGGAAATGGAAAGTGAATAGAGTATGATCCTGCTCCTTCAGAATAACACATTCTATCAGTAGAGAGGAACAGTGACAGTAATGTAAAGTACTATAATGAAATCACATACAAGGGGTTACAGAAGGACAGACAGGGAAGCCCCAAAACATGTCTTTCCTAAAACTGAGAAAGATCTACCCCCAAAAAGCCTTCCAAAGTAAGAATTATGTAAAAAAAAATAATAAAAGCCAATATCATTGACTATTCACTCTGGTCCAGACACAGCACTTGGGCATCATTCTCACTGAGTGCCCACAACCACCCGATGTGTACAGAACCATTACCATCCCCATTTTATAATGTAAATAACATGTTGTAAGTCACCATGGAGGTTTGAGAGTTGTCAGTATTCCCACATTCCCCTAGCTCTTTTCCTTTTTTATAAGTTATAAAAATTTTTAAACTTTATAACATTTGTTGCAGTCTATCTTCCTCTTATCTTTATTTTTGATACAACTCCCCCATTATAGTGTATACTACTAGAAGACAATGACCCATATCTAATTCCAATCTAAAGCAATGCACACAGTAGGCTCTCAGTAAATTGTTTTGAATAGAATCATTCTAAAATGGTACAAATTAGAGCTGTAAAAATAGCTGTTATATAATTTTAGTTCTCAGATGCTGAAGGAAGAGAGAATGATAACTGAAATAACAGCTTGAGTATAACGTCTTTATGATGCACTAGGACATGAACAGCAGATACTGAAGGAGGAGAGTGATAATATAAGGGGCCTAATAAAAACTTAGCTGGTTTCTCAGTACTTCCATTGTGCTCTGGCACACTTCAGTTTCACCCTTGGGTTATGTTCTTCCATTTGCATACTGTGACTCCTAAGTTAAAATTTACTTTATGGTATCTTGTCCAAGCACATAACCCTCAATTCTGAGATGGGTTCTACCTTTCTGGGCTACAGAAGCCCTTTCTGGGCTGCTTCTCCTCTCCTCCATTTCTACACCCTTGCCTTGTGTTCACACTTGGTTTTCTCTGATAAACAGGGTAAGAAGCATCTCTAGCTTTCATACCATGAGACCTCTCAATACTGATACTGCCTGCTTCTGGAAGGGGCCATCCAGGACCTTGAACTTCTTCTCCAGCTCCACAACCTCTGAACTGTGCAAGAAAGTGGAACATGTAGAAATGGGATTGATACCATGATGCTGGTTCATGTCCTGCTTTCCCTGGGAGTGAGAGCAATGATAGAAGATCAAGAGACTTTTGCCACTCTCCCACTACTCAGACAAATTAGAGTCACAAGAAGAAAGCTAATATTTTTTAAAAATTAGAATTGGTATAAATGACCATGCTTAGTTTCAATGGTGTTCAAGTTTTAACTATGAGGCCAAAGTTTTTTAGAGCCAAAAAGATTTCTTACTTCTTATCAACTCTACCATTCATTGGACAGATGAAGATGATAGGGAAATGGTATAGTAATCCTGGCAGAGAAATCTTAGGGCTGAAAGCCTCACAGAAACCTTCCAGCCATGCCAAGAAGGGTTGCTCTGAAAAACTAAATCTGAGGGTAAGTGGATGACTTGTTCTTGTGCCCTAGAAAATATCTGTTCTAGTTTTGAGCATAATTCTTAATTTTTTAAAATTTTAATTTTTTTATGTTATGTTAGTCACCATACAGTAGTACATGATAGTGATCCATGATTCATTGTTTTCATATAACACCTAGTGCTCCATGCAATACATGCCCTCCTTAATACCCATCACTGGGCTAAGCCATCCTCCAACCCCCCTCCCTTCTAAAACCCTCAGTTTGTTTCTCGGAGTCCATAGTCTCTCATGGTTTGTTTCACCCTCCAATTTCCGCCCCCTTCTTTTTCTCTCCTTCTCCTAATGTCCTCCATGCTATTCCTTATGCTCCACAAATAAATGAAACCACATGATAATTGACTTTCTCTGCTTGACTTATTTCACTTAGCATAATCTCCTCCAGTCCCATCCATGTTGATGAAAAAGTTGGGTATTCATCTTTCCTGATGGCTGAGTAATATTCCATTGTATGTATGGACCACATCTTCTTTATACATTCATCTGTTGAAGGGCATCTTGGCTCTTTCCGCAGTTTGGCTACTGCGGACATTGCGGCTATGAACATTGGGGTGCATATGGCCCTTCTTTTCACTACATCTGTGCCTTTGGGGTAAATACCCAGGAGTGTAATTGCTGGGTCATAGGGTAGCTCTGTTTTTAATTTTTTGAGGAGCCTCCACACTGTTTTCCAAAGTGGCTGTACCAACTTGCATTCCCACCAACAGTGTAAGAGGGTTCCCTTTTCGCCACAACTTCTCCAACATCTGTTGTTTCTTCCCTTGTCAATTTTTGCCATTCTAACTGGTGTTAATTGTAGGAGACCTCAATACTCCACTCTCAGCAATAGACAGATCATCTAAGCAGAAAATCAGTAAAGAAACAAGACCTTTGAATGACATACTGGACCAGATGGACCTCATAGATATATCCAGAACATTCCACCCTAAAACAACAGAATACGCATTATTTTCAAGTGCACATGGAACTTTCTCCAGAAGAGACTACATACTGAATCACAAATCAGGTCTCAACCGATACCCAAAGATTGAGATTATTCCCTGCATATTCTCAGACCATAATGCTCTAAAACTGGAACTCATCACAGAAAAAAATTTGGAAGAAATTCAAACACTTGGAAGCTAAAGACCACTCTGCTCAAGAATATTTGGGTGAACCAGGAAATCAAAGAAGAACTTAAACAATTCATGGAAACCAATGAGAATGAAAACACATCAGTCCAAAACCTATGGGATACTGCAAAGGTGGTCTTAAGAGGGAAATACATAGTCATCCAAGCCTCACTCAAAAAAATAGAAAATTCCTGAATTCACCAACTAAGTTTACACCTTAAAGAACTGGAGAAAAAACAACAAATTGATGCCTAAGCCACACATTAGAAGAGAAACAATTAAGGTCAGAGCAGAGATCAATGAATTAGAAACCAGAAACACAGTAGATCAGATCAACAAAACTAGAACACATCAATGAAACTAGAAGCTAGTTCTTTGGAAGAATTAATAAGATCAGTAAACCACTGGCCAGACTTATCCAAAAGAAAAGAGAAAGGACCCAAATTAATAAAACTATGAAGTAAAGGGGAAAGATCACGACTAACATCAAAGAAATAGAAACAATTATTATAAATTATTATCAACAACTATATGCCAATAAGCTGAGCAACCTGGAAGAAATGGATGCTTTCTTGGAAACCTATAAACTACCAAGACTGAAACAGGAAGAAATTGACAACCTGAATAGGCCAATAACCAGTAACGAGATTGAAGCAGTGATTAAAAACCTCCCAAAAAATGAGAGTCCAGGGCCTGATGGATTCCCTGGGAAATTCTACCAAACATTTAAGAAGAAAGAATACTTATTCCACTGAAGCTGTTTCAAAAAATAGAAACAGAAAGAAAGCTTCCAGACTCATTCTATGAGGCCAGCATGTCCTTAATCCCCAAACCAGGGAAAGACCCCATCAAAAAGGAGAATTTCAGACTGATATCCCTGATGAATATGGATTCCAAATCCTCAACAAAATCCTAGCTAATAGGATCCAACAATACGTTAAAAGGATCATCCACCACGACCAAGTGGGATTTATCCCTGGGATGCAAGGGTGGATCAACATCCACAAATCAATCAATGTGATAGAACACATTAATAAGAGAAAAGAGAAGAACCATATGGTCCTCTCAATTGATGCAGAAAAAGCATTTGACAGAATACAACATCCTTTCCTGATTAAAACTCTTCAGAGTATAGGGATAGAGGGAACATTCCTCAAGTTCATAAAATCCATCTATGAAAAACCCACAGCAGGGGCACCTGGGTGGCTCAGTCATTAAGCATCTGCCTTCGGCTCGGGTCATGGTCCCAGGGTCCTGGGATCAAGCCCCGCATCGGGCTCTCCGCTTAGCGGGAAGCCTGCTTCTCCCTCTGCCTCTACCCCTGCTTGTGATCCCTCTCTCACTGTGTCTCTCTGTCAAATAAATAGGTAAAATCTTAAAAAAAAAAAAAAGTAAAGAAAAGAAAAAGAAAAACCCACAGCAAATACCATCCTCAATGGGGAAAAGCTGAGAGCCTTTCCCTTAAGATCAGGAACACGTCAAGGATGCCCACTCTCACCGCTATTGCTCGACATAGTACTAGAAGTCCTAGCAACAGCAATCAGACAACAAAAAGACATAAAATGTATTCAAATTGGCAAAGAAGTCAAACTCTCTCTTTTCACAGATGACATGATACTTTATGTGGAAAACCCAAAAGACTCCACCCCGAAATTATTAGAACTCATTCAGTAATTCAGTAATGTGTCAGGATACAAAATCAATGCACAGAAATCAGCTGCTTTCTTATACACCAACAATTCAACCTTAGAAAGAGAAATTAGAGAATTGATTCCATTTACAATAGCACCAAAGGCCATAAGAGACCTCGGAATAAACCCAACCAAAGAGGTAAAGGATCTATACTCTAGGAACCTCAGAACACTCATGAAAGAAATTGAAGAAGACACAAAAAGATGGAAAAACATTCCATGCTCATGGATCAGAAAAATAAACATTGTTAAAATGTCTATGCTACCTCAAGCAATCTATACCTTCAATGCCATCCTGATCAAAATTCAAATGGCATTTTTCAAAGTGCTGGAACAAACAATCCTAAAATTTGTATGGAATCAGAAAAGACCCCGAATTGCGAAGGAAATGTTGAAAAAGAAAAACAAAGCTGGGGGCATCATGCTGCCTTATTTCAAGCTATATTACAAAGCTGTGATCACCAAGACATCATGGTACTGGCACAAAAACAGACATAGACCAATGGAACAGAATAGAGAGCCCAGATATGGAGCCTCAAATCTATGGTTAAATAATCTTCGACAAAGCAGGAAAAAAATATGCAATGGAAAAAGGACAGTCTCTTTAATAAATGGTGCTGGGAAAATTGGACAGTTATATACAGAAGAATGAAACTGGACCATTCTCTAACACCATTCACAAAGGTAAACTCAAAATGGATGAAAGACCTCAATGTGAGACAGGAATCCGTCAAAATCCTAGAGGAGAACATAGGCAGTAACCTCTTTGACATTGGCAACTTCTTTCAAGATACATCTCCAAAGGATAGTGAAACAAAAGCAAAAATGAACTTTTGGGACTTCATCAAGATAATTCTTAATTTTTATAGAGAATGCTCCAAGAGATACTTTTCTATTATCTATTTAATACTAGTCATGCAAATTATCTTCTAATAAATTTCTTAATCTACTGAAGCAGATGGCATATATTTCTCTATCCACTAGAACTCCATTACTAGAAAAGGCTGTTTCCAGGTTTTAGTCTGTCAGATAATAATGGTAATAGTAAAAATAGCAGCAGTTCCCAGTTATTAGCTACTTCAATTATCTTAGAGATTATCTCACTAAATCTTCACAATATTTAATTAAAGTAGGTGCTACTTTATTTTCTACTTGTAGCTTAAAACTGATACTTAAATAAGATAGTAACTGGACAAAAATTACACGTAAGTGGTAGAGCCAGAACTTGTGTTCTGATAACCTGCAGAGTCTTATCTCATGTGAATGCTCTTGCTGGTGGAGCCTGCCCTTAGCAACTCAGGTTTATGACTATAAAAGATACAAAATAATAAAGTAAAAATATAATGGATTCAATGAAAACGTACACCAAGTATTTCTTGTCTAATAATTTTCTAATATTTGTCATTTACAGATCACTTCAGTACACAAAATATAACAAATTCATTGAGCACATATACTTCAAGTACTAGTGTATGTGGTAGAGATAAAAGAGGTGATAAAACAGAAAATCTCTGCTGTTGTGGATCTTAAGGGGGAAACAGAAAATAAAGATAAATAAGATATATTAGAGAATGGTAAGAGCTAAAAGAAAAAAAAATAATGTTCTAGTTCAAGATGGCAATTAGGAGAATCTCAAACTCACCTCCTCCAAAAGATACACAGCACAGATTCTACAGCTACATATGCAGCAATCTCCTCTGATTTAACCCCTGAACTAGCTGAGTGACTTTTACATATGGAGTAAATGAAGAAAAAACCCAAATCCAAGTGGGTAGGAGAAGCTTAGACAATCTCACCACAAACCCCACCACCAGCATGACAAGGCACAATTGGGAGGGGATTCAAAGCCCTGAGCTGTTCCCTAAGGAGGTAAGGGTTTGAACCGCACATCTGGCACAACTTTTAAGACCTGCATCTGAGAGACAAGTCCCCAAAACATCTAGCTTGAAAGCTAACTTCTGGCTTGCATCCAGAAGACCCACAAGGCTATACCAAATTGAGAAACTGTTTTCTTAAAGTGCTCACACACATGGACTCATCTAGCAAAGGCAGCTGACTGAAAAGCACCCAGAATTTTTGTGGAAGAAGCTTATTTTAAACTATTGGCTTGAGGCACAGACATCCTAATTTAACACACATTTAGAGGCCTATGAAATATATTTCAAAAATTGAGGCATCTGAGTGCCATTTTTATACTCTCCCCCTGCCTGGTTCCAGCTCACCAGTATCTCCTGGAAAGCAGCTTCTATACTCATCTGGTTCCCTGAGTTCTGTGGCTGCTACCCATGAGATAATCTCTCGATTGTCTAGCTCTGGTAGCCAGTGGGGCTTACGCTCATGGGTGATAGGATTGTAACAAACAGAAGTTTTTAGCTGGTAACCTCTCCTGGGCCACAATAGAGAAGTAACAGGCTGAGGTGCCTACTCTCAAGGAATTAGAAAACAAAAGAAATGAAGCCCAAATTAATAGAAGGGAGAAAATAACAAAGATCAGAGCAAAAATAAATAATATACAGACAAAAAAAATTAGTGAAATTAAGAGCAGTGTATTTCAAGATACATAAAATTCATAAATCTTTAGCTGGACTGATCAAGAAAAAAGAGGACTCAAAAATTAGAAATGAAAGAAGGTTGTTAAAACTGATACCACAGGAATACAAAGGATCATAAGAGACTACTATGAACAATCATGTGCCATATTGGACAATTCACAAAAGAAAAAATCCTAGAAATGTACACACTACGAAGACTGAATCATGAAGAAATAAAAAATCTGAACAGATAGACAGTAAGGAAAATCAATCAGTGACCAAAATTTCCCAAAAAACAAAAGTCCAGGCCCACAAGTCTTCACTGGTGAATTCTATCAATCATTTAAAGAAGAATGAGGGGCGCCTGGGTGGCTTAGTTGGTTAAGAGACTGCCTTCAGCTCAGGTCATGATCCTGGAGTCCCCGGATGGAGTCCCGCGTCGGGCTCCCTGCTCGGCAGGGAGTCTGCTTCTCCCTCTGACCCTCCTCCCTCTCATGCTCTCTGTCTCTCATTCTCTCTCTCTCAAATAAATAAATAAAATCTTAAAAAAAAAGAAGAATGAATACTATCCTTTTTAAAATTTTCCACAAGAATGGAAGAGGAACACTTCCAAAATCATGTATGAGGACAGCATTACTGTGATCCTTAAACCAAACAAGGATGCCACAAGCGAAGTAAGTTATTGGCCAAAATTGCTAATGAATATAGATGTAAGAATCCTCAGCAAAAAAATAGCAAAACAACTTCAACAATAAAAAGATGAGATACCATGATCAAGTGGGATTTATTCCATGGGCGCAAAAATGATTCAACATACATAAATTAATCGACATGATGAACCACATAAACAAAATGAAGTATAAAAATCCTATTTGTCTCAATAGTTGCAGAAAAAGCATCTAACAAAATTCAACATCTTTTTATGATAAAAACTCAAAATGGGCACATGGGAAACGTAACACAATGAAGGCAATATGACAAACCCACAGATAACACTATACTCAATGGTGAAAAACTGGAAGTTTTTTTTTCTTGAAAAAATGGGATTTATTGAATTTTAAGTTGCAAATAGTCATTATGAATCTTTTTCTTTTAAATAAATTCATACAAAGAAAGAGGAATAGAAAGCAATGGTGGTGACCAGCAAGAGGAATAACTACATTCATCTTAATGTGTGTGTGCCAGTTCTGTTTACATTAACATTGGAAAACTCCAAACCTGGCATCCAGAACCTCAGATCTGCAGTCAGAATGTCTTGATATAGGCACATGGAAGTCAAAAGGTTTCTTTTTTTTCCCCTTTTAAAAGCTATACATTAAAGTTGTTTTTCTTTTGTACTGTCACAGAACTTTTATATTCGGTCCTAGCTGTGAAAAAATCTGAAGAGGAAGAAACTCAATTTGCAGTCCAACATAAAGGGAGGAAATTTCTAAAATAAATAATCCAATAGTTTTTACATTTTTAATTTTTCATTTTTTTAAATAACCAGAAAAAGTATAAAGTGACAAAAAATGTCATTGATGAACAATATATTAAAACTGGAAAAAAGGAAAAGACATCACAAAATTTTAAAATTTATATGAAGATAATTTAACATAAAAATACATTCTATGGATTTGTGATCTCAATAAATATGAAAAAAATTAACAAAAAGCATAGTTTTGGCAATCAATATCTTTTGATGTTAAATAAGCTTTTTTATATTGATGTGCAGTGATGGGCAAAATTTTGCTAATTTTCTCTAAGATCAGAAAAAAGACCGGATGCCCACTATTTCTACTTTTTTCCACATAGTGTTGAAGGTCTTAGCCAGAGCAATTAGGCAAGAAAAAATAAAGTGTCCAAATTGGAAGGGAAGAAGTAAAACTGTCACTACTTGCAAATGATATATATAGAAAACCCTAAGAATCCACCAAATAACTGTTAGAATAAAGAAATTCAGCAGAGTTGCCAGATACAAAAATCAATACACAAAAATCTGTTCTGTTTCCGTACACTAATAATAAACTATCAAAAAGAAATTAAGGAAACAACCCCATTTAGAATTGCATCAAAAATAAAATATGTAGGAATAAACTTAACCAAGGTGGTGAAAGACCTGTACACTGAAAACTATAAGCATGAAAGAAACTGAAGACAATTAAATAGAAATATACTCCCTCTTCATGGATTGGAAGAATATCATTAAGATGTCCTTAATACCCTGAGCAATCTACACATTCAATGCAATCTCTACCAAAATTCCAATGGCATTTTTCACAGAAATAGAACACATACTCCTAAAAATGTATACGGTTTCACAGAAGACCATATAAATGCTGAATATACCAATCTATCTTTAGAAAGAAGAAGAAAGCTGGAGGCATCATCCTCCCTGATTTCAAATTTTATTTAGCTACAGTAATCAAAATAGTATGGTGTTTGCATCAAAACAGACATATATATATCAATGGAATGGAAGAGACCCCAGAAACAAACCCTTACATGTATGGTGAATTAATTTATGACAAATGAATCAAGAATATACAATGGGGAAATAATGTTTTCAATAAATGGTGCTGGACAGCCACAGGCAAAAAAAGTGAAGTTGAGCACTATCTTATGCCATACATAAAAATTAACTCAAAATGGATAAAATAATGTAAAACCTGAAACCGAGAAACTCATGGAATAAGACACAGGTAGTTAGAGTTCCTTGACATCGGTGTTGGCCATGATTTTTGGATGGGACACCAAAAAAAAAGGCAACAAAAGCAAAAGCAAACAAGTAGGATTACATCCATCTAAGAAGCTTCTACACAGCAAAGGAAATTAAAAAAAAAAAAAAAGGCAACCCACCAAATGAGAGAAAATATTTGCAAATCCTATCTCCGATAATGAGTTAATTTCTAAAATATATAAAGAACTACAACTCAATAGCTATATATATAAAATTTAAAAATGGGTTGAAAATCTAAATAGATGTTTTTCCAAGTAAGACATACTGATGGCCAGTAGGTATATAAAAAAGTGTTCAGTGTCACTAATAATCAGGGAAATGCAAATTAAAACCACAGAGTATCACTTCACACCAGTTAGAATGGCTATCATGAAGAAGACAAGAGGTAACAAGTGTTAGTGAGGATAAACAGAGAACCCTTGTACACCACTGATGGAAATTAGTGCAGCCACTATGAAAAACAATAGAGAGGTTTCTCAAAAAATTAAAAATAGAACTACCATATCATGCAGCAATTCCGCTTCTGGATAGTCATCCAAAGGTAAAAAAAATACGTACCTGAAAAGATCTATGTGCCCTCATGCTTATTTATAGTAGCCAAGAGACAGAAGTAACCTAATTGTCTACCAAAGAATGAATAACGGAAATGTGGTACACATACATACATAATCTGGCCATAAAAAAGAATTAGATCTTGCCATTTGCAACAACATAGATGGACCTTTAGAGTATTATGCTAAGAGAAAGAAGTCAGAGAAAAACAGATACTATTTAATTTCATTTATATGTGGAATCTAAATACACACTTATAGATACAGATAACAGATTGGTGGTTGCCACTGGCAGGAAGTGGGGTGTGTGCACATGGGTAAAAGGTGTCAAAGGGCACAAATTTCCAGTTATAAAATATGTAAGTCACAAGATAAAACGTCTTTATAGTCATGGTGACTGTAATTAATACTATATTGTGTACCTTAAAGTTGCTTAGAGAGTATATTATAAAAGTACTCATCACAAGCAAAAACATTCTTAACTATGTGTGGTGATGGATGTGAATTAGACTTGTGGTGGTAGATTATGGGGCACCTGGGTGGCTCAGTCAGTTAAGTGTCTGACTCTTGATTTCAGCTCAGGTCATGATTTCAGGGTCATGAGATAAAGCCCTACATTGGGCTCTGCACTGAACGTGGAGTTGGCTTGAGATTCTCTCTCTCCCTCTTCCTCTCCCCCCACACACTTGCACTTTCACTTGCACTCTCTCCCCGACCCCCATCTGCCCCCACTTGCACTCTCGCTTGCACTCCCTCTCTCTCTCTCAAAATAAAAACCTTAAAAAAAAAAAAAAGACTTGCCATGGTGATTTCACAATACAAACATGAAACCATGTTGTACACCTAAAACTGAGAATGTTACACGTCAATTATATCTCAATAATATAAATGGAACAGAAAAGATAGAGGACATGACAAAAAGACCAATTTCAGATGGAGTGACCAAGGAAGGCCTTATAGAAAAGGTGACTTTTGTGTGATGCACTGTGAAGGTAGGGGAATACACCACGAGCATATCTAGGGGAAGAATATTTGGCCAGAAAACCAATGCAAAGGCCCTGAGGTGTAAGCATGACTGATACTTTGAAGAAGCAGAGAGAAAGTTCATATCCCTGAATTAAAATGGTTGAGGAGAATGTAAGAGGAAAGATCATATTGGTAATGGAAAGCCAGGACCTATAGGGCTTACTTGGTTATGGCAACCAATTTGGAGTTTAATCTGAGTGAAAACAGAAGGCTCTTGACCGATTTTAAGCAAAGGAGCAATAGGATTTGACTTCCATTTCAACAGGATCACTCCAGCTAGAGAACAGGCTAATGAGGGACGAAGGGCGGAAGCACAAAGGCAAGTTAGGAGGGACCTGCACTAACATTTAGGCAAAAGATACGGTGGCTTGGACGACATAGCAGCTGCACAAGTGCTAAGAAGTGGTTCTATCTTTTAAAGTAAAGTCACTAGAATTTGGTCATGTATTCAAGGAGGGATGTGAGGAATAGTCAAAGAGAAATAATGTACGGCTTTTCAGTACCTGGAGGGATAGAGTTTTCATTTACTGAAACGGTGGACTGCAGAAGGAGCTGTTTGAGGTAAACAAGATTAGTTTCTTGTTTTTCACATTAACTTGAGATATGTAATAGAAATCTAACAGGGAATGTGAGTAGGCAGGCATATATATCAATCTGGAGTAGAAGAGAGATGAAGTTGGGCCTCATTAGTATACTGATGGTATTTTACAGTCAAAAGTTAGAGGAAACCAAAGGAGACATGAAATGAAGAAAGGAGATCCAAAATAGCCCTGAATACTCCATGTTTTAGAAGCTATGAGGGTGGTAAGGAGACTGAACAAGCAAAGGTGACCAAAAATGATCAGAGACGTAGGAAGGAAAGAACAAAAAGGATTGGTTTTCTGCAATCAACAGAAAGAAAGTGCTTGAAGAAAGAGAAAGTAGTTCAATATGTAAAGTGTGGTAAGAACTGAAAACTGATCATTAGATTTGGTGATGCAAATGCTTTGTAAGAGTGGTAGAGACAAGTCTGGTTAGGGTGGATTCAAGAGAGAATGGAACAGAGAAATGGGCAGAGCATAGGGAAATCTTTGGCATAAAAAGAGAGAAGCGTCAATAGTTGGAAGAATTAGGTAGAAAGGAGAAAGGTTTTTCACTTTCTGAAGGGAGAAGTAATATGTTCTTATGGCGATAGGAATAATCCTGTATAGAGACGAGAATTGGTAATACAGGAGAGAGAAGGGACAGTTCCTAGAGTAGGAACAGGAATGGGACCTAGTACATTAGCAGAAGGGGGTTGTCTGCCAGGAGAATAGAAATAGCAGTATATAATAGAATATAAAAGCAGAGCAATAGGGAGATGGGATAGCCAGGGTAATCATCACATTTCACTACCAAAAGCTAGTAGATGGAACACAGAAATTCAAGAATGAGAGATAACATCCAATGATAAAGCAGCTGAGTTCCCCAAGTTTATCTGATCACAGTATCTTTTGTTGTAGTGCACCTTCACCTTCTCCCAAAACATTGTTCCATATGACGAATTCATGTGTTATCCGGTAGTTTCTACAATATGTGCCACTTCCACCATCAATAGGTCAAGCTGAATACTCAATTATTTTTCAAATGTATACACACAGAGACACACACACATCATGAGCTTAGGTTATGATAATTCAAGATAATTTACCTATTTCAGTAATAAAGTCAGTAATTTCAAAGTTTGAGTTCACTGACTTTACAGAAACAGGAAAGAGAGTTTGGGTTAGGTCAGGGCAAGATGACGGTCAAAAGTGAAGAGCTCCCATATGAATTCAGGATCCTAGAAGACCTGTATTCTTGTCGAAAGTATGAGTTAGGAATAATCTGTCAACTATCAAAAATAATGAAAAGTTTGCCTTTCTCAGTTTTGGCTTAAGGTTGAGGTAAGAGGTCTTCTTTAATAACCTGCAATCCCAAACTCTACCCACATATAAGTTTGCATTTAAATTTCTATTGCCATACATAGCTCACACCCCTGCGGCACTTGGGAAATCTTAAAGAAAAAGTTAAGTGACTTAAATCATGTTCCTTAGTAGAAGACCTTGAGATGAGAATCTGTATGCAAAAGCAAGTACTCTCCAAGAGAAACCAGTTAGACAAGTCAGGGAAATAGGACAAGGAAGAGAAAAAAAAAAAAAAAGACCCCTAAACCTGCAACCTTAGGCATAGACCTAGCTTTAGCCTGCTCCTATGATCCTACACTCAAGAGTATAAATTATGCTTTTAAATCTGTGCTGCCTCAAAGCAAGTGAGCTGAGCTTTTTTACTTTTGCACCAGTCAGTCATAGGCTACAATCCACCTAGCTGGTGGTTTGGTACATAACTCAGACAGTTTGACTCTCAGTCTATGAAAAGAGAAATAAAATAGCTCCATTAGCCCAAAGAGTGTCATCTCAAGGAGCATACAGATGTGAACCATAAGAGGCAAAGCACACAGAAATTGGGAGATGGATACACATAACCTGTAAAAAGGATCAGGGGGAATCTAGGTGGAACACCAGCAGCTTTTAGTATTCAATCCCTTCTGGAGAGTTTTTCTTCCAACACAATTTGCATTTGAACTTAAAAGACAACAACAAAAAAATTGAACATGTGCTCAAATCCAAGTTACAAATATATGAGAGTAAACAACTTACTATGAGTGAAGTCACCAGACACATCCTAAGAATTTCTTAAGCTAGAAGTATCAATTAGAGATATTTACAATTAGTCATACAAAAGCACTTATAGAAAAGAAAAAACACTAATGGTATATCTAGAAGTGAAAACAAAGGATTATACTTAGGAAAAATTCAGTGAGTTAAAGGCAGATGAGACACATCTAGAGAGTGGTAGATCAGAAGTAGACAGGCAGAACTCACTGCAAGTAACTTATAGAGATAACTGCAAGTAACTTATAGAGATAATAAAGAGCATCAGAGGCTTCTTGGGCAGAATGACAAAGCCAACCTATGTTTAGGCTTCCTGAAGGAGATGGTAGAGGGAATGGTAGGAGAATAGCTGAGAGTTATTCAGAATTGATCAGCTACTTAGATTTTCAGATACAGCATACATCCTTAAAAACAACAGCAACAACACCACCACCACCAAACCTGTACGTTTCCTAAGGAAACAGAAGAACAAAGAGAATCTTGAAAAAAGGAAGCACAAATGGACTGAGAACAAACTTTTGAACAATAAAACAGAAGCCAGAAGCTAGTATATTATGGTAGAAACAGCTTGCATGTGCATGTTTTGCTGTTATGCATGCACATGAGCATGCACGTAAACACATACACATACGATGAATCTACAACTATTCATGGGCTAAAAGGTATTCAGAATTTAATTATACCCAGTATACACATTCCATACCTCAAGAGAATTTTCTTAAAGATAAACATTTAACTCACAAAAATTTAAAAATAGAGATCATTTTGTAATAAGGTCTCATAATAAATATCCAGCTTCTGAACAAACATGGCCAAAGAGGGGACCTTATCATTTTTAAGATATTAATTACAAAAAATTCTACCCACGTTTTCTGAAGTAGAAGCCTATCCAGAGTTAATGCATGAACTTAAAAGTCATAAAAATGCATTTAATTGACTTTTAGAAACCAAAGTTAATCATCTCTTTTAATTATATAAGCATTTCTTTTCAAAGACAAAATCTTACATTTCTATGAAAAATTTCATAATTATTAGAGACAGATATTTGAAGTATCAAGTTACTTTGTTAGAGCTGAATTTTTAAGACTAAATTGTAATACCAGTTAAAAAGTTGTTGTTATACATGGACAAAACCTATTTTATAGTTGTGTGTTGAAAAGGGGAGAATTAGTACACGTCAAGTAGATATATATAATGTGTGTGTACCTATATACACATAAAGTACTATACATGTTTATTTTTATATTTAAATGTAAAATTATATATATTTTAAGTTGTTATTTAAATTAACATACAGCATAATATATATTATATTATTTTAACTAAAGACAAGCTTTGAGGAACTAAAAGTTAGCAGTAATTATTTGGAATTGTTATTAAGAAGTCTCCCCTCATCCAATAGCATTTCAACTGCCTTTATTATCCAGAGTAACAGTAAAATTATATAACAAGTATATAGTTGAGGAACAATTTGTCAATCTGACAAAATGTAATAAACTTTCCAAAGTATACTGCAGAGAATTACATTACAGCAGGAAAATTAGAACTTCACAGTTTCTTCCTTATCCTGAACACTTTCAGGTTGATAAGGGACCAACCTCAAGACATTAGTATCAAATTTATCTGCATACATCCCCTTTTTCTATAGCAGAAATTGGTTACTCCCCTTTTTGGCTACTCCTGCTTTCTGGCCCCCAAACCAACCTTAGTCTGAGATAGTCAATACTGTACACGGATAGTTGTAACTCTATGTACATGGGCTCAACTTCCTGTCCTGGCTCAAACAGAATCTGATCTTCTCAGATAGCGATAATTAGGCTACCTCCTCATCATCAAACCCTGTTCTTAGACTTGAGTTTCAGACTGTTTTTCCCCACTACTAGAACTGTGGACTGACAGTCATACTTATTCCCCTCTCAAGGTCCTAAAGGGAAGTCTTAAATTGATCAACGATGAATACAACGAAATGAATATATCAAACATTCTGTATGAACATCTTGAATAGTACTTGGAACAGTCTGTTACATTTGTTTATGTAGAGAGCAATCCTCACACCACAAGCCTCTCTAGAGAGAAATTATTTTATTACTCTCTGTATTCCAAGTACCTAGCAGTATCTGACTCATGGTAGTCTCTCCAACATTTTTTTTTAAAGATTTTATTTATTTATTTGACAGAGAGACACAGCGAGAGAGGGAACACAAGCAGGGGGAGTGGGAAAGGGAGAAGCAGGCTTCCCGCTGAGCAGGGAGCCCAATGCGGGGCTCGAACCCAGGACCCTGGGATCATGACCTGAGCCGAAGGCAGACGCTTAACGACTGAGCCACCCAGGCGCCCCTCTCCAACATTTTTTGAATAACTGTTATAAGTGTTATGACATGAAAAATTATTTAGTAATTTTATATTACTTCAAAGTTGAAATGCTTGCTGTTTGATTTCCCCTGGATACTCTTATTTTGAGTTTCAGGCACTAGGTCTTAGATTCAGTTGTAATATGGTGCCCCTTGCTTGAGCATCTGTGTTGACTGATGTCTAAAGAGGCCACCTATTAGTGCACCCAAAGACTACCACCAATAAGGATGAACTTATTATTACTTTTCAGCAACTAGTTCATCTCCACACACCTGAAGAAGAGTCAAGGGAAAAGCCTAGAACAGTGCTTCTTCTACTAAGTCAAATTATGTCTCCCACTGAAGAAAATAGAGATTTGAGATTCTGGGGAATATGTTGGGATCATCTAGGTAGAGGAAAATTGTGATCTACCTGCTATTTGTAAGGCAACTGTTCAATTTCTAGTTTTAAAGGTAAAATAAACATTAAGCTATTGAAAATGCAAGTATGGCATTGATTATAATATTAATTAGCATTCAGTAGGAACTTAACTGGCACAGTTCCAAACACTTTCTATGGATTAACTCAAACATTACAGAAACCCTTAAGAGGTAGGTCCCCTATATAATGGCCATTGTATAATAAGGAAATAGACACAGATAAGTAATTTTCTTCAATTTACTCACTTAGTAAGTGGCAGAATTGGAATTCCAGGTCAAGTGGTGGGTTAAATTGTAACAAAGAGCATAGACCAAATAAGAATCGAGCAACGAAACCAGAGTGACTCCCTGGGGAAAGAAACTGCTGTGATGTAAAAAATTTGAGGCAAGGATCCTAAGATTTGGATTTCATAGCCCTATACCTTTTTTTTTTTTTAATTGGAGGAGCTGACATAGGACTGCAAGACTTAAATTAAAAAAAAAAAAAAAAAGCCTACCATATATAACTACCTTTTCTTTTAAATTAAAGGAAATAGTAACACCAAAAATAGGAAGCATATGATTTCAAGATTTAAAAAAAACAACGTTTAGATATGATAAATTTAAAAGTATGGAAAAAATACTATATTGGCCTTAATTATTATTTCCCATTTTCTTTGTCCTCTGTGTAGCAATGTTACATATTCTGGTGCTAAAAGACAAAAAGGGGAGAAGGTTTGGAAAGACTGTGTGGTTGAGAAAGAAAGCAAGCTTACTCTCATTCTTCTACCCTTCTCTGGTCCCCCCCATGAACACTCATCCTTCATTTGTCAACTTAAATGCTGCTTATTTAACTCTTGAGATCATTTAAAGCTCAGCTCTGTAAGGGGAAAACTGGGACCTGGAACAGCTCACCACTGCATCGTGTAAGTTCTAACAGTGCACCTGAGTGAGCAGTGCTTAATTAATCTCTATTTTTAAAATGCTTAAGTGTATACATAACATTGCTACTTCCACTGCAGAGATACTAGAAATTGCATATTTACAATAATTACAGCAAGTCAAAACTCAGAAATCATGAGAGTTATAAAGTTTTCTCTTTCATTTCAACCAAAAGAAAGTACTTTATATACAAATGTGGGTGATAATATGTGTAAGGATAAAGCATGAAATCATTTTTTAAATGATTCTTCTTTTAATAATCAAAGTTTTAAAGAATCTTTACCTATGGACATGTGTTATTTCTCCTTGCAATATATCAGCTAAGAAAGGCTGGGGAAGAGTTAATATATCTAATATCTGGTTATGTCCTTAAAAGCCTATTCTTGCTATATTTCAGGACATTTTTTGTTGACATCAATATCTAAATTGACTTAAGAATATCTCCTCTCCTATTAACTGAAGTTTTCGATTCTTTTGTATATTTAATGCTAGAATCTACCATTTTCTCCAAATGTGCTTTCTTTCTAAGAGTAAGTATGAACTGGAAATCAGGATTACTATTGATTTGATACATTTTCCTTGGTTTCTCTAATCTTGTTCTGTGCATGCTCTAAGTAGTCCAGCCAGGTTTTGCAGAATTAGTACTGAATCTTCTCAGAGAGAAAGTCCAACTTAGAATTTCTCACTATGTTCAAACTGCCGTTGATTCAAACAAACTGTAACACTTGTCTATCCTTGATTTAGAAATAAAAGTGGTTAGAAAAAGACCATTATTTTGAAAAAGAAGTTCAACCTAAGTGGCAGAGGAATGAGTATAATACAGAAAACTTAAAACTATCAAGCTTTTTGTAAGTGGTTGTTATTCCATGGTGAGAAGTAGTCAAAAAACAAGATCTTATTATCACTGAATTTTGATAAAAGGAATTTGATGCATGGATTCTTTTTTAATTTGGAAAGATACATTACAATTTAGAAGCAGCCATGAGTTTCCTGGTAATATAAACCAATTGTTTAGAGAGAATTAAATTATTACTAGTAAGCCTTACTGTAGAAAGGTAGCTAATTATAATTGTAGGTTTAAGTCTATTTGATTCTTTCTGTCACTACCTTATCAATTATTATAGCCTGAACAAAATTTGGCTGGCCTACTGTTCATGTAACTCATATTCCTGGAATGTAAGTTATGAAAAATTAGTTTTTCTTTATCTACCTAATCTTATGATCATATCAATTTCTTTCTAATTTTCCTACAAATCTTAGTCCATGTGACAAGAGTATGAAGGTAAAATTTACAAAGAAAGTAAGAGAAGCTTGAAAAAAAAGACGAAGTCAAAAACTTTGGAATATGAATAAATAATCTAAACCTGAAACATAAGAATAATCATCTCTCAAAACAAATTTATCAACACATTCCAGCCCTGGAAGACACTGACAAAAGTAAGAAATGAGCCGGCTAATACCAGAGTTCAAACTGTAGAAGAGAAAATGGCATCATAAATCAAAGTACAAATAATCATGGTGAAAATGCAAATAGAGTCACTGACATGCCTGACACAACAGAGGGGAATGAACAAGACTCATTCTAATATTCCAGGGTGAATTATTTGGCACAAGGCAACAACTTCTTAAGATCAGCCTTATATTAAAGTTAAGCATTTTAGGCAATTCTAAGTTTCTGATGGAAAAGGCAAAACCCCAAATGCTCCGTGAAGTTATAATCCAAAACAGAATTTCTATGTATTGAGTTCCTATTATGAGTCAATTATGGTTATTTACCAATGCAGTTTTATATAATCTGCTCAAAAATCCCATGAAGTGGGAATATTTTTTCCCCATTTACAAATGGAGGGAATTGAGACTCACACTATTTGTAAGGAGTATCAAAAAATTTTTAAATAGGACTTATGGTATGTCATTCACTGAGATAGAGAACACTGAGAGACCAGTTTCAGGGAACAAGATCATCAAAAGTGAGTGAACTATAATTTACAATTGAATCATTGATCTCAGTGAATAAGTAGGCTTCACAAATTGTAAGTGTACCTTCAGAATCTACAGGTACAGTCTTATTAAAACAGATACCAAATTTTGACAGATATTGAGATACTTTTTTGAATTTTTGTATCATTTTTATGACTGTAACATTACTGATGATTACAGACGGTAAAGTTCAAATATTAAGTGTGATGGCACATTCAACGTCAAATTTCTGAAGAAATCAAAATTAATACTTTAAAATGCACTTTTGAACTCAGTGCTAAGGTTACTGCAAAATGAGCAAGTATTTAAAAAAGTAGTTATTGATTTATATCATGTAATAAGTAAACACTAAAGGCTTTGAGACTATCTCTGTAAACTCTGCAACGAAGTATTTCCTGCACAGTGTTCACGTATACCTAACCTGTAATTTCCAGTGCTTCAAACGGACCTTGTAGGAGAGCTGACACACTGACTCCATCTTTGGCCCTCCACCTTGTTTATCCCTCTCGTACACAGATGGTGCCACATTAGATAACTAGGAGAGATTCCCCTTGGCATACAGGCACCACCACTTTGGATAACTAGTAGAGATGACTGGTGCACATATGGGGCCTACTTTAGACAACTGTTCTGTGATGTCACCACCATGACCCTCGCTCTATAAAAACTATGGGTTGAGATCCAAGCTTGGTGGACAACAGCTGCAGAGAATGGGCAGAAAATAGGGGCAGAGAACAGCTGTGTAGAGCCCTGCATCATCCATCCACCTGCCTGCTTACCCCTGTCAGTAAGTTACCCTGAATAAAAATTCTGTAAATGGTATGGAGTGGCTTGCTTCATTTTTCAGTCTTAACATGTCTTCTCAGTCTGGAGGATACATTACCGACCCTCCTCCATCTTCTAATAACCTCACTGACTGGTGTGCCATTTTGCTTTCTTCAACTCAAAGTATGAGTTATGACCCAACTGATACACCAAGAGGCCTTTCTTAGAAGTGACTATGGACTCTGAGAAACAAACTGAGGGTTCCAGAGGGGAGGGGGTTTGGGGGGGATGGGTTAGCTTGGTGATGGGTATTAAAGCAGGCACTTTCTTTTCTTACTCAGGTTGTCCTTTGTTTTATCAGAGGCAACCAGTATCCTTTTATTGAAAGTCAAGAGTTCAATTCTTACACCTAAAACCAACCGAGGAAAACAGATTGTTGTTTATCATTTTTCAAAGAAACACATATCAAAGTGAAAATTTTCTGTTCACTGTCCATGTGTCCATACACTAGTCAGGGAGACTGTGGCAGAAGAACAAATACAGGTATGCCAACACAACCTCACTTTTTACAACTATTAATACCTCTATTTTAAAAAAGGAAAACAAGATAAATGCTAAATCAGATGGATGACAGGGATAATTGACATAAACTGGGACACTCCAGGACTAATATTTGCTACGCATATATTACATAGACACACACACACACATTGATATATTGATATCCTGATATAAGTATTATGGAAAAGTATAAGACAGGAGCTCTTAATATGTGATCCACAGAAACCTAATTACTCTATCTAGGTTTCCATAAATCCCTTAAAATTTTATGCACAATTAAGTGTGTTGTAAATGTGTATCCACATGAGCATTTTTCTGGGCATGAGTGCCCTGAACATGGATCAGATTCTCAGAGGTCTAAGACTTCAAAAAGATAAATAACCACTGTTCTAAGATATCATTAAAAAGTTAAAGAGCCTATTTTGTCAGTAGTGAAATATTAAGTTACTAAAAAGGAAAAAAATGTTCAAGAAATGAAATTTGATGGTCTTTGCCATAGTATGGAAAAGCAGAGCCAATCTTTAGTGAACACTTCATTTTTAAAAGACATTTATAGTAATCTGTAGGTAAGGAAAACCTGGATTTAAAACAGAGATTCCTTACAAAAGCCAGTGTTGAGCCATCATTGATACATTGTCTCTTGCCAGCCTGATTGTAAGCTATTTGAACAAGAGCCGTATCTTCTGGATCACCCATACCACTTTTGACAGATTTGTCCTCAATCTGTTAACTTGAAATTATTTTACTTATGAAGATTTAATTTGTACCCATTTAGTTAGATTGCATTAATAAGATGATTTAAGGCAACCTACTAATAAAACTGTCACATCATATACAATCAATTGAAATAAAGTTTCAAATATGTAAGTGTATTATTATCAGAACTAAATTCATTTAAAACAGAAAGCTCAAACTACATGAAGTCGTTTTAGTGAAGGCCATGTCCTTGATTTATCGATCTTGCTGATGACAGTAGTAAAGTATGGTTCTGCTTCAACAATGAATAAAGGACAAAGTTTTGAGGTAAAACCTTACTTATAATAAATTAAAAATCCAAAGTTTTCTTAGTAGAAAATTTTTGCAGTATTTCATCTTTTCTAACTTCAACTATCTTAAAATTTTATGATTGTTGTTTTATTCTACATGCTGTTAATTTCTTTTACTGTTAACTTACTTTCTTCCCTTTTTTCCTAATTTCTAGTTTATTTAACATCTTGAATTAGGCAGAGATTGAGTCCTGGCCTCACTAGTGTAGTAAAGCAAATTTTATTAGTACAAAGATGGCAAAGAAAAAAAAATTAAGTAAAAGGAATTCAACAGAAAAAGCTACCTTCCAAGTTTTGTCATCACAGGAGTGGTGAAAAAAAGTAAATGATCAAATGAAATAAAAATCCTCAGGAGCGTGATTGAGGTAAACTACAGAATGCAAACCATAATTTTAAATAATACAGATGGCATGAGACAAAACGAAGTCATCATCCACAAAAACACTTGCCCTTCTAAAGCAAGCAGTATAATGCTAAATGAAGTGAATAGAGGATATCCTAGCAAAACACCACAAAAACCTAAACTGAAGAAATGAGAGGAAGCAGGCATGAACCAGGACAGATGAGGAACCTACCTCTAAGGGTGTATTAACTGAGATAGAAGAACAAGCATTTGATAACAATCAATGGATATTCTAAGGGCAGTATTCCTTCTTCTGATGAAGCTTCTCAAAATAATGTGGCTTATTTGACATTATAATATATAATATATACTAGACACACACACAAATATTAGATAAATATGGAGAAAGAGTTTAGAACCACAAGAAAGCTACTAAGCAGGAAAAGGCCTCCATCATCTTCATTGCAAGGGTTGGTGTGGATAGATATGCAGAACAAGTTTCCACTCAACATTTCCTGAAAGGCTACAAGTGGGGACTTACCCTTAATTGTGAGAAAAGGGAAATAATGCCTTCTCCACCCAAATCATGGAACACTAAAAGATTCCACAGCTTAAATGCAAGCAAAAAGATACTTGAAGAATGTTTATTTGTGATAAGGCACTAAAATCCCTGCTACATAACCTGGACCACGGGAGCAACACAATAAAATAAACTGCACACAAATCTCTCCTATGAACATAGACTCTACAATGTAAGTTTTGAAGCTTCTGTATAGAAAGATAAAAATAGGTGGAAGGATGGAAGAAATAGATTTCCTATTGAATTGGGAGTTTAAGGTGCACAATAAAGAGAAGTTGACAAGAAAGAATACATAGTTAAGAATGGTAAAGGATACAAACAGATTGCAAGCAGAAAATACATACAGAGCTAAGAAAAAAATAGGAAAAAAATGTTCAACTTCATTAAGAACCAGTCAATAGATAAAATAATGAATTATCAAGTTTGCTCAGTTATTAGTCTAATTTTAGCAATGGTGTCAACAATGATCAGAAAGTATAAACTGGCTATCATTTAGCTATAATGATCAATTTTGCACCATATCTTTTACCCAATGATTTTTCTAAAAATCTATTTTAGAAAAATAAAGATTTGCATAAATATACTTGTATTCAGAGGTTTATTTTTCAGTTGTCTGAAATAAAAGAAGGAAAAACTATATATACGGTCCCCAACAGAATAGCTTAATTATGATAAGCCCCTGTCAGAAAGGTATACAGCAACTAAAAATGAAGCAAAACTGGATGAATTGTTATGAAACTATCTCCAAAATATACTTTCAGTTTAATAAAAACATAAATTCCAGAATATAGTATAATCCTACTTCTATTAAAAATACTAGCAAAGAATAACACTGGACCCACACACACAAGTCTGTCTTGAAATATGCACAGGAGGGTTATTATTATTTGCATAGAGTTTTTCACACAGACCTTCACTTTGTTTCATATGTTTGTATTGTTTGATTTACAGTGACCATGAGCTCATATATTACTGAATAACTGATGAAAGGTTTAAAACATTAACATAATTGTGAAATGACTAAGGATAAATTTTACAAGACATTTGGAGGAACTTTATGAGGAATATTTGACTGAGAGACATAAAAAAAATTGTGAATTAATGAAGAGACATACAATGTTCCTGGACAGGAACACTCGAGGCTGTAAAGCTATCCATTTTCTCTTAAATTGATCTATAAATTCAATGCAATTTGAATTAAGGTCCCAGTAGGATTTTTTGGAACTTGACAAAGTAATTTTAAAGTTTCCTCCAAAAGAAAAAAATATATACAAAAGAGAAAATTTTCCAAGAGTAATGAGAGAAGACTATACTAGATATTAAAAGGTGGTTATATTGGTGGCAAAATAAACAAAAGATTTGTATAAAATAACAGAAAAGCTAAATGAGAGCATATGTGTTATGTAGATAGCATTTCCAAGTAAAGGATATTCTTCCTATATTAAGATGTTTGATCATCAGTCTGCACATTTGATAAAAACAAATATAGATCCCTTCTTTTTTCATTAAATGGAGACAAATATGTGAAGAATGATGATTTAAATATAAAAAATAACGTGTATAGATAGGAGAGTGAAATACATGTAATAATCTGTATCCTATCTGTCCAGGGAAGGTCTTCTGAAATATAAAAGGAAAGAGATCATAAAGGTGAAGTCTCTCGGTAAAACATTAAAATGTAAAAAGTTATACATTACTATCAAATCTAAAAGGCAATAGCAATGTTTAGAATTAGCTATCACAAATGAAAAAGAATCTTAAATTAAGGAGCTCTTACAAATCAGCAAGATAAAGAAATATACCCCTTGGTCGTCTGTTTCCAGATGAGTGGGTGGAAATCCAATAAAGGCCTCTCACTCGACACCTGCTACTCCCATCATCTGTGCCTCACAGTCTGAGGTATCATTGGTCTCACAGAAAAGAGAAGTCTCTGTGTGAGCCTCCAAGGTATCAACCAACAACTAAACTGAACCCAAGGCAACCTGAGGCCTGGGCTTCTCTTCCAGGGCGACGGAGCAGGCACATTGTCAGGGCCAGAGCTGAAAAAAAGGTGAGCATTGAGGAGGAACCCTGAAAAACATGGGCATCCCTGAAATAACAGAGTTGCCTAAAAACACTGAACCCTGGAGCGTGTGACATTAAGGAGAAGATAACTGGAGATATTTTTAACTTGGAGTAAGAAAGGGGTTCTTCAGCAAGACCAAAAATGTCAAAAACATGTTATCAATTCAACTATTTTTCAGTTAATTTTTCATTAAAAAACACATTGAAGAAATAAAGAGAAGCCCCCAAATGGCAGAAAATAGTTGTTATACATATAAATCTTAACTTCCGAATCATATTCACACCAAAAAGGAAAAGAGAACCCAGTAGAAAACTGGTTACAAGATATGAACAGGCATTTCACAAGACAAAAATATATAGGACTACTGATGTAAGTGCAATGCAAATCAATTTTTAACATCAGTTGGCAAATACTAAGGACTGTGTCAATCCCAAGAATTGTAGAAAATAAAGATCTATATTGCTACTAGGAATGTAAATTAGTATACCACTTTGAAAAACAATTTGGCACTATTTTATGAAGTTAAACAGGTAAGTATCTCATGATCTATCAATACTGCTTTTGTATACATACTTTAGAAAATCTCTTGCACAATTACATACATGAAAACATTCACACAAGGACTCATTATAAGCCCAAAGTGAAAACCACCTAAATGCACACAGAAGATGACTAGTAATAAACTGTGGTACATTTACACAACGAAATATTATGCAATATTGAACATTAACATATCGCTTGGCAAAAAATGAATTCTTAGAAACTATCGCATAATATCCTTTTTCTAAAGATCTAACAGTGACAAATTAATACTATGCTGTTTTGGCACACAATTAAACACTGTACAACTTCCTATTTAAAATGGCAGTAGAGGGGCACCTGGGTGGCTCAGTTATTGATCATCTGCCTTTGGCTCAGGTCATGATCCCAGGTTCTGGGATTGAGCCCCTCATCGGGCTCCTTGTTTTGCGGGAAACCTGCTTTTCCCTCTTTCACTCCCCCTGCTTGTGTTCCCTCTCTCACTGTCTCTCTCTCTCTGTTAACTAAATAAATAAAATCTTAAAAAAAATAAATAAATAAAATGGCAGTAGAATAATGAATGCAAAAATCAGAATACTGTTTAACTCTGCAGGAGGCAAGGGGATAATATGTCCACAGAGCAAAGTTTTGGATACATTTCAGTTACTGAATTATATGGTGGGTACTTTGATGTTTATTATTAAAAATACACACACATAAAAAAGAGAAACAAAAATGGACCAATGATTAGAGGGCATTATGATTAATCAAGTCCTTTATAAGGAGAACAATAAGGGAGAGAACAAAGGTGAAACAGATAATTAAAAAAAAAATCAAAATCATGAAACACCAAATATATTTTTAAAGATTCACTAATTAAAGTTCCTCCAAATGTCTTTCAACAAAGTTAAAACAAAATCATTTGTTTTTTGGATAATTTAAAGTAAATGTTGCTAAGATGCAGAGTTGGCAAGAATGTAAATTAAGATTCAAAATTGGCAGGAATGTAAATTTGTGGAGACTTCTGGAAAGCCATTGTAAATTGCATATCTAAGAATTTACAAGAAGAAAGTATTTAAGGAATTTAAAAGGAATACATTTTGTATTCTAGAACATTCATTTCAGATTTTTAGAATAATGAAGGTAACAAAAATATCTACCTTATTTTGGGTTTATTCAATATTGACATATCCATAGAACAATATATATTAAGATTTTTGCATACACAATTTCAGAAGTTTTATTTACATAAATGAGTATACGCAAAAGTTTTAAATTAGCTTTATATTATTATCTCAGTGGTGGAATTGGGGATAACATTTTTTAACATTTTACTTACCTATATTTTTTTCTCTAATAATTATGCCATTACTTGTTCTATAGAAAATATAAGTGTATTTTTTAACATTATTTCTTGTTTTAAAAATGAAATTCTGACCAAAATGAGCTCACAGACGTCATGTCTCTCTCCAGTGATTAAGAAAGTTCCACATGATAAATTTAAGATGGAAAAATCAAGACCTGACTGGAATTCTGATTTCTCATTTATCTAAGAAGCCTCTTCCTTTTCAAGAAGGAGAAATGAAGCAAATGATTTCCCCTAAGTGTTATTAGAGTAGGAAAAATAGAAGTGTTCAGGAGCCTGAACTGTTTTCAGTATCAATGGGAGTATGGAATGGTGTATCAGTGACTTAGCAGTGTGGAATCTTCATTTCTATTGATTACTTCACAATAGTAAAGTCCCACCAAGGTCTGAAAGAGCTTTTCGTTGTCTTGTGATTTGGGGAGACAGATTTGTATTTCTTTTGCTGAACTCTTCTCTTCTGCATGAAAGCAGTTCGTGAAATCTTTCTTCCCCATCATTCACTCAATACATCATCTGAAATAATCACAAAACAACTCAATAATGATCATAAATGAATCTTTCAAAATAGGCAAACATTAAGAAATATATTCTCCGAACAAACCAAACTGGTAGAATCACTATATCTGTCCCTAAAACATCTGAAGGATTAAGTGTTTTTTTAAAGGTCTACTTTCACATAGAAAATGATTAAAGTTGCTTTCATGCCATTTGATAATATCAAATTGTACTAAATTACAACTGCCTACTTCCAAAATGGCCCCAGTGATCCCTCTCTTGTGGTATTATTGATACACTTGTGGAACCACTCTCACACTGTACCAAGGTTGGTTTGTGTGACCACTAGAATATGGTAGAGGGATTGTATGTCACTTTCAGTAGTAAGTCAAAGACACTATACTTCATCTTTGTTGCTCTCATTTGCTGTTTCATGCCCTTTCTTTGATCATTCTGGGAGAATCCAACTGCTCATGTCATGAACTCTACAGAGAGATCTATGAGATACTTCCAGTTAACTGCCAAGTGAGTAGGTCCTCTTGGAACCACATCCTGTAGCTCAAGTTAATCCCTTAGAGGGCTACAGCTCTGTCCAGTAGCTTAACTGCAATTTCTGGTGATGAGCCAAAACTACCCAGCTAAATGATTCATCTGCAGGAAATAAGTGAAATTGTTAATGTTTGTTGTCTTGTGTTGAGATACTTTGTTATGAAACAATAAATACACTTTCTCATGTTAGTTTGAAACTGTTTTGAGCTAATTTCAACAAAAAATTTCCCCTTATTGGCATTAGTTTATAGAAAACAGTTGAAGAGTATAGGATTACATAAAAGTTGTCAATTTTTTGCAGTATCTGCCTCTCTACAAGTTTTATTTTTGTTTTGTTTTCTACAGGTAAAAGATATAAAAGCATCTAGCCTAAATGATCTTTTTTAATTCTAAAATTTAAAACCTATTTCTGTAAATTTAGTGAGTTTCCCTTTATTACTTGAAATTGAATATTATTCCCATGAGAATAAAGCAGTAAAGAAATAGAGAAACAATTCATCTTTAACACAGATTAAGCAGGAAGATTAATAAAACTTTAAATTACTAAATTATCTTAAGGTCTGGAATATATTTAACTTATTTATCCACCCAATCTGATGATTAAAAAAAAAAATTATCTTCTTCATTCAGTGGTAGCACTAGCCTCTCTTCCCTTAAGATAAAAACACAGGCATCTTTTCAACTGACTTACTAAGTGCAGTACCAGATTATGACTTAAAAAAAAAAAAAAAGGCTTCTTTTTTTTTTTTTTAAGATTTTATTTATTTATTTGACAGAGACAGAGACAGCGAGAGCAGGAACACAAGCAGGGGGAGTGGGAGAGGGAGAAGCAGGCTTCCCGCTGAGCCGGGAGCCCGATGTGGGACTCAATCCCAGGACCCCAGGATCATGACCTGAGCCGAAGGCAGTCGCTTAACCAACTGAGCCGCCCAGGCACCCAAAAAAAAAAAAAAAAAAAAAGTCTTCTTTGATAGCAAAGAAGATATGAAAAGCCTATGGGGGTGGCGGAAGTTTAGTAAGATCACAGAACACTGGTCAACATACAAAAAAAAAAAATAATAAATCAATTATATTCCCATATACTAGCAACAAATATTTGTGGAAATTTGGAAATTGACATTAAAAATAAAGCATCATAAACAATACCATTGTTTTGGTATTTGAATATTTGGTATTTGGTATTTTTCTTTGGTAAAAGAAAAAAATACTTAGGTATAAATTCTCCAAAATATTTTTAGGATTCCAGATGGTAAATTTTTAAACATGGATGAAAGAAATCCAAGAAAAGCTAAACTAATGAAAAGATACATTGTGTGTATGGATTGGAAGATTCAATATTGTTAAGATGCCAATTCTCTCCAATTTGGTCTATAGATTCAAGGCAATCCCATTCAAAATCTCAGAAGATTTTTTTTTTTTTTTTTGTAGATAACCATAAACTGGTTCTAAAACTTGAATAAAGGACACACTAACTTTGGAAAAACTAAATTTGGAGACTCACACTACCCAATTCCAAGACTTACCATAAAGTCAAGGCAATCATAAAAAAAAAAGTTAAGACAATCAAGAAATGTGGTATTGACAATGGAATATACTCCAGCCATCAGAAAGGATGAATACCCAACTTTTACATCAACATGGCTGGGACTGGAGGAGATTATGCTAAGTGAAATAAGTCAAGTAGAGAAAGTCAATTATAATATGGTTTCATTTATTTGTGAAACATAAGGAATAGCATGGAAGACATTAGGAGAAGGAGGGAAAAAGAAAGGGGCAGAAATTAGAGGGCGAAATGAAGCCTGAGAGACTATGGACTCTGAGAAACAAACTGAGGGTTTTAGAGGGGAGGGGGGTGGGGGGATGAGTTAGCCCAGTGATGGGTATTAAGGCACATATTGCATGGAGCACTGGGTGTTATACGAAAACAATGAATCGTGGAACACTACATCAAAAACTAATGATGTACTGTATGGTGACTAACATGACATAATAAAATTAAATTAAAAAAAGAAATGTGGTATTGATTTGGGAATTGGGGAAGGCACTTGCCCAGATAAGCACTGGGCAAAGTGTGCAATGTAGTGATTTAACAGTCACACACCTAATATAACACTGTATGTTAACTACAAAAAAAATGTGGTATCGATGACAAAAACAGGAAGAAAAATGGAACAGAATAGAGTACAGAAAGAGAATCACACAAATAGTCAAATTCTTGACAAACATGCAAATGCAACTGAATAGAGAAAGATGGTTTTTTAAACAAATGTTGCAAGAATAATTGGATGTCCACATGCAAAAAAAATGACCCTAACATTATAGAAAAATTAACTGAAAATTGATCATCAATATACATGTAAAAATGAAAAAGAGAAAGACTTCTGGAGGAAAAAAAAAAAAAACACAGGAGAAAATCTGACTCCTTGGGTTAACCAAAAGGTTTTAAGATATGACACCAAAAGCACCAAATAAATTACAAAATTGGACTGTACTTAAAATTTCTATGTTAAAGACACTGAAGAGAATGAGACAAACTGCAGACCAACAGGAGATATTTGTCAATGCATTTGTGACAAAGGACTTATATCCAGAATATATGAAGATCACACAAAACTCAATACGAAGACAATGCAATAAATACAAACTGAGCTGAATGTGAACAGATATTGTCCCAAGTAATTTATGTGGATGATAAACAAGTATATGAAAAAATACAAAACACCCTAGTAATTAGGATAATGGAAATTAAATCAAAATGAGATAGCAAAACATTTTAGAATAGCTTTAGTTGTTACTCTTTGGGTATTTTGTTTTTTTAAAAAACTGACAATAGTAAGAGTTGGCAAGAGATAAATACCTAGTAGTTCTCTGTATTTAAGAGTCTGTTTCTGCTTTTTGTTTGTTCATTTGTTTTTTAGATTCCACATATAAATGGAATCATATGGTATTTCTTTCTCTGACTTATTTCACTTAGCATAGTACTCTAGGTTCATCTGTGTTGGTATAAATGGCAAGATCTCATCCTTTTTTATGGCCAGGTACTATATAATTTTATATATAGTATATTTTATAGTATAGTAATTTTATATATAGTATATTTTATAGTATAGTAATTTTATATATATACACACACACATTTTCTGTAGTCATCTATCAATGGACACTTACATTGCTTCCATATCTTCTTTATTGTACATAATGCTACAATAAACAGAGGCTCCTAAATCTTTTTAAAAAAGAGTTGGCAAGTAAGTGGAACAACTGGAAGTCTCATACATTGTTAGTTGGAATATAAAATAATGAAGGTAACATTGGAAATTCAGCAGTTTCTTATAAAATTAAACTTACATTTATCATATGGCCCAATATACCCTCTCCCAGGTGTTAACCAAAGAGAAGACTTAGGTTTATGCAAAGATCTGTACATGAGTGTTACAGGAGCTTTATTCATCATTGCCCAAAACTGGAAATGACCCAGATGACCATCAGCTGTTCCATGGATAAACTGTGGTATATCCACACAATGGAATACTAATCTATAAAAGGATCAAATTATTGATTCACACAATGACATGGATGAATCTTGAATCCATCTGGCTAAGTCAGACACAAAATGCTATCTATTTTGTGATTCCATTTATATACAATTATGTAAAAAGCAGAACTGGGAAACAAAGAAAACAAATCAGTAGTTGTCCAGAACGGGACATGGGAAGGGATTAAAGGGGTAGCACAAGGGAGTTTTGGGGGTGATGGAACAGTTTTGTATCATTACTAGAGTGGTAGATTCATGACTTTGCACATATCAAAATCCATAGAATATTACAAATAAATGTAAATTAAGACATCAATGAGGATGTAGGGTGGCACAGGGGGCAGGAGAAATGGAATTCAAACTGCAACAAGTGGGAAAACATACTAGGACTTAAAACTCCATGGAAATTTACATATTCTTTTTCACCAATCATTAAGTTAGAGCACACCACCTCTGTTTTGAAGTGAAACAGAATGAGACACATTTGTTATGTGAATATTTCTCCAAGAATATTTTCTCTTCAAGGCATGAATTATTCTACGTGTGGGATGCCTACCCAATTTGGGGATCATTTACCAAGTTTGTGATTCTTCATATAAACAGCAAGTATTACTTTGAGTAACTAACATAAATCTGTTGAGATTTTCCTTCCTGACAAGGTTTAAGAGAATACATTTAAAGTGTGGAAGAGATATTAGCAGATTAGAGGTTTAGGTATATCTGAGTTTCTGTAAGCATGAAAGATTCCTTAGATTAATAGTTGACTGCTCTGCTGTGCACCACAGTCTTGGCTAAATATACCAGTAGGGTATTAATGAAGGGATGGGTGGATGGGGAGGAGTGTGTATGGAACAGGCTGCATATTCAGAAAGCACTGGAGAATTTCCATGAGCCATGGAGCAGAAATCTAACGAAGCTCTTTCATATACACCAGGCAGATTTGTAAAATGAAATTGGCACAGCAACACAATCAGTACTTCAAAATAATTTACCATCACCACAAAGCTTTTAATACAGTGACAATATTGCTGTGTCTTGTGATGGCTCAAAAAGTCTGCTTTGAAAAGGAAATTGAATTATGCATTTTCTTTGGTATGCCAAACATTTGATGAATCTATTATAATCTAAAAGCTAGGCATGTCATAGCATTAGCATTGATGTTTAATAGCATAGGCCAGTCCCAGAGAACTGCTTATATAAAACTTGTTTAATATAAATGGCTTCATTTTTCAAGTTTTTATTCACTTTCTGCAGAATTTTATAGATTTTCCCTTTTAAGTACCTGGCATTAGAGAAAAATATTTCCACATTTGAAATAGAAAGAATAAAGACTGTTTACTTTTAAGGAACATATGTGTGAAAGTGTGAACATGTGTGTGCACATAATAAGTAGCAAAAGTAAAAATAAAGTTAGGAATTAAAAACCATAAAATATTATAACCATCTAAACAGGTACAAAGCTTTTTGGTCCACTATAGAAGTCATCTCTCAATTCCACACATCAATATACATGACTTACCCAAGTATCTTTAGTTCATGTATGCTTTCCTTTATCTGTGATGGTTAGTTCTGTGTGTCAACTTGACTGGGTCACAGGGTGCTCAGATATTTGGTTAAACATTATATCTGGGTTTTTCAATGACAAGGTTTATGGGAGAGATGTTTCAGGCAGACTGAGTAAAATAGATTGTCCACCATGATGTGGATGGGCATCATCCAATTCATTGAAGGCCTGAATAGAAAACAGATGAATGGAGAAGTCTCTCTTCTTGACCATTTATCTGGACATGGGTCTACTGCCCTGGGACTGGCACTCTTACTATCCACCCTCCTGGTTTTTAGGCCTCTACACTTGGGCTGGAACTATACTACCTCAGCCACAATTTGTAGTTAGCTGATCATGAGATTTTTCAACCTCCATAATCATGAGACAATTCCTTTAAATAAATCTATTTATCTCTATTCTGTTGGTCCTGTTTCTCTGGAGGAGCTTGACTTAAAGATTTCCTATACCTTGATGTAACCATTCAAAAGGAATAAAATGTTCATACTGTAGATGTGAAGGAAAGATCAATATATGCCAAAGAAATTAAGCCCTCGACACATAACCAATAGTCCTCCACTCCAAAGACCCAAATGTGAACCTGATATAACATCGAAAATTTTTGATTTGTTTCAATTTTATTTTACTTTGTTAGGCTTAGTGTGTATGTGTGCATGAAGGTAGATGTAAATATAATAGCCCTAATCCTACACATGTTGTTGGTATGAAGATTTAAAGAACTATAAAAATTCTCAGTAACCCTTTGACTTATTATCTTATATAGACCATGGATTTGTTTCAGGAGAAAACATTTCATTCTGAATTGAGAAGTATGGCTACCCACTTATAATATTGAACCCATATTTGAAACACCAATAAAATCTGCCTCTGTTAGAGATAAAAACGTCACATTTTTTAAATGTAGCCCCCATTCACTTTAACATTGTATTTGTCGTCTGAGATTTCAGCTAGTAAAAATAACACTCAAACTTAGAATACCTAAAACTCTGCCATAAAGGAGTCAAATGTTCCTAAATTAAAATAGTTACAAATGTCGATATTCTGCAAATATAGCCACAGACGTGCAATCTGAACATCCCAATTATCCCAAATACAGTCATACAGTTATTCCAACTACAACCCATAGAGGTGAAGCACAGGAAAAAAAAAAAAAATTAAGTCAACAAAAATACAACAACAATAGCAGGTAATAGCAATAAAATGCCCTAACCAGGTATCATGAAATTATTAAATGTTGGGTTTAATCGCTCACCTGCAGCAATCATCGACTACCAAGTATCTTTCTAACAGGTTGGCATCTATTTTTTTTTAATCTATCCACCAGACATTATAGGGCACCTACTATGAACCAAGTATTTTGCTACATTACGGGACTCTAAAAATGATTAATATTGAACTGTTTCCATGGGGGAGTGGGAGAACAACCGAGATGTTAAAAATAAATAAATAAATAACTCAAGTGCTGTAGGTACTAGGATAGAAGTGAAAGATAAAGACTTGAAACATTAGGAGATACTTACTGCCAAGTATTTTGGGAATTAAACTTAATAATTACAGCCCACCCAGATGCAGCGGACATTTAACTGTCCTGCCATCAGACACTGCCAGACACTCTGTGTGACCAGACCCATCCCCCACACCGTTTGAATGACACCACTAGATGCGCCAAGTGCCAGTGAACGGCTTGGTCCCCCAGGGCTCCTTCCACTTCACCTTCATACCTGTCAGAATGGCTATTTAAAAAATCACAAGTTCTGGCAAGAATGTGGAAAAAGGGAACACCCATGCTATTGGGAGGAATGTAAAGGGGTAAAGCCATTATGGAAAACAGTATGGAGGATCCTCAAAAATGAAAAACAGAACTACCATGTGATCCAACAATTCCACTTCCAGGTGTATATATAAAGAAAACAAAAACACTAACTGAAAAAGATATGCACCCCTCTGTTCATCACATTACTTACAAGAGCCAAGATATGGAAGGAAATTCAGTGTCCATGGATAGATAAATGGAAAAAGAAAATGTGGTGTATTTATGTATACAGCTGACACTTGAACAACAAAAGTTTGAACTGTGCAGTTCTACTTATACTAGTTTTCTTCCCCATACAGTGTAGTACTTTAAGTGTATGTTCTCTTGTGATTCTCTTATTGTTTTCTTTTCTCTAGTTTACTTTAAGAATACAGTATATAATACATACACAAAATACGTGTTACCTGACTATATATTATTGGTAAGGCCCTCCGGTCAACGTTAAACTATTTGCAGTTAAGTTTTGCGGGGGGATGTCAAAATTATACATGGGCTTTCGACTGCACCTGGAGGGGAGCACTCCTAACCTCTGCATTTTGCAAGGATCAACTGTACAATGAAATACTCCTCAGCCACATAAAGAATAAAATCTTACCATCTGCTATAGCATGGATGGACTTTGGGGATATCATGCTAAGTGAAAAAAGACAGAGGAAGAAGAATTCTTTATGATTTCACTTATATGTGGAATCTGAAAAACAAAACAAAATCAGACTCAGATACAGAGAACAGACTGAGGTTTGCCAAACGAGAAGGGGGTTGGGAGTGAGAGGGGTAAAGGGGAATCAAGAGATAAAACTTCCAGTTATAAATCATGGAGGTGTAATGTATGGCCTGGGGAATATAGTCAATATTGTATTAACTTTGGTGACAGATGGTAACTTGGCTTATTCTGGTAACTTCATAATGAATATAAATGTCAAGTCACTATGATGTACACCTGAAACTAATGTGATATTGTTTGTCAATGACCCTTCAATTTTTTAAAAAGTAATAAATTTAGTAGTTACAATTCAAGGATAGTATAACATTTTTAAAAAGCAAAGGACGAAATTATCATTTATATGATAAAGTAGGTCAGATTCAGTAGTAAGTACTTTACAGGTATTTTATTTCCTTATAAAAACTCTCAGAAGAAAATACTGTTATCCTCGTATGGTACTGGCACAAAAACAGACACATAGATCAATGGAACAGAATAGAGAGCCCAGAAATGGACCCTCAACTCTATGGTCAACTCATCTTTGACAAAGCAGGAAAGAATGTCCAATGGAAAAAAGACAGTCTCTTCAACAAATGGTGTTGGGAAAATTGGATAGCCACATGCAGAAGAATGAAACTGGACCATTTCCTTACACCACACACAAAAATAGACTCCAAATGGTTGAAAAACCTCAATGTGAGACAGGAGTCCATCAACATCCTAAAGGAGAACACAGGCAGCAACCTCTTCGACCTCAGCCGAAGCAACTTCTTCCTAGAAACATCGCCAAAGGCAAGGGAAGCAAGGGCAAAAATGAACTATTGGGACTTCATCAAGATAAAAATCTTTTGCACAGCAAAGGAAACAGTCAACAAAACCAAAAGACAACCGACAGAATGGGAGAAGATATTTGCAAATGACATATCAGATAAAGGGCTAGTATCCAAAATCTATAAAGAACTCATCAAACTCAACACCCAAAGAACAAAGAATCCAATCAAGAAATGGGCAGAAGACATGAACAGACATTTTTCCAAAGAAGACATCCAAATGGCCAACAGACACATGAAAAAGAGCTCAATATCACTTGGCATCAGGGAAATCCAAATCAAAACCTCAATGAGATACCACCTCACACCAGTCAGAATGGCTAAAATTAACAAGTCAGGAAATGACAGATGTTGGCAAGAATGCGGATAAAGGGGAACCCTCCTACACTGTTGGTGGGAATGCAAGCTGGTGCAGCCACTCTGGAAAACAGTATGGAGGTTCCTCAAAAAGTTGAAAATAGAGCTACCATATGATCCAGCAATTGCACTACTGGGTATTTACCCCAAAGATACAAAAGTAGGGATCTGAAAGGGTACATGCACCCCGATGTTTATAGCAGCAATGTCCACAATAGCCAAACTGTGGAAAGAGCCAAGATGTCCATCAACAGTGAATGGATAAAGAAGAGGTGGTATATATATACAATGGAATATTATGCAGCCATCAAAAGGAATGAGATCTTGCCATTTGCAACGACGTGGATGGAACTGGAGGGTATTATGTTGAGCGAAATAAGTCAAACAGAGAAAGACATGTATCATATGATCTCACTGATATGAGGAATTCTTAATCACAGGAAACAAACTGAGGGTTGCTGGAGTGGGGGGTGGGGTGGGAGGGATGGGGTGACTGGGTGATAGACACTGGGGAGGGTATTTGCTCTGGTAAGCGCTGTGAATTGTGCAAAACTGTTGACTCTCAGATCTGTACCTCTGAAACAAATAATGCAATATATGTTAAGAAAAAAAAAGAAGAAGAAGAAGGTAGCACGAGGGGAAGAATGAAGTGGGGGAAATCGGAGGGGTAGACGAACCATGAGAGACGATGGACTCTGAAAAACAAACTGAGGGTTTTAGAGGGGAGGAGAGTGGGAGGATGGGTTAGCCTGGTAATGGGTATTAAAGAGGACATGTTCTGCATGGAGCACTGGGTGTTATGCACAAACAATGAATCATGGAACACTACATCTAAAACTAATGATGTAATGTATGGGGATTAACATAAGAATAAAAAAAAATACTGTTATCCTCATTTAACAGAAGAAAGAACTGAGGGGTAAGTTGCTTGCATGAAGTTGTTTAAGTGGTAGAGGCAAAATTTGAACAAGGGACTGTCTAAATCTTAGGTTTACTTGCTATACCACATCATTTCAGCTGTTTAAATTCAGTTCTACCATTATCACATTAAGTAGCTGATATATTGAGATAGAATACTGAAAAAGATATAGAAGCTGTATGACTAAAACCTCACATGTGTCTCAATGTTCCTACATCAAACGTGAACCCCCTCAACTGCAGGTATAGTCAATTTTTTAAAGTTAAGCAACTCACACACATACATATTACTGATGACAAGACATACACTGAAAAACCTATGGGTGACCCTGTTCTAGAATACCAATTACCACCCTTTCAAAATACAGCTGTCAGAGTTCTAAAATATACAACAGGATATTTTTATTTTTTCTATCAATCTGAATAATAAGTATCATGAATACATGTGGGGAAATAGAGAAGATAGATCTAGAAACAGGTGTTTCAAGTAAAAGCTAAGCAAACACATCAAACTTTGAAATCTTAAGTCTTAATGAATAATAAAAGCAATCTTGATTGTGACTGATTAAGTTTAAATGGCATTTTAAGTATGGGGTCCTGGAGAAAACACTCAATTTAAGAAATAGCCAGGTTGGAGAGACAAAAGCAATATTCAACACCAACATGCCAAACCTGGAGCTTAACACCAATGCCTGCACAAATCTAACCCTGAACTAAGACAAAGCTCCAGGGAACATGTTTCGTTTCTGCTTTAAAACAGCCATACTTGCAATAGAAAAGGAGGTACTTTTCAACAGAAAAAGGCATTCACACACTCTATGGCATGCATCTCAAAAATTATATCCATAAACTATCACAGGTGTTCTTATTCACTATTTGACTAATTGTAGAAAGTTTGAGTAGCAGCTGCTAAATATATTCCCACTGCTAGGTTTTGTCCTGAAAAGATTCAAAGGTAGCCAGAGCCTCTGTTCTCAAAGGACTTCCAACCTTATACAAAAAATTAGAAATCACTAAAACAGGAAAAAAATGAAAAATCTTTGAGAGATGCAGAGGTTCGCTGAAGAATTCATAAATTACAGGAAGAGTTTTCCTGAAGGAAATGTAATTTTACTGGGGCCCTGAAGGATAAGTAGATTACAGCCTGTAAAGACAGGTTTGTGGGGACAAGTTGAAGGCATCCGGGATGAAGTAAGTGTGAGCCAAATAAGGAGTTGGAAATAGGAATGCAAAGTCTGTTGGGTTTGTGTTATTAGTCATTGAAGGTCTTTATACACTGGAAGCACATGATGAGAAGTGCACATTAGAGTTATCTATTAACTGTGAGTAGACCTAGTCGCGGCATGAGAAGATTAAGCTATTGTGGTGGTCCATACCAGTGTTCATGGGCACTGGAATTGGGTGGAGAAAGCCTTAAGCCTGGCAACTGAATGGCTAGGATCTATAAAATCTGAAGGTGTCAGTGAAGACATCTGTAACATTGGAAGCTTGGACAAGTCAAAGAACACTGGAGCCTTTAACCAAAAACTATGTGGAAATCCATTAGATGAGTTGGTTTAGTGAGGAAAACAATTTCAACAAGTTTGAGAGCTTGAAAAAATGCATGTGTTCTGCTGAAAGGCATCCAAAAAGTTTGGAGCTTGAGAAAGAGGGCATGGCTGAGTTGAGGATTTGGAACACACCACCACAGAGACAATGATTACAGTCCCCTTTACAGGGGGACACATTCATGAAGGGAAAAGGCATAGAAATTGTAGGAGGCATTAGAGGAAACTTCATGACTATATTCAATAAACAAACTAGTAATAAAGTATATAGAATACCAGATGAAAGTGAATTCAGTACTATAAAGTATAGAGGAACAAAGAGGCATACAATCTAACACTTCTACCAGAGTTTTACATGTTACAACTTGTGTAATTCTCTGATAGAAATATATATTAGGGGCACCTGGGTGGCTCAGTCGTTAAGCGTCTGCCTTCAGCTCAGGTCATGATCCCAGGGTCCTGGAATCGCGCCCCTCATCGGGCTCCCTGCTTCGAGGGAAGCCTGCTTCTCCCTCTCCCCCTGCTTGTGTTCCTTCTCTCGCTGTCTTTCTCTCTGTGTCAAGTAAATGAACAAAATGTTTAAAAAAAAAAAAAAAGAAAAGAAATATATATTAGATTCTCTTTGAGCAACACAGCCTTAAGCTTAACTTTCTATGCTTTGAATCTCTCATCTGTAAAATGGGAATAATAATGCCAAATTCATGAAGCTGTCAAGAAAATTAAGTGAATTGGGTGCCTGGGTGGCTCAGTTGGTTAAGCGACTGCCTTCGGCTCAGGTCATGATCCCAGAGTCCTGGGATTGAGTCCCACATCAGGCTCCCAGCTCAGCGGGCAGCCTGCTTCTCCCTCTGACCCTCTCCCCTCTCATGCTGTTTCTCTCTCTCTCAAATAAATAAATAAAAAGAAAGAAAATTAAGTGAATTAATTTAAGCAAAATGCTTGGAATGGGACTGGCAAATAGATACTATCTGCTCTTTTTATCACTTTAAAATCATTTTACAGATGAAACAGGGAAGGGATCAAAAAAACTGGTAAGTGAAGTCAAATCAAGTGTCAAGGAGGAGGTGATGTTCAACAGTATCAAAAGGTAAATTTTAGAATTAAGAAAATAAAAACAGGTTTGTCATTAAAGAGTTAATTTACTATTATCCAGAGAACCACTTTAATAGAGTGGGGGAAGCAAAATCCAGAATACAAGTGGTTGAGAAGTACTCTAGTTATATAAGTTTTCAGCATGCTTTCAGAGAGCTAACCATTGTTACTGATGAAACTTGTCAACCTTCCTGTGTTCCAACAAAGAGAATATACAATGTCTATCTATATCACAGCACCAAATGCATCATATTGAAATCAAATATCTTTGAATTTGTCTACATCAAGAAACTTTAAGAAATTACCAGTATCTTTATATCCCCAGTACCTAGCACAGTACTGGTCACATGGGAGACAATAAATGCCAAAATAAAGTTTAGACACAGATAATGCATTAAGACAAAACCAAGGCTGTCACCATAGAGAAATGTACTATTTGAATATATGTAACATACATTCAAAATATATGTAATCTTCTTGGTTTAGAATTACATTAATTTTACTTACCTTCTTGTTCATAACAGACTTGCTGTGTCATTTTTGTTTAGAGAGCCTAAGCAACAGAAATTCATAAAATCCCCTTTGGAAGAACACCTACATGGTAGAGTATCAAATAAGCAATTTTTCCCCCATGGTGACATAGTGGCACGTATAATTCCACAGGCTTGAATAGGATTACATACTGATGTATTGTAACAAGGATTGTGTGCTGTTGAAATGCCGGGACAGAACTGCAAAACAAATCTCCTGTCAACCCAGACCAAGGTCCCAACTGCCACAATCTGCCAGAGCACAGTTTGGTGATTCTTTTTTTAATTGGCTTAAAAATCTTTTGCTGTTTTCAGATGAAGGGTGATTTGGCTAATTAACAATCTCGTGGGTTCTTTCTTATTCTCCAGCTGAAAATAAAAATGACTCACTTCTAGTTAGTTTGGTGAAAGAAATTAAGAGAAACTCATGTCTGGAAATGGTTATTAGCAAACTTTACCAAAGTTGAACAGTTGATAAATGTTTTTGTGTAGAGAGGGAAGGATGGGCTTGTATCTAAGTCATGCTATATGTAAATATAACAAATATTTATTGAGCACAATGTACCAAGTACTTTAGTAGAAACTGGGAGGTATAAAAATGTGTGACTTGGAACAAATCCTCAAGGAGTTTACAATCAACTTGAGTAGGACTAGACTAGTAATTTAAAAATTGTAGAGCAATTTAAAGTACACTGGCATGTACATTTACACCCTCATCATCACTCCCTAGGACTTTCCCAACAATCTCCATATTGGTCCTTCTGTCTGTTCTGCCCAATTTTTTGTATTCTTTATAGGGGAACATTCCTAAAACATAGATTATATGCTAATATGTTGCTTAAAAATTAACAATTCCCTGCTACTACAGGAGAATAAAACTTACCTCAGGATGGTATACAAGCCCCTTAAGACATGGTGTCTGGCCACCTCACCGCTGCCATTTGCCAACTGGGTGTGTGTGTGTGTGTGTGTGTGTGTGTGTGTGTGTGTGTGTGTGTGATGTATCGTATGTATAATGTAACTATCTGTATATATCTAGAGAGAAATATGACTAATAATGTATTTACATGTAGTATATGTAAAACCAGGATAACTTTATCCCAGGAATATAAGGGGAGTTTAACATTTTAAAACCAGTCAATCTAACTCACAGTATTAATCAACTAATAAAAAACCATACTATCTAAGTAAAGGTACAAAAAATATTTGAAGAGTCTAACATCCACTCATAATAGAAAGTAACTCAGCAAAATGGGAACAGAAGTAAACTTCCTCTATCTGATAAAGAACATCAATGAAAAACCTATACCTAATATCCTACTTAATGGTGAGAAACTGAATGTTTGTTCTCTAAGATTGGAAACACTAGAATGCTACTCTTACCACTTCTATTTCACATTAAATTGGAGTTTCTAACCACAGACTAAGGAGGGGGGAGAAAAAAATATCCAGATTGCTAAAGTAGTAGTAAAACTACATATTTGCAGGCAACATGATCATCTACATGGACAATCCAATAGAATACACACACACACACACACACACACAGCTATTAGAGATAAAAAATGAATTTAGCAAGCCTGCAGAAAAAGTCAACATCCAAAAATCAATTGTATTTCTGTATGTTAGCAATGAGCAATTAGAGTTTGAAATTTAAAACGACTATTTATAAGAGCATCAAAAACTGAAATGCTTGGAAAGAAATAAGGCAAATGTAGAAGATATATACATAGAAAACTGAAAATCTTGCTGAGAGAAATTAAAGGATCAAAATAAATGGAAAGATATACTCAATATGGTTAAGATGTCAATTCTCCCAATTTTGTCTATAGCTCCCATATAAATCCCAGTCAAAATCTCAACAGGACTTACAGATAACACAATGATCTCAAATGTATATAGAAATGCAGAGTACCTGGAATTTCCAAAACACTTTTGAAAAAGGTTATAGATTAAAGCTGTGTGATTCCAGAATTTATTATAAAGCTACTTTAATGAAGACAGTGTGGTATTGGTTTTAAGATCAATATACCAAAACAAAACAAAATCAATCTAGAAATAGCCCCACATATATATGGAAAATTGATCTTTGACAAAGGTGCAATGGCATATTAGTGGGGAAAAAAATACAGTCTTTTCTACAAATGCTACTAGAACAATTGGATAATGGTACATAAAAAAGTTTATGATTCGTGCCAGTCACAAAAATTCAAAATATATCATAGACCTAAATGTAAAACTGTTAAGTATAAAGCTCATCAACATTAGTTACATCAAGAAAAATCCATGTATAGATGGACCCAGGCAGTTCGAACTCATGTTGTTCAAAAGTCAACTGTAATTGGGAGGTGATAATAATCACTCATTTTATGCTACTTATGTTGCAAATTACTTTTGAATATGTTACCTCCTTTTGGTCTTGAAATTAATGGCCAGGTGAGATTGATCAGGCAGGATTTCAATGAGGATACAGAGGCAAAGGCTAATCAATTAAAAAAGAGAATTGAGAGGGACCTGGGTGGTGCAGTCAGCTAAATGTTCAACTTGGTTTCTGCCCAGGTCCTGATCTCAGCCTTGTGAGATAGAGTCCTGTGTCCAGCTCTGTGCTCAGCATGGAGTCTGCTTGGGACTCTCTCTCCCTCTCCCCCACCCTCTTCCCCCCCTAAAATCTTTTTAAAAAGAGAAAGAGAATTGAAACAAATCCTCATAAAATGAGGGAAGGAAAGGATGCATTTGGAGAAATGATCAGTAATCATTCTAATGGCTTCTTAAGGGAAAGCCTTAAGTTTGTAGCCTAGGGAAGGAAATATAATCAGAAACAAAATGAGAAAACATTGTATTCAAGAACTAGCAAGTGCTCTAGGATATATATAGAACTCTATAGTCAAATGTTATTTTGCAGATGAAAAGATACTACCTAGTACTCGTAAGCACTCAACAAATATTTGTGGAGGGAATGAATAAGTGAGTGAAAGAAGAAACTGAGTCTCAAATAGTGAAGTCATTTTCCTGATGTTAGAGAACTGGTTTTTGGCAGAAGAAAATGAAACCTTATTTTTCTGATACCCAGGCGAATTGCCTTTCCATTAAATTAGGAATTGTTTCAAGGGATAATTATGGAGGAAAATAAAAATTACAAATTGAAAATGAGCCAGTGCAGTAAACCACAAAAGAAAGAAACTGCATTATCAGGAGTTTATAATGCAGTACTAACGAATTAGCCAGAAACATCCTGGACTGAATCCACAGAGCCTGAGACGTTTGGGCCCCTGATGTTTAGCTCTTGCCAATCTTACTGGTTACACTAAGAATTAGAATGCACTTTTTAGAGCAAGGCAGAGCCTACCTCCCCCCACCCCATTTTATGGCTGCAGAATCTGAGTGATGGAGTGTTTTCCCCAAGGCAGCTAAGCTAATTAATGTCAAAGGTTGAATTTAAACCCAGGTTCATGACTGAGTTTGAAATGATTCCTTCCAAGATTTCATCCTGCAAGATAACAAAACCTATTTTTCTTCTCCACTTTCTTTATCTCATCTTAACCTGTTTGGACTAAAATGAAACACAGTAAGGGAATAAAAGAAGACTTTGTCTATTATCGGGAATAGATTCTTTAATAATCACTGAGCAAAACTTAAAATGAGCTTTATCACTTTAAAAAAGTAAAATCAAAGTTATTTCATAACCTAACAAATCAGAACTGTGTGTGTCTCTTTTCCTCCACTTTCTCTGTGCCCCTTTTATTCCCTCCCGTAGTGCCAACTTCACAAAAACATACTTACCCAACCATTTCTGAGTACATCTATAATTGAATGGTGATGAATTGTTATTCATTTGTCATTCCTTCACAGATTTCTTAAAACTTGTAAGCAATAACTGTGCTAATGCTGTGACACAAAGATGAACAAAAATTGGCAAAGTTTCTATTCTCCAAGAATGCATGTATCATAAATTTAACCAAACAATAATGCAGAAAATGTAAAACATTGACTGTGAAGAGTAACATGAACAAAACTAATGTCCTTCTAACTTGTGAGGAAAAGCTGCAAATAGTTCATTTCCAGAAAAGGTGTGAAGCCAGTGAAATCGTTAGTCAAGAAGTTTACGTGGTAGTTCTCAGAGATGCAAATCTACCACTTGAGGCTAGAGGGAACGTTTTGTTCTGCTCCATGGTTATCTTTGTGGTAGAAGGAAGGACCTTTTAGGAAGATCAATCAGCCCTTTCTGAAGGATAAGTAGACAAGGAGGAGGACGCTTGGTGAATTCCTGTTTGAGAATTATAAGTTAGGAGAAATCTGATGAAGTTTCTAGTTGCCATTTGGGGTAGGAGTCAGGTGCTTGGGCTATTTAACTTGACCATTTCCCCATGTATGTTAAATTCCCCAAACCTATTTTCCTTTACTAATGAGCATTAAGACCTGAAAAAGAAAGGACTAAGATGGAAAAAGAATGGGCATAATAGGTAAGATTATGTCCTAGTCTTGAACCAGTCATGAAGAGAGACCTCCAATAAAATATGCGGCAGCAGCTTTAGTCCTCAGAAACAGAGGTAAAGAGGGGTGACTGGGTGGCTCTGTCAGCTGAGTGTCAGACTCTTGGTTTTGGCTGGGGTCATGATCTCAGGGTCTTGGGTTCAAGCCCCACGTTGGGCTCTATGCTTAGTGGGGAGTCTGCTCGAAATTCTCTATCTCTCCCACTCCCTCCCCTGCTCACATGCTCTCTCTCTAAATAAATAAAATCTTAAAAGGAAAAGAAACAGAGATAAAGAACAAGAGAATGTCCCCAGTGTCTGGACCTGAAAACTAACTCAAGGCTAGAGCATAATATTAGATAGGCTCCGGAAGTTTACTCATGCCAAATGTCGCCTGAACCAACAAGTTTAGCTCAGCAGCTCTAAGTGTTACAGCTTCAAGGCCTGTCAATGGGAAGTAAGAAGTGTACAAAGAAGGTGTGGTTTGGCACAAAGATTATTAACCCAATTGCAGACTAAGTGCCTAAATCATAATTTTCAAGGGCACATTGTGAATTTATCTCATCTGAGCTTTTCCTGGTAGTAGATGTATGATAGTAGGTAACTATAAGCGGTGATCCTACATTCAAGAAAGAAAAAGGAAGTCCTCTTAGTTTGAGACATGGCATCAGTTGAAGACAAAGCCGAGGGTCCAAAGAGAGTTGGTGATGGCTGGCAGATTCTCCTCCCAGAAATAGATTATAGTGCAAGTTAATGATAGGATGGAGATGGCTGGGATGGGGGCTACAATTTAGTGGGTACACAGTACTGCAATAATGCACACCAAGAGCACAAGATTGTACGTTGAAAGGAGTAAAACAAATTCTAAGCAACATTTATGGGGGGTTATAGGTTCTTAATATACCTTCAAATTTGTAATAGATGGACTCTAATTAGTCAGGAGTTATGCCAATCCTATTCTATAGCTGCTGCTCATTGGGGCTGCTTTTCTGCTGTGGCTAAGAAAAACGATGACAATTCAAAATTTTTCACCACAGCCTTAGAGATCATTATCATTATTACAAGTGTTCAGATAAAGAAGTGGAGGCTCAAGAGTGTGGATAACTTGACTAGTTCACAAAAAATTCAAATTCAGGTATTATTTTTAAATACATTTTGGTAGATTTTTTTTTTTTTTAAGATTTTATTTATTCATTTGAGAGAAAGAGACAGAATATGAGCAGGGAAGAGAGGCAGAGGCAGGAGAAGCAGACTCCCTGCTGAGCTGGGAGCCTGATGTGGGGCTCAATCCCAGGACCCTGGGATCAGGACCAGAGCTGAAGGCATCACTTAACCATGTGAGCCACCCAGGCACCCCTCAGGTCTTTATAGATATAAAATCCCTTCTCTTTTCTGACAGTGCACTTCATTTGCTTATAAAACCAGTTTGTTGGCAAGTTTCCTTTATGAAAAATCCTCATTTGTACTTTGCCTCACCAAAAAAAAAAAAAAAAAAAAAAAAAATCTATGCCTTCTTTGTCCTGCAAAAGATCTTATATCTCCAGTTACTTTCACCTATGGAATCCGTACTTCTTACCATTTTTTTTCAACCCAGTGAGAGAGAAGGGGTAGTTAATTACCCCTTTTTGCCTCCTCAAAACTCCCATTTGTGTTCACTTCTCATTCTTCTAAACTCTTCCATCCATGAATCATTCTGTTCAAATATTGCCACTGTTACTCACTAGGACCCTTTTTTATTTTTCAAATAGCTTTATTGAAGTATAATTGACGTACGGCAAACACATATTTAAAATGTACAATTTGATAAGTTTTGACCTATGTATATAATGTGAAACCATGACAACAATCAAGACAATATATCATCACACTGAAGTTTCATTATGCCTGTTTTAATCCCTTCCTCCCCACCCCACCCTCACTCTGATGCTCATACCTCCATCTGTAAGAAGCCACTGATCTGCTTCTTATCAATAGACATTTTTCATTTCCTAGAATTTTGTAAAAATGGAATCATTTGGTGTGTGCCTTGTTTGGTTTCCTTAACTCAGTATAATTATTTTGAGTTCTATCTACACCTTGGCATGTGCCCGTAGTTCTTTCCTTTTTATTGCTAAGTAGAATTCCATTGTTGGACATACCACTATTGATCTGCTCACCTGTTGAGGCATATTTTGGTTATTTTCACTTCTTATGTATTACAAAAGCTGCTACAGATGCTCATATACAAGTCCTTGTATGAACACTTACTTTAGTTTTTTGTGGGTGAATGCCTAACAGTGAAATGGCAAGATAACATGGGAGACATGTCGAACTTCTTAAGAATCTACCGAACTGTTGTCTAGAGTCTTTGTACCATTTTACTTTCTACCGGCAAAGTATGAGAGTTTGTTTCTTCACATTATAACCAACACTTGATATGGTTGGGGTTTTAAATTTTAGCCGTGCTACAAGATCTGTAGGAATATCTTACTGTGGTTTTTATTTGTATTTTCCTGATGACTAATGATTTGAGCATATTTTAAAGTGCTCATTTGCCATCCTTAGGTTTTTGTTGAAATGCTTATTCAAATCTTTTACCCAATTTTATTGAATTGTTTGTTCTTAATGTTGAATTTTAAGAGTTCCTTATATTTTCTGGGTACCAGTTTTTATCAGATAGGTCCATAAATTTTTTTCCCAGCCTATGGTTTATCTTTTCTTTTAATAATGTCCTTTTCAGAACAAATGTTTTAAATTTTGTGAAGTCGTAGTTAGCAACTTTTAACTTTTATTGATTATGTTTTGATCTCCTACACCAAAGTCATAGTGGGGTTTTTTGATAAATACAATACTGTAATTCTCGTCCTTGTGATTTTTTTATTGAAGCATAATTAACACAGTGTTATATTAGTTTCAGGTGTACAATATAATGATTCAACAGTCCTATACATTACTCAGTGCTCATCAAGATAATTGTATTCTTATTCCCTTTATTTCACCCATGTCCCCCACCCACCTCCTCTCCAGTAACCATCAGTTTATTCTAGTTAAGTGTCTGTTTTTCCATCTCTTTTCTTCCTTGTAACTTTCTTAACATATTGTTTTCTCTAACTTACTTTATTGTGAGAATACAGTATATGATACAAAAAAAAAATTCAGAATATATGTTCATCAACTATGTTATCAATAAGGCTTCTGGTTAAGAGTAGGCTATTATTAGTAATTAAGTTTGGTGGGGGGGGAGTCAAAAGTTATACCTAGAGTTTTTGATTGTATGGGGCGGGGTCAGTGCCCCTAACCCCTGCATCATTCAAGGGTAAACTGTAAAGTGATAAGCAAAAATCCACTCAGACACTCCACAAATCAACTTCTCCTGGACAAATTTGTCTAGTTGAGTTCTTGTACGATTAACTAGTTCAAAGCCAGGTGCTGAGTGGATGAAGTTCTACACTACAGTTCTCATAAAAATACACAGTTTTAGGAGCACAGCCTATTTTGAGAAAATAGTGCTATGCTACCAAGCTACTTTGATTTCAAAAATTTTAATTAGATTTCCTCAAAAGTTTAATGCTAATTATAAAAATCGGTATTCCAACCTCTCAGCAGAAAGCAGACAATATTTGGTTTTATATATAAGCCAGTTTGTGTACCCGACAGAAAACCTTACCTATGGCTTACAAAGAAAATAGAGCATCAGACAATAATTGTCTTTCTTCCTTATTCTGTTTCCATTCCTATCCTTCCTTCCCTCCTATTTCAGGGGAAATGACCTTTCCCCTACTCAGGGCTGGTCTCTCCACCAGTGCTCTGTATCCCATGCCCTCCTAACTCTTCAATCATCTGGCTATACCAGTCCTCAGCCTTCCAGCTTGCACCTTTATTTTTTCCCCCTCCATGCTGACTCCTTACACTAGTGCTAAAATATTCTAGAGTCTCTTCCTTTTAAGTCGTGGCTTCTATTGAGTATACATACTCCCCTCTCTATAGCCTCATCTCTACACTTCCCATCATAGCCAAGTTTTCTGAAAAGCTAGCATATTATCATTCATTCTGAAACCAACAGTTTTTGTCCCCAGCATACTCCCAAATCTATTCTCATTACTTCAAAAATCCACCTTTATAGCTAAATCCAATAGACAATATTTTCTACCTACCTTGTTCAAACTCTGAAGAAATTGATATTTTTGACCACTGCCTCCTTCATGGCACTTCTTTCCTTCTTGGCTGTGAAACCAGTTTTTTCTCCAGGTGTTTCTTCTACACCCTTGGGCTTTTATATAGGCTTCCCCTTAATAGGTTCCTCCCTCTCTGATCATTCCTTGAATATCAGTTGCATAATTGTTTCTTTCAGCTTTTTTCTCTCTCTTAACACTCTCCTTATGAACCTAAGTCCTTGATGATAACTCATGTTTCTTCACCCTCCTAAACCTCACAACAATCTACCTATCCCCACTGGATATATCCACTTGAATTTCCCATGACCTCTTCAAAATGAACATTTTATCCCTTACTGCAAATAAGGTCAGTGCTTTACGAGATTTCCTCTCAATTCTTCTCCCCAATTCCCTCTGGAGGTTTCTGTATACCACCCACAAAAAAGTGGGCTTTTAATGGCTAGCACCTATGGCTCTCCTTTAGCAAGGCCCTGTGGACCCTTGAGCCACTCTATTTACAGGTGCAAAGAGTCAGACTTGCCTGGGAGATTACTAACCTCATCACCTGTATGACTGTTTACCAATAATAGTGAACACAGGTGTATAGCAGCCTACCTGTCCTGCCTCAGATTGTGATATCCCTGAGGCAAGGTATTCCAGTAATCCCCTGCAGGGACTTTACCTGAGATTGCATCCTTGCTGGGCTTTTTTTTTTTTTTTTCCCCTTCCTGAACTGTTTCCCCCACTTCCTTAGTAGTATTCTCTGGCAACACTTCCTCAATAAACCACTAACACTCAAGTCCTTTACTCAGAATCTGCTTCTGGAGAACTTAATATAAGACATCCTCCTACTAAAACTCTTCATTCTCTTCTTAGTTTTGGTTAGTGATATTACAATTATCCTTTTTTTTTTCTAACCTAGGAATTTAAGGGTCACAATTAGATACCTTAGTCTGGATTATTAAAAACATTTTAACTTGTTTCCATGACCACCAGATTTCACAGGTCATATTCCTCATCCATAAGGCTGACAGAGTATTTCTAAAACATAGAAATGATCATGCTATTCCTCAGGTTAAAATGGTTCAGTATCCTTCCATGGCAAAATCCCTGTAAGATGCAAGATCCCATTTATTCATGCAGCAAGTATTTATTAAGTGTGGCATGCAATAGAGAACAAGACAGATGTGGTCTATATCTACATGAAGTTTTTAGTCAAATGGGGGATGCTGTAAAATTAAGCAAATAATAAAAATTATAATAAAGGCAATTATTGACAAAAACACAAGTTACTATGGGAACTCCTAGGAAGAAAAATAATGAAGTCCATATTTGAGGAAAGTTTCTTAGAAGAAACTTTTAGCAGAAACTTGAACAATGAGTTGAAGCTGGGGTGGCAAAGAGAAGATGTAGAGTGCTCCAATTGGCACAGGAAGAACGTGTGTTAATCCCTGGAGTGAAAGAAAATGTGGTGAATTTAATGATAAGACGAACAGTTATTGATCAGTTGTTTCCAGGGCTCTTCTAAGCATCTACTTTATTTGTAACCCCATTTAATTCTCATAGTTGTCTCATGATATGATCATTGTTCCCATTTTAGATGATAAAATTGAAATGCAATTTTCTTCACCTACAACATTTTCCCAAGATCATGTAACTAATAAATAGCAGAGCAAGGATCTTAACCATTATACTCCATTACTTCCTCACTCCTGCTCTTCAGTAATATGGAACTATTTAAAATTTCCAGAATTTCCAGAATCCATGCTCTCTCTGGTGGTAATACCATGCAGCAGCCCATCCTAGCCCTAAAATATACCCATAAATGTTATATTCATTCCCATGTTTTTGTGAAATACTGTGGTTTAATACTATACTATTGTGTGAAATACTGTATTTAATAAAAAAAAAACCATCTGCCTGAGTTATCAAATTATAGGGAAAGAGAATATGTTTCAAGTATAAAACTAGATCTGGCTAGAAAAATAGGATTGAGACTTTGCCTGTTGGAGGGAAATATGCACTAGATCTCTTGGTTGAAAGAGAAGGTTATCATTGTTCCAATCTTGTCCAAATAATTTCCACTTCAGCTTGATTTTTTTTCCTGTCTGATCTCAACTCATCCTTCTTCCCACATTACAAGAAGAAAAAAGAAAAAGAAAATGAAAAAAGCTAGAAATCGACTCATCTGCACCTCACAATTTATTTAACAAATTAAGTGAAAGCCTACAATGTCACAGGCATGATGCTAGATGCTCCAGATACACTGCTGAACAAGAGGCCCAAGGTCCACCCTTTGTGATATTTACTCAACTGTGTGAGCAACAAGAGGGGAAGAGAATTCTGTTATTTCCCTATCTCCAAACCTCCAGTGCTTCAAGCTGCCTATCTGAGGCATCATTAAATAAATTTGTTAAATAAATGAATAAATAAATTCTCATAGCCCTTTACTAACACGATGCAGTAAGACACCATGTGCTTCATCTATTACTTAAGAATTCAGTTCTTGAGAGTTTTTTAAAATGGTGTACATTCCATTATTGCACTCCCATTATTCCATTCCATGTATTTACCAAAAACAAAGAGAAAAAAAAATCACTATTGTGACAGAGATCAACTATTATGTTCTTAGTATACCATAATTAGATCTACATACTCCCTTTTAATTTTCTCAGTGCTTAGTCAGAAACAACTGTTTCACAGTAATTATCATTGACCTTGATATGACCCTTCCTTCAAATATGTTACACCTGATACATTAATTAGCCCAAATTATCAAAATCCCAAAGCAATCAAAAGATAAACAACCAAAGAAAATAATCCATTGAATCATATGACCCAATGGGCCCTCATACAGAAATGCAAATATGCTTTTCCTTGGCTGCTAAAGACAGTAATTTATTTGAAATGTTGAGCCCAGAGTGAACATCCACATTATTGTAATGCAAGCACATTACTGGTAGCTCCCAATGTGCACTAGACTAGGGTTATATTTGTGCAGGTCAAATTGTGGTAGGTAATTGCTGCCTTGCTAATTTGATCAGTTAGATAACCATATCAACTATATCAACAAATATTGGTTTCATTTATCTATATGATCAAATTAAACAGACTAGACCTAGTCCAATTAGACTGCCTTAGCAGCTAATGTACATACTTAAAAGGTTAGATAGTAAAAATATTAGCTGAACCCTAACAGTGTAAATAGGACTTTCTGAAAACATAGCCATGGTCTTCACATGCCCATGACTACTTAATATTACCCTTGGCAAAGGGAGAATTGTGTCTATTATCCATGTAATTCTGGTCATAACAATATTTATTTCCATAGTATGATGAAATTTTGGACTAAATTATACAGATAAATGCCTCAGTTTTCTACATCCTTTGAAAGTGAGTGTCTAAGCTAGCACCATCCTACAATGATTCAGGAAATAACATACCCAAACTCGTCAAGTCTGTGGCCAGAAGGAAACATAATATTCTTCAATTATTTCTGTAGTAATGCATGTAAACATAAAGACAGATTTTTTTCCCCTCTAAATTCCCTTGTATTTTTAACAAACACTTACCTAGAGCGAAGGTAAAGTATAAAATTCTACCAGTTGCTTCAACCTTGACCTTTTATTCCATTATAAAAATACTGCTGTTCTTTTTTAAAGTTTTGAAGATTATAAGAAAAGGATAGGTTTCTCCCTTAATGTAAGTTAAGCTGAAGTTATAAGTTCCTGTTTCTGAAGGAAAACCGAATGTGTGTGGAAAAAGCAAAATGGCTGCCTATATGACTTTGTTCCTTTTTTAAATTTATTATTATTTTTTAATGACAGAACCAAGGTTGAATGATATAGCTTAATGTAAGGGGCAAATAGGTCCTCTTATACCTAATACTGAACTCCAGAACCAGACAGATGTAACAATCTGATCATGGAGTTCTGGACTGGGCCTTTACACATGTAATGCTGTTCCCTGGAAAGGCAGAAGAGGGTATGTGCTCTCAGAGGGCATTAACCTCTCCAAGAGGAACAAGGTGAGAACTGAGTTCAGTATCTTGAGTTCAGAAAAAGGGCAGAGAGAAGCCAGGAATGAGGCAGCAACTGGGTGTCCTCTTGGAAGAAATCAGAGGAGGGGGAAAACATTTTCCTTAAAGATGAGTTAATTCTTTTATGTCAAATAAAGACTAGAAAAGCTAAACAATATATAGTATGGTAAATGGTAGTGTAGGAGTATGCACAAGATACCATATTAGTACAGAGCATCTATTCTAAACTGGGAGTAAAGGTAGTAAGGATATAATGCAGATATTAAACTATATCATAATTATCTAAAAAAATTAAATAAATATTGAATGCCAAGCATATTTTATAGATGAAGAAACTAGAGCTTGGAGAATAAAACTTTTGCAAGTTTCAAACATGTAGTAAGTGATAAAAGCAAAATTCAAATTCAGATTGGCCTGATTCCAAAATCCTATGTGCTTAGGCTACCAGTATGCTTTCTTAATTCCAAAGAAAACCACATTTTAAAATTGGTAATTTATAAAAATTCAACTGTTTAAATACTTTTAATGGTAAGTTGGGGAACAAAACTTTTAATGTAATTGTTACCATATCTAGAGCCAATCCTGAGAATGTATCATAATTAAAATGACTGGATTCAAATGAAGATTATTTTAAGAAAAATAAATGAAGTGGCTAAAAACACGTTAAGTGTCCAGGAGTTATTACTGTATAAACAGTCACATAACATTTTCAAGTTTTGAATTTTTTGTCTTATTCTATTTACTTACCTTACCTGTGTAGAATAATCATAAGTGATATCTGTCCAATTTTTCTAAAGTGACTAAAAAAATTAAAATTTCCTGCCTTTCAAAAAACACTGTTAAGAGAATGAAAAGACATGCTACAATCTGTGGGAAAGTATTTGTAAAGCATTATCTAGAACATCAAAAAATTCTCAAAACTCAACATTAAGAAAACAAATTTTGGGGCACCTGGGTGGCTCAGATGGTTAAGCGTCTGCCTTCGGCCCAGGTCATGATCTCAGGGTCCTGAGATTGAGCCCTGCAGCGGGCTCCCTGCTTGGCGGGGAGCCTGCTTCTCCCTCTCTCTCGATTGTTCTCCCTGCCTGTGCTCTCTCGCTCTCTCTGTCAAATAAATAAATAAAATCTTAAAAAAAAAAAAAAGAAAACAAATTTTAAAATGGGTAAAATATTTGAACAGATATTTCACCAAAGAAAATGCAGTTGGTTTCCATTATCCATCGTAGTTATTTTCTATAAAGTCACAGTGAATACTGAATTAGGGATTACTGAACCATTGCTTTGAGAGGAACTATATAAGTAGATAGATGACAGCTATATGTAGATGTAGACATACATGTCTCACATAGATTATAATCCTAAATCCTAGAAGCAATTCAACCTGATATGTCCATTTTCTTTATTTTACAAAAGAGAAAACAAGATAACAGGTAACAGATAACCAGAGTTAGGATCCCAACCCCTTCCAACTGGGTTTGGGGGTCTTCTTGCACCACACTCTCCTCTGCTGCCTCCATCCTCTGGTCATATCTCTATGAGAAACTGAAAGGAGAAAGCAGAGGATAGTTGCATTGTTCCACCTTTGCTGGGATTGAGTGCAATTGGAGTGATTAAAAAAATGTCTGCTGCTTTATGCATACCCATAAATGAATGCCAAAATGCTCTAAGCAGTAATTATTGGGTTACAAATAGATTTTAGCTACTAGGTAAATTCACAAATCTGGAATCCACAAATAATGAGTATAACAGGGATTGCAAATAAGTATAAGAAAATATTAACATTATTATTAGGGATGTGCAGATTAAAACCACAATGAAATATCACTTAACATAATGTCTCAGGTAAGCTAGTTCAAGAAACAGATGCTGACAGGACATATGAGTGCAGGAATGTATAGGAGAGTACTTCAGAGTAAAACACCTGGGAAGGAGTGAAAAAGTAGAAAAGTAGGAAGGTTTGGAAGCTAAGGGGTCTGTGAATTTGCACACCTGCTTCCACCAGCCACTGGATTGTGATGGTCTCCTGGGAAATAGGGCAGAACTTTCAGCAAGACAGTTTTCTTCAACCAAAGCAAATCTTTGGGAGAGATTCAGCTGTGAACTATCTGTATATAATAGTCTGCAATTTGGGGGAATGGGTACCTGAATCTGGGCAGTTCAACACAGCATCTGTTGAGCTATATTCATCATCTCCTTTCTTGTCCTTTATTACCCATTAGGATTCCGCTCAGGCTCAGAAATGCCCCGAAATGATTTCTTTTCTGTTCCCATCCTGTAACAGTAGCTTACTCATCCTGTCAGAGTGAATTACCATTGCCACAATAGTGACTCCTTTCCTTCTTACTAGTCTTTGCCATGAGGAGCTCAGAGTAATTGGAGCGCAGCAGTAGGTTAAAATTTAATGGGAATCTAGATTTTTCTTGTGTTGATTCTAGTTTCATAGTGTTGTGGTCAGAAAAGATGCATGGAATCACTTTGATCTTTTTGAATTTATTGAGACTTGTTTTGTGGCCTAACGTGATCTATTCTGGAGGATGTTCCATGTACCCTTAAAAAGAATGGGCATTCTGCTGTTTTAGGATGGAATATTCTGAATGTATCTGTTAAATCCATCTGGTCCAGTGTGTCATTCAAAGCCACTGTTTCCTTGTTGATTTTGTTTGGTTTATCTGTCCCTTGATGGAAGTGGGTATTAAAGTCCCCTACTATTATTGTATTATTATTATTTCCTTTATGTTTGTTATTAACTGCTTTAAGTATTTGGTCCTTCTGTGTCTCTTGTTACAATCTGTTTTAAAGTCTATTTTTTTAAATTTTAAGGTTATGTTAATCACCATACATTACATCATTAGTTTTTGATGTAGTGTTCCATGATTCATTGTTTGTGCATAACACCCAGTGCTCCATGCAGAATGTGCCCTCTTTAATACGCATCACCAGGCTAACCCATCCTCCCACACCCCTCCCCTCTAGAACCCTCAGTTTGTTTTTCAGAGTCCATCGTCTCTCATGGTTCATCTCTCCCTCCAATTTCCCCCCTTTTTCTTCCCCTCCTGCTATCTTCTTCTTTTTTTTTTCTTAACATATATTGCATTATTTGTTTCAGAGGTACAGATCTGTGATTCAACAGTCTTGCACAATTCACAGCACTCACCATAGCACATACCCTCCCCAATGTCTATCACCCAGCCACTCCATTCCTCCCACCCACCCCCACTCCAGCAACCCTCAGTTTGTTTCCTGTGATTAAGAATTCCTCGTATCAGTGAGGTCATATGATACATGTCTTTCTCTGATTGACTTATTTCACTCAGCATTTTGTCCAATGTGTGCATTGCTACCCTGGCTTTTCACATCCATTTGCATGATAAATGTTTCTCCATCCTTTTACTTTCAATCTGCAAGTGTCATTAGATCTGAAATGAGTCTCTTGTAGGTAGGATATAGCTGGGTCTTGCTTTTTTTTGGGGGGGGGGGTGTCTTGCTTTTTTAACCATCCTGTCACTCTAAGGCTTTTAATTGGAGAATTTAGTCCATTTACATTTAAAGTAATTTCTGATAGATATGTATTTATTGCCACTTTTTCCTTGTTTTATGGTTGTTTTGTACTTCTCTGTTCCTTTCTTCCCTTGCTCTCTTCTCTCATAATTAAGTTGGCTTTCTTTAATGATATACTTGGTTTCCTTGGGACTACATCAAAATAAAAAGTTTCTGGGGTGTCTGGCTGACTCAGTCGGTAGATTATGTGACTCTTAATCCCAGGGTAGTGAATTTAAGCCCCATGTTGGGTGTAGAGTTTACTTTAAAAAAATAAGTAAATAAAATAAATAAAAAGCTTCTTCACATTCAAGGAAACAATCAGCAAAAAGAAAAGAAAACCTACTAAATGGGAGAAGATATTTTCAAATTACATCCAATAAAGGGTTAGTATCCAAAATATATAAAGAACTGATACAACTCAACACCCAAAGAATGAATAATCTGATTAAAAAATGGGCAGAAGATGTGAATAGACATTTTTCCAAAGAAGACATACAGATGGCCAACAGACACATGAAAATATGTTCAACATCAGTGATCATCAGGGAAATGTAAATCAAAACTACAATGAGATATCACATCACACCTATCAGAATGGCTAAAATCAAAAACACAAGAAAAAAATGTTGGCAAGGACATGGAGAAGGAACCCTTCTATACTGTTGGTGGGAATGCAAATTGACGTAGTCACTATGGGAAAGAGTATGGATGGAGTTTCCTCAAAAAATTAAAAATAGAACTATTCTATGATTCAGTAATCACACTACTGGGTATTTACTCAAAGAATACAAAAATGCCAATTTGGAAAGATATAGGAACCCCTATGTTTATTGCAAAATTATTTACAATAGCCAAATTATGGAAGTAGCCAAAGTATCCATTGATAGATGAATGGATAAAGAAGAAGTTGTGTATATATACAATGAGATATTTTTCAGCCATAAAAAAGAATGAATCTTGCCATTTGCAACATGGATGGAACTAGAGAGTGTAATGCTAAGTGAAATCAGTCAGTCAAAAAAGACAAATACCATATGATTTCACTCATATGTAGAATTTAAAAAACAAAACAAATGAACAAAGGAAAAAAAGAGAGAAACAAACCAAGAAACAGACTCTTAACTATAGAGAATAAACTTATGGTTACCAGGAGGGAGGGAGGTGGGGGGACGGGTGAAATAGATGATGGGAATTAAAGAGTATACTTATCATGATGATAACTGAGTACTGTATAGAATTGTTGAGTCACTATATTGTACACCTGAAACTAATATAACACTGTACATTACCTATACCAGAATTAAAATTAAAAACTTAAAAAAAAATAATGGGAATCTAGCTATGTTCCCTGCTAGAGGGTTCCCTTTCTGAAAAGCAATCTCAGATCCTAGAGTTATAAAGCCAGGGTACACAAATTTTCCCAAGTGGGGCATGAGGAGCATAGCCACTCATATTTCAATCCCTTCATTCCTGGGCCAATGTATACTACCTACTGGGAACACAGCATCTCATAATGATTACTGATTTAAGGAGTATACTATATTCTGCAGGATGATGCCACATTTCTGCAGGCTAGCTTCTCCAAGCTTGTCCCTCAGCTTTCTGCTTACAAAAATGCTGTTCTCTCATTCTATCAGGTCAGAAGCTGTGACTAAAGAGAAAATATTCTGAAAGCCCTTGTTAGGTCTGTTGTCTGTGCAAGAAAGGCATACCTGTAAACAAAATATATCAATTTCGATCAAAATAAGTTAAGTTGTCACCAAGTTGGCTAGCCAACTTTCTTGAAAGATGGGCCCAGATTGGGCTGTGGTTGTATATTTCAGGTTGTATAGTTGGCACTGACAATGGCCTTAAGTGACTTGAGCCTCAATTTCTGCTGCCATGGTTTCCCTGATCATATTTCTTTGTCGATAGTCTTTTGATCTTCCTTCTTCTGGATCTCTGAACAACCAGCCTACTCATTCCCCATGGCATGAGTCCATATATATTCTTGGCTTGAACGATTTCACTTCCCCCATAAAATGGACGATCAGGTACACCACCTGAAGCTCTGCACATTGGGAGGACTTCTGTTCATCACTGTCTTTCAAGGCCATGCCTAAATGGGGGTATAATGCAGCAGTAGTTCATTTTCAGCTCCCATCCATATACCAAACCAACCCAGGCTTGAATCAAGTTTAGACTTTTTCCCTCCCCATCAACTGATCTTAAGAAACCCTGTGTGAACCGAGAGAGTGGTACATCAAACAGGGATGAATGACAGGTGGTTGAGACACTTGTTTGTGCAACTAAGGTGTCTCTGGCTCTCCTCATGCCTGATTCCAGATGAATGACTTCTATTTTGTGACTTCTTGCTGCTATACCCCACCTTCCTACCACCACCACCACTACTATCACCACACACACACACACACACACACACACAAACTTATGAACCCATTAGTGTGAGATAACACAACTCAAAGTGGACAGTTCTAGCAACACTGTTATATGGTATCCCATGGTCACATGTGTCATATCTACCAAAGCCTAGTAGAATTCCAGGAACTTTTCCTTTGAATGGTGTTGAGTGTGCTGCTGTATGTGGCATGGCACTGCCCTAGAAGTTTAGGGTCTATGTTGCAATTCTCCAAGTAGAGTGTGACATAAAATTCACATGACCTTTTTTCCCACCAGAATTACTCTTTTATTTTTTTTAAAGATTTTATTTATTTATTCATGAGAGACAGAGAGAGAGAGGCAGAGGGAGAAGCAGGCTCCCAAGGAGCAGAGAGCCTGATGCATGACCCTGGGATCATGACCTGAGCCGAAGGCAGACGCTTAACCATCTGAGCCACCCAGGCGCCTGACCAGAATTACTCTTAATAACACAGGTCTTCCAGGGAATGTGGTACAAATGCCAGGGATGTTGGCACTATAATCTGGACATACTTCGGAATCCTTTCTTCTTTTAGCCTCACTTAAAGATGATAGCCTTTCCTGTTACTCAGTAAATTCATTAAATCAGTATTCCAAGTATGATATCATACTATCCCCCAAACCCAAAAGGACCTTCTAGTCATTATAGTTCCTTCTTAGCAGTGGAAGGTGTGAGATGCAATCATTTATACTTTATACTAGAAGGGAAGTATCAGCATGCTTCAGATCACTCTACCCCCTAAAAGTTTCACTAATGTGTCAGGTCCATGAATTTTTTTTAATAGAATTTATTTCACTTCACTGGAGCTCAGATGCTCCTATTCACCTGTCACTTCTTTTCATCTGATCCCAAAATAATATCCTGGGAGATCTGGACAGTATGACAGAAAGCAGAAGAGTTAACATAGCCCTTGAACAAGATCATAAATACTGCTGCCTGTCCTGTAAGAATATGAACTCTTTTTCCAGGCTAAGGATGGAAAAGAATTCAATCTCCAAATCAATGAGCCAAGAGCTTTGACAAATACAGTCAGTATGTACATTTCCCACAGGGAGAAATTTCATATCTACCATCAAATTATCAAGCTTCCCAAAAGGTTAAAAACAATCCGTTCCAAGACAATACTCTTATATTGTCTGTTACCATTAAAAGTTATTAAAGCTTCAAAATCTTATTGACATTCTAAAAAGCATCAGGCAAAGCATATCATAAGTCAAAAACACCTTAAATATATTTATACACATGCATTTTTAATATTGTCCCTTCTCTTGCTAAGTGGGGGTGGAACGCTAACTGGGATAATGTGGTCTCAGGATCCTCAGGGTCACAGGAAGACTGGGGGTGACTGAGTGTGGCAGAGCTCCCAGGCATTGGACGGGGGAAACTGGCTGCAAAGTGTGAGCCCAGGAGTGGGCTCTCAGCTCAGGGTTACAATAAACCATGAACTGGCATAGTCAGGCAACTGCTCTCTGAGCAGGGGCCCAACAAGTGGCAGAACAGGTGAGACCTCCCCTTCCCCTGCCACCTCCCCTGGGAGGGGCAGCATGGAGTCTGCAGGTTTGGAAACTCCAAATAGGGTCACGTGCCAGGCTGGGTGAACATGGAGTTTGGCTAGAGACCAGGGAGGCAGTAGTGATTGACTGCTTTTCTCTGAGGGCTCACTGAGGAGTGGGGCCCTGAGCTTTTGACTCAGGCCGGACATTGGGAGGATGCCATTTTCATTCTCATCCTCTAAAGTTGCACAGAAAGCCTTCAGGAAACAAAAGCCACATAGGGCAAACCAGAGCAGATTACTTAGTAGTCTGGCCCCCTGGCAAGGGCAGTGCAATTCCAGCTGGGGCAGACACTTGAGAATCAGTGTAACAGACCCTTCCCCCAGAAGATCAGCAAGAACATCTGGACAAGACCAAGTTTACCAATCAATGAGATCTGCAAAACTTCAGTGCTAAGGGAATAGAGTACATAGAATTCATGGCTTTTTTCCCATGATTCCTTAGTCTTTGAACTTTATTGTTTTTTTAATTTTTTTCTTTCCTTTTCCAACCAATTTCTTATTTTATCAACTCTTTTTTAAAATCTTTTTAGATTTTCCTTTTTCCAGTTATATTCTATCCCTTTATTGTATTTAATCTTATTTTTGTATATATATTACAATTTTGGGATGCAGTTTCTTCTTACAGACCAAAACACACCCAAAATCTAGTGCATGGCTCTGTTCTATTCACTTGTCTGACCATATTCTCATTTATGTTGTTTTTTTTCTTTTTGTTTTGTTAACGTCCTTATTAATTTTCATCTTTATAGTCCCATTCTATCCTTTCAATGTATTTAATTTTATTTTTGTACATATAAGTTTCTCTCTCTTTACAATTTTGAGATGTAGTTTCCTCTAACAAACTGACCAAAATACACTCAGGAGATAGTGTATTGCTCTGTTCTGTTCACCTGTCTGTTTATACCACTTCCTTTTTTTGTTGTTGTTGTTGTTTTTCCTTTGTTTTTTCTTATCTTTTAATTTCCATTTTTAAAATCCCATTCTATCCTTTCAATGTATTTAATTTTATTTTTGTATATATAAGTTTTCCTTTCTTTACAATTTTAGGATCTAATTTCCTAAAAAACAGGCCAAAATACACAGAATCTAGTATATTGCTTTATTATGCTCACCTGTCTTATTATATTCTCTCTCTCTCTCTTTTTTTTCTCCTGGTTTTGGGTCTCTTCTGATTTGTTTAGTGTATATTTCTCTGGGGTTGTTGTTGCCATCTTAGTATTTTGTTCTCTCATTCATCTATTCTTCTCTGGACAGAATGACAAGATGGAAAAATTCACCTCAAAAAAGAGAACACGAGGCAGTACTGACTGCCAGGGACCTAATCAGTATGGGCATAAGTAAAATGTTGGAACTGGAGTTCAGAATAATGATTATAAAGATATTAGCTGGAGTTGAAAAAAAGCATAGAAGACACTAGAGAATCCCTTTCTGGAGAAATAAAAGAACTAAAATCTAACCAAGTCGAAATCAAAAAGGCTATTAATGAGATGAAATAAAAAATGGAGACTTTAACTGTTAGGATAAATGATGCAGAAGAGAGAATTAGTGATATAGAAGACCAAATAAAGAGTAAAGAAGCTGAGAAAAAGATAGATAAACAACTCTGGATCACAAGGGGAGAATTTGAGAGATAAGTGACACCATAAAGCAAAACAATATTATAATAATTGGGATCCCAGAAGAAAAGGAAAGATAGAGCAGAAGGTATATTGGAGCAAACTATAGTAGAGAACTTCCTTAATCTGGGAAAGGAAACAGGCATCAAAATCTGGGAGGCACAGAGAATCCCTTCACAATCAATAAAAATAGGTCAACACCTGACGTATAATAGTGAAACTTGCAAATCTCAGAGACAAAGAGAAAATACTAAAAGAAGCTCAGGACAATAGCTCTGTAACCTATAAGGGTAGAATCATATTGGCAGCAGACCTATCCACAGAGACCTGGCAGGCCAGAAAGGACTGGCATGATATATTCAGTGTACTTACATGAGAAAAATATGCAGCCAAGAATATTTTATCCACCTAGGATGTCATTCAAAACAGAAGAACTGATAAAAAGCTTCCAGGACAAACAGAAACTAAAAGAATTTGTGACCACCAAACCAGCCCTACAAGAAATGTTAAAAGGGATCCTCTAGGCAAAGAGAGAGTCCAAAAGTAACATAGACCAGAAGGGAACAGAGACAATATACAGTAACAATCACTTTACAGGTAATAAAATAGCACTAAGTTCATATCTCTCAATGTTACTCTGAATGTAAATGGGCTAAATGCCCCAATCGAAAGACACAGGATATCAGATTAGATAAAAAAGGAAGAGCCATCCATATGCTGTCTGCAAGAGACTCATTTTAGACCCAAAGTCACCAGACTTAAAGTGAGGGGGTGGAAAACCACTCATCATGCTAATGGACATCAAAAGAAAGCTGGGGTGGCAATCCTTATATCAGACAAATTAGATTTTAAACCAAAGACTCTAAGAAGAGATGAGGAAGGACACTATATCATAATTAAAGGGTCTATTCAGGGCGCCTGGGTGGCTCAGTTGGTTAAGCGACTGCCTTCGGCTCAGGTCATGATCCTGGAGTCCTGGGATCGAGTCCCACATCGGGCTCCCTGCTCAGCAGGGAGTCTGCTTCTCCCTCTGACCCTCCTCCCTCTCATGCTCTCTCTAACTCATTCTCTCTCTCAAATAAATAAATAAAATCTTTAAAAAATAAAATAAAATAAAGGATCTATTCAACAAGAAGATCTAACAATTATAAATATTTATGCCCCTAACATGGGAGCAGCCAATTATTCAAGCCAATTAATAACAAAATCAAAGAAACACATTGATAATAATACAATAATAGCAGGGGACTTTAACACCCCCCTCACTGGAATGGACAGATCATCTAGGCAGAAGATCAACAAGGAAATAAGTGTTTTGAATGACACACTGGACCAGATGGACTTCACAGATATATTCAGAACATTCCATCCCAAAGCAACAGAAGGCACATTCTTCTCGAGTGCACATGGAACATTCTCCAGAATAGATCACATCCTGGGTCACAAATCAGGTCTCAACTGGTACCAAAAGATTGGGATCATTCCCTGCATATTTTCAGACCACAATGCTTTGAAACTGGAACTCAATCACAAGAGGAAATTTGGAAAGAACATGGAGGCTAAAGAGCATCCTGCTAAAGAATGAATGGGTAAGCCAAAAAATTAGAGAAGAATTAAAAAAAATTTCATAGAAACAAATGAAAATGAAAACACAACTGTTCAAAATCTTTGGGATGCAGCTAAGGCAGCCTAGGAGAGAAGTATATAGCAATACAAGCCATTCTCAAGAAACAAGAAAGGTCTCAAATACACAACCTAACCTTACACCTAAAGGAGCTGTAGAAAGAACAGGAAATAAAGCCCAAACCCAGCAGAAGAGAAATAATAAAGATTAGAGCAGAAATCAAATAGAAACCAAAAGAATAGTAGAACAGATCAATGAAACTAGGAGCTGGTTCTTTGAAAGAGTTAATAAGATTGATAAACCCCTGACCAGACTTATTAAAAACAAAAGAGAAAGTACCCAAATAAATAAAATCATGAATAAAGAGGAGAGATCACAACCAACATCAAAGAAATACAAACAATTATAAGAACATATTATCAGCAACTATATGCCAACAAATTAGGCAATCTGGAAGAAATGGATGCATTCCTAGAGATGTATAAACTACCCAAACTGAAACAGGAAGAAATAGAAAACCTGAACAGACTCATAACCAGCAAGGAAATTGAAGCATTAACCAAAAATCTCTCAAGAGCCCAGGGCTGGATGGCTTCCCAGGTGAATTCTACCAAACATTTAAAGAACAAATTCTTCTGAAGCTCTTTCAAAAAATAGAAACTCTTTCTATGAGGCCAGGATTACCTTGATCCCAAAACCAGACAAAGACCACACCAAAAAGGAGAATTACAGACCAATATCCTTGATGAACATGGATGTAAAAATTCTCACCAAAATACTAGTGAATAGGATCCAATGGTACATTAAAAGGATTATTCACCATGACCAACTGGGATTTATTCCTGGGCTGCAAGTGTGGTTCAACATCTGCAAATCAATCAATGTGATATACTACATAAATAAAAGAAAGGACAAGAACCATATGATCTTCTCAGTAGATGCAGAAAAAGCATTTGACAAAGTACAGCATCCTTTCTTGATTAAAACTCTTCACAGTGTAGGGATAGAGGGAACATACCCCAGTATCATAAAAGCCATATATGAAAGGCCCACAGCGAATATTATTCTCAAATGGAGAGAAATTGAGAGCTTTTCCCCTAAGGTCAGGAACATAGCAGGGATGTCCACTATCACCACTGCTGTTCAACATAGTACTAAATGTCCTAGCCTCAGCAGTCAGACAACAAAAATAAATAAAAGGTATCTGAATCAGCAAAGAAGAAGTCAAACTCTCATTATCATTTTTTGCCTAAAAATCTTTGATTCAGTTAACCATCACCTACCTGTCAATAAGTAAAGAAAGGGAAAATGGTAAGACAAAGTGGGTGATTGGTAAAGCAATGTCTTTGAGAAAAGAAGAGGAATGGAATCCAAAAAGATGTTTTATTTGTTTTGTTGTTTGTGGGTTTTACTTTGTTTGCAGAGTAGATGCTTAACGCAGTTCTTTTAAGTGTTATCACTAAAGCATAAATATATGTTTTATATAATTTATATCAATATAATTTAATATGCCTAATAAAATAGGCTCCAAGTTAGATTGCCACCAATTCAAACTCTGCAATCTATTCTCAGATGGATGTGAATTAAAAGACACAATATTTTCAGTTTCTTTCAACAGAACAGGAAATCCGCACTTAAACAAGAAAGGAAACAACAAAAGCCCATATGACTAAAAAGTTTAGAAACACAATTGATTTCAGGTGAGATTTATGCCTGTGGTTCAAACAAAGTGAACAGGAACCACTTCTCACCTACCTTCTATTTATTGGCCTCATTCTTGGGAGGCCGCCCCCTTGTGGTCCCAAAATGGGCTGCATGTTATAGAGAGCTTGAAAGTGGGGAGAGAGAACTCAGTTGAGTGATTCTCTTACCCTTCAGAAGAAAAATAAGGGGACGAGTTAGTTGAATCACCATCTCCAACTAGATTAGAAACCTCAGAAAAATTTTTAACTCTACTTATTAAACAAATATTTTTTGAGCATCACTGCTTATCAGGCATTAGTAATGCCCCAAAGAACAGAGAAGTATATATCCTGCTTACTAAGGGCATACACACTACTAGAGATATAAAATATAAAGAGGTATACACACTGATTAGTGAATTAATTAGATAATAAATAAAACACAAAAATACCAGGATGGAATAGCTGCTATGCTGAAAAATAAAATAGGGTGACATGATGGAGAGTGACTGATGGCTGTTGTAGATTGGTGATCAGAGACGGCCTCCCTGAGCTATTTAAGATGAGTTCAAGATGATGAGAGTGAGTCAGTCCAACCAAAGATCTGGGGAAACCCAGATTCAGAATGAAGAGATCTTGCAAAGAAACTAATCTTTAATGTTTATGGAACAGAAAGGAGATCACTACATAGTCCTGGAAAAGAGGAGAATTGCATTATATGAAAGTGATAGCAATAGGAGGAGGCAAATGATATAGAGCTTTATAGCCTGAATAAACAGTTAGAATTTAATTCTGAGTATAATGATAAGCATAGATTTAAGGAGGAGAGTGGCATGACCTAGTTACTGACTTAAGAGTCACTCAGGCTATTATGTGAAGATTAGATGATATAAGGGTAAGGGTGGAAGCAAGAGGACTAAAGAGAACTACTGTTTTAGTCTACATAAAATATGGTCATTGCCTGGATGAATGTAAAAATCATTGCAGAAGAAGCAGAAGGAGTTGGCATAAATTTTGGAGGTGGAGTCAATAGAACCTGTTGATTGCTTTGATACGGAGAATAGCCTAAATAGAGGAACTAAAGTTAAATTGTAGACGTTTTTTTCTGGGCTAATGGATAGATTAAGGGGCCATTTATTTGGTATAGGAAAGAATGGAAACAGCAGATTCAGATGGGGGAAATAGGCATCAAGAATTTCATTTGGCTATGGTTATCATCAGATGCTTATAAGGCAATCATGTGGCAATGTTCAGCAGGGAGTTGGACACAAACCTGGTGTACAAGAAAAGAACATGATGGGAAATATAGATTTTGGAGTCATAAGTACATAAAAGGATATTGAAAGATACAGAAATGAACTAGTCAATTCAATGAGAGATTAGGCCAAGAAACTGGATATATAGAAAAGGGAAGGCATCAGGCGCCTGGGTGGCTCAGATGGTTAAGCGTCTGCCTTCAGCTCAGGTCATGATCCCAGGGTCCTGGGATCGAGTCCCGCATCAGGCTCCATGCTCCTTGGGAGCCTGCTTCTCTCTCTCTCTCTCTGTCTCTCATGAATAAATAAATAAAAATCTAAAAAAAAAAAAAGATTAGAAAAGGGAAGGCATCACAGAATAAAAAGGTTAACTGAGGAAGAGAAATCAGCAAAGAGCCTGGGAAAAGTAGCTAGATCAAAAAACTAAGATAAGAAGAAATTCTTTCAAGTAGGAACTAGTTAATTGAGCCAAATATTGATAAAAGGACAGATAAATGGCCACCAAATTTAGCAACATGACCATGACAAGAGCTGTCTCAGCGGTGTGGTGGGGCAAAAACCAGAGAGGAGTAGGCTGAAGAGAGAAAATAAGGTGACCAAGTGGATACAGCGGTGACTATGGTAACTCCACTGGGGAGAGACTCAGGTAGCAAAGGAAGGTTATTTACTCAAGAAAAGAGATACTCTTGGAAGTATATTGATGAACACTATTCTGAAAAAAATTGTTGGAGAATTAATTCATTACAAGTTATGCAATTTTCTCTTTCATCATTAATTCACTGGATTAATATAATGTGTAGTATGCAGTCCAGGATGCTCTCTTAAAATGTAAATAATTATAGAAGTTGTGCATATAATCCAATATAAATTAAAAACAAACAATAATTTTTAAGATTATTAAACTCTTATTCAGCTTCTCAGAATCTGGGTGTTGTGGGACATGAAAGTTCTAATTAGAAGGAAAAGAGTGAATGAAAGCAGTAAAAAAGAAAGGAGAGGGTTACAGAATAGGAAAAGAGGGAATGTAAAAATATGCTAGCAGTTTTCTTCACAATTTCATTTGCATACTCTTGGGCATTATTATACATTTTGGAGGACATCAACTGATAAATTTAAAATTTGAAGTTCTGAGTTTGAATTTTAGTTTTGCCACATAATCTCTGAGATACAGTTTCCATATTGGAGAAAAGAAAGAATAGTATGTCCTGTAAATCTACTTCCCATATAGAGTTTTGTGATGATTTAAAAAAAATAAGGTATTATACATATTGGGAAAAAGAAAGGTCAAACAGAGCCTTGGATACTCTAGTTTGGGTGCAATTAAATGCCATACAGGTGTACATGATCATTCCAATTTATCAAATAAAGAATTGGTTCACTTCATGTTTGAATTTACAAAATTATTTTAAAGTCCTAGGTTCCTTATCAAATTATATTTCTGCTTGATGCAAAATAAGAACTAAGTTAGTTTAAACCCAAAGATTGGAATGTTGGTTGAAGCACATATCTCAGTAAGATGACTCCTGGGAGAATTTATTAGAACAACTCAACAAACATTAAAATGAGTTGCGTGCTGCCTTTGTTTCTCGATATACTTTACACTCCTCGGTATCAATGAACATTGAACTGCACTCACAGAAGAAATCTGTGTGACAAGCTCTTTAGTGCATTGCCATTTCCTAAATGCCTTTCCCATTGACATCTGCTCTGGAATTCTAGACTGCCAACTCAGTACTCCCACCACTGAAGGCCCTATGATGTCTGCTGCATCAAGCAGCATGCCATAAATATTAGCCCAAGCTGTAGAGAAATTCCTGTAAATGAAGATTAAAGAAAACCACTTTGTAATTGGCCGAGCTGTGAAATTCATGTCCCTTCTAATGTCATAAATCAACTTACACTGTACAGTCACTGACTACTTAATTAATAGCTTCACGTTCTGCCAGTCCAGAGAGGGTCACCAAGGACAAGAAATAAAAGGTGCAAAATTTCTACCAACCTCTGTATTACTCTTAGCATCAAAATATTGTCACATTAACAAAAATAATTACTGAAACAGCATCAGACATTTTTCAGAAGCTAAGAAAAAATAGGGTTTTTTCTCTTTGCATATATTTCCTGTCTTCTCTGTAGCCTACTACATGTATTTTTATGAATAGCAATCTAATAGAGCCAGCATCTCTAGTAAGAAATGAGCTGTATTTATATAGTGTCACTGATTTTCATAATTTTATACTTAAATGTATAAAATGTACTTAAGGTTTAAACCCAACAACAGAATTCTCAGTCCAGGGAATAGATTATAGGCAGAATAATTTAAATGGCAATTAAACAATCATTTAGTATATCTTAATACGATTAATGTAATCTTTCACTAAAGTTTTCCTGATTAATTCACCAAACAGTGAGAAAAAGTTCTTTGCTACATCTGGAAAACACTGATAAATATAGCTTATAAATAGGGAGGAAATCGAATTAGTATGAGAAATGTTGGAAGAGAGTTACAAAGAACTACGAGCATCAGTTACACTCTATTAAGATAGGTAGAAAAAGTATTAAACAGTCTTGTTAGCCAATTTGAATTTTTATTTAAAAATGTATCTATTTCTGAAATGGAGTTTACATTTTAAATCGTTATTTAAAATATGATTTCTAAGATTCAAATTGTGTTTTAATGCTTATATTCGTCCTCAGTCATTAAGTCCATCCATTACTAACAGGCTGGTGCTAGAACTGGTATTTCAAAATTGGAGTAACCAAGAAGGAAGATATATTGACCTGACATAGCTACTTCTGCTCTTAACCTGTGAATTTCAAAAACTGGCCTGGTGAATATCAGGACTAGCGGCTGTAGTTACATCTGCTCTCCAGGTTTCCTCTCCAAGGGAAGAAAATAAAAAAGCCAAATCAATTTAAATTCCACAGAACTTTTCTTTGCTATTAAGATAATGTGGGTTGCCTGGGTGGCTCAGTCAGTTAAGTGTCTGCCTTTGGCTCAGGTTATGATCTCAGGGTCCTGGGATCGAGCCCCGCATCAGGCTCCCTGCTCAGGGGGAAGCCTGCTTCTCCCTCTCCCTCTGCCTGCTGCTCCCCCCTGCTTGTGCTCTCTCTCTCTGTGTCAAATAAGTAAATAAAATCTTTAAAAATAAAATAAAGAATGTATTTTCTACAGATTAACAGAGGAAGTAGCATAATATTGTATTAACATGCAAGCTTTATAGTCGCATTTCCTGTGTTCTTAATCAGGTACCACTAGCTATTAGCTATATAATCTTGACTTAAGTAATCCCTCTTGGTCCCTGTTTTCTCATTTTTAAAATGGAAATGATTGTAGGAACTACATTTGTAGAGACTGCTACTTTTCTCTCATTGTCAACTCTTCTTTTAAAGTAATACCTAATTTTTAGCTGAGTGCATGGTCACCTGGGGGAAAAAAATTTATCAGACCCTCCTCCTCATAGGTGTGGCTGTATCAGTGAGTTATAGCAAATGAGATGTAAGTGGAAGAGATGAGTATAATTTTCAAGAAGCACTCTTTTTTTTATTATGTTATGTTAATCACCATACATTACATCATTAGTTTTTGATGTAGTGTTCCATGATTCATTGTTTGCGTATAACACCCAGTGCTCCATGCAATACCTGCCCTCTTTAATACCCATCACCAAGCTAATGCATCCTCCCACCCCCCTCCCCTCTAGAACCCTGTTTGTTTTTCAGAGTCCATAGTCTCTCGAGGTTCATCTCCCCCTCCGATTTCCCCCCCTTCATTTTTTCCTTCCTGCTATCTTCTTTTTTTTAACATATAATGTATTATTTGTTTCAGAGGTACAGGTCTGTGATTCAACAATCTTACACAGTTCACAAGAAGCACTCTTAAAGACCAAAGAAAATACTCTTCTTAATTCCTTTCCTACTTTAATTGGCTGCCATGCAGACATTATGACCTGACCTGGAGCACCCATATTGGACCACAGGTATACTTGGGAATAGAAGTCACACCTATTAAAGCAATGAGACACATGGAGCCTGGGTCCCTGATGCTATAGAGCATCATTCCAGCCCCTGATGTCTATGTCATCGAGGACAAGCCTAGTGGCTTAAAATAGAAAGCATTATTTCTTAATCATGAAACTTTTCCATCTTGGGTCAATAAAAGGCTCTGCTTCATCTTGACCTAAACAGAGACTAAAGCTGATGGAAACTTCACCGCATTAGAATACCATCTTCAAAACAAGAGAAAGACAAGAGAATGAAGTGTGTGTCAGATCTTAAAGGCTTCTTCCCAGAAATGACACATTGCTTCCACTCATAATTGTCTTGGCTAAGACAAGTCATATGGTCATGTCTAACATCAAGGGCTTGGAGAATTACAATCCTACCCAGTACCTGGAAGGAGAAGAATCAGAAACATCACTGAAGAACACTAATGATGATCACAACCTTCTACTGTGGCACATTTAAGTTAGAAAAAAAATGTTCTACTTGTGTAAACCATTGTTACTCTGTGTTTCTTATCCCTTGTGATCAAACCTAAACTTACCATGCTATAAAGATTAAAGGAGATGGAATTCATGAAGTGGCTCACCCTGCCTAGTACATGATAACCACTGGGTAAAAGTAAGCCACAACCTCATTTTTATTATATTGGAGTATCACAGTAGTCAGAGGTGAATGTTTTAATATGTGAGCAGAATTCATACTCGGGTTCCATGTATTTGCTATCCCCAAGTCAAAAATCATTGTCCAAAAATTAACTGTGAGTTAAGTAATGTGTTTGGCAGTTGTAGTTTTGGCAAGGATGTGGGATATAAGGAAGCCCTCCTGCTGGAGCTGTCAGTACTTCTCAGTTGGAACGTCTCAGGAGCCTGTTTCAGAAGAACATGATGAAGTACTTCTATCTGTGCCAGAATGCAGCATCTCAAAGAATTTCTAGATCTGCTTACAAGTGAAGATGCCTTGCCTAGTACAGTTTCTCAAATTTTCCCACAAGGGAGAAGTCAGCCTCTACAAAATCGCAACACATATTTTCACCTTCATACAGACACACACAGATTCTCTGAATCAACAAGATCTTGGAGAAATTAAAAATACATACTATTTGAGAAAAGGTTAGGACCCCAGTTTAATTCTGTACCAAAGTGTTTTTCTTGCAGATTTTTAGATATCAAGATAGATAGAATGAAGATATGAAGAAGGAATTACAGTGAGAAAGGATAATGTCTTCTTTCCTTTTATTTAGTTCCTCTAGCACTATTATTTTCTGTTTTTACTTTTAAATGAACTTTTACCTTTACAACAAGGAAAAAAAGCAATATAAATCTCTGTCTCATAGACTACAACATTACATTCCCTGTTGTGTCAAGAGAAAAAAGAATGTCAAATCCCCACATCTTATCTTACATGTTACACTGTTTATAGTGTCCAAATCTTTATTGTTTACTAATCCCAAGTTTTGCCCCCATATAGCCACATTCGGGGATGTCTTGTCTGTCTAGAATACTATTATCCACAGTAATCCAAAATGTCATCTCTAAAAAGAAAATGTGACCATGATTCATCCTCATTTAAAACTCTAAAATGGAATGACAAAGAAATCAGTTTTCCAATCCTCTTCATTTGATAATCTATAGTTCACGTTACTTATTATTGGAGTCTGTTCAACAATTTTGGAGTCAAGGAGCACTAATATGTTTTAGCCATCTTGAATCTTTTCTCAATACAATTTTCTGATGTACAAAATAAAATGCACTATATATTCATACTCGCTGGATTAGATTTGTCACTAATCATAAAAGTGATTTGCTTTAAAAGCAGTTATGTAGGGTTCCCCGTGTAGCTCAGTCAGTTAAGCATCTGCCTTTGGCTCAGGTAATTATCCCAGGGTCCTGGGATGGAGCCCCACATTGGGCTCCTTGCTCAGTGGGGATCCTGCTTCTCCCTCTCCCTCTGCTTGCCCCTCGCCCTGCTTGTGCTTTCTCTCTCTCTCTGTCAAACGAATAAATAAAATCTTTAAAAATAAAAATATAAAACAAAATATCTACTGTTCTATATAATATCCACACTAAAGGTGTTGGTAATTTAATCCCACTTTATAACCTTTGTTCATTTTCATCTAAATTCTCATTGACATAGAATATAAATAATAGGAAACCAAAATTAGAGAAATTGATATGGGATGTTGACTTACTGATTTTATGGTGTTAAAACAGAAAAGAAAGAAGAAAGAAAGAAAGAAAGAAAGAAAGAAAGAAAGAAAGAAAGAAAGAAAGAAAGAAAGAAAGAAGAAAGAAAGAAAGAAAGAAGAAAGAGAAGAAAGAAAGAAAGAAAGAAAGAAAGAAAGAGAAGAAAGAAAGAAAGAAAGAAAGAAAGAAAGAAAGAAAGAAAGAAAGAAAGAAAGAAAGAAGAGAGAGAAAGAAAGAAAGAGAGAAAAGAAAGAAAGAAAGAAACTGCAGTATGATGTGGTAGATCAGAGCAGGTCAACTCTCTCACTGCCACAACTAGCAATAGCTGGATAAATTACAAAACTCTGGTTTTAAAGTTTTCAGGGATTTCTGTAAGTAAGGAGGATTGTTAGATGAACTAAAATGCCAGAAAGAATAGAACTTTGTCAAGATAAGCTGATGATTACCAGCTGTGTCTTTTCTCTGTGGGCATTTGGCAATCTTCTATGTAAGGTTTTTGTACTCGTCCACACTTCAGTTTTTCCTAGGCAGAAAGTCTCTAATGGGGAAAAGAGATGCCAACAATGTTTTAAGTACCCATATGGAGCTGGAGAGGATAAGATTGGGGCTTAAAACTTCTAAAGTTCTAGGACTATCAGAAAAATTATACAATTACATTCTGTATTAGACTATAATAAGTCAAGGATAATGTTATAACTTCTAGAGTTACCATATAATAATAGTGATAGAATGTATAATAGATTAATGAAATTTTTAAAAATGGAGTATTTTTTTAAAAATCTGATGAATCTAAAATAAATCAAAAAAAAAAGGTGGGAAAGGAACATAAAAAATGGGCCTAATGCAGATTACTACTGCAGTAACAATATATGTCCAAATACATCAATAATTAAATTAAAAGTAACTAGAAAAAATACTCTAATTAAAAGAATATAAGGGTATTATTATTAAAAGGACTACAAGTATAGATTAAAATTAAAATTAAAATTAAAATTAAAAACCCACCCCAAAAAAGGGTGGGGACTCACAGCAACAAGCTCATAATCTCAACAACCTACTATGGATCCAACCAACTAGTTCACAGTCTTACCCATGAACCACATAGGTTTCCTCACCTATGAACTCCCCACAAATGGCCTATGAGCTTCCACAGGTGGTACATGGGAGCTCCTAAAGACAGTACATGAATATTATCAGCTAGCTTGACTCTACTACATTGGGAAAAGGTGCAAAGTCTTGAACATTTTAAGGCACTAATCCAGGGAAAATAAACTATGAGGCTATGAACACCTGGCCAGGCTTTGTGGGATTAAGAGAAAACATAAAACCCTGAGACATTTTCCTAAAAAGGGAACAAGTGGAGTGAAGCGGACACATCCATAGAGAAGGTCTGAGAGACTATCAGATTCTCTAGTAAGGCAGAATAGTGAAAGTCTTTCCTGAAGCCTGTCAAAAAGACTAGATGAGATGACTCTTTCTTCAAATGTAAAAACAGCAATGGAAGGCTTCAAAGTATATGAAGAATCAAGGAAACATGACACTACCAAACAAACAAACAAACAAACAATAATAAAACAAATCGCTATGGTTGATCCCCCCCCCCTGCCAATATGGAGATCTATAAATTCTCTGAAAAAGAATTTGAAATAATTGTTTTTAAAAAGCTCAGTGCTACAATAGAACACAGACAGACAATTAAATGAAATTAAAAAAAAATACATGAACAAAGTGAGTTTAACAAAGAGGTAGAAATCATAAATAAGAACCACAGAAATTCTGGAACTGAAGAATACAATGGATGATCTAAAAAAAAAAAGTCAATTGAGGGCTTCAACAGCAGACTTGATAGAGCAGAGGAAAGAATCAGCAAACTTGAAGACAGATAATTTCAAATTATTAGATGAGAAGAACAAGAAGTAAGAAGGCAAAGAAGTGAAAAAAAAGCCTACAGGACTTATGGTAAACCATCAAGTGAATCAACTTAAATATTTTGGGAGTATCAAAAGTATCATAGAAACAGAAACAGATAGATATCATATTTAAAGAAATAATGACAGAAGATGTCTCAAAACTAGAGAGGGAAATGAGCCTTCTGATCCATAAAGACCAAATTTCAAATAGATTGAACATAAAGAGGCCTTCACTAAAACACATTATTATCAAAATTTTTAAAGGCAGTGACAAAGAGAGAATTTTGAAAGCAGCAAGAGAAAAGACTCATCACATGCAAGGGAACCAAGAAAAAAATATGAACGTTTTAAACTCAATGGTAAAAGTAAGTATAAAGTCAAATTTAGAATACTCTAATACTGTAATGGTGGTGTTTTAATCACTTTTAGCTCTAGTATAAAAGTTAAAAAGACAAAACATTAAAATAACTTTACCTATGATAATTTCTTAATGGTTACATGATATAACAAGATGTATATAACAAGATATAACAAGATGTAAACAAGATGTACATGCATACCATAAAGTATCAGGGCTAGAGAAAAACAAAAATGCACAGTTTTGCATGCAAATTAGAGTTAAGTTTCTATCACCTTAAAATAGACTGCTATGACTATAAAATATTTAATGAAGCCTCATGGTAATCACAAAGAAAAAATCTGTAGTAAATACACAAAAGATAAAGAGAAAGAAATCAAGGCAGACCATTATTAAAAATCATCGAATAACAAAGGAAGAGAACAAGAGAAGAAAGGAACAAAGGAACTACAAAATAATCACAAAACAACTAACAAAATGTCAATAGTTAGATCTTACCTAGCAATAATTATTTTAAATGTATACTAATTAAATCTCCAATTAAATTAAAGGGAGTGGTTAAATGAATAAAAAATACAAGACCCAACTATATGTTGCCAAAAAGATATTCACCTTAGCTTTAAGGACACATATAGGTTAAAAGTAAAGGGATAGAAAAGATAAGCCATACAAATAGTCACCAAAAGTGATTAGAGATGGTGATACTTATATCAGACAAAATAGACTTTAGGTTAAAACTGTCAAAGAGACAAAGAATGACACTATATAGTGCTAAAGGGGTAAATGCATCATGCGTATATAACAATTGTAAACATATATGCATCCAACATCAAACCACTTAAATATATAACCCAAATACTAAAAAAATTAAAGAAATTGGCAGTAATAAAATATTGGTGGGAGACTTTACTACTCCACTCTATACAATGGCTAGATCATCCAGACAGAAAATCAATAAGGAAACAGTGGAGTTTAACACTACAGACCAAATGAACCTAACAGACATATAGACCATTCTATCCAAAAGCAGCAAAATACATATATTTCTCAAGTGCACTTGGAACAATCTCCAAGATAGATTATAACAAAACAAGTTCTAAAAAATTTGAGAAAATTGAAATATATCATGTATCTTTTCAGTTTACAATGGCATGAACTAGAAATCAATAACAAGAGGAAAACTGGAAAATTCACAAATATGTGGAAATTAAACAATACAATCTGAAACAACCAATAGGTGATGAAAGAAATCACAAGGAGAATCAAAAAGTATCTTGAAACAAAAAAATATGGAAATACAATATACCAAAACTTATGGAATACAGAAAAAGCAATTCTGAAAGTCCTAAGTTTATAGCAATGAAGATTACATTAAAAAATATATATATATATCAAACAACCTACCTTTACACATCTAGGAACTAGAAAAAGATGAACAAACTAAGAACAAAATTGGTGAAAGGAAATAATAAAGATTAAATCCAAAATAAATTAAATTGAAATTTAAAAAAATCAATAATAAAGATAAGGTAATAAAAATAAAGAGGTAAGGTAATATTATTACCTTACCCTAATTATTACCTTACCCTAATAAAGGTAAGGTAATAATAATAAAGAGTTGGTTTTTGAACAGATAAAGAAATTTAAAAAACTTTAAGCTACATTAAGAAAAAATAGAGAAAACAAAATTAAAAAATGAAAGAAGGGAATTACAACTAATACTACCGAAATACTTAGGATCATAAGAGACTACTATAAACAATTATATGCCAACAGATTGGAAAATAAACTAAAAGAAATGAATTAACTCCTAGAAACACACAGCCTACCAAGACTGAATCATGAAAAAAAATAGAAAATTGGAAAAGACTAATTTCTAGTAAGAAGATTGAAAGAAATCAAAAAACCTCCCCCAAACCAAAATAATAATAATAATAAGCCCAGGTCCAGATGACTTCACTGGTGAATTCTACCAAATATGTAAAGAAGAATTAATTAAAATCCTTTTCAAACTCTTTCAAAAAATTGAAGAGGAGGGAATACTTCCAAACTCCTTTTACAAGGCCAGACAAAAATATTACAAGAAAACTAGAAACCAATATGCCTGATCAATATATATGTAAAAATCCTCAACAAAATACTTCCAAATCTAATTCAAGAGCACATTAAAAAAAAATTATATGCCATTATCAAGTGGGATTCATCCCTGGAATGCAAAGATGGTTCAACATACTCAAATCAATAACTATAATACACCACATCAGCAGAATGAAGGATAACTATGCTACCTAGAGCAATCTACACATTTAATGCAATCCTTATCAAAATACCATCAATTTTCTTCAAAGAAATGGAACAAATAATCCTAAAATTTGTGTGGAACCAGAAAAGACCCCGAATAGCCAGAGAACTGTTGAAAAAGAAAACCAAAGCTGGGGGCATCACAATGCCGGACTTCAAGCCCTATTACAAAGCTGTAATCATCAAGACAGTATGGTACTGGCACAAAAACAGACACATAGATCAATAGAACAGAATAGAGAGCCCAGAAATGGACCCTCAACTCTATGGTCAACTAATCTTCGACAAAGCAGGAAAGAATGTCCAATGGAAAAAAGACAGTCCCTTCAACAAATGGTGTTGGGAAAATTGGACAGCCACATGCAGAAGAATGAAACTGGAACATTTCCTCACACCACACACAAAAATAGACTGAAAAAGGGTGAAAGACCTAAATGTGAGAAAGGAATCCATCAAAATCCTTGAGGAGAACACAGGCAGCAACCTCTTCAACCTCAGCTGCAACAATTTCTTCCTAGGCACATCGCCAAGGACAAGGGAAGCAAGGGCAAAAATGAACTATTGGGAGTTCATCAAGATAAAAAGCTTTTGCACAGCAAAGGAAACAGTCAACAAAACCAAAAGACAAACGACAGAATGGGAGAAGATATTTGCAAGTGACATATCAGCTAAAAGGCTAGTATCCAAAATCTGTAAAGAACTTATCGAACTCAACACCCAAAGAACAACTAATCCAATCAAGAAAGGGGCAGAAGACATGAACAGACATTTCTGCAAAGAAGACATCCAAATGGGCAACAGACACATGAAAAAGTGTTCAACATCACTTGGCATCAGGGAAATCCAAATCAAAACCTCAATGAGATACCACCTCACACCAGTCAGAATGGCTAAAATTAACAAGTCAGGAAACAACAGATGTTGGCAAGAATGCGGATAAAGGGGAACCCTGCTACATTGTTGGTGGGAATGCAAGCTGGTGCAGCCACTCTGGAAAACAGTATGGAGGTTCCTCAAAAAGTTGAAAATAGAACTACCTTACAACCCAGCAATTTCACTACTGGGTATTTACCCCAAAGATACAAATGTAGTAACCCGAAGGGGCACATGCACCCCAATGTTTGTTTATAGCAGCAATGTCCACAATAGCCAAACTGTGGAAAGAGCCAAGATGTCCATCAACAGATGAGTGGATAAAGATGTGGTATATATATATACAATGGAATATTATGCAGCCATCAAAAAAAAGGGAAATCTTGCTATTTGCAACTATGTGGATAGAACTAGAGGGTATTAAGATAAGTGAAATAAGTCAATCAGAGAAAGACAAGTATCATATGATCTCACTGATATGAGGAATTTGAGAAACAAGACAAAGAATTATAGAGGAAGGGAGGGAAAAATGAAACAAGACAAAACCGGAGAGGGAGACAAACCATAAGAGACTTTTAATCTCAGGAAACAAACTGAGGGCTGCTGGAGTGGAGGAGGGTGGGAGGGATGGGGTGGCTGGGTGATAGACATTGGGCAGGGTATGTGCTATGGTGAGCGCTGTGAATTGTGTAAGACTGATGAATCACAGACCTGTACCCCTGAAACAAATAATACATTATATGTTAATGAAAAAAATTAATAAAATAAAATAAAAGAATATCAAAATAAAAAAATAAAATCTCATAGTTCTCGTTTCATTTTTAACTATTTCACTCATTGATATTAAACTATTTGCCAAGAATTTCAATTCCATCATCATTTCAGCCTTGAAAAGGATAAAGTCTGTGATTTTACTAACAATAATAAAGCTCTTTTGAAAATTATCTTTGCTTCTAAGATTGCAAAAGGAAAACAACTTATTGTAACAACATATTTAGCACTATGGAATTCATTTATTCCCAATGCCTTAAAAATCTTAAAGATCTAAGATTTCAAGTTTGGTTTTATTAGTAGAATTCATAATTTATCACATTATTGACATTAAAGAATTAACAGAGCAGTGTTTGGATAATCTGAATGTAGTTTTAATGAATTGTTCTCCATTTTCCACCTTGCATGCCTCTGTTATATACATCAATTTCATTTTCTATATATGTTCCCATGCTCTGTAACATATATAAATATGTTTATCTTCTTTTAAGATAAAAATCCACATGATTTATGATAATTCTTAGAAATTATTGTAAATTTAGAAAATACACTGTATGATTTTACATGTTTTAGCTCTGTGCCTCAGTTAACTGTTTTTTTTTTTAATACAGGTGTCAAATGCACCCCAAATTAAGTAATTCAGATGCCATGAAGATAATCTGTCTTAACAAACTGCATTTCCTAGAAAACTAATATATAATTTTTCCTGTTTTTTTTTCACTTTTTTCTATGTATTTTTTGTGTCTTTTATCCTTGTTTAGAGAAAGAAAACCAAAAGTTGAAATGTCTTTCAATTTATTTTGAAAAAAACAATTTAGCTTTAATTTATATTTTAACATGCAATCTCTGATCAACCCTCTTTTGCCATTTAAAATATTTAACAGAGCCATTCTTAATAGAATATGAGTATTACAGCCATACATAGGAAGTAGAAGTAGAGATACGGACAAAATAATACAGTGTGATTTCCACTTCCTCTTAATATATATCATTAAAAGAACAGGAATGAGAATCACAAAAGTGCAGTGAGTGACATGTGGAAGTTATGAGATTTTTTAATACTATTTCTTTCAATTTGCTAATAGGGAACTGGACTTTTAGGACTTGTGTGAATGTTTCTCAAAGACAGCTTTCTATATATTGACCAAGACAACTTTTTACATTTCTTTAAGCTTGACTAAACTTCAGACTGGCTTTTTCCTGACTTTTGGCCTGACTTCCCATTTCTTAAAGCATTTATTTAAAAAAAAAAAAAAAAAAACTTGCAACTGTATATTTTTCTTTGCTTCTTTAAGATGTATACTTTCTGTTTTTTTTAAGCCTCTTGCCAGTTTTATAACCTAGGAATGTTATTCTCAGGACTTGGACCCTTCTGTTTGAAATGTAAACATCAAGGGAGAGAGCATCCCTATTTCTCGGTCTCTGTAGGAGGGTAGAAGCCTGCCTTTGGTGCGTGTTTTGCTTCTGGTTGTAAAACTACCTCTAGTCATAAAAAATACTAGAAAGTTTACTTTTCCTTGGGGTAAAGCCAATTAACAACACAGCTGGCCTGTGCTGTCGCTCTCACCATAGAGCTTAAAAATCATCCCGTTTTTTTTTTCAGGGGAATTAAATTCAAACTGTGTTCTGGTCTCTGTCCCCTATTGCAATAGCCTTGAATAAAGTCTTCCTTGCCTATCTAACTTTGCCGAGTGCATTTTTTGCTTTGACAATAGCTACATATATTTACTTTAGTACTACCTATATAGCTACCACCTTGCCAAAGATCTACAATCGATGTATTTTATTTCTTTAATTAAATTAAATGAAAAATTTGCATAGAACATTTTATTGACAGGTAACTCTTTATTGGGTTATCAAAAAGGTTATCAACATGTGACATATTAAATAGCAAAATGCAATTTTTAATTTCTAAATGTTAATGGTGCAGTCCCAACTGACTTTTAACTAAATTGTTCACAAAAGGAGACAATAATTAGCACCTATGGAGTCTTTTCCTATGCCAGATATTGTGTATAGTTAAAAACCATAAAATAGGTTATATAATTATCCACATTTTACAAATGAGGAAATTGTGGCTTAAGGAGGTTAAATGGTTTGCCCAATGTCACAAAGCTAATAAATGATATGTTCAAAATCTAACATAAGTCTGTCTGATCTCAATGAATTCTTTTTCCATTAGTCCACATTCTAGCCTTAGAATCACTGAATCATTAATTTGAACAAACTAACTTAAAATAAGGTTACTCTTAAGGAATTTATACCAATTCATCAAATATAAGTGTCTGTAGGCAATTCATTTGAGTAGACATTAATTCCAATAAAGATTTTATAATCAGGAAGCTAGTGTCTGATCAGTATTTTGGAAATTTGCAAATTAAAATACATCTAGACACCTGGTCTTGTCACCTATGAAAGCTCATCCATTTATTCTATAAATATTTTATTTATTTCCAAAAGAAATAGAAATAATGTTAAACTCTGAGAAAGTCCATCAGAAAAACTCTATCTGATATTCAAAGGGTGGAAGAACTTTACCAAAAAGTTCAGGAAGTTCAACAGAGAATCATTGAGGTCAAAGAAAAAATTAATTAAATTTGGCATCTATATTCGATAAGGTATCCTTGTTCTCCCCACCTCTGTGCTGCCATTGGGTACGTATTCTTTTCGAAATATCTTTTGTGGATATAGGACACTTCAAAGTGGCAGTCGAGGGTAACCATGTTGAAGCAGTTGCTTTGATGAAGCTATACTGATAGTGAGTATTCTGATGAGGTTTTAAAAACAAGCCTTTGAACTCATTTGTCTTATCTCCATGTAATCTATGAAACTTTTTTTCTAACTTACCCTCAGCCTTGGTTCATTGCTGAATGTCTCACCCAACCAAATTCCTACCTTTTGAAGAGATTGAAGATAGGGTAGGTGTGAACATGGAAATCATTACAGTGAAAAGACCATGTTCCACTCAGACTCCCTCTTCACGGCCAATGCACCCAATTCCTAGCTACCAGGAATTTCCCTCCTGGTAGCCCAATAGCTGCTTCCCTCATGAATTTTCCCTTGGTCACAAGGAAGTAACTTGCTCAAGATTATACTTCATCCCAGAAGGTGGCCATGGCCAATGACTGGCTGATGAAAGAACACATAAATTTGGGACATCTTTGAAATGGCATGCCAGCCCTAGAACATGCAGTATGATTGGCTAAGGCCTCAGTTGTAAATGCACCACTGATCAGCTTCTCTCTCTTCATTTTCTGCATTCCTTTTTTTTTTTTTTTTTTGGATTGTATATTGCCCAAGAGCACTTCCAGGGAACCAAGTCTATGACATCCCTTGAATTTTGCATGACCTGAGACTCAAATTTTCTGACATTACCCTTAACATTCCATTGAGAAATTGATTTTCTATGTCATAATGGCACATCATAGGTTTTTCTTCCTAATTTAAAAACATACTAAATTTTCTCTGCATTTGTTACTGTCTAGTAATTCTGGCTTCATCTATTTGGCTTACATATTGTGAGGGTAGAGGGCAGGGATAGGAATGTAGGAGAGGTAGAAGACGTTAATTTTGCTACAGTTTAATCATTTTCTCTCAATGTCAGATGTTCAAAATTTCAACTCTTATATCAGAATTCAATGCAAATAATCTCTCATTATACATATAATGCAAACTCTTAAAAATCTGAAACAAATAAATGTATTATGGGGAAAAGACCCCCTTAATTGAGTTTGGGGACAACAAATAATGAGTTTTTGTAGCAGACAGTGGTAGGGGCTTATGGAGATTTGTAGTACAGTCTCTAATAGAAATTGTCCCCAAGATTCCAATGAAAATATAAAACCTTGGGGGGAATAAGTCTTGCCTTTAAGCTCTACTTACTCAGATTCTTCTCCTGATATTGCAGTATATCCACATGAATAAAACATTGTTTAAAACTCTAATAAGTCAAACGTTACACACTACTGCAATGCTTGGAAAGTAGCACACTCTCAACATATATTTTTTTAAGGAAGTTAATTAATGATGGTTTGCATGCAGTAATGGACTAAAAGGAACTAGCAGAGACAAAGCAATATTTTTCCAGCCTGAATGCCTCTGCCACAGAAGATGAGAAAAACATGTGCCTCAGCCCACTGGTATCATTTTTTTTCTTTCTTTTTTTTTGGGAGAGGAGCGGTATTTGTGTTGTTTCTAAAATGTTAAGAGTGATTATCAAAAGCACATTAAATACCAAAGTGCATTAAATAATATGAAAGTACAAAAATTTACAAAATAGTGTGATAGGTCCCATATACCTATCATCCAGATTTAACAGATATTAGAATTTTGCAATATTTACTTCAAAAATTTTATTTAGAAATAAATATAACAGATGTAGCTAAACCCCTACTCTGAATTTTTCTCCCTCCATCAACAACAAAAAAAACCCCACTATTGTGAATTATGAATATCATGCTCATTGAATGTTTTATATTTAAAAACATTTAAATGGTTTAAATGTATATAAATGATATCATGCCATATGCAACTGTTTGCAGTTTGCTTTTATACCATATTGATGTATGTAGATGTGTCTAATTTATATCAATCAGCATGCATTCCAAAATAAAGAAATTACAGCTTATTTTACTAAGGGATAGTTGGGTTGTTTACACTTTCAAGACTCTTAAAAATATTGTTTTAATAAACATATTTAGACACATTGTCTTGTGTAAATGAGGACACATTTCTCTCTATAAACATTTAGAAATAAAATTGGTTTGTAGATTATGCATATCTTCAATTTCACTAGGTAGTGACAGTTGTTCTCCAAAGTTGTTCTATCAATTTACACTCCCACCAGCACTGCATATTAATTCACTACTTCTTCCCAATCTTTGCCAAAATATAGTGCTAACTTGAGCTTGAAGTGGTATCTCATTATGGTTTAATTTTAAATTATCTTACCATTAAGAAAGTTGATCATCTGTTTGTTGGATATGAAAGTTTTCTTTTGTGTGATTTGCATGTTCATATTTTTGCCTATTTTTTCTAATTGACATGCAAGACTTTTTATTTAAAATACATGATACCGCATATATATTTTCTTAATTTGTGGCTTGTTATGGTTGCTGCTATTCAAATGTTTTTTATTTGAATGAAATCAAATTGGTTCATATTTCCCTTTGTGACTTATAATTGGTATATAATAGTGATTAAAGAGCGTAGACTCAGGAGACAGGCTGCCAGGATTAAAAATCCACCTCTACCATATATTGGGGAAATGTTTTTTCCAAGTTAAATGCTATTTCTTCATCTGGAAATAGGAGTGGTAATAGAAATTACTTCTAAGGTCTTTATGAGGATTGAATTACTTAGCACATGTCAGGTGCTTAAAACAAGGCCTTAAAACAAGGAAAACAGTTCTCCCAAAGAGGCTTAGTGATTACTATAATTGCTATTAGTAGTAGTGGTGGTGGTAATACTATTATCATTCAAGAACTACTTCTCCAGCAGTTTAAGTTTCACGTATATTTATTTTGTTAATGTTCAATTTTGCTTTTCACATTTGGATATTTAAATTATCAAGATTTGATTGAGATATGAGAAAAAAATTTACTTTTATATAAATATTCAGTTGTTCTAATCAAGACTATTTATTGAATAGTTCACCAGTTTCCCACTGATGTGTAATACCACCTCTGTCATATTTCATGTTATCAGATCTATTTATTATGTATTCTATTGTAGTAGTCTAGAGCCTTGTGCAAATGCCACCTGGATTTAATTATTATAGCTTTTTTTTTTAATAATTGTTACCTAGCATTAAATCCCTTTGTTATAACTCTTCAGAAATTCTTGATAATACTTGAAACTTTATTCTTCATATGAATTTTAGGGTCAGCTTATTAAAAGTCTCTGAAAATTCTTTTGGAGTTTCAGTTGAATATTTAAGTAAACTTGAGAAAACCTACATCTTTTAATATTGAGCCTCACCATGTATGAGTATATACCAGGCACTATTCTAAAGACTTCCCTTGTTTTAATCCACTTAACTTTTAAAATAACCTTGAGGTAAATGCCATCATATCCCCATTTTCAGTTGAGAGTATGGACTAGATCCATATATGAGGAACACAAAGATAAAAAACCATGTCCCACTTCTCAAGGAGCTTATAAGTTCAAAGAAAACAAAAACATGTAAACCAACAATGTCAGTAAAAGATAAATGTAATTATAATGAGAAGAATATACAAGATGAAATGGAAGCAGAATAGAGTCTTGGGAGAAGTATAAGTGTGTAACAAATGGGCAAAGGGAAGGAATTCAAAATTGAGTAAAAATCAGGACAAAGAATATAAAAAATCAGGAGGAAGTTCTATGTGGAATGGACACTGCAAATACTTGTTTATTCCTGGAGTATAGAAGACAAAGAAGTGAAGGAGGATGAGGGCTCAAATGAGGAAGGAGCTGTTGAAGTCAAATTTGAGCAGGAGAATAAGATTTACACGTTAGTATGACAGCACTGAGGGAAGGCCAAGAATGGAGGCAGGAAACATAGCAGAGAAGCTATTGCAGCAGTTCGGGGAGGTACGGATGTTTGCACAAGGTGTCTGCTGTGTTGATAGAATTGGCAAGGTTTGTTTCTGATTCACAGGTGTGTATGTGGCAGCAGGTGAGGAGGCTAAAGCAGTTTCTGAATTTCTGGTTGGATGACTTGGTGGGTGACAATATAATTCACCAAGCTATTTCAAGGGGTCCCTTTATAATCTAGTCCACCTTCTTCAGCTAGTCCTACTCAGCAGTCATAAATAGATACAGTTTGTTACCACTTATTATATTTACATATAAATATATGCATATATGCATGTAAATAAACATGAAATATTCCTGTAAGATCCTGGTGTACCCTGAAAGCATCGAAACATTGCATAGGAACACATTGAGAGAATACAGCTAAAAGATTCATTTTAGAAAAAAAGGCAATGAAAGATAGGGACTGCGTCTACCTTATAATTTCACTTGTTATATAGTACCCTTTGTGAATATTAGTTATTTGTCATGGGACATTTGAATCAAATAAATCAAAATTGGAGACTAATATAAATGTATTGAGGACTTATTATCTAAACAGATAGGCCTTGAATGTGTGGCTATATATAACACAAACATATTGTCCTCTTCATTGACTAACTTCCAGGGCCCCATAATGTGCTATTACCTTATATATGTATAATCCATGCTTTTAGGATTACTGCAAGATCAAGGTCAAAATACAGTCACTTTAAACCATTTAACAACTAGCATTCCAGGGGAGAGACAAAAGTCCTAGATTGTAGTGTTTGCTGGTTTTCATGTGGTTTGGCTGATTTTAAGCTACAGTGTGATGTAACTGACCATGCATGACACCCTATTAATTAAACTTTAATTTATGAAGTTTTTAAGATGTTTGGGAGAGATGGTTTGACCCATGGACTATCCACATCAATAATAAGCCAAGCCATAATGTATATCTCATAATATCTTTCTGCAAAAGGCAGCCTTTTCTTAAAAAGAAATCCCTCACTTTCCAGACTGAGGATTTAATTGACTGCCTAAATCATTGCTATGTGACAGACAATAAATAGCAAACATCTATAGACTACCAAATTGGTGCATAACCCACTATGTCCATCTACCTTGGTTTTCCAGGGACTAAAAAGAATAAGAAAGATTTCTTTCCTTGAATTATTCAAGGAAAGAGATGTAAACTAAGGGGGAGGTAGAAATTACTAACTCTAAAGTCTCCACTATTTTTGAGGCAAAGTTTACTTCCAGAAACTTAAATCATTGTGTCAAAAGTGAAAGCAGGTGACCATGTCATATTCCTTTAACATGACTCTTGCTCAAAAGTAATGGCTCAATTTCACTCATAGACAACAAGTGAACAAATACACAGAAGGCAATAGAAAGATGTAGCTTTAAAAATAGAATCATTTTTGTCTCTAAAATATAGGTTGAACAAGTGAGCAATCACAAAAGTGGGAGATGACATATGAAACTGTTAATCTCTTCTAACTACATATTGAGCCCAATTCTGTCTCCCACAGGAGCAGATGAAGTGCAGAGCCATAGAGAGAAGTCATTGGCCTTGCCCTTCAAGCAAAGGTGAAATAACATTGTCTGGGCTTTTTATGAGTTCATCCCCATTTGAGAGATTGACCTGAGGTAAACTGCTTGGGAAATAGCATTTTCCTTAGATAGACTGAGGTTTCTAACAGAGTCCTCTAATACAACTTTTGACAATTCTTTTCCCTTCTTGTTTTCTTACCATTGACAGGTAACAAGAGCCCAGACTAATCTTTGGCTACTCCTTTAAACCCTATCTAAACTTAGCTATCTCCTGTTCAAATACCCTGGGACGCAAATTATTGTTAGGTAGAAATAAAACTTAACCTGATAAACTCATTCTAAATATTATTCTTCATCTTGAAAGATTAATGTTCCAAGTCTAAAATTAAAACACACACGATCCCACCATCCCAAGAATGCCTTTAAGAAAGAAGTCAGTGAGGGACATCCTAGACACTGTGGGAAGGAAAATATGTGTTGTGGTAGACATATCTTCTGAGTATTCAAATCTCACTTAAGAGACTATTTTAATCAAGGTTGGGCTCACCTAGAGATATAATTATTGTGACCTCCAAGGGCATGAGTAAAGGAAGACTCTCACCAAAAATAATTCCCTCACAGTATGGAATTTTTGTCTTTCATTCTTTATATTTAAAAATTATGAAATACTTCAAAAATAAGGTACAAAAAAGATAACATTAACTGCTTTCTACTGCTACTCACCACCCAAATGTATCAGACTTTATTGCAATATTTGTTTCAGATTATTTAAGAAATAAGTTATTACAGATAAGATCAAATATTACAGTACTCCACTACCAATTCGTATTTTCTTTTCTTCTATATCTCCAGAAATAACCACCATTCTCATTTAAAGGTTCATCATCCCTTAGATTATTTTTGTACTTTTCCTACATATATACTTAGAAAACCAGATTGCTTTGCATATTTAAAAACTTACACATGCTTATATATCAAAGAATAAACAAAATCCATCAATTTCCTTTACTGTTCAAAATTATGACAATACATACAGCTTTAGTTAATTTATTTAACTATTATCTTATATTGTATTGATAAATAGACTACAATTTATTTGCTGCCTATTCTCCAGGTAATAGGCATTTAGATTATATCCAACATTTTGTTATTCTAAACAAGAAAACATTCTTATACATGCCTCCTTGCAACATGTAGAGAGTAGATATCAAGAAAAAGAATTAGTCACAGAGGCTTTGTATTTCCAAATTTATTACATATTGAAAAATTATTCTTTAAAGATTATTTATTTATTTATTCATTTATTTTAGAGAGAGACAAAGAGAGAGACTGTCCACACAAGCAGGGCAGTGGCAGAAGGAGAGGGTGAGGGAGAAGCAGGCTCCCCTGAGCAAGGGGCCTGATGTGGGACTCCATCCCAGAACCCCAGGATCATGAGCCAAAGGCAGCCACTTAACTGACAGAGCCGCCCAGGCACCCCGAAAAAAATATTTTTTAAATCACCAACCTAGGGGCGCTTGGGTGGCTCAGATGGTTAAGTGTCTGCCTTCGGCTCAGGCAATGATCCCAGTGTCCTGGGATCAAGTCCCACATCGGGCTCCCTGCTCAGCAGGAAACCTGCTTCTCCCACTCCCCCTGCTTGTGTTCCTTCTCTCGCTTTGTCTCTCTCTGTCAAATAAATAAATAAAATCTTTTAAAAAAATAAAAAATAAATAAAAATAAATAAATCACCAACCTAATTTAGTCTCTTAGCATCTAGCACATGCTCTACATTCTTATCAACATTTAGGATTGTTGGATTTCATAATTAAGGCAAATAAATCAGATGTGTAACAATTATTCATTGTTGTTTTCATTTGTATTTCTTTGATTACTAGTGAGAATGAGCATATTTTCATGGATTTCAATGGTTTGTCACCATCGAATCATGTTCTGCATGTCCTACCTACCTTTATACATTATTCTGTTATGATTTTTTTTAATTTCTTAGAGGTCTTCTTTCTAACATAAAACTCGTGTTTATATGTACTACAAGTATCTTCTCACAGTCTTTGATTTGATTTTTAATGTTGTTTATAATACAATGTTGCTGAGACAAATGATTTTATTCATAAAAAGAAACATAAATTCCTATATCATAATATACACACAACAAACTCCAAATAAGATATGGAGGAAAAAAATTAAAAGTTTCTTTTAAAAAAATAGAAGAATATCTTTGTGAAATCGAAACAAAGAATACATAAGACAAAAAGGAAATGACTAATAATAAATTTGCCCCATCAATACTTAGCACTCTCAAAGAAAGACAACAAAATCCAGACTGAACAATGTAGCATTTCCAGTATTCAGAATAAAATAACAAATCACCTAGTGATGAAAAAAATAGAAAAACTTGACAAAAAATTGTCAATAAAACAGATTCAGAGATGATATAGGTGTTAGAATTTAGCTAAAGAAAAGAAACAAATAATCTACTATAAATATGTTCAGGGATTTAGAGGAATAGATGGGATTAGTGAGTGAACAGATAGTAAATCTCCAAAAAAAAAAAAAAAAGGAACTAAGTGCAAAATTCTAAATATACAAATTTTAGAGATTAAAAAAATCAGTCTCAGAAATGAAAGCTTCACTACAAGCTTAAGAGCAGACTGAGAGCTTTCCCCCTAAGGTCAGGAACATGGCAGGGATGTCCACTATCACCACTGCTATTCAACATAGTACTAGAAGTCCTAGCCACAGCAATCGGACAACAAAAAGAAATAAAAGGCATCCAAATCGGCAAAGTCAAATTCTCACTCTTTGCAGATGATCTATTTTATGTGGAAAACCCAAAAGACTATACCCCAAAACTGCTAGAACACATACAGGAATTCAGTAAAGTGGCAGGATATAAAATCAATGAACAGAAATCAGTTGCATTTCTATACACCAACAACAAGACAGAAGAAAGAGAAATTAAGGAGTTGATTCCATTTACAATTGTACCCCAAACCGTAAGATACCTAGGAATAAATCTAACCAAAGAGGCAAAGAATCTGTACTCAGAAAACTATAAAATACTCATGAAAGAAATTGAGGAAGACACAAAGAAATGAAAAAACATTCCATGGATTGGAAGAACAAATATTGTGAAGATGTCAATGCTACCTAGAGCAATCTACACATTTAATGCAATCCTTATCAAAATACCATCCACTTTTTTCAAAGAAATGGAACAAATAATCCTAAAATTTGTATGGAACCAGAAAAAGACCCCAAATAGCCAGAGGAATGTTGAAAAAGAAAAGCAAAGCCAGTGGCATCCCAATTCCAGACTTCAAGCTCTATTACAAAGCTGTAATCATCAAGAAGTATGGTACTGGCACGAAAACAGACACATAGATCAATAGAACAGAATAGAGAGCCCAGAAATGGACCCTCAACTCTATGGTCAACTAATCTTCGACAAAGCAGGAAAGAATGTTCAATGGAAAAAGTCTCTTCAACAAATGGTGTTGGGAAAATTGGAGAGCCACATGCAGAAGAATGAAACTGGAACATTTCCTCATACCACACACAAAAATAGACTCAAAATGGATGAAAGACCTAAATGTGAGACAGGAATCCATCAAAATCCTAGAGGAGAACACAGGCAGCAACCTATTCGACCTCAGCCACAGCAACTTCTTCCTAGAAACACCACCAAAGCAAGGGAAGCAAGGGCAAAAATGAACTATTGGGACTTCATCAAGATAAAAAGCTTTTGCACAGCAAAGGAAACAGTCAACAAAACCAAAAGACAAGCGGCAGAATGGGAGAAGACATTTGCAAATGATATATCAGATAAAGGGCTAGTATCCAAAATCTATAAAGAACTTATCAAACAACACCCAAAGAATAACCAATCCAATCAAGAAATGGGCAGAAGACATGAACAGACATTTCTGCAAAGAAGACATCCAAATGGGCAACAGACACATGAAAAAGTGCTCAACATCACTTGGCATCAGGGAAATCCAAATCAAAACCTCAATGAGTTCCCACCTCACACCAGTCAGAATGGCTAAAATTAATAAGTCAGGAAACAACAGATGTTGGCAGGGATGTGGAGGAAAGGGAACCCTCCTACACTGTTGGTGGGAATGCAAGCTGGTGCAGCCACTCTGGAAAACAGTATGGACGTTCCTCAAAAAGTTGAAAATAGAGCTACCATATGATCCAGGAATTGCACTACTGGGTATTTACCCCAAAGATACAAATGTAGTGATCCGAAGGGGCACATCCACCCCAATGTTTATAGCAGCAATGTCCACAATAGCCAAACTATGGAAAGAGCCAAGATGTCCATAAACAGATGAATGGATAAAGAAGATGTGGTGTGTATATATTTATATAATGGAATATTATGCAGCCATCCAAAAAATGAAATCTTGCCATTTGCAATGACATGGATAGAACTAGAGGGTATTATGCTGAGAGAAATAAGTCAATCAGAGAAAGACAAGTATCATATGATCTTACTGATATGAGCAATTCTTAATCTCAGGAAACAAACAGGGTTGCTGAAGTGGTGGGGGGTGGGAGGGATGGGGTGGCTGGGTGATAGACACTGGGGAGGGTATATGCTATGGTGAGCGCTGTGAATTGTGTAAGACTGATGAATCACAGACCTGTACCTCTGAAACAAATAATACATTATATGTTAAAAAATAAAATGAAGATAGTAGGAAGGGAAAAATGAAGGGGGTAAATCAGAGGGGGAGACGAACCATGAGAGACTATGGACTCTGAGAAACAAACTGAGGGTTTTAGAGGGGAGGGGAATGGGAGGATGGGTTAGCCTGGTGATGGGTATTAAAGAGGACATGTATTGAATGGAGCACTGGGTGTTATATGCAAACAATGAATCATGGACCACTACATCAAAAACTAATGATGTAATGTATGGTGATTAACATAACATCATTAAAAAAATTTAAAAAATAAAAGAGCAGATTGGACACTAAAGACAAAAAAAATGGTAACATGAGCTTCAGGGCAGGCAGCCAGTGGAAACAATCCAAACTGAATCAGTTGCTTTAAAAAAGTCTCAGCTGGACTGATGGGAGAACCCAAGGAAAAGATGCCTATTTTGAGGAATCCCTTGTCGGACTGGAATAGGTTAGAACTGGGACCTCCCTGTTCTCAGTTATTGGCCACATCATGGTGGTGGATCCACGATGGCAGCAACTGAAGCAATTAAGCAACTCTGCCCTCTACAGCAGGCTCTCTTGAAGGAAATGTGAGGAGGTCACCTCCTCCCTACCACAATAGCCATCACAGATACTGCTTAATATGAGAGTCAACCCAGATTAGGAAGATTTATCCATCTAAAGACAATAATGCTGGACTAGGGCAGGCCGTTTCATGGAAGTGGGGGCATAAGGCGGGGAGCTGAAAAGCCTACCTGACTAATACTGACATATTGATAAAGGAAGAGGAATAAGGAAGTTAAATACTCTCATAAAAAAGAAAAGGGTGGGGGGCTGACATGAGCTGACGTGTGCACTTTATTTTTCCCAGTTCACCTATTATGTCAGCTACCCTGCCCCCTCCCCAGGAGATGAGTGGGTAAAGGAGTGGAGAGAGGCCACAAAGGATAAGAAAAAGCTTGGAAGGAAGAATTAGAAGTGCCAAAAATTACGTGCCTCCCTGTATATGTGCATGGTAGTGGTTTTTATCTTTTGCTGTTTAATTCAACTAGTGTTCGTAATTCTATGGATGAAATTGATACTTTTCTACTTGAGAACTTGTTTACTGCCCAGTTTTTTCCTCCCCCTCCTGATTTTTACTCCTTAAAACCACTTCCTCTTAATAGTCAAAAGATAAGGATATATCAATTTTAAGATAACAAAAAATCTCTAAAGAGATTTGAAAAATTGATTTATTTCACACACATTTTTAAAATGTGATTGAATATCAAAACTAGATATATTTCATAAGAGGTTGAGAATGTAAATTCCAATGTACAAGAAGAGATGGTGCTGAAATAGAGTAGATATTGGTTAACTATCAAACTGGAAGATACTGTGAGCAGAAGAAAGAAAACAACTGGTATCTGAACTGAGGTTCAAGAAAAACTCACAGACTATTAATCTTGGCAGTTATATTTTAGAACTTTCATTATCTCAGTAATACCTGTAAAAATCAATACCTGAAATAAGTGTGTGATTTTCCCTGATTTCTTATGCAGTAGTTTCTGTTCTCTTCCACATAAACCCTCTTGGGTGGGACAAAATTAAATCAGACCTTTCATGATGTCACCTGGTTTAGTCCATTATTTTTGTTTCATGGTTTTGTTGATTGTTACAGTGCAAATATGACACAAAAACATCCAACTAGCATATTTCAAAATTTACAAAAATTATCACAGACTCAATAAAGTGTCCGTTTGTTATGTGATCACTTTTCCTAAAATGTTTTTTCAGGCAGTCTACACTGAGAAATAATTCTGTCCTCCAGGTAGAGCTGAAACCACTTCTACTTGTGAAGGTCTATACCTTCACTTAAAGTGAATGCTTTCACTTTACTGGAAATTTTTAAAAGAAATTAGTACCATTCTGGATTTGCAACTTAGTCAGCCTTCTTGATATATATATGTTTTTTTAATTTAATTTATAGCTATCTAATTTGGAGTTATTAAATTCTTCGAAGCATTTTCCTATTATCAACAATTTTATTTTTGGAATTGAGTTCAATTATCCTTAAGGCGATAGAATTTGAACACACTTAACGGTTCAGGCAAATTTCCTCCACTTTTTAAGATACTACCTTTTTTGTTGTTGTTGTTCAATCTCAATATATTAATAGGTATATTATTTGGTTTTAGTTTTGTTTTTATAAAAAGTTATAAAATAAATATATAATAAGTCATGATCCTACCAAATTTCCAGATAACACCATTTATATATTGTAAATCATCATGTAATTTCTACAGCTCATTCTGAGCCTATCTTATGTTTTAGTCCATATCTTTCTTTATTTTAGTTTGCATAGCAACTATAACATGGATTTCTTTTTCTACCAGATTCCATTGATCTACTGTAAATGCCAGCACTTCTGTCATAAGCATCTGCAGAATGAGCACATAGTTTGTATGTTCATGTGTTAATAAGAACTTTGAAATCACTTTAGTAAAAAGTGAACAAAATTTGTTAACCAAAGAAAGCTGTAACATAATCAATTGTATAGCAATACATCTTATATAATAATATAATAAGATAATAAACAGTTTTATAGTGTACATGGGGTATATAACAAGTAAAGTCAGGTAATATAAATTTTCTTTTTATAGTTCCCATTTTATTTATTTATTTATTTTTAAACTAACTTTTTTTTTTAAGATTTTATTTATTTATTTGACAGAGAGATACACAGAGAGAGGGAATACAAGCGGGGGGAGTGGGAGAGGGAGAAGCAGGCTTCCCGCCCAGCAGGGAGCCCGATGTTGGACTTGATCCCAGGACCCTGGGATCATGACCTGAGCCGAAGGCAGGAGCCTAACGACTGAGCCACCCAGGCGCCCCTTTCCCATTTTATTTTTTGAGATTCACTATCTGTTCACTCCTTCATCCCACCTATGAATAATAGTGAGATACACTACAATGCTAATAGTCTCAGTCCACTTTTTTCTATTAATTTTTCTGTTATATGAACCACATTAAATAAATTTAAAAAACAAACAAATTTATATTTAGAAATTTCCTAAGCTAAGGATAAATGGTGAATCAGAAGAACACAAAACATAGATGGAGACAGGATAAGCAAACAGAGGAAAGCAATAAGAAGGGGAGAGTATCTCCATAACCTTTGTCAGGTCTAGACAAAGGCAGAGAAGGGCTGCTGAGCCAGAATTTTGTGATTCATTATGTGTAAGAGTAATGGTGTGTTAAAAAAAAAATAGCATATTTATTTACATCTTCCAAGAAATGTATTTTCCGGAATTAACCAGCTTAACTAGAGGGCAGTATGTCTCCAGGCTGAAAAATATATTGAGCATTTCTTATTTCTAAGTTGTGTAAATATTTTAAGTGGCCAAAAGACTGGATCTAACTTATTTGATGGTAATAAGGTAGATCCCTGATGTTAGATCTTGGTATTCTTTATCCATGTTTCTGGCTGATGGAACGTTTAGTAAGTGAGACTCAGAGGTTAAATGATTTGATTACCAGCTTGAGAGACAAATCAATCAGACATATCGAGCGCCCAGATCAACTCAAATCTAACCCACAAAGCAGTGTATTTCTAACAACAAATATAGTTATCCGTCACTCTTGATTATGACTCAGGGACTTCGATACAATGAAATCCCCCTACTTCTTTCATAGGTACAACTGATTTGCTTAGTTTGTATGTAAGAGTCTCCTCATAATTTTACTGTACTTCGAGAAAAATAGTTATAAAGGAAGCAGTAGAGAAACCCAAAGCTAATACTGATCTCTCTAGTCAATTACTTATGCTCAGTTACACTGTGAAATCATTAGGAATTAGTGATCCAAGAACTTTGCTATATTGGGCATAAAGAGCAAGTGTTCTCAGCGCTTAACCCTGTCTGTCCACAAGAGCCGAGGGTAGGTTGCGGAAGATGTCCAGGTGAGTGCCAACACTAATACTGTCTGTGTCTTAGTTACTTAACCATATCTAAGCAACATGCAATAAAAATGACACAGCAACAATTTTCCAATTCATTTGCTAATCAAGCAAATTTGAAGGGCATGAGTACTTGGGTTTGCTTTATTTTTTTAAGCTGAATTTTCCAGTTTGACAGTGTTCATTGATCATATATTCCCTGGATAATTTCATAAAGTGATACAGTCTTGGTTTTATTTGGAAAAAAAAAAAAAAAAGCCTGCTTGTTCTCATCCCGTTATCCTTTCCTCTATCATAGTCCTCTTATCAATATCTCATCTATTTTAGAGGTAAATCTTACTGTATGAATCTCTGATCCTGACTTTGTTTCAATCTTCTTTGCAGATTTAAATGTTTTACTTCAGTTATATCATCTGGTATATTATTGTTCTTTCTTCCTGGCCACATTCTTTGGTATTTTGGTAAAATCTCAACCCAGCAGAGAAGGCGGAAGCCCTCCCTCTTCTTTCCTACGGGCCCCTGAATTAAAAACAAACAAACAAAAAACATTTCCAGCTATCCTGCAGAGAAGCCACTAGCACAGATTTGGAAATTCTGGAGTGGCTTAATTATATACATGGATCCAGAGGCCCCACTCAGTACAGTATTCTATCATCAACTTGGGCTACTGCTCTCTGTTCTGGAAGTAATAGGTACTCTGCAAAATGGGTGCTTTTAACTTTGATTCTTTAGCACTAGGCTTTTCTAAGAAGTTACATGCATACTCTTAGTGACACCTGCTAAACAATTATGGTATATCTGAGTAAATCTAAATGTCTTTATTGAGAGGGAACATAAATAATTGGCTATTGAAATCTTCAAAGAAAGGTCTTCTGTATAGGGTCCAATAGTTGCCAAAAGCACATGAACTCCTGCTCTTAGATTGAATCTGCATCTTTCCCCTGATTTCAGAGCAAGGAGGAGAGTGCTGATTGTCATCTGACCCTTCCCATTGCCCACTTGGTAGATAGATACCCTCGTGCATGCCTATTTATCTATCACCTGACTACAGCTTTGTTCAAGCATGTCTCACTTAACCACGAGCCACCTAATAAAGAGACAATCAATAATATACCTAAGTTTACTAACAGACAAGGTCTTGTGGTCTTTTAAATGTATCACTGGTTGGGACGCCTGGGTGGCTCAGTCAGTTAAGCGTCTGCCTTCGGCTCAGGTCATGATCCCAGGATCTTAGGATGTAGTCCTGCATCAGGCTCCTTGCTCAGTGGGGAGCCTGCTTCTCCCTCTGCCTGCCGCTCTCCCTGCTTGTGCTCTCTCTCTCAATCTCCCTCTTTCTCTGATAAATAAATAAATAAATAAATAAATAAATAAATAAATAAATAAAATCTTTTAAAAAATAAAATAAAATAAATGAGTCACTGGTAAGGAGCCATACTTTAGAGAAATTATAAAACTAGGCCACATAGAGGCCCACACGGAACTGCTCAGCTCACATTTAGTCTGTGTGCTTCCAACTAATAGATATTTTCCATTGCTTTTTTCTGGGTGCATTCCAAGAGTCAGGCAGCCTCAAAATCAGAACCAGCCAAGTGAGAAGCTTATGGAATCCTATCATGTGAATAATAAGAAGCTACAATTTCCAAAGATGCTCTTCAAATCCTAATTATATTATATTCTTAACATTCAAAGAAGAGATTTGAAACGTAAGTTTTATTCTTCCCAGTAGGGGTGAGGCCATTCACAGAATATGAAGAGAAAAATAATGATAATATTGAATATTTATTGCATGCTTACTATGTATCTGGTACTGTTCTAAATGCAATATTTATATCAACTCATTTAATCTACACAACATGCCCTTAAAGTAGATATATTGAAGCACTAGGGAGGGAATTGTGGCATAGAGAAATTAAATATCTATAAGTGGTAGATCTACAATATGAACTAATTGGCCTGGTTCTGGAGCCCATGCTCTTAACTGCCTAGCTTAATATTGCATCCAAAAACAAAAAAAAAAAATCCCAATACTACCTAATTTTTAGTAGTTACTGGGTAGGAAAGAAACCTAGCACTATATCAGTTCTTTCTGAGTCTTAGAACTATAAGTCAAACAATTAGAGGCTGAGGTTAATGCCTTGACAGTCACATCTATATATAAACTAATCTGAAACCATTTGGGAAGCAAGACTACCAGAAACAGAGGAGAAAGAAGCATTGACAATCCTGTACTTGTCTGAATAGGAATCTCATTTAAAATACAAAGTTTAGGGGCACCTGGGTGCTCAGTTGGTTAAGCATCCAACTCTTGGTTTTGGTTTAGGTCATGATCTCAGAGTCATGATCTTAGGGTTTTGAGATAGAGCCCCGCCTCAGGCTCTGCACTCAGAGCAGGGTCTGCTTGGGATTCTCTGCCTCTCCATCTTCCTCTGTCCCTCACTCTGCTCACACTCACTTGTATGCTCTCTCTCTCTGGAATAAATGCATAAATAAAATCTTTAAGAAATAATAATAAAATAAAAAATACAAACCTTTACATCATATATATAAACTGGGCTGGGATTTTTTTCACAGCTAAAGATTCCTATGAACAGGTAATTCTTACAATGAGTTTTCACATCAGAACATATACTGACTATTTTAGTTATTAGCTCTTTCTGTGGCTATGAGCATGTTACTTAATCTCTCTGTGCCATAGTTTAGTCATTTATAAATCAAGGATAATAACAGTACTTACATGAAAATGTTTTGTAATAATTAGGTGAGTTGATAGGTATAAAATGGTTTGAAAATTACCCAAGATATGGTAAATACTAGGAAAATATTGTGTTCATATCATCATTATTATTATTATCCAGAACTCTCAACCATTATGGTTAGAAAAAGGTCAAATAAATAGCTATGACATTGTTCAAGTTTATATTTTATCCATGATTCCATTACCTTCCCTCTCCTTCCCCAGAGTCTGCTGGTCTCTTTTTGTAAGTAGAAATATACCTACTAGAATTCCAACAATCCTCAGGATCTTGACTTCTTCTTATACATTCTAAATCTACTCATTCAGATGTTTTAGCTAAAAGTTTATTACTATCCCCATGCTAAATTCAGCCTCAGAAGTCCAAAGGACAGACAGAGCAATCAACACAGCCCTCCTCTCGCTTCCCCCATTGGCACTGTGCTCTAGGCTTCTAGTCCATTCTTTGGGACTCCACCAAACTGTTCTATCTGCCTCCTAAGCCAGGACACTGCATCCTTAGGGGACCATCAGGCACACAATATTATCCCAAGTAACTCTTGAACTAAATACCCTTACTCTCATTTTGCCTTAACCAGTAATCAAAACTTATTTCCCCTAACTCTCATATATACCAGTCATGAAGTTGTTAAATTATTTCCAAGTTTTCATCCTTTCTTTATCCATAAATTTGACATTTGTAATTTTTCTTCTCAACTCTGAACCTTGACTCACTTGAAAAGAATCCTGATTCTCCAGATACATTTTTTTTTTTTTAATCCAAGCTATGCTTCTTCAGGCTGCCATGAGAATAGTTCCTGCAAATCAAAGAGCTCCCAGTAACTGGACTACCCAGTTCTGCTCTAGGGACAATGACCTGAGAACCAGGCATCAGCCTAGATACAAGGTAAGTAGTCAGTTAAATAAGCAGTGTTGAATGAACACAAAGTGCCTAAGATTAGCTATGCAAACATTTTTGTATGGCAAAGAATATTGCAATATTTTCATGTGCTCAATAATGCTCCTTCACAATTTACAACTTTTATCCACAAGAGAAAATAAACACAAAAGAAAGGAGAAATTCTACATTAAATGCATGATGACTTTTTTAATTCTGTGAACAATTGTAATATAAATTGAAAAATAACTTCTTATGAAATTAGTGACTGATCCAAAGAATTCCCAAAGTTCTAATGATCTAAACTTCATTTTGAAACATTTGGAAATGTAATTAGGTAATGTGAATTTCCTGAATATGTAGCACAAACAATTGGCTTGAAATCAACTTGACATATTTAAATTGTACATATTCCTTGAAATATTTTATTGAACTAACAGAACATGTTTCAGGTCAAACATTATGTCCAGTTTTTAAAATAAACTTTATGTTGGGAAATAATTATCTATAAATACCTCACATTTCTGCATGATCTAGATCTTCTGAACAAAGGCATTTATAGTCAGTTTAAGAATGTTTTTATATAAGATGACATTGCAGAAGAGTAAAGTTTAGAGATATCTCCCTCCCTTGAGATGTTCTGGAGTGATAAAGACCTCTCTGGATGAGATTTGCTTATATTCTAGAGTAAAGATAAAATTTCTATCTCCAGAACTAGATGAGCAGTTCACCAGAAGTTGTATATATAATCAGAATTTTCTAATTCTAGGATTTATTCCCTGTTATTTATTCTGCATGTACAGTACCATTCAACTTCCAGCGCATCACCCTTTGGGGACTGGAACTCAGGGAATTGGTGCTATGAAGTTAGCATCTAGCTGATGCTTTTGCTGTAACTAATAAACCGTCTTTGTCTCTGACCTAGGTGTCTTGTGATTTTATGTGTATTGGTACCGGCTGAATGTTTGTGTCCCCTGCCCCATCAAAAAAATATATTTTTTATAAATATTAGGAAGTAGGACTTTTGGGAGATAATTAGGTCATGAGGGCTCCACCCTCATGGAACCCTCATGAATAGGATTAGCGCTCTTGTAAAGAAGAAACATAAGAGCTTTCTCTCTCTCTCTCTCTCTCTATCTCTCTTTCTCTGACCACCACCATGTGAAGACACAATCAGAAGATGTAACTGCAACCTGCAAGAGGTTTACACCAGATCTGTCAGCACCTTGATCTTGGATTTCCTAGACTCCGTAACCATGAAAAATAAATTTATTTAATCCGTATAGTCTATGGTAATTTGTTATAGCAGCCCAAACTGATTAAGACAGTTCAGATAAAGATAGGTAAAACCTCAGATCCCTTACAGTTTCTGACTTAACATTATTGAGATATACATACATAAGATAAAATAAAATAATTTTAAATACAGTTTGATGAGCATTGGCACATGTATATACATATGTAACCACCATGATAATCATGATATAGAATATTTCCACCACCCAAAAAAGTTCCTTTGTGTTCATTTCCAATCAATCTCTTCCATACCCTCAGATACAGGTAATCACTGAAATATTTTCTGAACTATGGATTGGACTGATCTTTTCTAAAATTTCATATAAATGGAATCATGTAGTATATAATTCTGTGTTTGATTTATTTCACTCATGATTATTTTCATGTGTGATTTCTGAGATCCAGACATGTTACTGCTTGTTATAGCAATGCATTCCTCATATTTATTGATTGGTATTCCAGGGTATGAATATTCTACAATATACTTATGGATTCTGCTATTGAGAAACACCAGGGCTGTTTTCCATTTTGGAGCTACTATGAAAAATCTACTATGAGTAGTTTGCAAGCCTTTGCATGGAAACACATTTTCTTTCTCTTGGGTAAATATGTAGGAATGGAATGATTAGGTTGCATGGTAAGTGTGTCATTAGCTTTATACAATATTGCCAAACTGATTTCCAAATTGTTTGTGCCATTTAACATTCCACCAACAATGTATGAAAATTCCACTTGCTTCATATCCTCTCTAAAACTTGTATTGTTAATCTTCTTAATTTAGCCATGCTAATGGCTGCATAGGGATGTTTCATATGCTAGATATGGTCAATTTCCATTTGGCATCCAGTTCTATACTCTTCTGTTCCCCCTATCCCTAAGAATGACAGAATGAATCTAAAGCTGTTTTTCCTAAACTCCCTTATGGCTAGGCTTCTCAATACTGTTTAGATTCTTTCAATAAGATTAATCATACCACATTTGGAAGGTGTCAAGGCAGTGGAGACTACCTGGGATGGTGCAGTTGGAAAGACGGGCTGGGAAGTAGCCGGATTCCATGCTTTTCTCTATCTTACTAGAGTCCTGGGTATGGGGAAGCTATGACATCAAGTGGTCAAGAAAGCAACCTCTGGGTTGCAGCTGTAGTACTGTATATTCTTGAAATCAAAAACAGTGGTGACTTCCTGACTTTCATTTCTTTAGGCATCCAATGATTTTGAAATCACTTAATCTTAATATTTTGCTGCTTGAAATGCCTAGAGTACTTTCTGTTACCCGAACTCTGATTGATTCAATAGACATTAAGAAAGAAAAAAAAGTTGATAAAATGTCTATGAAATACAGACAAGGGATTTTAAGGGGGAATTGGCTCAGCATTCTAAACTTCTCCACCTTAATTCTCAGTGAGAATTGCTTAATATGATGTTATCACTGTAATAATTTGTTAACAAAGATCTGTTGGCCATTATTAATGATGTTAATATTTATTGAGAGTTTACTATATACCAGTCACTGTAAGAATCAATTCAGTGCTTATTACAAACTTAGGTCAGTCATAGTACAGATACTGTTATCTTAAATTCATTTTAGCATTTCCTGCTTTGTACAGAAAAGGATTTAAACTAAGTCTGTCTAAAATAAATTTATTTCCACCAATTTGACTTCCACCATGTTGCCTCTCTGACAAAATTTGTCACTAATTATCATTTTCTACATCACTGGAAAAATAGATATTCACTCTCCCAAGTCCTTGGTATTACCTACAAACTTACCCACTTCTGACTTCCTTTCTTCTTTTCAGGGTTAATGGAAATCATCATTTTCTCCTTCTACTTAAGAAAAAGCCCTATTAGAAATACTATATAATCCAGCAATCCCTCTTCCGGGTATATATCCAAAGGAAATGAAATTAGTACCTCAAAGAGATATCTGCACTCCCAAGTCTACTGCAGCACTATTCACAATAGCCAAGATACAGATGTGACCTAAGTGTCTGTTGATGGATGAATGGATTAAAAAAATTGTGATATGTACATACAATGCAATATTATTCAGCCTTAAAAAAGGAGATCCTGCCATATGCAACAATATGAATGAAACTGGAGGACATTATGCTAAGTGGAATAATGCAAAAAGAAAAATACTGCATGATGTCACTTATATCGAAAATCTGAAAAAAGTTGATTCACCGAAGCAGAAACAGAAATTAGAAAGGTGCGAAAAATGAGAGATGTTGGTCAAAGGGTACAAAATTGCAGTTGTGTACGATGAATAAGTTCTAGAGAGCTAATGTACAGCATGATGACTATTGTTAATATCACTATATTGTATACTAGAAATTTGCTTAGATTTCAGATGCTTTCACCAAAAAAGAAGTTAACTGTGAGAAGAGATAGATATATTAATTAGCTTGACTGCAGTAATCATTTCACTATATATCAAAACATTATGTCATATACTTTAAGTATAATTTTTACTTAAAATGTCCCTATTAACCATATATGATTGAGAGACCCAAAACTCAAAACAACAGTGAATAAAATAAAGTTGATGTGTATTTCTTTACTGAGTCAAGTTTGGATGTAAGAACTCCAGAACTGACCAGGAGGCTTCACCAAAATATTGGAACTCAGACTCCTTCAATCCTGCTACTCCACTGGTCTGAGCATATAGCTTTCACTTTATGGTTGAGGACAACAGCTCGAACTCCAGCCATTTTTTCTACATACTAACCAGCAGGAAAAAAGAAAGGCTAAAAAGTAAAATGGTATCTTCCTCATTCTAAGCATACATGCTAAAAATTGCACACACATCTCTGCTTAGAGCCTATTGGTCATAACTCAGCTATCTTTAACTGTAAGATGGCTAAGAAATATAATTTTTTTTCCTGAAGACACAAGTCCAACTAAAAATTAGATTCTCTTAATAAGTAACAATTGGAAACTGGTTCTTAAAGAACGAGTGAAAATATCCACACACTCGATCTCTATTCTATATTCCATCTTACCTTCTAAGAGATTCATTCTATAAAATGTATACAAATCCATCATAAAATATAAGGTGTTTGATGACCTGTGTCATATTTAACTCTTTTGTCTCAAGTTCTGCCACCATCATCTCAAATCTCAAATTCTCCCTCACCTCCAGACACTTGGTAATCCACTATTTTGCAAAACTCTGTGTGTCACTGAAGGCTCAATCAGATCAGCTGTGCTGTAGATAAGAACCACTACAAATAATACTGAATAAAGAACTTATAGGAATTCAACTCTAACAGGAATGGACGTGGTGAAGTCTATGCAAAGCTATTGTCTCTGAGTCTGAGGATGAGCCTGAAGAGGTATGACTCTCTTGGTCTAGAGGTCAGAAAGAAAAGCTGAACATGGAGGGAAATGATGAGAAACCAGAACCACGAGGATGAGCTGGAACTTGCACCTGTCCTTAGCATCTGCTATCAGCTTCAGTGCTAGGATTGCCCTGCAGAAAAAGCTGACTCTCTTGAGCATAGATCTGTTCACATGCCAGGCACAGGATTCAGAGAACCCATGGGAGAAAATCCAGCAGGAGAGAAAGGAGTTGCAAGCCTGCGTGTTGACCCTTGCCAACAAAGTAAGCCAACACTGCCACGTGCTCAGTGCCCCAGACCAACCTCTAAAACATAAAACACTATCACCACTCCCTCATTTCTGCCTGCCAAATCACATGCAAATTCATCTTGTTGTCATCCATAATCCAGAACAATGATGGGAAGGGGATGTTTGGAAAGGTAGTTAGAGCTCAGCTTATTTGGCACAGAATAAACCTGTCTGTGTTATTTGGGTCTCATTTTTAAAACATATTTCTTCAAGATTCCTTTCCATAACTCCTAAGACTACGCTAACTACTAAAATGTGGCTCTGGAGTACTCCTCTTTTTTTCTTCAGTCATATGTAGGGGTTTTTTGGTTTTTTGTTTGTTTGTTTCTTTTTATTGATCATATCTGCCCCCACAAAATGAGAAAATAAAACTTTTCAGTCTGGAAAAAGGCACACAGGTTTTTCACTGAAAAAAAAAAAAGGTTTTGAAATAGTCCCTTCAAATTTAAAGATTTTCTCCATATTCTTCCACTTAGAACCGTTTTTGGAATTTATGAAATTGATTTCATTGAATGATTTTGTTTGCACAATTTTAAGAATTAACTTTGGCAGTTTCTATATACACAGAAGCTTTTTTTCCAAGAGGTAACTTCTGTGAAGGAAGACAGTAAAATGGAGGCCAACACGGTGAATTATTTGTCAATCTCGATCTAGCCCAAAGGCCTCGGATGTTCGTTATGCACTAGGTTTTTATCTTTCCTCCCCATCTCTACTGAATAAATAAATGTTGTAAGCAATGCAGTATTTTCTGTAATTTTTTAAAAATTCCTATCTTTAGTATTTAATAGGACTAGAAGGTATGAACAAATACGTCGAGATAATCACCAAGCAAAATCAACTGAGTACTGTTTGTCAGGGTGCGTTTTCTATACCCGTAGAGAAAGTGTTTCTAATGAAAGGAAAAATACAAAGAACAAAAAGTATACTCCTTACATAAAAATTAAATTTTCAAAGTCGTTCCCAACACACCTCTTTTCTCCCTACAGAAGTCTCTGTACTTAGTTGAACATAATTATAAGTAAAATGAATTGTTAGGTTCACAGGATATAAAGTCAGGACCATGGGAATATACAAAGTATTAAATCTGAAATATAATTTGGTTTTTCTCTGGAAAAATTTTGTCATTTTTTTCTGACTTGCACTTCAGAAGTTTTTCAATGTATCAAAATATTAGTTGATTTTAAATGTTACAGGAGTTAACAAAGAACTTGCCTCTTCCAACTGTGCTTCTCTCACCTAATGTGAACGGCCCCAGTTTTTTCATGTTGGCCACATACTGAGCGAAGTGCCTTTATGCTAATTTGGAATCACCCTGTCCTATGCTTAGCAATGAATTAATATCAAGATGGTTTTTCATTTTTGAAAAATGAACTGTGATTCTTTAATAAAAATAAATCAAGTATTATTTATTATATTTGACAAGCTACTCAGCTAACTAGGGCAACATTTAGTGATGTCCCCATATAAAGATTTAGGTAACATTCTTTGAAAATAGGAGTCCCTGGTGAATTCTTAGGCCTTGGTACTGTTTGTGATTGTTAGTTTTGCCTGTACCTCTGCGAAATGGTAAAAAGTGAATGAGTTCATTAAAGAAATCGGCTACTAGTGGAATTAATTAAATTCTACTTTTTTTCTTAGTGTATTAGGTATACTGACTAAGTTGCAAAACTGAAACAATCAGCTTAATGTACTTTTTAAGTCGACAAAATATTGTATCAGATTTAAGAGAAATAAAAAACAATTTTTAAAAATGTAAATCGAATGAAACATTGAAGTATTTATTCTTTCTCAACAGACAGTATTGCTTTTAAAATCCAATGCATAAAAGCAGGGCACTGGGCTGTCCCGCGGATCTGTCTCTTGCTTCAACAGTGTTTGGACCGAACAGACCCAGGGATGCCCCTTCTACCAGCCTGAGACCACTCTCCAACCTTTTTTCCAGTCACAACCTTCAGAGCCATCTTCTTGGCCACCCTCTGCCTCCAGGACCAGCCAACACTCTATTTTGAGCTTAGCTCCTTATTACCATCAACCATGAGCTCCCAGATTTGTCAGAATTATTCCACCGAGCGGCACCTGGGTGGCTCAGTTGGTTAAGCATCTGCTTCGGCTCAGGTCATGATCTCGGGATCCTGGGATCGAGCCCTGTGTCAGGCTCCCTGCTCAGCGGGGAGCCTGCCTCTCCCTCTTCCTCTGCCACTCCACCTGCTTGTGCTCGCTCTCTCTCTCTTTCTCAAATAAATAAATAAAATCTTAAAAAAAAAAAAAAGAATTATTCCACCAAGGGGGAGGCTGTCATCAACTGCCTTGTCCATGTGCATCTGTGGGCCTCCTACACCTACCTCTCTCTGTGCTTCTATTTCCACCAGGAGGATGTGGCTCTGGAGGGCATGGACCCCTTTTTCCTCCAGTTGGCTGAGGAGAAGCACGTCTGCTCTTGAAGATGTAAAAGCAGCTCAGCCTCCACACCCTTTTCCAGGACCTGCAGAAGCCATCCTAAGATGAGTGGCATAAAACCCTGGATACCACGGAAGCTGCCCTGGTGCTGGAGAACCTGAACCAGGCCCTTTGGGATCTGCATGCCTTGGGTTCAGCCCGCACACACAACAATTTCTGTGACTTCCTGGAGAACTACTTCCTAGAAGAGCAGGTGAAACTTGTCAAGAAGATGGGGAACCACCTGACTAATCTCTGTAGGCTGGCTGGGCTGGACGAGGATCTCTTCGAAAGGCTCACCCTCAAGCATGACTAGGAGCCTCTGAAGCCCAGCACCCTCCTGGTGCCAGGGCTTGTGCCTGAGCTTCTCCCTGAAGCAATTAAGCAGCATTTTAACCACCTTGGAGCCCTCTCGCAAGCCCTAGACCAAATGGAAACAATAAAGCTTTTTGGAGCCAAAAAATAAATATATAAATAAATAGAATTAAAAATAAAAAAATAATAAAATCTCACGGATAAAAAGTGGTTTTCTGTCTTTGTTTTGAACTATCAATTAAAAGCTCACATTCTTATAAGAAGTAACACTATTATGAAAAAAAAAAAACCTCTAGACATGATATATCTGGTTGTTATATTAGAACTACTGAGGGAAGCCTAGGCTCTGTCCCTCTAAATATATCCTCTAAATGGATTTCACCCACAAGTGAGAACTACCAAATATCCAGACATTGTCAGAAGAGGACAGATAAATGGAAACACTTGAAGTAGGAAAGAGAGTCTTCCCATCTTTCCTTTTTGTGGTGATATGCTACCTGCGATATGCCAAGAGCTATAATGCGGTACATGGGAGAGAGGTACTACCTACATCCTGCCACAGGGTTTAGGAAAGCTTTAAGGATAAAGCAGAATTCGAAAGGGGAAAAGAGAACAGGTTGGGAACGAGAGAAAGGTAGGGACAAGAGGATCACCCATTTAGCAGGAAAGGAAGGGCCAAATGAATGGGACTATATGAATTATTACCATGTTATTATGTATTAAAAGCCATACAACATAAGATACACTGCATTTTCTGCTAAACAAAAACAACCTTAAAAGAGTTTCCAACCTACAGGAAAGCTTCAGTGTAACAGATTTAAAATAGAAAGAACCCATAGTTATTTTACAAGGCCAAGGTTTTAATGCACCAAGTGAAAAAATAAACCCTAAAGGGGGGATGCAAACTAGCCCAGAAAGAAATCAGTCATATCACGCACATGTGGTCATTGGATTTGATTGGCGAAATCTGAGTTCCAAAAGTGCTATGTATTTTATGTTATGTAAGTGATCACAGCAACTTGAGACCAGATTAACTTTACCGAAAGTTTCTTTCCTTACCGCTCAAATTAAATCAGCGATAGTGGATGGGGAAGCTGCTAAGCATACCCAAATGCTCTGTTCTCTCTACACATTAGTCAATAAGCAGAAGCACTTTGTAAACCCACCTGGAGTGCCATTGATGATAAAGAATGCTGTTACCTCTAGTAAAGGACGGAAATTACCCCTTGTTCTTCAGAAACCTCTTATTGGAAACCTCTACAGAAACACAAATTTCTCCACTGGATCCACATTCCTTAACCACTAGGGAGCTTCTTTTCTTTTCTTTTCTTTTTTTTTAAGATTTCATTTATGTATTTATTTGAGAGAGAGAGAGAGAGAGAGAAAGAGAGAGGACAGGCAGAGGGAGGGAAAGGGACAAGCAGATTCCACGCTGAACACAAAGCCCCACATAGGGCTTAATCTCAAGACCCTGAGATCATGACCGGAGCCGAAATCAAGAGTCAGATGCTTAACTGACTGAGCCACCCAAGCACCCCAACCACTGGGGAGCTTCTTGAAGTCAGGGTCACGGCTACTGTAAATGAATATTCCCCAGATGCCTAATAGAATGACTTGCACACACAAAAAAGTTCTGTGTGTTGGATGAATGAATGAACAAGTGAATCTTCTGGCCGAAATTGTGTTCATATGACTTAGAGCATAGTGATGAGAAAGGCTTGCATTATGAGTAAAAGCAATACTCTTCCTTTCATTCTGCCCTAGTGGCAATAAGATACCCAGACTGAGATGGTCTTTAGACTACCTGTCTGACCACATGTGTCAACTTCAAATCACATCCTACAGACACTCAGAATAATAAGAGTCTGCACTCTACTAGGAATGTTGAAGGAGATAAAAATCATTCTACAACTAAGTGAAGGTTTCAGTGGGTGGCTCTATTTTAGATAAATAAGGAAATTCAGATGGAAGGGATACATTTATGCTTACAGATTCTTGATGCCTGAGTGAAGAGTCCAGAATATTCCTGTTTTCTTATGAAGCCATCCTAACATCAATAGTGCTATACTCAAAAAATATTAAATCTAATTTGAGAGAAGATATACAAACTACCATGGAATATAATATAGCAATGAAATATAAAGCAGCAACAAAAAAGAGGTAAGCACAAAGTCATGAAAAGCTTAATCAAGGAAGTAGGACTGGGATGAGACCTTGAGAAGTAAGTAAGATTTGAGTGAGCTGGGATTGGGATGAGCATATTCCATGTAAATAAAACAGTCTTTAAAAAATAAAGTTTGGCATTTTTTTTGTTACACATGCTTCTGATAGTTTCTTCGGTCCCATTCCAGAAATTAAATCTTTACTATTCCTGCATCCCCTCATTTTATGCCCCATCCATGTTGGGGGGAAAAAAGCCTCTTTCTCCTGATACCCCTCAGTTCTAAGGTGCATCAGAGTTTTCAAAGTGTGTTTTAAGCTGATATTTCAAAGCTAAACAGAACCTCAGAGATAATACAGTTTAATCTCTTTATTTTACAGAGGAAGAAAGAAAGGTCTAAAGATAAAAGGTGACTTTTCCCAAATCACATAAGTTAGCAGCAACTCAGTCTAGAACATAAGTATCTAAAATCCATTTGGTGGAAATGTGTAACACTGGCTGTTCAGAATCCAGGGCTTACTATCTCCCAAGATAAAAGAAAATTCAGTGTGTTGGCTTGTACCTTCTTCCTTTTCTCTTACTAAATATCATTGTTGATATGAGACAGCAGAGATTGGATGTCCCCTCAACCCTGATGGCAAAATCCAGCCTTCTTGGATAGCCGCAACCCAGTGCCTCTGCCTTTTGAGTAGCTTATCTTGAAGGAATATGGAAGCAGAATGCTCACCAAAGGAGGGACTCAACTACAAAGATTGGTGAAGACCACACCAAACCAGTCTGCACCAAGGTGGACCCCAGGGCTGACGTTTCACTGACTTCCCCTCATTATAATACTAAAAATTATGCCCAGGGTGGAGATGTAACATGCAAATGAGACACACATTGCCTATTCTGTCCACTGTACCTGTGCACCCAACTTCCTACATGCGCCAATGTCACTCCTTTCCTGCCTTGCTTAGTCTCTTTCGAACATTCGCCGGCCTTTGTTCTGAGAGCCAGCATGAAGCACCTTTCCTTTATTCTGTCTCCTTTGTGCTGGAGCATAAGCCTCAATAAAAGCCTTGCCTGGAAATTCTTTTTTGGCCCCAGTCAATTTTTATTGCTTGGAGAGCCCAAGGACCAGAGCAGGTAACAGTTATATTCTAATAAAATTAGTGATATTATTATTATGTGGTACATACCAATTTCTTGCAATTGTCTCTTTTCTAGACTCTGGTATTCTTCTATCAGTATTCAAGAATAAAACTTATAAATGTCTAGAGGTTTTAATGTATGTTTTTCAATTACAATGTTTTTTCCATAGTTTCTCTATATCAACTGTGTAGATTAATATTTCAGGCATACTGTCTGGTCTCCTTATTTGTTATATCTAAGGAGAAATAATTATACTATTTAATTATCTTCATCCATCTGTGATTTTCCCATGCCATTACCTAAAGAATTTTTACTTATTCCTTTTGCCTTACTCTGTAATTCTTAAAATATAGATAACTTATTGACTAGGTTTTATATAATTTTCACTTTATTCGTTACATATGCTGGCCATATTAATTTGCATTTTCTTCACTTAGTCCTGGAATATTTATATTTCTTCTCTGTAGCTGAATCGAATACTATATGGATGAAGCAGAAAATAATATATTTGTCTATGGAATATCTACTGAAAAGCTTTCACGTTACCATCTTTACAAAAGCATACCAAATTAATTATGAAAGCGATTGGAGATTGTGTTTCCATACTAGAGCTGCATAACTCTAGCAAGGCATGGTCTTGTTCAACAATGAGAACAGCCCGATTCCAAGGAACTCCAGGGGAAACATGACTATATTCTAGTAACCAATCACATAAACCAGATATTAGTCCCAAGCAAGCCAAAAGCTCACACCATTTTCTTTCTTTTTTTTTTTAATTTATTTATTTGAGAGAGAGAATGAGATAGAGAGAGCATGAGAGGGGGGAGGGTCAGAGGGAGAAGCAGACCCCCTGCTGAGCAGGGAGCCCGAAACGGGACTTGATCCCGGGACTCCAGGATCATGACCTGAGCCAAAGGCAGTCGCTTAACCAACTGAGCCACCCAGGCGCCCACACCATTTTCTATGTATTAAAAATTATATTTGGGGAAATTATTTGAGTACTCATACAATCCGTACGATTTTTTAAAAAGCTTTGAGAAAAAAATAGATTTTATACAACAAGGAAAAGAAGTCATAGAGATGTCTTTCTGGCATGACAGAGATAGCCATATACATGCATTTAAACATAAGAAAGCTAAAAATCCCCAATTCCATCTTAATTTAAAGTTTAGAGATAATATTTTATGAATGATCCAGTGGTCAACTGAAGCTCACCTAGAATCCACCAACATTAATTGAAGCTTCCAGTCTCTTATCTGTAATTCTGGTATCCAAAATCTCAGAAAATTGAAAATATATATATAATTTATTTTGTGGCAGTCTGAACACATATACAGTCTGAATTCATTTAACCTGGCTCACACTGATATAAAGTTATTTATAGTATTTATTTGTCCTACTTAGTACGAATATTCACAAATATCCCTGCAGAAATATTTTATTAACATGTTTGATTATCCAATGCCACTAGTCTCTGCTGTTGGTATTACATAATAAACTACATTACTTTTCTAAAATTTAAGTATATTTGAATGCAAAACACATCTGGCAATAGGACATATATTAATATTTTTAATTTATATAGCAATATATAGTTTTTGAGTCATTTTTACTTGTATGACTGTCTATCCTCTTGAAAACATTGAAAGTCATATACATTTTCAGATTAAGAAATTAGATTCAGGATAGCTTGGTGACCTCTCCAAGATTACAAAGCCAGTAATAGCCAAACCTTGAATCTATTACTGAATTAAAGTTTAGTCATTTTATTTAACTTAATGAGTGCCTACTATCGACTACCTACTGTGTGCTAGGGTTCTCTCCACTTTCCCAAATCTGACTCATTATCTGAAGTTGTTTAGTATTTAAAGAAAAAAGCTATTCACAGAGTTTAAGGAAAAGTTTCTAACTTTGGCAAATCTCAGTGATTATTAGAAGTGGGCTTAAAGATCATAAATGAAGCTGATCTTCCCACTTCGTCATGCAAATGTTGATTCTCATACATTGTCTACCACTCAAGCAATCTGACTACCTATTGAAATCTCTCTTCATTATGAATATTTATAATGTTTTTAGTTAGCAAACAAACTAAATCCTAAAAAAACAATATTTTTCCAATTCTGAAATGAATATATGATTAATTTTAGGAAAGTTCTGTGTAATCTGTCTCTGTAACTGTATTTTAAATCTTTCTCATGTTTCTACCTAAGATAAACATTGCATTTCAAAGTATGAAAGTTCATTTTGTTGGTTCCTGTAAAGTTTTTCTTTTCTTCTAATGGAAAGTATACCACTTAGGCTGGGCATTTTTGTGTAATGGCCTCTAAGGAAAATGTTCCAATCTAAACAGTGAGTTAATCAATTTCCTAAAGATAGCAAGACATTCCTCCAAAACAATTGTCCACCTAACATCTATGCAGTGTTCCCGTCTTCTCGTTCCACAAGTATGTGAAACCCAGCTGACTGCTCTCAGATAACCCCCAATAGAATTCCCCATCACGGAATTCCTGAGTTAGAAGTACCCCTGGAGAACACTGACCTTAAAGACATTATCAACAGAAGCCCCAAAGAAGAGGTGAGTCTTGCAATTGGTCACGTAAACAAGTTAGCAAGTAGAAGCATTTGAATGAGACAGAAACACCCAAGCCAAGAACTTTTTGAAAAAAAAGCAATTGTCTGCTAAACTCAAAACTACTGACTGGATTGGTGTGGGGAGAGGCACCAAGAATGGGCATTTAGTGGAATAATTTGGGGAATCCTAGGGCCAATGACAGCAAACACATTCCTACCTATCTTTTTCTTTGCTTTTTTTCTAAGAGAAGCCTGTTTAAATATAAAACAGAATGGAGAAGTAGAAAATTTAAAAATGCCTTCATTCTTAATGAGCTAGCTATATCAACTAACATATGGATGAGAAAAAATTGGATTAAAAATGGATTGGGTTTAGAAACAACCAAGCAAAGCTGGAAAGCAGGGAATACAAACCATGAGCCCATGTATAATTTCACAAAAAATCTGTTTTGTTTTGTTTTTTTAACTGCCTATGTATTCTACAAAATGTAATTTGAGTATCTTCGCAAGGGGCAAATTCTGTCTTTCTTTAATCTCCATCGGTATTTTTATATTTATCTATTTACTTATATTATCTATTTACATATACCTAAATGTACATGTCTGACCCCCAAAACATTTGAGTCTTTTTTCTGAGTAAAGTGTAATTAGTATTTATAAAGGACTTGAAAGTGAATGGAGAGCTTGATGAAGATAGTATTTCAAGGCATGTTAGGATCATAAAAGATTTGTGAATGATAGGAAAGCCTTGAAGATACATACTTGCATAACGTACATAATAGAGGGCAGGGGAGAAGAACAGAACATACGGAAATGGAAACAGAAACCAATAAGCAAAGGAACGTCCCAGAATAAGGAGCCACCTCCTCAGGGAGCAGCCTCTCTACATACACTGGGAAATTCCTCTGATCTGGATCTCTAGGATGTAACCTTCCTTTTGCTTTTTCTCACTGTCTTGTCAGCCTTTTGGGGAACTTTCCTGGTCTTTTTCTTCTAGCTTGTCAGGTGTTGATACTCTAGACTGCTAGTTCCCCTTTCCTTGACACTCTTCTTATCCTGAGCTTTCTCCTTTGGGAAGATTTTCGCCTCTTCCTAGGTAAAACCACGCTGAGAAGTAGAAAATACTTAGGAATAAATGATCATGAAAATGCTTCATGTCAAAACTTATGATTTGCTGCTTAATTGGTACTTAGAAAATTATACTCTTAAGTGTTTATGTTAGAATAAGACAAAGAGAAAACTTACATTGTGAAGAATCCAACTTGAGAACTTTGAAAGTGGATGACATAATAACAAAGGCAAAGAAAAGGAAAGAAAATAGTACATATTAATGAAATATTTTTACCAGGCACACTAAGTTCTGAATTTTCATATCATTCATCATCATTCGATGAATTAGATTGTTATCAATATATACCATATATAACTTTAGAGATGCATAAACTTTAGACAGTTGAATCCACTTATATTTATTGTGATTGTAATACATGTGAATTCTATCAACCATTCCATTTTGTACTATTTGTCCTGCTGTCTTTCCTTACTGCCTTCCTTTGAAATTTGCATTTTTTCCCACTTCATTCTATTTTTCCTTTGTACTACTTTACAAGTTATTCACTCTATTTTTATTCTTTTAAAAGTTTTCCCCACAAATTTAATATGTATCTTTCACTTAGCAAAGTCTAAATTTGGTCGACATGTTTATTGTCTTCCTGAATGAAACAAAGATACTAAATGCTTTAATTTCTATTACTTTCTCCTTGAATCCATAACTTCTGTCCAGTGCTTGTACCATTTTTGTAACCCTACAAATTAAGTATTCTTCTCGTATTTTTCATACAGCCAGCACACATTTAGATTTTACCAGTGGGCGTGTCATCCTTGAACCAGTCCCCTGGTATTCTGCCTTGTGCCTGGTCACATGACTGCCCTGAAGCTGGGAATTTAACCTCACATAAATCACCTTCACCAAGATAGGGGCAGGGAAGTTTTCACCAGAAAGAAAAATCACCTGGATGCTGATAGCAGAGAAAAGGGCAAACGGATTCTGGGCAGGCGAAGAGAGCAGATGTCCACTACAGATGGCCTGGCAGAGCTGAGCAGAAGCCCCCCTCGCTGACATTCTCTACACTGTGCATAGATTTAACCAGAGCTGCTCTGTCACTTCTTATCGTAAGCACCCAGGGTGTTTTAATTTCAGGGAGTTTTACAAGATGGGATAATGAGACCATTTTGAAATGACTAAGTAGAGGTAACTAGCCCAAGTGGGACCATTATAACCACAGTTCCAAAATTTCATGAATATCAAAACAAATCGCTAAGCAAAGAAATGTTCTGGAGGAGATTTAGCAGGTCAGCAATTCCTACTGGTGTAGGCTGACTTAATCAGCTACTGCCACCAGAGAGGAAATAACAACAGGCTGTTCTTGAACAAAATAACAGAGAATTACAATGGTCTAAAAAGCCATCCAACCTGGTAGCCCTGAAGTGTCTCCTTTAGTGAAATGTCTCAAGTAACAGCCCAGCAGGCTATGGGAAAGGGCTGTTTACCTCCCCAGGCTCTGAGCCTTGTTTCTCAGTGGGTCTGCCTGTGGGGATTTTGCTTATAAGGTTTGCCTGAAGACATAGGGTAATGTGATTTTGAATGTGCTGAAACACATATTCATTAGAGAGAAATAAAATTGTCTGAATTTTTTTTAATGGGTATTTTCAGCAACTTTAAGATGTTTAGTCATTGCCCAGCACTGGCTTCTCACTGCACTGCAGAGGAGCTATTAGGGAAATGATTTAAGCACTTTTGGGTAATGAAGGTTTTTGTGTCTATTAGTGTGCTTCTAATTGCATATTTAAAGACTGAGGTTACTTGGAGTGATGGTGCTACATACCCAATGACCAAGAAAAGAGCAATAGAGACAGCACGGTCTGTTGGATTAAAAACCCACAAGGCTCTACCATCCACCCCCTGCTACCAATAGAAAGTTGCTCAGTTGTGTTGTGCCAGAACTCTTCCGTCTGTAGGAAGGCATAAATTACTGGTAACATAATGACAATAGTAATGTCATACACGGGATGTAGACATATTATATAGATATATACATATTTATTATTTATAGCACCCTTATGTGACTACATCAAATATGAAAATGGAATAGGAAAAAATATGTGCTACTTGGTAACGTGGGCTAAGAATGAAAGTATGTAGCATGATTATTAAAGGAAATGAAACATTCTACTGCTATGAGAGAAAGGAATTGAGAAGATAAATTATGGCCATCTCATGAACAAGCCTAGAATTAAGATGTCCCAAAATTCAAAACACAGAGCTCTAAAGGGAACCTGCCGTGCAGGTTGTCTGAATCAATGAATTTGTCATTGTAGATACACTCAGTGCATGAAGTGTGAGCCCTTTTAAAAAGGGGAGCTGAAAATACAATGGTTGTTGCTTACCTGGCTCAGGCAATGGCACTCTCACCTGTTACTCCATCTACTGCTCTGATGGGCCTTTCTTAATGGTTTTCTATCCTGCTGCCTGAGCCTCACATGCTCAGGATTTTCCTGGAATTCCATTTTCAGTTCACTTTTCATACTGATCTAACCCGTTTCTTGGAGGCAGTGCCATTATCTGTGATTTCAAATCCAGCTCTGTGCTAACAGTGCCCCAGGTGAATACTCCAGATCCATTTTGCTAGTTGCCCACTTGAACCGCAACCGGAAAGGCTCAAAGGTACTTCACATTTCATCTGTATTCAATGAATCTCATTATTCTCTTCCCTTCTTCCCCCTCCTAATTTATTCTTCCTATAATTACTAATTTATTAAATAACAGTTCACTCAAGCCAAATACCACTTCTCTACACAGACACTCTATTCACTCGCAAGGTCTAGAAGTGGTATATTCTGTTCAGATCAAAACACATTCTCCCCCATCTCTATTACAAATGCCTTAGATAAGCATCTAATTGCTTCTTACTTACCTCTCCACCTATGATCTTTTCTCTCCAACCCACATCTCTTTTCCTAAACTGCAAATCTATGCCACTGCCTTTTGTATCTAGTATCTTTTCAATAAGTACAGGAAAAAATTCAAACTCTTTTAAAAAGCATCCTGTGCATCTCCATCTGGCCCAAGCCTATCTCTGTCCCCAACATGTCACCTAATTCTTTGGCCAAACTTTGCTCTAACCCTGAGCACATCATGTTTGTCCATGCAGCCATGATGTTATTCCTGGTGCCCTCAGACGCCTTCCCTTCAACCTTCTCCTGGAAGAAAGCTTATCCATTGCTTAATATCCACATTAATTAACATCTCCTTCCCCATTGTTCCATGAATGATTGCTTGCTGCTTGCTGCTTGCTGCTCCCTACTAGATTCCCTTTCAGAGTCACTGTGACTTGTTATCATGCAGCAGTGAAAAGTGTCCGCTGGCTTCTCCCATTTCCTCTTCTACTCTAAGCTCCTCACTGGTGAGGATAGACTTTCTTCATCCGCTATGCATGGACCCTCTCACTTAGCACTAGGTGATGGGATATTAGATAGGAAGCAAGGGAGTCTAGTCAAATACATGACTAAAATAAATTGAAGTAAATCAGATGACATAGGTTTATGTCCAAAATCATTAACTACCTTATTGACCCTGAAAAATGACCTTCGTACTTCTTTCAGCACCAGTTTCTTCATGTCAAAAAAGGGAGTTGGAGTCGGTGTAAAAGAAATGAGCCAGTTTAGCAGAGATAAATCTAAGTTTTTTCTCAGCACTTTGACCCTACACATCCATAATTCAGTGATTCGGAGTTGAAGTTTTATGTCTACATTTCTTTCAAGTTTTATAGAAATTTACCATATTCACTCATGAGAAGACAATATTGGAGTCAGTGGTCTGACAAATATCAAAATATTTTACAGAGTTTTAACAATGTAAACAGTGTAATCTTACCATGGCACTAGACAAATAGATTGCTGGAAAAAAATAGAGAACTCAAAATTGATCTATGTGTACATGGTAATGAATAACAGAGTAAGATTCACTAAGCAGTGGTTAAAGAATAAGCTAGTTAAAATATGGTATTAGGAAAATTGGTCATCCATATGGGAAAAATAAACTTATATGACTACAGTACAACTCCAAAAATACATTCCAGATGAATTAATGGCCTAAAATATGGGAGATAAAATTTTTTAATGATTAGAAAATGATATACTTTTCTAACACTTATATAGTGCTTGCTATATCTTAGACACTCAAGTACTATACAAACATTAATTCTATCAATAACCCTATTAGAGAAGGAAATCCAATTATTATTTTTGTTATTATTCAATTTACAGAAAAGGTAATTATGGACCAGGGAGGTTAATAAACTTACTGAAGGGTCAAAGATAATAAGGGACTGAACCAGCATTCAAATTTAAGAATTCAAATTTCTTGCCTCAGAAACTGAGCTCTTCAGCACACTGCCAGCAATGAGAGAAAGAAGGCTTTCTTTAAAAAGACTTGAAAGGCACAATAACAAAGAGAAAGGCATACAAATGTAGCTAAAAACTTTTTTTTTTTTAAGTCAATTTCACGTTTTGAAACAAATCAGACTGGCAGAAAATACTTGCCTCATAAGTGACATAAATAACTGTTCTAACCTTACATATAAATAAGAAAAAACCAAATCACCCAACAAAAAAGTACAAACAGTATACAAACCTACAACTTAAAAAACTAATTCAGATTCTAATAAGTAAATGAAAAGATACTGAATTGCACTGATAAGCAGGCAAATGAAAATTAAAACAAGGAGAGATTATTTTTGCCCATCGGACTGAAAAACAGTCACTATAATGGCAAATGTTGACAGATACTCCCTCTAAGAATGGAAACTGATCAACCAATTTGGAAACCAATTAGGTAACACATGAAAAAGTTCAAGACGTGACTACTATTTAAAAAAAAAAAGTGACCTAACAGTTCTTACTGTATCTACTTCTAGAGAGATCACTAGCACATAAAATAATGAAATATGTATGTGGATAGTCACTGCCACAGTTTGTAATAGTAAAACATTATGAACACTCTAAGCATCTATCAGAAGAGGATTAGGTAAATAAGAGGCGGTATATACATATAAGTAAATAAATGAGTAAAAGAAATCAGCCAGTTTAACAGAGATAAATCTAAAAACAATTTTTAGTAAAAACAAGAGTTGTTCAGTGTGCAAAAACAGAATACAATTTATGTAAATGTATAAATAACATGAAACAATATTATAAATTCTCTATGCATACATATATGTGCATTTATAAAGTTTACTTTTAAAGGAATAAAATAGGGGCACCTAAGTGGCGCGATCGATTAGGTGACCGGCTCTTAGTTTTGGCTCAGGTCATGATCTCGGGGTTGTGAGATCAAGCCCCTCCTTAGGCTCCACAAGGAATCTGCTTAAGATTCTCTCTCCCTCTGCCCCTCCCCCTGCACATGCATGCACACGCACTCTCTCTCTCTCTCTCTCCCTCAAATAAATAAATAAATCTTTTTAAGAAAGGAATAAAATAACATATACCAAAGTTATGATATGGTTATATCAAAAGAAAAGAGAAGTGGGTAGGTAGAAGTTAGTCAGCTTTATCTACGATATTATAATTTTTGTTAAATTATTGTGTTTATATCTTACATAATTTTGAAAAAACATTAAAAATAAACTATTTTTAATTATGTCACAGGTAGTATTATGGAAACCTGTAGAAATTTCAAGGACTTCCAAAGTTAAATCTTAATAACCAGGATGATGCAAATTATTTGAATTTTGAAAAAAATCAAGTAGGAAGCAGAAGGGGATGAAAAACTTAAGCAAACATTTTTTTCCCCATCTATCATAAGGAAGTGTTATTAAATTATATTTTAAGCTACAGAAATGCTACTACAGATATAAAAGCAATCTGTGGTAACTGGAGGAGAAATACGTATCCACTAGCACTCTGATAAACTGCTGGGGTTTCTGCTTTTTTATTTCTTATTCTTTGGAATAAGCATAAAGGAACTGATAAGATGGTTTAATTAAAAGAAGTAGAAAAAACAGTGTTCTGGGAGATAGCCTAATAATACTGCCATTACTTCCACGCGTACTCAGCTCTAGGTCTTATTGTCTGACTATCTGAAAGAAGACAGCATATTATAAAGCAAAACTCTTTCTTTCTCTGTGTTACTTTTATCCTTGAAATAGACATAAGAGAAGAAAGGTAAATTTCCTTCTCTACTCTAACTGTTAAAAATTCTATTTGCAAGATTCATATATTAATTCTAATATAGACACCATGTGTAATTAACTCATCAACTGAACCAACTATTTTACAATTTTAAAGCCAAAGCCTTATGCATAATTTTATTTCAAACAATTTGTGACTCATTCATTTGTGAAAAATAGAGGCATGACATTTATTTAACCGCTATCATTGCCCAAGTAACCCAGCAACTAGTCTGCTGTGGGCCATTTTTCTCCCTTGGCCAGGACCCATTTTTCTTGGTTTGAATCTCATTGCAGCCTTTTCTCTGACCAGAGCAGCATTTTCATATACTTTTATAGAATTCAGAGTTTGGTCACGTGGCATAGAAATGTCATTCTAGTTTAAGCACCATATCTTCACGCCAAAATTCCTGGCGATCAGTGTTCATGCACTGCTCATGGCACGGCAAACACGTTATAATTTAGAAATGTCACAGTGAGTTGACACGACCCATCAATGATTACATCCTACAAATTAATGTAGATTACCTGATTACATAGTACACACACACACACACACACACAATGCATTATAGTACAATATATTTGAATGTGTATATTCATTTATATATTTTATTTGATTATTGAGTAATCATACTTACTCCATACTCCACACTACATACATACACACACACATACACACACTATTGCACATTTATGTGGTCTCAGGTGAACCATTGGTGGAGTAAAGCAAGTCCTGAACATAATGAACATAGCTGATATAATTAAGAGGAAAATAAGTTAACTTTATGCATAATTGAGGCTTAAAAAAATTAAATGACTTTCCAAATGCATAGGGTCTACATCTACAATGCCCAAATCCTTCTTCCATGAATTAAATCCATAGAGCAAATGTCTAACCTCTCATCTTATTCTTTATTCAGAATTCTTAACATGGGATTATTTTAGAAAAACAGTGGTCTCCTCTATATGTTCTTCTGACTTTAAAGGAAACAGGGGTAAGGAAAGAATTCTCACATCCATCCAGGTATATAAAATAATTAGAAGTCAGGTGCCTGGGTAGCTCAGTTGGTTAAGCGGCCGACTCCTGATTTCCTCTCTGGTCATGATCTCAGGGTCCTGAGACTGAGCCCCAAGTCAGGCTCAGCACTTACTGCTGAGTCTCCCTCTCCATCGCACTCTGTTCCTCCCCCTGCTCACACTCCTGTGTGTGGTGCACTCTCTCTCTCTCTCTCTCTCAAATAAGTAAGTAAATAAAATCTTTAAAAAAAATTAGAAGTGCCTCAGATGCATGTCAATTTGTGCATTATTTATGTGTGGTCATGTAATCTGTCCTAAGAATGTTCAAATTCAAACTGTATTGTAACTGTCCTTAAAATTTTCACTTCATTAAATGTTTTCATCTTTATATGATTCTCTTTCCCAGAAAGACAAAACAAAGAAAAAATATAGGTAAGAACAAATGGTAAAAGCCACCTGAATTTGGTTTTCTTTTATATTGTCTTTTAGACCACGTTTATTAAGCACTATTTTAACCAAAATATTATCATTTGGTATGGGGGTTGAGATTTTGTTTATATGTAATAATAAATCTGCCTTTCCAGAGTCCACCCAAATTGGTAGCATAACCTGACCATGTAGCTGAGTTGGGCACTGGGCCTTAGATAGTACTTGGGACAGAATTTTAGAGACTCATAATGTAAAAAAGACTGGAAAAAAATTCAAGTTACTTATTAAGAAATAAATAAATATTAATTGCTAAAGCTTCATTTCCTTTTTTCTTTCTTTTTGAAAGTGAGATCAAGAGTTGAGTTGCTAATAAAATCATAATGATTAGCCTGCCCTAATTTAATATACACATTTTCTTGTGGTCTTTGACTTAGAAGGGTGACTTAACACTCATAAGGGCAGATTTTTTTTATTGATTATTATTATTATTTGTGTTTTTATGTTATATATACATACACATTATATATGTATATATATGTATGTATGTGTATATATATGTATGTATGTATATGTATAGATGTATATATATAGATGTAAATATATTTATACATATATATATTATATTCCAAAATAAAATTCTTATTTTGATTTGAATGCCTATAAAAACTTATTTTTGTTGATATTTTTAGAACTGTCTTCATAGTCCATGGCAAGAGAAAAAAAAGAGAACTTTTTAAATTTCTAATAATTTATTGGTAAAATCAAATTATGGAAATAGTTCAGAACAGTAACTTCTAAAAAATTTATAATAAATGGGACAATAAGCACAAAAGAATCACCCCATGAACACTGGTTTTCTTTTTGAGTAGTTTACATTGTGCTTTACTGAAACACATCTTTCCAATATAATGTCCATTTCCTCAATTCCTTTTTTTTTATTTTTTATTTTTTTAAATTTTATTTTATTATGTTATGTTAATCACCATACATTACATCATTAGTGTTTGATGTAGTGTTCCATGATTCATTGTTTGCGTATAACACCGTGCTCCATTCAACTTTTTTTTAAATGTCTATTTCTTCTTACTTTCACTAAGGCTTTTAACATACTTCCAGACAATTTTATAGGTGATTTGATACTGATGAGAATTTTCTCTTATATTTAGTTCAATAAATTATTATCCCCCCAAATAAGCCTTTTCCTTTAATTTGCAAACAACAGTATAATATCTTACTATAAATTTGCAGCAATCCCTTCTGGGAAATTCCAGGTGAGGGTGACTTCCCTCCTAGTAAATATAAAATTTGTTTTGACAACCTCTAAACATGTGTATTCCATAACCTAGTTATTTGATCATCTGAATTCTTCTTATCCATAGAAAACATTTCCCAATGGTGCATTAAATTTCCTTGTATACTGAGCAAAACCAGGCCTCAGCATATCCAGAAGCATCTTTGCAAGGATCTGGAGTTTTCATCAGTGATTTTTGTCTATGAAATGGAATGCCCGTGGACTAGTGTATTATTTACTAGAATGTACTAGAATAAGTGTATATATGATAACAGGAATTTTCCAATCAACCCCTTTTCACTGGCAACTCCTTGTCAAAGTATTTAGAAGTATTTGTTCCAACACCAGTTTCTCAGGTAGCACCAAATTACCTTATGTAGTAAATCTAATGTAGCAAAGAATTAGCAAAGAACTTGTGCAAAGATCTTCTAGATGACCTGATTTCATGACTAACATCCTAGCTTACAATATCCTTAATTTCTTCATCTGTAAAAGAAAATAATAACACAGTCACTATGAAGTTTTCATTAGGTCAATAAGCAGAGCTGAGTTTCCTGGATGGCCATGAAACGAGGTCCTGGGCAACCTGATGGGCATCTACCTACCAGCCCCAAAGCAGCTGCTTCTCCAGTTTGTTCTTCAACCAAACTTACACAACTTTATCTGCTTAAGATAATCAAAATTCAGAATGTTAAATATGTGAACCCAAAGATTATATTCCATTTCTCTTTTTTGCAAAAATCCTGCAGCTTGTAATGAATGATTTGTTACACGTATCACCTCCTACTACATAGCATGGGAGGTCCTTCGTGACTGTGACTCTATTTTATCTCTATCAATATTCGATAATACTGATTAGCTTGCTCTCTCACACACATTATACCTTCAATAATCATGGAATCAAAAAAGGGCTTGATTCCCTCCTCCTCTACCACCAACACTAGAAGCAACAACAAAAATAAAATAAGAAAACTTTTCTTTTATATATCAGTGACTCAAATCTATATAATCTTAGATTCTTTGTTGTTTCATCTCCTAAATCTGTCCATCATTAGTCTTGAAATTTTTATCTACAAATATGTTTTGAATCTTGCTGCTTTTCTCCATTGCCATTAGGCATTAAGACATAGAGATTCAACCCCCTCCCCCCTCTTGGATCAATGCAAGATACTCATTTGGTCTCCTTGCTTCCATCAGTGTTTCCAAGTATTGTTCATGTACATGAAGGGACATCATTCCTCTAATAGATGTGGTATATTTTTATTTATTAAAACACTTAAGTTGGAAGAGCTGTCATATTCCAACAAAATATGAACAATACAATAATACAAATTTTCTGACAGGTGGAAGTAAAGTGTCTTAATAAATACCTTTTTCTAATTTACAGAAAAGCATTATAAAGGTTATTGGCATCTCTATTTCCTCCCACAATCTATTCTCCACACAGAAAGCTGAATAATTTTTTTAAAACAGGTGTAAGATTATGTTAATACTCTTTTTTAAAACCCTGCTATGATTCTCATTATATTCTGAATAAATTTCTAATTCTCTACCGTCGCTCCTCAGACCTTAAAGAACTTGACCCTGGCCTATTTGCACAAGCTCATCTTAAACCCATCCCCCAAATATTCATCACAATTCAGTCAGCCTGGATTCCCTTCATTTCCTAGAACATGAAACACTTTTCCCCCTCAAGTTTTAGGCACTTGCTGCTTCTTTTGCCGAGAAAATTATTTTCTCTTATCTTCACATGGCTGGCTCTATTTCATTCTTTTCAACTTAGTTCAAATACCACCTCTTTAGAGAGGCTAGAAGTGTTCATGTATCTAAAGGAGTACTCCTTTCCCTTCTCAGTCTGTCTTATCACCCTACTTGTTTATTTCATAGACTTTTTTGTAAGCCACAAACACATTTTTATTTCATTGTCATCTTTTAATCTTCAACCTTTCTCCAATAAAAATATTAACCCATAAAATTAAGGATATCCCACAATTATCTCCAAAACCAGAAATGGTGCTTGGCACTTAGCAGGTACTCACTACATTTAACAAAATTTATTCTAATTCCATTTGTTTTTTTGGGTGACTTCTATGAACTGAATTATATCCCCCCAAATTCCTATGTTGAAGCTCTAATCCCCCAAACTTGAATCTTCAGGAGACGATTAATGTTAAATGATGTCATAGGGGCAGGGCTCTAAACTGACAGGACTGATGGCCTTATAAGAAAAGAAAGATCTCTCTCTCTCCCCCCTGCCTCACACAAACACACACACACACACACAGAGGACAGATTACGTGAGGATAAAATGGCTACATGCAAGCCAGGAAAAGAGCCTTCAATAGAAAAGGAACCTTCCCAGAACCTTCCCAGAACCTTGATCTTGGACTTTCCAGCCTTTAGGACTATTTGAAAATAAGTTGCTGTTTAAGCCACCCAGTCTGTGGCATTTTGTTACCACAGGCAGACAGACTAAGACAGTGACCAGTGCTGAGCACAAGTTTGTATGCCATTTGTGTATTAAAATATTGTTATTGCCTAATTATTTTTTCCAGTGTATCACAAGTGTCTCACTAAACCATAATAAGACAAGAAAAAAAAATGTGGCTTAAGATCATATTTTATTTTATTTTATTTTGACTTTAGAAAATTAAATTCTTGAAAACTACAGCAGGTAGAAAAGAAAGAGGATGAACTGCTGGATCATGAGTAGCAAAATTTAAATAGCTCTTCTCTTTTTATTCTCACTTGTTGAAATGCCTTACATTTTGAGGATCCAACTCAAGTCCCTTCTCCTTCTATCCTCCCAAGCACAATCAATCACCCCTCTTACACTCCCTAGGTCTATTGCGTATACTTTTATGTGGTACTGATTCAATTCTGCCTTATTGTTAAGGTTATTAGTTAACACCTGATCTCTCCCACTCTGACCTCCTGTCTCCTTCTTAAGATCACTCTTAACTACATTGGGCCTAGCCAGGGAATCCAGCATAATATCCCCATCTCAAGATCTTTAAAGATCTGTAAAGTTCCTTTTGCCACTTTAGAAAACATATTCACAGATTCAGAGGATTGGGATGTGGACATCTTCCAGGAGCCACTAGTCTACCTACCATGCTGGCTATTATACAACAGTAGTGGAGCTTTGTGGCCATGACTTTCTGGAACTGGCTGTCTATCAAAAAATAATGAAGAAATCAATTTCCCATGATCTAGAGAGAATGAGGGCAAAAGAGTTTTTCATGTTCTCTGTAAGAGACTGAACCAAAAGTACATAAAAGATAAAATTTAAGTTAGCAGGCAAATAGTAAATGAATCAAGTTAAAATAAGCATTGATTAGAGATACCTGAAAAAAAACCAGAAATCCTAGGACCTTTAAAATGGAATAACATAGCACAGCTGCTTAGTTAACATTTATTCAGTATTTTCTTTGTAAAGAATATATATATATGTATATATATTCTTATATATATACACATTTATATGTGTACATATGTATAGTATATGTGTATATAGTTCTCTATACATATATATGTATATATATGTATAGAGAAAGAGAGAGAGAAATTTATTATAGAAACCTGCTGTCTGCAAGCTGGAGAAACGTCATCAGTGTAATTCAGTCCAAGTCTAAGTAGGCCTGAGTAAGAGTCCAAGGGCCCAAGTCTGAAGGCTGATGGCATAAACCACAGTCTGAATCTAAAGGTCCCAGAACGAGGAGCAGTGATGTCCGAAGACAAAAGAAGATAGATGTCTCAGCTTAAGCAGAGAGTGCAAATCTGCCTTTCCTCCACCTTTTTGTTCTATGCAAGCCCTCAACAGATTGGAGGATTCCCATCCACATTAGTCTACCAATTCAAATGCTAATCTCTTCCAGGGACACCCTGACAGACATACCCAGAAATAACGTTTTACCAGTTATCTGAGCATCCCTCAGCCCAGTCAAGTTGACACATAGAATTAACTCTCACAAAGTGTATGTATGTGTGTATACTGTAAATCCTTAGAGAAAACACTAAAACAATGCAAAGATAATTAAACAAAATGCCAATCAATGTATTAAATCAATGTATTAAAATGTCACTAGATATAATAAAAGAAATGCTAAAAATGTTTGAATAATTAAAAGAAAGAAAGAAAGAAAAGACCATAACAGGGAAGCAGGACAAACAAACAAACAAAAAGATGGGAGAAACTGAAAATATAATAAATTGGTAGACATAAATCCAAACACATTATAATTACATTTAATGAAAATGGTCAGAACAATTAAAATTCAGAGACTGTCAAATTGAATAAAAAGAAATCAAGATCCAAGAATATTGTGTCTCCAAGAAAACCAATTTAAATATGATGACATATAGTTAAAAAGCAAAAGGGTGACAACAAATTTAGTGAATAAACACAAATCAAAAGAAAGCTAGAATAGCTATATTAATGTCAGAAAGAGTAGATTTCAGATCAAAGGAAATTACTAAGAGGGCCAATATATGATTACAAAAGGTCAATTCAGCAAGAAGAAATAAAAATTTTAAATGTATGTGTACCTAGCAACAAAGCTTCCAAATTCAGGAAGCAAAAATCTAATAAAACTGAAAAGAGAAATAGTTACACCCAAAGACTTCAATACTTCTCTCTCAATCACAGATAGAACAAATGGATGGAAAATAAGCAAAGATACAGAAAATCCTATCAACCAACTTGACCTAATAGGTATTTGTAGATCACTATCCAACAATAGCAGAATAGATATTTTTCTCAAGTACACACAGAACATGAACAAACATAGACCATATGCATAGGCACAAAACAAACCTTTACATATTTAAAAGGATAGAAATCAGACAAAGTATTCTCAGGCCATACAGAATTAAACTGAAAATCAGCAATAAAAAGGTAACTAGAAAATCCCTGATTATTTGACAACTAAACTACATACACCTTAATAATTCATGGAACAAAGAGAAAGACTCAAAGAAATTAAAAACTATTCTTAAATGAGTGGAAATAAAAATAAAATGTCAAAATTTGTGAGGCTAAAGCAGTGCTTGGGGGAAATTTTCAGCATTCAAATACCTCTATTGGAAAAAAAATCTCTGTGATAGTTTAAAATATGTTGTCAAATTCTTTGATTCTCCTCCCTTTCAAGAGGTGATGCTCCTTCTTTGAGGACAGACTGAATGCTACTTGGTTTCATGATGTATTATAAGTCCACAGTAATTAAGACAGGGTGGTATCTGTGTCTGATAGACAATCAGACCAAAGTTCCAAAGCATAGAGTCTGGAATTAGACCCACAGATGTATACAAATAACAACTGCGACAAAGACACAAAAGATAATTAGGTAGAAAAAGGATAGCCTTTTTAACAAGTAGTGGTGGCACAATTGGACTTTCATCCATCACAAAAAGCAACAATAAAACTTCACCCATACCTCACTTCTTATACAAAAATTGGCTAAAAATGAATCATACCTACATGTAAAATGTGGAACTATAAAACTTCTTGAAGAAAGCATTGGAGAAAATCTTTGTAACCTTAGATTAGGCAAAAAAAATTTATTAGATATGGCAAAAAAAATGCACAATGTATGAAAGAAAAACTGATAATTAAATTTCACCAAAATCAGAAACTTTTGTTCTCTGAAAAGAATGCAGAGAGAAGCCCTATGTCTAACGAAAGACTAGTATCCAGAATATTTAAAGTACTTTCAAACTCAACACTATGGTGACAAACTACACTGTTTTAAAAATAGGCAAAAGATTTGAATTGACACCTCACTAAAAAAGATACATGAATAGCAAATAAGTCTATAAAAAGGTGCTCAACATCACTATTCAGAAAATATAAAATAAAATCACAGTGAGATATCATTAAAGGCTCATTAAAATGGCTAAAATTTAAAGAAAATAAAATGAAACTAACAAGCACTAGTGAGGATATGTAGCTACTGGAACTCTCATACATTGCTGGTGGGAATGCAAATAGAACAGCAATTCTACTCTTAGGTATTCATCCAAGATACATTAATTTTAGTTCATACAAAAACCTGTATATGACTGTTTAAAGTAACTTCATTCATAATTTCCAAAAACTTGAAGTGACCCATATATTCTTCAACAAACACGTGAATGAACAAACTGTAGTACACCCATATGATGGAAGCACACAACAATATGGATAAATATGCTAAGTAAAGGAAGCCAGACCCAAAGGTTACATAAGATATGATTCCGTTTTAGAAGACTTTTTTTAAATAATCATGGGACAGTTTTTTTTAAAGATTTTATTTATTTGAGGGGGGGGCATATGTGGGGGGGGAGTGCAGAGGGAGGAGCAGGCTCCCCGCTGAGCAGGGAGCCCAACACAGGGCTCTATCCCAGGACCCTGAGATCATGACCTGAGCTGAAGGCAGGTGCTTAACCAACCGAGGCACCCCAGGTGCCCCAATTTTAGAAGACTTTCTAGAAAGACAACACTATCAGTACAGAAAAGAGATCAGCAATTTCTAGGGGCTGTGAGGTAGGAAGAGAGGTTGTCGACACAGGACTACCCCAGGGGAACTTTGGATCAGTATAACCACGGTAGTGGACATTTGACATTATGAATTTTTCAAAATCCATAGAAAAATCAGCTTTCCTTTGCTTTTTAGCAAAATGTTTTTTCACAGAACAGTTACCATTGAAGACTAAACAATTCTTTAAGCAGATGCGCGCACACACACACACACACACGATCGTTCCTCATTATTCATGGATTCCATATCTGCGAATTTGCCTGCTAGCTAAAATTCACGTGTAACCTCAAAATCAGTACTTGGGATCCTTCATGGTCATTTGTGGGCACAGGCATATGCACGGTTGTGAAAAATTTGAGTCACCCGACATGTATGTTCCCAGCTGAGATGAAACAAGGCAACACTTCGCATTCTGATTTCAACCCTCACACTGTGAGTGTCCTTTCTGGGGTATATCTAGTGCCACATTTTTCACATTTTTGTGCTTTTCATTGGTGATTTCAGTGTTTACAATGGCCCCCAAGAATAGTGCTTCTGTGTTGCCCCTGCTTCGAAGCGTGAGAAGGCTATGATGTGCCTTAGGGAGAAAATGTGTACATGTGATAAGCTTCATTGAGGCATGAGTTCTAGATCGGTTGGCCATGAGTTCAATGCTAACAAATCAACAATATCTATTATATAAGGTATGTTTAAACAGAAACACACATAAAACAAGATTATGTACTGATCATTTAATGAAAATGTTGTGCTCAGAGGCCCTGAGGACTTGCCCTAGGAGAAAGGGTTCAGTATTCACTACCTCAGTGTTCGCAACAAAACTACCGTGGCTAGCAAGAGTCAAGTGTATTATTATTATTTTTTTAAGATTTTATTTATTTATTTGAGAGAGAGAATGAGAGAGAGAGAGCAGGAGAGGGGGGAGGGTCAGAGGGAGAAGCAGACTCCCTGCCGAGCAGGGAGCCCGATGCAGGACTCGATCCCGGGACTCCAGGATCATGACCTGAGCCGAAGGCAGTCGCTTAACCGACTGAGCCACCCAGGCGCCCAAGAGTCAAGTGTATTATATAGATTGATGTACATGTATGATTATATATATTTCAAAATTATATATTTGAAAGAGTATTATATTTAATTCTAAATATTAAAAAAGTTTATAAGCAACCATTTTTTAAACTCCTAGACTAATTTTCATACTTGTATAATCTTGTACAACTTGTACAATGCTGAAATCATTTTTGCAATCATATCCCTTCTGGAGCTTATTCTCAGTTCAAAGACTTTATATAATAAAGTTTGGCATCACAAGTCCCTTTTCTGCGGTCCTCCTCAATCTTCAAGTCGTTCAGTGATTTTCAGCGGGAAGGGTACAGCTTAATTCCCTGCTAACATGATTGCGATGGACATTTTGTTCAATTACATTTTATCAGAACCCTGAGTCTAAGCTCTCCCTCTCTCACCCAACAGAAAGAATGAACGATATGAGAGAAAAAGATGCCTATTTCCTTCTACCTAGTCTCTGCTTTTAACTGTCAATTTCAATCAACAAACAAAACAAAACCATATAATGTTTCTACCTATATTTTAAGATCATGGCTATCATCACTTATTCTTTAATTATAAAAGAATTATTTATCACTCTTTTTTAAAAATAGAGAACTTTTCCTTATACATGAAAGCTCTAGAATTTAACAGCACTCTACAGGGGTTACTTGAGACATACTCCCACTTCTCTTAAAAGCTGATACTGCATTTAGCACCAGTAAAAACTTACAGGGTTCTTTAGTTAAAGAGACAAACACGTCTTATGGAAATTTCAACAACCTTTAAAGCTACTGAGGTTTTTTTAAAAGGATATTTAAAGTGTTCTCAGAAAATCAATTACAATTAAATTGAAATAATGTTTGAGGAGGTGACAAAGAAGAGACATCAAAACCGAAGCCCTCCCAGTGAGATGAAACATTCATACTTTTAGTTAGTTGCTTTTTCTTTCCTTCGTTCCTTCGTTTCTCTTGCCTTTCTTCTTTTCTTTCCTTTCTTTTCTTTCTTTCCTTTCTCCCCTTCTTTCTTATTTTATTCACTTATTGAATGTTTATTGAGCCCTTTGCAAGCTTGTGTTCCATCCATTTCACTCTTTCTGACTTTACCTTTGATAAGAATATTTGTCAGGACTAGCCTCAGCCAAAATCAGAAGTTTGTCTTCTCTGCCTCTCCCTTTATGACTTCTACAACAGGTATCTCCTGCACTAGACTCAAAGAATCCCTTCTCCTCATGGCAGCCAAGTTAGGGCACTTACAAACTGTCCAAGCTTGAAGGAGAAAAATCAGGCATGCTTTTATTTTTCCTCTGTGTGTGATAGTACCTTTACACACTCTAAATAATAGAGCATTTATTATATTTTTATTATATTTTTAAATTCGCTTGTAATTTCTCTAAGGCCTAGTGATTGGGAACATTGAGCCTTTTGGAAATATCAAAAGAACCGAGAAAGAAATCTCAGGGAAAAGATAAGGAATTGCTTTGGAAATATCACCAGAGTGTTGTATAGTTCTTGGTTATAAATCAGAAAAGATTTATGAAATTCCACGGAGATAGAATTGTTTCTGGCTAAGGGCTTTATATAAGGGATTTACACATTTTCTACTTTTTTTATTGCGAGTAATGGAATACATATCCCGTGAAGAATGAACATATGGGACTGAAACACTTTTACGTGCATGTCTGGGCGGCACTGGAACTCTTTCAGAATATGAATATGAACAAGTGAAAAATGTCAAATATTTAATCTATTGTAAAAATGGATCTTTGGGCTACTTAACAAGCATTGGGGAAAATAGCAAGATTTGGCTTAGGACTTAGACTGTGGAAGGAAATGCCCTCTGTCCAATTTTACATTTCCTGTTAGGAAATATGAGGGCATGCAACTTCAAAGGCCTTTTCTAGGGCATTACCTAGAAAAGCCCACTTCCAGCCACACTATTACATATAGATACTGAAAGCACGTACATAAGTGTTTTAGAGGAGAAAAGGAAACCAAACAGCTCCCTTCGCTCTGAATAAAGATTTATTAATGCAATTAATGCAACAGATTTTTACTAAAGAACTACTGAGGCAGGCAGAGCAATAGACACCAGGAGTAAATGATAAAGAATCAATGGTCCCTGTCACCACTGATGACACATAAACAAGAGTTCACTGTCCACCTAGGGCAAGACATATCAAAGATAAGTAAGTAAAAAAATGAATAAATGGCAAAACTTATGCTATGTTATTAAGTTCATTCAAACATCTAGACACACATATACACGTATACATACACACACATATTTTGGCTCCAACTAAACCTCAGAACTCAAATAATTTGGCCTAACTCCATGTCCACCAATATGATTTGCTTTTGTCATCAATACATTGCCGCCTAGTTCATGTGATCCGAACATGCCATATCGCAGAACTTGTTATAATAATATCATTCTGCTTTTCCCCCAAAACAGTGTCCATACCGTTATGCCAAATTACACTGAGAATTTGATTTAGTAGCAAGAGGCAGCATTCTTCACAGAGCATTGAACCAAGAATCTGAAGATTTGACTCCTAGGCTCAATCATTTATTTTTGATGTGATACTTGTACAATTACCTAATTTTCTGTGGCCTCCTCATCTGTCCAGTAGAAAAATAATACTTAAAAAAATAAAAAAATAAAAAAATAATACTTGCCTGCTAACCAAAAATGAAATTGGACACAGTCAAAAAAATGTTTATTCACCAATAACAAGGTAAATTAGCAAATATCCTTAATTTTCACATTAACATGTAATAATGTCTTCTACAAATTTTGGTAGCATATGAAGGATCTGCTTATATCAATATTTGGTTAAGCAAAATTAGATAAATAAATCTGTGTGGATAAAGAGGTCTCAAAATTTCACATTAAACATGCCCAAATAAACGTGAAGATCACCTTTAAAATGGAGAAGCAAAGATAATATGTAACAGAAGTGACTTTTAAACTATAGTGTTCAACTTGTGGTATTTTATTAGAGATATTTTAATTAGCACCATGAAGTCATAATTCTTCCTGTGTCTTCCCTCATGTCAAAGTTCTTTAAAAGAAAATAGAGATTCAATTCTACGTTTCAAAGAAATTTTTATTTTTATGCCAAAACTTTTCAGAGCTTATTAATAATCTACAAAGGAAATGCTGAGCCACAAAGCATTTTCACAGAAAACATCAACTCAGATGCAAAGGAAATAAAAAGCCACCTGAAAAACCACAACTTTTAATGGCACTTCTTTAATAATGAAAAAGCATTCAATTCTTTGCTCAATAATCCTATTAGAGCCACCACTTTGAAAATTTATACCAAAATAATCAGTTTAAAGCAAATGATTTTTCTCAGAAAGCACTTCTGGTCTGAAACCTTATTTCTCCAGTTCTTATCTAGTATGATTTTAAGGGCCAATCCTAACGCTTGATAATACAATACTGACCGATCCTTAATTAAATATCAGCCAGTCACTACTGAAACTGTGAGCAGTTCTAAGAAAATGCAATTTTTTAATTCTCTTTCTCATCTTCTTTGCAGAGAACTCTGTTACCACACAGAAATAGTAAATAATGGATTATCATACCAATTATCCCTCAAGATTAGTGTGTGAATTAGGGAAATAAAAACCTATCAATCTGTCTTTTTTAAGTATTCTTCTGAAATTGAACTTGACTGCATGACTTTCTAGCTATATAAAACAAAGATTAATTCTTAACTCTTTTTTGTTCCATCGGCTACAGATTAGGTTGCATTTTACTTGGGATTCTTTCAGGGCCTGACCAGGGAATATGAAAGGTCAGTAATTCTAGTAAGCTAAGAAGAAACTGGGTTTGCTGCAACAACTAAATTATCAGTCAGGGAAGAACATCATGTGCTAGCTGGGCTGGTCTCTGTCAGGATGCTTAGAAGAGAACAAGAATAGCCGAAGGAAAACCAGAGTACACAGGGTGTGTTCAGAGAGCAAAATTGGTTATGTTTTTCACTGGTGTCATGAACTCCATTTAAAAGAGCCACAGAGTAAATCTGCACAGGTGTGGGCAGGACACAACCCCTTTTAAATCTGCTTTCCTGGGGCACCTGGGTGGCTCAGTCGGTCAAGTGTTTGCCTTTGGCTCAGGTCATGATCCCAGAGTTCTGGGATGAACCCGGCACTGGGCTCCCTATACAGCGGAGAGTCTGCTTTCCCTCTCCCTCTGCTGCTCCCCTTGCTTGTTCTCCCTCTCACTCTCTCTTTCTGTGTCAAAAAAATAAAATAAAATATGAAAAAAAAATAAATCTGCTTTCCTGACATGGATTTAGGAGGAGAGCAAAGAGCAACAAGTAAAATTAGGAGAAATGTCAAATATTTATTAATTTAGTCTGCTGATTCTTCCACTGATCTTCACTGCTGCCTTTTATTTCTCCTTCACATCACTTTCCTCTTCAAAACCCTGAAGCCGCCTGGTTTATCAAGTCCAAGGCGCTTGACTTGCAGACTCTCCAAAAGCCTACTTCCACCTACTGATCTCATCTTAGCTCTCATTACCTCATGCTTCCTAAATGAGAGATATTTAGTCTTACCTCTAAAACTTCAACAAACTAGACCTAAAACTTGAGACACACGGGAGTGCTCACTTCTCCAAATTTACTTGTTTCCCCATCTCTACACCTTTATTGACACTCTATTTTTCTACCTGGAAAATCTCCCTCACCAACTTCCATCCGTGCTCATAAAGGCTCTGTCGAATACCACCCCCTTCCAGGAAGCCTCCTGAAATCCTTATCTCAGCCCCAATTCACTTCTCCTTATTTCTTGCATCCATAGTACTACATTATTCCTTTTATTCTAAAATAGCATTCTGCACTTCCCCACAGTTATTTATATGCCTTACAACCAGAGTAGTAAAAGCTACTAGAGAGCAGAAATCAAGTGTACACACTTCAGTTTACCACGGTGATTAAGCAAGTGCTGTCTTCTCTTGGTAAGTTCTCATGTCTGTTGCATTAATTAAATCCTGTTCAAAGTTATCTCCTCTGAAAAAGATAGCCAATGGACAATTAAAGGAAATATTAGGAACAAAGACATATGATAAATTTTTGGATGGGGAGAAAAATACGGCTGCTTATCAAAACCAATTACAATTTCCAGAAAATTATTAGCTCTTTCCTCCTTAGTTTCCTAGAGGACTGAGCCAGACAACTTTTTTTATGTGGTACATTTGTAAAACAGTGTATCTCACAACATAGTCTGACATTAACTGCTTGAAACTTTACATTAAAAAGAAGAAATAGCAGAATGTATTATTACTGCTTTTTAAAATGTTGCTTGACATCGATTGTTTGAGGATATTTTTTATGGTTAACTACCAGATAAAGGTGTGTGCACCTAGAGTAGATGGATGAAAAGAGAAATAAAAGGAGGGACAGAGAGAGAGAAAAAAAAACATAGAGGAGAGAAAGCGATTATATATAGTCACTGTTGACAGAATGACTTACTTGTACTTGCTTCAAGCACAGGTAATAACCTTTCATTTTTCATTGGCTAGAAAATATGTCAACTAAAATTTTCCTTTACTCATCCTCTTTATATATATATAATCTCAAAACTTTATAGCAACATGGAAATAGCCTATATTTCATCTTAAGGGCCAATCCTTAAACTATGGTGCTCAACTTGTAGTCTTTATTAGAGATATTTTAATTAGCGCCATGAAGTCATTATAATTCTTCCTATGTCTTCCCTCATGTCAAAGTTCTTTTAAAAGAAAATAGAGCTTCAATTCTAACTTTCAAGAAAATATGGTTTTATTTTTATGCCAACTTTGTCATCAATATACAGGACAAAATACATAGAACTTGACTCACTAAGACTTCTCCTAAGACTATAGAAAATTTTAGTTAATTGGAAATGAAAGTGTCAAAGCACATTACATTTTCATTTTTACTTGTTGTACCAGGAGCATTTGTTTCTAAATTTTCAAATATGTCTTTTTTAAAATGGCCGAATTTTAATATTCATTTTGTTAAACATTCTAAGTCAATAGAAGTGATAATAATTAACAGCTCCAGCTTCCTTCACCCTAATCATGCTCCTAAAAACCAGCACCTTTTAATATTTCTGTGTTAAGTTGCTCTGTAGGTTACCTTCATACTGCTAAGTAATATGCTTACATAGCTATTTCTTAACTTATCACCCTTAGATAATTTCCATCGATTTTTCAGTCATGATAGATGAGGATTTATTTCACAAGATTCTTACCACTCTTCCTCAATTTTTCCAGTTAGATTGTTATTTTTATTACCTATGCCTTCATAACATACATTATACTTAAATTTTAATTTTTTGTTCCATTAACCATGGACTGTATCCTTGGACTACTCACTTTGTAAGATGATGTTTCATAAGGTAACATCGTCAAGTTTTCAAATCACAAGAGTAAGATGATCAAGCCTCCTTTATTTAATAAAGAGAAAGAAGGACACTGCATGCCAACCCTCTCCTCTTTAGGGTGTCACCTTGAAAACTTAATAAGCCTGATAAGAAGTCAGATCTTTTAGTCCTACAATGCAAGGTTGTGGGCTGCATGATCCTTGAAACTGGGAACATACATGTCCAAGATAAGTGAAAAGTCTCTGACAAGTTGTTCAGGAAACAGTCACAAGGTAATTCCTCTTATCTCTCAAGGAGATAAGAGAAGTTTTCATTATTCTCTCTTTGACTTTTCTGTATAAATCTGTGTGAAAGTCTGCCCAGACTTTGTAGACATTTCCATACTACCTTTAGTTAAATGGCAATCTCTAATGTTTACTCACTGACAAATGTGTTCTTTCTTTCTCCTACATTGGTATGAGGGGCTGGAGGAGAGGAGTGTCTTGTGTTGGCATAATTATTTTATCTTTCCAACAGTTACTAAGACTTGTACCCTTCCTCCTCCCTCCTTCCAGTACACTGTCAATATAACTTCACTTTTTTACTTGTCAAGGCTAATAGAATTCATATTCTGTTTTTCAATCAGAATCTCTCCCATACATTGTAGGTTGATTAAAATTGCAAGTCAATAAAACAGTTTAAATTGTTATGAGTATGCCGATATTATTCATTACCAAGTAATATAATGAAAATACATATCTTTCTTCTTGTGCTATTCAGAGAAGAATGTTCCTGGCATCAAGATCGAAAGGTTTATCCTTCAAACTCAAATTATTCTTCATATTAATTCTACCTCATATTTGAAATATTAGTTTTCTTGTATAGTTTTGAGGCCTCTCCTCCTTCTTTTTTTCCTTCTGAGAGAACAGACATATAGGCTCTTCATAATATCCCTTGTGTCTGTAGCTTCCTACTTGTTCTGTCTAGGTTTCAAAATGCTTATCATTCTTTTTTTTATGTTATGTTAATCACCATAAATTGCATCATTAGTTTTTGATGTCGTGTTCCATGATTCATTGTTTGTGTATAACACCCAGTACTCCATGCAGAACGTGCCCTCTTTAATATCTATCACCAGGCTAACCCATCCCCCATCCCCCTCCCCTCTAGAACCCTCAGTTTGTTTCTCAGAGTCCATAGTCTCTCATGGTTCATCTCCCCCTCTGATTTACCCCCCTTCATTCTTCTCCTCCTGCTATCTTCTTCTTCTTCTTTTTTTTTTTTTTTTAACATATAATGTATTATTTGTTTCAGAGGTACAGGTCTGTGATTCAACAGTCTTACACAATTCACAGCGCTCACCATGGCACATACCCTCCCCAATGTCCATCACCCAGCCACCCCATCCTTCTCACCCCCCACCACTCCAGCAACCCTCAGTTTGTTTCCTGAGATTAAGAATTCCTCATATCAGTGAGGTCATATGATACATGTCTTTCTCTGATTGACTTATTTTTCTCAGCATAATACCCTCCAGTTCCATCCATGTCATTGCAAATGGCAAGATTTCATTCCTTTTGATGGCTGCATAATATTCCATTGTGTGTGTGTGTGTATATATATATATATATATATATATATATATATATATATACACACACCACATCTTCTTTATCCATTCATCTGTCGAGGGACATCTTGGCTCTTTCCACAGTTTGGCTATTGTGGACATTGCTGCTATAAACATCAGGGTGCACGTACCCCTTTGGATCCTTACATTTGTATCTTTGGGGTAAATACCCAGTAGTGCAATTGCTGGGTCATAGGGTAGCTCTATTTTCAACTTTTTGAGGAACCTCCGAACTGTTTTCCAGAGTGGCTGCACCAGCTTGCATTCCCACCAACAGTGTAGCAGGGTTCCCTTTCTCAAAATGCTTATCATTCTTAAAGACATTATTCTTGGAGCCCACTGAACCATTCTGATTTGTACCAAAATTTTAAAAAGAGACAGCTGTTATATTGTGATTTTTTTTCATTTGATGCCTGAATTAATTCCACTATTCCTTGTATTGCCTATCTTCTTTTTTTTATCATCATTTTACTGGAATGTACCCTCAAATAACTTCATTGTAAAGAATGCACAGTTAATTAACTTTCCCTATTACAGCATATAGAAAAATGACTTCATTTAAATTGAATGAAAATTTGACTGAGACTATAATCCTAATCTCAAAATCATTTTCACTCAGCACTCTGAGAGCCTTCCTCTCCTGTATTCCCCAATATGCAGGTTGTGACTAATGAGAAGTCTAACATCATTTAATAATCGCTCTTTTGCAGGTGATTTTTTAATGTTGGCTTTGGGTTTTGATGATTTTTTATTCACTCTCCCTTCCTTGCAAGCATTCAAGCCTGTGACTTCTTTGTCTCTACTTCATCAGTTCGCACTCGTGCACCACTTTTTATCTTCGCAGGATTTATTAAGATCTGTAGTGAAGCAAAGGCCAAGAATTTGGCCTTGGGGAATCTTTAAGGGCTGAGCCAAAACAGAGAAGGTGCCAAAAAGATATGATAGAAAATTCGAAGGGGTAAAATGAGAACCGGGAGAGAATGGTTTGTCAGAAGCCAGAAGAAGGGATGCCTCAGCAGTGTCAAAAGTGGATGAAACTGTATAGTTCCCTGACTCTGATTTCATCTCTGGGATGGTGAAAAGCCTAAACTCGGAATCCCTCAGGTTTTTCCACGATTCTATTTCTACTGCAATCCTGGAACTCACTTTTATGGCTGCTCCTAGATCATGTCTTCACACAGAACTGCGTCACCTCTGAACTTCTACATATCAATAGCACAGTTTCTGACCACAGCTCCTTTGCTTCCAGTTTCCTATGCTCTTTTACCCTACAGCCACTATGCAATTCCATGGTAACCCCCGATCTTCCCAGAGTTGGATTCATTTCTTGCCTACTCATCACTCTAACTGCCCTATCCCATGCTATAAACTTACTACCTTCTGATTTTTCACTCCAGCTTTCCTCAACAACTCATATTTTCCACAGAATCACTGAGCAGTGTTGGATAAGACTGTAACACTATGCATCCTATTTGTACTACAAATTAATGGTCTCCAACATGAGGGAGGCTCTCAGTGCTGTTTCATAATTCATCAAGTATCCCTAGGCACATTCTTTTCTCCGTGATGGTGGCATTTGCATGATTTCCGTCACTCATCAAGTTTCCCTCCATTCTTACCAGTTTAAGGCTTAATTGCTTCCCATCTCACAGGGAGAATAAAAGCTATAGAATATATAAGCTCTCAACTATCTTTTAACCTATTATAATCTGCTTCCCTTCATCTTTGACAAAGCCAGAATGGCTTTGATCTATAGAGTAACTATCATAATCATTTGGCTTATAGATGTGTACTTTATGTAATTATAGCCCACAAATAGAAAGGGAGAAACTATTATATAGGCCACATTTTCTTACAATAAAATAAATATCAAGTAAAATTAAGCTAATTTGTGTTTAGCATTTTCTAGTTTGAGGTGCACACACAAACACACATAGACACATATAGTTTGTTTGGTTTTTTTTTTTTTTAGCTTTTATACCGACCTTTTGGGGTAAAAGAAGAAATATGAAACATAGCAAGTATAAGTAATTTGCTTAAGTTCACATAGTTCACAAACTGTAGACTCTGAATGTACACCTGGACAGTATGGCTTGAGTTTCCAGCAATTTACCATCATATATGTTGATTTTTACTCAAGGAAACCCCACATACTAAAGAATTTTTTTAATCCTCTATATATCTATTGGTTTACATAGGAAATACGCAAAAAAAAAATAGTTTAACAAGCAGTGAAAATAATACATACAAAGATGTAACCACTGCTGTTTTTAGAAGTAAATTCATAGATTTAAATAGTCCAAATACATTTTCAAAGAAAGAACTAATGCCCTTAGTCTTCAGGACAACTCAGAATATAGACCATGAATCATCTAGAGTTATTTTTGCTCTACATGATCATAGAAAATGTTTCAAAGTAGCTACAGATCCTCTAGATCCCTCTTTTTATTTTTTTAATTTAATTTAATTTTATTATGTTAGTCACCATACAATACATCATTAGTTTTGATATAGTGATCCACGATTCATTGTTTTCGTATAACACCCAGTAGATCCCTCTTTTTAAATTTAGAACTCTGCTACAAGCCAAGGCCTCCTTACCACCCTGTTATTTGACTCAGAGAGATGCCCCGTATTCATCAGCAAATATATTTGTATTTAATAAGGATATTCTGCCACTTGGAAAACATAGGCAACTGAGGAATTTTCGGGATGAAAAGAACATCTTCTTTTTAGTAAATGTAACCATTAGAAAGCACAGTCAGAATTCTAAGTATGCTGATTTAGCTAATAAAATCACAGGATGCCCAGTTAAATTCAAATCTCCAATAAACAACAAATAATTTTTAGTGTATTTCACACAATGTTTAGGACATCTTTCTACTAAAAAAGTATTTGTTCTTTATCTAAAATTCAAATTTAATGAAAGTCCTGCTTTTTTTTAATCTGGTGACCTGAGTTCTAACACTATTTATTTTTAAAGATTTTTTTATTTATTTATTTGAGAGAGAGAGAGAATGAGAGACAGAGAGCACGAGAGGGAAGAGGATCAGAGGGAGAAGCAGACCCCCCGCTGAGCAGGGAGCCCAACGTGGGACTCGATCCAGGGACTCCAGGATCATGACCTGAGCTGAAGGCAGTCGCTTAACCAACTGAGCCACCCAGGCACCCAGAGTTCTAACACTATTAAGATATATTCAGTCGAAATATAAATTTTACATGAATATTTTAATTCTAATTTACCCAACAAGGTATGACAGATGAGACTTCTTTGGGGGTGCAATCATCAAAATGGCATCCTGGAATAGCATAAGATAACAAGGACCAGTGTCCTAGATTGTTTCATGGATATAGATACACACACACACACTTTAGAATTTCTAGGAATTACTACAAGAGGCTGGGATTTCTAGCTGGGCAAGTAGACTTTAAACTAGAGATATTTTAATATTAGTATTTACATAACTTCTACTTATACCCTTGGACTGATGGGGCCTATAACTTTCAAGATACATATATAATCTTTTAATGTCTGCAAAGCACAACCAATATACATCCTATCTTAATAAATAGCACCCCCACCCATCCAGTTATTCAAACCAGAAATTGTAAATGCATCCTTGATTTATCTCTATTCCTCACCCCTCACATCATGCTAAGTCTTATCAGTTCTACTTAAGTATCTCAGAATCTGTTCTCTTTGTACATTCCCCACTGTCAACACTCACAGTGAGGTTGCCATGCTCTCTAGCGCAAACTACTGATGAAAGCCAGGTCTTGTGCCTCCCTCCATCCCCTCTTGTTCCCAATCAATCTGTTTTCTACAGTGCTGTTGTAGTAATCTTTTAAAAATGCATTTCTGATAGTGACCCTCTTTTGTTTGAAGCCCTTTTATGTTTTCTCATTCTTCTTATGATATAAGCCAAAATCTTTAACCTAGCGCTACATGATTTAGGCTCTTCCTTCCTCGCCAATTTTGGGAAAATCTTGTTAGCCTTACTAGTCACACAGATAAGGACAAATTCCATTATTTCACCCTCTCTCAGTGCCTGTTTCTCTCTCTTAGGGTCACATCAAACCAACAATTAATCATTTATGTCATAATGTATGTGATTATTTGTGTCATTATTTGTTCTGATGTCTGTCTTCCCTACTAAACTGTAAGCTGCTCATAAACCTAGTTGTTACCTATATTTCTCCCTCACTACATTCCCACTGCCTAGGCAATGCCTATATTTATGAGACCAAAGAAAAATATTTACTATATAAATAAAAGGAAAAAAGTATTTGTAGAACCCCTTAAGTAGCTCTTACAATGGGGATTTGTTCCCACCTAATGCATTTGCACTTTCCAGCAGAGAAGAAGTTGTATTAAAGAGATTTTTTAAAATTTTAAAGTAGATTTTTATATCCTTTCTAGGAAAATTCATTTGAATATTCACACCTTCTTCTTCTGCCAACATGTCTCAAAATCACACACTGAGAAAAAAAATTTCAGAAAATTCTGAGAACAGCTGGTTAGCATATTTCTTGATTTTTCTAAACTTATATAGAAAATAAGTAAAGAGAAAGTCATGAAGATCAGGCCTATATATTGTTTCTCAAAGAAGAGAATCTGAATATAATCCTTTCAGTCGAGTTTGCTTTAAAGAAACAAGTACAAAACAAATTCTAGAAAAATCTCCTTAGGTAAAGGTTACAGGCTGTCAGGGGACCTCAGTTCCATTCCCACTGTTCATTAAGCAAGCCCAGACTGAGGCTGTTGAAAGCCATTCAAGCTTGGTGGACCCTGACAATGATTCCAAAAAGTGGAGTTTGTGTACAAGGGAGGAGGAGGATAAAGAGTCATATGCTATTTTCAAGTGTTGATATTATACTCCCAATTTCTTTGATTTTATTTTTCATCAGGGCAATTTAAAAGAGGAGAATGAGTAAACATCAAGGCACTGTTTAAGTAGATCATTCAAGCTTACAATAAAATCTAATCACTACATCTAATTACAAAGAAAAGGAAATCACTAAAGAAATTATTTCGGGTATATTAAGAATAATACAATAAAGATATTAAAAGTTAAACAAGTGCCTGCCATTTTACTGGCACTATTTGAACAGATTTAAATAAATAATACACCTGAAAAAGAGGAGGGCAGTGACTTCTGACACCTTCAGCTATCTAGCATTTTTATGCTGCCTTATAGAAAAGAAATTCACCTAAACTACTGAAATTAAGATAGCAAGTATATTCATTTTCCAGGGCCACCATAACAAAGTGATACAGACTGGGAGACTTAATGAAAATTCATCTCCTCGGGCGCCTGGGTGGCTCAGTTAGTTAAGCGACTGCTTTCGGCTCAGGTCATGATCCTGGAGTCCCTGGATCGAGTCCCGCATCGGGCTCCCTGCTCGGCAGGGAGCCTGCTTCTCCCTCTGACCCTCCCCCCTCTCATGTGCTCGCTCTCTCTCATTCTCTCTGTCTCAAATAAATAAATAAAATCTTTAAAAAAAAAAAAAAAAAAAAAAAAAAAAAAAAAAGAAAATTCATCTCCTCACAGTTCTGGAAGCTAGAAGTCTGAGATCAAGATGTGGGCAAGATTTGTTTCCTCTGAGTCCTCTCTCCTTGGCTTGCAGGTGGCCATCTTCTTCCACTGTCTCATCCTTCTGTGTCTGTCTGTGTCCTAATCTCTTCTTATAAGAACCATAGTCATATTGAATTAGGGCCCACCAATAGGAATTCATTTTACCTTAACTACCTCTTCAGAATCCCCATCTCCAAATACAGTCACATCTGAGGTACTATGGGTTACGACTTCAATGTATGAATTTTGAAGGGACACAATTCAGCACATCTGTTAAAAAAAAAAGTCCTATTTTCATTCTACTTCCTATTTTTTTCATTGAGGCATAATTCACATACTATAAAATTCACCCTTTTAAAGTGTACAATTATGTTTCATATGACTCTTTGGGATGGAAGTCTACATATATTTGCTTCCAGAAGAACTCTGAGTTTTCTTAAGTATGATTTTATGGAGACCCAGAAGCCTTCATAAAATGATAAAAAGAATTTAATTGAGCCACTGGTGAAAGTAGGAGGATGCAGTTGGATAGAATTTTTATACGTGTATCAAATTTCAAAATGGTGACTTCTATTTTCTACCTTTAATCTGTTACCTCTTTAACCCAATAGTTTAATTAAAACTTGGGCATTTAGTTCTCAACTCAACCACCAATTACTTCAATGATGTTGGAGCATGGCCAAGAAACTGCCCATCCCCCCACCAGCCTCCCATAAAAGGAAGATAACACCCAAACATCTTTCTTCCAGAAGGAAGTACACGTGTTGATATTGAGTGAAAGTAGAGCTGAACACGAATGCTCCTAAGCATTTGTCTCACAATGATAGGTCACTATCTTACCAACTAAAATATCTCTTTGTTAAAATGTACCTTTCTCCTTACCTTCTCCCTGTGTGATTGGTTTAGAAGTTTCCTGTTCTCCTAAATGATAAACCTTGCTTTTTCTGTAGTAAAAGAAGTAATGTATACTTTCTCCAACAGGAAATCAGATAGACTGTGCCCCTCCCCCCACACACACATACACAGAGAAAGAGATATATACACTTAGGGAGGATAAATATTCAGCCTATCCAATGATTATAATCTTTTAAAGAAAAATAGAGATATTACATATATCTGTAGTAATCTTATAAAAGTTGTCTAGTTTTTAAAATGAAATAAATACTTTAGTTATATTTGCTGTTTGGTTTTACTAACTGTACCATTTTCATATCCGATAACACTTTGCAGAAAAAGTTCCACCAAGTAAGTTGCTCTTACTAGAAAATTAGTAAGTCACATCATAATTTTATTGATAGTAAAATATATTATTGTAATTAACTAGAATTGCTTTTTTCTTGGTCTAGAAACAAGCTATTTCATAGCAGCATGCTAATTAATATTTCTTTGTGTTTTTCCACAGGCTGTTGGTATTCATGTGAGAGTAAAAAGGGGTACTTAAGTCAGTGCTATTTTTCTTGATGGCTCCATTGATCCAAAAGCCCACTGAAGTCAATAGGATTTTGTCTTCAGCAGAAATGTTGCAATGTTTCCCTTAGATTATCTCCATGGGAAAGTACAGAAAAAAAAAATTTTAACTGGCCCAGTTACTTTCAAACACCCAGCCTGGCTTATTTTAAAACATATTAGAGGTTTCACTAATCTTTAAAGTGAAAATAGCAAATTTAGCATATTGTGAGTAATAATAGTGGTATAATGCATCAGAAAAAAGTTGACTTGTCTGGTTGATATCTAATGAGTTTCCTCCCTTTTTGGAAATATTAATTTTCTTTAGTTTCATGTCAACTAGTTTCCTTTAAAATACTGATACAATGGTTCCCCAGTACCCCTGGCTAGGAAATCACAGTAAACCAGTCCTGAAGCCTTTCTTCACTGATTGTCAAGGCAAATCTGATTACTTTAGAGACCTTCCTTCAGTTTCAGGACAGAAGCAAATATGTCTCCATGTGGAACCCATCAGAGTGGCAGGCGTTTCCTCTGATATGACTAATCATGACTGCAGAGTGAGACTACAGGAGAATATAGGACGTATTCAGAGATGCTTTCTTCTTAACGGCCGAGGTCTTAGTCTTTAAATATTCTCCTGAAGCTCTATCACCTCACAAAAAAATCAGGTCAAGAATTTCACCCATAAACATTTCTTTCACCTGGGCACCTGGGCTGTAGAATTAGACATATCCCATTTTTTTTCTTCTTTAGGAAATTTCTTATTTTCTTTCTGTCTCAGTGTCCTAATCTGTATAGCACCTTTCAGGACTGCTGTGAGAATTAACTACGATGAAACTTTGGAAATACCTCACATACAGTAGCTCAAAAACAAAAAAATCGTTTCTGTAATAACTTTGTCATTTATCCTTGCATAGAGTATTTGGAGGCAAATCTTTTTTTTTTTTTTTTTTTTAATGTACAACCGCCCAAACAACAACTGTTGTCACAGCACCCACTTGTTTTCCAGGAAGTCCTTGGTAATTAGATATTTATTAAATATGACAGTCATCTCTTAACATACACAGACAATAGAGAATATCTGAATTTAGAGGATTAGTCTCAAGAAGAGAACACTACACATCAAAAAAGAACAGAAGGTAGCAGAAACAACATCGTAAACTGGGTTCCAACCAACATTGTCCATGTAATCAGCCATGTCAAAAGAGAAATAAATTTTAAGTTTTTTAATCTAGAAACATGTCAACACAATTGCTCATATGTTGAATCATACATTTGATTTTTCTCTGCTTTTGAAAAAAGTGTTTTGCTTTATCACCGTACAATTTTTTCTTCCCCTTTTTCATTTTCTTCTTTTATTTAGTCACCAGGTGCTGAATACAGCCCTGGAGAGAGAGAACCAAATTATGAAGATTTTTAGAAGGAACCTCCGTTCAATGAAGAAGGCCGATATATAAACCTACTTCCTTTGTGAGGACTTACACTCTGTGTCCTCCTTTTTGCCATGGTTTTTATTTCTAATTATTTTGCTTTGTTTCTAAAGTCCCAGTTTTAAAAAACAAATCTGATTCAATTGTGTTTAAATCAAAGAATAAACCCAGGGTCACTTCTCCAATCAGAGATTACTATCCTAGTGCTTAGTCAAAGGTTAAAATCGATTGAAGCTGTCAGGACAACGACTATTCCAAAAAATACACTTCCAAGGATTCCTTTTCAGATGCTGAGGAACAATTAAGTTGTTGATGACACCATTTCCACCCTCAACAATCCCACACCTCAATGGGACTCCTATGCAACCAATGTATGAGGATTCTTACTCCATTCTTACTGTTATTTCTTACATTAGAGCAAGTTTCTATGCCTACATACCTGATAGTAGGTGTTGAGGAGACTTCTTAAAAAAATTGTACAACTGAACATTTTTACAACTTGGCTAAATTCTGGCTTACATGATCAGTAGTGTTTAAAACAGTCTTTATGCCTTTAAAAAGTCAATTCCTTTTTATAAGAGAAAGGAGAAGGAAGATAGCATTCATGAAATGCCTATCCAGATGTAATATATCTTATAAGAAAAAGTGAAGATCTAAGACAAAGGTCAGCAAACTTGTTCTGTAAATCTAGAGCCAGATAGTAAATATTTTAGGTTTTGTGGGCTGTACTGTCTCTGTCACAACTATTCAATTTTGCCATTGTAGCATAAAAACAACCATAGATAATATATAAACACATGATTATGATGTTGTCCAATAAAATTTTATTGATGGACCCTGGAACTGGAATTTCATATAGTTTTTATGTATTTTGCAATATTATCCTTCTTTTGATTTTTTTTTTTTTAACCAACTTAAAATGTTCAAACTATTCTTAGCTCAAAGGTAAAATAAAAACAAGAGGCAGGCCAGATTTGGCCACAGGTTGTAGTTCGCCAACCCCTGACCTAAGACGTAAAGAATTTGCCCAATCTGAATCAGAATGGGATCCCTATCTTTTCAATTCCACTTCAATAGTCTCTTCACTATACCTACACCACTTGATAGCCCTCTAAATAAGAGAGATGTAGACAGTGATGGGAGAGCAAAATTATGAGAAAATAGGAAAAACTGTAAGAACAAAGGGCACATTTCCAAGTTTCAATACTTCTTTGGCTGGATAGATACGTAGTCACAAGAGCTGAGAGAAATTGGACAGGTTTTAATCTTATCTTTGAGTTCAATTTAGTTTGGAATCAAGTGGAGAATAGACAGGAGACATGTCCAGATTCAATAGTATGGATTTCAGCAGGAATGGCTTCACATAAGTCAGTTAAACTAGAAATTCAGGAACCAGGGCCATCACGTGTCACCTCATTTTTGTGCCACAAACATTTCACTCATGCTGCTACCCACCCCTAGAAACATCTCTACATTTCTATCATCTCAAACTCAGATTCCATCCAGTTTTTTAAGAGTCATATTAAATGCCACCTTTCTTTGAACCTTCTCTTTCCCCACATAGAAGAAATAGCTCTCCTCTGTCCTCCAAAATCACCTTATATTTTAGTGGAGACATGTTAATGCTTGAGATATCAAAAGCCAGATAGCAATTCATCCCTGGAGAAAGAAAGTCCAAGTGGAGACCAGAGACAATCAGTTCACCAAAGTGAGAAATGTGGGCTCAGAACATGAGCTCTAGGTGAGTACTAACAAAGCTGTAGAAACTGAACTGAGGCCAAAATATCCCAAGGGAGTTATAGGCTCAGGAATATTTCAGTAAATCTGGATGTTCAGTCTGCAGGTTTGACAATTTAGTAATAAATTTAAGCCAAACAACAACTCCAGAGTCAACCAGACTACACCCATAGATCCTGAGATTTTGCTCTTACTGGATAGTGAATAGAGGCTATGCAGAGACTTTAGTCCTAGGAGAACCCAAGTCATGAAAACTGAGGTTCAGAACAGGGTTCCCCCCAAAAAAGGTAGTAGTAATTATAATAAAAGAACTGTTACTACTACTATTAAGTCTTGTGGAATTACACCATGCCTGACACTAAAATTAGGTGTTTTGTATGCATTAGTTCATTTAATCTTCAAAATAATCTTATAAGGTAGGGACTATTATTAGCCCAAATTTACACTTAAGAAACTAACCCTAGAGCTTGAGTGTCTCTCCCAAAGTTAAATAGTGTTGATGTGCTAGAGAAAAGACCCCAACCCAAGTTTTCTTATAAGCTAGTAGAATTAACCAGATATATCAGCACAGGAGGAGTTAATGAGAACTGAATATGTGGTTTATCTCTAATTCACCAGTTTTCAGATGCAACGAAAATAAAGCTTTTCAAAACAATGGAAGTACCTTAGCTGGGTGATTTGCTCCAAATCATGGCTATGAGTCTTAATTTTAAACCCTATGGTTGAGAAAGTCTGGAGATTGTGATAACCAATTAAGATTGGCCTAGAAATTACACCAAATGGGGCCCACTTGTTTGTCCAGTGGGAAAGATAGATACACAAATGAAAGGGAACAATTAAGTTACTGGAATTAAAATAAAAACTTAAAAAAAAGAATAAGACAAGAGTTTATAGATGAGATGGGTGGGGGAAAGTAAGTTACAGAATGATTTGCAGATTTCTGGTTTACATGATTAGATGAATAGCAGAAACTTTTATTAATTAATTAATTAATTAATTAATTTAAAGAGAGAGAGAGCATGAGCAGGAGGATCAGAAGGAGAGGGAGAGAAAATCTCAAGCAGACTCCACACTGAGCACAGAGCAGGATGCGGGGCTCAGTCTCACAACCCTGAGATCAGGACATGAGATAAAATCAAGAGTCAGATGCTCAGCCGACTGCACCAGCCAGGCATCCGTAGCAGAGACTTTTAAATGGGAAGGAATAGGGAATGGTCGTAAATGTCCAAAAGATGCTAAATAATATAAGAACTAAAAAATTAACATTGATAGCAATTCCACTTCTGGGTATTTATCCATCAATACATAAATGAAAACACTATCTCAAAAAGATATCTATACCCCCGGTTTATTGCAGCATTATGAACAATTGCAAAAATATGGAAGTAACTTAAGTATTCATTGATGAATGAAAGCATTAAAAATATAATAATAAATATATAAATATACACACACAATGGAATATTATTCAGTCACAAGAAAGAAAGGAAATCGTGCTATTTGTGACAACATGGATAGAGCTTGAGAGCATTAAGCTAAGTGAAATAAGTCAGACAATGACAAAGACTGCATGATCTCATTTATATGTGGAATCTAAAAAAAAACTAGATATTTACTCATCTAAGAAGGCTGTACTAAGACCCACCCTTGCAACACTGTTGGAAGTTCCTCCAATGCACCCTGTGACTTACAGCAGTTTAATACAACATTTCATTGAAATACCTTATTTTTTTGTCTGCTTCATGAGGATAATAATATTAATTGCTTTGTAGTATTGCTTGAAGAACAGTGTTGACCCATAGGAAGCACCACATAATATCAGGTCCTGTTATTATCATCATTAACATCATGATTACTGGCTGAATCTAAACTACGTGAATGAGGGGGTAGTTTTATCCACATTACCTAGAATAAGTATGAGTTTTCAAGAAATATTTGTTGAGTTGTTGAATAGTGGATAAACAAGTTTACTAATTATCAATTAATTAATAAATACTATACAAATAAATTTTGAAGTTGACTTTTGAGATTATTTTCTATTTTCCCAAAAGGAAAACCAATAGTGACATACAGGATTGCAAAGGACAATATTTCTCACTAGAACTGTAAAAATCTCTAGTGCTTCCAATATGTATGTACAAATTAGGTAAAAGTAGAAGTAGCCACAAAAACATTTAAATTTATGCCACTAGAGCTTACCTTATTATGAGAAAGCTTCTTTCACAGAGTGGAATTTCTAAAACACTTCAAAGCAAAAAGTAGGTGATTTTGTGAATATCTTAAGACATAAACCTTCTGAAGAACAATTTGGCAATGTTTATCAGAAGCCTTAAAAATGCAGCAATTCCTTTTCTAGAAATATCCTCAAATAATAAGAACATGAATAAATATTTCTTTTTAAAGATAATTGTAACAATATGCTTTGTAACATTTAAAGACAATAAAGAATCTAATGTCAATAATAAGATTAAATGTATTATTCTATATTTGTACTATGAAACACTGAGCAATTATGTAAATTGATATTTTTATACCATGTTTCTTATAATGAAAGATGTTCATATGATAGGCTACAAGACCATACGTAAAGCATAATACCATTTTTGTTTATTGAGAGAGTAGAAATAACTAAAGAAGTAGGGAAAGAGAGAATTAGCAAAATGACAGAATGCAAGCCCAAAAGCTGATAATCTTTCTTGAGTACTTACTTTTATTTGTATTCTATCCATCATCTGACCCTGTCCTTTTTACTTTTTAAATGTTCTCTCCACTTACCATTCTCTTCATCATTATTGTCATAATCTTCATTCAGAAATGGCACTATTTTTCATGTTTTTGTGGAAAAACTAATAACTGAAGTCTCTGTCCCAGTGTTGCCCTTCTCAACCCCATACTCCAGAGGGAAGTTAAGAGAATGGTCTTTTTTAGTGTCAACCTGAATATTGCATCATGTTTTCAGGGCAAGGTCAAACCCTTTGGTGTCACATATTCCACAATTAAAGCTATGACCCCTACTTACCTCTGCAACTCATTTCACATGGTTGATGTGTCCTTTTACAATTTGAGTTCAGACCAAACTGAATTATTTGCATGTTTCCTAAGTTTACCATGGTCATTTCTATACACCTTTATGCATGATGCTTTATCCACCAAAAGCAAGTTGTCTCCTTATCTAGTTGCTATTCATCTTTTGTAGATAAAATCACTGCTGTTTAAAATCAAACTGACTATAGACTCTTGTTAATGTAGGCATTCATTTCAGTGCTAAACTATAGCACTGATAAGGGATAAGGGACATGAAGACTGAAACTTCAAGGTCTCTGTGAGCTTTTCCATGAAGCTAAACAAGAATCAGAATGAGTCGAGCAAATAGCCCTTTGTTGAACTCAGCACATTTCTGAGGCTTTGGGTAGGCAGAGAGAGTCCTTATTTTAGAAGGATATTGAGAATCAATTGTTTTGTATACTATCAAATGTTGATTTGTATTTAGAAGCAATAGACTGGCCAGAAAGTGGAGAAACAAGGGAATCTTGAGAGAGAATTGGAAATAAGCACTATTGCAGAAGGCCAGCACCAATGGAAGAGACTGTCCAGTGAGAAATTGCCAGAACAGAGTGGCCATAGTAGAAGTTGTTGGTGTCCCACCCATATCCCCTTTGACAAGCAAATGCAGGTGCACCCCTCCCCCAGCTTCTGCAAGCATTGGCTGCTAACAGCTCACAGCTGCACCCTTCTGAAAATTGCCTATTAATCATAGTAGCACCAATACAGAAATACCTAAGAAGTTATACCCTCCTTCCAGAAGTATCCTGCAGCTGACTAACACAGAGGTACAAAAAGCCTAGTTCCTTGTCCTTAGCAAGGTCATTTAATGTAGGGCCATTTTCATTCTAGAGCTCACTATGGGATCAGTTGAATCCATGTTTTTGTCTAACTTTTCCCCTTGTCCTATCCTGCTTTCTTCATTCCCTTACAGATTACACCGGAGCCATTCCCTAATAAATCATTGCCCAAGAAACCTAGTCTCAGGCTCTACTAAGAAACCCAGCCCAGGACAGTGATCTATGAGTTTTTCCTAAGAATGTGAAATACTAAATTTTAAGATATTTTTATTCCAGAGATGAAAACTCTCCCATTGACCTCATCTTCTGAAGATTATGCTACACACACACATGCCCATTAAAACACACCCTGCAAAAATGCCTTCTATAAGTTTTCAGAGGAACTTGAAGATAAATGGCTGAGTTCCACGTAGGGTTGGCACAAAACAGGAGGAAGAAAATAGCTATAAAGAAATAGTTCACCGGAGTTGGGAACTCAGAACCAACTAAAAGCACAAGAATAAATCTCTGGAAATTTGTGGAAATTATAGGAAGGGGAAGACCTCACATAGAAAATGGGAATTGTAGCACATGCAGACTGATACCCTACCCCATATCCCTTAGGATCACCTTAGTTTACCTGCTGCTGGTTCACAGCATACTGACAGCCCATGCCTCTTTTATTCTCTCTGAGGACTTTCTCTAGTATCACAGGAGTGCGTTCCACCACACACAGGTGAAACCAAGAAGTGCAGGGGAGATAAAGTCCCAAGAGGCAATACTCAATCAGGAAGAGGACAGGAGTCATGGATATATGCCCTGACCTCCCTGATTGATGCTCAAAGCATCACCAATAGGACTGAGTCTCAGGTACCCATACTAATTAACTCATTAATGCATGCTTTATTGGCTTCTCCCCCCCATTCCTAGCTCATTTCCCCCACTCCCTCACTTGTGCTTAGAATTACCTTCCAAATAAATTACTGTACCCAAATCCTTGTGTCAGAGTCTGTTTTGAGAGAAAATAAAATTTAGGTAGACATCAGGCCAATTTTATTTAAATGTGTATTTCCTGGGGCATCTGGGTGGCTCAGTCAGTTAAGCTTCAAACTCTTGATTTCGGCTCAGGTCATGATCTCAGGGTTGTGAGATGGAGGCCCAAGTGGGGCTCCACACTCAACAGGGTGTCTGCTTGACATTCTCTCTCTCCCTCTCCCCCCCATGCTCACACACTCTCTCTCTAAAAAAAAAAAAAACAAAAAAACAAAAAAAAAACTTAATTTTAAAATAGAGATTAATTAATTAATTATATGTGTACTTTCTTGAAGAATTAATTCATATATCACTTTTCTAGCAAGCCTTCTCTGGCCTGCTCTCTTCCCAACCTGTGTTTCCTCATTACTCCATGAATAACTCTAATAAGTTGTAATAATGTGTGTGTGTGTGTGTGTGTGTTCCCTCAAGGACTGTGAGTTCCTTAAAATCGCAAACAGTGTTTTATATCCATCTATATCCCTAGAGCCAAGAGCTGTGCCATTAATCTTGATGAATGTACCAGTTAGAATTATTTCTGCTGTTAATAACAACTTAAGCCATAAAAGGAGTGGGGGGAGGATTTATTGTATTAAATAACTAAGGAGTCCAGGCATAGATATTCAGGCTTATTTTCATTCAAGGCTCAAATGACTCAGATGATGGTACTAGAAGTCATTTTCTTTACCTGTATTTCTTTGGAGATGCTACCTTGAATTTGGCTCCATTTTCTACATGATTTCAAAATGACTGCAGCAGCAGTAGTTACTAATCCTCTAAGGTACATCTCCAAAAGGAAAAACAGACTCTTTATCAGCACACCCAAAAAAAGCATCATTGCATCTTAATGACTTTGGGATCATGTGACCATTCCTGGCCAATCACTGCAACCATAGGAATGTCATGTGCTAATTGTTTGAGATCTGGGTCACTTGCTTCATTCTTGAACTGGAGGAGGAGCCTCACATAAAGCAAAGGGTTGAAAAGGTAATGTGGGTATTTCCTGGAGGAAAATCAGAAAGTTGTTAGCAGAAGAGAGGAAAATGTACACTAGAAAGCAAATAATAGATGTTTAACTATAAATGAATAAATAATGATGAATGGTAACATATTTTAATACCACAGAATTTCACTATGATTTTTGCAAGTATATGCCATGTTTGTGGTAATATATATATATCACTTTACATAAAAATGTGTATAAATAGGTAGACTAAAAGAATCATTTTAATCTGGAAAGTTCTGTCTTGATTGATTAGAGCTTTCTATGTTTCCTTACTCGAGCTCAGTGCTATTGTCTGCTTGAGTGGATAGGAACATTTGTTTTAATAAAAACTTGCTTAATACTTAGAACTATAGCAACATATTTAAATTTATTTCTAGGACAAGACTAGGTGTAACCTCCAGGGAATAGATTTGCCCCATTAACCAGAGCTCTCATCGACTTCAAATATGGAGAGAGTTGATGTTCTGAGAATGAGTGTTAATAGGTGCTGAAAGAATGGGCACAGTTTAATGTTTATAACAAATACAAGAGAGTATAATGAGAAAATGTGTGCAGGGAAATCAAAGACTTCCTCTGTGGTGTGTATTTCACCAGTTAGAGCATTAAAGAAATTAGTATTGTATTTAAAGTAGAAAATAAAATCTCACCTTAGTTATAGTCCTCATTTTTTAGTGTTCAAAATTAAATTAAAAATTCTTATTGAATAAAATAGTACTCAACTACATTCTAATCTTATGAGATTCTTGTGGATACAGAAAGAAAAATGGCAATTAAAAAAATTGGAGATAATATACATTGGATTTTTTAAAGAAAGACTTACAAAACAATCCTAAATAATAAAGAAATCCCTTTAAATAGCAAGATGCCTAGTACATTTTAAGCAATGTATTATTCTTATTTTTTTCGTATATATATTCCTTTCAGAAATATATCCTAAAATACCCAAAAGTGAGAGTAATGAAAGAAAACTTAGACTGTTTTATGAGTTTCACTCATGTCTCCTTTTTCTTCACCCCATAAGTGCTGGTAAGCCTTCCCACACATTCCTGGAGTGCAAAGCTGGGTCTGGCACTTTCTGATTCCATATGCTTCTATGCACTAAAAATCAGCAAGGATGAGGCTTTATCATCTTCTGCATAAATTACGGGTGTGATTTGCCAATATAACTGGGCGCTAGTCCAGCTGTCTTGAAAAATCAAGAAAAGGAAAAGAAAAAAGTTGTGTGTTTTTTTTTTCTATCTCTCAACCTGGGAAGGGAAACACAAGTTCAAACTAAATGGGGTCATGTAGTATCTCAAACCCAAAGTACTGAAGTATCTGTGGCTTTGTGGTAGGAGGAAAAGGAGAGCCCTTGGCTTAAGTTATGACCAGTGATGGAGATCAAATTATAATATAGTCTATGCCTTGTCATGGATATTGCCAATTTTTAAACCCAGGTTTCTTGGTCATTGAGAAGAGTAGGGTGCAGAAAGTGAAGGAGATGTTCAAAATACAGTATCATTCTCTCTTTGGTTTTTGTGTCTCTTAAGCATTATGCCCAAGTAGATGCATATAAAACTTAGATAACCCATCACACGAAAAGATGAAAATAGCTGGCATTAAGGAGGAAGTACTGGATATGGAGCAGGGGAGAGCTCTAAACCAGAAGAACCCAAAGTTACAGGGACAGAAGCCAAAAAAAAAAAAAAATTGTTAGTGGATTGCTAAATATAACACTGAGAAAAGCTATTCCCATTTCCAATATTTCATTCATGGATCTGGGAATCCTAACTTTGGAAGAAACAACACCATATTTTGTCAGTGAATCAATCACTGATTCAGAGCATATACTATAGCCTACAGGACATAACTTGAACCTACAAAGTGCTGCCACCCAGCTGGTGCTATAACTGATTATTGAAAAAAGCCACTCAAAAAAATGACCATATCAAGTCATCTGTGTCCCAGTGATGGAGAACAGGATAAGATCAGTAAATTCCACAAGCATGAGCCAATCTCGTATTTTACTTCTTGTAAATTTAGTTCCCATGTCAAAAGCAATGCTGTGTGAGTTACCCTGACAGTGAATAAAGGCATCTGAAAGTTCATGGATGGTATGATTTTGTGGAAGCATTTTGGGTAGGGGAAACAAATGCATATTGAAAATCTCTATTCCAGTAAAAAAGAACAAAGCACTGTCCTTCATACAGTGGAGGTGATTCAATGTAATCCAATTTTCCATAGGATTAATCCTCCCAAGAAATAATGCTGTGTTGGAGCTAAATGTTGGCCCTGCTATTGGCAGGTTGGACATTCAATAACGGCTCTAACCAGATTGGTTTAGTAAGTAAAAATCCAGTTTGCTAAACCCATAACCATTTTATTCATGCATCTATTGGGCAAGAACAAGGTAATGGGTGAAAGAGGCTGATTGACATTCACAGAACAAGTGATCTCAATCACCTAGTTGTTAAGATTCTCCTTTGTTTAGAGTGCTTTTTACTGAGCATTCACATGGGACACAAATATCTTTATACTCTGTGCCCATATAGAGACATTCATCCATATACCACTTATGTAGACCACCTTATCACCAATTTTCCAATCATGATTCCTCTAAACCAAGATACTAATTATTTTGGGTAGTGTCAGCATGTCATATAGAACTACATGTAATCCAGTCTCAGAAATATTCTTCTTCCATGTATTAGTCAGAAGGAACCTACCATTAAGCCATAAGTGTGGGAAGAAAAAAAATTTTTAAATGTGAGAGGAATCGACACCATGAGAATCTGTGTCACTTGTAGATGCAACTCACTTATGCCTTCAGGACTTGCTCAAGCCTGATCTCTTATAAACCACTTCCACTTAATTGTGGAATGAAGCTCTGCATACCCAAATTTATGGCTTAATAGGTCAGACAACACCTGACTTCTGGTGGACAGATCAGGTTACATGGTAACTTGATAACCCATGACAGTAGTCCAGGCTCTTCTAGGACCCAGTAGAAAGCTAGAAGTTTCTCAAAAGGGGAATTGTTATCTGAAAAGGATGACATGGTATACTCCAAAATCCTAAATGTTTGCACTGTGATTTACCTATAAGGTCCTGATAAAAATTCCATAAAACTTTTCTGTCTGCCACAGACATTTTAAGTACCATTAGTTTCTGCCAGTTCATATGGCCCAAGACTGAATCTTCCTCTGGGCCTCACTAGAAATTGCAGCCTTTCAAGTTACTCAATGAATGAGATTATTTTATCTATATAATCACAAGGAGCCCATGAAATAGAGACATTGGGCTTCTTTTTCCATAGGAGAAGGTGCCAGATACAACAACATGTCCCTTATCTTTGAAGGACATATCTTAACATACCCCAGACCATTTTCCTGAGATATAGGTCTTAAAAATTTTGTGGAAATACGATTACCCTCTGATACACATGTAACCTACCAAAGAGTCTAAAGTAGTTACTACTTTCTGCTCATCAGGTACAAACATTACATATCATTGATGTAGGTAGAGGAATGGGATGTTTGATGAAATGTAGAGACAATCAGGGTCCCTCAGACTGGTTATGGCAGATAGCTGGAAAGTTACTATAGCCCTGAAATTAGGATGGGGAAGGTGTATTGCTGGATATGCCAAATGAAAATTCACTGTTTTGGGGGGTCTTTAGTAACAGGTAGGAAGGCAGAAACATTCACCAAATCAATAACTGTGCAATAGAGGGTGTTTTGATCTGCTCCACTGAAGAAACCATACTTTGAACAGCTGCTGCAATTTGTTTAACCACTGATTAAGTAATTCTCCAACATCTGTCTTCTTCTGCACAGGCTACATAGGAGACTTGATTTGGGACTTTATTAGAAATTATCATTTCTACAACCTTAAGCTTCTGATGGTGGCACTAATTATGAAACCCTTCTGAGAATGAAGTATTGCCATTGGTTTACTATGTTTGTAGATAAAGACTATTCTAGAAGCTTTTCCCTTGGACCCTTCACTGTAAAGGTCCTTAATTCATAAATCAAGGAACCAATATAAGTATTCTGGGAATTTCTAGGATGTCTATCCCCATTAAGCATTCTATAACTGGAAAACAACCAGACAGTGGATTTGGGGACAACCACCTATAAGACAAACCCAACCTAAACATCATTAATATTCTGATCTCCAAAACTCTCCCAACAGATTGAAGGGTCACAGTGGCATTTTGTGTCTCTAAGAATTAGTAGCAGTTCAGAGCCAGTTTCAAGTAATAGCTGAATTGTATGATAACTTTCCCTTTCTTAATGCACTGTCACCCTTAAAAATAGCCCAGGTCTTTTTGGAGAAAGCTAGAGAAAGATATATTGGATGAGTGTTTGGCAGTGCAGTGTCCTTCCCTAAAAGAACATGACAGCCCTTATCCAAAGTGTTCTGTGTATTAATCATATATATATATATATATATATATATATTAGTTTTTTGTATATTATGATGTTTTGATATCTTAAAAACTTTTCTGACTGGGGAGTAACTGCCCCTTCCAGGGGTAGCCAAGTTTTACAGATAGCAAAGGGTTCAGCTAGGAGCAAGATTTTTTTTTTTAAGATTTATTTATTTATTTGAAAGAGAGAGAGAGGAGGAGAAATGCAGAGGAAGAGGGAGAGGGAGAGAGAATCTCAAGCAGAGTCCGTGTTGAGCCCAACACAGGGCTCGATCCCACGACCCTGAGATCATGGCCTGAGCCAAAACCAGGAGTGGGACACTTAAGGGACTATGTCACCCAGGCACCCCAGGAGCAAGCTTTTGATGTGCAAACCAAACAGCTAGAGCCATACCTGCTTTATTTGACCTATGCACATTCAGAGGCAATATTCCTCTGCCTTAATAATCCCAGGGCCAGATACCCAGCAACTACAGATCACTCTTATAGTTTAGAGCCCACTGAAATTATTCTAACTAGCCAATCCTCAAGGCCTTGCCTTTCCCACAGAAACCCTAATAAAGGCTCTGGCCTAAACCTATCACTCGCTTCTCCTTCCTGATCGAAACCTGGTGTTCCTCCTGTGGCTCTGTGTGGCAGGGTGTGACTCGTGTTTCTCGGGGAACTATGAGTAACATTAAACTCTTAATGGCATTGACCTCCTTGTGTCTTCATTCAGTCTCCTTCATAAATTAAGAGCTGGGCACAAAATACACTGGAAGTGTGAACTGACACGGGAATAGGAATTGATTCTCCATTTTGATGATCCAAGTCAAACTTTATTCACCAGACATAGAGCTTTTCCATCTTTTACAAATCAAGTAAAACTTCAGTAAACTACCTTTATATTGCAGTCTTTGGGTTGCCATGATCAGCTAGGTAAAGACAAAGGTCTCTGTGGTTGAAATCATTCTGATTACTGCTTCAAATGTGCTACTCATAGTAATTCTACCTACATTGTCACAGTCAGTTAAGTGCTGCCACTTGGCCACTGCAACCTTAAGACCCCATCATCCCTACTGAATCCAGAGATCCTGTTTTGATGGCAGCACTTCTCATTATCATTCTTGCAGGGAACAGCTACTATAGAGATTTTTAAAGATGATAGTCCTCCTTTTATCAATGTATTTCTCAAAGCCTTTATAAAAGAAATGTCCTCCAGACATATATAGGTAGGTTAGCAGGTCTTACAAGTTAAATCTAACCCCTCATTCAAATATCCATAAGCCTTTCAATAGTGTCCTCTGTAGTATATCAAAGGAATTCTGACAACTCAACTTCATTTTAGTCAACTAACCAAGCGCAAAGTTAGAACTACTTGTCAGCTGCCCAAAGCACACTAAATGAGAATCTTTGCTTAGTGAACAAATTTTAATACATTCAAATTGACCCAATGTTACATTCTCCCACTCTGATCCAACACCTTCTCAGTTCATTTCCATACATATTCCCAGATTTCTGTTAATATGAATACAAATTATGTAAATAGTTTTGCTGTGTATAGCAGTTCTTTTTTAGGTCATAATTTTCCTCCAATCCCCAGAAGCATGCCAAAATCTGAGTCTTGTCATAGATCTAGAAAAAAGGAAGCAGAGCTGGTGAGGTACGTCTAAGGAGGAGATTAGCATTATCCTGGAAATCAAATTCCTCAGGCTAGGACAGTTAAGTTCTTCAGTCAAGGGGAGACTAATTTCTCAGACTTGGGGGCAAAAGTGCTTCTATTGGCAGATGAGGCTCAATAAAATGTAAAGATTCAAGTTCTGCATCATCAAAATCAGCCCATGGTTCTCCATCCAATTTTCATGGTCCTACTCTTTCCCAATCAGTGCCTTAATTCTATGTAAGAAACACTGGGGGCACCTGAGTGGCTCAATCTGTTGAGCTTCCAACTCTTGATTTTGGCTCACATTGTGATCTCAGGGTTGTGAGATCAAGCCCCGTGTTGGGCTCTGACTCAGCACAGAGTCTGCTTGTCCCTCTCTCTCTACTCCTCCCCACACTCACACACTCTCTCTTTAAAGTAAATGAATAAATCTTTAAAAAGAAAGAAAGAAAAAAAGAAAAGAAAGAAAGAAAAGAGGAGAAGAGAAGAAGAGAAGAAAGAGAAGAGAAGAGAAGAGAAGAGAAGAGAAGAGAAGAGAAGAGAAGAGAAGAGGAGAAGAGAAGAGAAGAGGAGAAGAAAAAAAAGAAAAGAAAAGAAAAAGAAACCCTGAGAAATGGGTTTAGTTGTAATTCAGCTACTCTGCAGATTAGACTTTGGCTTTTGTCTTAAGAAATTTTGTAGGAAATAGGGGTTTTTCTCAGAGTAGTCATAGAAGCTCTCTAATCCATTACCCTACCTTGATTTGGGAATTTTAAAACCCTGAGTTCATTTTTTTATTCTCCACACTTTATGATGCACTTAGAAGCAACCACCCAACCATTTTATTTATTTTTATTAAAGTGTTCTACAGCAGCAACTACTTGGTGACCCAAAGCCTTCTATAGTCATTTGATTATAAATGAAACCACAGATGGCGATTTAAGAAACCATTTTGCCACTACATGCCATGGACTGCAGGTGTCCCCTTTGCTACTGGCAGCAAGGACATTAATGTCTTTAAATCTAGTAAGACCAGAGAACCAATTATAAATTACCATCTTTAATATTCTGTTCTCCTGGAACCAATTCTGATACCAATAACTATAGCAATCAGTGTTCAATCATGAAAGTAGAACATACATGACTATAATGGGAGAGATTTATTATAGGAATAAGACCCTCTACAACTGTTGAAGTTGAAGAAATAACAGACCAAAAAGAAGTTGGAAATTAGTGAAAAGAGACTTCCTGAAGCACTGAAGTGAGTGGATAAATTGGAGTTCTCCAAGAAATCCAGAAGAACAGGTATATCCAGCTGCTAAAATGTGATCACAAGGATAGATGGTAGAATAGAGGATGGAAGGTTCTTGACTTTGCTTTTTTTTTTTTTTTAGTCTGAAACCTCTATTATTCAGGAATGGCATTTTTAATGAAGTTTTGAATATGTACAAGGGACTGAGGTCACATTTGCTACAATCTGTCACCATTAGTGGCCCTGAAGACTTCTAGCTCATAATGACTCCTGCTTCACTTCCACCTTCCAAATATCACAAAAATTCCTCTTTTGGCCAACTTTAACTTAGAACCATATGGGAAAAGGAATTCTGGGAAATATAGTTTCAGCTTAGCCAAGTTGACACAGTATAAAAATACCACAGCATATTTTCCATATTTAAATCCTATTAGATTTAAATCATGTGCCATTGGTATTAAATCATGGGCCTGTTGGTTTTTAAATTATGTGCCAACTCTACTAAATAAAAATGATATGGATTATGATTTTTTTTGGGTTGCAAGCCACAGATATGGACTCTGGCTAACTTGTGCAAAAAGAAAAAAAATTTTTTTGGAATAATATTATTGGGAAACTCAGTATTCTAATGGGAAAGCTAGAGAAGATGGTTTGAAATTAAAAAGAAACCAGAAAAACATCAGGTAACTCTCTACTGCTTCATGAAGTTTTCTTTTCTGGGAGGAATGTACAGTTTTGCTTTTTGTTTTGGGGGCATTTTTGTTGCTTTTGTTTTTTAAATCCTGAAGAGCTCTGTTCAAGATTCTAACTCCTTGGGAAGAATGTTTTTGTCTAATTAGGTTTAGATCACATGCTCATTTCTTGGTACTATTGAGACAGTAAGATCTGGCAAAAGTATCCTGCCACAACCTTTAGGAAGCTCTTCATGCTTCATAATAAAAGAGTGGCTTACCTTGTTTTATAATTTAACAATTTCACCCACCTTGCTCAAAATGGTGGCAGGGTAATTCCCCATAAGGAAATAGGACTGATGCTAGGAAGGAGGAATGGTTATGGATCAACCAAAAGCTTCTAATAAATACCCCCTAATAAGGATTTTGAGGCAATATCCAGGACCAGTAAAAAAAAAAAAAAAACTGCATTTGATCTATCAGCATTGGTTTTCATGGTTGCAGGAAAGAACATTAATAGCAAGTTGGCTGAATGTTTTTGCCAACAACCCTTGATTTTGAGATAGCCTCTTTAATTCACCAAATAGACAGCTGAAAGAATGTTATGGTTACTTAATAGAGAATGTTCGAACACTTCCTCTGCCTTACTGAAGGCTTGTGATAATCTAGATCCAGGCTTACTCTCATTATTCCAATCTTACATATTCATTCCACCTGTGGTACATCAGTCCATTGGGGAGAAAATAATCCTTTGGAATTGGGCAAACGTGGATTTGAACACTATCTTCACCCTGTGACAACTGTGTGGACTTTAATATTTTCTTAAAATTTTTGACAGTGTACTCAGCTATCCACCTATTAGAGTCAGTGACAGAATTAAGTGAAAAACAAATTAACAAACACAATGTCAGAGTCAACTTGGCACTTAGCACACAGAGAACATTCCATATACACTAACTCCTTCTGCCTTTGCTCCCATAGTACCTCTTTCTTAAAAATCTCCTTCTGTTACTTTTACCTAATTGAATCATGTACTCAAAGTACAGTTCAAATATTATCCTTTTCTTGAAATTTGCTGAACAACATAAAGTTTCCAAACTCTACATAACTCCTTACATAAGTTATATAGTACTTATCTATAACTTAGAGTTATATATAATAACCATATAACTTCACATATAAGTGCAACATTAAGCATTTCATTATGTATTTATTTTTAAATTATTATTAATTAATTATTTTATGCATTATATCATCTCCATGCTGAGTCATTATCATTATGACTATCCAAAATCTTCATAACATTCAACATTTGAGTGTTTTTTCTATTTACTATTTGCTAGTTGCGAGGTATTGGGTCAGAAATTGGTAGCACAAGATAAATAAAAAAGACCCTTTTGGCATCTATAAGACATTCACAGCCTAATGGGGAAGATGACTAGGCAAATAGTCAAAATCAAGAAATCTTAAAGAATGTACAAAAAAAGAAAAAGAAAAAAATACTTTTGGAAAAACTGTAAATAATTCCCAATAGATAGAAGATAGAGTGAGAAAGGGAAACAGCAAGATATGAGATTGGAAAGGCCAACCAAGACACCATCATAAAAGCCCTCTATATCACCCAAAAGGTTAAGACTTTATCTTAAGCTCAGTAAAGAAACATTGAAGAAATTCAGCCAGAAAGAGATATAATACACATCAACAAAAACAATAAGAATATCCATAGTAATAGCAGCAACCAAATATTGAGCACTATTTTTTGCAAGCACTGTACTAAATAGATAATGTATTTAATTATCAAGGCAATGCTCTGATATAGTTATTATAATCCACATTTACCAATGAGGAAATTGAGGCTTCAAGAGGTTAAATAACTTGCCCAAAGGTACAGTTAGTAAGTATTGGAACTGGTTATAAATCCAGATCTGTCTCATTCAAGAACCCACAATCTTAACCACAATGTTAAGATTTATGTTTTAGAAAGATCACTTTGGCAGCAGTGTGGAGAACTGATTGAAGGAGGCCATGCCTAGAGGCAAAGACTCCATTTAGAAGACTATTGCACAAATACAGCTTTAAAAGGTTAAAAACCCATTCCCAGAAAGTTATTAATTTAATAAATGTGATAGAGAGAAAAAGATTAATTTAATAAATGTGAAGGAGATTTAATAGACAAGAGTTGCTAACTGGCTGGATATGGGGATAAGCAAGAAAAATCAAAGGTAATAACCAAGTAACTGGGTTGATGTTGTATCATCAATATACACTGTTTGGATGGAGAATTGGGAGATAATGAAATCAATCTGAGGTAGGGTAAATGGGAGATGGAAAAAAATCAGTGTTGAGATTGTGGGGCTTATAGAAAACTCATATGGAAGTAGATATCTAGAAAGAGATCTGACAGGCCTCAGAATATAGGTTGTAGATACAGCCATTGGGCTAGGAAAAAAATGAACTCAGGGAGAATCTATAGAGTAAATGAAATAGTGAAATGAGGATATAAAATGCTTGAAACTTTAATATTTGAATGTATTTGGGGTACAAGATGAAAGTTTAGCAAAGACTGAGAAGGAACTTCCACAGGCTTATGAATATAACCAGAATAGTTTTAAAAAGTGGGAGTTGTATATATAAAGTTGTAAATAATGGCAAAATCTACAGAAAATAACTTTTTAGTTCTGCATGGAAGAATTACAAGCTATTTTATATTATTCTTTATAAGTTACTTCAGTATATTTTTTAAAATACAACTGTTTTTAAATCACAGATAGAATGAAACATTTCTCATAAAATTTAGCAACAAGATCATTGGTGTTCATGCAAGAGCAGATTCACTGGAGTACATTGAAGAGACAAAGACACATGGCAATTCATAGAGAAAGTGAGAAGAGCAAAAGCACAGTTACTCTTTAAACTGAATAGGAAGGAAAGAGAGGGTAAAAGATGGTCAAGGGCATCTAAAGTGTAGGAAGAGTGAGTTTTGTGTTTAAGATGGGAAATACTTGAACATGCTTATATTGTTAAAGAATAAAAGGCTGCCGGATACAAAAAACAAAGCTGGATCTCTCTGCTTGCCAGTTAAGAGAGAGCAACTTCACTCAAGAAATCCATTTCAATGAGGCTTCCCTAACTGAAAGCAGAAGGACTACCTGCAGGGGTAGAAGGGGGAGTTTATCCTGTATCAGGAGGAATTCTAAGGAAGAGAACATTATAAAACCTCCCTTGGGTTTGGTCATGCTCTGTTATATGTTAGAGAAGTATGGGCATGGCAGAAAGTCTCTATCAAGGTCATAGTCAAGTAGGGACACTTCTCTCTGAGCATGCTTAGACTTGGCAACTTTTCCTTTAACACTATGCTTAAGAGACAGATTTACTAGATATGAAAAGGTAGAAGACATAGCAGAAAAACAAGATGACTGAGGGAGCCATGTTCCTGGCCAGAAGCTTTTAAGTGGATTGGACAATAAGTTGAGAAATTTTCCACTTGATAGCCTCTATTTTCTCTGTGAAGTAAGAAATTGAACCCTTCATTGGAAGTCAGGAAAATGCAAAGATAATATCTGATAAGATTAGGGTAACAAATTCATTCCAGTTTGCCTGGGAATTGTCTGGCTTTAGTACTAAAAGTCAAGGTCTTAGAACCTCTTAGTCTTGGGTAAACCAGGACATTGGTCCAGATGAGATTGTCATCAGTTATAGTTGTTGAAGAGAATGAAGAAATAATTAGAATCTAACTAAGGCTGGAGACCAGGGGATCTGTAATAATTCCAATGTATTTAGTCCTGTGATTTAGTAATGTTCTGTGCTCAGGTCTGTTTCAATACATCCAAAATGGTGGGGGAAAAAAGGCAAATGCTTTTAAGATAAGAGCTTCAAGCACCAAATATCCTTATTGTTTATAATTTTTATACTTCCTTAAGAGGAGGTAGGGTGAGCTGGGGAAGAGTCAGAGGGAAAGAAAGTAGATACAGAAATTCTGGTATTCTATCTTTCTTAAAGAGAAAAGTTCAAATGGGACTCTCTGATACCATGCAGACCCTAGAATTTCAATTTAAGTTTTCCAAAATGATAAATTACTTATTTCTTCCTTCATAGGAAGCAAAGCCAGGTAAGACCAGTTTTGAAGACTCAAATACTATTGTGTTATTGCCAACAGAGCAGATAGAGAAAGAAAAATAAATATTTTTTTGTTTTTAATTCAGGAGTAGAGAACAGAGGAACATCTTAGCAGAGAGACATAACATTTCAAGATATATGACTGCATCTCTGAGTCAAAACTGCTTGAGGTCATCAGGCATGGTTTTAAAACCTAGCTGTGTATCTGAACCATCTATAGAGCTTCTTAAAAAATTACAAGTGCCGATGTGTATCCCAGACTTCCTGCAGAATCTCTGGGGCCTAGGCCCTGAAATCAATACTTGTAGCAGGCTTCCTTGGAGTGGTTCTGATGTACCACCAGCTTCAACATCAGGAGATCTAGGGCAAGATCCAGAACAACATGCAATCCTTGGAAGTGGCAATAGAAGCTCTAAGAAAGTTTCTGTCCCTAGAGATGGCCCACTCATAAAAGAAAAATAAATTAGAACCATCCTTGAACCTAACTAGAAATAGATTTCTTTCTCCCTAATTCTTTTTTTACAATGGGTTTTCATTTTCTCATACATAACTGATCAACACTATTTTTAGTTTTGTTCCTTCAGTGGCAAAGAATGGAGACTAATTTAATCTCCCTCAAGAAGATGAGAGCTTATTTTAGGAATATATGTAGACTAGGCCCGGAACTAGACAACACTGAGGAACTAAATCTAAAGCAGCTCTAGGGACCAGCTATACAAGATTGCTCTCTCAGGGCATCTCTGCTTCTCTCTATAGAGAGAAAACAGAGACAAAGAGCTATGTGGTACAAAGTGTACCTCCCTAGAAACAGAAATGGGTAGTTTTCATTAGAAGGGGATGTGGGTAGTGGGGTGCAGTGGGCATTTCTAGTGCAGATATCTATGCTGTTTTTGTAAAATATTTTTTTACAGTAGAAAACAGAATCATGTTTCCCATTATATCTCTATAAATACTTAGAGACTGCATCCTGTTTACGTTGTTTTTTTTCCTAAATCTGCCTCAGATTTACTTCACTCCACATGCATTACTCCTGCTGGGACAATGAGAGTTTTTTACAAAGCTTTAAAAATTTCCCATTCAAGAGACTATACTTAAGCAAATCAAACTTATTGGATTGTCTGAAGCATATGCTCAGGTAGATTGTAAAGTATTTCAAGTCAGATTCCTCCCCCATTTCCCCTAAAAACATAACTATGTGACTAGGTGAGCCACACCAGACAACCTCTTAGGATTTTAGAAATGATAAAGGAAACCCATAGAGACTAACTCATTCACTATAATGATGAAGGATGAATATAAACCAAGTTTTCTGTCTCTATAATGTCATCCTACTCCAAATTACCCATAGACTGAAAATTGATTTGAATAAAACTCCAAACTTATAGGGCTTCAGTTAAATCATATAATAATTGTAGAATTGAGGATAAACAGATTTTCATAAGATATTATTTGATTCTAATACTCTGAAATACATCTAAAAATAAGTTTTTTGTTTGGCATGTTAAATGGCTAAAAAATTATAAGCTCAAGTAATTTTATACTATTTACAGATTAATATACAGATTAATTTATTGGCTTGTTCTTTAAATTGTTCCCTTTAAACTGTTATTGCTTGAATCTGTTACTCCCCTGGTTCTTTATCCTAATATCTTCTCGGAAAACCAAACAATATTGCCAAATTCAATCTAAACTCATCTGCTCAACAAATTATTATTGGGTCTAAGAATAAGGTGATAATGATGAATATGGTCTGTGTCTTCAAGGTACTAGCTATCTATCTGTTGGAAAAACAAACACATAAACAGATAACTACATTATAATGTGAAATGTATAGTGCTGGATATTATAAGAACACTGTAGAGGGGACACTTGCCCCAACCTGCAAAGGTCAGAGAAAGCTTCTAGACATATGTGATACAGAACTGAATCACAAGACTTTCTTGTGCTCAGTCCCCAACCTGCCTTAACAGCCTTACGTCTTTATTGCCTTCAGCAAATCCTGGTAAATATCTTGATTCCATAAACTTCTATAAACCACTATTATTTCTTACCTAGACTACTTCAATAGCCTCCTGCCTATTTTCCCCAATTGCATTTTTTATTTCTGTTTATTTAGTTTCCACATGGCATCCAGAGGAATCAATAAAATCATGTTACATTTTTGTTTAATTCTTTCATGACTTCTCATCACATTTCAGATAGTAACCAAATGTCCCCATGCAGCTGACAAGCTCGTAGATTGATTTGGACCGGCATGTGCCTTTCCAGTCTCATATTCATTCCACGTTCCTCTCTCACTACCCTCCAGTCCCATTGACTTCTTTCAGTCTCTCAATCATAAGCTCCACATTCCTTCCAGGGTTCTGCACTTGCCATTTTCCCTGTTTAAAACACTCTTTCTCCTCTCAGCCTCTTCTTTCCTTCTCAGACTACTTTTCAACTTTCAGGTCTGAAGTTAAATATCTCCCCTTCAGAGATTTCTAATTATCTGAAGTAGACCTCCCTTGTATTTTCCACTTCCATCCTTTGTTTATACCTTCATAGCACCTATTACAATTTAAAACAATATGCCGATGGCTTGTTAATGTCTGTCTCTTCACCAGGTTGTATTTGCTCCATAAAGGTACAGACCAAATCTATTTTGTTTACCATTGTATACCTGAAATATGGCATTAGAACTAGGCATTCATTAAGTTTTTGTTGCACAAATGAGTGAGTAAATGCATGCACATTTGATTGAGCAAATCATTTACCACTCACTATTTTTTAGTTGACTTCACTCATGTTCTCACATCTCTCATGAATGCCTTCCACCCAGCCACTGATTCTGCTGATAGTTGGGGGCCACTTCCTTCATGAATTCTTCCCTAACTTCTCCAACACCATTCATCATTCTTTCCTATGAATGTAAATAGGATTTTTGCTTCTTTTATGCCTATTTGTATCATAAATTTTTATGTACTTGTCTATCTCCCTTACTAGATCATAAGTCCTTTAAAGCCAGGAACAATCTCCCCATCACCTTGAATCTACCATACCACCAGGTTATGTTCACCAACAGTGATCACACTGTAATGGTGTTGAATAGGTCAACTAATAAAATAATTTTTGAATAAATTAAAAGGAGAGACTTTTTGGAAGTAAAATTTAAAGATGGAACCTTGATAAGGCTCCAGGAGGCTGTATTTTATGTCTTAAATGAGATTTTGTCACTTCTTATTTTTTGTATTCACTCTTAATATTGGTATCTTGATCACACTGTGTCCTTTCTCAGTGAAGCTGTCAAAACGCATCTGGCTGGTCAGCAAGATATTGGTGTTGCTCTGACCCCTTGTCAACAATAACACTATCCATACCTGCAATGAGAAAAAAAAATGTGTTTTATACAAAAAGGAGAATTATATCAAGAATAATGTGAAGCCGTTATTACTAAGAGGACTTTCTGCAGTTTTGGGGAACAATTCCAGACAGATAAGATTAATAAATTTCTATGACCACTTCCACATAATTTGTTTTCCTATAAACACTAAACTCAAACCCAGATTTCAATAACTAGAGATGTTGTAATATATTAGCTTTAGCTTTAAAAGAAATCTCCAAAAAGGACTTCAATTAAAGAGACCTGTAGCTATATGGTACATACACATGTTTTCAATATAATTCACCTACCACATACCTTACATCTTAAAATCCAATTTATATAACTTAGATTTCATGAAATAAAAATGTTAGCCATAGTTATTTATAGCACAATGAATATTGTTAAAAATCTAAAACATGACAGTGACCTTTACATTATTCTGTATTACTACCCAGAAAAGGCAATTTATTTCATAGCCTATTGAATATAGGAGCCATTTTCAGATACATCTTGTTTAAGTGGTAAAATTGCAGAAAATTACACATACAGCATGAGAGCTTTTTCCTACTCTAAGAAAACCACCTGAATGCCTTCAAATTCTATAAAATCATTGCTCTTTTAGAATCAATGGTTTCCAAAATTATCATAAGCTGCCAAATTTTGCAACCATATGTGATTATTTTATGGTTAATACATCTTTATTGATGACCATTGATTTAACATAGATTATAACGAGTACCAGACTGGACCTAAGCAAACCTCATACAATAGCATCTAGCATCATTCTGTTGAGAGGAAAGGGGAAAAGAACAGTAGGAAGTGAAAGAAAATACCCCTTGTGAAATCATCAGTAAAGAAAGCCTGGAGGAAGACATGTCCTACCCACTGTCAGTTCCTAGCCCCTTATGGGTCTTTCATCTCTAAATTTATCTAAATTCCCTAATTTTATTAACTATACAATGTTACACATGTTCCCTGATAGTTCTTTAGAATTTTTAAGTTTGATAGATGTCACATAATTCTAATACTGAGACTTTGAACAAATCTCCCTGTAATCCTTTTTACTTTTTGTGATTAGATGAATTTTGGTCTTCCTTCTCATTCATCAGCATTTGACTTTTCAGACTGGAGTTCAATATTTCTATTCCATCATTTTGCAGTTTAAGAATCTCCTTGGTCATTTAAATTGCCCTTCCTGGGAACTTTCTAGCTGTTTTAGGGTGTCACTATTCTTTTTAACTCTGTCAAAACCAGGTCATGCCTGCTAATTGAGATCTAAGATTGTTAATATCCTAACATTTAGAGATTTATGCATTTTCTAACAGACACAGAAATCAATGGGAAATCTCATCAGATTTTGGAAATTGTAAACTAAAAGTAACCCAAGGCTTATACTGTAGCTATGTAGGCTGCTAATATCTACATGTTTAGTCTTATCTCAGTATGTCAGAACACCTGTCTACTTAAAAGTCTTTTGTAACTTGTATACTGTGCTGAAAATTTCCTATGTTAAAACCACTCCTTAATATGCTGTATTTACTTATCTAGGGGAGGAAGTGTGTTAGTACATTGTGATCTGATTTAAAAATAATCTATCCTTCAGCCCTGAGAAATTAATGTGCCAGACAGGTAGAATTTGATGGAATGAATGTGTCAAGAAGTGTCTGAGTTTAAAGAAATATATGCAAAGGTAGGCCTAGGTAAGATTTCTCAGGAGATTAAATATAATTAGTGTTAGCATCCAGCAAAACATGTCCTTAGAGATAGAGACCTAAATAAGGGGGATAAAGGTAATAGTAGCAGATGCAAGTGGGTTTCAGATTAGTCCCAAATAAAATTTTGCAGCTATCTTATAGATACCTTATAAGATATCACACTAAATACAAGTAGCTGCATAAATATAAATGATAATTTACTTTAATCTTAATGGTTAACCCTTAAAAACTGATAACACATTAAAAATACTGGCAAAGAATATCTTTAGTTAAAAAGACATATAAATGAATTCTTAACAATTGTGAAAATAATCAGACTTATTATAAAGATATGCAAATTAAATAAGAATAGATGATATTTTTACCTAACAAAATGGCAAAAATTAAAAACTGTTATCCTAAAGTCAACAGCAATACATCTGGTAGGAATATAAATTGGCACAAACTTTCTGGGAAATACTTTGACAATATGTATCAAACCCTCACTAATTCCATACCTTCAGAGGAGAGTGTTTTCAGAAAGCTCTCCTTTGGAAATAATCAAAGGTGCAATAAAGGATAATAATTGGGTTGCCAATAAAAATAAGTAACACACAGTTGTCAAGCAGTAGAGACAAAATTGGACTCCAGGAAGCTAGACATCAGAGCATATGCTTTTAACCATTAAACTCTTCCACATCTCTGACAGCACTGTGCCACTTAAAGTTTCTAATTTATTAATCCTTAATTTTGACTCTATCCATTAGTTGCAATGGGCAGTGATTTATTGCTGACCTACTTATTTCTCTGTGACTACATTCATCAGAGCTACAGATTATCTAGTTCTGGGTCCCTGAGACAATCATTTTAGCCCAAATCATTTGTATCAGAAGTTTACAAATGAAGGGGTGGGAGGGGGGTGGGATTACAAGATGGACAAAAAAAAAAAAAAAGGATACTTAATTTCATGAAATAGTTTTAGGTTATCAAGCCAGTCAGTTCTTTCCTTGAGTTTGCAGGCATAGATGGGTGATTGGTTTCTCCAAAGGTCCATATAACACAGCCAACACACACAAAAAAATTGCTTTCCCTTTATCACTTGGTCTACAGGCAAGAGTCTAAAATTCAGAGTGTAGCTAAAATTTTAATGAAACACATATTCCTTGTGTAGCTTCAAGGTTATGGTTGGTTTAAAATTACTGAATTCTGAAACTGTTTTACTTTGTCTTCCAACTGGACAAAAAGATTTTCCCATAACTAAGATTCTGCCATTTTATGGCTTTATAAAAATTCAGTTGTCAACAAATTTTCCATCAAAAGCTCTCCTCAACCATCCTATTGCATTTTTAAATAAATCAGAAAAGCATTCTACTTCAAATGAAAAGCAGATTGAATATGCAATAAATTCCTTCTTTTATGACAATTTTCCCTAGTGCTATGTTTATCAATACCACTGAGATGCTGCAAACTTTTGTTGTAAGAAAAAAAAAAACAGATTTGATACAATGACGATATAAAGCTTTGTTCTCCTTAGTTTGAACTTAAGAGAGGAAATGTTGTGATATTTAAAAATTAAAATAAAGGAGATAGGACAACTGCCTAGTCAATTATTTAAGGAAAAATAACAATCCAAGTTATTTCCTCAGGACTTCCAGAAGGAGAAAGAAAGACGAAGAAGAAGAAGGAGAAAAAGAAGAAGAAGAAGGAAAAGGAGAAGGAGAAGAGGACGAGGAGGAGGAGGAAGGCAGCGAAGGAGAAAACAATCTAATAAAATTCTAGCTGGATTAAAGATATAAATTCAAAAAATAAAACCATTAATAATAGAGAAAACATGGTAACATTATTTTATAATCTGGAGGTATGGAAGTCTGTCCTTAGTATGATATAAACCAAGAAGCTATAGAGGAAAGGATTGATATGTTTCACTACAAACAAATAAAAATTTTATATCACAACAAAGTCAAAAGACAAAGAAAAAATTAGGGAAAATATCTTCCAGATCTATGAATTACACGGGATTATGCCAATTTTTTAAGACCACTTAACAGTAGAATTGGGAAGAAGCAGGATAGGGGAAATAGACTTTCACATTTTACTAAATATCCTTCTAAAACAAATAGAATGTTTGCCACAAGCATGTACTTTTCTTATAATTCAGAAGGAAGGAGAGAAAGTAGTGGAAGAGATAAAAGAAGAGTATAGGATAAAAAATTTAAAATATACAATATTTTCCATACATATCAAAATTGTCATAGTCTAATATCCTCCACCATCGAATAACTAAAAGAGGCCACAATGATTCCCAGGTGCAACAACATCTGAATTCAATCAGTAGGCATGATGATTTGGTACTCTTGATATTCAGAAGTCATGTGCATGTTACCTTTTAGAATTTTAAACTGAGTACCAACCATTTTGACTCCACCTGCTGGTCAAAGTGTATGTCATAAAGATCCATTTGCACAAATTATTGTAATTAAGATTTACCTTGAATAAATGAGCTTCTTTCAATCTGTGAACTATATTTTCCCCATGGCAATGTGCTGTTTTGCTTTGTTTTCACTTTGCTAAAACTTAATCTTATGTCATACGTATCAGAAAAACAACTGGATTCTAAACTTTGTAAGCAACATTGAAGAGGGGAACATACCTGTCAAGATCAAATTTCACAATGACCTACAAAATTCTTAATCTCAGATCATAATCCAAGTTTTGTAAACAGAGTATAACAATTATAGCCCATGTCATGAGGAAGTATAAAGACATCAGCTATGGTAACTAAAAAAAAATTTTTTTTAATTTTCTTCTTGTCCACCCTCTCTCACTTGTCTTACAAATATACAGTATTGTGTTTAAAAGCAACAAAAGAGAAATACATGGCTTTATAAATTTTTCTAGTTTGTGAATTTATATTGACTATCAAAAAGTATAAAAATCTATTTGTATTTTGAAGCATAAGTAATGCACTATATTAATTTTAAAAGTATAATTATATGAAACCAATATTATCTTAAATAATCCAGAACCAAATATGGAACAACACTTCTTTTAGGGCTATGTATGTACTCTAATTTTCAACTCTACCAAGAGACATTTCTTAAATAATGTAGATACAGGATGGATTAGGAAAAAAGTCAGAAGATTTGTTTAACCATGTACATGAGCCAATCTTAAATGGCTAATTTTATAACACTGCTGCTGCATCATCAAAGTTTGGTTATATTGAAACAAAATTCCAAACTAAAGTGGTTTTAATATTTTAAAAATGTATTCCAATGACAAGTATCCAGAATGTATAATTCTTTCTTGAAAGAATGATACTGTCTTTTGGAAAAGCCCTTTATCACATTTATTTAGAAATTTCTGAATTTGATTTACATCTCATGAGTAAACCTCCTTATTCAGTAGAAGATCATATTATCAAAACAAATTTTCATCCATTGAGAAATATAGATTTATTATTCCCACTAATATCCAAATGGAAGGTAAAACTCTTTCAAATAAGAACATTTAGATTGAAAGCTGAAATAGCCCATCCACTGATACGGCAGCTGATCAAATGTATTTTTATTGGAATTTTTTTTTTTTTACCAGTCTGTTGGAAAGTGTCTAACATTGTAGCAGATACTTCCTTTGAACTCTTGCCCAAAACTGGATTGGAAAAAAAAAAAAATGTTGAATCACCACTGACTTGGAATATTTTTTCTTGAAGACCATACAACATGTTGAGAAATTTTTTCTAAGGGAACTTCTTTAATTAGACTAGGATGTGTTGTTCATCTTACTTATTACAGTGTTGACACCATACCAAAGCTATCAATGATACAAACTCTCAGACACGGGAACGCAATCAGTCTAATCACATGTTTGAATTGACTGGTTAAACATATCAAGGCTCTTTAGTCTGCTTATGCTTAGAATCACAAATTTAGAACAAGAAACTACTCAATTTTCATCATTCAACAATAATTTATTAATAGTTAAAAATTATACCAGGATCCTTAGTACAAACCTAATTCCTCTCCTTGAGGAGCTCATATGTATAATCCACCCTATTCTCACTTACCCTAGCTGTCCTGATGTGGATCCATGAGAGGAAAGGGAGAAAGCTGTTTGGGGGGATGCCCTTATTCATAGAATTATCCCCAAATTTGATGTTACTCTAGAGTGACTCAACTCAGTTTTCAAAATTAATGCCTTTTAGTCTAATAATAGACATTCACCCTCCTTTCAAGTTGTCCATATTAACCCCTTTAATTGAATAAAGGCTACCTGTACTTCCGGGATACCTTCTCTAAAATATAAAACATTTGATTTTCAGACTGGGGTAGGTTTGTGCAGGCACATTCAAATTTGATCTGAGAAGTTACTGGTAGTGGTCTTTCAAAATACAATCCTAGCAGTGTGATGAGAAAACAAACAAACAAATACCTTTTCTGTTGAGGGTTCAGGGGAGTTCTCAAACTACATGTTCCTATATTTTAGGAGAGAAGGGAACCACAATTTATTGATTATCAGACATTTGTTATGGATTATTTCATATAACCTGAAAAGAGACTTGTGTTGGTATATTTAATCCAATTTTGCGAAAAGGGAACATTAAAGAGGCAAAGAGCTTAGCTGAGGAATTCTAGGATTCAAACATAGGTCTATATTGCTAAAAAGTCTGTTTTATTGCTATTATACCACATGGCCTAAAAATTAAACAGCAGGTATAAATGCATGTATCTTGAAACCATTTCCTGTAAGGTGATAAAGCACAGATAATGAAGACCACTGTGATCAAGAAAACAAATTGTGAGCTTATTTACTTGCTAGACAAGGGAACAGGGTGTACACAGGAGTAAAGAAATTCTTTAAGTTGGTTATTTAAGGAGAAAATATCATGGCGAGTGTATATGCTAGAAATAGGGGAGGGATTCATGGACTCAGTGTTCAATTAAGGAACCAAAGCCTGCATTCTGGATAAGATGGAATAAGTCTATAAATCTGTGCACTGTTGGGTAAAAAAAATTCCATTGTATGTGGGTCAGGAAAAAAGTCTTCAGTAAGAATGAATGTTTCTGCAAATGGAGAACTCAACATTTATGGTCATTTAACAGCTTCAGGTGATTAGAACCAGTTATGGTCACAAGCAGTGTTTAGTTTTTGTTGTTGTCTTTGTTTGGTTGATTTTTAAGTATGTTAAAGATTTATTTAACATATCTGTGAGGGAATTAGCAAGGTGGTAAATCTGGTTCAAAGGAGAGACACTATAGCCACTAAAAGAAAGAAGGCTAGGATAAAATTGCTAAATTATATACAAAACTGGTTAATGTCTTCTAGGACAATACTGTAAACTTTATCTTGTAAACTCTTTTACATAAAAAGAAAATGCATTTGCATTTCTACTAGACAAAATTTATTCGCATTATTATTTATTGAACCATTTACAGCATTATGTTTTCTGTAAGTTAACACCTAAATATATAGAAGTGTAAAACACCCTAATCAATAGTAAATAGCAAGTCAACCAAATCTACATTATCCTGAAGAATTAGAAAATTCTTAGGTGGACCTATTAGATAATGCTTCAGTGAACATTGAAAAGATATGCATTTATCTGTTTGTCTTTCCAAATTTTGATTTTTTTTCCTCAATATTCCTCCTTTGTAATAAAAAATTATCACCAATGAATAATGATGATCACAAAAATGCTAAACTCATGGTTTTTTGGCATGCTGTCTGGACACAGGATTTACAAAATTTGTTAACTTGTGTAAGCCTCCTTATAGTATGGTCAACAAACACAGAATTATATGGTAATAACTACTAGATGCAAGAAATTATCTTCTATCTGGAGATTTTAAAAGGAAATTAGGATGGTTTTTACAAAAGCCTCCATCATCCAGAGGTTTATTTTTGAGTAACTTAGCACTTATAAAGCCAAAAACAAAAACAAAACTAAAGCAGTAGAGGAGTACCTTACACAATGGCAAGACATGGACAACTAAGGGGTAGGTATCAGGTTAGGATTTCAACATACAAATTTTAAAGGGACACAGTATTTAGACCATAGCAGACCTCCTGTTGAGTCATAAAACACGTATCAATACATTTGAAAGGATTAAGATCAAATGGAAGATATTCTCTGATAACAGAATTAACTTAGAAGTGAGAAATAAGATAAATTAAACAATTATTTAGAAATCATATCACAAACTTATAAATAACTCATCAATAAAAGAAATCCCAAAGGAAATTAGAATATATTTTAAACTGATGATAGTGAAAAATAGCATATCAAAATTTGTGATATACAGGTAAATGAATGTTTAGAAGAATGATTAGATTTAATATCTTATAAAAAGTTAAGGTCTAAAATCAATGATACTAGCTTCTACCTTAAGGAACTAGGAAAAGTAAAGTGAACCTGAGGTAAGACAAAAAAAAAAAAAGGTAAAAACTAGAACAGATATCGATGAAGCAAAAAACAAACAGAAAAAGATAACTGATGAAGAAAAATTTGTTATTTTAAAGGATTGCTAAAATGGATACATTCTGATTAGACTGATTCAAAAACAGTGATAAATTACCAGTCCCAGGAATGAAAAAGGAGCTAGCACTACAGATTTGAGAGGCATTAGAATAATATTAAAACAATAAAGTAAGCAACTTTATGCCAATAAACTCAACAAAACAGGGAGATGGAAAAAATCCTTTTCCCAAGAAACAACTTATCAGAATATTGACAAGATAGGAAGTAGAAAATATGAGTATTTCTGAATCTATTAATGAAATTGAATACATATCTTAAAATGTTGCCACAAATGACTTACTAGTGAATTCCATTAAATATTTAGAGTGGGGAAAAAAAAAACCTAACCAAACAGAAAACCTTTCCCAGAAATAGAGAGCACTATGCACTAAGCTTATGAAATCAGCATTACTCTATTTTGTTTTGTTTTGTTTTTAAATCAAACAAGGCCACACAAGGAAAGGAATCCCTATGAATACAGATATAAAAATTTTCTTAACAACATACAGGCATACCTCAGAGATACTGCAGCTGTAGGTCAAAACCACCACAATAGAACAAATATTGTGAAAAAGCAAGTCAAATGAGCTTTTGGTTTCTCAGTGCATATAAAAATTATGTTTACAGTATAGTATAGTCTATTAAGCATTCCATATCATTATGTCTAAAAAAAGTGTGCATACCTTAATTTAAAAATACATTATTGCTAAAAAGAAAATGCTATCATCTGAGCTTTCAGCAAGTCATATTGTTTTTTGCTGATGGAAGGTCTTGCCTCCATGTTGATGGCTGCTGGCTGATCAGGGTGGTGGTTGCTGGAGTGGGTGTGACAATTTCTTTTTATTTTACTTTATTTTATTCTATTTATTTTATAATTTTTGTCAATTTCTTAAAATAAGACCACATACATTGCCAATGAGCAGTAGTGTTTTGAAAAAATTTTTTTTTTCTGAGCAGTAGTTCTCAACAGTGGGATTAAAATATTCAGTAAACCATATTGTAAATGTCATCCAGAATTTATTGTCATCCAGTTTTTAGAACACAGGCAAAGTTGATTTAGCATCACTGTTAAGGGCGCTAGGATTTTTTGAATGGTAAATGAGCATTGGTTTCAACCTAAAGTCACAGGTTGCATTGGCCCCTAACAAGAGAGTCAGCCTATCCTTTGAATCTTTGAAGCCAGGCATTGACTTCTCCTCTAAAGTTATAAAAATCCTAGATGGCATCTCCTTCCAATGTAAGGCTGTCTCATATATAATAAGAATCTGCTGTTTAGTGCAACCACATTCATTTATTATGTTAACTAGATCTCAATAACTTCCTACAGCTTCTGCATCAGCACTTGCTGTTTCACCTTGTACTTTAATGTTAAGAAGGCTTCCTTCCTTAAACCTCATGAACCAACCTCTGCTAGCCTCAGACTTTTCTTCTGCAGCTTCCTCATCTTTCCCTTCAGAGAATTGAAGAGAGTTAAGGTCTTGCTCTAGATTAGGCTTTGCCAAAGTAATATAGCTGGTTTGATCTTTTATCCAGATCACTAATACTTTGTCCATATAAGCAATAAGGCTGTTTTGCTTTCTTACCATTTACATGTTCACTGGAGTAGTATTTTTAATTTCCTCCAAGAACTTTTCTTTTGCAGGGTGCCTGGGTGGCCAGTTGAGCTTCCAACTCTTGATTTCAGCTCAGGTCATGATCTCAGGATCCTGGGATCAAGCCCCACATCAAGCTCCATGTTCAGTGGGGAGTCTGCTTGAGGATTCTCTCTCACCCTCTCTCTCTGCCCATCCCCCCTGCTCACTCTCTCTCTCTCCCTCTCTAAAATAAATAAATAAATCTTAAAAAAAAAAAAGAACTTTTCTTATGTATTCACAACTTGGCTATTTATCATAAGAGACCTAGTTTTTGGCCTACCATGGTTTTCAACATGCCTTCCTCACAAGCTTAATTTTTTCTAGCTTTTGATTTAAATTGAGAGATGTGTCACTCTGCCTTTCACTTGAACACTTAGAGGGCATTGGCCTAATTTCAATATTTTTTTGTCTCCAAACAGGAAGGCCCAAGGATAGGGAGAGAGATGAGGAAATGGCTGGTCAGTGGAGCACTCAGTAAACACACAACATTTATGAATTAAATTCTCTGTCCTGTATGAGAACAGTTCATGGCTCCCCAAAACAATTAACAATATAGTATCTAAGATTCCTGATTATAAGTCACCATAACAAACATAATAATAATGAAAAATTTTGAAATATTGCAAGAATTACCAAAATGTGACACACAGACACAAAATGAGCAAATGTTGGAAAAATGGCAGTGGTAGGATTACTCAATGCAGGGTTGCCACAAACCTTCAATTTATAACACAGTATCTGCAAAGCATGGTAAAGTGCAATAAAACAAGGTATGCCTGTATATGCATATCAAATCCAGCAATATATAAAAAAATAAAGCATCATAAGCAATTAGGGTTTATCTGAGGAGGACAAGTTTTTTTTTACATGTTACAATCAAGGAATATAATTCAGAATATTAAAAAATAAAGTAGAAAAAAATAGCTGATCACCACATTGTGTGCATAAAACACTTTATAGCAATCAATAGTCATTCATGGTAGAAAGTCTTAGGAAACTATGAATAGAAGGAAATATTTCAACTAATAAAAAAGCCTATATGAAAAATGTAGCTAACTTAATGGTTACAAATGGAAAGCTTTCTCCCAAGATCAGTAACAAGACAGCATTGTCTACTCCTCACTTCTATTCTACTTTGTACTGAAGGTCCTAGCCAGTCCAAGAAAGAAATAAAGAGAGAGAGAAAGAAAGGGAGAAAAGAGAGAGATAGCGAAAGAAAGAGAGAAGTTAGTTTGAAAGAGAAAAAGTAAAATTTTGTATTTCTCAGTCAATATTATCATGATCATAAAATGCCTAAGGAATCTATCAAAAAGCTACTAGAACTAATCATTGAACATAGCAAGGTCACAGAATAAAAGGACAATATTTAAAAAATTAATTGTACTTCTATACATTAGCAATAAACAATAAGTATAATTCCAAGATACAATTTATAATAGTATCAAAACCATTAAATACTTAAGGAATAATTTTAAAAATATAGAGTCTACAAAATAGTGGTAAGAGAAATTTTACAAAACCTAAATAAATGCATACATATATTATACTCATCAACTGAAAGACTCAATATTGTTAAGATGCCCATTATCTACAATTGGATCTATATATTTGAAGTAATCTCACTACCCCAAAATTGACAAGCTATTTCTAAATCTCATGAAACTACAATAGACTTAAAATAGTCAAAACAATTCTGAGAAAATAAAAAAGAGAAAGTGAAAGGATGTATGCTACCTAATTCAAGACTTACTATAGTAATTCAGTCAGTGTTGTATTGGCATAATGATGGGTATGGAGATCAATGAAACAGAACATAGTTCAGAAAAAAACCACAATATATGTTAAATTGATTTTTGATAAAAAGTGTTGAATAAATTCAATGGGAAAGTATTTTAAACAAATAATACTAGAACAACTGGATATCTTTTTGGGGATAAACAAAAAATCTTAACCTTGATCTCTACCACCCACAATACACAAGCTTTACTCAAAATGACTCATAAACCTAGACATATAAAACTATCAGACTCCTGGAAGAAAATATAGAAGAAAATCTTAATGACCTTGGAGTAGGCAAAGATTTCCCAGGACACAAAAAAACACAAACCTTAAGAGAAATAATTGATAACTTGAACTACAGAAAAATAAGTACATTCTCAGCTTTGAAAGATATTATCAAAATGAAAAGACAAACTGGAGAAGGAGAGAAAAGATTCATATACATATATTTGACAGAAGACTCTATCCAGAATATATAAAGAACTCATAAAATAATAAAGATTGGAACAAAACTAAACAATAGAAAATAGCAAAATAAGGCAACCATTCCCTCCCTCTTCAGGAGCTTTGTACTCTATCATTCAATAAACTTTACTATCGCTCAATAAACTTTACTTTGCTCCCCACCAAAAAAATAGGAAATATTAACAAAACTAAGAGTTGGTGTTTTGAAAACATAAAATTGACAAATCTTTAGCTATACTAACTGCAAAAAAAAGAGAGAGGACTAAAATAAAATTGCAAACAAAAGAGGAGACTTTACAAATGATATCTAATAAGTAAAAGGATCATGAAACTACTATGAACAACTATATGTCAACAAGTTGGAAAACCTAAAGAAATAGATAAATTCTTAGAAACATACAACCTATGAAGATTGAACTATGAAGTTACAGAAATTCCGGACAGACCAGTAATGACTAAGAAGACTGAATCAGTAATCAAAAATCTCCCAACAAAGGAAAGCCTACCACCAGATAGTTTTACTGGTGAATACCACCAAACATTTAAAGAAAAAAATAACAACAGTCCTTTTGAAACTCTTTCAAAAATTTGAAGAGAGAACATTATGATACTCATTTTATAAGGCAAGCATTACCCTGATACCAAAGCCAGATAAGAATACCACAATAATGGGGCGCCTGGGTGGCTCCGTTGGTTAAGCGACTGCCTTCGGCTCAGGTCATGATCCTGGAGTCCCGGGATCGAGTCCCGCGTCGGGTTCCCTGGTCGGCAGGGAGTCTGCTTCTCCCTCTGACCCTCCCCAGTCTCATGTACTCACTCTCTCTCATTCTCTCTCTCAAATAAATAAATAAAATCTTAAAAAAAAAAAGAATACCACAATAAAAGAAAATTACAGATCAATATTCTTGATGAATATAGGAGTTAATATATAAAGAAATATTTGAAATCATGAATCTGATAAGAGGTTAATATATAGAGAACTCATACAACTCAAGAGCCAAAAAACAATCCAAATAAAAAAAGGCAGAGAAACTAAAGTGATATTTTCCCAGAGAAGACATACAGATGACCAACAGATACATGAAAAGGCATTCAACATCACTAATCATTAGGGGAATGCAAATCAAAACCACAAAAAGCTATCACTTCACACTTGGTAGAATGGCTATTATAAAAAAGCTAAGAGATAACAAGTGCTGTGAGGATATGGAGAAAAAGGAACCCTTGTACATTGTTGGTAGGAATGTAAATTGGTGCAGCCACTATGGAAAACACTATGGAGGTTCATCAAAACATTAAAAATAGAACTACCATATAACCCAGCAATTCTACTTCTGGGTATATAGTTGAAGGAAATAAAATCACTATCCTGAAGAGATATATGCACCCCCACGTTCATTACAGCTTTTTTTACAATAGCCAAAACACAGAAACAATCTAAGTGTCTATCAGTGAATGGATTAATGGATAAAAAAAATGTTATATATAAATATATATAGTGACTGAATGATATATATATTGGAATATTATTCGGTCACAAAAAAGAAGAAAAACCTGCCATTTGTAACAACATGAATGAATACTGAAGGCATTATGCTAATTGAAATATGTCAGATATGAAAGACAAATACAATATGATCTCATGTGTGGAATCTCAAAAATAAAATATAAAATAATAAAATTAAAATAAAATAAAATTTAATCTAAAAAATAAAATAGTAACTTACCCCTGCTAAAGATGATCTCTCTCTCTCTACCTCATCTCATACTTACATATGTCACCTGATTGTAAAGTGATTCAAGGTAAAAATATCAATTTAGGGTAGATAATATCAATTTAGGGTAAAAAATATTAAAACAAAAGATCAGCCTGCAAAAAGCTATGAAATAAATATATTTATAGTACTGAAAGAGATAAAGAAGGATTAAAAACTCTACCAAGAGAGTTCACTTTGCTTAAAAAAGACATATTAATAAAAGGGACCAAATGTAACTTACAGAAATTTAAAAAAAATTATCTTTGTAAATGAAACTCTGTGGATTGATTAAATAGCAGATTTGTCATATCTGAAGTGAAAATTAGTGAGGTTAAGGAGTATGAAATTCAGCAAGAATGCAAAACAGAAAGACAACAATTTAGGAAATAGGAAAGCATTATCAAAATGATATAAAATATTCATCCAAAAGGAATTCCAAAAAGAACAAATACAGAGAATGGAAGAATGGTAAGATTGATTCCATTAATATCCCTAATTCTTTGCCACTCCCTGTATCAGATTCTTTACATATGATTTTGCTGTTCCTCCCCTAAAGAGGTTGAAAATATCTTCCTACCTTTCAATTCTGAGGTAAGCCATATGGTTTGATTTAGGCAGTGGGTGGTTAGCAGATATGACACGAGCAAAGACTTGAAAAGTGCTTACACTCTCTGCTTATCTCCTGAGTTCTGTGAATGCCAAGAGAACATGCACAACCAGCATACTGGAAGATGAAAGATATGACACAGAGCCAAGTTACCATTCGTCCCAACTGAAATCATCCTAGATCAGGAGGCAGTATGCTGATCCCCAGACATGTGAGTAAACCTAGCCAAGATAAACAAGATACCTAGATAAGCCACAGCTGATCACAAAAGCATGAGTAGCCTGACCAAGTCAATCAAACTCAACCCAGATTAGATAAATCTCATAGCCCATCATTTAAATAAATGTTTATTGCTGAATTCCACACAAGTTTTGTCGATGTTTGTTATGCAACATTATTGTGACAACAGAGAGTGATTGTAAGAAGATAACCAATGTTAAAAGAATGGTGAGAATTGTCTGGAACTGATGAAAATGCAGCACGTGAAAAAAAAAATGTGACATCTTGGTGAATTTGGAACTGAATAGTTTAGTGGTCTGGATTACAGGAAGGATGCCCAAAAAAATATCTCAGGAAGTGTGAACAAATTTTTAAAAACAATTAATATGACTTCACTATAAATATATTAACATAAGCCATGCAGTTCTTTGAGGTAGGAGAATAATACCATAAAATCAAATTGTCCCAGGTCTTATATGCCAAATGATTGACAGGCACCATCAGCTCTACCTCTTAACCCAGTACTACTTTCCTAGGGCTACTGTAACAAAGTATCATAAACAATGGCTTCATACAACAGCAATTTATTGTCTCACAAATCTGGAGATAAGAAGTCTGAAATCAAGCTGTAGGCAAGTCCATGCTCCCTCTGCAGTCTGTACAGGAGAATGAATCTTCCCTTCCTTGACTCTTGCAAGTCCTGGTGACTTCCCAGAAATTCTTGGCATTCCTTGGCTTGAAGCTGTGCACTTCAAAATCTACTTCTGTTATCACATGGGTGTTTTCGTCTTGTGACTTTTCTTAAAAGGACACCATATTGGATAAGGCCCACCCTAAACAAATGTGACTTCATTTTGACTAGACTACATTTGAAAAGACCCTATTTTCAAATAAATTTACATTCACAAGTATTGGGGCTTAGGACTTCAACATATCTTTTTGGGTGACACAGTTCAACCCATAACAAACTTTATTTCTAAAGCTCTAAAGCATCCATGTTTCTTATGTTGCATGTGTATTCTAATGTGCTCAAAGATCATGTTAATATTCTAAGTGTCAATTACATGTACTTGAGGCTAGTATATGCACATTATTAATTAGTACATTCTGGTTCTAAATTAAAATGAATGTACTGTTATTCCTGAATATTAATCAACAAATATGAAATCATATTCTTCTGACTAAATTAGCTACAAATATTCAAAATACCTGAGATGTAGTATTTTTCAGATTATGACTGAATTCTTGGGATAAGGTTTGAATAGAGGTAGACTATAATGCTTTGTATTATTAGAGTATGAAAGATTATAATATTCTTTAAGGTGCTTTTCAAAAGAAGAAGTTTTTTAACTAAAAATCAACTTTTATTTTTATATTCTAACCAATTTGTGTGCATAGTAATCAGGATTATTACGCATAAATTTTAATAAAATGTCTAGTAGAATTCCTGGCATGTGGTCAGCCCACAATATATGTTAAATATTGGCTTTTCTGTTCTTGTAGTTAAAAATTTTTTAATCTTTTTTGTTGTTGTTATAGAGATGGAGTTTTAAATTGAATTCTAGTGGAAATGAGTCATTCCTCTTTAGTCTTGATCTCTCATGTAAACTTTTACAGCTATTTATATTCAAAATACATGGTGTTTTAAGTGTTCTCTTTTCTTTGGGAAAATAAATATATAGGAAGCTCAGAGTTCATATTCTCACTCATGACCAGACATTTGTAGTTAATTGGAAATAAAACTGTTAAAAATTTTGAATCAGAAATCCACACAAAAACGCAATAACTTCAATGTTCCTACACTGTACATTGTATAAGATAGATGAATGCCAATAGACATTCATTTGACAGGCACCAACATCAACTATTTTTTTTAAAGATTTTATTTATTTATTTATTTGAGAGAGAGAATGGGAGAGAGAGCACATGAGAGGGGGGAGGGTCAGAGGGAGAAGCAGACTCCCCGCCGAGCAGGGAGCCCGATGCGGGACTCGATCCAGGGACTCGATCCAGGGACTCCAGGATCATGACCTGAGCCGAAGGCAGTCGCTTAACCAACTGAGCCACCCAGGCGCCCCCAACATCAACTATTTTAAAGATACTTCCTAAAATCATCCATGATGCTAAAGCTCCTTTACAATGTGACATTATTAAAATATAGAGTTTAGAAAAATAAGCCTAAGCATTTCTTCAAAGCCAATTTCCATGAGACAGCTATTCCAGAAACACATTATGTAATATCACCAAGAGCTCTGTTCTTGGCAGGGGGCGGGGGCGGGGGGGGGGGCGGCGAAATGCAGATGAACAAATACAAACAGATTTGAAAAGACTGGCAGATCTGCCACTCAGAGATTTTGCTAGCCAGACAATTAATTGAATAAAGAATTGTATTGGTAAACAATATGTTAAAGATTAATACCATGGGGATCTAGAGAACATTGTCATTTCTTTAAAAGTAGCAGATGACTGTCAATAGTCTTTAAATGAATGACAAGGAATTAGTAGAATTTTAAATGAGCTGATCTCTGTGTACCATATGATCAGATTATTCGTTAAAGTATTACAGCTTTCCAACTAGGAAACAATAAAAATGAATGATGAACTTAATGCTGCATGGATCAAGCCAGGCCAAAGAATGCTTATTGCTAATAATTTCCTGGAGCACCAAAGAGTATTGCTGAATTTGCCACTTTTGAAAGCTACTCAGCTCTTGTTTTTGAGCAGCACTGGTTTCCTATTAGAGGCATCAGATAAGAGCTTACATTATGTTGAATGGTTTTGTGGCTGCCTGTTTTCCAAAATTCTATGTAGTTCTCATTCACCTGAATCTTTATTCATGGATTTATTGAGAGGACAGAATAGCTTTAAGAATGCCAAAAAGGAGGAAGATATCAATCTACAAAATAGACATGTTCCCAGGCTGGGTTGCATGATATATTTTAATGTGGTTTATCTAATGTTTAGTACCCAGTCTTTTAATCAATGAATATCTATTGAATGCTTATGATGAGTCAGTTCATTATGCTAGGTGCTGCCGATAAAACATTGAGTAAAAACCAGACACAGTCCCTACCTTTAGTGAACTTAAAGTCAGGTGGTGACATCATCAAATAATCTCAGAAAATGTAAAGCCGCAACTCTGAGCAATGCTAAGAAAGAGAGATACATGGAGCTGAGAGCATGTTTAATAATAGGAACTAGATTTATCAGAGAAGACAAGGAAAGCTTCCCTGAGGAATTTATGATTACACAGACATATAAAGGATTTTAACCAGGAAACTAAGGAAGGAAGAGCTCCTACTCAGATAGAATAGTTTATAAAAGGTCAGGAGAAATCAGGTGTGAAGAAGGAACTGACATCAGGAAGCCCTACCTTCCTGGGGAAGTCTTGGACGTACGTCAAACACATGGCAATTAGTCAGCAAATAATAATAAAAGAAGCTCAGTACAAAGAACTAAGAGATTCTATTTCATAGATGACTCACAGTTATGGCCAAGGTCTCTGTGCAAAAACTAGAGGCATTCTATACTGTCTCACAGAAAGGATACAAAAAAGAATTAATGTTGCTTAGGGATTGAGAAATATTGAAAAATAAGTAAATAAAAACACAGGTTTTTAAAACAAAAATTTTTAAGTTATAAAAAAGATCTAAACAAATGAATACCAATGATGTTCTAGTTGTGGAAATTCATTATGATCTTCACAAATGTGGTAAATTCTCCCACCATTGAGATACAGTCAAAACAGTGGCACAGGAATAAACCACTGGGTGAGTGACGTCGGATAAATCTGTGCAACATAATAGGAAGTTCAGAAATAGATCCAAGTGTTTACAGAACGATCATAAGTGATACAGTCAATATACATGCTCAAAAATTCCAGATATATTAAAGATTAAATTCATATATTCAACTATTCACTCAAGATTTATTGAAGACCTACTGTGGCTTTTCTAGAAAGAAAGAATACAGTGATGAAAAAGACCGACTAGGTCTCTGTCTCATGGAACTCAGATCCAGTGTGGGAGACAATCATTTCAGAAACAAGGAAATATATGGTATATGTGGTGGAGGGTTACTGCAATGAAATAACCGGAAGGCTTTCTGAGGAGACACCATTTGAGCCAAGGCCTGAATGAAGTGAATGTGAGAGCCTTGTGAACAACTGCAGAAAACATTTCCAGTGGAAAAGAAAGCAAGTAAAAGGTCTGAGGAGCTGTAAGCCTAGCATGTTCGCAGATCAAAAGATAAAGTGGTGGCTGGAGTGAAGTGGGAGCAAGATCTGGGGAAGAGGTTGAGAGGCAGGCAAGGGCCAGATTATAAGGGACCTCCTAAGCCAAAGCAAGAGTTTGGATTTTATGCGAAATGAAAGGGGAAATCACTGGAAGGTTTTGAACTGTGTTATATATGATCTATTTTTTTATAGAAATAATCTTGGATGTTCTACGGAGGACAGATTTCAGAGATAAGAGTAAAAACGTGGGAGCTCAGCTGGAGGGCTACAGAAGCAAGGTGCTAGCCTAGAAGTCAAGTAAAGAAATTGTTTCAAAAATGACAGAGTAATCAACTCTGTCAAATGCTTCTGGTTATTTATTGAGATAAAAATCTGACTGGAGTAGGTACAAGAAAGCAAATAAATGTAAAATAATTAAACAACATTTTTAGAAGAAATATAAGAAAATATATCCAGATGCTATAATGAAAGATTGAAATGTTTCACAATATGAAAATAAAAAACCAAAAACTTTCAAAAACAAAATACACCACACATAAGCCAAAACAAAAATAGATTGCAAAAATATTCTCAACGTGAATACCTGTAAAGTAAAAAAAAAAAAAAGTGACAACCAATGAGAAAACGCAACCAATAGAAAAAAAGCATAAGTATTATGAATTGGAAATTTATATATGAGGTAAATCAAACATCTATTAAACATATGAGAAAATTCTCAACCTTACTAGTGGTAAAAGAGCAATGAAAATAAAATGGTATGCTTTTGGTAGGAAACTGTTACAATTTTTGAAAAATAATCTGGTATTCTCTAATAAAATTTAAAATATACTTATCCTTTGTCACAGTTATTCCAGATCTAGGAATTTACCCCACAGGGAAAGCACAAATGTGTGCACATGTGCACACACACATACACACACACACACAAACACCAAGAAAGTTTGCAGTAGCATTATTTTAAACAATCAAATGTGAATATTGATCGAGTGGGAAATAATTGAATAAACTTTAGTTCATATAACCATATAGTATCCTACAAACTTTTTAAAAAATGTGTTAGATCTATAGCAAGTGACTTGGAAAGATTTCACAATGCATTGAGTAGGGAAAGCAAGGTGCAAAGAAATTTGTATATTAAGATTTATATATAACATGTATGAAGTACTGTTACCAAAGTATTAATGATACTGCTTCCTAATGAGATTTCTAGTGATTTTCACTTTTTTTTATATTTAAGAGGAAAATTAAAACACATTTCAAGTATAATTTGTCACAAAATTTATAAGTGCTAGTAGTATTGGACCTTAATTTTGTATTATCTAATCATATATTTAGATCAAACAAGCATTGAATGTCAAATAGCTACCCCTTACCATGTAACACTTAGATTTAACATTCATAACATTAACATTTATATTTAATCCTTATTTACAGAATTCTTCTATACACTATTGAATTCTCAAAATCTCTGACTAGCATCATGTCAGACAGAAGGAAAATTAGACTTAGGTAGGGTAAGAATTGAGTGGTTTGTAGGGTAGGTGGCCCAGATCATTTAATTCCTACATTGGATGTCACATTAATTTCACATGTCAAAGTAAAGTTACTAGTATGGATTAGAAAGTAAAGTAAAGGCTTGTCATCTCAAGTCTTACCAAATGCCTTTAGACTTGCATTGAATGGTTGGCAATGATTTTAAACTTCATAGGCAAATGAGTTCTGAGTATACTACAGCATGCTAATGAGACTCTAGATTTAAATTTTAGTGTCAGCCATGAAAGGCCATGCCAGAAAGCCCATGTTGCTGCATCTGTTATTACCACTCTGCCTTTTCATGGGACCAGAGTGCAAGAAATGGGCTGAGCAAGGAGAGAGCAATCATATTGTCATTCTGATTGTTGAGGGCCTCCTCCACAGTACAGGCTTCTGGGCCATCTAAACACATAGAGCAATTCCTTAAGATGATTCTGTATACCTTTTCTTCCAGTGATTTGTCTCCAATCTTGTTTCTCCCAGGCCCTGACCAACAACCAAGCCCTTCACCTCTGCCCCAGACCACACATATCTTTACATCAGACAACTTAATCCTCCATATAAAAGTTGATCAATTGTTCCTTTTGCAGCTCTTCCCCACTGGGAAGCTTTCCCTTTACTTCTGTTCTTTAGGACTATAAAGAAGGCTTTATTGTGACAGTAGTCTGCTTTTCTCAGCCCATGACAGAATATTGAGCAGATCCATGGAAGGGCTACACCTGAGTTTCTTCCTACTGTTAGCTGGTCATAGGGAATGCTCATAAATAGTTGTTGGCTGAAAGAGAGGCATGACAGTTAAGTAACATGAAGGACAAAGCCACTTGTTCATGCATCTGGCACTGGTTCATGTATATGAATCATGTGCTCTGGATCAAGTGAGACCCAATTCCAAATGATAAAACATGATGGATTGCTGTTGTGCCCACCTGACCTATGACCATAGTGGATCTGTCAGATCCCAGATCATAATAGGCAACACATTTTCACAGTAACTTAATGCCCAGTGATCTAGTTCTCCATTGCTACTGGCTCCCAACAGCATGGCAGAGGCTGCTTTTCCAAGTAGCTAGCTATTTTATGCGTAAGACATGACCTTGCTTCATAACTGACTGCAGGACCCTCTCAACCTCTGGGCTCCTCTCAAAACAGGCAGCATTCAAAGTCACTTGATAAATGGGTCAAAGAAGTATTCCTCAAAAATACAAAGAACCAAAGAAACAAGTTTACCTAATTTTTTCAGTGGTAAGAAGTGCATGTGAAATAACTTGTCATTTTCTGTAGAGAACTGTTTTAGTATGCTCCAGATCATTGGACCCCTAAAATCTCCACTAATATGACCCATCTCTGAATTATTGTAGGGGATGTTCCCTATGCCTGGGCACCCATGCATTTTACCAAGGCATCAAGGAGAGAAAAATTAGGGGAGAAATTGGAATTTTTTTCAATATAGTAGCTAATTTCAGCTTTTAAATAATTTTTTATAGGCTACCATGTGGAGCTTCTGGAGAGAGATCTTCTGGATATCACAGACTACACTAAGTTAATAGTTGGGTAGCCCTTTGAGCATGCCATTTTTTCCCTCACATTATCTAGAATATTTAATAAAAGCTATCCAATTCCATAATCTATAAAATGACCGTTGTCTCCACATTTTCCCATAATGCTCTATATTGCTTCCACTCCCACTTGTACATTATCCCAATCCACCAAGAAGTGAGACTTTTTTTTTTTTTTAAAGATTTTATTTATTTATTTGACAGAGTGAGAGACAGCGAGAGAGGGAACACAAGCAGTGAGGGAGTGGGAGAGGGAGAAGCAGGCTTCCCGCCGAGCAGGGAGCCCGATGCGGGGTTCGATCCCAGGACCTTGGGATCATGACCTGAGCTGAAGGCAGACACTTAACGACTGAGCCACCCAGGCGCCCCAAGAAGTGAGACTTTAAATAATTGTTTTACTGCAAGCCACCTCACTCACCGGCAAAGGGTTTCTTGTTACCATCTGATGGATAAGTGTTGCATTTCCAGGTGGAAACTGGCAACTCCTAATACAAACTATCTTAATTTGGGTTATCTCCCCAAAAAAATACTGAGACAAAGGGCTTGGTTGCAGATAGTTTATGTAAAAATGGTCTCAGGAAGCACAAGTGAAGGAGTGTGGAAATGAAACAGAGAAGGGAGAAAAAAACAGTAAATTGTACATTAATGAGTGGAACCACAATATTCAACTGGACTTCAATTTCACTAAGGACTATCTGACAAATCATTTAGAATTTTCTCTCAATAGTTGGAGAAGCTGGAGTATTTATCCACCCAGTCTTGTCTCTTCTTACTTACTGAAGTTTGCTCCTAAGGACATTAAATTCCTCACTTGCACGCTGCCCTGTGTGTGGATTGCATACTTTTTTTTTAAGATTTTATTTATTTATTTGCTAGAGAGAGAGAGAGCACAAGCAGGGGGAGCGGCGGGCAGAGGGAGAAGCAGGCTCCCCGCCGAGCAAGGAGCCCAATGTGGGACTCAATCCCAGGACCCTGGGATCATAACCCGAGCCGAAGGCAGCTGTTTCACCGACTGAGCCACCCAGACGTCCCATGATTGCATACATTTTTATAGCACTACAGAAAGCTCTTAGGCCGAGAGGAACAGAGACTTGGGTTGTTAAAGTCAGCATATGTGTAATATGGGATGGACATCAATAGTGTCTACTTACCTTATAACTTCCACATTCTGCTTTTCTTCCAATTTAAAAAAAAAAAGAAAGAAAATTCTGTTCATACATAATTTGCCCAGTTATACACATAATTGCACTAGGCTCAGTAGGCATCTGTTTGGAACTCTGATGTCCATGTCTTTTCCTCAGGATCAACATGTCCCTTTTGGTACCAAATTTCTTCACATAGCTCTAAAGGCACTTCATCATCTGGCTGTAAACTACTTTTTAGCATTCCTATCAACTATAGCCTTCCACCCACTGGGACATCATGCCCAACTATTTATAATTTTACTGATATGCTCGGAACCACGTGTTCTCATGGTTCCACATATCTGCAGAATAAATTCTCACCTGTTTGATTAAGAAGTAAGTGTGCGGAAAATAATTTGCCCAAGGGTCCTTCAGAGAAGGACCCATGATTAGAAACCAGTTCTCAGTGTCACCAACCAAACCCTCATCACCAACTAGTTCCATTCATCAAGATGATTTCTGAGAAGGAAAAAAAAAGAAAAGAAAACAACAACAAAAAAACACTCCCACATTTCTAACCAATCTCTTCAATGAATTTTGAGGCATTGATTTCAAATTAAATAATTATTTATTCTAATTAACTATGCGAATAGTAAATTACAATAACAAGACTGAAGTGGTAATATTTTTTCTTTGTTAACTTCCTACCTCCACTATCAGTCCTCCCCATACCCCACATTTCTATCCTCACGACCACCAGCGGCATCTTTTCATAACCTGGCTCTTACCTTCTTCTAGACATTACCTGTCCATAACTGCCCATGGATATTAGCAAATAATGCTTCCTATTTAAATTTCATACAAAAGTCTAAAACAAACAAAAGTAATCAAGATCCAAAGAAGTCAACCTGAAATGGTGCCATTTTAACACAATGAAAGTCTATGAGCATATTTTGGATGTAGGGTCCTAACTAATATTTCTTACTCAGAAGAATGATAAGGCTACACTTGGTATTAAAATTTGGCATAATAGTCATTCTCACAGTTTGTGATTTACCATATAAAAACTGGTAATGTCTTGCATTAAATAAATTCATCCATTTAAGACACTTAGAACAGGATTTGGAAATGGTAAACACTTCACAAGTGTTAGATATTAGCAGTGACATTTGTTCACATCTAAAAAGTTCTTCAAGATTCCATTGGTTTGTTTTACTTTTATTCTTTATTTGGAATTACAGTAGTAATTCCTTCGTTCTGTAAATATTCAAGGCAAAATAGAAACATCTAAAGTAAAATGTGAGACTCTCTCTTCACTCCTTTTATCATGTGGGATAATATCAAATTCATAAATTAGTTTTAAAAAAAAAGAATTGAAATTGACATCTGTTACAGTGTGAAATCTTCTTATCCAAAAACAAGAAGTGTTTTTCCATACATTCCAAACCTCAATGCAGTAGAATTATAAATATTTTTATAGAGGTCTATACATTCCTTTTTAAACATTTTCTTGCTCATTTTATGGCTTTTAGCACTATTTAAGCAGTACATTTTCTTCCATTATATTTCCTAACAGGTTTTTGTTTACAAATAGGAAAACTGTTCTTAATTTATGTGTATATTTTTGTAACTGATCTTGTTTTTTAATTTTCTTATGGTGTGTAAAATGAATTTTAGTCAACTCTCTTGTATGATTGCATATGATTATATTATCTTTTAGTAATATGCATGCTAAAGGCTTTGTATTTTTCTCTGAGCACAGATTTATTCAGTGTTTTCATTATCCTTATTTTCTAGATATTTCTAAATTTCTATTTTGACTCTCTGCTCAGACAGAAGTTGTTTGAGAGGTTTGTCATTTATTTCTTTTTCTTTTTAACTTTTAGGTAACTGAGGTTTTAGGTTCCTATTTATTTTAATTTATTTAATGTTTAATTTATTGCTACTTCTATTCAATCATGGTCTATACCATTTTTACTATTAGAATTTACTGACATTATTTTGAGGCTTAATATTCGGTCAAATTTTGCAAATGTGGCTTCCAAGAAGCTTAGCTCTCTGAATTTAGGGTATAAATTATAGTATGTTTACTATAGCTACTTTGTTTACTGTATTTATATTCTACATTCATAAGTATTTTTGACTACTTCATTTGTCATATTGTTGTATTTATTTCAAATTTCCTGAAGCTTTTGCTTTATGAATGTTATGCTATGCTCTGGGACATTAAGATTCATGGCAGAGCTCTCTTGTGAGCCCTCTTTGCCTTGTTGAATATATTTTGTCTTGAAGTCAACCTTGTCTAATGTTTATCTTTGTGTTTGTCTGGTGTATTTTTGGATTTCCTTTTCATTCATGACCTTTACCTTGCCTGACTTTTTTCACTTTACCATGCTCTATCTTGTTTTACTCTGTTGAGCTCTAATTTCAATTAAACTACAGATCCTTGGTACAATATCATTTTATCACCATTGTATCACCTCAAAATTAACATAGAATCTGGTGCTCAATAATCACTGTTTAAGATTTTGGAGGCATTTTGTTTAGATGCAGCTCTGAATAAGCATACAATTGGATTCCTTTTAATCCAATCTTAGAATCTTCTTGACAATTAATGAGCATTCCATTTTTTATTGATTCATATAATAGGTATGTTTGATCAGTATTTTCCCACCTAATTTTATGTTATTTTTCCTGTCTTTAGTGGCTCTTCATTTTCTGGGTTTTACTCACTGGTCTATTTTCTTAGAAAGTGTGGAGGAGAATTTTCCTTCTATTAGTTAATTTACAGCCTATATTAAATATTTTAATGGCAATTTCTGTAACTTTTAATAATATTTTAGCATCTATTTGTTGATTTATTAGTATTTGAAAGTAAATACCATGAAAGATAATGGAATTCACATGTTTGTATTTCTGTTCACCTTTCATTTTTCTCCTGATTTTTTGGAACTCACATAAATATTTTACATTTTCAGAGTATATTAATTTTTATAGCATATTAAACATGTTACATCTACAGTTGCTTACTTCTGTATTTAAATTGATTGATTCAGTATCTTTTACTGATCCTTACACATTATTACATCTGCTTTCTTGAACTTTTTATGTCTTCCCCAAAATTTTTATTTGGAAAATTTTAAAACCTTTGGACAAACAAAATAGTGTACCAATAAATAGCCTATATTCTTTACTTAGATTCACAAATATTACATTGCCACAGAGCTTTTAACTTATATTTACTTCTTTTGCTAGTTGTTTATTTATTTTAGACAGTGATACTTGATCCTCAATAGTGTTATCTCCTAAGAATAAAGAATGTCCAACATAGCTACAATGCTATTATTCATAATATCAATATGCAGTCCATGTTCAAATTTCTTTAATTGCTCCAAAATACATTTGATAGTTTGTTGTCATTGTTGTTCTAGGATACAGTCCAGGTTCATATTTTGGTTACTGATTTACTGTGTCTCTTAGGTCTCTTTTATTCTAAAGCAGAACCACAACTTGTATTAGTTACCTTTTTAGACTCAGGCCTTTTAAAGATTCAGGACAGTTCTAGGTAGAATATTCAAGAGTCTGGACTTACCCAATTATTTTTTCTGGATGTCATTTAAATTATTCTCCTATCATCTATATTCCAATAATTTGTTTCTACAGAGTTGATTTGATTCAGATTAAACATTTTTGATAAGAATATTTTATGTGATGTTTTATTTTATATTACATCACATTAAGAAACACATAATGTTACACTGCCCTATTCTCTATTTTGAAGACTTGATGAGATGAATTTAATTAACCAATAACTAAATTTTTTTTCTTTTTCTAATAACTTGTAGGATCTTATACATGAAAATACATGTCTGTTGCCATTTTATACGTATATATTTTAATTATAGGATATAAACGCTTAGGTCACATCTTTTTTTATTCAGATTTTTGTGGACATCGCTCTACTAGTTTCTGGCTGTGTGGTGTTTCTGTGATGTACATGGATGCTGGTCTGATTTTTCTCCCTGAAGGCAACCTGCTTTTACTACTTAGAGAAAATAATAATAAATAATAAATAATCGGAATTTAACTTGGTGGTTAGCAATTATTATCAATTTTTTCTGTGATTGCTGTAATATTGGGTCTCCCTTTAAAGGTGCAATTTTTTAAAAAGATTTTATTTATTTATTTTTTAAAGATTAGAGAGAGAGAATGAGCAGGGGGAAGGGCAGAGGGAGAGGGAGAAGCTGACTCCCTGGCTGAGCAGGGAGCCCAATGTGGGGTTCAATCCCAGGACTCTGAGATCATGACCTGAGCCGAAGGCAGATGTTTAACTGACTGAGCCATCCAGGCCCCCCATGAGTGTGCACTTTTTAAGGAAGCTTTTCTTCTTTCACATCTTTTAATATTATGTATCTGTTTCATCTGTAATTTCTCTTCTTATGGAATACTATTTTTTTATTTGAGTAGAATTGACCTACAATGTTATATTAGTTTTGGGTGTGTGATTCAACTTCTTTATACATTATGCTATGCTCATCACAGGTGTATTTACATTGTGTCACCATACAACCCTATTACAATATAATTAACTGTATTTTCTATGCTGTGTTTTTTATTCCAGTGACTTTGTTCCATAACTCAAAGCCTGTATCTCCCACTCTCCTTCTGGAATACGACGGAGTATACTATATAGTCTTCATTGTTCCTAGTAATCATTTTCTTACTGCTAGGAGGCAATTCTCCATGGATCTCTTATATTTCTTTATGTATTGTAAGCAGAGCTATTAATTTTCTTTTTGTTTCAGATGATTTTCAAGGATATTTATGTAGCAAAGAACTTGAGAGATAAAGATAGTCTCTCTGCGGAGGAGAAGGCAGATTTCCTTGCTATCTAGTCCAATAAGGGTATGTTTCCTTCTGGAGCAAAGGTCAGGCAGATTTGGTTACTTCCTATCTTAAAAGATTAGGATTACTTAAATACAACATTCCTCAAATGTGATGCAACCCAAAGCATCTCCAACATCCGGCTGAGCTACTCTAGGGACTTGTCAGTTAAGGTAACACAAATACAAAGTTTGTACTACTTACTAGGCTGTTAAGTATTAAGTCCTTTGTCTCTAGACCAGGAATCTTGTACTTTTTGCCAGTATCCACAAAAATATTAACTTGTAAGAAGAGTGTTATCTTAGACTTTTCATAGCTTAGTTTTTGACCCACCCATCACTTTTATATTTCTGTTCTCGTCCCTGTATTTTTTTTAATGAATATTTATTTATTTGAGAAAGAGAGAACAAGAGTGGGGGCAGAAGGAGAGAGAGTCCCAAGCAGACTCTGCACTGAGTGCAGAGCCCAACATGGGCTCAATCCCATGACCCTGAGATCATAACCTGAGCCAAAACCGAGAGTCAGAAGCTCAACTGACTGTCCCACACAGGTGCCCCTCTCCCATGTATTTTAAAATAATTTTTATAACAGTTTTCTATGACCCATAGTTTGGTTTTCTACCAGGTTACTTAATCTCTGAGTTTTATTTTTCTTATCTGTAAGATGACAATAATAATAATTTTACCTCATGGGGCATCTGGATGACTCAGTTGGTTCAGTGTCCAACTCTTGATTTCCATTCAGGTCATGATCACAGGTCCTGGGATCAAGCCCCTTGTTGGCCTCCATGCTCAGAGGGGATCTTAAGGATTCTCTCCATCCCTCTCCTTCTGCCCCTCCCCCTCTCATGTTCTCTCTCTCTCTCAAATAAATAAATCTTTAAAATAGTAATACTAATTTTGAAGCAGGAGAGCTAGGTTCTTGTCTCAGGGAGTCAAAGCATGAATCTCGCGGACAAAGGACAGTGAGTAAAGCAATAGAGTTTATTAAGCGAAGATACAGAAAAAGCTCTCAAGAGTGAGAGGGGTCCTGACAGGGTTGCCAATGAGGGCCTTAAGGGTTGGTCTTTTATAGAAAGCTAAACAGGGAACTTAAATTCTTTTTACATTTCTATTGATATCACCACTGAGCAAGGACTATTGATAACACCTTCAATGGCTTACTTCCTTTTTAAGGTCTGGTTATTCTTTGTTGGTCTCAGGTGATTATCATAAAAAAAAGACACCCACTCCACACCAGATAAGGAAATCTCTGGTTTCCTTATACTTCAGCATTTGGGGGATTTCTATGAGCCTGATCATGTCACACACTATGTATCTCTCCCTACCTAGCACCTCACAAAATCATAACAAAGATTAACTTAGATATGTGTCACTAAAAACAGTCACTGTTGCATTGTAAGTTTTCAAGAAATAATTGTTGATTATGTTTATTAGATTTTCATTTGGATTTTCTGCTTAAATTTTCATATTTCTAATAATTTTATTTTTCTCTTCCATTTTTTTCTATTCTCAACCAGTTTACTTTTCTTATCTGAATATGTCTTATTATTTGATAGTCTTGTATCTGGTTTTGGAGTTACATACTTTTCCAATGTTATATTATGGAGATGTTGTTGACTAAAATCTTTTTCTGATGCTCAGGAGTAGATATTCTGACAGAAGTAGAGAGAGCATTCAAAGCAAAGAAATGCTGAAGGGGGAAAAAAGAACACATCAAGATTACATATAAAGCATTCTTGTAGAAGAGAAATGGAAAATAATGCTGAAAAGTATTATATTGGAGTTGGTTGTGAGATGCCTTGAATCTAAAATGACAACTTTAAAATTTGTCTTGTTGGGCGCCTGGGTGGCTCAGATGGTTAAGCGTCTGCCTTCGGCTCAGGTCATGATCCTGGAGACCTGGGATCGAGTCCCACATCGGGCTCCCTGCTCCTTGGGAGCCTGTTTCTCCCTCTGCTTCTCTCTCTCTGTCTCTGTCTCTTGTGAATAAATAAATAAAATCTTAAAAAATAATAATAATAAAATAAAATAAAATTTGTCTTGTTAGCAATGGAGATTCAATGTAGGATTTTTAAATGTTTATAGCAGAAACAATTAACTCATTAACACGGTATTAGTTTATAGTAGGGCTTCCTAATCAGTATGCAGCAACACACTGTTTTGCCTTCAAGGCTTGCAAGTGTTTTGAAATATGTATTCCAATCATCCTTCAGAATGGATGGAACTTTCGGGGCCAGTCTCTGTCAAAGGAACAGCTTCTTCTGTTTATCCCAGCATGCTTTACAAATTTATTATTTTCTATATGAGCCAGGAAATAAAAATAATTCGGAAGCATAGGTTTGAAGGATGGTTGGGGAAGGGATAGATTAAAGATAGGGGAAAGAGTTAATCAATTAATATTTACGTGAATGATGATAAAGGGATAAACTGGTAACAGGCCTTCAGACTGAAGAGAAAAAGACTAATTCAGGAGATGGATCAAAGTTGAAATCAACTGAATCTGGTGATGGACTGAGTAAAAGAAAGATGGAAAGCAGATATAGAAAACAATACTTTGGATTTCCTGTTTGGGTAATGGGTTGGATGATAATACCTACCAGCATGTCAGATAGATTCAAGAATCGAGGGCACCTGGGTGGCTCAGTAGGTTATTTCAGCTCAGGTCATGATCTCAGGGTTGGGAGATCAAGCCCCACATGGGGCTCGCCCTGGGCGTGGAACCTGTTTAAGATTCTCTCTCTCTCCCTCTGCCCCACACCCACTTCTTCACACTCTCTCTCTCTCTCTCTCTCTAAAAAAGAAAAAAAAAGTTAGAATCAAGAATCCAAGCAGAATGATTAATCCAACTAAGAAATGCAAATAAGATAAAAGACCTAGTACTGAAAGGACTTGGAATGAAGAAAATTAAATAGATGGATTCAAAGATCTGATATGTATATATCCCTTATGTGAAAATGTGACTCTCTAAAGATATGTAAACCTAATGGCAGTGACCAGATGGCCCTGTTCAAATGCAAGTTACCCATCTAAACCAAGTGAAGTACCAATGCAGTTTGAAAGTGATTTATTAGCAATGCAAATGTCAAGCTAACTCTGATTTTCCCAAAAGCAGGATAAACAAAATAAATGAGCCATTAGGTGGCACAGGTGCGACACTCAGGCTTCAAGAACTCTGCTTTGATTGCTTTGAAAGGCAGAGAAAGGCAGCATAACAAGTTTCCACTTGAACAGAGTGTGTTTATTCAGCTTGATGCAAGTCAGAGGAAATAGCCCTAATAGTTTTGAATTGCTGTAAAAGGTTGCATCCACTTGTCAAATTTTATGCGTTTAGGCCATAAAAGCAAAAGAGTCTTACAGAGGCATTTTCTTAATTAAGCAATTTAGGTATAAATTCAGGAATAGAGAAGAAATGCAAGCTTCACATACATCACAGCATGTGCCCAAAGTGACCTCTCTCCCATTTTTCAAGCCTAAGATTTCCTTTTCAATTTTCAGCACTAGCTCAAAGATTTTTGCCTGAAGAGAAGCATCTCCTGAACACCTCTGCCCATCACTTCTGCTAACCAATGACTTCTGGCAACTTGTACGTACTTCTGTTGGAACACTATTTTCTTTCATAATTATTTATTTACTTCTCTCTCCCCCTGTTCTGAGAGTCCGTGTTCTTGTTTTCAAAAGCAAACATTAGTACACTATTTGTGTCACCAAACCTTCCACAGAGAGATTCCGTCTACTCACAACCAAAATCAAGATAGAAAAAGATGATCCTCAATTCTTTAAAGTTCACTGAATTTTTATTGAGTTCATAGTGGCTCTTATAAATTTGATAATATAGTGCCAGATAAGTATATTAAAGGATAATTTTTCATAATGGGTAAAATCATGACTCTCATAAAGATATATAATGAATACATATCATTTTATTTAACTAATTATTAATGACAGAATTAGATAGCTATTACAACTGATTCAAAGGAAAAGTCAAACAAGTACAAATTTATATGGAGTAAAAATTCCCCAGTAAAGAAATGTTGAAATGAATTTACAAATGGATGCAAAACTACCTTTTTCCCATGGGGAAGAGAGGAGGAAAGTCAATTGAACCTCCACCAGACAGAATTTATTTGCATGTCTAAGAACAAGAATTATTTTGCATTGCTATCAGTTATCTACTATTTGCAGTGTTGTAAAATAACTCAAAGGCAATGAAAAGCTAGACTCAGATAACTTGGAAAGTGTGCTCTAATCTAAACAATGCACAGTTTTCCAAGGGAGACATTAGTGATCTTTTTTGCTTATTCCAAATTTCCTTACAATTAGAAGTATCATCTTAAAGATGGAGTGGGAAATCATACATTCTTTGATTAGAGGATCGAGCTGTGATCAAAAATTGGTTTCCTCAGTTTGTAAGAATATATGTCTAATCCCCTCACAACACATTGACTTACATAATTAGCCTTTCCTTAATACAAGAACAACAACAAACTAGCATTAATTGAGAGCATGCTATTTGCCAGGGAGTATGATAAATACTTTACCTACAGAATTTCTTTAATTCTCAAGTCAACCTGACGAAGTAAGAGTTTTATTATTCTCATTTTATAGAAGAGGAAAGCTAACATTACCAAAGGCTCTACATTGCATAACTAGCTGTGCCAGCATGGAATTCTAAGCAAAAAGCTCTACGTCTCTGCTGTACATTGTAGCAGCCCATAGCCATACTGGACTCTCGAGATTTGAAATGTGGCTGGTCCAAACGGAAATGTGCTATAGATGTAAAATACACACTGGAATTCTAAGACTTAGTATCAGAAAAAAAGTTTGAAAGATAATAGTTTGGATCTGTAGGAGAAGAAATACTTCCCTCTATTTCCCTACCTTTGGTGGCTGGTTCTCTGAAATAAACTGGCAACAGGCAGATTAATAGGAGAAAAGGTATACAAATTTATTAATTTTTAATATTACATGCAAAGGGGCAACAGGTAAAAGTGAATACCCCAAAATGTGATGAGATTTGAGAGCTTCCATACCCTCTTAACAGGAAAAAAGGGAGAGGACGCAGGCAACTTAGGAGAGAGAAAATGATTTTTAGGAAAGGTGAATGAGCCCTAAAAGGAATAAATGGGAAATATGATAGCTGTGAAGTTTGTTTGGGTGTGGTATCAAAATCTAGTTTCCTCTCCTGTGATAAGACTCAGTCTTCCCAAATTGAGGAGACTTAGGCCAATTAAATGCCTTTTGGAGGATCTGTCTTTAGGCAGATGAGAGAAGTTCAGAACAAACTTTGACCTGAATTTGCTCTTTTCCAAGTGCTCAGAATAACCAATATACCAAAGCAGCATAGTTTGGTGTGCCATGTCCTAAGCTCTTTCAGGTAGATTGGGTTAAATAAAATATATTATTAACTTTATCACCTGTTTCTTTTCTTCTTTTTAAACATGACTACTAGAAATTTTAAAATCACCTAATTGGCTCACATTATATTTTTATTGGATACCACCACTCTGAAGCCTGCATTCTTGAATAGCAGACTTGAATGACAGAAAGTTTTGTCAGCTTTAAATATAAAATAGCCAGTTAGTTTACTAGCAAAGTGAATTTATTCGGGAATAGTAGAGGAACTGCAATTCAGGACATGCAAACTATCATGAACCACAGGCAAGTCAGAAGAGAAAAAGGGAAATTCAGTTTTGGTTAGATTTTAGAAAGAAATTGGATGGGTGGTTTTGAACAGAGGTTCATTAGAGAAAACAAGAGTTTGAGCTTGTGGCAGTTTCTCGTTGGCTGCAAGTGGTGGTTAGTGCATTGTTGCTGGGACAAGAGGGATCTTCTTTCTTTTTCTTAAAAGTGGGAGATAAAATTCCTAAGTGAAAAATGTCCTCTCATATCAAAATAATTCTTATCTTCCTTCTTCCTGCTGGTTAGTCAGGCTGCAGGTAGTACAATGGTATGTGCATGAAAGCTCCCCCTTTAGGGTTTTCCAACTCCATTTTAAATGAGGTTTACTTTATTTATTTTCACAGTTGCCAACAAAAATCATATGAGTTCTTTTTTTTTTTTTCTTTTTTGAAGCAATTGGATGTGTTCTAGTTTAAGATTGCATTGTAGGAAGATCATGAACTTACCTCCTCGCATGGACATAATAAATCTGCAGCTACATATGGGACAAATTCTTCTGAAAAAAAAAACAAAACCTGAACTCAATCAGAGCAGGAAAAAAGAAAATGACGCTAGCTTAAGGGACTTATAGTATAACATCAAGCAGACCAATATTTATATTATAGATGTGTCAGAAGGAAAAGAGAAAGAGACAGAAAAATTATTTGAAGCGATGAAAAATAGAAACTTCTCTAGCCTGGGGAATAAAAGAGGCATCCAGATCCAGGAAGTCCAGAGTTCCAAACAAGATAAACTAAAAGGACCCACACCAAGACACAATGTCAAAATTTAAAGACAAAGAGAAATGCTTAAAAGCAGCAAGAGTAAAGACAACTTGTAACATAAAAGAGAACCCCCATAGGATTATCAGCAGATTTCTCAGGAGAAACTTCGCAGGCCAGAAAAGAGTAGCATAATATATTCAAAGTCCTGAAATAAACAACCTTCCAACCAAGAATATTCTATCTGGCAAAGTTACTGCTCAGAACAGAGGAGAGATTAAGATATTTCCAAACAAGCAAAAGCCAAAAACGTTCATCACCTTTAAACTGGCCTTCTAAGAAATGTTAGAAGAACTTCTTTAGGCTGAAAAGAAAGGGTGCTACTCAGGAGGAAGAAAACATATGAAAGTATAAATCTCATTGGCAATGGTAAATATATAGTAAAGGTAGCAAATTAATCACTTATAAAGGCAATATAAAGGTTAAAAGACAAGGTAGTAAATAATAACTCTAACTACAATAATTAGTTAAGGGATACACAAGATAAAAAGATGTAAAATATGGCACCCAAAACATAAAATATCGTGGTGGGGAAAGAGTAAAAATGTAGCACTTTAGAATGCATTCAAACTTGTTGTTATGAACTTAAAATAGATTTATAAGTATGAGTTGTTATAAGTAAGCCCCAGGTAAATCCAAGCAAACCTATAAAGAGAAGTAACAAGTGCTGGTGAAGATGTAGAGAGAAAGGAATCCATGTGCACTGTTGGTGGGATTATAAATTGGTGCAGCCACAATAGCAAACAGAATGGACGTTCCTCAAAAATTTAAAAATATGGGGCACCTGGGTGGCTCAGTCGTTAAGCATCTGCCTTCGGCTCAGGTTGTGGTCCCGGGGTCCTGGGATCGAGCCCCGCGGGAAGCCTGCTTCTCCCTCTCCCACTCCCACTGCTTGTGTTCCCTCTCTCACTGTGTCTCTCTGTCAAATAAATAAATCTTTAAAAAAAAAATTAAAACTATAACTACCATATGATCCAGCAATTCCATTGCTGGGTATTTATTCAAAGAAAACAAAAACACAAACTTGAAAATATATATATGCACTCCCATGTTCTTTGCAGCATTATTTACATAGTCAAGATATGATAAAAACCTGTGGCCATCAATTGCTGAATGGATAAAGAAAATGTAGTAAATATTTACGATGGAATACTACTCAGCCGTAAATAGAAAGAAATCTTGCCATTGGCAACAACATGGATGGATCTTAAGGGCATTATGCTAAGTGAAATAAGTCACACAGAGAAAAACAAATACTGTGTGATCTCACTTATATGTAAAATCTAAAAAAAGCTCATAGATACAGAAAACAAATTGACAGATTGATGGTTCCCAGATGTAGGAGATGGGAAGATATGGAAATGGTTGAAAGAAGTCCAAAGGAGTAATAAAATAAGTAAGTCATGGGGATGTAATGTAGAGCAGGGTGACAAAAGTTAGTAATACTGTATTAAATATTGGCAAGTTGCTAAGAGAATAAATCTTAAAAGTTCTTATCATACATAAAAAAATCTTTTATAACTATGTGTGATGATGAATGTTAACTTGACTTACTGTGGTGATCATTTCACAATATATACAAATATCAAGTCATTGTGTTATACACCTCAGACTAATATGTTATATGTCAATTATAACTTAACAAAAAAAGTTCATTTATAAGCTTTCATCCCACTTACATCAATTTAATTCATTTATCCTTATAATTATGCTTGAATGCTCATGAAAATTTATGAGACATTAAACACAAATAGCCTATCATAATTTATTTTTTTTGCTAAATCAGGCAAGTATCAAAATACTATAGAAGCAAAGAACCTAAAAAGTTAAACATATGGCTTTTCCCTTTTGCTCTTTTTTTACTGCTTTCATTCATTTTTTATAGCTCATTTCAGTTATTCTTAGGTTGGATTTACAATATTATCTTAAACATCTACTAGAGATAGTATTATCTTCTTATTCAACTAGTAAACCCAACTAGAATAAATTTCTGCTCATGTTACACTTAATGTTGATAACTCAGAAGACATATCCATTTTTATTAAACCAACAATATTAAACTAATCTTGTCAAAGATTTACTCACATCACTGTGAACTTGAAAAATATTTGGGTTGGTTTCTATATTTCTAGGAGTTTTAGAAATATTTAATTTAAATAAGTGGTCATTTATCTCTAATCCAAAATGAATAGAACCCCTTTAAAGGATTTTATAAAACAATTTTTAAATTTCATCTGTAGCTAGAAAAATATTACATATACATAATATATGCATACATACACACATACATTAACATATAAACAGAGATCTATAGTTTTTATTCTAGCATTTTAGTCCTGAGTCAGTAAAACATAGTAATATAAAAATCACTGATTTATCTCCACTTTATCTTTTCATCCAAATTGTGTCTGACAAAAATGTGATGAGTTTACTTATTAAGTAAGGAATAAGTCTCTGGCCAATATTTGTGAAGACTTTTACGACTTTCTTTTGCCTTGATACATAACCCTATACAAGCCATAGACTACCTTTTAGGCTGAGGAGACATCCAGTGGCTGTCTGAATGTCTCCAAAGCCATCTGAGTAGATAGTAGTCCATTTCCAATCAACCTTTTTTCCTTTCAGCTTCAGAAAGTTACTTCTTCCCTGAGTCCTTTAAGAGCCCCCAATATTGGGGCAAGGACCTAACGTTTGAATGACAGAGTGGCTGGAATAGAAAGGGAAAAGTTCCAGCAGGGTGCACACAGGAATGGAGGAGAGGAGTTTAAAGAAGGACATATTAAAAGATTCAGAGGAACTGGAGGGAATATCAAAGGCAGCAGTAAAAGGAGGAAGGAGGGACAGAGGTGATGAGAAGGGAGAGGTTTTAGAGAAGTCAGTTGGTAGTGATCTTGTTTCTGAAAGAGGTCACTGAAGTTCTAAATTATCTTTAGTAAAACCATGCTAACAAGAAAGCAGACAAAATTGGTTGCTCATATAGTCAACAGGGTCAAAAAGGAGATTCTCAGACAACTGAGAAGCTCCCATGTTCTTAACTAATGGTACCTTTATAGCTATAAACAGGCAAACTTGGGACTTTAACACAGCTTCTGTTGCTTGCTGTGGAACAGAGCCTCTTAGAAACAGAGAGGCCTAGGACTCTAAACCAGCCTCTGTTTGCTACCACTATGAAGCAAATCTTATAAACAGCTGCTTGCCTGGAACTCTAACCCAGCCTTTTATAAACACAGAAACCTAGAAAGCTAACTTGGCCTCCATTCATCTGGGACCCTAACCCAGATTCTAGAGTATACTTAGAATCTTGGGAACCAAAATCTGTCCTTAGCAGTTTCAATAGACATTTGTCCAGAGCAACGGTTTAAGAGTTGGACTCAGCAATGGATTCCCTGATCAATCAATCAGGAATGAAGACAAGAGCTTCAAAGGTACCCACTTAAGGGCCTGGGTAAGTGATCCAGGAGTCCAGTGATAAATATGATCCTATCTGAATCACAGCACCAGAACTGCCAAAGAGAAAAACAGAACTAGACAGTAGTTTGTGTAGTAAAAACAGATTTTATTCAAGATTAGTACAGTAGGGGAAAAGAAACCTCATAATAGAACTAAGCTCATTTCTGAATACAGCATGGGCAAGTGGGAGTTTATGGCCAAGGAGCAGGGTTGGGAGTCAGTGGATGAAAATTTACCAAGAGGAAATATTAGAGGTAAGTAGGATTCTGGATGAATTGATCTAACAGGATCAGGATTGCTAAAGACAGGCCAGGTTGATCAGATATCAGCTCTGGTGATGGTGGAGGATGAGGAACCTGATCAGATATTGAGAGGGATCAAATATCAGACATCAATAGAGGGAGGTTCTTGCTAGACTGACTTAGCAGAGTTTTTGCTAAAAATGGATTTTATAAGGAAGTACACAGATGGGCCGAGGAGAAGTTTCGGAAGCCTGACTGAAGTTTGTTCAAGCAAAGCATCTTTGTCAATGATATGATTAAAAATGTTTCCTCTTTCAAAATATCTATTATCATTATAGTAGCCACATGAAATTAGCAGAGAATTTTCTGCTTAAATTATAAAATCTTTTAATAATTTCACCCTCATACAAGAGTAGACAATCTCACACTTACTCACCCTTAAGTACCAATAGGACTGATAACACCAAAGAGGGTAGCATGGGGCTTGAGGTACATCGTAGCAGGGAATAAAACACTGTCTGTGCCTGGGGTAAGACCTGACTTCAAGTCCCAGCTCCATATTGGCTAACAAGTAACTGCCTGAGCTGTGATTTCCTCATCTATAAAAAGGAAAACATTTAACTTTGAGATTTTTCTGACCAAAAGAATTAATTAACCCTGTAATCATTCTGGACCTTCACCTGTTATCTTCCGTAACATGACTTAGAACGGCTGTTCTCAAACTTGAGCATCATCAGAATCACCTGAATGGGCCTTAAGCCTCACACTGCAGGGCCCCAGCGCCAGAGTTCTTGATTCAGTAGGTCTAGGGCAGAGCTAAGAATCTGCATTTCTAGTAAGTCCCTGGGGATGTTGATGTTCCTGGTCTAGGGACTATACTTGGAGAAGTACTGTAATATGGCGACATCACAGAGCCATTCAGTAGGGTGGTATCCCAGAGGCCGCTAACTTCAGGGCAGAGTGAACTAAATCCTATTCAAGAGGTTAACTGAAAGTTAGTGATTTCTTAAGCCTTTTTATGAGAGTGATTCCCATTTGTATGTTCCCACCCAGGAAGGAGAGAATTTAGAGCAAGAAAGGCATTAATGATTGCTTTTCCTGCTGGCATTTTGCCTTTCTTTTAAAGAATTGTGCATCCTAAATGAAAATGTCAGCTCATGTTCTGAATTTTTTTATTGGCTTGGTTTAAAACTCTACCACACTTTCAAATGGGGGGTGGGCAAAGTCTCCATTTACAATATTACATAATATTGCAAATTTACCTATGTTTCTATTGATGAGTTGATGTACTATATTTTACTTTCAAAGAAAGGTCAATGATAAAAGGAATAAATTTCCCCTCCTTTGTTATTTTAAAATTTTATTTATTTTTATATTATTACAAAGTCGTCTTTGTGCCTTTTGGGGTAAAGTCAGCTTGTTCTAATTACATTTATAAAATAAAAGCTTCCTCTGTTCCCCTAATGTTTCAACATTTTTATGGCTTCGCATCTGGATATTTTTAGGGCCTAATATGCAAGTTCATGGTTCTGTGAGAACACCAACTGACTGTGCAAATATGCATTAAAACAGTGGGAATTTGGGTTACCTTGTCCAGACAATGCTGACAGAAACACTGTACATATAAAATGGCAAATATGATTTTTAAAATAATAATAATGGCAAATACATTTACCGAGCTGGGAAAATAATGTGGATTGTTTTTGTTATTGTTCTTTGTTAGGTTTTGTTTTAATAAGTTTCCTAGATATTAGTAAAAGTACTGTGGCCAAGAAATATGGATCATTTGGCTTAGTTCCTTTTCTCAAAATTAATTCAACCTAAAATTATCTATTAAAAATTTTTATATTTTTATGTTAATTTCCTCTGAAGGATTCCAGTTAAACCTGACATTTGTGCAAAATGAAATTAGTAGATATTCATTTTTTTTTTTACACATAAGTTATAAAGTGATTGTAGTTGTTCTTAAATCAAACTCACTTATTTGGAATTATCAGGAAAATGACAGTCAGTCAATTACTCAGATGGTTATGATTTAGTCAAAATACCATATTGACAACAGATTTTGTTTTGTTCCTATTCTTAATCTGAAGTTTGGTTTATGTGGATATCATCTATTCTCTGGTATGATTAGTAGTACAACTATTTTAATACTTATTTTTAAGCTTCAGAGCTTTCATGATTATTGTCCCCTATCCTCATCATTAATAATGGCCATCTGCACTTCTTTTCCTTTAATGAGTGGAGTGATTTTACTTTATCATCAGTATGTTCTGGGAGTAGCACTCTTAATGCTATACTCAGATGAAAAAGTGCCTGAGGTAATCATGGAACCCAACTGAAATTTCAAAATTAAAATATTTCCCCAAGCTTTGTAATATTCATTTCAGGCATAAGCTCACCACCATTTCTAACTAACAAATATCCAGTAAAGCACTTCTATCACATCAATTCTTTTTTGAATCCAAAATGAATAAAATCAATGAAAAAAAATAAACTCTGCTGTTCTAATGCTGTTATTCTAACCAGAAACCCAATTAGAGCTAAATTTTATTACCTTTTAAAATGCCTTTTACTTTTCCTTTTTTAAAATTTAAAGTAAACCTGGAAGTAAAAAAAAAAAAAAAAAATGAGCCATACTTGCTAGTTGGTAATACCTAGTATCAGGACTAATGTCTACACATTTTGGCTATGTCTGCATAATCCTTTAAAGGTCACTGTTTCTTAATAACCTGAATTCTCTAAAGGCTAAATTTATGTTCTATAGCACCAAATAATGATTTTGGCTCTGTATTTTCCATTGTCTCAAGTCTTTTATTTATAACTCTTAAGATCTATTTCTACTCAAGCATTTCTTTTTTTTTTTTTAAAGATTTTATTTATTTATTTGAGAGAGAGAATGAGAGAGAGAGAGAGAGCACATGAGTGGGGGGAGGGTCAGAGGGAGAAGCAGACTCCCAGCCGAGCAGGGAGCCCGATACGGGACTTGATCCTGGGACTCCAGGATCATGACCTGAGCCAAAGGCAGCCGCTTAACCAACTGAGCCACCCAGGTGCCCAGCTCACATCATTTCTGACACCAAACTTCTGGGCTTTAAGCTCTCCACCGATATGATCACATAGGTGGGTTGAGCCCAAATCAACCAATTTTCCAATTCTGCAGATACCAACTGGTTGTTCTATAATTCAGTTCAATTCTGACACCACCTAGAGTTAAAGCAGACCCCATAGGTTAAGAGCTCAGTCCCACAAGATGGTACCCCACTTCAGATATTAATCGTATATCCTAGACCTTTTGTACTTCTGACCAACTGGTTATAAACCAGGAATCCCCATAACCTCCTTCTCAGGTTCCATAGCTTGCTAGAAAGGCTCACAGAACTAAAAAAAAAAAAAAAAAAAAAACACGTTTACTTACTAGTTTATTACAAAGGATACAACTCACGAACAGCCAAATAGAAGAGATGTACAGGGCAACAGGCCCAGAGCTATTATGCCCTTCCTAGGGGCACCACCATTTCAGCACCTCCTTGTGCTCACCAATCCAGAAGCTCTCTAAATCCTGTAGTTTAGGGTTTCTATGGAGTTTCCATTACATAGGGATGATGGAGTAAATTATTGGCCATTGGTGATTAACTCAATCTTCAGCCTCTCTTCTCCATGGAGGTCAGGTGGGTGGAGATTAAAGCTTTAACACTACTCACATGGTTGGCTGCTCTGGCAATCAGGCTCCATCCTAAAGGTATCTAGCAACCCACCCAGAGTCACCTTATTAACATGGACTCAGGTATGGTTGAAAGGGGCTTATTATGAATAACAAAGGATGCCCCTCTCATCCCGTCAATAAGGACATTCTAAAGTTCTTAGGAGCTCAAAGTCAAGAATTAGGAATGAAGACCAAATGTATATTTCTTACTATATCACAATATCACTTACCATTAAACATTATAATTAAGATATAGGTAGGCTAAAATTCCCAAATTACTAATAGAAGCCACCCAAATCTCAGAATTATACTTGAGGAGCAGCGTAATGGGCCCTTTAAAGTCAAGTCTAATATGTTCCTCCATTTGGTCTTATCAATCAAGGGGTTATAATGTAACTAATTTGATGTCATATCATTCTCCCAAAGTTAGCCACATTAAACTAATCAAATGTGTTACTGTTTTTCTTGTTGCTGTGGATATCATCACTATTCTTCTTACTCAAGATGCCACTACAGTGTACGATGTGTACCAGACAACAGTCTAGTTTCCATTTGAAGTTAGGCATTGCAGTCTTAAGTGAGACTCAGAAAAAAGAATTTAGAACAGTGCATCAGATAATCTAGAAAGCTTTTAAAAATTGGCACTGTGAGGGGCGCCTGGATGGCTCAGTCGTTGAGCGTCTGCCTTTGGCTCAGGTCATGATCCCGGGGTCCTGGGATTGAGCCCTGCATGGGGCTCCCTGTTCCGTGGGAAGCCTGCTTCTCCCTCTCCCACTCCCCCGCTTGTGTTCCCTCTCTCACTGTGTCTCTCTGTCAAATAAATAAGTAAAATCTTTAAAAAAAAAATTGGCACTGTGGAAGTCTAGTGTCTTATAGACAAAATCTATGCCTCTGATTATGATTAGAACTCAGCTTTTTCATTACTCATTTTAAATGTTCCTATCTTCCATGATTATTTTCTATGATTCTGATTTGATAGATCTGGGATGGGGCCCAGGAATTTATAGCTTTGAAAGCTCATTAGGTGATTTTTCTGGGCAATCAGTTTGCAAATTCTTTAATCATATAGGTGGAGAGCTTAAAGCCCAGAAAGTGAAGTGACTTACTCCTTTAAGGTGCCTGAAATTTTACCACCACAATTTTCTTTCCCAGAACTTTAAGACTTCTCAGTCTTCAATATTTAAATGGAAGATTTTCAAGAAAGTTTGTGTAAACTATATGACAAAAAGATCAAGAACTAGAACCCAAGATATGTAATTAGGGAGAGTAGAGAATCTTAGGGAAACAAGAATAATGAGATAAATTCATTTTCACTTGCATTACTGCATTGGAGAGTGCCAATGACACAGGAGGTAGGTAGAACAGGGAGTCTTTGCCCTATTGTAAGGGTATAAAGATAAGTATAAGGATAATGTAAATGAAGAACTGAAAGTCTCAGTAACTTTCACAGATTATACAATTTTGTGCAAGAGCTATAGCCTAAACTCCAAGTCAGTACACCAAACTCCATACTCTTTCTGCCATTTGTTGCTGAGTGATTATCTAATTTCCAATCTTATTTCAGAATGACCCCTGTAATTGGGGATTATATGCATAAGGAAAATCATACTTAAAATTTTTTTAAATAGCTCTATCAGTATCATGCACAAATCCTAACATATAATAAGTGTTAAAAATATTTGATATTTATAGTTATCAAAATTTCCCATAAATGTCTTCATTTCAGTTCCTTCCTTCCATGTATTTTGCCATCTTTCCTTCAATCAGGTTTAATTTAAAATTGGAATCCTGTTATTTGACAGCTTCATTTTCCGTATCATGGATATTGTGTTTAAGATCAATCTTTGTCCCACTGGTATGTCATAATTTAGAAACCTAACAATAGGCTAAGCATAAGAATAAATGTAAAATATTCTTTCTTGTGTTTTGGTTTGTTTGTTTTGTTTTTCAGCAAAATATGCCAGGATACAATTTCTGAGTTTCCTAGAATTTCTTAGCCAGAATCCTTAACCTAAAAATCATGTCCTCTGCAATCTGGCCCAATATCTTTTTTTTTTTTTTTCTCCCCAAATTCGTTTTTCACTACTCTTCTCACATCTGCAACATTTCCCTCATGTTATGAGTTGAATGTTTGTGTTGCCCCCCAGATTCATATACTGAAGCCCTACCTCCAATGTGATGGTATTAGGGGGTGGGTCTTTTGGGAGAAAATTAAGATTAGGTAAGGCCATGAGGTTTGGGTTAGTATCCGTGTAAGTCATGAGAGAGCTTGCCTTCTCTCTCTACTGTCCACCATGTGAGGATACAACCAGAAGTCAGCAGTCTACAACCCGGAGAGGACTCTCACCAGGACCTGACTGTGCTAGCACACCAATCTTGGATTTCCAGCTTCCAAAACTGAGAAATAAATTTCTGTTGTTTATAAAACACCCAGTCTATGGTATTCTGTGACAGCAGCCTGAACCAAGGCACTTTGCCTGAGCAACTCAGTGTCCCCATGTAGTTCCTGCTCTTCCTTTCAAAAATATTTTTTGTACATTCTGTTTGCCTTTCCAACTTCTGGAGTAGTCAAATGCTACCTATCAAAACATATTACAAACACTTACCTATTTCCCTCAGTGGGAACTATTCTCTTCCACATATGTGTTAAATTCATCATTTCTACCCTAAACTATAGTTATGTTTGTACACTATCTCTTCTACAGGACAATGCTTTGCCCAGTTGTCAGTTATTCCATGAATAAACGATTGAATTGATGAATGGATTATTAACCAGATTTTTAAATTTAGGGTTCAATTTCAACTGTTTTCATTATTATTAAACAACTTAGTACAGTTCCCATTTTCCATGCCAACCAACAAAACAAAACAAAACAAAAAACACTGCAAAAAATAAATCTGTATGATTCCTAAATACATCATTTTAAATCTATTTTTGATGGGATTGCTGTGAAGGTCACTGGTACCTATTTACTGTTGAAGACTATAAATAACAAAAAGGAGTAATTCTGTTCTCTCATTGTGTACTTTGAGTCAATATATCTCAATTCCTTTTTCCCATACTCACATTCAAATTTATAAAAATACAGAGTGATTCCTCAGATATAATACTTTATTTAAGATAAGAAACTGTTGCCTTAAAAATTATTGAAATGCAGTAATTATTTCTTGTTAGGGTTTCATCTCAAAAGAAGCACAACTAACTTAATTAAAAAAGAAAAGCTGAAAAAATAATTACTTATTTTTTAAAAATTTGAAAGAAACTTCAAGCTGTTTGGGAGCATTTTTCTCTTGTGATTTTTCTTCTTTAATGTGAAGTTAAGGAAGATATGTTTTTCTAAACTAAATATGTTTTAACAAATTTATTCTTCTGATATTTAACAATTAATCCTAAAAGGGACTAAAACTCTAAGGTTTATGGTTTTTGCCTAAATATTCTCCTTTAGCAGAGAAATAATTATATTTCTTTTTTATCTTAATTATATCTCTAAGAAATTCCATGATAAATGAGAATCTTAACTTTAAATACAAAATAGTAAAATAAGGTAATCAGGATATTAGATAATATTTTGGATCAAGAAAATGACATTAATTCATTTCTTAGACAAAATGTTGTGACTTCACCCTTCAGAGTTGGTAAGGAAATTATTGTGCTTTGTAGTTAGGATTCTTGTGCTACTTTTCAGTTAAATTCAGATGAACTGCTGAAGTGGTGTGAGCATCTGGGCATACATTAGAACAAAACTAGTTGACAGCATTAAATGAAACTAGCTATGTGACAGATTCTTCAGTAATATTAATATGTAATAAAGATAGCAACAGGCCTTAAATACATCAAAATGCCGTTTTGTTTCTACATATTTATTCTAAAGAAACAACCACAAATGTGAACAATGATTTAGCAACTCAGCAATGTTTATAAACTCAGCAATAAACTCTGTTTACCACAGAGAAAAATTCGGAACAGCCTATGTTTCTAACAAAAGTGGAATCTTTAAATTATGGCCTATCTAGATACAGATACACAGAACAGTATGCAAAATGATGTAAAACAATGTAATGCCATAGAAAACTGTTGATGTTATGCTAATTTTAAAATCAGATTCTAAAATATAGCTTCATGATCATATTTTAAATTAAATTAAATTAAGAAATACAATACAATAAAATAATTCTCTATTTGTTAGGTACAAACCAAAGTGCCATAACAACGAAACCGCAAAACACAATAACTTAAAGAAGATAGAGGCTTTTTTTTTTTTTTTTTAATTTGACAGAGACACAGCGAGAGAGGGAACACAAGCAGGGGGAGTGGGAAAGGGAGAAGCAGGCTTCCCGCTGAGCAGGGAGCCCAATGTGGGGCTCGATCCCAGGACCCTGGGATCATGACCTGAGCTGAAGGCAGACGCTTAACAACTGAGCCACCCAGGCGCCCCGAGACTTATTTTTCACTCATGTAACATCCATATGAACCAGGACATGCTGTCACCTGATCCCCATGAAGTCCTCCAGGAACTCAGATATTTCTTCTGTCTTGATAATTCATGATCCTCTAGGGCACAGATTTTATTTTTTTCTCTTGAAATAGTAGTTCACAGATTTAATAATTAAGTTATGAACCTTCACCTCAGAGAAATACGCATGTGTTTGCTTACATGCGTACACACACACACACACACACGTCTTCACTGTTGCAGGCTGTTTTCAGGGGTTCACAGATTCCTAACTAGGATCTGCATGGCTGAAACTACCTCATCACTAACCCACATTATTCACACTGATGGAAAGCTACAAGGGGAGCAGAAAAATGTAGTCAAAACTTGGGTAGCCATGTGCCCTCTTAAAATCTGCGAGGAGAGTGGTGGTCTATTTCTAAAGAGAAACAAGGAAGAGAAGAATCAAATCTGGGAACATTTAGCTGCCTCTGCCACAAATTGCATAAAAGTATTGATATCTACATGTCAGATATTAATAATACTTATGTCTGGATAATGACATAATGAGTTATTTTTAATTTTCTTTTTCATTCATTTTATTTTTTCAAATTCACTTTATGATATTGAACATTTCTATTTTCTTCTGAATTCCTAAAGACATCCTTTGAGATCTAGTATGTGAAAAATAATTGTAAATGATTCATATGTGCTGTTGAAGAGTATGTTTTCAATTAATAGGTTTCATATATATCTCTTACATTGTTTTATAATGAGTTCTTCAAATCTTCAGTTCCTGTACTAATTTTTGCCCAATGAGAGAAGAATATAAAAACCCTCTAGTATAATTACAAAATATTCAATTTTTTTCCTTGCAATGAAATAAATATTTGTTTTTTATGTTTGAGACTATGTTGTCTTTGCACATAAGAGTATCATTGTTTTATATTTGTGGTGAAATGTTTCCTTTGTCATGTGCTGACACCATGCTGTTAATGGTTTTGCATTAAATTGTATTTTGTCTAATAATAATATTCACACACTAGCTTTCTTTTGCTTAGAATTTGCCTAGCAAATCTTTTTTTAAATTTCTAAATTCTTAGTATTTCTGAATTATATTCCTTTATATATATATCTTGTGCATTATATAATGTAATTTTCTTTCTTATGTAATCTAATTTCTGAATAATTTTATGCACTCTATTTCTATTCTTTAAATAGCTAACTTTAAATTTTTAACATGGATACTTAAGATTTAGGGTTAATCAATATCTCTATTCTCTTCCTGAATAATTGAAAGATCTTACAATACTTTAACTCTGATCTCCCATTCAACACTACTTCTATATTATTGTGGTCTAATGATCAACCTAATCTATGGTTGAAGTGGAAAGGGAGTTTTCCCAGCTCTCCATGCCCTATTGACATGAAACCTATCTTAGACCTTTTATACTTCTATAATTTAAAAAAGAGGTTATTTTACAGGGTATTTCTAGAGAGGAGAGATGATTAACTCAAATATGATTCTGTAATTAAAATATATTTTATTAAAATAAAGAGAATATAAGGCAAATTACTAAATATCAAAACCAATATGAAAGTTCAAGTCGTTTGTCCTAAAAAAAAAAAAAAAACTAGTTAGGCAACCATTACACAGCAAACAAGTTGAAGATACAAAAGTTGAGAATGTTTTTGCTAGAGAAATAATGTTTATGCTTTGCTTTCAACTGTGATCATTATTCCATCCTTATTTCATTATTTCCTTATAAGAAGTAAAACTTTTGAGCATGATTTGTAGATATCAAGGCTTAAAGCTGTAAAACATGAAACATACTGAGTTCCAAAAATGAAGAAGGAATTAGAAACTCTGCACCCCTATCTCACCTCTGCTGTATTTCCATCTAATATTATAGGTATAAACAAAAAGGTGACTAATGAAGTGGCATTATTTGAGATGTGCCAAAAGGTCTGCCTATTCCCAAACCTTCCTATTTAGCCTAAGTCTCTAAAAAAATCACCAGAAGAGTTGCCTTCAGGTTTCAATCATTTTGTTTCAAAAAAAAAAAAAGAAAGAAAGAAATATGTACAAGACAAATATATACATTCAGTTGTATTAATACATAAAATATAACTCATAAATGATGTAAATATTTTCTACTTAATCCTCATTTGGTTTGAATGAAAGTATCCCTTTTGTTGTTTTCTAGAGTTACTTATTTAAAATGACAGACCAGCTAGAGTACAATATGATAGTCAAAGTCAAGAATCGATATACATCTGACAAGTATATTTACTAAAATCAAGAACCTAAAATAGAATATGTTTCTGGTAGTCTATGAACTGAGGTTACAAAAATGGCATTTACCCTTCTTGAATCTAGCATTCAAAATAAATTTCTAGATGTCTCAATGGTGATGATGATGATGATAGCACTGGAGAGTCATCTCTGTGTAAGTGCTTCATATAAACAACCTCATTTATATTTATCACATTCCTATAAGACAGGTAACTATTATAAGGTCATTTCACAGGTGCAAAAACTGAGACTATGAGAGAGTAATTAACTCGTACAAGTTCATAAATTAAAATATAGTAGTCCTGGGATTCAGTCTGCTTAATTTCAAAGCTATGAAGTTAACTATTCAACTAAATTGTCTCCTTACTCTGAAATGTTTACACAACATCTATACCTTCCTTTGTTCCACTCCCAAAAGGCCCCCAAATGTTCATACCATTCCTTTCTTTTCCCTACAGCAAATCCATAGGTGCAGCAAGACCTATGGGGTATAGTTTTCACATACACTTAAACGTGGGTACAATTGAAGACCTCCTTTAATTATTGCCAGCACCCTCTCAGGGATATTGTTCAATGAAAGGTAATGTTAAAATTAGTTTTCCCTAGGTGTGAAATAGCCAATTCTGTAACAAGTGTAATCAGGAACAGTCAGTTGCTGTTCTTGGATCTTCTCCAGCACACACCCCATGAGAGTAGCAATTCTTTGTCCATTGCTTATTTTAAATAGCAGCCAGTAGGATTTGGATAGTGACAGGGTGTTTAGTGTTTTCTTGGCATTTGGTAAGTAGAAAAATGTCAGTAAACTTCCTGATGATACCAATTTCATAAAGGACTGAGATAGCCCTTGCTTATTGTTGAAACCATGTTTGAAAAGAATCTCCAGCACTCTCAGTTTAAAGAAAAATTACTTTTTTTGTTTATGTTGAAGACAAATTGAATGAAAGAGATGATTTTGTCATCTTTAGACAGTCTTTTGCCTCTTTCCCAAGTGTGTTAGCAGAAATCAACAATAAACAATATTTAAAAGTAAAGTCATAAGTATATTTTTAATGAAGTGGAGAAAAACATCCAGAGAAGAGCTGATTTCTAGAACTATAGTGACCTAAATTTAGGATCCACTGGGTTCTTACCTCTGTTCCCACTGTTCCACTTACCTTGACATCTATTATGCTTTTAGTGCAGGGATTACATAGTGTATTTCTGAATAGAAATGCCCATGTATACAAATAGTTGGATTTCTTTTACTTTCATAAATTCCTTTACACAGATGTTCAAAACAAATTCTATCTTTAACATCTCTCCAGAAAATGCTTTTATTAAAGATCCAAAATAAAAGTAATGCCTCACTTGTAATCTTATATTAGAGATGGATGATACTATATTATCTTTTCTCTTATGGATAAAAGGTAGGATTTTTTTCCCCTTTTAGCATTTATCAACAAAGATGTCAAATATCAATAGAGTGTTATAACTCTTTCATACAGCATTTTATTCTTATAATACACTTGTTATATTGGTAACTATCAAAACAAAAAAATTTTTTGTAAGAGGAAGCCTCATTTTCAAGAAGTAGCATTATCACACAAAATGCTCAAGTAAAACAGTGCCTTGTAGTTCAATGAGTGCCATAAAATTGCTGGAACCTTGATAAAAGGTAGAGATGATCAGGAAGTGTTTGCTAAGGGGAGAAGGTAACTGTTCAATTAAATAGTTTCTTTCAAAGAAACAAACTCAAATTTGTCGATCCATCTCTCCTAATAAACTTCCTCCAGTCTTAACAAAAAACAGTTCATTTGGTCAGGTTTTCTTCTTATATTTGGAGAAATTAGAATATGTTCTGAGATTATGCTATAATAAATGGTGAAAAAAAATAAGAGAATAAGTGAAATATCAACTAAAGCTTAACACATGACCTTAACCCAACCTATCCATAGCCCTCTGCACACACAAGCTTACCCTCAACCGCCCCACAACTGAATATGAATCTAAAACTCAACTAACAATCAACCCATGCATGTCTCTCAGAGTTGATCTTTGAAAGATCATTACAAAAAACAAAGAAAGTAAATAAGATGTTAAATGTTATCAATAACCCACAAATGTAACCAATGAATAAATAAAATACCTGACATACTGTTGGCTAAAATCATTCACATGTTTGGCAAATAGAGTTCAATGACTAGTGAGTATTTAAGTCACTCATGATGCCGTGTACCTAGACTGTACAAAGACACAATGACTTTGAAAGGATGCAAAATAATCAGCTTACAACCCTTGTGATGTCCGTTCCTTTACAAAAATGTGTGAGAATTCAGAAAAATATATTGATGTCCATTTAGCTCACCAATGATGCAATTCAGATGGTTAGTAAGCAGTAAAATTATCTTCCCGAGAGAGTTGCACAGATTCTGCAGTGTGAGTTATCTGTTCTCAAAAGTTCTCTAAGTATATTCTGGTTGAGAGGAAAGTTGCCAGCTTTCAAGGTAAAATTTGAGGGAATAGTTCATAGGAGAAGATTTTTTTTAAGGACCTTTGTTCACTTAACATACACAAGAAATTGCATGTTTTCAATAAATAATGGTTGAAATATGAAATCTTTGGAAGCTATTGCCTATAACAAATGGCACTGCTGACCCTTTAGGAATGTGTTTTATTTTTATACAGTATGAAATAAAGTGCCTATTTTGCCATTATTCATTAATTTGATCTAGAGGCTATATTGTGATACCCATAGAGATTAAACCTGAAACTCATGTTTTTATTCTTGGCAGTGACTCAGACATTAGAATTGTGAACATTCTGACAAGGTTTCTGAATGATGCCAATCAATATCTTTAGTTGACAGACAGATTTAAACGTATTTTTCTTTTAAACCATTCACAGGCTTTAATTTTATTTTATAATTGTAAAAAGTAAGAAAGTCACCTACTGGATGTTTAGTTACAGAGTAGAAACAAGTAGTCAAAGTTCTGATATGACATAGGAAAAGAGTGCACAGCTTTGGTTCAAATCACGTCTCTGTCATTTCTCACATGTGATATTAGGCAAGTCTGTCAACTTCATTGAACTTGTTTACTTATCAATGAAATGGTAATAATACATGACTTACTGGGCTGTGTGTGGGTTAAATTAGATCACAGATATGTAATATGCATGATGCAGTGTCTGGTACAACCTTCTTAGATGCATTCACAGTCTAGAAAGAAATTCTAATCGTCTTCAGTACAGATATAAGGTTATCCCAAGGCTAGATCTAAAGTCCAACCAGATATAAAGGGAAAAAGGTTCAGGATCGGGATTGCTCTTGTAAGGTTTGCTTGAAGACAAATTGTTGGTTTGACTTTGCTCTTTCATTGACCTGATTCTGACTGACTTCGGGAAATCAACCAAAACAGTTCCTGAGAGCTGTATTAACACAGATTTCAGTTGGCTCTTTTCTAGGCTCACCTAAAATATGAAGGTAGATAGGACCAAAACCCAGATGTGTGTATTGACTGCTTAAGGTTTCTATTAATTGTAATATTTATTCAGTGAGTCGTCAGAGACAAGGGTTACTCAGCAGATGCTGTGAAAAGAACTACCTTGTCTTTTCCAAATTGCAGTATTATATTTTAGAGACTCATCAAAGCCACATGGTCAGTGTTAAAAATTCCAACCATGCCAGCAAGTTAAGGAACAGGCTAGATAAAAAGGTGGTTTTTACAATTTCATTCTGGGAATAACATTCATTTGCAATTACACTCTAGTTTAAAAATTAAACTCTAAAATGCAATATAAAGCATCACTATGATGGGCATATTTTGTGAGTCTGGAAGAATCTTTTAACATATGCTTTAAAAAAATGATTATGGCCTCATCAGTTTAAATTAGATTAAGCAATAGAAAACCCAGTTTTGTTCTTACAGAGCAGATAGTCAAGCAAAAGAAGTATATTTTAGTTAAATGTCATATTTAGACAATACAATTAAAGTATCTGAAAATTAATAAACATCTTCTTGGGTTTCAGAAGAATTGTGCATAAAAACTTTTGTAGGATTTAATCCTGTTGCCAACTAAGATATCAGACTTCGAAATAAACATATCAAAATTAAAATGTTTTTCTCAAAACAGAATAAAAAACATTTTGTATACAATCAAGACAGGTAAAGATGCAAAAAAATTGCTCCATAAATCAATCAGCCCTCTATACTTGTTTCATTAAAGGATAATATACTGGATATCATTTCAGCAACATTGCCAAAGCTTTCCAGATTTGATTTCAATCCAAAACTTTTAGCAGAACTCAGCACTTTAGAAACAAAGCAACAAAGGAAAAAGGAAAACCCAGGCAGATGTACATTTCCATGATATTTAAAGCATAACAGCATAGTTGTAGCCAACTAGTCATCATGGCAACCAGCCTACATAAAATATTAAAGCAACCTGAAGACAAGCTGAATATTTCTGTTCAATCCTCCCATAACCTATATTATAAAGGTTTTAATATTTATTAACAATGTATTAATTTCATGTGCATTTATAGTTATATAATTGCACCTTTCCACAAATTTTTGAAAATCCGGCAGCAGATGTGGGGATTGGAAACAGGTGATATATTAATCAATCATCAAATACCTAACAATATACCCAACAAACCACTAGGCTATTTGAGTGAAACAATTATATCCTTTTCTGTTGTTGCTTCTAATCAATTATCAGGATTCACTGACAAGATACATATACTTCGTGTTGTGTTTCTTTTTCAAAGAGCCACCTACATATATTGAATCTAACATACACAATGACATAAAAACTTAGAGAACTAATAAATGTATCTGCAAAAATAAAGCCTAAAGAACAGTTGAGTGTGAGTATAGCATAAGCAACCACTCTGGAAGAAGGGAATGATTAAAATCTCAGATCTATCACTTACTAGAAATCAACAAGTTGAATCTCTCTACTCCTGTTTCACCTGTAAGATAAAAGACATAACATTGAAATGGAATGTCATTATGCCATGTTTTCAGGCATCATTATTTCCCTAGGAAATTCAAGATAATTAATGGAAATATTTACAAATTAAAAGAGTTCAATAAAAGTAACAAAAAAATAAATAATTTTCCAGAATGACCTTTGAGAAAAATATAATGAAAAAAAATACTATGCCTCAAATATTGAGTATCTAGGAATAGAGTTTATTAGAATTGCATAGAACAGAAATGAAACATATCATCAAAATTTACTGAAAAATATTAATATGAAAAGAGACTTGAAAAAATGGAAGACCATGTCCCCTGATGAAAAAAAAAAAAATCAGTACTTCCTAAATTAAGATTACAATGTCAAGAATTTTAATAAAAACTCCAACAGGGCGTTTTTACATCTTGACAAGTTGATTTGAATGTGCATGTGGGGGAAAAAAGTCAAAGGGCAACTGACCAAGATCACCTTAATTTCCCCTCAGCTTAGGCTGGTTTCTTCCTGACTTTCTTTGACCTCCCTTTTCTTAGATAATTTACTTTAGAAAATTTACAATTGTGAATTCCTATTCTGCCATTTTGAGATGTAAATAATTTTCTCCCAGCCTCTCCTCAGTTTCACATTCCAGGAATGTGTTCCTTAAGAACGTGGGAACTATCCCTTTGAAACATAATCATCAAATTAGGTAGTGCCTTCCTATCCCAGTCTCTTTGGGAAGGAGGGAGCCTAATTTCCACTAAGTACCATGTAGCACATACAGATGGTCTAGTCACATTGACCAACTTCCACCTAATATCCAGCAATACTTTTCTACTAACTCACCCCACCACTTAAAAATGCTCCCATCTTTTGTGTCAGAAAATTTGAGTTCAATCTCTCTCTATTCCAAAAGGTATGACAATTTTCCAAGGGGGTCAAAACTTAGAATCCCCTGGAGAGCTTTTTAAACTGCAGACTGCTGGGCCCTACCTTCACGTTCTGATTTGGTAGGTCTAGGAGGGGTCAAGAATTTTTCTTTCTAAACTTGTTCCCAGATGCTACTGTTGTTGCTGTTTTGAAAACCAGACTTTGAGAAACAATTATCTAAGGCATTTTTACAACACTACTAGGTTTATACCATAGATCCTGTTGTGTGTCAGATGAAATGTATTTTATACATTATTGTAATGTGAGGGAACCATGGATTCTTCTGTTATTGGTGCATGACCAGGCAGACATTGGCAAACTTGGTCTTGCATTTCAAAAAATATCCATGATCAAAAAAAAAACAAAAAACCCAAAACCAAAAAATATCCATAACCTTGGATTATTTTGTATTACGCTCTATATTAGCTTCTTAGGGCTGCCATAACAAATTACCATAAACTATGTGGCTTTAAAACAACAGATTTTTTTTTCTCATAATTCTAGAGGCCAGAAGTACAAAATCAAGGTAGTGGCAAATTTGCTTCCTTCTGGAGGAAGGAGGGTGAGGGTGAATCTGTTTCATGCCTCTTGTTAGCTTCCAATGGTTGCCAGCAATTCTTGGTATTCCCTCTTTTGTAGATACATCACTCAAATCTCTGATAGTCTCTGCCATCATGTAGAGTTTGCCCTATGATTAACTAATTAAATCTGCGAAGACCTTGTTTCCAAATTCTGAGGCTCTACGTGGACATGAATTTGATGGGACACTGTAATCCAGCATATGCTCTAACCTGGAGTTTCTTAACTGCTTTGCCGTCCAAGTGACAAAATACGGGTTCTGGTTCTTCCTTAATCCTCAGGATGGCTGGGAGGAGTGCAGGGCATGCAGAGTCCACATCCTTTGGCACTATATAGAAATTCTGTAAGTGCTCTGTGTGTCATACAAACATTGTCATTTTCTATGCACACCATGATGTGAAAAGCACTGGAAAGCGCTACAATCAACTGAGCTAAATAAATACAAATAAACTAAGGTAATAATTTTATATTCCTCTTTCACCACAATCAGGTCATATTATGCCAAGTTCTCTTAAGAAGTAAGAAATCCTGTAGAAAAAGAAATTAGTCCTCCTGTACTCCCTTTGGAAAAAATTAAATGGTCCTACTCCAAAATTGTTTCATTGGAGTTTTATACTCCTCAACTTTGAGGCTCCACTAAATTATATTCCAATAATTGGCAATCTTTCAGGAAACATTTACTAAATGGTTATTATGTGCCAGACTAAGGATGCAAACATACTATATAAGGTATAACCTCTAATCTTAAAATTCAGTGGGAGATACAACTCAAAAGGAATAATTACAAAGCAATCTGTTGAATTCAGTTGAGATACACAAAAGGAGCCCCTCCTTATAAAGTGTGTCCACACAGATCGCATTTATTTCCCCAGTATCCTGTGAGATAAGCAAAGGAGTTACTCATCCCACCTTAAAGAAGAGGAAATTGAGACTCAGAGAGGTTAGGTAAATATATCCATGATCATATAACTAAAGCAGGAATACAGGTTTTAGTTCCTCTCCCATTGCTGTTCCACTAACCCCACTTGTCCGTCTCCCACAGAGAATTTAAGAAACAACAGCAGGGCTCTTTTCTTCTCTGTATGGACAGGGAAGGGAGGAGGGTAACCTCTCAGTGCAGAGAATCTTGTGCACTGTTACCAGGGCTAAGCTTAAAAGCCATAAATTTATGACAGACACAAATATATAAAGAGCTAAGTCTCTAAGAGCAGTAACTTGTCCACCTAGCAAGAATATAGTACTTTTTTTCAGATGACTTGAAAGTCATCTGAAGAAACCCTGTCTTATGACTGAGTACTCTCCATGGTCTTTTATTTGCCAGGTTCACAAACAAAATATCACCAACTTCAGGAGTCAGCAAACAAGCCTTTTGGGCATGGGGAGCACCAGAGCCCAAGTCCAAAGTTCTTAGTCCCAAGGTCCTCTGAGGGAATGGTGAAGTCAGGCCACACAGGACTGAATAAAAGACAGGGTAAACCATAATACTGCAACACTTTAAGTCTCATTGTTCTCAAAATTGATTGCAGTTGTGCCAGCTTCCCAGATTGTTAAATCTGTTCTAGTGCACTTTCCCATCCTCACACTTCATGCAGAAACAAAAGCAAAAACAAAATTATTTCTTCTAAATATGTTCCCTATGCAAGCAGAAGCTCCTTCCTCACAAGGCTGATTGAAGAATGCATCCCAAACAACTTTGCATTCAAAGTTTCCAAGGAGCAAATGAAGATTTCCAGGAGAGCTGTAATTTCTTTTTTTTTTCTTTTTTTTTAAATTTTTATTTATACCATACTTCTCAGTTTCTGACATGGATATAATGATGAAATTAATATTATCTTTTTTTCACTCTTTTTTTATTATGTTATGTTAATCACCATACATTATTAGTTTTTGATGTAGTGTTCCATGATTCATTGTTTGCGTATAACATCCAGTGCTCCATGCAGTATGTACCCTCTTTTTTTTTTTTTTAATTCATTCAAGATGCACAGATACAGAGAGAGAGAGAGAGAGAGCGTGAGCCGGGGGGAGAATCAGAGGCAGAGGGAGAAGCAGGCTCCCAAGGAGCAGAGAGCTCTATGCGGGGCTCAATCCCAGGACCCTGGGATCATGACCTGAGCTGATGGCAGATGCCCAAGCATCTGAGCCACCCAGGTGCCCCAGTATGTACCCTCTTTAATACCCATCACCGTGTGTGTGTGTGTGTGTGTGTGTGTGTCTGCCTTCCTAAACTAAAACCAGACATGGGAGATGAAGAAAACAAAAAGAAGATGTTTTCATTGCTATTAATAAAATTTTTCACTATTTAATGTCAGTAATACATGATTATATTCTTATATAAAAAATTCAAATAAAAACAGATATATTCACAATAAATTCAGAGGTTTCTTGCACTTCATACCCACAATTCCAAGTCCTCTCCCTCTCCACTGTCCATGCTTTGTGTTCAGGCTTTTGTTCTATTCCTATTGTATACATTTGCATATATATGTGTATACTTAAACATATGTATCTTTGGGTTTTTTTTTTTCCATAAATAAATCATCTTTACAAGTTGCCCTGCAACTTGTGGTTTTCAATTTAACAATCTCTTGAAATTTTTACTTGTGTCAGGGCATACAGAGCAACCTCTGCTTATTATTCCAAAGTATAAATGACTCATAATGTGTTTACTTACTCACTGTGTTTATTCTTTGGTGCCACTGCTAAGTTTTTCCACAAAAAATCTGCCATGTGTGGTGGACTTCATTCCACATCTCAGCCTCATGACTGGCCTTTAAATATATTACACACCTGTGCTTAACATTAGAAAAGCATCCTAGTAAAACAGGATGGCAGTTTCTATTTATTTTCAGTTTTGTATAGAGCTTCATATTTATAGAGGTGAAGTCTGTGACACCTGAACAATAAGCCAATAGAAAATCCATGTCTTTTAATACAGTTGATTCCTATTTTCAATTAGAGTTGTACATATAGAGAAAAACCAATACAATGATCTGCTCTTAAAATAGCACTCATAAATTACCATTTATGGGAAGAGTTTCATTGCTAAAAAGATTATAGAATATATAATTTTAAACATTATAAACAATGAATTTTCCCTAGTGTTTAAATTTTCCCATTTTATAAAGTTCTTAGGCACTCCCTCAAAGCCAAAACAGCCTTATTTGGGACTTCTTTGAGAAATTGTTTCGGGACCATTTTTGCTTTCAGGTGTCTGACTTCAGAAGGAGATGACCTTCCAGCCCCAGGATATAGTCATCACTTGAAGTCATTATGCAAAACTCACTAAATAGGGATAAACTAATAATTCATAACCAAAACCCTGTATCACTCTCTTTCCAGTCCACAGTTTACTCCCCAAATCTCATCTAAATCAAAGACAGGTAGCCTAATTCTGCATTGAAGAAATCTTCAAAATTATACTCAGAAAAACAGTTTTTGAGGTAAGAGAGATTGGTTGATGATGTACTGCTTAACACATAGGAAAAAAAAAAAAAAAAGACCACAAGATCAGATGAACTGATTGTCTTATTAGCCTGCCATTGGCCAGGAATAAATGGCCCCAGGGTTATCACTCCACAGGGAGTGAAAAAGTCACTGGAGATGAGCCTGCCTCACTGCCCCTACTCTAACTTTGCTAAGGATTATACCAAAATTATAAATCTGTAAACTTTTGCTGTGGTTTATATTAGTGTTATTCAGAATACTGCTTTGTTGTCATCTTTCCAGGAAAGCCATGACCAAAACTGGAAAAAATTAATGTATATTAACTTTTTCTTACTTCTCTCCCTTCCTTCATTCCTTCCTTCCTTCTTCCCTCCCTTCCTTCCATCGTTCTGTCCCTGCTGTCATCCTTTCTTTTTCTTACCGTTGTTGCGCAGGATTTCTCAACCTCAACACTACTGACATTTGGGGCTAGATCATGTTCTCTCGTCGGGCGCTATCTTGTGCATCACAGGAGTTTAGCACCATCCCTGGTCTCTACCCACTAGGTGCCAGTAGAACCCCCTTAGTTTTGACAACAGACACGTTTCCACATTGTCAGATATACCATGCAAAATTACCCCCTTTGAAAACCACTGTTGCGACATTTGTTAAATACGACATTTACCGCATCAAATTCTTAATCAAACCTTTCCTATCTACACACCTTGTCAGTCTGTGAACTGATGTTACCTCCTGCCATCCCAGGAGTGTCACCTCAGCCACTATTCTCAATATCCTGCTCAGCCCAGGAATGGGAATATAACAAAATGATTACAATAAAATAATTACCAGCTTCTGTTCTAAGCACTTTAACGTATTTTCCCATAATCTCTTTGTGATTCAGTTTCCTCATCTGTAAAAAGGAAATAATAATAGTAACTACCTGAAGGATCTTGTAAGAACTAAACAAATTAATGTATGGAAAGCATTTAGTTGGGTCTGGCATTTGGTAAATGCTTCCTTAAGCATTAATGATCTTTACCTTTATTGTTATTTGTTATCAGACTCCCAGTTAAGTCTCACTACTGCCCTAGCGAACAGGGGAGCTGAGATGTAAACATGAATCTACCTTTAATACCCAAGCCTGAGCTCATAAACATTAATGTTGTCTTAAAATGAGAAGCATTAAAAATAGCATATTAAGAGCTACATTTGTAATTTTAAATTTTCTAGGATCCAGATTTTAAGAAGTAGAGAGAAACAGAAAAAAAGTAATTTTATATTTTATTTTAACCCAATATATTAAAATATTATAATTTCAACATGCAATCAATATAAAACATCAATGAGATTATTTATTTATTTATTTTGGTACTAAGTCCTCAAAATCTGGTGCTTACAGCTTATCTCAGTCTGAAGTAGATACATTTCAAGTACTCAATAGACATATGTGGCTAGCCTACTACATTGGACACATAGGGTTAGACTAAAGAGAAGTCAAAATGATACCGTACATGTGAAGAGCCCTCCCCCCATCATGTGCCAATCATGTGGTTGAATGTCTTGCGTTCCTCATTCAACTGAATCCTCTTTCGTGAATTGCCTATAGCTTGCTAGTCATTGCATAGCACACACAAGAGGAAGTGCTTTGTATTCATTGAACAGAAGCATGAATGCAAAAATGAATAAATGAGAGAATGAATGAGAGAATGAAATAATATAAAAACCAAATAGCAGGCTGCATATATATGTATATATTTTAACCTTAGAAAGTAGGCAAGTTTGAAAATTCAAAACCTCTATTGTAAGACTCATTTGGCTATTGAACGAAAAGCGTCAGAGCTATAACAGATGCACAACTAAGTCTCCTGCTGTCAATCTGATAAAATCCTGAATATTTTCACATTAAAAATGCACATTAAATTTTTTTATATATTCACATCCTACCTGTAGAATTACATGATTGTATAAAATTCATTTTAAACTCTCTTGAGGATAGAATGTAAGTGAAATCTCTTTAGAACGTTTTACAGAACTATCACAAAGGAATGGACAATTGATATGAATGCAAAATTCTGAATTGTGGCTAAATAACAGAAGTTTGAATCTCAGGTAACATTCTTTTAAATGGTGAGTAAATACCGTCAGTTGTTTGAGCTATTTTGAACACTATTCTTTAGACACTGTTTTTTCTTAAAATATGGAGCCCAAGCTAGGCAGAGTACTCCAGATCATTGAATGAGCACAGGATACAATGAAATTATTAATTCTTTTAATAAATTTTGCAATTATAAACCTGTTCATTATACTAAATTTTAAAAGCTCTGCCAACTCACTTCTATAGGTCATTTTCATATGTAGGTCCATGAATTAAACACTGCCCAGCCTCTGCATATACATATGTACACAGATATGCATATTACAGAGATATATAGACATAAAATTAAACTCTAAACAGTGTCACATGAGCTCCTATGAAATATAATCTTCTTAAATTTCAGCCATATTTCCAGGTTTTTAGATCAAAATTCATTTGGCTTCTGATGTCTACCAAATTAACTATCTTTCCTACCTTTATGGCAATCACAGATCTGATCAGCACATCCATATCTTCATCCAAATATTTATAAAAACTACTAAACAAGGCAAAATCTAGGAGGAAGTTCTGTAGGGTGGCACTAGGTGCAATAGTTCTCAAATTTCATTTGCAAAAGAATCACCCTGGGGAGCTTCTTTAAAATGCAGACATCTGGGCCTCTCCTTCAGTAATTCTGGTCTGGAGTAGGGACTAGGAATATAAATTTTTAAAAAGCACCTGTGGAAATAAACGAAGAACACCAAATGAGAGCAAGCAAAGGCTATTTATTCAGAGCTTGTTATAACAAGGGAGTTAGCCCCATCTCTTGCATTTGGCAGAGACAGGCAGAGAAGCAGAAAGCCTTTATAGTGGGTGGGGGGAAAGGAAGGCTTCAGATGCTATGGACTGAATTTTTGTGTGTCCTCCCCCACCCCAGAACCCACCCTCACTCCCACCCAGATTCAGATGTTGAAATCCCAACTCCCAATGTCATGGTATTAGGAGTTAGGGCTTTTGGGAGGTAATTAGATCATGTGTATGGAGTGCTTATGAAAGAAACCTCAAAAGCTTTCTTACCCCTTCTGCCATGTTAGGACACAGAAAGAAGGCTGCCTATGAACAAGGCTCTCACCAGACACTGAAACTGTCAGAGCCTTGATCCCAGGCTCCTGAAATGTGAGAAATAAATGTTTATTGTTTAAACCACCCAGCCTATGGTATTTTTGTTATAACAGCCCCAAAGACTAAGATATCAGATATGACCAGATTGAAGACTGTCAGCATGGGGAAGCTGCAGGCAGGTGAAGGAGAAATGGGGCATCCTATTATGACTTGTTAGAGGTACATATTTGGCTTTCTCTCATTAATCCTAAATAGGAAGCAGAGGCAAAAATTAGGACATTGTCAGTTATTAATCAAGTCCTGGACACTTGGGGTTAATTGTTTACAGGCATTATTATTTGGCTTCTTGGGCTGTTTGATGCAGATACTAATCTGACTTCCTCACTAGTTATTCTACATAGTAGGTTGGCTTATTAGTCTGGTTGCTACAGATTGTAGGTCAGAGTTCTATTTTTACATAGAGTCTAATCATTGTCCACTTGTAGACTGTGTCTCATGCTCCAGGAAATTCTTGTACAGGAGGTTCTCACACACAGCATGCCAGATGTTTAAAGCACTTATCTTTATCTTCCTGGTTGACTCTGATTAAACCAGGCTCTTCGCCAGTTGACATATCCTCATATGGCCACAGTCCATTTGGACATTAAGATAAAATGACCAATTGGAATAATAATCACTTATTTGTGTAACCCTTCACAATTTACAATTTTTACATTCTTTTTTACATTTAATTTTCATATCACCTTCATTTATGAGGAACAGGATTCTATATTCTCAAACCAGTGGAGAATGCATTCTCAAATATTGCTAACAACAATGAAAAATGGCCCAGTCACTTTGGTTGGTTTCCAGTTTGAAAAACCATGGGAAGTTTCTTATAAAGTTTATATTCACCTACCATATGACCTAGCAATGCTATTATGGGGTAGCTACCCTACTGAAATGAAAACTTATACTCATGCAAAAATATGAATGAATATGTGAATATTTACAATAACTTTATTCATGAATGCCCCAAACCAGAAATAACTAAGATGTCTTTTAAAATGGGCCACTGGATAAATAAACTGTGTTACATCCATGCAATGGAATACTACTCAGCATTAAAAAAAAATAAGCTATTGATTAAAGAAACAACATAGAAGAATCTTAAATGTATTTGCTGAATGAAAGGCTACATAGGGTCTCTTTCCCATTTATATGACATTCTGAAAAAAGCAAAACTGTAAAGATGGAAAACATTAGTGCCTTCTAGGGTTTTAGGAAGTATGAGGGGAAAGTAAATTACAAAGGGGCAGCATAAGGGAATTCTGAGTATGAGAGGGCTGCTCTTTAGGGAACTGTCATGGTGGATACATGACTGAATACATTGGTCAACTTTCATGGACCTGTATTTCACAAAGAGTAAATTTTACTCTATGTAAATTTTTAAAAATCAGCCCAGATATAAGAGAAATCCAAAATAGAATGCAGTCTGTGACAAAGGAATTTAAGTGTATGAATAACATAAGTACACAGGAGGGAGTGGGTAAGAAAGGAGCTGACCTAAGTAAGTTTGCAAAACAGTGATTTGACTATAAAAGTAAAGATAAAAGAACTATACAAACACAGTACTCCAGTTGGTGAATTTGTTTCTCACTGGGGTATGAGTTAGTAATTCTGCAACCACTTTATAGATAAATAAATACACACACACACTAGGTCAAGCAAATAAATTATAAATAATGGGAAAAAATACCTGGAGACCCTACTTTTGAAGAAAAAGAGACAAGATTTATAAAATATAAAATTGTTTGTGTCCAGGACATGGCAAAAAAATATTTGTAGCATGAAATTTGAGTCATAGAGAATAACACATTAATATAAGGGAACTAGGCATTTCTAAACATGATACAGATAACACAGCCTGTATTTCTTTCTGCTTTTGATTTAGAGCTTATCTATAGCAAGAGTGGTCAATGGTAAGATAAAAAATGTAATAAACTGTTACAAGTATTTCAAAATAGTAGCAGTAAGTAAAAACATCAATCAAAAAAATTTAAGGCTTGGGCGCCTGGGTGGCTCAATTGGTTAAGCGACTGCCTTCAGCTCAGGTCATGATCCCAGGGTCCTGGGATCGAGTCCCGCATCGGGCTCCCTGCTCTGCGGGGAGCCTGCTTCTCCCTCTCCCACTCCGCTTGCTTGTGTTCCCTCTCTCGCTGTGTCTCTCTCTGTCAAATAAATAAATAAAATCTTAAAAAAAAAAATTTAAGGCTTTATACCACCATATAACAAGATCCTATTACTGTTATTGAAGTCAGCACACTAATTACAACAGGAGATAGCAAAATATGTAAGTGCCAGATGATCAATGGCGATGGCTTTCCTAGAGATTATGCATTGTAAAAATAAAATTAAAAAACAGCTAAGTTACGATCAGAATGAGTTTGCTCCTGTTCTTTTCAATGGTATTGGAGTACATAAAATGAAGAAAGCTGTACCGTAGAATCATTTGGAACCTATAATCAGTGAGGAAGACTCCTCTCCTCATTGAACCTCATGTTTCACAGGTGGGATCTGCTTTGCAGAGTTGCCTTACCACTTTCCATGACATTTATTGATGGTGTACACTCTCTGGGGTACTGAGCAGTTTCACTGAAATTTGTGAGCCATCTATTCTATTTTAAGTCACTCTGGCTCTCATTTAATGACAGAATTAATGCATGTTTTTTGCCATTCCATACAAATTTTGATGTGTAGAGCCTTTGGTTTTCTTCAGAAATGCAAAAAGTTCAATAAGAAAAGCACAACACCTTTAGTGCAACTGACTGCCTTGAAGTCAGAATTTTGAATATCCGTCTTGCCACTTCCTTGCTGTAGGTGAAGAACTTATCTGGGCCTGTTTCTTTGACTGCCAAATGCTGATAGTAATTCCTTCCCTGCTCTGTCCACAGGGTTGTTAAGGACCAAATGAGCTTGTGGAAGCATTAGTGCTTTGTAATCTCATTACATAAAAACTACACAAATGAGAGTTGCTATGATGACTCTAACTATTAACAAGAAAATTCTTGACAGGAAGGAAATCAACGAAAAACTCTTTGTATTGACAGAAACATTATGTAATGAGTGATTTGTTGCATGGATCAAATGATGTGATTCTGAAAATCATCAATATGACCATTAAAATGTTCTTCCAATTATAGAATATTCAATGATAAAGAAAAGGACAAGTAAATTATAATGTAATTCAAACAATTAATAAATATCAAAAAATTACGATTATGAGAGGAAATAGAAGTCATGATATTCCCCTTCTTTCCTTACCTTACTTAACTAAGAAAGAAATAAAGCATACAAATCCATTCACACAAAGACATTGGGAATTATTCTCTAAGGTGTACCTCTGGGATGTTAAAAGGATATGAAAGCTGAATATAAAAGGAAAGGGCTATTGATGGTAGAACCCTGTCATCAGGGAAAGACTGACTTCTTTTCAATCACACCGGGTGGCAATTACTTGTTCTTACATAAACCTAGATCTGCTTTTGTCAAGGCAATGAAAGCAAATAAAACAAGGATTCTTTTGTTAATCCTAGAGATCATATAATATAAAGAGAAAACCCTAGAAAGAGCAGGAGACCTTATTTCTAATCTTAGTTTTGCCCTGTTATTAGCTATTCTGGACCTCAAATTTTTTCACCAGTAACACTGCCCTACCTATTCCAAAGGATGTGAGTGCGGAGAGACACAGAGAGACAGAAAGAGACAGAATAAGAAAGAAATACCAAATGAAATAAATGTGAAAGTGCTAAATAGTGGAGTTTACCAAGAGTGAAATTACAGTTTTACATTTGGGAACTAATTGCACCATACAATAAACCCAGTGATTAAAAGTCTGCCCATAGGAGCAAGTGGGTGGCTCAGTCAGTTAGGCGTCCAACTCTTGATTTCAGCTCAGGTCATGATCTCAGGGTTGTGGGATGGAGCCCCCAGTTGGGATCCACACTCAGCAGGGAGTCTGCTTGAGATTCTCTCTCTCTCTCTCTCTCTCTCTCTCTCGCTCTCCCTCTGCCCCTCCCCCACTCGCATGCTCACTCTCTCTCTCTCTCTCTCCCCCAAATAAATAAATAAATTTTTTTTTAAAAAAGTCTGAGCATAATCTAAAGATCAAAGTCTTTAAGATTGTAATTTCTTGGAAGTGGTTAAGAATTTAACTTCTATCATTTCGTAAAAACATTAGTTCCTTTTTTGGAACTGTCCTCCATCAGAGAGGCCTTCTTCTTTACCCAAGGGTCCACCTCTGCTCTCCAGTCTCGGCCCAACTGTGAAGGAGTTGAAATAATTTTATGGAACTTTGTCAGCACCCTCTCAAGAATTCTGGTGTTACTTCCATTGTCCTGGGGCACTGTGGCAACTGCCTGTACACTTTTGCATAGGTGAGCTGCTGAGGCAGGGCTTAGAGACTTGATAAAGACACCATCATGCTCAGCCTCAGTTTCCTCACCTGAAAAACAATATCATGCTAGATTATATCTTTGGTCTCTTCCTGCCCTAAAATTCCATGCTAATGTTTCAAATTGACAAGAAAGAAACCATGCTTCTTGGCTCTAGGTGAAAAACACTCTTGTCTCTGCAGAACACAGAGCCACACTGTGCAAAGAAGCTTCTGAGTCTCCCAGGGGTGGACCAGGTTTGATGGGGCATGAAGATCATTCAACTGGGGTGGGGATTCTTTAAGGAAAAGAACACAATATTTTGAATATAAAATTAAATAAAGAGGACATGTTTATTTAGAATTAGAGAAGGAATCACAACAAAATTACTAATTTTAAAATGTTGGCAAATAAAATAAACATCACAAAATCAAAACAGCATAATGTTTTTATCAATTAACTGCTGATGTATCTCATAGTACTTTTTTCTCATTTTTTTGGCTGCATGCTCTTTCTTCTTTGTATGATAATGGTATGTAAAAATTTCAAAGAGAATAAAATGATAATTTACTTTTTCCTCTATCATAGATAATCAAAAGGTTTTTTTTATTATTGATGCTTAGAAAGCATAAAACACGGGACTGCCCACACATGTATACTGTGTTTGCAGGATGGCCACCAGTGTGTGCCCTGCAAATGCAGGACTTATGAGAACTTTATATGTCTTATATCTGTGAATGCTACAATGCAGTGTATATTTCTGTTGTGGTGAGGCACTGATAAGAACCAAGTTCTCCACTTACAGCTTTGCCCACTGATGAATAAGTATTTCTGGAAGCTATTCTTGTCTTAGCATAGCTAGCAATAACTTCACTATACATGCAAGTGGCTCTAAATCACACAAATTCTTAGCACTGAGTCCAAATTAAGTGTATCCCTAATTCAACTTTCCATTAATGAATTCCAATAATGCCTGTGGTCATTCCAATGCCACCTGACAGGAGGAGGATTACTTTGTAGGGAAAGCAGAATTGGAAATACGCAGAGGACTTAACAAACTATACCTAGAACATCTAAATTTTGAAACTTTACACACACACACACACACACAAAATCTCCTCTTAGGGCTTTGGAAAGCACAAGGTGAGAGCTGCTGAAGGTTACACATCATTAGCTTCACGGAAATCTTCCTCTGTCTCTCCAGGTGGCCCCAGCCTGCCCTTGTCAGCAGCAGCCTGAGTAGGAGGGAGACTCATCCTCAAAAGATGACAGCTGGGAGTTCAAGCTGGAAAGTCATGGGAAGGAGCAAATTCTACAGTGCTTGGAATAGCTCCTAAAGGTGGGATGAATGTAGTTGCTGCCTTCATCTCACATTAAAGATGGTATGAAAATGGACAGCTGCTTTCCTAGATAGAAGAATAGGAAATGACCAAGGCTGGGCTAAAATCTTATTCTGCCAAAAGGACCAGAGCACTTGCATGCACCAGAGGTTGCTGCCAAATGCAGAATGGAGTGAGAGGGTTGAGAGCCATGATTGATTAGTGATATCTGTAGGGCATTGAATTAGAAGGTGATACCATATAATCCAGTTATTTAACTCCCCTGGTTTGATATGTCAGTCTAAATCGGAGAACGTGAGCAGTGATTGGAGATAGTATATAGAGATTCAAGCTACATTCTGAATAAAAGTAGTGGTCTAGAGACCAATGCATACATACATACGTAAAACTGCAGGCATGTAAGAGAAATTAGAGAATATAGTTCAGATGGAAAACCCTATGTCCAAGTCAGATATCTGTTGGGAGAAATTAAAAAGTAGCATAATCAAGGAAGAAAGGAAGGAAGGACTTCCCTCCTTTCCTCTCTCCTGCGTTTCAGCAACTGAATGGTATGGGCAGGTAAAGCGGGCAGTTTCTGTTACTTAGGCCTCAGAAGAGTTTACCAAATATTTGCAATTCCTAACCACAGCACCACTGGAAGAATCTGGAATTTTTTCTAGTTCTCATAGATAAAAAAGATAAAACACGATCTGTGCCTTCACAGTGTATATGTTTACATGGAAAATTATGTTAGGTCGTAGACCCTGCCATGGAGATTTGCTTGCAGCAATCTCATGGGGAGTGCTCTCAGGAACAGTACTAGTACGTGAAATGAGGGCAGCAGAATTAGGCAGAGAGAGAGAAGTCAAACCATAGTGCAGATGCAATAGAGCCTTCAGCCTATTCCACAGAATGCTCTGGAGTGGAAAAAAACTCTCGGAGTGGCCTGCAAGTGAGGAAATGAGGTCTTCGTACCCTCACAGTGGACCAGCCATTGAATGGAGCTGTCCCTGGGGAGGGTTATCCGAGCTCCGTTCAAGTCCAGGGTAGCTCCCAGAGGGAGACTGGGCTGTGGGTCCTTTGCAGCCCGCACTCCCCAGAGCCAGTGGTATGAATGCCATCATCCTGAACAAGCAATCTGTGCAGCACATGAAAGTGTACACTACAAAGTACAAAGAAACGAAAATAAGCTGTAAAACAGTAGTATAAGATCCAGAATTTAGCCCTGGTTGATGAAGTCAATTGCAAACCGAGAGCCAAGGCCAGCAGGGAGGGAGCCTCCTTCTGATCCTGCTCCTCTGTCTGAGTACCTTCGCTGAACTGAGACTACATATCTCCCACAACTTTTGTTAAAATGTAATGAGTCCCTTGAAAATCCTGAGGCAGAGGAGCTAAGACACCAATGACCACTTTGAGAACAGAATAAAGATGGGTGTACAGAGACAGACGATGCTGTGAGTGTTCTCACTGGAAAATTACAACAGAGGACTGCAGTTCACTAAAGGCATCTCAAGGGCAATGGCTACTCCAGAAGAAGATGGCAAGCTGCAAGCCCTAGGGAGAGAGATTCTAAGTCGAATTTGCTCTTCCTTCCTATTTTACTAGGCCAGCCCTGCTGCTCATGTCCTGTTTTGAATATTCTATTTCTGTTTAACTACATTCTGTGATTCTGTCCCCCGATAGCAGCTGCTTCACACTTGGCAAACTCTGTGGGCAATTCAAGGATTTGTTTACCTTTGCTCTGAAGCTCTGTGACACTTGTTCTTACATTCCGATAGAGGCAACAGAAGGAGAATAAATGCATAACACAGAGAACCAACTACCGTTACCTCAAAAATAGGCTGGCTCGATGTGTGTTTTCCCTTAACTGCAATTAAATATTTTTTATAATAGTGAATGCCAAATAAGTGCAATGGTCCAAGAGAAAATAGAGAAAACAAATGCTAACAGCCGCCATGTGGCAATCCCAGTTGTATTTGGATATAATCATTAACTTTGTTTCTCAGGAATTTACAGGGAAAAATAACGTTATTCTCTAACATTATTCAGAAACCTTGCAAATGAAGTCTCTGTCAAGTGATTTCAAAATTTGCACTCGAAAAATGTGGATAAGGATTAGGAAATTAGCAGGGTGGGATTGAGAGATATCTTTTGTTTTTCAAAACATACTGAGTCTTAGCTTTTAAAGAAAACTAGCAAGCGCAGGGTAGAATCCTTACAGTCAATAATCTGTAGTTTTTTAAAGATGGTATTTCCTTGGAGACCATGATTTTGAACTATACTATTTTTATTTTATGTATGATAGCTGAATCTTGAATCAATTTTCAATTTCCAGATGCAGAAAATCACTCATTTAGAGTACTAAAAATTCTTTTCTCTTCTTCCTACCTTTGTATCTTTTTATTTTTAAAGACCCAGCTAGATCTGCCAAGGTTCTAAATTCAAATATACCTGTGGGTAGCTGTTTGACTTTATTGATTGACATGAAATTAGGATTACTTTACATACTGTTTGCATTGGGGTTTTTTTGTTGTTGTTCCTAATAAAAGAAAATGACAAATAGTACCTTAATTGTTTCATTCAATTTACCTTTATTTTCTGTTAAGTATTTCTTTCCCAGAGAGCCAGATAGTTTTAAACAATTGTTATTTTATTTTATACACCTGACCCAAAATTAGGTGATTTTGTTCACCCTGGGAAATCCTCATTATATTCTGGATCATTTTTTTTTTTAAGATTTTTATTTATTTAACAGAGATAGAGAGAGAGCACAAGTAGGCAGAGCGGCAGACAGAGGGAGAAGGAGAAGCAGGCTCTCCGCCAAGCAGGGAGCCCGATGCCGGGCTCGATCCCAGGGCCCTGGGATCATGACCCAAGCTGAAGGCAGCCGCTTAACCGACTGAGCCACTCAGGCTCCCCTATTCTGGATCATTTTATATTTCACTTCACTTGACTTTTTTTGCCTTTTTCTCCAAGTAGATGAGAATGGTCACTCTGGTCCCATTAGGACTTTAAGAAGAGAATATATACATAACAGTTACCCTAAGATTAAATAGACACTGGTAATATAAAATTCCTCTGTCAATTATAACTTCCCCTTTGTGGTTTGTGAATTATTTTATATGTTTGAAGTACAACCCTACACCAAAGTCAGGCCTTAAAGTTCTTCCCACTTCCTCTTAAGTATGGAAATTAATCATTTGGGACTATAATTAAACATAAGATTCACAAGAAAGGAAATCTAGCACAGAGAGTTTCCTATGGACATGTTAGATAACACTTAATGAAGCATTTTATATCCTGTTAAGACTTTATGCCATGCAGTCTGTGTGTAAAATGGTTATTGAAATGGTTTTCATATTTTAAAAATTATATAATTCCTCATCTAAATAACAAAGTTGGGAGCAACACTATAAAACAGGCCACAGGCAAGTAATGTATGATATGTGTTACTCTTAGTCATTACTTTAATATTAATAACACTCATAAGGAATTAAACTATTAATTTTTCATAAGACCTAAAAAAAGTAATATTATCACAATAATTCAATCACAGAAAACACAAAGGATGCAGGATTCCAGCTGAATGCAAATAGAATTTAAGTATGTATGTTTCAGTTTAACCACACTGGTATTTGCTGTAGATGTGGCTTAGTTTTCATTTTAGCTGTGTAGAATAATTCAACCAACTTTCTTCTTTGCATATAAAGGAAATATTTTTGCTATATGTTTTTTTGTTTATCTGAGCTACAGAAACTCTTTCTACCCCCAGCCTTGAGCCCATCTTTTGAGCCATATTTTAGCCCATCCTGAAGTGAATATCATTCTTACAGAACCAAGAGTTTTGCTAATTGCAAAAAGACAACTTTCTTGTGCTTACTCTCATACAATCTGGAGAGTTTTTAATTACAGAGAGCTGCTAGCCTTACCATAGACACACCCAATCATAGCCTCTTGTAGGGATTATAACTGCATTTGAGGTACAGTGTTCTGCTTGGAAACAAACATGACTGAGTCATGATACCCAACTGTAAAAGGGAGGGTTGAAACAGCAGCACCAGAAGTCACTTGATCCCAAAGCTAATTCTTCCCACTCACCTCTTTTAACACTGGATCAATCTAGATATCTGCTGGGTGACATTCAAACACAATGTCTTTGGTCTGTTTAAATCATCTCCATGCTCCATTTACACATCCCCTAGTGTAGGGACTGCCTCCAGGAGTGTTGTGACATGGCTGAGTTCCTACCTCCTTACATCAGTACAGAATTTCCTACTGTATTAGTCAGGATGGTCTAAGCTGGGCTCTGGTAACAAATTAACCCTGAAATTTCAATGGCTGAACAATACAAAGATTTATTTCTCACTCCCGTGAAGTTATGGCCTCCATGCAGTGACTCAGTGATCCAACTATGTCTATCTCGTGGTTCTGCCTTTTCAACAACTGCAGTGGAAGATGTCATCTAAAGATCGCACAGTTGCTCTTCTGTGTTGTGACCCAGAAATGACAGGGGCACTTGTACTCTCAACCTATTGGCCAGAACTCGTTGTACAATGCTTCTAAAGCCAGGGCAGATGGGCCAGGGTGGTTGAATTCTTATTGTACTTACCACTTCCCCACTATAAAAGTAATTATGCAGAAATTTACAAAGATCAATCTCTTTTAACCCTTTAAAAGAAGAGAGGATCAGGAATACAGGCATTTCTGAAGTGATTCTTTAATTTTGTCCTGTTTTGATATTTATGAAATAAGTGTAGCTATTGGGTTATTTAGATAATATTTTCTGAAACTTCAATTAGATTTAAAATATTACAGAGCATTTTTTAAATACTTAAAAGGATTTTAAATTTACTTTTAAATTTCATTTAGAAATGTAAAGACTAATATTAATGGAGAAACTCTGATGTTACAATGCATCTTTGAACTTTTTCCTCGAGCTCTGGCTTCTCATTTTGCATTGCTAAAATGATTGTTTATCTTTATTGATGATTAGTTCATTAGTTATTAGTTAATTGTTAACATCTATATTGTATCTACCAAGTCAAGCTACAAATCACAAAGCCCTCCTGCTTCTTTGTCTCATCCTTAATATGCAAGCAATCATTAAATTCTGTCAATTCTACCTCTTCAATATCCCTCACATCCATTCATTTCTTGGCTTCTCCATTGTCACAATATCTTATTTCACATTGCTGCCATCTCTCAGCTGCATAATTGTGAAAACCTCATAACTGGCTTCCTTGAAATTCATATTACACATCTTCAATCCACTCTTTGCTATTCATCTAGGTTCCATAAATATAGCATTGTATGTGTTTGTGTATGTATAAATTCAAATGTGGTCATATCATTGTTATCACCCATTAGACAAAGTCAAACTCCTAGCCTAGCATAGCAAGACATAGTATGTCCTGCTGACCCCTCCACCAACCTTACCCACTGCAGCCACTGAGGTCAACATGTTTTTCTCTGGAGCTTTACTGGAGAGATTCACATGCATCTCCGTATGACCTCATGGCTCTCACTTCTGACTTATTTTTATCCTCCAAGACTTGGTTTAACAGCAATCTTTAAACATGGATGAGGTCTTCTTCCTTCAAGATTTCATACTTTGTGCTGGCCACATCATAGCTCTTTTTGCACAAGATGGTATTTTTTTCCATTGCTGTGGGTCTCTCCAGCTGTATCAGCATTGTTCAAGTTAAAGTCAAAAGAACACCTTCATCTGAATCACGTAAGGAGCTTGTTAAAATTATAGATCCTAAGATGCCACTCTAGATCTACTGAACCATAATCCATAGGAGTGAGGTCCAAGGCTCCATATTTAAATACATTTTCTGAGGCCTACTGATGTTGGAGATCCATTACTGCAGGCTATAGGTCCTTTTGGAGACAGACTGATTTAGTTATTTTCTCCACAGTATAGTGATGGTGATATCAGTAACTGATATTTAGTTATTTATTAAAATAAATTCTGTATTTACTGCTAGCAGAAGGATGGTGAGCAAGGAGTAGGGTCGTCCAAGATGAGGTTAGAGTCACAGGTATGGGTCAGGTTCAAGGTGGACCTTGCCAGCCATGGTAAAAGAGCTTGAATTTTCTTGTAATTGCAATGGGAAATTACAGCAGAGTTAAGCAGGGGAGGCACATGACAACATTTATATTTTTTAAGAAATCACTCTATCTGGAGTGTACAGAATGGAATTTAGAGAAGGAATAGAAGCACTGAAGAGAGGAATTAGATGAATATTTCAGTTTTTCAAACATGTGAGGATGGACTCTGGTGTTGGCAATGAAAAGGAGAGATGTGAGTAAGTTGAGGTATATTTTGAAGGTTAAATAAGCAATAATTGTTGATGGGTTACATGGGGAAAAGTGGAGCAAGGTGGAATTAGGAAGAAAGAGAGCCAAGTTCTGTGTTTAATATTTATGGCATTATTTACTGCTAGCAGAAAGCCTGAGAGAGAAACAAATCGGGAGTGGAGGAGGCCACAAGAGTTTAGTTTAGGAGATGCTAAGCTCAAGATGCCTCTGAAACATGTGAGTGGAGATCTCACGTAAGTTCTTGATTAATTCATATAATATTTAAACCACAGAGGAGGCTCACAATGACATTAACTTTAGGAGCATTTCCATTTTCTTTATTATTATTTTCTTAGCTATCAGTGACCACTTTTATAATTTGCGTAGAGAGATAACCTCTAAATTTACTGCTCTACCGTGCTGTGTCGTTCTGCTCTGAAGAAACTCAGAAGATAAAACAAATTTATTTAAATTCTAAAGTAATTTCATATTTGAACTGGAGTAAAATTATCATATATATTTAACCCCAAAACATGTCTGTGAGCAAAATATGAATAAAAGAAATTGTCTTTAGAATTCAAGACAATATGTGCATTTATTCTCACTTTATTATTCAATAATTCTCATGTCTCTTCTTGCTGTTTTACACACTCTAAATTGACTGCAAATTTGCAATGACAGCTGTTTTACATAGAGAATAAATCAGGAACTGAGTTCAAAAAGCATTTACTGAGCATAATCTTGATGGTTAGTAATAATAATAGTAATAGTAGTAGATAATTTCTACTAAGGGGTTATGAAGGTATAGACACCAGTGTTTTTTCACATAATTTTTAGTTTGAATCTCATAAAAAGTCTAAGACGTTATTTCTATTATAATCCCTATTTTACAAGTGAAACAGGCTGTGGAGCAATTAAATAACTTTACTTAAATCACAGGAAGTAGCAAAGAAAGGACTCAAGTACGGTTCATCTGACCCCAAAATTTCTGCTATTAACCACGAAGTTAGGTTTCCTAAAAACTATGATGCATATGAAAGAATATAGTACATTTAAATTGTTTATAATTCACAAAACAGATGATCATAGGAGAAAAGAGGAAGAAATAAAACAAGACGAAACCAGAGAGGGAGACAACCCATAAGAGACTCCTTTTTTTTTTTTTAAGATTTTATTTATTTATTTGTCAGAGAGAGAGAGAGGGAATGAGCACAAACAGGGAGAACAGCAGGCAGAAGAAGCAGACTCCCTGCTGAGCAAGGAGCCAGATGCAGGACTCGATCCCAGAACCCTGGGATTATGACCAGAGCTGAAGGCAGACGTTTAACCGACTGAGCCACCCAGGCATCCCTAAGAGACTCTTAATCATAGGAAACAAACTAGGGGTTGCTGGAGGGGAGGGGACTGAAGGGATGGGGAAACTAAATGATGGACATTAAGGAGGGCATGTGATATAATGAACACTGGGTATTATATAAGACTGATGAATTACTGACCTATTTCTGAAACCAATAATACATTATGTTAATTTTTAAAAATTAAAAAAATAAACATAAAAAATAATTTTTTTATAATCCAGTCAAAGGAGGAGAACATGAGAGAAGGGATGAAATGTGTTGAGTGTCTACCCTTACTCTGTCATGTCTAAGGCACAGAAGAAGCCTTTCTTCCTAGTGAAACCACCTTCTTTCTCTCCTTTCCTCCACATACAAGCATATCATTAGGGAGCTAGATTGAGTAGCCTCTAGAATGCTATGGAGGCCATAGTTTACAGAGATGAGGTTTGAACCACAGATGAGGCTGGTTTCTGATCTCAGGCTGGACACTGATGGAACAACCAAGAAATATAGATATATATATACATTAAGTGGATATAGACAAGGAATTAATTAAGAGAAGATAAGATATATATAAGAAATAAGATATATATATATATATATATATCTTCCTCAGAGACTTCAATAACATCCTTAATAGAACCCGATTCCATTATCCCTAACACACTTAATCTGTTAGGACTTTGAATACAGTTTATCCTTTGCTTCACAGAGCTTATTTGGTTTGGTAATATAATTCTGCCTTCTATACTGGGAGGCTCACAATTTGGAACTTTAATAAGCCAGAATTTAAATTTGCCAGCTCTGCAAGATTCTTATACACTCAAAACCTACCTTCCCCTAAATGAACTCTATGTGTGCTAGGGGCTGTTATAAGTATTCTGTAGAGTTAAGAGAATAGCCTATGGTTTGAATCCTGGTATACTCTATACTAAGTGCATAATCTTGAGCAAGTCACTCAACTTTTCATTTTTTTTTTTACTCAAATTTTCTATGCCTCAGTTACCATAGATATAAAATGAAAGTGATAATAAGATAAGATCATGGTAAGGGTTGGATGATGTATACACTGGAGTGCTTATACCAGAAAATACTGACACGCAGAAAATATTCTAGATGCTAGATCATATTTCCTATCTCACTTTGCACAAAACCTTTTACCTGTAATTACTAACCTACTAGAGCTTCTCTTTTTAAAAAAAAAATTATTTATTTGAGAGAGAGAGAGAGCACAGAAGGAGAGTGAGAGGGAGAAGCAGACTCCTTGCTGAGCGGAGCCTGATGTGGGACTCGATCCCAGGACCCTGAGATCATGACCCGAGCCAAAGGCAGATGCTTAACTGACTGAGCCACCCAGGAACCCTAGAGATTCTCTTAATTAATTCCTTGTCTATATCCACTTAATGTTTCCTATGTCACTGAAATATTCAATGCAATCCAAAAAGAGAATATCTATTTTTTCATTATACTAAGTCTTTGCATCTCATTTTGATCCATATTTGTATACATTTTTTATATTATATAAAGATTATCCACCTCTATTTCCCATGGCTTCTATGATTCCAACTCTGCATGGCCAACAGCATTTCCAAAATGTCCCTTTTTCATTTTATCCTCATAAACATCTTTCAAGATACGTTTTATTATCCTCATTTTACAAGGAAGGTAAATACATACCCAAGGCTGTGTATTAAAAAGAGTCATCACCAGGATTCAGATTAAAATAATGCTCTTCCCCAAGTTACTCAGAAAAAATGAACTAGAAATATTAGTTATGTGTTAATTTAAGGGGTGCTTGCCTTGAGTACAAATGTGACGCTAAAACAGAAGCTCAGTGAAGGTACAATTGTATATGGAAGGCTTCAACAGGAAAATGAGACCTGAGTTTGTCCTAAGGGGAAGTTTGATTAGAAGGCAGGTTAAAGGCAGCTTTACCTGAGCAAGTACATGGAGCCAGAAGATAAAAAGTGGCAAATGCAGGGCACCCTGAAGAGTACTCACTTGAGCAAAAGTTGACTACTGGGAAATAGAAGAAGTTAGGGTTAAATCAAAAATGGGCCAGTATCTAGATGTCCATCAACAGATGAATGGATAAAGAAGGTGTGGCGTATATATACAATGGAATATTATGCTGCCATCAAAAAATTGAAATCTTGCCATTTGCAATGACGTGGCTGGAACTAGAGGGTATTATACTAAGCAAGATAAGTCAATCAGAGAAAGACAAGTATCATATGATCTCACTGATATGAGGAATTTGAGAAACAAGACAGAGAATCATAGGGGAAGGGAGGGAAAAATGAAACAAGACAAAACCGGAGAGGGAAACAAACCATAAGAGACTCTTAATCTCAGGAAACAAACTGAGGGTGGCTGGAGTAGAGGAGGGTGGGAGGGATGGGGTGGCTGGGTGATAGACATTGGGGAGGGTATGTGCTATGGTGAGTGCTGTGAATTGTGTAAGACTGATAAATCACAGACCTGTACCCCTGAAACAAATAATACATTATATGTTAATTTTAAAAAAATTAAAAAAAAAAAGAAAAAAAATGGGCCAGTATGCAGAGGGCTATAAAAACTAAGTGAAGAATTTTGAAATTAGTAAAATACAAATTTTTCTTTTTGATCCTTTTTAACATTTTCTCCCCACTACTGGTATAAGGCTTACTCTGCTTGACTTCATTACACTTCTCATGTATCCCTCAAATTTCAGCAGAGATGTTTTCTCCTCTTGGACATCTTCTCCAGGGAAAGTGAAGAACCTCCTCCCATAGATCTTAGCCGGAAGAATGTCACACTTCTCCCATTAATCCATGATTTCTCACCTATTTGTGTCCCTCACTGAATGTGGAAGACCTGGAAGACAGGAAATGTCTTACATGTGTTTTTGAATCCCCAGCATTCATCTTAATGTCTAGCACACAGCAGGCACGTAATAGACAGTTGTTGCTCAAATAAATTAATAAATGAATGATTCTGAAGAAGAGAAATGACAATGAAAATGATGTCTAATAAAAAAAAACATGCAGAGTGGGCTGAAGTAGGAGACTCTAAAAGGCAAATTGTTTATATTACAAAATGCATTAGAAGTATGATTTGGATAATATATAGAAAGTGCTCTATATTACATGCTTTTGCTGTATTGCTATAATCATACAAGAATTTAATCTTGTGACCCTGATTCTCCAATGTGAGCCTATCAAAATCAATAATATGAAAAAATCACAGGAGTTTAAATAGATTTGACAAATGAGGCAAATATTATTTCATGTGAATCAAAAGTTATGAGGCAAAAATTCTTCAGCATTTTTTTCTAATGAGACTCATATTCCTGTGATTCAACAGGAGGTTTCAGAAAATGATTGTTAATCTAAACTATTCATAACTTTTGTATTTCTTTTTGGTAGGCACAGTCTAGAGCAATAATTTTAATTTACCATGGAAAAGTCCATTATATTTATAATCTATAAATAAAAATTTTATAACATTATAAGACTGCAGTTTCCTGTATCCATTCATTTTATCCTTTCTTGCTTAACCTACATTGTACCAAGACAATATAGCAGTTTTTGGGGAGGAAAAAGAAAAAAGAATAAATTTCCATAGCTTTATTTCTATGTGTGGCCTTAAGCAATGGAAGATTCTGAATGTGCAAAACAATTAAAATTCTTCATTACATCAAATGAATTGGCCTAAATGAAATTTTTTCCATCATACCTGGTGAAATCATTGCATCTCCCTTCCTAAAGAATGATCCAGTTATTAAGAATAGATTGAATGTGGATTCATGTTAAATTATACATTAATATTAAAATATATTTCCTTTTAAAAATTGTACATTTATTAAATCATTTTATAAGGGAAAAAAGGATAATTTAATTGATTTCCACCATTGCTCAATGAATACCACCAGCTGCAAGCAAAATCCATTAGAAGAACATCTCTACCAGAATGAAACACAAATCCAATGAACACTTATATGCAACATTTGGAAATTCAAGCTTCAGGCTGATGAAAGTGATTCAGATGACTGCCTCTCATTAAATGTTGAGAACAAAACAGAGCTGATATGCCACTCTAAATAAGCAACTGTTTCAACTACTATAAAGAGTAGTAGAGTGAGTGTCTTAAACATTTCTTCTTTTATAAATGAATTAAGCTAATAGTCAAAGGCATCACTCAACTATGAATGCATAAATTAATATATATCATGTATTCCAAAATAGAAGAAAAATAAGGAGAAGTCATGTTGCTAAAAATAGAACAAATGAATGCCATATTTTTGTTCACTGTATCACTCCCAAGCAATAAATAAATCTAAATTTATTTTTGTTATATCAAAATGGTATAATATTTAAGAAAAAGATTGCCATTTTTTAAATTGTGTGTCTATTGCATTGGTGGAAGTTATTCACATCTTAAAGAATAACACTTTAATTCATTTTCCATTTTGAACATTTAACCAAAAAAGTCCTCTGTTATCTTTTAGGTCATTTCAATATTATTGAACTCAATTAGTCTGGAGAGGAAAGATGGATGAAAATTGGTTAGCTCATATATAAAGAGTGGTCAAAGAATGACTTGATGCCAGAGATAGTTTATAGCACTATAACTATAGTTTTTCAAATAATGTATTTTTAAGATTTATTTATTTATTTGAAGAGAGAGAGTGGGAACCTGTGTGTGAGTGGGGAGAGAATCTTCAAGCAGATTCCCTCCTGAACACAGAGCCAACGCAGGGCTCAATCTCATGACCCATGAGATCATGACCTGAGCTGAAACCAAGAGCCCAGCACTTAACCAACTGAGCCACCCAAGGTGCCCCTCAAATAATGTGTTTTCTTCTCTGTCAACAAAGAGAATTAGAGAAGATAGTTCTCCCTAAAAGAACACAGGGAAAGAGAAAGGTGTAGGAGTGTTTTGACAGCTGTGACCACTAAAGGGAGTGCTAAGATGAACAATGGGAATGAAGAAAGCAGAGAAGTAATGATGTAAGTAAATATCACTCAAGAAAGGAGAAATATCAAGCAAAGTGCTCAGAAAGTTTGCTCTTCACCTCCTGGGATTCTACCATTCTATATATGGGATTACAACCATACCATCTAATATAGCCAAAGGTTTTACAATTCTTTCCATCCTGGGGATTTACCCTTCCCTTTTTTTTTTTTAATTAATATTCACTAGAGTAGTTCTTGCCAGTGACCCAAGCTCTCCCTGCTCCAGCAATATATGCTCTTCTCTTGCCCCTTCATGTCTATGGGCAGTAATGCTCCCACTGTGGCCAGTCCCTGATACTTCAATAGAATTGATCATTCATTTAACCCCATCTACACCACAGTGATTGTTTTGTTCATTAACTTCTCCTTAGTTAAACCTACCAAATATGCCTTCTCTTTGCTGCCAGGACCCCGATACAGCCCAGAGATAGTTCTACATTGCACATCACATGCCTCTCCCATGTAAGATCTGGGGCAGTCAGAGAACTGGTTGCTCTGGAAGGGTAGAGCTACAAACAACAGGTCTATAAACATCATCTCACCTTCTACTGACCAGGATGCATGTATCTGAGAAATTTGTCAGAATGATTGCAAATACCCCCAACACCTGTAAGGGATAAGTATAAGGGATGGTGTATAAGAGGGAATAAATAATAAGTGGTCTGGTGTTGCTAGATTCCAGGGATTAGGCAAAATGAGTTTAGGGCCTCAAGGGCTGGACAGTTAGGTTGGACCCATTGGGAAGGGCTTTGAGTACCATGATTAAGAGTCTGGAATATTCTGACAAGTGAAAACATTTCCAGATTGCCAAGCATAATAACTGCCTCATAATGACTGGGTACCACCATCTGTGAAATTCAATACTAAAAAAAAAAAAAAAAAAAAAAAGTAAAGAATTTCCTTGAATTATTTCAAATAAAATCAAGTGAATTAAAAATATGGATAGAAATGTGTGTTGTTTTTTTCTTTAAAGGAGGCCATATTATTGTCTATTTCAGATAAAAACTGTTATCTGATTATATATGGTTACTCACCCGCTGTTAGTTTGTATCCATTCCTCAGAAGCCCTGAAATATGCTGAACAAAATGAGAAACAAAATAGCCCTTGTAGATGTACATCAGTGAGTTGTTTAGTCTTTTCATTTCTCATGTTCCAGAGGGCAGGTTAAATTGCAAATGTGTTCTTTCTAGGAATGTAAATGTGATCAATTACAGGGCTTTTCCCCTCTCTGTTTTGGCACACAGGCTGTTCCACTTTCTCTTGCTTCTTACTAAACATGATAAATAGGAATATTCAGAATTCACCACAAGGAGAAGGGGTCAAAATAACAAAGAAATTGACAAATCAAAAAAAAAGTGACTTGAATATCAATTTTACTGGAATAATGTTTTACAAGATGATTTTTAGTTTTCCTTGTTTCTTTTAGTCTTTTTCTTTCATTGTTACTTCAGCAAGCTTGGGCCTTAAGAAGCATCAGGATGGACAGACAGGCACAGGAGACACCCAAAGGCCAAGGAGCTGCCCAGAGGGAAGGTATGAAGGGAAGGGCATCATATGCAATAGAAAATAAAAACAGGGAGTTCGGTCAGATCTCATAGACTTTAGAGAGAGCTGACATCAAGAACTTGGCAGAAATTCAGTGCAGGGACAAAATTTCACTTGGGGAAGAGTCGAAGGTGGAGAGGTAATTGGGAGCCGGACAGGAAAGGTCTTACACATATAATGAAGAGAGTCTGTCCTTATCTTGACCTCTGAGATGTATGTATCTTCTCTTCTATCACCTCCATCTAAGTCATGATCAGTCCTCATCCACAATAGCTTCCTAAAGGACTATATTGCTTTCATTTTTGCCCAATCCAAAGGCCCCAACTCTAATCCATTCTTCACAGGGTAGATAGAGGGCAAATCTTGTCACTCTCCTGATAAGCGTCCTTCAAAGGCTTCCCAGTGCCCTACAAATGAAGTCCAAATTCCTTACTACTTGGCCCGAAAATCTGCACACTGTGGCTACCACTCTCCTTCTTGCTTACACAATGGCCTCTAATTCCTCCAATGTGTCAAGTTGTTTCCTATTTCAGAGCATCTGCCTCAAAAATGCTCTCTGCTAAAATGTCTTTCTATCCTCTATTCCACCACAAGATGTCCAGGTCCCCCTTTACTCGTTGGGTTTCTGCCAACATAACATCTCCTCAAGACCTTTCCTGGTTGTTCCATCTAAAATAGCCACTGTCTAAACTTTCTTTCTACAATATTATCTTATTTGTTCCCTTCATATGTTTTAACACAATTCAAACTGTCTATTGTGTTAGACAAAATTCATCTGTCTCCTTGTGTTAGTTTTCTATTGCTGCGGAACAAACTTAGCAGCTAAAAACAACACACATTTGCTATCTCATAGTTTCCTGGGGTTAGGAGTCCAGGCAGGCTTAGTGCTCTCTTCTGCTAGGCTGCAATTAAGGATGTCAGCTGCGACTGGGGTCACATCTGGAGGCCTGACTTGGTTTCACTCTTGAGCTCACTTAGGCTATTGGCAAAATTCATTTCCTTGAGACTGAAGGTCTCAACTTCTTGCTGTCACCTAGAGACTGTTCCTTGCCATATGAGCCTTCTAACATGGCCCCTTATTTCAAATCCAGCAAGGGAGGAAGTCTCTAGAATAAGTCTGCTAGCAAGATGGAGTTTTATATATCATGATCATGGGGGTACCATCCTATCACCTTTTCATATTCCATTGCTTAGAAGCAAGTCACAGGCCCTACTTACACTTAAGTGGAGGTGATTATCCAAAGATATGAACACCAGGAGGTGGGAATAATGAGGGCCATCTTAAAGTCTGTCTTCCATAGTCTGCCCTTTGGCCCCCAATGATTTACATCCCTTCCACATGCAAAATACATTCATCTCCCTCCCAAGTTTCCAATTATAGCATCTTATTGTGGCATCCTAACATAACATCAGATCAAAGGCCAATATCACCTCATCTAAATCTTGTCCAAGCCACTGAACCAGGTTCTTATGTTATCTCATTAATCCATTTTAAAAACATTTATATGGATCTATTACAATGCTAAAAATTGTGGTATCAGAGATATAATAATAAACAAAATACAATCCCTGCCTTGAAAAAATTTACAGTCTAGATGATAAATGCTAAAATGAATAAACAGAAGGTTAATGAAAATACATGGTGGGGGGGCACCTGGGTGGCTCAGTCGGTTAATCGTCTGCCTTCAGCTCAGGTCATGATCCCAGGTCCTGGGATCAAGCCCCACTTCGGGCTCCCTGCTCAGCGGGAAGCCTGCTTCTCCCTCTCTCACTCCCCCTGCTTGTGGTCCCTCTCTCTCTGTGTCTCTCTCTGTCAAATAAATAAATAAAATCTTTTAAAAAAAAAAGAAAATACATGGTAAAAATAGCTACTTTTGCATGAAGGGATATGAGAGAATTGTTGAAGGAGCAAATGACCTCTAAATGTAGTCTTGTAGATTACATAAGAGTTACATAACAGTTAACTCAACAACTGCTCCCTGGATTATGCTGGAAAGAGGAAGAAAAGATGATGTTCCAGGAAGAGAAGAAAAATGCATGCTAAAATCCCAGCAGTGAAAGAGAGCATGGCACATTCAAGAAACTAAAAGAAAGGCTAGAGTATAGTTAGGTGAGGAAAAATGCCAAAAAGTAAGACCGGACATTTGATAAAAGAGGACCAGATCATTACATGAAATTTGTACTTTACTTTGAGCACAGTGGAGAGCCACTAAAGAGTTTCAAATAAGGAGATAAAAAAAACAAATTTATGCTTTAGAAAAATCACTCTGACTTCAGTGTGGAAAATCAATTGGAATGCGAAAGGTGTAAAGACAGACTAGCTAGGAGAAAGCTGTTGCTGGAATTTGTAAGTATAACATGGAGGCTGGAAAGGTAGAGGCAAAGAGCACAGAGGAGGGAGGTAAGCAACACTGGGGGTGGAGAAGTAAATGGATAGGAGGGGTTAGGAATCATTTGCATGTTGAGGAGGGGCGTAAAACAGAGGAGATATGGATGAGTTCCAGGTATCTGTTTTTGAAAAGTGGGTGGATGGTAATACCATTTGCTGAGGTAACAAAAAAAAGCAAGAGAAGAGGTTGGGGGCTGGATTGGATGGAGGTGAGCCAAGACAGAATATTTTGGTTTTGAGTTGTCTCTGGGAATTCCAAGCAGAGAGGACTTGAAGGCAGCTGGATGTACCTGGCTCTAGAGCTCAAGAGAAAGATTTGATCCAAGCTTTCTGTTATCTCCCTAGATGAGGGAAAAGATTGGCCACAGAGTCTAAGGACAAATAAATGACTGGTAATGGAAAAGTGAGAGATGAATGCTGCCCGCCACATAATTCAGGAGGACTCAGAGACAAGAAAACCAGCAAATAGTTTCCAAAATATTTCTCCCAGCTTTTCTCATCTAATCCTCCACATTACAGTACATAGAACATCAGTTAAGACTTCTAGTCAGACATGGAAAATTGTGTTTATCTCTGCTCCCAATGGAAATAATATTAAAATGTAAATGCAATTTAAAAAAGTATAAATCCTAAAAACAAAGAGAAAATGAGCAGGGATGAGAGTAAGTGAGAAGATGTCAGTAAATGTTAACATTTGGAAAGCAAATAGTGGGGTGGCAACTCACATAGTAAGTAAAGAGAAGTTGAAACCTAGGAATTCACAGTCGGAGCCAATGCTAAAAAGCGGGCTTTTCTCTACAGATCACTGGAGATTTGGAACTTGAGACACTGGGCATAGTGAGGTATAGAGCTGGAAATTAGTTGAAAAATCTGTATATGGAGTAATCAAACAGCCTTCCTCCCGTTCCCCCATCTTCATCCTGCAAAGCCATGTAAATGGTTCTTTCTAACTTCTCCAGAAAACCAGATGTTTAGTCCCTGAGAAACTGATCCCTAGGGACTCTGGACTGGAGGGACCAAGAACAACAGAATATGATGGTGCTGAAGTGAAAAAGGAGGATTAAGTGCAAAGAGATTTCTGAACAGTAATTTGTTATAAACTTTCCAGCATTATTTCATTTTAAAGTAACATAGACTCAATAAAATAGATTCAATTCAATAAAAATTTAAATTTGCCTAATAAAAGACTATCAAATCATTCAGGAAATCTTCCTCTGGTGTTGTTTTATTTATTTATTTTTTGAAGGAAGAAATATGCAAAACTATTCAGGTTTTGAGATACCAGTATACCTTGGGGCAGTGTTCTTCACTTTGCTAGTGATGTAAGGGAAAGAAAACAAGACATCAAGGTTGGAATCAGCATCTCTACAACAAGGCCTCTTGCCTGATTCTTTTAGGACCATCAGTGACAACAAAAAGATCAGCAGGGACTTGAGTCCCTAGAAAATTTGGATGGATCTTCCTGAATTCCTTAGCTTTCCAGTAGAGGATTCTCCCAGTGAAAGGACACCTGGGCAGTTCCTCAAATCTGAAGATGTTGGCTGAGAAGATAAGCAGAAGATGAACCAATCCTGCTCTTCCATAAAGGCTGTGATTATCCTTCCTCAAGTGAGTCTCTGCTGCATCACCTCTCCTGGGCTCTCTACTGCAAGATATGGAGAGTTCTCCTCCATTGCCTAGTGATTCCAAAGCCTGGCACACCCCTATTTTCCCAACACTATCTCAGAGACTCAAAGTATGAAAAACGCCTCTTTGCCTTTACTCTACTACGTGGAATCTGGGTGACCCTACTAACCTATCCAAATCCAACTGTTCACCCCATTGCTTTTCCTCTCTTAACCCAAATAGCAACTCTGAGACAATGAAATTCTTCTCTAATATCATGAGACAGAGTTGAACATCTGCTGTTAGCTCTGTGACCTTGAACAATTCAACTACTGTTCGTGTATGTTCCTGTTCTACCTCACAGACTTGAAAGAGAAGTCACATTTTTCATAGTGCAGAATTCTAACTCCCGTCCTTGGATGAAGTTCTTTCTTTTTGTTTAAATACTTGTTGTTGTTGTTATTGTTGTTTTTGATCACCTCCCAATTATTTCTTCATCTCTCCTCTTAGAATTTTCTTTTGTTCCATTGTTTTCCTTTACCTCAATTGATACTAGTCTCAGTTCATTTTAGCTTCTTTCTTATTCCTAATCACATGCTTCTGAAATTATATGCTCATGAAAACACATATACACAGGAGTGCTCATTCCCGGATGGCAGTTTCACTGTTACCATAGAGACATATCAGTTTCCTATCAAGTGAGGGAGATGAATCATGACTCATGAATATTTATTTCATTTTATATTTGATTATTCCATTTTTAACATCTGCAGCAAAAACGGATATTTTGTTTTCAATATCTTTTCAGTTCAACTTTTTCCTTTTAAAGATAGTACTTCATTCTCAGTCAAAAAAAATGTAATGAAACTGTCTAATGCTATTTGGGCCATTATCTTATAAGTTAGTTTCTAAATAAGTTGATAAAGAATTAATACGCATAAATTTTGATGTACCACTGGGTATTGCTCTACATTTTATATTTGTTAACCAGTATGCTCACCTGCAGAATTATACATAATTATTAAGGGCTCTTCTAATTAATCACAAGGCATGTGTGCCTGTTACTTACCTAATGTAATTCCTGTGATTTATGTGGATGAAGAAACGTAGAAAATATCACTAAATCAGAATATTTGAGTAACATCCACCAAGTCTTGGAGGGATTCAGTTCCCCCTCAGTTTTTACATTCCTTTATATTTCTGGATCACTTTTCAGTTTTCCAAGCACTTTCACATATGTGACAGGATATGAGCATTCAACCTGATTTATTATAGAAACAACAGTTTTGCTCATCTTTCTTTTCTGCGATGCATTAGAAAGATAGTATGTATTTATTTCTCCACACTTCCTAAGAGTGTTTGAAGTTTGAGATTTCCTTGACTTCAAAGAAATGAAACTAGTTTTTTGTTTGATACTAATTCTAAGTCTGAGTTTAATGGACCATCTAAGTCTTTATGAAAACAAATGAAAATAGAGGGTTTTGGTGGGAAGGAGGATTCATGTGATAAAATAGAGAGTCTAGCGAGGGAATTAGGAGGAACAAGTTACTTTGATGATCAGATGGGGCCCTGGGAACCTGATGAGAAAGAAATGCCTTGGCCCAAGAAAAAACAAGTAAATGGACTCAGATAAGGACCACAGAAAAGGTACTATTTAAGTGTAGAGGGATTTATCGATGACTACCAGGAAGGATGACTTTACAGGACTCTTAGAACATCTCCAAACCCATACCTCAGAACATCCATAAACCCAAAGAGGGGCACCTGGGACATGTGGAAGAATGATAGTGAGTAAATCCCTTACCAGTACTTTGGGGGCTAAACTGGATAAGCTTTAGTCCTGTGTGCTGGGATAGATACCCTAAGCTTGAAACACTGTGTTGACATTTATTATCTCACTGAGTTTCACAAGAGTACAGCTAACTGTGTTGTGCAGGCCTTTGATATCCCCCTTTCTATAGATGAAGATGAAGTCACATGACAACATGGTTGGGTATATATGAGTCAACTAAATTCTACCTCACATGGACTTTTCCTGACTATTCTTTATATAATATTTTTTCACACTTAAATTTACTTACTGAAAATATATATTGGCTCAGATAACTGAAAAATCTAGAGGATATAATTTCTTCAGGCACAGACTGATCAAGAGTTCCCAATAACATTGCAAAGACTTGGTCTCTCTTTGTCTCTTGGTTTTGCACTACTCTGAGCTGGCATCATTCCTGGGTCCCACATGTTTGTCAGTCAGTTAAAGTTTTGTCAGAAATAGAATATATGTGTTTTTCAATAGTTCAAACAAAAGTCCTAGTCCTTTTGGATTACCTATTTTTCTTGAACCAATTACTATTATGTGATTTTTTTTTAATTGGCCAGAGTTGACATATATACTTGGTCCTGGAACATGGTGATGGAGGCAACCCTTCAGAAGCTCATGGACTCAGAGCAAGGAAGAGTTTGGTCCCCTAGAATAAAATTAAGATACTTATATCAAAAGATAAAACCAGTAGAGAATTCTGGGTTGCTGGTAACAGTGAATGTATCATAATTTTTGGATCTGCTGGGACTCCAAAGCAATTAGATAGCAAAGTCAAAAACCTTCGGATGATAGTTACAAGAAAACCTAAGTGACAAGATATTCCTTCTCAAAATACAAGTAGTTGGAGACAAACAATCAAAAGCCATAGACTAGCATGATATTAGTCTTACAGGAGGAAGTTGAGGATGAACAAAAGGATGTCTGATGGATCTGAGAACAAGAGAACCCCAAAATAGCCACTAGCTTTGGAAAGCAACAAAGGAAAATTTGAGAACAACAATAGAAACTGACAAAGTTTTCCCACTCTAATTATGGTTTAGTGCGAGGAAAAGCTGAAGAAACTGAAATAGTCTAGCATATATGAACCAGGGCTTTCTCCCAGGGCAGGTCTAGGTGAGAAACTGTTAGGAGTAAAATCAAAATTAAGCAGTAGAGGAGGAGTCACAGTCTCATATAGCTTAATCTCAGAAATGATACCCCCAAATTTTGCTATATTCTATTCATTGGAAGTAAGTCACTAGTCCAGCCTCAAGGGGTGGGGATTACAGAAGAGTGTGAATACCTTGAGGTACCTTCCACTGGAAGCTATTTTATTAGCTGTCAACTACAGAGTTCATTCTAAAATGTGACAAGAAAGATTTCACAAGGGGCGCCTGGGTGGCTCAGTTGGTTAAGCGTCTGCCTTTGGCTCAGGTCATGATCCTAGGGTCCTGGGATCCGGCCCCACATTTGCTTCTCCCTTTGCCTCTGCCTGCCACTCCCCCTGCTTGTGCTCTCTCTTGCTATCTCTCTCTCTGTGTCAAATAAATAAACAAAATCTTAGAAAAAAAAGAAAGATTTCATAAAAGATCTCAGCATCAACTATATCTTGAAATATGGACAGGTATTCATCAGGCAGACTAAAATGTAAAATGCAAAGGGCAATCTAGACAGAGACTATACATAAACAGAGATAAACACTCTTGAAAACATTTCTTCCCATCTGGAAAAAACAGGACTACAAAGTACAGAAACCAAGGAGTGCATTTGAAAGATGGGCTGGAGATATAAGGTAAAGTCAAATTATAGAAGGCTTGATGTACCACATTCTAACCCTTATGCTTGGATGCATTGAATTGCCAGCATTTTCACAAAATTGATCCATATTGTCAAGTGTATTTTCAGGATGGCAATGTAAGGCATTTTTCTAGCTTTGCTGCTTCCTGTCCCCATTTGCAAGAACGTTTCCAAGAACATGGCCACACCAGAAGCATTGCAGCTTTTGGTCACCCCTCCCCTTCAGGTTTGACATATTTCATGTTAAACCAGTCTGTTGTAAACAAAGACAGAGTCCCTAATTATAATGGCAAGGTCAAATATGTTTAATTTTAATCAATAAGGAACTATTTCAGGCTCAAATCATGGAATGACAAGTAGTATCCATTGCTATTGGATTCCTTTCCCCATATTTGGAGTAAAATAATACTTGTAAAATATAATTTGCAATAAATAAGCATATTTCTAAAATGATTTTTCAAAGAAACAGAAGAGAAACAGAGAAACAAGGCTTTTTAGGATCACAAACTATCTGAGAACAACAGACTGAGAATCCATGATATAAATGAACATGTGCATTGCACAACTGTAAAGGGAAGAAACTCTCAACAGCAATTTACAAAGGAATTTCACATGTAACATTTGCTTTATGTCAAGAATCTAAGCCTATGTTAATAGAGTTTAATATCTGACGTTAATATTTTCCTCACATATACTCCCATAGCATTGTGCTTTTAACTGTGCTAAAACATTAGTACAGTCTACCTTATTAGAGTTGTTAATTAATATGCCTGTCTCTCCCACTAGATAATGAGCCTTGAAGTGAAGAGATCTTGTCTTATTTGACTTCAAATCTCTGTCTGAGCTCTACGCTTAACACAGAGAAGGCTCTCAGTGAGTGATGAGGACTTAGAGGGAATTTAAATAGAGACTCTTAAAATATAGATTATAAGAAGGTAATCCAGGGAGAATTGCTCATGTTATCAACATGCTATCACATAATGAAACATTAGTTCTCAAACTTTAGTCAACCAAACCACCTAAGAGTACAGAAGTAAAAATACTGAGTGATTATACATTTTGACTGTGAGGAAATTATTTTTAACAAATTCATTATTTGTTCACTAATTTTAGACATTGATAAACTTAAATGCCCTAAATGTGGTAGTGATGGAGCATCTGTTTTATATTAAGAACATAAGAATCATATTTCTGATTACTGATTAATGATCACTGTTAATTAACACCTATTATTTGCTGAACACTATGCTAGGTAATTAGTGTGACTTCTGACACCAACTACCCAGAGTTAGGTCCAACTTTATAGGTTGAGGGGACAGTCTTACACAACACTACCTTTGCTTCAGACATCAGCACAAGTTTGGAGGTCCCCAGATGGTTACAGGGGTCCTCAGAGGTCTGACCAGATGCCTACAGATTCAGGTGTTTCAGGTTCAATAATCTGCTAAAACAACTCACAGAACTATAGAAGGCACTCTGCTTACAATTACAGTTTTATTGTAGTGAAAGGATAAAAGGTAAATCAAAAGGAGCAAAGGGAGAGACACATAGGGAGAAGTCGAGAAGGGTCCTAAATGTAAAGCTTCCATTGTCTTCTCTTCTTTGAGTCAGGACACATCACCCTCCAGGTACATCATTGTATGATAATACACCAAAAGCACTATACAGTGCAATAGAAAGCACAGAGAAGCTCACCCAAGCCCAGAATCCAGAGCCTTTGTTGGGGTTTCATTATGTTAGCATGACTGGTTAAATCATTGGCCATGAGGTTGAATTCAGTCTTCAGCCTGTCTGGCCTCTTTGGGGGTCAGGCTAACATCATACGGCTCAAAGCATCAACCCTTTAATCACAGGGTTAGTCTATCTGGTATGACCAGCCCCCATCCTGAGTAATCTTATTAAGTTAAAATATCTAGAAGCCTACCATCTTGTTAGCATAAAATATTGGGGCCTACCATGAATAAGAAATACTCCAATCACTAGAAAAATTTCAAGGATTTAGAGGCTACCTCCCTGAAACCAGGGATGAAGGCCAGTTAAATTCTTTATTACATAGAAGTGATTTTCATGTATTATATAATATAATTCCTCTAATTCATAGATCCATCTGTTGAGGGAGGTGGTATTATTCTAGACATGAAGAAATACAAGTCTGGAAAACTTAAATAACTTTTCCAAGGCCTATCTAGCTAATGAGTGGCAAAGCCAGGATTTGAAGACAAAGATGTCTTCCTTTTTCAACTCCTATTCCCAAATTGGCCTAATCTTCTACCTGATTATGCCTCAAGTTCAATATTTATTACTAACATTAGAACAATTTTTTCAATTCCTATATTACAGTGACATGATCATAGTTTCAAGGGAAGAAAGAGCATTTTATATGAAAGATATTTAGCATGCTCAGCAATTATCTTCAAAGTCAGAGGAGGCAAAGAAATGTTAAGGACAGAAGTAGACTTGAGTTCAGGGGCACCTGGGTGGCTCAGTTGGTTAAGCGTCTGCCTTTGGCTCAGGTCATGATCCCAGAGTCCTGGAATAGAGTCCTGCATCAGGCTCCTTGCTCAGCAGGGAGCCTGTTTCTCCCTCTGCCTGCTTCTCCCCCTGCTTGTGCTCTCTTTCTCTAACAAATGGATAAATAAAATCTTAAAAAAAAAAGTAGACTTGAGCTCCAATTCCTGCCAATTTATAATGAGACCCTGAATCTGTGACTTCAGTAAAAGCATTCATAATCCCTGGGCATCAGTGTATACATATATCTATGAAGACTCTCCTATATTCTAAGATTATTATGAAATTCACATAACAATTATGAAAGCAGTGGTCATATTTTTTTCAAATTCCTTTATGTTCCTTTGTTTTTCTATGACATTTTACACCTTGTAACATTTCATATCATTTAAATATGTAAGTTCAATAATTACACCAGATTGCAAACTCTACAAATAGCAAACAATCAGTTTTTTAATGATATATCCCAAATTTCTAGATTAGCTTTTCATAATAGAAACTCAATTTTTTGAACACTTATGAACACTGTATAAACAGTGCATAGACAGAACTTTAATTTATTCCAATCAATGACCCCACTAAGGAAAACTACAAATACTGGAGGAAAAAAAAAACCCTTTTAATATATGCATTCTCATAGGTAATATAAGAAAATACCAAAAACTTACTGGACCAAGAATCAAGAGACAAGGAAGGTCAAAGAGGCCCTGTATTTTAGGTTTTGTACTCTCAAGGGCATTAGCTGATTGTAGAAGGTGCTGCAGAGTGGCAGAGAGGCTGTGGACTACTTTTAACAGACTTGTGGTACTAGTGAATTAAAGACTAGAGGCCAGGAACCTCTGGCAGGGAGCAGGGAAAGGGCTGGTGGATCTCTGCAGCTTTGGACTGGATCCTCTAAGACTACCCTTACAGCATGGGTAAATTATAAATAGAGAGGTTCTTGTAGGGATTGTAGCTTTCTGAATCATGCCAATTCTGGAGATTTTATAAGTAGAACTAGGATTGCTAGCGTCCCTGGAGCACCTAGTAGATGCAAACATAAATCTTCTCTGGATGAAGATAACATTTACAAATAATTTTGCAAATACAATATTTATTACATAATCAAACAACCAAATACCCAAGAGAATAAAATTGCATGGATGAAAATCAGCAGAAACAGGCAGTAGAAATAGAAGAACAAAGACTACAACTACTGGCATTATTGGGCATAGAGAGACAAAGAAAAGGAAGATAGAGAAAAGAAAATAGAAGACAGAGGGAAAAGAACAGTAATAAAGAAATCAAGTCTAAACTACATGTAACCAGAGTCCCAGAAAGAAAGGAAAAAAAAAAAAGAAAAATAGTAGTATTTGAAATAGAACATTCCAAAACTGAAGAAAGACATTAATCCAAAGATCAAAAAAGTTCAATAAATCCCAAGCAGAATGAATAAAAAGAAGCCTGCACTTGATTACATAAAAGTACAAGTGCTGAAATTATAAGGAAAAAATCTTAGAAGTAGCAAGGGTTGGGGAAGGAGGGCGAAAAGAGTATTACCCTCTAAGGAATAATAGTTTCAATAAAAACAATAGAATCCTGAAGGCAGCTGAAGAGTGAAAATGACTGAAAATGCCTTCCAACCTAGAACTCTATATCCAGTACAAATATTCTTCAAAATGAAAGTGAAATAAATACAAGTGAAGAAAAAACTGAGAAACTATTTCTCTGATAAACCCATATCAATAGAAATATATGTAATGATGAAATGTTACAAACTTCCTCTCTAAGGTTGAGAATATACAAAAATGTCTGATCTGACCACCTCCAGTAAAAGATTATAAATGGAAATACATCAATATTATTTGTCCATCATGATTATATACAAAGAAAATCTAAATGAGCATATAAAATTATTAAAATTAATAAGCAACAGTGCCAAGATTTCTAGATACAATCTCTCTCTCTGTCTCTCAGATAAATAAATAAAATCTTAAAAAAAAAAAAGTGAGGGGCGCCTGGGTGGCTCAGTTGGTTAAGCGACTGCCTTTGGCTCAGGTCATGATCTTGGAGTCCCGGGATCGAGTCCCGCATCGGGCTCCCTGCTCAGCGGGGAGTCTGCTTCTCCCTCTGACCCTCCTCCCTCTCATGCTCTCTGTCTCATTCTCTCTCAAATAAATAAAAATAAAATCTTAAAAAAAAAAGTGATACTGCAGAGCAATGAAAGAGAGTCTTTCACTGTATGATGCTAGGGCAATGGGCTATCAGTACCCAATATAAATGAAACTTTACATCTACCTCACACTGATCACAAAAATTAAAAAAAAAAATCAATTCCTGGTAGGTTGTAGGTTTATACATGAAAGAAAGAAAAATAAAACTTACAGAAGATAATATAGGAGAATATCTTCATAATTTTGGGTAAGAAAACTACTCCTAAACAGAATATAAAAGCATTAACCAGAAAGGAAAAGATGAATAATTTGGACTACATCAAGAAACACTACTAAAAAAGTAAAAAGACAAACTACTCAGTAGAAGAAAATCATTTTAATACACATGTAACCTATAAAGTTTTTTATCTAGAATATATGAAGAATCCTACACATTAATAAGAAAAAAAAAAACAATTTAAAAATTAACCAAAAGACTCAGTCAGGCTCTTCATAAAAGAGGATATTCAAATGGTCAGTAAGCATATGATAATTAGTCACAGGGAACTAAAATTAAAACCATAGATAATGCTACACATCCACCAAAATGGCTAAAATTGAAAAATTGAAATACAAAGTGTGGATGAAGATGTGGAACATTGGAAAAACTTCCACCATTGGTGGGAGTGTAGATTTGTACAAAACACTTTGAAAAACAGTTCAGAATTTTCTTCTACTACAGGTCAAGATACACAAATCCTATGATTCTACAGTTCCACTCCTAAGTATACACCGAACAAAAATGACAACACATAAGCACCAAATTTTATGCATGAGAATACTTACAGCAGCATTGTTTGTGATAGTCAAAAAGCTGAAAACAACTCAAATGTCCATCGACATAGAATAGATAAGTTATGCTATACACATACAAAAAAACTATTTACAGCAATGAAAATAAACTTCAACACATAAAACATGGATGAATCTCACAAATAGATTGAGCTAAAGATGGCAGACACAAACTCTACCTACTGTATTAATTCATTTACACAAGTTTTTTTGTTGTTTTTTGTTTTATTTTTTTAAGGCAAAGCTGAAGTATTGATGAGAAGATTATAAAGAGCTGCTTGGAAGCAATTGCTGTTAAAGTCAGGCTAGCATACCCTTTTGGGGGAAAGGAGAGAAGAGTGATCACATGGGAATAATAGGTGCTTCTGTCTTGGCATTGTTCTTTCTTAGGCAATAGTTAAGTGATGTTTTGTGATAAATCATTGATCCATATATTTTTTATTCTTCCCTTTTCTATGTCTATATTTTGCCATAAACAAAGGTTTATAAAAATATGAAGAGGTATTTACCAACTTCACAATGTTAATTCCCTCTTCAAAGGGGAGGGAATGGCACAAGCAAGGGTGTATGAAGAAGATTCAAGTATATCTGTAACATTTTATTTCTTAAAAGGCATCTGAAGAAATAATGTCAAAATGTGAGCAGGTCAAGTCTCTTAAATCTAGTGGACATGGTTCTCTGCCCAATTTCTGTAGGTTTGAAATACTAGAAAATAATTGTTTTTAAAAGAATTTTTCTACTTAACGCTCCATTTTGTAAACCGTGAAAGGGCAATTTTAAACATGTCTCCCAACAGATTTCAATGCATAATGAGTTTGAAATAAATAATTACTCATTGATTAACTGGTTTGTGATTTATTGCAATTGTATTTCAATTGAGAAGACAAAATATTCTTAATTAGCTCTGTGTCTACCCAACACTCCTGCCTTACTTCTCCTCCCAAATAAGATCTAGCCAAGCTGGCGTTGGAACTTTGTTGTTCTCTCTCCATGTTGTTTCTCCTTAGGGTTTTGCAGGGCTGGTGATTTTTTTTATTAATCAGGTTTTGGTTTAAAGCCTCTTCTTTACAGAGAGGGTATTTTTTTTTTTTTTGAGTGTGGTATCCACCATTCTCTGCTTAAATAGTCAATCATTATCATATCTCCTTTTTACTTCCTTTGGACATTAGTCACTATCTGAAATTACATTTCCATTATTTTTTCACCTGTGTATTCCCATTATTAATACACAAAGTCTAAGAGGGTGGAATATGTCTCTATATTGTTCACCATCATAAGTAGCATGTAGAGTAATGTCTAACAAATAGTAGATGTTAAATAAATAACTAGGTCTTGGATAAATGACTCCATTAAGGCAATCAGATTTTTGCTACACATTTCATTTTATTGTCTATTTATCGACAGTTGATCCCTGAACAACATGGAGGTTAGGAGTTGCCAGCCCTCCACAGAGTCAAAAATCCACACACAACTTTTGACTCCCCCCAAAATTAACTACTATATTGACTAGAAGCCTTATGGATAACTTAATCAATGAACACATATTTTGTATGTTATATGTAATATATACTGCAATCTTACAATAAAGTAAGGTAGGGAAAAGAAAATGTTATTAAGAAAATCACAAGGAAGATAAAATACACTTATACTACTATAGTATATTTAAAAAATCCACGTATAAGTGGACCCATGCAGTTCTAACCTGTGTTGTTCAAGAGTCAACTATATTTATCTATCTAACCATCCACTCATCCATCCAACTGTCTATCCATCCATCTATCCATTCATCTATCCACATACACACACACATACATATAATTGAGGAATAAAAGCTGAACTTGGGAAATTTGGGAAATTTTTCAGGATAAATGAAATTTACTAACACAATTCAGGCTGCAAAGCGTTGTTGCTATTTTATATTAACTACAAGCTAAAATTATTTTGATCCACATTTCAGATAAGGTTTAAAAGAAACTTTTACATGTTCTTTGGACTTAGAGGAGAAGCAGTTAAAAAGAGTGCCATTTGGTATCTAGCTAACATATTCCTTGTACTCAACAAGGTAATGCAATCTATTAAAACCAGACTACAAAACATTGCAGAGGAAAACAGAACTTTAAACCATCAAAGAAAGAAAACACATTTCCTATTGGGGTATAATACTTATAAGTCACACACAAAAATAGTTGAATCATTAATATTTGTGGAAATTTTGAGAGAAAAAATCTATTTAAAAAAATATATATCCAAGTGGGATGCATGGGTGGCTCAGTCGGTTAAGTGTCTGCCTTCGGCTCAGGTCATGATCCCAGGATCCTGGGATCGAGTTCCATATCGGTCTCCTTGCTCAGCAGGGAGCCTGCTTCTCCCTCTGCCTGCCACTCTCTCTCTCTCGTGCTCTCTCTCTGGCAAATAAATTAAATAAAATCTTTAAAAAAAAATCCAAGCAAGATTGACCATGTAGCAAAAATCTGTTTTCTAATAATTATAAATTCTGAATGCTAGAATGTAGAATAATTCAATAAATCTGACTTTAATTTCTTAGAGTATTGTAGGAAAATTACCTCAGTGATAAAGACTTTATTTATAAGAATCAGAAATTTTCGGGGCGCCTGGGTGGCTCAGTTGGTTGGGCGACTGCCTTCGGCTCAGGTCATGATCGTGGAGTCCCGGGATCGAGTCCCACATCGGGCTCCCTGCTCGTAGCAAGGAGTCTGCTTCTCCCTCTGACCCTCCTTTCTCTCATGCTCTCTGTCTCTCATTCTCTCTCTCAAATAAATAAAATATTAAAAAAAAAATTTAAGAAAGTTTCTAGGAAGGGAATGCCATTTCACATCTGGGATATTATAAAGACTAAATTTCATTCCTATGATGACACAGAAAATTACTGTTTTAAAATAAGGAAGCCACCCAGGCCATTACAGCATTTAACTGAAGCAATAATAGTAATAAAATTTTTAAATTAATTGTAGGTTGATGGGCTAAGTTAAATTCAAAATACCAACCATCAATAAGCAGGAAATATTTGTCTCTCTCTTAAATCACATAACTTTTAAATACAATGAAGAAATCACTAAATGAAAAAAAATGATAAAATTATAAATATAAAATTCATACATAAAATATATAAACACTATAAAATATGTATATAAAATCTTAGTATGATGCCATAAAATTTTTAAAAAGATGTTTAAAGGGAGAAAAAAACATTACAAGGAATATCTATAACTGAGATAGTAAACCACAAGGATATCTTGAAAAAAATAAACATTTTATAAAATGACTCTCGTGAATAATTATCTTTTTACAATTTTGTTGATGGCCATTTTTAAAGAATCCTGTTCTAGAGGCAGATACATGCTTTCCTTTTTTTTTTTTTTCTATTCTTTGTTTTAACTCTTGTTTGTTTTTTCTTATTTTTCTCCTCCCAAACTACAGTTCCTGTTGTTAGGAGGTTGTTTTTTGTTGTTGTTGTCTTTAAGTTATTTCTTTTTAGGGGGTGAAAAGAGGGACTCCACTGTTATTATCTAATAAAGTCCTTTTGTATTTGGAGGAAACAAGTGCCTTACGAGAAGGATGCTTTATTTTATTTTTTTAAAGACTTATTTATTTATTTAAGAGAGTGTGTGCACACACATGTGTGAGCAGGGTGAGAGGCAGAGGGAGAAGGAGAGAAAGACTCAAGCAGACTCCCTGCTGAGTGCAGAGCCTGATGTGGGGCTCAATCTCATGACCCTGAGATCATGACTGCAGCCAAAATCAAGAGTCAGATGCTTAGCCAACCCAGGCACCCCAAGAAGTATGCTTTATTTTAAACTAACAACTGTGACATCAGTTGATTTAATGTGATAATAACCCAATGTGCCCCACTTGTTTTCATTCAAATTAGAAGCTTGTTGCAAAGGTGCTTAGCTGACTGTTTGGATTTGGTTAGGAGTCAAGCCTCATTCTATTCATCATATTTACTGACTGCATATAGTGGGCCCACTTAGGTGCTAAGTAATAACAATAGTAAAAAAAAAAAAATTAAGGATAATAAAATAAATAAGACATGAGCCCTTCTTGCAAGGGAACCAAAATCTACAGGCAGAGTTTCACTTATGAGTAGATAATTATCATACAATGCAGAAAGATGAAAACTAGTAGAAACATCTTCAAAACAAAATGAGACAAAAAAGTTCCTTGGATTCCACATAACTTTGCAACTACTGTCATGTATCTTTGGACTCTCCCTTATCCAAACATCTCCTAAATGATGTCTCAACTTGCTTCCCCCATTTCCTCATCTCCCACCTGGTCTGAACTCAAAAATTACAGCTACCCCATTGCACCCATGCTACTCACATGTCTCCAATCCAGTGGGCTTGGTTTCAGTTCTCATCCTACCTCCCTTTAGCAGTATTGATTCCCAGACTTACTCATAGACTTGAAGCAGTGTTTCCCCAGGTTTTTGTGGCTTCACCCTGTAGATCATTTCTTCTAACTCCTCTGTCTTACTCTTCGTGCTTTCTCTAAACACCTTCTCCTCTACCAACCATTAAATGTGAGTGTTCCTCAGGACTCTACTCTAGTCTGGCTTCCCTTAACTCCACTCTCTTCCTGAGTGGTCTCATCCGTCTACCATGGTGTCAAAAGCATTAATAGTCTAACCACTTTCAAATTTGTATGAACAGGGGCGCCTGGGTGGCTCAGTTGGTTAAGCGACTGCCTTCGGCTCAGGTCATGATCCTGGAGTCCCGGGATCGAGTCCCGCATCGGGCTCCCTGCTCGGCAGGGAGTCTGCTTCTCCCTCTGACCCTCCTCCCTCTCATGCTCTCTGTCTCTCAATTTCTCTCTCTCAAATAAATAAATAAAATCTTTAAAAAAAAAAAATTTGTATGAACAGCCCACACCTCAGTTTTGAGAATTAGATCCATTTATGCAACTTATTTCTAAATACTTCAAAGTTTCTTCAATGAGAGATCTATAACTGCAATCATAATCTTTCCCCCAGAAAATCATTTCTCCTTCCCTATTCCCTCTTCAGAAAATTGCACAACATCCATCCAGTTGTTGATGAAAGAAACCTGACAGCCATGCTTCACAGCTCTCCCTACCTTCTCAATGATTCACATCAAGTCCATCACTAGGTTGTATCTATTCCAGAATCAAAAAATCTATGAAAGTAATTTATTTCCCTGTATCTCCACTGCCACCACCTTAGTTCAAGCATCCATGATCTCTTTCTTGGACTTCATCAATAACTTTAAACTTGTCTCCATATCTCCAACTCTTCAATAAATTCCTCTCGCTGCATTCAGAGCAATCATTTTTAAAAGAGTTCTACCTATATTATTTTGGTGCTTAAACCCCTTTCGTGTCTTTCTGTTGCTGTGGAGATATGAAAAGGAACTAGGTTCAGAGATACTTCTGAAGTACAATAAATAGGATTTGACATATGCAATGGGGTAGAGAGAGGAGTCTAAGATGTTTCCCAAATTAGCTTGAGATACTGGGGGAATACCATTTTAAAAGATTAAATGTATAGGGCAAAGAAGAAGGGAATATAGGTTTAATATCAGACCTACTGAGCTTAGAACCTTTAGGAAATTCATGTGGGATCAATAGTTGTGGGAAAGGTGGGAACTAGAGACAGACTGAGTTGTGGAAGCCATAGACATGAATCCAACACTCAGGAAATCTTTGTATGGTAAGAAATAAGAACTAAGAACAAAAACCTGAGGAATATGTTTAAGGGGAAATGTGTCAGAGGATGAAAAGTAAGTAAAGGTGACAGAAAATAAGGAGGAAAGGGAAACAGGAATGTTATTTGAACATGGAATAAGGAAATAATGTATGCTGCATTTTAGTATATACTGAGCTCAGTTCTAAATTATGTCTTTTGAAAAAAATGAAACTTTGCAGAAAAACACCTAGTAATTTGGTGTGACCATTTCTTTGCCGACTGGACTTTCTGTTTTCGGACCTCAAGTGAACAGGGTTGAGAAAATGTTGCTTATTTTATTATACAATATCATTGATCCATAGAAGGCCCTGTCTTACTGACAGATTTTATTACCTTTTAGCCTCCATACTCACCATTCTAGGAGATAAACATTCTATTGTGTATAATACATATCTTTCTTTTGTTTGTGTTCTTATAAAATGTGTTCTGATTAATGAGGAAATATATTTAATTAAATAAGTGATATTGCATGATATATTTGGTTCTGATCCTTCCTTTTCACAGGCATAGTTTTATATCCATTCATTGCTATGTGTTCTTCTAATTCATTAGTCCTAATTGCTGCACAATATCCCATAATGTACAACCACATTTTAATTTATCTATATTCCTTATGATAGACACGCAAGTTGCTTCCAATTATTAACAATAGCAGTGTTGTAATAACATTTCCATTTACATACGTCTCCTTATGGACTTATGAAATAATTTCTCTGGGCTATATATCCATGAATAGAGTTGACAGGTCAAAATGCATGCATATACTTAATTTTGGTTACTATTTCCATCTTGGTCTCCGAATGGCTGCCCCAGTTCACAGTCCCTCCAACAGGACATAAGGGTTCTTGTATTCTCACATATTGGTCAAGAATTGTCACATCTATTTTTGCTAATTATTGCCAGGCTAACAGGTGAAAAGTAATATTTTATTTCAATTTGCATTTCTGACCATTAATGATTTGGGGCATCTCTTCAGGTATTAAATTTTTTTTAGTTTATTTTTCAATAAATTGCCTATTCATATCTTGTATCCATCTTCTTTTCTATTGTTTTGTTTTTCTTATTCCTTTGAGGGCCTTGGATATTCTGGATATTAGTGCCTTTTCAGTTTTAGACTGTGCATATATAGTCTTCCATTACATCATCCATCTGATATATCTGTCCATAATGTCTGTATTAGTTTCCTAGAATTGTTATAGCAAAGCACCACAAACTTGATGACTTAAAACAAAAAAAATTTATTCTCTCACAGTTTTTAAGGTTAGAAGGCTGAAATCAAGGTGTTGGCTCCCTCTGAAGGCTCTAAAGGAATATTCTTCTTTGCCTCTTCCAGCTTCTGATGGCGCCTGATGTTCCTTCTCTTGTGGCAGGGTACCTCGAATCTCTGCTTTGATTTTCATATGGCATTCTTCTCTCTGTGTGTCTTTGTGCATCTGTGTGTTCACAAGGTGTCTTAATCTATTCAGACTGTAATAAACAATAGACAGTTATTTCTCTCTGTTCTGGAAGCTGTAAGTCCAAGTTCAGTGTGCCAGCATGGTCAGGTGAGTGCTCCTTCCAGATATCGAACTTCTCATTGTATCCTCACATGGTAGAAATGTTCAACTAGCTTTTTAAAGCTTCTTTTATAAGAGCATTAATACCATTAATGAGGGTTCTCTCATGACCTGAGCACTTCCCAAGCCACACCTCCTAATTCCATCACATTGGGCTTTAGTATTTCAACATATCAATTTTACAGGGGCAAAAACATTCGGATCATAGCACATTCAGACATAGCACAGGAATACAAACATTCAGACCATAGAACATGACACCAGTTATTGGATTCAGGGCTCATCATAATCCAGTATGACCTCTCTTAACTTAACAAATTATATCTGCCAGGACTATATTTCCAAATAAAGTCACATTCTGTGGTCCTGGGTGGACATGAATTTTGGAGGGACACTATTCAACAATATCCTTCTTTAAATAAATTTTAAGATTTTTTAAGTAATCTCTACACCCAATATGGGGTTTGAAATTACAACCCCAAGATCAAGAGTTGCATGTTCTACCAACTGAGCCAGCCAGGCACCCCAAATAAATGAAATTTATTAGTGATTATAGTTAACAATATTGCTTTATGTACTTGAAAGGTGCTAAGACAGCAGTAGATCTTGAAAGTTCTCACCACAAAAAAGGAATTGGTAATTACGTGAGGGGATGCTACTGTGGTAATCATTTCATGGTATACAAGTGTATCAAATCAACCAGGCTATAAACCTTACACTTACATAAGTTATGTGTCAATTTTTTCTAAATAAATCTGGGGAGAAAAAAACATATTGGTGTTGAAAGATAGATAGATAGACAAGTAGATAAAAATTTTTGATAAAATTACATTGTTCTACTGAAGGGAGGCCTTCTGTCAAAATATTCATTATATAAGACTGTTAAAGCAAGATTTTATATATGTGTATGAGAGATATATAATGATTGATCGACTTCCCAGGATTCAGCTGGGATTTTTATACCTCTAGCTTGACCCTGATTAAGTTTATTCCCCTGGCCATAGTAATTGATTTAGGCCTGGAGACATGACTCAACTGAGGAGAGAGAGAGATTTGCTGAGGATTTCTAGGAAAGAAACTTCTTTATTATTCTAAAAGAACTCCCAGAAGAGATTCTCTCTTCTTGTTGGAAGTGACCAAGGGGACTTGAAGTCCATGAAGCTGCTTCCTACCTTGATGGACACTAGCCTGAGGACAAAACTAATCACAAAGCTGGGGAAATCCTGAGAAAGTGCAGATAAATTGAAATTGAGTCCTAAGCTTTGGGCTTTCAGTTATGTGATATAAGTTTCTCTAGGTGAATAAGCAGGGTCAGAGTTCCACTACTGTCCAGCTATATGGCATTAGGCAAGTTCCTTAATTTCTCTAAGCCTCCCCTTTGTCAACCATAAAATGGAATATCCATAGTATCGAATTCCTAGAGTTTTGTGAGAATTAAATAAGAAAATTGATATAAGGTACTTAGTCCAGAATTAATCATTTATAAGTGTGAGGTAATTGTAAAATACTATATAATTATCATCCTGATTTTTATTTGTATCACTGACATTATTACTATCAAACTAAGTAGCAAACCTAGGATGAACTCTCAAATCTCCTATCTCTTGGTTTGTGCTTCTTCTTAAACCAAGTAAAGCCAAATTATCTGTTGGTCCTATAGCCACTGCATTAAAATCTCCAGTACACTTCTTAACATTACAAGTATTTTTTTATTTTGCAGAGAATCCTATTGTATGCAATACACTAGGCTAAGTACCATAGACAGAGCTATGAACACAGCAAGGATGATTCCTAATTGTCAAGGAGGGTGGGAAAACTGAACTAAGACACTATCCACTGCTGATAAGTCCCCTACCCATGAACAAGGCATTTTGACTATATAATCAAGTGAATCAGGATTTCCATGTTCAGGAACCACTGTTAAAAAGCAATCAGTTTGGGGGTGCCTGGGTGGCTCAGTCGGTTTAGCATCTGCCTTTGGCTCAGGTCATAATCTCTGGGTCCTAGGATTGAGCCCCACATAGGGATCCCTACTCAGTGGGGGGTCTGCTTCTCCCTCTCCTTCTGCCCCTCCACCCCTCTTTTTAGAAAAGCAATCAGTTTGGAAACTACAGGAACAAGAATAAGAACAAAAACAAAACAGAGAAGAGCAATCATAGAAATTCTAGCCACCCAGAGCTATTGTGTCCTGAGAAGATAATAAAAGATACCTAGCAGAGGGGTGCCTGGATGACTCAGTCATTAAGTGTCTGCCTTCAGCTCAGGTCATCATCCCAGGGTCCTGGGACCAAACCCCACATCAGCCCCACATCGGGCTCCTTGCTTAGCGGGAAGCCTGCTTCTCCCTCTCCCACTCCCCCTGCTTGTGTTCCCTCTCTTGTTATATCTCTCTCTGTCAAATAAATAAATAAATCTTAAAAAAAAAAAAAAGATATCCTAGCGGAGAAGGAAAGTATGGGGCAGGGTCAAAAAAAAAAAAAAAAGCCATTTCCATCTGAATTCATTTCAATTCTCTTTAAATAATAGGTCTCTTTATGATTGTTATTAAGCCATTGTTGCAGGAGACCTTCATAACCTTGTTAATACTGCTCAACATAAAACAAAGAATTACACCTAAAAGTGGAAATTCAAAAAATATAAGCACTACTTTTTCTTACCAACCTTGGTAAATGAGGTATATTCTAGCAGAATGCTGAAATAGGTTGATTATTTTCATGACTTAAAAGTAAAGAGCATTGTTTACTTCACGTGTATATATATTCCCATGCAGGCAGTGGAAGTACTTTATCGCAGGGGATAAACATATCAGACGTATAATGCTGGGGGAAAGCTCCTCAAAAACACTTGGGGGAAAAAAGTAAACTGAAATAGATTTTTTTTTCTTTATGAGAGAATAGCAAGGAATAAAATGAGCAAGCAAATGAAGGAAGAAAAAGGGGAAAATAAAATACAACTGCATACCCTGAAGAGCAAGAGACAGAAAATGTATGTAGCCAATAAATAATCCCCTTGTCAGAGAATCTATACACCATCCAAAGAGGACGATAATTGGGAGGTGCCGGCAAAGATGGGGAGGAGTCAATCACAGCAGTTATTGAAGAGAAAAAAGCAAAAAGAAGCCAATAAAAGAGACAGGAAGCATACACCTGACTCTTCTGTGAAAATGATTACAAATTGAATCTACTGGTTTCCATGGTTCCAGGAAGGTTTTTTTGTTTGTTTTGTTTTTTGTTTTGTATTTTTTCTGTGCTCAAGATGAGATGGAAGAAGGAAGGGCATTTCCCTTTCCTCCTAGAATTCTAATTCCCTTTCAGTGTGAGCAGAAATCACACCAAAACACCTCTCAGAGCTACCATCCAAACACGTTCATTTTCTGTCCAATCTTGTGTTTTTCCTTTCCTGACCTATTTCTCCCTGCCCTACCTTGTTGGGACCTGTAGTGTTCAGATCAGAAAGAAAAGATAGAAAGGAAGAAGCACTGGGGTGGGAAACAGAAGACTGTGTCAGAAAGGAGAGGTGAGGAGGGAAAAGTGGGGTGCATGTCTTCCACACTGTGCCCCACCAAGCCTCTATCTCCCTATCACAGAATTTATCACATTCGGTTCACTTATCCATATTCCCTCTAAAGGCAAAGATCATCCTATGTAGTCGTCCACTTGCTCCTAAGTCTTGAATAGGGGCATATCCAATATTTTATAACAGCAATTTTTTTAAATATACTTTTAAATCCTACTTAAGAGCCAAGTATCCCAAAGAATCTTTGCTAATTGACTTTTTGATAGAACTCAGACCCAGTGGAAAGAGGATCAAGTCAAGGAAAACCTTTTCCTCTCATCTAACTATTTAGTGCTTCAGAGTCAGAGAGCCAGATAATCACTACATCAAGTGCTTCTCCAGGGCCTACTGAGTTATTAAAGTCGTGGTTGGCATAAAATACATGTCACATAAGACCTAGGCCCTGAAAACTTGACACCAAAGTAGAATGAACCAGGCAGTACTGTATATTCAAATTATCTAATGGTTCAATTAAAGGGCTAAATTACACAAAACAAATAATTATTGAATATGAATGCATATAGTAAGTTAAGTATATTGTACATAGAAAATAAGTGCATCCTAAGAGGAGAAGGCGAAAGTTATTGGATATGACTTGGAGTCAAATCTCCTGACACTGTAAGGAGATGTTTAAGATAAAGCTTCTAGATGTTGTTTTTAATACTAGGAGATTAAATAAGGAACCAAGAATAAGTTTTAATTAAGTAAATTCCATTCATATTTCTTATAGAATATTAACCTTCTTAAGGTATTTTTAGAAATTATGATCTAGATATATGCAAATATTTTAGATCAGTAGAAGATAAGGTATTATTCATAATTATTTATCTCTTTAAATTAAAAATCTTAAATTTAATCTCCTTAAAATTTCCCCTATTCTTAAAATATTCTAATTTATTTAAAAACTTTATTATTAAAGTATAATATTTATTCAATGCTGAATAAAAATGGAATTTATATTAAAATATTTTTGTTATTATACCAGAAACTCATATTCATAAAAGAATTTTAAAAGAAGGCAGGTAACAAAAAGAAATTTTAATCACCCATAATCCTACCACTCAGAGACAGACATTATTAATACTTTGAAATAAATTATCTAGTATATAGTTTATACAATATATCTTTTATTAAAAAGGACTCTTATTCATGTATCATATGACCTCACTCATATGAGGAATTCTTATTCTCAGGAAACAAACTGAGGGTTGCTGGAGTGGTGAGGGGTGGGAGGGATGGGGTGGCTGGGTGATAGACATTGGGGAGGGTATGTGCTATGATGAGCACTGTGAATTGTGTAATACTGTTGAATCACAGACCTGTATCTCTGAAACAAATAATATATTATATGTTAAAAAAAGAAGAAGATAGCAGGAGGGGAAGAAGGAAGGGGGGGAAATCAGAGGGAGAGATGAACCATGAGAGACTGATGGACTCTGAAAAAACAAACTGAGGGTTCTAGAGGGGAGGGGAGTGGGGAGATGGGTTAGCCTGGTGATGGATATTAAAGAGGGCATGTTCTGCATGGAGCACTGGGTGTTATACGCAAACAGTGAATCATGGAACACTACATCAAAAACTAATGATGTAATGTATGGTGATTAACATAACATAAAAAAAAAAGGAGTCTTATTATATATCTGTCTTTTGCCTGTTTCCTTCAACAATTTTCTAAGTATCAAAAGAAATATATTTAAGACCAGAAAATGTTTAGATTTTTATCTTAGAACTTACCTATACAAAGTTTATTTTCAAATTTAATGTACTACTTATTGGATTTTTTTAAGTGGTTCTATTTTTCTTCTCTTCACTTTATTGCAAAGTACATGAATATGAGGAGCCAAATAATTTTTAACAGTTATGATATCAAAAGCAGTCCGAGAATACTCTTACCATGGAACCAGGTATGGTGCAGAGTCTGTACCAAGAACAAGTACCAAATCAAAGGATAGCCCCAGGTGAGTTCATTTTCTGTCTCTGCCGCTGAGCATCTATGCCTCTTGGGCAAGCCACTCAGCACAGGATGTACAGATGAGACATTTAATGTCAAATGACCTCTGAAACGCCCATGAATCTACTTAGAATGCAGGTATAGGATATTCCAGAAATGGGAATACTGATGTTTAAATATACAGAGGTGGTGCTGGCAGCCTCAAACTTCATTGGCCTTGGTTTGAAGACTGCTTCTATGCTATAGGTTTCTGAAGGCTTGAGTCTATAATGAAATCTGTGCACAAAATGGCAAACAAAATTTTGGCCAATGTCCTAAAACCTATTCTTTCAGTTAAAATGAAACAAAACAAAACAAAAACAAAACAAAACAAACAAACAAAAAAACTCCTTTGGAGAATCCATTTTGGCCACTAAAATAAAGCCAATCAAAAGTTAACTACATCTCTTCCTCTATTTCCATATAAATGACTTTTCCTCTCTACATATATCTGTCACATTGTAATTAGAAGTCATTTTATAAGTATAAGAAAACACCAGTGATATCTACCCATGTTTTTAGCTTTTAATGGAATGTATAAATACAACTTACTCAAAAATGACACAAAAATGACATCAAAAAGTGAACGCAAAGAAATTATAAAGATTCACTCCACTGTCTGGAATCTGATAAACAGGTTTTTGCTACTTATAAAATATGTTATAGTTTATCAGTAGATGCTAAAAATATATATTTTAAATGCATCAATTGTAAATTGATGATCTCAGATAACTGACCATTAGCATTGTCCAATAAAACATTCAGTAATGATGGAAATGTTCAATATCCATGGTGTCCAATATGGTAGCCCCTATTGAAATGTACTAGTGCAAATGAAGAACTGATTTTTTTAATTTACTGAATTTTAATTAATTTAAATTTAAATAACCATGTGTGGCTAATGGCTACCATATTGGACAGCAAGATATAGACCATATTTGGGACAGAAAGTGTAATGGCCTTACCCACCTATCCATATTATTCAAAATAAAACATGATAGAACACAAACTTTACAAGTCTACTGAGATTACATTTCTTAATTGCAAAATCCAAAATAAGTTCACCAAGGTTAGACTTGTGTTCATTGTTTTGTGCACCTGTTTTGCCAGATTCCTCAAGTAAAGACACTGATACCTTACACCTGATGACATACTTAGACCTGGGTACATATACAAAGACCAGCTTCCAGACAAGGATGCCAAATGCAATTGCACCTCTGATGAAATAATCTATGGAAGACTGATGCCAATCACAAAATAACATGGTGATGGAAGATTTTAAAAATTTCTAGAGCCCAGCCTTGGCACAGAAGGCTACCTATTTTCAAGATTTCAAGAAGGCTTGGACAGAAAGCCCATCAAAGGTAAACTAGACACCTGCCCCCAACCCGTTATTTCTATCTACCTAAAATCCAGAAATTCTTTCTTTTTTTTTAGTTTTTTTAATTAACATATAATGTATTATTTGTTTCAGGGATACAGTTCTGTGATTCATCAGTCTTACACAATTCACAGTGCTCACCTTAGTACATACCCTCCCCAATATCCGTCACCCAGCCATCTCATCCCTCCAATCCTCCTCCACTCCAGCAACCCTCAGTTTGTTTCCTGAGATTAAGAGTCTCTTATGGTTTGTCTCCCTCTCTGGTTTCATCTTGTTTCATTTTTCCCCTCCCTTCCCCTATGATCCTCTGTCTTGTTTCTCAAATTCCTCATATCAGTGAGATAATATGATACTGGTCTTTCTCTGATTGACTTATTTTGCTTAGCATAATACCCTCTAGTTCCATCCACATCATTGCAAATAGCAATATTTCATTTTTGATGGCTGCATAATATTCCATTGTATATCTATACCACATCTTCTTTATCCATTCATCTGTTGATGGACATCTAGGCTCTTTCCATAGTTTGGCTATTGTGGACATTGCTGCTATAAACATTGGGGTGCATGTGCCCCTTCGGATCACTACATTTGTATCTTTGGGGTAAATACCCAGTAGTGCAATTGCTGAGACCCAGAGATTCTTATTTTTTTTTTAAGATTTTATTTATTTATTTGACAGAGACAGAGACAGCAAGAGCAGGAACACAAGCAGGGGGGGTGGGAGAGGGAGAGGGAGAAGCAGGCTTCCTGCTGAGCAGGGAGCCCGATGTGGGACTCGATCCCAGGACCCTGGGATCATGACCCGAGCCGAAGGCAGACGCTTAATGACTGAGCCACCCAGGAGCCCTGACCCAGAGATTCTTAATTTGAGCTAGGGACAGTGAAGGGGGTCCCAACAATGATTATGATTTAATCTCCTGCTAAGACAAGAAATGGGAGTGAAGTTTAAAAGAAAAATACACTTGATTTAGGGAAGTAAAGGAATATATTTCTTAAATCCAGAATTTGGAAGATCCTACTTCCTGATCTTACACTGAGACTTGCTCTATCTCCTATAAGAATGTCATCACATTAGTATCAGAAAAAGTCTTTCAAGGAAAATATTGATCAGTGCATTTGGGACAAGACTCAGACAAGTAGTATGGTTCTTATGCCTGTTTGGCAATAAATGTCTATATGTGTAACAAAAGTTGGTCTGAGATTAATTTCACTGTGATGATCCCATAGTGTGAAATTTCAGGGTGGAAATGCATATCCTACTACAGCGTATAAACACTAGATACTAGGAGAGTCACCAAAATGAGCCTGACATTCACTGAATGAAGAAATTGGCTTTGGAGGCTAGCAATGTAATTATCTTACCTATAATTTTAATATTTGTTAGTATAATGCACTTATCTTTATTTTAAACAGAAACAGGATGACCACTTTTTGTATAAGAAAATGCATAGAAGTCAATAAATTGGAGACACTTGCCATCCCATCTTTCTAAATGTTTATTTTGTGAGGGCAAAATAAAACCCTAATCTATTTAAACACACACCAATGGCCATTTTTACAGAAAATATAGGAAAGTGTAGCAAGCAAAGTCCACTATAGTAGAGGAGAGACTGGTCACCCTACTGAGGTATTATTGGCTAGTCTTAAATATTTTAAGAGAAGGGATATAAAGAGTATGCTTTCATGTTTAATGTCTAAATGCTTGTCAGATACAGTAAGAGAGAACAAGAAGTGAATATAATCATGCTAAAAATTCTAAAGATAAGTAGTTGGGGAAATGATAATTCTTCTTTTTGATCCCTCATCAGCTGACTCATTGCCTAGGAGGTTTTTGTAATTTTGATCTCCTGAGAGACAGCCACCCACTGAGAATATATAAATTAGTAATGAGCAAAAAATCAGCAGATGGAAAGAAATCACAGAGAAGGAAATAAGGTTTTTCACTTTGCACAAATTACAAAACATAAGGGAAGATATTTTCCCAAGAGAAAGCAAAAGTTGTATTGGCTTGGTTAATCAGAATTTACTCTACAGGAGTGGATATTGTTGTACTAACAAAAAATGAAACTAGAACACTGAGTGTCATTCCTCATGATACAAGTATTGGGTCACACTTAAGGCATCCTAGGAGTCTGGTTAAATAAGGGAAAGCCTCATGGCTTTGCTGTATTTGCAGCCTGGTTATAGTCTCTCTATAGTCAAAACATCCACTTTAATGGCAAAGAAATAAAAAGCATTCTGGAAGCAAAAGACATATTTAAGTGGTTGGCCATGATTGAGTAAGTTTATCAAGAGATACAAAACTCCATCAGAATTACTAAAAGCACTAAAAGGACCTGGTTAATTAACACATTAGGGAATCCAAAATACTATCACAATCACTGAACAACCTACAATTGGTAGAAGCATGTTCATAGATAACTAGTTCACTTTAGCCATTCACCAACTAGGGTAGACTTTAGCCATTAGCAATCAACTAACTAAAGGAGAATTGTGGAGAATTATAAAAGAATGAAAGGTCCCAAAGGATAAAGTTGGTGGGCAGTAAAATGAAGCATTTTTAGGATATAATGAAGAAACCAACTCTAAACTCCAAAATTCATCCATAAGGGGAAAACAAGTAAGAAACAAGGTTTTGAAATATTGTTCACCAAAGCAAACTAAATAAAGCTGGAGATGGTTTGAAATACCCCTACTTGAGAATGCTATAGACTCCTTAACACACAGTTGATAAAATATTCTAAAATACATATCCCAGATAAAATCTCCTAGGACACACACATGCAGGAACTTGAGTAATTATTATATCAAATGAAATTAATATCTAAAGCATGTTCATACCAAATAGATAACTTAAAAATTTTTTAAACTACTAATTCCAGTTCCAGCCATGACAGAACAATTGGCATTGAGCTTACTATTCTACCTTAAACAATTATAAATGCATGAATCAACCATTTAAAATAATTAAGCAACAGCCATCTGTGATCCTTAGGAGAAAGGGCACATATGAGATGAGTTCCAAACTGCAGCATAGAAAAGTAGCCTGAACAAAAAACTGTGTTCTTTCTGGGTAGGGGAAATAGAGACCAGAATTAAGGGCTGCTGAGGCAACAGAAACTTTCAGGAAAAGATACTGGAGAATGGTATGCAACACAAAGAAGTATCTCCAGACATCTGCAGAGATGTCCATTTGAGTTTTTGGACCAATACTAACCTGCACACATTCAGGGCAAGACTACATGAGGCATGGTGGAGAATGGCTACTAGGGACTGTGAGGTGAATGAAGGACTCCACAATCACATAATGTGCAGAGACACTGAAATTCTAATTCTCTAGAATAAGTGGCTTCACTGAACTCCACATACATTCAGTTGAGACCCCAATACTACATTAAAAGTTGTATTATTTTGGTTCTAGATTAAGGACTACTCTAGACCTACCCAAATAGCCTCAACATGATAAAATTTATCAGATGGGAAATTGCTGCCAGAAAAAACTCAAGACTCTCATAAAGATCAAAAAAAGTAGGTTCTCAACAATGGAGAATTCACAATGTCCAGAATAAAACCAAAATTACTAGGTGTTCAAAGAAATAGGGAAATGTGACATATAATCAAAAGAAAATGTATATAGAAAAACAACAAAACACCATGTAAATATTGAAATTAACAAGTATTATGGCATTAGAAATGTATTAAAGGACTTAAAGGAAAATACAGACATAATAAATAAATGCATAGAAAATCTCAGAAAATAAACATTTTTGAAAAACCAAATGACAATTCTATATTTGAAAAGTCCAATACTTTAAATGAAAAACAAATATTACTGAATCTACTTAATAGCAGATTGGACACTACAGAAGAAAAGACAGAATACCAGAACCTATCCATACAGAAACACACACATACAGAGGGAGAGAGAGAAGATTGGAAAGTAAAATAGTCTCACTTAAAAAAATATAGATAAAAAATAAAGTCTCACTAACATCTGGAACAATATCAAGGAGCCTAGCATACATATATATAATTGTAGTCCCAGAAACAGATGAGAGAAAATGACAAAAATATATTTGAAGAATTAATCTTTGAAAAATTTCCAAATTTAATGAAAGCAATAAAAGCAAAAACACAAGAAGCTCAATAAAACACAAGCAAAATAAACACAAATAGAACACTAAGGTCTATCACAATCACATTGCTGAAAACCAGTGATGAGGAAAGAAGCTTAAAAATAGTCAAAGGGAGGAAAAATTACACGACATAGAGAGGAAAAATGAAAAATTTTATTTCTCATCTGAAGCACTACACAACGAAGTCAAGGGAATGACAAATTTAAAGTGCTAAAAGAAAATAAATGTCAATATAGATGTCTATATCCAGCAAATAACATTTTTCAAAAATTAAAGTAAAATACTTTTTCAGACAAACAAAAATAGAGTGTATTTCTTCCCAGCAGACCTGGACATCAAGAAATGTTAAGGAAAATTCTTTAGGGAGAAGGAAAATAACACCAGATGAAAAATCATACAAAAATAAATAAATAGTACTAGAAATTCTAAGTATGTAGGTAAATACAAGACTTTTTTACTTATAAGTTTTCTTAATTAATAATGCATTGTTTAGATCAAACCTAATAACAATGTATTTGGGGAGTTATGTCATTGTAGAGGTAAAATATATGGCAGCAATAGCACAATAAATAGTAAAAAAAAAAAAAACGGATATTGTGGGAGGCATAATTATAAAAATGTAGTTTTCAAACTCTGATCCCCAGGATAGGATTGTGAAAATGATGAGCTATTATAGCCATGATTAACTTCTGTTACATGGCAAATGGTATTTTTAGGTGTAATTAAGGTTGCTAATCCATTCACCTCAAATAAAAAGATTATCTGTGTGGGCCAAGACTAATCACACAAGCCCTTTAAAAGTAGAGTTTTCTCAGATTTCCTCGAAAGAGGACATCCAAGACATTTGAATATGGGATGTATTAGGTTTACCATTGCTAGTACAGAATGGAGGTGGTCATATGAGAAGGAATGCTAAGGGTCTTGGAAAATGAGAGTGACCCTCAGCTAACAGCAAATAAGGAAACTGGGACCTCAGTGCTACAATAGCACAGGACTGATTTTTGCCAGCAATCTAAATGAGCTTGACAGCCAATTCTTTCCCGAAACTTCCAGATAAAAGCTCATCCAGGCCAACACATTGATTTTGGCTATGTGATAACTAAGCATAGATCCCAGCCAAACTCCATTGGACATCTGATCTAAAGAAGTGTGTGCTAATGAATTGATGTTGTTTTAAGCCACTAAGTCCATAGTAATTTGTTAAGCAACTGAAAACTAATAGAGTATGCTTTGTAAAGTTCTTTCATTATACATAAAATGATGTAAGATTATTGAAAGGTGACTTAAGGGATGGTGGAGGAGTAGGAGACCCTATTCCAACTGGTCCCCAGAATTGAGCTGGATATCTACCAGACCACTCTGAATACCCACAAAATCAGCCTGAGATGTAAGAAGATAGATCTGGATCTCCACAAACAGAATATCACAGGCGGTTGGTTTAGATGGATGAAGTGGGGAGCCATGATTCCATGGAGCAGATATCAGAGGATAAATGGAAGGGGGAGGGACCCGAGCTGCCGGAATCCTACACTACCTGTGAGCGATGGCCTCCCGGGCTGAGGACCAGGCATAGACTCGAAGACAGGTAGCGACAGGGAAAGGACTTTAGGACAGAACCCCAGATGGAAACCTGGAGTGGTAGGGCCACACTTGCAAACTGGGGGGCAGCTGGCGGTTTTAAAAGCACAATGGACAGAGATGTTCCCCAACCTGGAGGCAAGGACTAGGAACACTGCTGAGGGGTGCATAACCCAGGACTCTGCTATTTATAGCAACACAGACAGAAACGGAGATAGTGTGGCCTGGAGAGCGCACTGAAGAACAGACTGCGATCTCTCTGCTCTGAGGTAGAGGCTTAGAAATGGTCTCTTCTCCTCTGACTCTCAGAAGAGACGTGGAAAGCCACCAGGGAAAGCCAGCAGAAAACAAAAGCCCCAAAAAAACAGTTTTCACTGAGCCCATCCCCCACCACAGGGGGCAGGGCAACTCTGCCCAAACAGGATTGCCTGAGTACCAGCGCAGCAGGCCCCTCCCCCAGAAGACAGGCTGGGAAAACAAGAGGCCAGCAACCCTAAGGTCCCTAGAAAACAGGTGCATCTTGCTTGGGTTCTGGTCAATAATTGGACTCTATGCATTCCCTCAACCACCCCTCAACAGAAAGACTAGGAGGAGGAACCCCCAAAATAGGAAAGACTCAGAGATTATGACTTATGCTGCAGATTTACAAATGGATGCAGATATAACCAAGATGTCGGACATGGAATTCAGGCTAGCAATTGTGAAGACAATGGCTAGAATGGAGAAATCAATTAATGGTAACATAGAGTCTCTAAGGGCAGAAATGAAAGCTGAATTGGCAGAACTTAAAAATGCTATCAATGAGATCCAATCTAATCTAGACAATCTAACAGCTAGGGTAAGTGAGGCAGAAGAACGAATTAGTGACCTTGAAGACTAATTAATAGATAAAAAGGGAAAAGAGGAGGCCAGGGAAAAACAACTCAGAATCCATGAAAATAGAATCAGAGAGATAAGTGACACCATGAAGTGTTCCCATGTCAGAATTATTGGAATCCCTGAGGGGGTGGAGAGAGAGAGAGGACTAGAAGATATATTTGTGCAAATCAGAGCTGAGAACTTCCTTAATCTGGGAAATGAAACAAATATTCAGGTCCTAGAGGCAGAGAGGACCCCTCCCAAGATCAAGGAAAACAGGCCAACACCCCGGCATGTAATAGTAAAACTGGCAAATCTTAGAACCAAGGAAACCATCTTAAGGGCAGTTAAGGGGAAGAGATTCCTTATGTACAGAGGGAGGAACATCAGAATAACGTCAGACCTATCCACAGAGACCTGGCAAGCCAGAAAGGGCTGGCAAGACATATTCAGGGTACTAAATGAGAATAACATGCAGCCAAGAATACTTTATCTGGCAAGCCTGTCATTTAGAATGGATGGAGAGAAGCAGAGCTTCCATGACTGACAGTAACTGAAAGAATATGTGAACACTAAGCCAGCCCTGCAAGAAATATTAAGAGGGGTTCTATAAAAGGAGAAAGATCCCAAGAGTGATATACAACAGAAATTTACAGGGGCAATCTATAAAAACAAGGTCTTCACAGACAACATGATGACAATAAATTCATATCTTTCAATAATCACTCTAAATGTGAATGGCCTAAATGCTCCCATAAAATGACACAGGGTTGTAGATTGGATAAAAAGACAGGACCCATCCATATGCTGTCTACAAGAGACTCATTTTAAACCTAAAGATACATCCAGACTGAAGGTGAAGGGATGGAGATCCATCTTCCATGCCAACGGACCTCAAAAGAAAGCTAGGGTAGCAATTCTTATATCAGACAAATTAGATTTTAAACTAACAACTGTAGTTAAAGACACAGAAGGACACTATATCATTCTTAAAGGGTCTATCCAACAAGAAGATCTAACAATTGTAAATAACTATGCCCCCAACATGGGAGCAGCCATCTGCATAAGCCAACTGTTAACCAAAATAAAGAGTCATATTGATAACAATACGTTAATTGTAGGAGACCTCAATACTCCACTCTCAGCAATAGACAGGTCATCTAAGCAGAAAATCAACAAAGAAACAAAATCTTTGAAAGACACACTGGCTCAGATGGACCTCAGAGATATTTAAAGAACATTCCACCCTAAAACAACAGAATACTCATTCTTCTCGAGCGCACGTGGAACTTTCTCCAGAATAGACCACATACTAGGTCACAAATCAGGTCTCAACTAATACCAAAAAATTGAGATTATTCCCTGCATATTCTCAGACCACAATGCTTTAAAACTGGAACCCAATCACAAGAAAAAAATTGGCTGAAATTCAAACACTTGGAAGCTAAAGACCACTCTGCTCAAGAATGTTTGGGTCAACCAGGAAATCAAAGAAGAACTTAAACAATTCATGGAAACCAATGAGAATGAAAACTCATTGGTCCAAAACCTATGGTATACTGCAAAGGTGGTCCTAAGGGGGAAATACATAGCCATCCAAGCCTCACTCAAAAAAGTAGAAAACTCCTGAATTCACCAACTAACTCTACACCTTAAAGAACTAGAGAAAAAGCAACAAATGACGCCTAAGCCACACATTAGAAGAGAAGTAATTAAGATTACAGTAGAGATCAATGAATTAGAAACCAGAAACACAGTAGATCGGATCAATGAAACTAGAAGCTGGTTCTTTGAAAGAATTGATAAGATCGATAAACCACTGGCCAGACTTATCCAAAAGAAAAGAGAAAGGATCCAAATTAATAAAATTATGAAGGAAAGGGGAGAGATCACGACTAACACCAAGGAAATAGAAACAATTATTAGAAATTATTATCAACAACTATATGCCAATAAGCTGAGCAACCTGGATGAAATGGATGCCTTCCTGGAAACCTATAAGCTGCCAAGACTGAAACAGGAAGAAATTGACAACCTGAATAGGCCCATAACCAGTAACGAGATTGAAGCAGTAGTCAAAAACCTCCCAAAAAACAAGAGTCCAGGGCCTGATGGATTCCCTGGGGAATTCTACCAAACATTCAAGGAAGAAATAGTACCTATTCTACTGAAGCTGTTTCAAAAAATAGAAACAGAAGGAAAACTTCCAGACTCATTCTATGAGGCCAGCATTTCCTTAATCCCCAAACCAGGGAAAGACCCCATCAAAAAGGAGAATTTCAGACCGATATCCCTGATGAATACGGATTCCAAAATCCTCAACAAAATCCTAGCTAATAGGATCCAACAATACATTAAAAGGATCATCCACCACGACCAAGTGGGGTTTATCCCCAAGATGCAAGGGTGGTTCAACATCCGCAAATCAATCAATGTGATAGAACGCATTGATAAGAGGAGGGAGAAGAACCATATGGTCCTCTCAATTGATGCAGAAAAAGCATTTGACAAAATACAGCATCTTTTCCTGACTAAAACTCTCCAGAGTATAGGGATAGAGGGAACATTCCTCAAGTTCATAAAATCCATCTATGAAAAACCCACAGTGAATATCATCCTCAATGGGGAAAAGCTGAGAGCCTTTCCCTTATGGTCAGGAAGACGTCAAGGATGCCCACTCTCACCACTATTGTTCAACATAGTACCAGAAGTCCTAGCAACAGCAATCAGACAACAAAAAGAAATAAAAGGTATTCAAATTGGCAAAGAAGAAGTCAAACTCTCTCTTTTCGCAGATGACATGATACTTCATGTGGAAAACCCAAAAGACTCCACCCCCAAATTACTAGAACTCACACAGCAATTCAGTAATGTGGCAGGATACAAAATCAATGCAAAGAAATCAGTTGCTTTCTTATACACTAACAATGCAACTGTAGAAAGAGAAATTAGAGAATCAATTCCATATACAAAAGCACTAAAAACCATAAGATACCTCAGAATAAACCCAACCAAAGAGGTAAAGGATCTATACTCTAGGAACTACAGAACACTCATGAAAGAAATTGAAAAAGACACAAAAAGATGGAAAAATATTCCATGCTCATGGATCGGAAGAATAAACATTGTTAAAATGTCCATGCTACCTCAAGCAATCTATACCTTCTACGCCATCCTGATCAAAATTCCAATGATGTTTTTCAAAGTGCTGGAACAAACAATCCTAAAATTTGTATGGAATCAGAAAAGACCCCAAATTGCCAAGGAAATGTTGAAAAAGAAAAACAAAGCTGGGGCATCACACTGCCTGATTTCAAGCTATATTACAAAGCCGTGGTCACCAAGACAGCATGGTACTGGCACAAAAACAGACACATAGATCAATGGAACAGAATAGAAAACCCAGAAATGGGCTTTCAACTCTAGGGTCAACTAATCTTTGACAAAGTGGAAAAGAATATCTAATGGAAAAAGGACAGTCTCTGCAATAAATGGTGCTAGGAAAATTGGACAGCCACATGCAGAAGAATGAAACTCGACCATTCTCTAACACCATACAGGAAGATAAACTCAAAATAGATGAAAGACCTAAATGTGAGACAGGAATCCATCAAAATCCTAGAGGAGAACATAGGCAGTAACCTCTTTGACATCGCCCACAGCAACTTCTTTCAAGATACATCTCCAAAGCCTAGTGAAATAAAAGCAAAAATGAATTTTGGGGACTTCATCAAGATTAAATGCTTCTGTACAGCAAAGGAAACAGTCAACAAAACAATGAGGCAACCCACAGAATGGGAGAAGATATTTATAAATGACACTACAGATAAAGGGTTGGTATCGAAGATCTATAAAGAACTTCTCAAACTCAACACCCAAAAAACAAATAATCAAGTCAAGAAATGGGCAGAAGATATGAAAAGACACTTCTCTGAAGAAGACATACAAATGGCTAACAGACACATGAAATAATGTTCATCATCATTAGCCATCAGGGAAATTCAAATCAAAACCACACTGAGATACCACCTTACACCAGTTAGAATGGCAAAAATTGACAAGGCAAGAAACAACAAACGTTGGAGAGGTTGTGGAGAAGGGGAACTTTCTTACACTGTTGGTGGGAATGCAAGTTGGTACAGCCACTTTGGAAAACAGTGTGGAGGTTCCTCAAAAAATTAAAAATAGAGCTACCCTATGACCCAGCAATTATAGTACTGGGTATTTACACCAAAGACACAGATGTAGTGAAAAGAAGGGCCATATGCACCCCAGTGTTCATAGCAGCAATGTCCGCAGTAGCCAAACTGTGGAAAGAGCTGAGATGCCCTTCAACAGATGAATGGAAAAAGAAGATGTGGTCCATACATACAATGGAATATTACTCAGCCATCAGAAAGGATGAATACCCAATTTTTACATCAACATGGATGGGACTGGAGGAGATTATGCTAAGTGAAATAAGTCAAGCAGAGAAAGTCAATTATCATATGGTTTCACTTATTTGTGGAACATAAGGAATAGCATGGAGGACATTAGGAGAAGGAAGGGAAAAATGAGGGGAGGGAATCGGAGGGGGAGATGAACCATGAGAGAATACGGACTCTGAGAAACAAACTGAGGGTTTTAGAGGGGAGGGGGGAGGGGGATGGGTTAGCCCGGTGATGGGTATTAAGGAGGGCACGTACTGCATGGAACACTGGGTGTTATACGAAAACAATCATGTATCACTACATCTTAAACTAATGATGTACTGTATGGTGACTAACATAACATAATAAAATAAAATTTTAAAAATAAATAATAAATAAATAAAACGTAAAAAAATTTAAAAAAAGGAAGGTGACTTAAGTAATAGTATTTGTGAGAAGTTAAATGTGCACCTTGTATGCCCTACAACAATTACATACACAAAAAGATATAGTTAGAAATCTAATAGTTGGATACAGTGAAATAGTAACTATCCTCAGTGAATTCCAAAGAATACTTTGAGCATTCTCAGATTGAGCAGGCACTTTATATCACTTGTTTTTAGGACAAAGAATAGTGTCTGGCATATAGTGAACAGTCTTTAAACATCTATGGAATGAATGAATAAATTAATGCATGAATGGATAGTCAAGTCCATGAGTTAAGTAATGAAAATTTATCAGTGGTTCTAGAGCCAAAAATACCTGAATGAAGACATGTTTTAGCCCATAAGCAATATAAAGAATAATCAGATGGAAAATCAACACTTAGAGAAATCAACAAAGACTTGGGCTTTCATTATTTATACCCCACCTGGTTCTAAAATGGATTTAAATTACTTGACAACAGTTAAAAGATTAAACCAGTAACAGAGATAGAAAATCACGTTTATTTTATGTAAATGTAGAAGGATCCATTATAAATAAACAGAAAATACATGCAAACATTCCCTGCTTTTAGAGACAGGAAATATGGGTTCTGGGCTTAACACTGTTCACATTGTTGGGGTTTTTTTGTTTGTTTGTTTGTTTTTTGTCATCATGCTATACACAATGGGAAGAATGTCTGTATACTTGCAAAAGTTGCAAATCTAATTATAACATGCAAGGTCAAATAGCAGCCCAGAAATAGAAACTGAGATTTGAAGAAAGTGCTTATATCTCCAACTAATGCATAGTCCATGAGATGAAGCAGCTTTTTAGCAGAATCAGCTAGAGTTTTATAAACTCCACATTGTTCATATCCAACCATGTGTATGCAAACTTTCCACCATCATAATCTCTAATAAATGGTAGGGTGAAGGGTGAGGGTAAAGGAACAAATGTATCTTAAGTGCCTGTTTTGGGTAGGAGAAGACCTCTCTAAAGACCTTATTGAAGTGTTGCATGTATATTCTGTTCCCTTTGGGAGAATTCCTGGCACAGGGATATAGTTTGCAAGAATGTAGACTAATGTACTTGGGGTCTTGGCAGTGCTCTGGTTTATTCTGGATGCTGCTGCCTGAGATGTTTCAATTACTCTGTAATCCAAATCCTAGACCTGCACTTTCACATAATTGTGAAAACTGTTGTGGCTGTTCATATGTCCACATATTTCAGATAAGAATCTGAACTGTCTCAAGTTAACATTATTAAAACATGGAGTCTTTCCCTTCCACTTCACATAACTGTACCTTTACATAGCCCTATTGGAAAATGCAAGGTATGTGTGGCTCTCTGGGTTTATGCAAGCTTGGTCTCCCTCTGAACCAATGAATCTAAATCACTAACAACCAGGTGCAGGGTGTTTTACTAAAAAACAAAGTGACTTGATTAAACACAAGCTTTTGAACCAAATACAATAGAAGTGCATTTTCTTTTAAATTAGTCATTCTAAAGCACCTCTCTCTCTGAGGATATGCTATTGGGAAAATGAGCACAATCTTTAACCAGACCGTACATAATTCACACTAATTAAACAAGTAGTTTATAAGTTTGAAAGCATGACATCGAGTTATAAATTATGTAATTTAAAAGCTGCATTCACTTTTTCTAGTAACTAGAAGCAAAGGAGAGGCTACTTAGCAGCAGTTTAATCCAGTAGACACAAACTGAAATTTGTGGTCACCTCGATATTTAGCTAGTGGCTTCACTTTTTAAGAGGCTATTTACCAAACATGAAAAAGGGAAATAAATTAGAGGCAGCACCAAGCCTTATTTGGCTTGAAATATAAGAATCCTAAAGTACACCTGAAACAAATATAACATTATGTTAACCAACTAAAATTAAAATAAAAACTTAAAAAAAATCATATAGTAACTAATACAGTAATTTATTCCTCAACTATGTGCCAAGTATTGTATAATATGCCAAGGATACAAAGATAAAAAAAGTGATTCCTTCTCCCCAAGTTACCTCCAGTCTAAAGCTAGAAAACAATGAACATCAGTAAGTTCAGGAAGTATGCTATGTGTTCCGAGAGGTGGCAGTGATCAATGATTTCATAAAGTATAAAACGCACGAGCTGGAGGCCTGAAATATAATTTAAATTATTTATTTTACTGGCAAGGGAAACTCAATGAGCAAAGGCAGACTGATGTGAAAGTGAAGACCATCCGGAAGAGCACAGAGGATTGGGTAAGTATGGTGAGAAAGAGAAACTGCCCTTTGAGGAGATAGGGGCCTAAAATAAATGTATAGCTGTGAGGATAAAAGGGGAAAATTTTAAATTGTGTCCCATAGATAACATTTCTAAGATTTTTTATTAACTGTGGTTAAATTCTTATAAATTCCTAAATTCATAGTTTCTATTGCATAGTCATTAAAAAGAGACTATTAACAAAAGTGGGCTTCATATTTAATAATTATATTTATGTATAACATGTTGGCATAAGATTATTAAATATTTAAGGGTATTAAATTTGATAACTTTCTCACAAACGTTTATTTTTCCCTTTTTAGTTAATTCCAACTTTAATTGTATATACAAACCTTAATAACATTCAAACTGACACTACTCATCTTTGAATCACTTAACTAATAATACACATTTGCTACCACTAGAGAACAAAGAAAACAGTAAAGTAATATCTACACATCAGTAGACAGTAAGAGGCTATTTACTATTTACCTCTTCAGTAGTCATGCTGGTGGCTCACTCTGATGTGTTTTACACTTGCCAAGGTATTTCCCATACGTCCTTTAATTTAATCATCCTAACAACCCTCAGAAGTAGACAATATTACAGATTTTGTTTTTAAATGGACACTTAGAAATTATGTAGCTTCCTCAAAGTCACACAATTAATAAATACAAGTCAGTCCTGGGACTCAATCCCAAGCCACTTTTTGCAGTAAAGACAACCAACATTCATTGAGTTCACACTGAGCATTAAACATTATATTAAGTGACTTTCAATCCTCACAAAACCCCTCTGGGGTATACGCTAGTATGCTTATCCCCACTTTACGAATAAAGGAAAAGAGGAATAAGGAATTTGTACAAATTTTCTCGGGTCACCCAACCGGTAATTAGAGACCCCAAGTTTCAGACCCAGGCTCTTATTAAACTATGGGGCCACACTGTCTACAACTAAGCTAGCCCAAACACAACCACCTGCATTTTCTCTACCTATATCCAAAGAAAATGGACTACTAGGTAAACTAAACCCAGACATAATGTTGAATTATCCTCCCAGACCTTTAGCTAAACTGTAGGTTCTTATTCTTACGTTCCTTTCTGAATACCTATAAACTAACATGCTCTAAGCATTATCTGTACCTTTTCTGGCATGCTACCATATATTGACTCCTTTCCAGAAAAGAAAATTTGTCTGACAGTCATTACGATGAACAACTCCAGGTCTCTCTTGCTCCTAACTAGTTAATAAAAAAATAACTTATGGTCTATATTCAGTAGTTTCCACAACGATCATTTTACACATATCAGGTAATTGTTATCTCACACTGATTACTTTCTGCAAAGAGGATGAAACTAAAAAATAAATGCTTATCAGAACCAAACACTTAAAAACACATTTAAGTCGACTATGACCAGATTTAAAAACACAGATATAGTTTTTGCTACAATAATGTTCAAATTACCCGGGCATCAAAACTTATAAAGAATACTACCTTCAGAAAAGCCTAAAAGTTTAGCAACTTCTCTCTCTTTAAGGTTTTTTTTAAGGGCGCCTGGGTGACTCAGTTGGTTAAGCGACTGCCTTCGGCTCAGGTCATGATCCTGGAGTCCCTGGATCGAGTTCTGCATCGGGCTCCCTGCTTGGCAGGGAGCCTGCTTCTGCCTCTGACCCTCCCCCCTCTCATGTGCTCTCTCTCTCTCATTCTCTCTGTCTCAAATAAATAAATAAGATCTTTAAAAAAAAAAAAAGATTTTTTTTAAATGCCAAGATGCAGGAGGAACACAGAGCATCTCCTATTTCCCTGCTTTCCTGCATCCTTTCTTTCCTATGGCTAGCAGTGATATGTAAGGTCCTTCTCATTTCATATATCTCTATTTAGACATTTATTTCAAGACAGTTCTACAAATTCCAGAAATGTCAGAGATAGATGTAGGGACTGAACATGGGCCATGTGAATACCAGAGAATTATAAATAACTCTGCCTGCTTGGACCTTATGGCAAAATGGAAGGTGGTCCTCCAGAAGGAGCCCCTCTCAGGTGAGTCCTGACTCTGGCTGTTACTTCTGCTTTTGTCCATCCTCTGCAAATTTTTAATCTTTTGCCAACAGTTCTGTGGACAGAGGGAGCCATGGCCATAGTACCCTTAAAAAGGATGAGCAATCTGGAGAAAGAAAAGAATAATGAGGAATAATGAAGAAAGTGGGATCTAGTAAGAGTCAAAATGGTTCCTTGGAGATGTGCAGCCACCATGTTCTAAGGCCAACTCCAGCTCTTTCCAGTTTGTTGCCTGTGACATTTAGATATCTTGAGGTATCTCACAACTTGGCAAAAACAATATAGAAACTGTGAAAATAGATTGTTTTCTTTCAGATTCCCTTCTATTGTGAACTGTTTTCAACTTACAATGTGAACTTTGAAAATAAATCACACACAGTTTCTCACAGATAAAAAACATACATGCTGGTGGGACCACCACAGTGCATCCCACACTATTTCCAGCTCTGTGATCTTTGATAGATTCCTTCAAGTACCTCACATGCAAAATATAAATAATAGCAGCTGTTTCACTGGATAAGAATATTAGATAATGCATATAAAGACCTGGGCACACAGGTCTTTATATATATATATGCATATACAAATTCTCTGTACATGTTAGGAAGAGGAAGAGGAAGAAAAAGAAGATAGAATTATTGTTTGCTTTCTTTTAGTTTCTAGCAGGAAGAGGATAAAAGCATTTTGGATACTCAATTCTGACTGAGAATGCTATAAGACAACATAATGCTTTTCAATTTAAAAACTTAAGAATTCAAGTTTGGTCACTTTTTAAGAGGCAAGAAATAATGGGAGAATTACAAATTGATGTAAAGACAACTTATTTTAAGTTAGATAAACTGATAAGTTTTTCAAATCATTATTATTATATAATTAAGTAGAAAAATTCAAGACTAACGAGATAAACTTTTAAAATTTAAACACACCAGAAAAAGCAGCTTTTTAAAGAATGCCGAAATAGTATATAAGAGGAAAAGATTTCATTTAAGTCTCACTAGTAGAACGACAAAAAGAAAATATATGAAAGTGAAGATTTATTTCTTATAAAATAGGGTGAGAAACCCAAGAGTTTTATGGAAATTTTGGCTGAATTATGAAAGAAAATGTTTTAAAAAGAGAAAGTAGGTAGCTCTTGGTGATTTAGTGAAACGTCCTCAAAATCCAAGGTTACAGGAAGGATGGAAGACTAATCAAAAACGATTATTGTGAAAAACAATGGCAAGTGTGTTAAATGATGAGTTTTCAGAAGATGCTTCACCCTGGAAATTTAACATCCTTTAAAGCCCCTGTTTCTGACTCACTGGTCATAGTTTTTAATAAAGTCTGAGAGAAAGGGTAGATGAGTAATGCTATGAGTCAGAGGTTATTTTTAAGAAAGGTGATATTAGATTTTAAAATCTTGGCAACCTTTAACATTTTATAATGCCTGCTTTTCTAAATTATTCTGAGAAAGTTACCAAGGTTTACAGAAAAGTTGGCTGCTTCATATCCAGCATGAACTATTAAGAAGCAAAATTTGGCAAAAGGTTTAGTTGTCTTAAGAGCAGTGGCAAAGGGCGCCTGGGTGGCTCAGTTGGTTGGGCAACTGCCTTCAGCTCAGGTTATGATCCTGGAGTCCCGGGATTGAGTCCCATATCGGGCTCCCTGCTCAGCGGGGGGTCTGCTTCTCCCTCTGACTCTCTTCCCTCTCGTGCTCTCTGTCTCTCATTCTCTCTCTCAAATAAATAAATAAAATCTTTAGAAAAAAAAAAGAGCAGTGGCAAAGCGCTAAAAAGTTTAATGCTACTTGGGTATTATTTTGCTAAGTTTAGGTCATAAAATTAATTTTCTCAGTGAGAGAGTTGCTTCTTAAAAGTGTTGCAGACATTTGGCATGTGCTATCAACCATATTAAATGGTAATCTCTAGTCCTCTTTCCCTAAGATGTAGACCAGCTGTTTTGCTTTATATAAATTCAAAATTCTGCTTTATAATAGCTTTGACAATGGTGATAAATATATAAAGGCAAATGAAGTATCAGTCTCAGATTAACAGTAAATTCTTTTTTTGTTAGTAATAGATATTGATTATACCACTTGGGAGAGAGTTCAGTTGTTAGGATTTTGTATGTTTAATATCTTCCTGTCAAAAGATCCTAGTATTTAATGGAAATTTAAAAGTTCGTAATGATAGCCTAATACAATGGTCTAAACCTGGGACTATCACATGTGGATTTTTGCTGTTTGAGATTGCAGGTTGCTGCCTTATGGTGGAATGTGGTCAATAAAAGCTCATTTATCTAATGCTAAAATGTTCTCCTTACTATATACCTAATAGAAGTTGCTGACCAAATTGAAATCATTTCCAGTCTTCATCCTTCATCTTACATGATTCTTGACAAGATGGAACTTAAAAAATAGATTTTCAATTTATATCCGTATAGACATTCATACACAGAGCTATCCAATATCCATGTATAGAACACATCCATTTGCAAAAGAGACTGTCGATTTGAAAAATGGCAGAGGGATGCTGTCCAAGACCAAAGAATAACTGTGTTAGAACTTCATATCAACTCAGGTTTTAAAAATGATAAATTAGGGGCTCCTGGGTGGCTCAGTCAGTTGAGCATCTGACTCTTGTCTTCAGCTCAGGTCATGATCTCAGGGTTGTGAGATGGAGCCCTGCATGGGGCTCCTCGATCAGTGGGGAGTCTGCTTGAGACTCTCTCTCTCCCTCTCCCTCTGCCCCTCCCCCTGCTCATGCACTCTCTCTCTAAAATAAATAAATCTTAAAAAATGATAAAGTTAATTCCAAAATAAAATTTAGTGAGTTGCAAAGCAAACTGTATATCACTATATTTTTAATTCCATGAAAACGTTAAGAAATAATCTCTTTGTTTTATAACACAACCATCTGTTAACTCAATGAAAGCAGAGTTTTAGAAATATTGTAAAATTGCTTTAGAATTTATTTTTTTAAACAAATGAGGAAAAATTAATTTTGTTACATTTTCTATTCTGAATCTAGCTTTCTTATGCCTCTGTACAAATCCTAATCAAACTTTTCTACATGGGTCATAACCAATTTCTTTATAGGAGCTCTTTCATGTGTCCAGGTTTCTATATCAGGTATTGGTTTTACCTGACTACAGACCCTGCATCTGTTCAATGCCTATACATCATGATAAGATGTAGAAAATTGTCTTCTGATTAAAGACCACCTGCAGTATCCATGTAAAAGCATTAAAGACTATAAATTGAGAAAGCCTCTTTGCCTTAGAAACCCTGGCACAGTTAGAATTGTGAGTTGATAAAGAAGCAACAATCAATGTGACATACCTCTCAGGGAGGCAAAAGGGCTTCTCAAAAATATAGATGCCAATATTCATTCATTTTAATGTAATTTCTTAAGATCAGGAAGGCCCTTCAATGTTTGCAAGAGAATCCATTAAAATTAAAATACATTTGAAAGGAAAAGAACTGATATTTATTGTTGGCTTAATATATGCACTATTAGATGTGCTTTACATAAATTAATTTACTTGTTATACATTTAAGCCTGTGCCTTAATTATTAGCTAACTTATGCATAAGGTTTAACAGGAAAGCTCCTGAAGAACCAGTTGCCAGAGAGTATTCACAATTGGGCAGAAAAAAACCCTAGAAGGACAAAAAGGGCTGAGCCCCAGCACTTAGACTAAATTTAGGCCTGTAATTCTTACCACTGACAGAGGAGAGTGATGATGACTTTGTGGTAAATATATCACTTATTCATTTATCAGTTCATTCCTTTATTTTATAACAAAATACTCTGCTATGACATGTGAAAGATATACAAGTGTATTAAATGACTAGAGTAGTACAGAGTATAATGAACAAACATATTTGAAAGGTACAAAATTTGATAATACCTTTCTATAAACAGTAAACTTTTACTTGGCAGGATTACTTGGGAGGGGCAGTGCACAAAAATTATTTTGAAATAAAATTAATAAATAAAAATATTTCTCTAAGCTTTCAAATATATGGTATTTTTAATTAACTTAAATGTTTCCTAGTTAAATGTTCTCTCTTTCTTATCATGGAAATTAATGTTCATCAACCTATGAAAGCACTAGCTCAGATCATATGGGAACTACTCTACTTTACATGAAAAAGATATTTCTCAAGTTCTTAAAATTATAGCTTCTCTTCCATTAAGCAGTTTCTTCTAAAGTCTATTCACATTGTTAATTTGTTTGGCTATGCTTTTGTGAAAATGCTCAGATGAACTTTCATCCTGTCAAAAATATAAAGTCTCTGATTCCAAATCCCAATTAATATGTAATATGCCCATCTGGATATGAAATTTTATTCTGCATTTTATATAATTTAGTTTTGCATTTAGAAGATATTATCTATTACATCATTCATTATCCTGAATATAAACCTCACATGAGAAATTTATTTTAGAATTTTAAACTGGAGGGAATGTTTTCCCAAAAGAACTGAAATGTTTCCTCTTTTCCAATAATGGAGGTCATTTCTCTTTTTGCTCCAGCTGCCAGGAACCTCAGAACCAAAGAACCTCAGCTGCCAGGAACCTCAGAACCAAACCTCAGAAGTATAGTCACAAAAATATTACACTAACTTGATGGTCACATTTAACAGTTTCTACTTTTCTGTCAGCTTGATTTTCTGTACCAATCTCTACTCTGTTTGTGGGCAGAGAAAGAAGCATAAATGTATTTTATTAATTAAAATATAAAGAATAATATATTATACATAACACCTAAGTCATTTAGTTTCAAAATATATATAATTGCCCACCACTTTTGAAATAAATGATCAATATATAAGCTTATTTGTCAATCCATGTCAAGTGGACATGAACACTTCATTTTTAAATTAAAGTATAATTGACATACATCTAACATACAACTAACATCCTGTTAGTTTTTCGGTATACATCATCATGATTTAATATTCTCATACATTATGAAATAATCCCCATGATGGGTTTAGTTACCATAAGTCACCTAACAAAGTTATTACAATATTACTGACTATAGTTCCTGTGCTGTACATTACATGCCCATAACTCACTTATTTTTGTAACTGGAGGTTTGTACTTCTTAATACTCTTCACCTATTTTGCCTGCCCCCTCAACCCTTCCCTGCTCTGGTAACCAATAGCTTGTTTCCTGTATCTATGAATCTGTTTCTGTTTTGTTTGTTTGTTTGCTTTGTTTTTTTAGATTCCACATGTAAGTGAAATCATATGGTATTTGTCTGATTTGTTTTACTTAACACAATACTCTCTAGGTCCATCCATGCTGTTGCAAATGGCAAGATTTCATTCTTTTTCATGGTGGAGTAATATTACACTGTATATATTTACCACATCTTTATGCATTCATCAGCCAATGGACACTTACATTGCTTCCATATCTTGATTATTATAAATAATACTGCAATAAATATTGAATGCTTATATTTCTTTGAAGTGGTGTTTTTGTTTTCTTCAGGGAAATAGCCAGGAATTGCTGAGGTTTATGGTAGTTCTATTTTTAATTTTTTGAGGAACCTCCATATTGTTTTCCACGGTGGCTGCACCAATTTATATTCCCACCAGCAGTGCATGAGGGGTTCCCTTTTCTTTACATCCTTGTTAACACTTGCTGTTTTTTTTTCTTTTTGATAATAGCTAATCTGACTGGTCTGGGGTAATATCCAATTGTGATTTTGATTTGTATTTCCCTGATGATGAGTGATGTTGAGCACCTTGTCATGTATCTATTGACCATCTGTATGTCTTTGGAAAAATGTCTATTCAAGTCCTCTGCCCATTTAAACACCTCATTTTATTTATATGTAAGTTTATTTAAGTGGAAACTGAGGGTGTTAAAGTGAGTCTCATTTAATCTTAATTTCACTGTTAATGTTTCACCACCATTTTGACTTTAGAAAATGTCTGATCCACTATATTAGTAGTATAGAAAGCCAGCATCATCATTATAAATCACTATGCCAGGTGATCATGTATTAGAAAACAAAAAAGAGCTGAAACAGAAATAATTCCATTAACAAACAAAAAACTGAATATTTTGCACCAAAGCGAAAACGCTGACCAATGTACATTTCTGAAATAGTTGGAAGAACTAGACACAAGTTCATATTTCTTAAATATAAAAGTCCATTGATTATGCCTAATAAGGGCTTTGTAAAGGAAGAAATAATAAATGTACCAGTAAACTGAATAGTGTCTATATTAACGTAAGATATTTTCATTTTTGTGTGTCTTTCCTTCATTATTATGAATTACAACAATATAATAATAACACAAGGAATAATAAATGCAAACAGATTGAATCAGCTATTAGAATATTATACTTGCTTTTTAGGGAAAATATTACATAGATTTGCAATTGTTGCTACTAAATAATGAAGAGAAAATAGATTGGCAGAAACTGAATATCTTAGATGTTTACTCCTGTCACCCTGCCCCCCCTTCAAACTATGCCTTCTGAAAAGAAGACATAAGAGAAATGAAGGAAGTGATCTGAGGGAATATAGCCTCCTTTCCTTTTTCATCATTTGCACTCAGCTGTAACAATCATTTAAGAACTTGGCTTTTTCCTTGGGGCTATGTATTTAGGAATACAGCTTCCCCCTTACTGTTTGTCATCTTAGACAAAGCCACTCCCATAAGCTCTTCCATTTATCCACTGTCCTTTAAAAATGTTGATCTCTGTTAAGAGATCTAGAGGACCTTAACCAGATGATCTCTGTCTAGCATCATCGTCAAGTCTAGGCCATCTTTTGGGCTTTCCTGCTATCCTTTACTCTGGCCACTGAATTCTCTGACCTTCTGGGTCATGATGAGTCTACCACTTCCTTGCTTGGGTTCCTGCTTCATGGATCTAGTCTGCCTCCAGGTGAAAAAGAGTGGCTTCTCACCCCCAACTCTTCTCAGTAAGCATCAATAACAATAATGGCTAATATCTATGGGGCATAAGTACTTTACATGAATATTCATTCAACAAAATTGTTTACTATGTGCCAAGCTATACTCTCTGCTAAGCACTGAAAAAAACTGATTTAATGCAGACAAAAATCTCTGTTCCCACTGAGTACAAGGAATCTATGAATACAAACAGAGACACTCTGAAAGAAAGGAGAGCTTTTTTAAGAGTCTATCAAAGGATTTCAACTAGCTAGAGAAATAAGAAAAGACTTACCCAAGGAAGTGATGCGCAAGCTGAGACATACAAAATTAGAAGAATTCTTTAGACACAGAGGACAGAAGACATTGCAGATAGGCAAGCAGTATATACAGAAAGCCTAAAGTCATAGAGTCAGAGGAAATGATAGAAGCAGAATGGCATGGACCATTTGAAGAATTAAAGAAGATGGGCATAGCAGGAGTGCAGAGAGCTGAATCTAAAAAGAGAGGAGAGCACTAAATGAAGGAAGGCCTGGTAAGTTATATTAGGGATTTAGGTCTTTAACCTTAGAGTAGTTAAAACCACTGAAAGTTTTTAAGAAAAGTGATACAATTATATTTGGACTTTGAAATGATAACTCTCCCAGGATTAAGGTTGCAGGCTTGGAGAGATACACAAAAATGGATAAAGAGAGACCAATTAGGATATTGCGATAATCCAGGCAGGAGATGATGATATTTTAACCTAATAATAGCTCACTTTAACAGAATTCATGTGCCAGACATATTTCATTTAATCCTAACATCAATCCTATGTATTAGAGATTGTAATGATCTTTACAGATATGGAAAGTAGCTCTAGAGTTGACTTGCCAAGGTCACAAGATAATATGCAATATGAGTAGGATTAAAGCCCAGGCAGTGAGCAATCTGGCAATAAAACTCATGCTCATATCTGGTGTTCTACACAGCTGCTCAGAAATGGTAGTAGTAGAGTTGAAAAGAAGTGCACAGATTTAAGAGATATCTGGAAGCTTAAACTCCAGGACACAATGATGGATTAGTTATGGAGAGTGAGGAGGTGATATTGGTTAAAGTAAGAAGGAGATATCAAGGTTGATGTCCAAGAGTCTGATTTACACAGGTGGATGGATAATAGTGCCATTTGCTGAAATAGGGAACATTGAAAGTGGAACAGATTATTTTTACTGGACACTAAAGTGGTAAGAACAGATTTGAATCAGTAATAACTATTATAATAGGAAAAAGAGTCCAGCATGAACTCAGCTCAACTTCAATTTCTATAGACATGACTAAGAGTTTTAAAGGGAGAATGGGGGAATAAAGAGCCAGGTAAGGGATGGGACAGTATAGTTAGGGAAGTGAATAAGTACAAAAAGTGGGAAGGATGATATGAAATAATAAAAAATATAGATATCTATCAATCTCTATTCCCAGTATCTGACAAAGGTCTCCTGAAACCCTTTTACGTTCCTAAGTGATAAGAGCATAGGAGCATCTTTTGTTCTAATGAGGTGACTCTAGGTGGGCTCCTGAATGAAGGCTGGTCAGAAGCAAGACCTAGCCATAATTAGCAGTTTGGAATTTTTAATCCTCCACCTCCACCCCCTGCATTCTCTAGAGAGCGGAAAGGGACTAGTAATAGAGTTAATAATTAATCATGTCTACATGAGGAAGCCTCCATAAAAAAAATCCCACAAAAAATGGGAGCATTTCCAGATTGCTGAACACAACCAGGAGGGTGACATATCCCAACTCTATGGAACAGAAGCTCCTGTGCTTACAACATCCCAGTATCCCTATGTATCTCTTCATGTGGCTGTTCTTCTGTATCTTTTATCATATCTTTTAATAAACTAGTAAACATAATTGTTTCCCTGAGTTCTAGAGTGACTCTAACAAATAATTGAATCTGAGGGGAAGGAGGTCATGGGAACCTCCAATTTATAGCCAAGTCAGAAAGAAGCTGTGGGTAACCTGGGGACCTACTACTTGGCAGTTGGAATCTGAAGCGAAGAGGAAGTCTTGTGGGACTGAGCTCTTAACTTGTGGAATCTGACACTATCTTCAGGTAGGTAGTGTCAGAATTAAGTTAAATTGTAGGACACCCAACTGGTGTCACAGAGAATAGCTTGGTGTAGGAAAACCCATAATATTTGGTGAGCAGAAATGTCAGAAGTGTTGAGTATATGAGTAAAGGAGAAACATGGGAGAAAGACGGTCTGTTTGGGTTTTTTTTCCCCATAAAACAGGGATTGGTCCATGTGAAACCCATCTGCATTTGTTAGCTGGCACTAATCAAAGTTAGGCCCCTACCTTCCCACAGGGTCTGGAAAAAGGGACTTATCTTAAGGTATTGGCTGAACAAACAGTAAATTCTTTTCATAGCCTTGACTTTTCTCAGGAAGACGCTTTAAGTGGGGATAGGGTCATTTTAGGGATAAGGCCCTGAACTGTTAGAAACCATGTTAGGGTTTTGTTTGCTTCTTTATAGACGAAGGTTGAAGCCTAGTGGAGAAAAAGGCTCAGAGAAGTCTCTCTAGAGATTAATCAAGGAGAGAATCTTTGGCAGAAGTGTTGAGAGGACTATGAGTTGAATATTGAATATGTTGAATTTGAGGGACTTTTGAGATACCCAACAGGAATATCAAATAGGGGGTTCAATAGTCTAGAGATCAGAAGAAAGAGAGATCAGTCTAGAGATTGTTTGGAGATATAAATCTGTCAGCATATGGAAGATAATGAAAGTCACATCATAGCTGAACTTACTAGGATGTGTTATTTTTCCCATGCCTATGAAACTCACTCTATGGGCCAACTCTTTCACACCCCTATGGTGAAGATTTCAGGCAGATCCCGGAGCTTTTCTGTCAGTTATGAATAATAGAAAGTCACTCACAAGTTTTAAGAAACAAATCCAATGTAATGATCAAAACTCCAAAATCTCTAACTCCAACCTGCCAGAGCAAAGGATATGGTTGATTTTTTTCCTTAGCCCACTTTCTCTCTATTAGTGGCTGTTGCTTTGATTCCTCCTGGTGAGAGCCAAGAGGGTTAGTGAGAAAAGAGCACACAGTTGAAGTAGCTGACATAGTTGGAAGGTGGCATTTGTACCTGCAATGGAAACCTATATGTCTTTTTTTAAATTTTATTATGTTATGTTAGTCACCATACAATACATCATTAGTTTTTGATGTGGTGATCCACGATCCATTATTTTTGTATAACACCCAGTGCTCCATGCAGTACGTGCCCTCCTTAATACCCATCACCGGGCTACCAATCCCCCTCCCCCCTCCCCTCTAAAACCCTGTTTGTTTCTGAGTCCATAGTCTCTCATGGTTCATCTCTCCCTCCAATTCAACACCCCCCATCTTTCCCTTCCTTCTCCTAATGTCCTCCATGCTATTCTTTACGTTCCACAAATAAGTGAAACCATATGATAATTGACTTTCTCTGCTTGACTTATTTCACTTAGCATAATCTCCTCCAGTCCCATCCATGTTGATGTAAAAATTGGGTATTCATCCTTTCTGATGGCTGAGTAATATTCCATTGTATATATGGGCCACATCTTCTTTACCAATTCATCTGTTGAAGGGCATCTCAGCTCTTTCCACAGTTTGGCTATGGCAGACACCGCTGCTATGAACACTGGGGTGCATATGGCCCTTCTTTTCACTACATCTGTGTCTTTGGTGTAAATACCCAGTACTATAATTGCTGGGTCATAGGGTAGCTCTATTTTTAATTTTTTGAGGAACCTCCACACTGTTTTCCAAAGTGGCTGTACCAACTTGCATTCCCACCAACAGTGTAAGAAAGTTCCCCTTCTCCACAACCTCTCCAACGTTTGTTGTTTCTTGCCTTGTCAATTTTTGCCATTCTAACTGGTGTAAGGTGGTATCTCAGTGTGGTTTTGATTTGAATTTCCCTGATGGCTAATGATGATGAACATTATTTCATGTGTCTGTTAGCCATTTGTATGTCTTCTTCAGAGAAGTGTCTTTTCATATCTTCTGCCCATTTCTTGACTTGATTATTTGTTTTTTGGGTGTTGAGTTTGAGAAGTTCTTTATAGATCTTCGATACCAACCCTTTATCTGTAGTGTCATTTATAAATATCTTCTCCCATTCTGTGGGTTGCCTCATTGTTTTGTTGACTGTTTCCTTTGCTGTACAGAAGCATTTAATCTTGATGAAGTCCCCAAAATTCATTTTTGCTTTTATTTCACTAGGCTTTGGAGATGTATCTTGAAAGAAGTTGCTGTGGGCGATGTCAAAGAGGTTACTGCCTATGTTCTCCTCTAGGATTTTGATGGATTCCTGTCTCACATTTAGGTCTTTCATCTATTTTGAGTTTATCTTCCTGTATGGTGTTAGAGAATGGTCGAGTTTCATTCTTCTGCATGTGGCTGTCCAATTTTCCTAGCACCATTTATTGCAGAGACTGTCCTTTTTCCATTAGATATTCTTTTCCACTTTGTCAAAGATTAGTTGACCCTAGAGTTGAAAGCCCATTTCTGGGTTTTCTATTCTGTTCCATTGATCTATGTGTCTGTTTTTGTGCCAGTACCATGCTGTCTTGGTGACCACGGCTTTGTAATATAGCTTGAAATCAGGCAGTGTGATGCCCCAGCTTTGTTTTTCTTTTTCAACATTTCCTTGGCAATTTGGGGTCTTTTCTGATTCCATACAAATTTTAGGATTGTTTGTTCCAGCACTTTGAAAAACATCATTGGAATTTTGATCAGGATGGCGTAGAAGGTATAGATTGCTTGAGGTAGCATGGACATTTTAACAATGTTTATTCTTCCGATCCATGAGCATGGAATATTTTTCCATCTTTTTGTGTCTTTTTCAATTTCTTTCATGAGTGTTCTGTAGTTCCTAGAGTATAGATCCTTTACCTCTTTGGTTGGGTTTATTCTGAGGTATCTTATGGTTTTTAGTGCTTTTGTATATGGAATTGATTCTCTAATTTCTCTTTCTACAGTTGCATTGTTAGTGTATAAGAAAGCAACTGATTTCTTTGCATTGATTTTGTATCCTGCCACATTACTGAATTGCTGTGTGAGTTCTAGTAATTTGGGGGTGGAGTCTTTTGGGTTTTCCACATGAAGTATCATGTCATCTGCGAAAAGAGAGAGTTTGACTTCTTCTTTGCCAATTTGAATACCTTTTATTTCTTTTTGTTGTCTGATTGCTGTTGCTAGGACTTCTGGTACTATGTTGAACAATAGTGGTGAGAGTGGGCATCCTTGACGTCTTCCTGACCATAAGGGAAAGGCTCTCAGCTTTTCCCCATTGAGGATGATATTCACTGTGGGTTTTTCATAGATGGATTTTATGAACTTGAGGAATGTTCCCTCTATCCCTATACTCTGGAGAGTTTTAGTCAGGAAAAGATGCTGTATTTTGTCAAATGCTTTTTCTGCATCAATTGAGAGGACCATATGGTTCTTCTCCCTCCTCTTATCAATGCGTTCTATCACATTGATTGATTTGCGGATGTTGAACCACCCTTGCATCTTGGGGATAAACCCCACTTGGTCGTGGTGGATGATCCTTTTAATGTATTGTTGGATCCTATTAGCTAGGATTTTGTTGAGGATTTTGGAATCCGTATTCATCAGGGATATCGGTCTGAAATTCTCCTTTTTGACGGGGTCTTTCCCTGGTTTGGGGATTAAGGAAATGCTGGCCTCATAGAATGAGTCTGGAAGTTTTCCTTCTGTTTCTATTTTTTGAAACAGCTTCAGTAGAATAGGTACTATTTCTTCCTTGAATGTTTGGTAGAATTCCCCAGGGAATCCATCAGGCCCTGGACTCTTGTTTTTTGGGAGGTTTTTGACTACTGCTTCAATCTCGTTACTGGTTATGGGCCTATTCAGGTTGTCAATTTCTTCCTGTTTCAGTCTTGGCAGCTTATAGGTTTCCAGGAAGGCATCCATTTCATCCAGGTTGCTCAGCTTATTGGCATATAGTTGTTGATAATAATTTCTAATAATTGTTTCTATTTCCTTGGTGTTAGTCGTGATCTCTCCCCTTTCCTTCATAATTTTATTAATTTGGATCCTTTCTCTTTTCTTTTGGATAAGTCTGGCCAGTGGTTTATCGATCTTATCAATTCTTTCAAAGAACCAGCTTCTAGTTTCATTGATCTGATCTACTGTGTTTCTGGTTTCTAATTCATTGATCTCTACTGTAATCTTAATTACTTCTCTTCTAATGTGTGGCTTAGGCGTCATTTGTTGCTTTTTCTCTAGTTCTTTAAGGTGTAGAGTTAGTTGGTGAATTCAGGAGTTTTCTACTTTTTTGAGTGAGGCTTGGATGGCTATGTATTTCCCCCTTAGGACCACCTTTGCAGTATACCATAGGTTTTGGACCAATGAGTTTTCATTCTCATTGGTTTCCATGAATTGTTTAAGTTCTTCTTTGATTTCCTGGTTGACCCAAACATTCTTGAGCAGAGTGGTCTTTAGCTTCCAAGTGTTTGAATTTCAGCCAATTTTTTTCTTGTGATTGGGTTCCAGTTTTAAAGCATTGTGGTCTGAGAATATGCAGGGAATAATCTCAATCTTTTGGTATTAGTTGAGACCTGATTTGTGACCTAGTATGTGGTCTATTCTGGAGAAAGTTCCACGTGCGCTCGAGAAGAATGAGTATTCTGTTGTTTTAGGGTGGAATGTTCTTTAAATATCTCTGAGGTCCATCTGAGCCAGTGTGTCTTTCAAAGATTTTGTTTCTTTGTTGATTTTCTGCTTAGATGACCTGTCTATTGCTGAGAGTGGAGTATTGAGGTCTCCTACAATTAACGTATTGTTATCAATATGACTCTTTATTTTGGTTAACAGTTGGCTTATGCAGATGGCTGCTCCCATGTTGGGGGCATAGTTATTTACAATTGTTAGATCTTCTTGTTGGATAGACCCTTTAAGAATGATATAGTGTCCTTCTGTGTCTTTAACTACAGTTGTTAGTTTAAAATCTAATTTGTCTGATATAAGAATTGCTACCCTAGCTTTCTTTTGAGGTCCGTTGGCATGGAAGATGGATCTCCATCCCTTCACCTTCAGTCTGGATGTATCTTTAGGTTTAAAATGAGTCTCTTGTAGACAGCATATGGATGGGTCCTGTCTTTTTATCCAATCTACAACCCTGTGTCATTTTATGGGAGCATTTAGGCCATTCACATTTAGAGTGATTATTGAAAGATATGAATTTATTGTCATCATGTTGTCTGTGAAGACCTTGTTTTTATAGATTGCCCCTGTAAATTTCTGTTGTATATCACTCTTGGGATCTTTCTCCTTTTATAGAACCCCTCTTAATATTTCTTGCAGGGCTGGCTTAGTGTTCACATATTCTTTCAGTTACTGTCAGTCATGGAAGCTCTGCTTCTCTCCATCCATTCTAAATGACAGGCTTGCCAGATAAAGTATTCTTGGCTGCATGTTATTCTCATTTATTCTCTGAATATGTCTTGCCAGCCCTTTCTGGCTTGCCAGGTCTCTGTGGATAGGTCTGACGTTATTCTGATGTTCCTCCCTCTGTACATAAGGAATCTCTTCCCCTTAACTGCCCTTAAGATGGTTTCCTTGGTTCTAAGATTTGCCAGTTTTACTATTACATGCCGGGGTGTTGGCCTGTTTTCCTTGATCTTGGGAGGGGTCCTCTCTGCCTCTAGGACCTGAATATTTGTTTCATTTCCCAGATTAAGGAAGTTCTCAGCTCTGATTTGCACAAATATATCTTCTAGTCCTCTCTCTCTCTCCACCCCCTCAGGGATTCCAATAATTCTGACATGGGAACACTTCATGGTGTCACTTATCTCTCTGATTCTATTTTCATGGATTCTGAGTTGTTTTTCCCTGGCCTCCTCTTTTCCCTTTTTATCTATTAATTAGTCTTCAAGGTCACTAATTCGTTCTTCTGCCTCACTTACCCTAGCTGTTAGATTGTCTAGATTAGATTGGATCTCATTGATAGCATTTTTAAGTTCTGCTAATTCAGCTTTCATTTCTGCCCTTAGAGACTCTATATTGCCATTAATTGATTTCTCCATTCTAGCCATTGTCTTCACAATTGCTAGCCTGAATTCCATGTCCGACATCTTGGTTATATCTGCATCATTTGTAAATCTGCAGCATAAGTCATAATCTCTGAGTCTTTTCTATTTTGGGGGCTCTTCCTCCTAGTCATTCTGTTGATGGGTGTTTGAGGGAATGTATAGAGTCCAAATTATTGACCAGAACCCAAGCAAGATGCACCTGTTTTCTAGGGACCTTAGGGTTGCTGGCCTCTTGTTTTCCCAGCCTGTCTTCTGTGGGAGGGGCCTGCTGCGCTGTTACTCAGGCAACCCTGTTTGGGCGGAGTTGCCCTGTCCCTCTGTGGCGTGGGATGGGCTCAGCGGGAATCAGTTTTGGGGGCTTTTGTTCTCTGGTGGCTTTCCCTGGTGGCTTTCCGCGTCTCTTCCATGAGTCAGAGCAGAAGAGACCGTTTCCAACCCTCTGCCTCAGAGCAGAGAGACCACAGTCTGTTCTTCAGTGAGCTCTCCAGGCCACACCGTCTCCATTTCTGTCCATGCTGCTATAAACTGCAGCATCCTGGGTTGTGCGCCCCTCCGCAGCGTTCCCCGTCCTGCCTCCAGATCGGGGCATGTCTCTGCCCTTTGTGCTTCTAAAACCGCCAGCCGCTCCCAGGTGGCACATGCGTGACCCCGCCGCTCCCAGTTTCCACCCCGGGGGCTGCCCTAAAGTCCTTTCCCCGGTTTCTGCCCCAGGGGCTGCCCTAAAGTCCTTTCCCCACCACTACTGGTCTGCGAGTCTGCCCCGTCCGCATTGCGTGAGGCTGTCACTCACTGGCGGTGTAGGATCCCCAGGGCCAGGCACCCTCCTGCTGCCATTTATCCTTCGATATCTGCCCACAGAATCAGGGCTCCCCACTTTGTACCTCAAAACCAACCGCCTGCTATATTCTGTTTATAGAGATCCAGATCGTCTTCCATCTCAGGCTGGTTTCGTGGGTGCTCAGAGTGTTCTGGTAGATATCCAGCTCAATTCTGGGGACCAGTTGAAATAGGGTCCCCTACTCCTCCTCCATCTTTCCTTCTCCAACCTATGTCTTACTGATTACTCAATAACTCCACTTAAGCGTCTAGTAGACATTTCAAACTTAATGTCTAATATCAAAGTTGATTTTCCCTCACTCTCAAAACCTGATCTTCCCAGAGTCTTCCTACATACGCAAATGGCAAGTCTCTTCTGTCAGTTGTCTAAGCCAAATATTTTAGAGCCCTCCTTTACTCTCATAATCCATTTTCAATCCATTAGCATATCCTGTCACTATCTTAAAGATACAACCAATTCTCATTATGCACAGTAGTTATGTCCTATAAAGTCACTGCAAACATCAAATTAGCTCATCCTAAATCATTGCTCCTTGGGGGAAAACAGAGTTATGTTCCTGTGTGCATTTTGGTCACATTTTCATCAACCAATCAATATATAACCTTGTTTTATATATGTTTCTGTATAAACACTTATTTAATATATATCATTGATTCATTAACAGACCTCATGGCCAGCAGGACTAGAAGTCATGCCTGAACAAACCTTATCTAATACATATATTTTCTCTGTAAGACACATCACAGCCTTCTTGTGCTTAGGAACTCCAGACAGCACTTCAGCACCATGCTTGGAATAATTTTAAACAGCAAAATCACCAATAAAAGGCACAAAAGTGAAAAAGATGTGGCACTAAATATACAATGAAAAGGACACTTATTTATGAGATCTGAAACAAAAAGGGAAAGAGTGTCATCTTGTTGGAACTCAGCTGGTAATGTGCACACCAAGCACCTCAAATTTTTTGCTACCCTGTGCCCGTGCATGTCTGTGAATGACCAAAAAATAAAGCACTGTGAGTATTGATTTGGGGGGTACAAATAAATTTTAGTGAGAAGGCAAAATTGCAAACCTGGAATCTGTGAAAAATGAATATTGATTGTATATCCAGAATCTGATCACCTCTCACCACCATCATCTAACTATCACCTCTGCTCATACCACCATCATCTCTTCATTTGCACTCACCTGCCTCCCAGTTTCTCCCAAGAGTCTAGCATCCACATATCTTTTTAACTCGAATCAAGATCATGTCACCACTATGCATGAAACCCTCCAGTACCTTCCAATCTCTTTTGACATGAAATCCAAAGTCCTGACCATTGCTACCCAAGGTGCTGAATAATCTCACCCCCTTCAATTTTAGTGGCCTCATCACCCATCTCTCTCTTCCCTCCCCAAACTCCTTTGTGGATAAACATACTCCCACCTCCAGGCCTTTACACTTGTTTTCTGCTTATAAGGCCTTTTCTATCACTAGCCATCTAATTTCCTTGAGATTTCTGTTCAAATATCCCCTTATCAGAAAGAGGGCTTCCTCAGCTACCCCTATAATAGCACCTCTATTACTTTCTATCCCCCTTGCCTGCTTTATTTTTCTTGAGTGTAATTATTGACATCTAACATATTATATATATTTTTATTCTTATTCTCCTCTCTTTTTTCACTGCTGTCTTCCCAGCATCTAGAACATCTTGTACAATATAAGTACATAATAAATATTTATCAAAGGAATGAAGAGTCACTGACTTTCTCACATGGGACACCTTTACAGATTCTGTGGTAATCTGGCTGGGACTGGAACTCTTCCTCGGTCTTCCAAATCTTATGCTTAAGCCTCTGATTGGCAGAATCTAGCTGGCACTCTGCTGACAAGGGAGTAAGTAGTTTCTAGGCTTTGTCCTGCAGCATTTGGAATGTCAGGATAGAACTGAGAATCAGTAACAACATCAGGTAGATTCTACTCTCTGGATATTCAATGTCCATTCCCAGTCTTTAGCCCATTGTTACCTTCCAAACAATAATATCAAACACATACTTCCAACTAACATAAATACAACTATTCATATACTAACAAAGGTATACTCAACTTTTCTCTTGGAAAAGAAAGACAAAAAGCCCCATAAATTATTGTATTGATGTCTGGATAATGTTCATTTATTTTCTAGCTCAGGAATCCTCCTTTGATAAATGGCTTGTAATGTAAGTAATGAATAAAATGTTAATCACAAACAATACAAATTATATGAAACTGTAGAGAAAGGGGGAGGAAACAATATATTCAAGCATATACACAATAAAGCAAGGATAAAAAAAATATATAGTTATCATAGCCCTTGATTCTGAAACCGATCACAACATCATAATTAGTCATCTTTGCTCTACTACATTCTATTTGCTTTTGCCCTTATGCAGCACCTAAACCAGTCATTGGAAGACAGTTCTCCATGGATCTCTCAAGTTTCGGCCTATTTTGCAAACAGGACTGTCATTTCAAGGATAGATGCATAGCAACGAGTAACTTTATTTATTCTCCAGTATAATAAAGACAATGTCTCCCACTGGGGCAAAGGTCAAACAGGCTTACTATCCATTATAAAGGACTGGGTTTCCTAAACTCAGAGTTCTTCTCTGTGATGCCACTCACTGTATGTATATACATTGCCTGACCATTTTGTATTTCTATGTGGGAATTGATGTTTGAGGACCAGCACAAATGCTGACCCTCATCTATTACTATTATGGTGAGTAGTCAAGTCTTTTTGAATGACCCAACAGTCTGTTTCTTGCCAGCATCCAAACTGTGACAGGCTAACTTGTCTGGCAATAAAGTCTCAGCTTCTGCATAACTCTTGATGTTTATGATTCTGTATGTGGTGACCCAAACTTTTATTCTTGAAGGGCCTGAGCCATGGGTGATCCTACTTTTGAGGGGTTGCTATGTCTTCCACTAAATTTTATCACTAGATTTGGAAATACAAAGAGGCATCCAAAAAAAAAAAAATTCAGGGTTCCCAACATATTCCTCTCTGTCCCCATTAAGAAGTAGCACCCTATTTCTCCTTGGTAAACAAGATCAATCACAGCTTTTATTGACACCTTTATACATTTCTTGGTTCAATGTTTTTTGTTTATAAGGCTCTATGACTAGCCATCTAACTTCCTTGAAATATCTGTTCAAATATCTCCTTATCAGAAATATAGCTTACTCAGCTATTCTCAGAGGAGCCCAAAGTGGTCAACTTCCAATTCAATGGAAGTTATTGAATCCTCTGGTAGAAGCATCGTTCCCTTGATAATTAAGACCTCTAAGCCAGCAAAGCATCAGATAGGAAACAAAATTTTACAAGTGATCATTAAGGGTAATATTTGGAGGAGCTAATCCTACTTCCACCACTTTGTTCTAGGACCTGGCTTAAAGAAAAAAATCACCATGCACTGGTTGCAACTCAGAGCATATATAACATCATGTAGGACATCACCTCAGCTTCACAAAGGGCTTTTATCTAGCCAGCACTGTGATTAAGCTTTTAACAGATCACTTTACCATTCTAGTCTTCAGTAGATTATTCCACCATTTTATCAGGCCAACTGTTTTGGATGATGGAGTACATGGAGACAATAATGAATCCATAGATATAAGCTTATTCATCATTTCTTCTGGTTTTTTTTTAGTCAGTAGCAATATTGTGTGGAAAAGCAAGGTGGTAAACAAAACTAAGTGATGGGGATGGCAAAAGTTCATGTATGGGAAAGACAAATCTGTATCTAAACTAAATGTCTATGGCCACTAGGGAGTAATATCATATTGAGGGCTCAGTATTGCTTTTGCTGTTGTCAGGCTGATCACTCAACAATGGTGGCAGTAAGATTAGGCTTGGTGAGAGGAAGTCTACACTGTTGACACTTGCATAGCCCACACCCCTGACCTGTGGCCATTTTTTACAGACAATTATTGTGTAAGCACTGGGTTGGCTATAGAGAAAAGCTAAATGATATCTAAAACTCACTTTTCTTGTCCATCTGATTATTGACAGTCTTCTATGCAGTAGATCCCTATGATCATGAGACACAAAAATCCATACTCTGTGGCCATTCTGAAGTTGTTCATCCTCACATACCTCTTTGAAGCCCAGATCTTCTAGTCAATAATTCTTCAGTTATATGCCTTTGAAGACCCTGATCATTTGGCCAAAACTTCAGCTACTAGGAATAACATAATATATATCTACATCACCTCAGGCCTTCTTTTCTTCTAGGTGAGGGGGAAAAGCCAGATGAATGTTTGAACTTCAGTCTTCTAGAATTTTCTTTACCCAGTGTCCTTCAGGGTCATCTCTGAGTGGGACTGGAATAGCATTATTCACACGCATGATGTCATAGCTTTGAAGGAAAAGTGGCAATGCCACAAAACAAAGTGTCACCTGGGTCTGAGTCACATGCTCAAGCAACTTAACTTATATCTTAGCTTCTGCTAAAGTTCATTATCATTGATGACATAATACAGCTGTATAGGCCTGAATTTATAGCTCAATAATTAGATGATATTTATTTCACAATTAGATAGTATCCAGGTGCTCCAAAACCCTGGTGCCCCTCATTACCATTCTCCTGAGTTTCCCTAACTGCATCCCTACCTATCATAGTTATTTCAAGTACTATTGGATCTGTTATGTCATAAGGCCCAACGGGTAGACACATGTATTTCCCACACTGGCTGCAAAGCCTTCTTTTGCTTTGGGCACAAATCAAAGCTGAAAGCCTTACTGGTTACAAGAAATAGATTGGAGCAGCGTTTTCCAACATATTCCAATGCATTATATGTTGACCTAGAATCCAACAATTCTATCAGTTATGTCACAATCAATATGGAAATATGAAGGGCGCCTGGGTGGCTCAGTTGGTTAGGCGACCGCCTTCGGCTCAGGTCATGATCCTGGAGTCCCAGGATCGAGTTCCGCATCAGGCTCCCTGCTCGGCAGGACGCCTGCTTCTCCCTCTCTCACTCCCCCTGCTTGTGTTCCTGCTCTCGCTCTCTCGCTCTCTCTGTCAAAAAAAAAAAAAAAAAAAAATCTTGGGCGCCTGGGTGGCTCAGTTGGTTAAGCGACTGCCTTTGGCTCAGGTCATGATCCTGGAGTCCCAGGATCGAGTCCCACATCGGGCTCCCTGCTCGGCGGGGAGTCTGCTTCTCCCTCTGACCCTCCTCCCTCTCATGCTCTCTGTCTCTCATTCTCTCTGTCTCAATAAATAAATAAAATCTTTAAAAAAAAAAAAAGGAAATATGAATGCTTAATTCTAAGACTTTCTAACTTCTGGTATGCCAGCAATAGTGTATATTCTCATCAGAGCAATCTAGATAAATCTTTGGCTGCAGGAAGCACTACTGCTTTACTTCCTATGAGAGTACCAAAAGAGCTTGAAATCTTGTTTTCAGTCTTTTGAGAAATTACAGAATACTGCTAAAGTTTCAAGCAGAATATACACAGAATAAAATGGTATAGTTTACTTCCTGTTTCTCTCTGAGGCACTCTAAGGTTAATTTGTATTGAAGCACCCTACAACTGAGTCATTCGTTTCCTGCCCTGAAATTAGAAATGACAAGAACTCTTAATGCAGAAACCATTTTGAGATAATTATGTCTTGATTATAAGTATTTAAGTTTTCATATGCATGTAGGATTCATCAGAGATTCCAGTAAATACTTCAATGCCTGAAGTCTATTATTCTGGATCTAATATGATTCTGGGATAACTGGTTCAAGATGGCAGTATTAATGAGCCAGTTATGTAATATCATGGCACTATAACTTTTCTTCCATTGTGCAAATTCATTTGAATTTTCCCATATAATGTCCTTATCTTGGAAATTCAGACTTAATGTCCTTCGTCAAAAAATCTGAAGACTACTCCATATTCTTAGTTGTTAAATTAATCATTGAATCCATTCCTTAGCACTTGCCTTTGACTCAAAAAAGAGAAGGGGTCTTCTTCACTTATTACTGGGTAAAATATCCAAAAACAAATCATCCTATAATTACACCAGTGATGTGGAACGAGGCATTGGCAATGTCAGGGTGGTTTTCAGGAAAATGTCATCAGAAGCTTTCTGAGAAGGGACACTGAAATATGACATCTTCCTTTATATATCAGAGAACTGAGGTCTTTTTTTCTTTAAGGATATCTGCAGGCAGTGGTTGTTTTCATCCCAACCTATTACCTACTGATTACGTAGTAATGAATACTGATCAGCTTAGTAAGCAGAGAAAGAATTTTCTAAATTAAATCACTCTGACTAGCTGAATCATATTTTGGGTGGGACATCAATCACAATTTGACCTTCTTCAACAGTGCTGTTTATAGACTATAGCCAAATCTCAAATAAGCATATAAAATAACTCATTCTTAAATTGTCTCATATCAGTGAAGTATGAGCAATGTGTTTCTGCAGAGGGTAAATTTTAAAGAACTAATGATGGATTATTGAGTTATATTATCTATCTTTACAAATGAGAAAGATAACTCACAAAGGTCTTTGCCATGAGGATAAATGCTATAATAGTTCATTTCATATAGATTATTGAACTTAATATTCTATTGCATTCTTCATTCTTTAAAATTAATTTCCATTGAAAAATTTTCCATTTATGCACCAAGACAACAACCACTGTACATAAGAGGAAAGCATGCTAATGAAGCAAATCTGAAACTGAGAAGAAAAATACTCTGAAACCACCCCTAATGCTTTGCCCTCTTATATATGAAACTCCTAATGTTTTGCCCTCCTATGTATAAAACTGGCATGACACATAAATGAACAAAGAGGTCAGTCATTGTGGAGCAGATGTCCTTGCCATTACAAAATTGAAAGTAATGAAATTATATTTTTAAGCACCTGTTTCGCTCATGAATTTCTATAGGTTTATTTCAAATAGATTGAGTGGCCTAAAATGTAAAGCTTATTCTTCAGCAACTACATTAATAAAAACAGCATAAGGAGGAAGAAATTTCTGAGTAGCTTTCTCAACCAACATTGTATGCAATAAGATTTTGAAATCAGAATTATTTTGCAATGTGTTTTAAAGTAGTTACTACTAAATAAACATTAATTCAAAAGAAGTAATCTCCCAAACAGTGCACTCAGTTCAGATTTCATTAAGGGTCTTATATTCATCATTATCCACTTTTTTGTGTGTGAATCCAATATCTAAGAGAGAAAATCATCATCATTTTTAGTGTTTAAGTTTTTAAGATAAAAGATTTTAAGATAAAAAGATATATCTTAGAACAACATCTGAAGATTGCATTCAATTACTTATAACATGAGACCACCGCATCTTAAGAGTATTTAGTAACTCAATCCTCCTGGGGAGAGCACCTAAGATACAGCTTCTTCAGACTTAGACACATTCTCTATTCTATAAAATGTAACAGTATAACAAGTTTCCAAATGTGGCAGAAGGTGAAATAGGCCCCCAAATTTATGTTTTGTTTTGCTTTGTTTTTCTTTTTTTTTATTATGTTATGTTAATCACCATACATTACATCATTAGTTTTTGATGTAGTGTTCCGTGATTCATTGTTTGCATATAACACCCAGTACTCCATTCAGTATGTGCTCTAAAGTCTTTAATACCCAAATTTATGTTTAATCAGAAATTGTGTTATAGTAGGAAGCCAATTTAAGCATTACCTAAATGTAACAGCAAGTGAGATATGTTCCCAAAATGCCCACTCTGAAACACAAGAAATAGTATAACTTGGTTGAATAGAAAGATTCCTGGATTACATTATCACACTGTTAACTTCTCAGTGCTTTTAAAATCTTTCTAAAATGTATTGGTAAACTTAACTTTCTCACCTCAATAAGTTCATTTTCATGACATAATGGATAATTAAGGTCCTTATAACCTCTAAAGAATATGATTACATACATCAGTTTTTGCTAAAAGTAATTGTAGATGCAGATACAGACAGGGTTAAAGACAACCAAATGCATACTCCACAACAAATGTTGAATGTCTTTTAAAAATAATTTCACTAATCTGAACTTATTTTTTCTTCTACTTGCCTACTTCCAAAAATAAAGTAGCTCTGTCCAAAAAATGCACTAGATTGAGGAGTTGGTGAAGAGATTCTGTGATTGAACAATTATTCTATGAAAGCCACAGTACCTGTGTTATTACATTATTTCAGTTAATCTTCAGGAAAACCCTGGTGATAGGAATCATTGTTCCAAAATTACAAAAAAGAAAAGGAAGGTTTAGAGAGTTTAGTTAACTTGCCTAGGTTCACAGGCAATAAATGAAAGAAGCAGTTCTGTTTCCCAGACTTGCTATTTCTAGTACATTATGTTGTTTCAAAATCTAGTTAGCTGGAAAGTCTAGTTATTGGAAAGTTTTCAACAATATGAAAATATTATTTGCAACTGAACATTTGTAAGTTGTTTCAACAATTTTATTCATTTTTTTAACATCATTTATTGACTGGCTCCTACTAACTTTGTATCAGGTACCATACTAGGACAATTAACATAACAGTGAGCAATAATCTCTGCTCTCATGAAATTTATAATTTCGATTGAGTGAACAGAAAAGTAGAAAGACAAAATAATCACATACTATAATAACTGCTGGAGAGCAAACAAACAAGAAGACAAAATAGAGAATAACAATGCGAGAGCTACATTTTACAGGGTAGTCAAGAATTAGCCAGGGGGTTGGGGTCCCAACCATGCTGGAATACCAGCAACACAGACTGATGGGAAAGGTAAGGGACAGAGCTGAGATTCAATTAGGCAAAAAAGCAGATGAGCACCCCACTTGATAGCCAGACCAGTGAGAAGGGAAATCAAGATGCATCTTTATGCTTGGAATAAGAAAAATCCAGAAAAAATTTTCTTAAGGGCAAATGAAAGGGATGAGGATCTAAAACCCCAAAGAGACATGATTGAGACTAAGCACTTAGAGTCTATTTACATGGGTTGTTGTCAAGGTATAACTTTAGTCCTAAACCTTAAACTGTGGTTCAAGTGAAGCAACCATGCAAAAACGATAGAGGTTGGATCCAAGGTGGGGGGGTAGTCAAAGAAGGATGGGGTACATAGCACAATAGGCATAAGACCCTCGGACTGGCTGTCAGTGAAATGGCCTTAGGAGAGGGAGGGCATGTCAGAACTCTGTAATTAAGACCACATTGGCATATCTCTGATTGAAAATATAAACATTTTTAGGATGCTGCCGAGGCCACAGATGTGACCAGACTCCACTCTCATAGGTTAGATTTGATTAGCCCAGAGTGTGGCCCCACCAGGAGCAATTTTTCAATAAACTTGTTACTTTGAGGTAATAGAAGATTTACATGCTGTTGTAAAAAATAGGATTCTGTGTCCATTTTACTCAGTTTCCCTTAGTAATATCTTGCAAAACAAAAGCACAATATTATGACCAGGGTACTAACATCAAGACATAGAACATTTCCATCACCTCAAGATACAAAATTTTCCCATCATGTTGCCCTCTTATCGCCATACCCACTTGCCTTTCACTCTCACCTCATCCTTAATCCTGGACAACTAATGTACTCATGATATTGAAATTTTTTCATTTCAAAATGTTATAAAAAAGAATCATAGGTGGGCGCCTGGGTGGCTCAGTTGGTTAGGCGACTGCCTTCGGCTCAGGTCATGATCCTGGAGTCCCGGGATCAAGTCCCGCATCGGGCTCCCTGCTTGGCAGGGAGTCTGCTTCTCCCTCTGACCCTCCTCCCTCGCATGCTCTCTGTCTCTCATTCTCTCTCTCTCTCAAATAAATAAATAAAAACTTTAAAAAAAAAAAAGAATCATAGGTATGTCACTGTTTGGGGTTTGCTTTTGTTCACTCACCATAATTCTCCAGTGATTCTTTTAAGTTGTTGCATGTATCAGTAATCTGCTCCATTTTATTGCTGAGTAGTATTCCATAATAGAGATGTACCACAATTTACTTAACCATTCATCCATGAAAGGACATCTGGGTTGTTTCCTGATTTGGGGTATTATGACTAGAGCTGTTATAACCATTTATGTACAAATTGTTATGTGAATTTGGGATAAAAGCTCAGGAGTATAATTGCTGGGTCATATGGTAGTTACATGTTTAGTTTTTTAAGAAACTGCCGAATTATTTTCCACAGTGACTGTACTATGTTGCATTCCCACCCCAGCAATGTATATAGTGATCAAGTTTTTCCACAACCTTTCCAGCATTTGCGGTGTAGGAAGCCAATATCCACTGACACTCGGATACCATAGGTACATTCCAGGTGAGGGTTCCTTAACACTATTTTATTTAATAGATTTTATTTTATTTAATAGATTTCCTTAAATCTATTTTCATTTACCATCACTGAAATCTGGATGCAGTCATATTAATTATACTGTTTTAGAATAATCTAATAAAATTAGAATAATAAATAAGCCAAATGTGGTTTTTAATTTACTATCAGCAATCTGTCATTCTTTAACTATCCCGCCATTTTGTAGAAATGAATGGTTAGAAAAAATATGTTAAACCTGTCATTTATTCTACCTTAAACATTCTTATGGGGCCTAAAATAACAGACAAACCTCTTAAGTATATGACATATATCAGAGTGTCATGTCTAAAATTTGGCACAAAGATTTTTAAGGTCATGAGGTGTAGAAACTAGAAAAAAAAAGATTGTCATTTAAAAGCTGCAAAGTTTCTAACTCATAAGGTAAAATGCTTTTATTTTGCTTTGAGAAACACTTTCTTCACCTTGAGAAAACCACCTAAAAGGCTCCTAAGTTACTCAAAGTAAAAAGCAAGTATCTGCCCACTTTTCCTGGGGAACAAGTAAAACAACCAATAATTTGAAAGCAGGTATTTCACAGAGCGAATCTAAGTGTTTTGTTTGGCAATATAAATTGTATTGAGTGGCTGTTCTAAGCCCTGAACCTGCAGCTTTTGTTGCTTTTAGTGGGGAGAGTGAAAATGTTTCTGAATGGATTGAGTGAAAAAAAAAAGAAATTTCTCTCTCTCTGGATCTTGGGATACTTGTATTTCCAGGATGGGAGAGGCAAGTGGGGATTGGGAAGTGTGGGGATTTCTGCACTGGTCACTGAGGTCTGAGGACAGTGGCAGGCTGTCTGTTTAGGAAATACCTTACTTTGTAAGTGAACGTAAGGCTAACAGAAAATTTTCAAAAGTTAGCTTATGGTCACAGCTTCTTAAAGGAGAATTAAGAAAAGATCCTGTTTCAAGATTGTAAGAATGGTAAAGAGAAGGAGAACTGTCCCTTCCTGCCTGATAGCAGTCATAAGCCAGGAGACATCACTGATGTGGTCAGCCATAACCACCCAATGAAGAAGTCAAGCAGATTATGAGGAAATTTGCCTTTCAGCACATGGAATGCAGAATGTGAGGAACCTCCCAAATATCACTAAGGGACATAATGAGGAGAGCCTAACTCCTGGGGTCCACTCTGAGGTTATCTGCATCGGATGATTTCAGTGCAATCAGCATTGGAACCCCATTTCATTGGAAGTCAAAAAGCAGTGGTTCTCATGCTTCAGGGTGTTAAGAATCTCCTGAGTGCTTGCTAAAAGGCAAATCCCAGGGTTCCAGTCCAGAGGGTCTGATTTATGTCTCCCATTTTAAAAAGCTCTCAGATAATGCTGATGCCGGCAGTCCAAGACAACACTTTAAGAAACATTGCCTGAAAAGTTAAAGCACTTTTATCAGGTATTAATGTGAGACCTACAAAAAAAAAAAAAAAGTCAAATCATTCTTACATAAAGTAAGACAATACATTTTAGCTCTTTAATTTACATTTTTGGCTAAGATCTATTAGAACAATGAGGACCCAGAGCCTCATTTTGGAATAATTATCTTTGGGGTGGGCTCTAGAAGCAACTATCTTAACAAATTCTTCTTAAATATCAATAAAATATGTTTTTGTTTTATATTTTTTAAAATCAACAATTTTATTTTGTTCATTAGAAAATATGTGTTGAATGCCTACTATGCATGAAAAATAAAGCATTATATAAAACAAAAAGTTAATTTACATGAACAAACTTGTTTCAGGTACTTTACAGTCTATGGGTTTTTAGAACAAGGGAACTAAACATATCTATTGGATATTCTTATATATGAAAAATGTTTTAGTCCATGGGGTTCAGAAATAAATATTTTCTTAATAATGATTATGCACATAATTCCTTCTCTTGTCTACTGCAACTGAATTTTAAATTATTTATAGATTTTAATAAAACTTTCCTATTATTTTATTGATTGCCTAATTACTTTCAGATATTATTATTTGTAGATATTTATACTGGATTTTTTTATTCAATAACATTGCATAATGCTCAAAAATTATGCAGTTTATTTTCATTTTTATTTACTTAGCTAAGCCAAATTATTTTCAAGGAGGAAAGAAAGCATACTTGCTAGATTGGGATATTTGATTCTCTGCTAGAATATATGAATCTGCTGAGTAATAAGAGCTAGTTTTTAAAAATTTAATTTTAAATTAAAAAAAATTTTAATTCCAAAATGTCAACACGTAGGGAAAATTTTAGATGGCTTTGAGTTCATTTCTTATTACAGCAGTACAAGTACTTTGAGGAACAATTAGCTTTTCATCTTAGAGTCCACAATTACAATCAATATTATAAAAACATTTCTGAAATATGCCTCTCTGTTTTGACTTCAAGTAAGATACTCATTTCTGAGCTTTTATAGGATTTGGTAAGTTCTCAGCTATTAATACTAGACTAACATTTAAAAGGAACATTTAACTAAACTTTTTAAATAAATAGTTCACAAAATTGCTTAATATATGCTTTAAGGATTTATTTATTTTCATTTTAATTAATTGATTTATAAATTGCAGAATTCTGTCTGTATCATGGTAGTAATTACTGATCAGATTATAGGATTCATGTTGAACAGCAAGGGAAAGGGGAAATATTAAAGCTAAAATTTGGTATCTGACCAGTTGTGGTGGAGCTAAATAAAAAGATAAGGTAAGTCATTCAGTCAAACTTGAGAAATAGAGAAAAGGTAAGAGAAGAGTATAATTAGTGGAAAGTAGAGTTTAAGGCATGAGAAGTAACCTGTTAGCAAAACAGTTAAGAGTCATATTGATACAAACCTGAAGGAAGTTTTTCCAAGAATCATTTATCTTTTCAAATATCTTCACCTTCAAAGTGTTAACATCACTAAAAATATTATCAGAAATCCCCAGCTTTCTTTTGGAGTTCTCTAAATTTTGTGTTAGGTCTGGGTTCAACAGACTCAATGGAATAGAAGAAACAGGTACATGTAATTTATAAGCAACAGTTTGTTATTATTTCACCTCTTTATTATATTAAAAGTCTGACAGTGATACTCTCCATTCAGTGCCTGGGGCATCATAGTTTCTAAAAGTTCAATAGAAACCTAACAGTCTTATAAAATTCTAAATATAAGTCAGAGCATTAACTGTGTAAGAGGGTTGTGTTTGGTGTTTTATGGCATTTCTCTCAAATGTTCTTGCTGGATTTTGGCTTCACTCAGGCAGTAAAAACTACCATGGTGAGTCAAAACATAGAAATAAAATCTATGGTATATTACTGATAAAACCCATACCACGTGAGTTGAAAATATGAAACTATGAAACTACGGACTGCCCGAGTAGTGAAAACGTCATGTTAAAAAAATTTAGAAATTCTTTTCCAAAGTGCTCAAGGTCAATCATGATTCAAGTCAATATAACAAGGATCTTTGTATCTCTATACTATTTTATTAAAAACACTATATACTCATCCTCAAAAAATAAATTATGAAATGAATAAATAAAACACAAATTATTGTCTTTAGGGTATAGATCAGTCACACAGGTCCCATCTTTGCTTCTACCTGAAAACAGTGGCAACATCAGCCATCTTTTTTTTAAACCTTACATAACACTTCCACCCTAACATTTCCATGTCCTAACTCTTCTGGTCCCTCTCCATTCACTGCCTCCATGATGAGGCAGATACTTCTAGTGCTAGGGCTAAGTGCTAGGAACAGATTCACCATCTTTTCTCCCCTTCTTTTCTAACATTGATTGTATATGGGAGGTAAATGTGCTAGGCTCAAAGCGCTTATTCCCTGTCTCCCATGTGGTGAGGGGTGAACATCTCACTCTGTTCTGGCAAATGAGTTATTAAGCTGAAGTTAATTGAGTGAATGGTTTTGATCAAAGAGCTGGAACCACTTTTTGCCTTTCATTTTCCCCCTTATCTTCTTGCCTGGAACTTGGATGCAGTGCCTAGAGGTAGAACGGCCATCCTTTAAACAAAAGAACCAAAGCCTCATGCCGAGGTTTGCAGAGCAAGAAGCAAATAGAGCCCAGAAAGTTGATGACTGCCTTAAACAGCTGCAAGAGTTCTGGACTGCCTACCTCTGGACTTGCCACATCAGAAAAATAAAACTGCTATTGGCTTAAATCACTACAAACAGGGTTTCTTGTATGTGGAATCAAATGTAACACTAATCAATTTAAACAGGAAATAATGGCTCCTCTCCTCCCATTAACATGTGTATAAATATTTACACTAAAATTGTTTTCTATCTTACATCAATAAACATTTTTAAAACAAAGGAAGAAATAAACATACAGCAAAAAAAAATTAAATATACACAAATTGTTTAAGGATTTTGTTTTGTTGATTTTGTTGTTTGTTGGTTTTTATTTTTTGGTTTTTTGTCCTTGGCCAAACAATGTTTAATATTACATGCAATGGAAATAAATCCTAGTTATGGTGTTTTTAAAAAAATAATTGCTAATTCTTTGACACCTTTCCCCAAAGTTAGGGTCTATATGCCTTTCCCTTTGAATAGGAATAGACTTGCTTGTAACCCAGAGAATTCAGCAAAAAAGACTCTGTGTGATTTCCAAAGCTAGGTAAGCAAGGGCAATGCAGCCTCAACCTTATTTGCTTGAACATTTGTATTTAGATCCCTGAGCAACTCCCTAAGAAATCCAGCTGCTCTAAGGACACCATTCTTTAAGGATGCCAATAGAGAGGCACTCTTACAGAGTCCTAATCTTCAAATTCTTCCAGCTCCCAAGGCAAACACAGGAACAAGCAGGACTTCAGCCCCAGCAGTTGAGTCCTTGGCCTTTGAGTCTTTTCAGGAGAGACCAGACATCATGGAACAGAGACATGTTCATCATGGAAGTTATCCTCATATAGACCTATCCAAACTACTGACCTATAGAATTTATTAGCAAAATAAAAGTTTCTTTATGCTGTTAAGTTTTGGGGTGATTTGTTTTGTGGGAATAGTGGCCACAACATTGGAGAAAGCTGTTCCCCCCGCCCCACATTCAGACATATGTGAGAAGTTTTTCAGAATGAATACAGTGACACATGGTAATGACAGAAATGGTATCCAAGAGGATTGCAGAAATAATGCAAGCAATATTTTACACTTATAGTGTGCCTTTGAGTCCATGGAATTCAAGACCCATTACAAACTTAACTCCCTAACAACAAAATACATAGAAACCCTGTTGTGTGTCTTGGTGTACTGTAATTCACAAGAAAGAGAATGAGTTCAAATAATCAGAAATGAAAATATGAAGTCATCAGATAACAGTGAATTTTCAAAATGCATTCAAACTTTTAGTTTGGCAAATAATACCCTTTTCTAGGATACCTGATGCTTATACTCCTCTTACTTCCTCCCAATATAAAAACAGCAGCAGCATTATCATCATGATCCTTTATCTCAATTCTTCAACCCAAATGCCAAAGATTCAGATGGAGAAATGCCATAGATTTCTATATCATGTAATGCATTTCTTTCATATTCCATATTTAATCATGTTTGATTTCATCTTTTCCCTTTTCATATTACAAACTTAGCAAAGGCAGAGCCAATGTTAGGAAAACTTGATCTAAGTTTCTTACACTTAGCTAAACTATAGTGTCCCATATTGAAAACACAATTTTATTGTTTGAATTTTATTGTTTCATTCTTCCTATTAAAACATTGAAGTATCCTGTCTAAAAATCTTATTCTCTGATTTTCCTTTGCTTTTTATTTTTAAACAACAGCAGCATTTCTACAAGATGCTTGCAAATGACTTTGTGTATTTTGATCTATAATTATTTTTCTCTTCTTCGTAGTCTGTCCAAAGAGGCATGCAGATATAGATGGGGTGATGAAAACAAAATGTCATGGAAACCAGACTCACTGACAGTCAGCCAAGAGTTTCCCTTAAATACTTCTCTTGAAACAAAGTTGAAAATTACGAACTTTTTCTCAAGTCCTGACACTGTCTTCCTCAAAATAATCCAACTTAGGTCTTTCCAAGGGTTTTGTTTACTGTCAAAGACAGACAGCTCATATCCTTCCTGAGGCCTAAATTGCTCAGATTACTGTCAAAAATCACTCAATCCAGTACTTTGTTTGGATATACCTATCCTAAAACTGTGATGCTAACCTCCACATGCTTTGTACTGAAAAATGGAAATGGGATTCTCTGCTTTGTGCTAACTATAAAAAGGTACACATTTCTAAAATCTGAATATAGATAAGAGTTTGCCTTCTCCATATATCAGGGAGAACTTTTAAGTATTTCCTCAAAGAAAATTAATTTTTCACAAACATAATTTATATGGAACTGATTCTTTTTGAGTTAAATGGGATTTTTATCCCATGGTTTGTATCTAAGTTGATTTCCTAAATATCAAATGTCTTGTGCTTTGCACTGTTATTGTTGGCTTTCCATTAAGTTCATCTGTTGGCATGACTCTTAAATTTAGAAAACATAACAAAGTATATTGTTATATTCCATGAGTTGATATTTTCGGAAAGCAAATGCTAAGTAATTAGGGAGTAGACAAACATTTGGAAGGTTATTCAATTTTCTAATAGATTTGTTTTAACAGTTGTGGTAGTCGGGACTCTTGAGATCTGAGTGCTGTGTAATGGAAACATGTGTTTATTAAGTTTCTGTTGAGTGTCTTCCAGTGCTTTATAAGGAAAGGTGTGCTGCTTAAATGGAGACAGTGCCTAAAACAACACGATAACATTCTCTTACAGTAAATGCCCTAGCTGCCAAATATAATTAAAGAATTTCCAGATTCTGCCAAGAAAATCTAATCAAAAGCCTACCCTAACAAGTCCATGCATTATTAGAAAATTAAAATGGCTACTGAAGCCTGGATTTGTAAACCTTTCCAGGTATTCTACTTAAGTCCTTAATTCACTCACCTTCACTTACCAGGACCCCACATTTTTATTCATGCAACTTGTTCCTATGTACTGTAAGACTAGTTGCACTGAATTACAGTCTATATGTATATACTGTTTGTTTGTTCCAGTAAGATTTGAAGTTATCAAGGGCAGGGACAATTTTTTTTCATCCCTGTACTAATCAACTAACAGAGTGTGAAAAAGAGAGCACAGATAATATGGAAATGGAGTGGAATGGGGAGAGGTGGCTCAAAATCTTACACTGAGAGGCATGATAAAGTAGTCTGTATGGAAGTTTAGTATTGTCATGACCACCGAAGTCCCCAAAACACATGCTAGAGTTTCATAATGCTTCAGCTTCACCAAAAATTACAAAAATAGTTGAGAGATAATTGAAAACACAATTGTTTCTAGCACCATTTTGTATTGTTGGGACATTTAAATCCTACAAATGTAATCAGCAATATGCAAAGATGACACTGACTACTTTCCAGAGTAGCAGTACTTGCTTCCACACTGCTGTTCAGGGATTTTTTTTTTTAAAGATATATTGTGGATCAGTTTGATAATCATAGTGAAAATAATATATACATGGAGTTAATCAGCTTAATAAATTTGCTTTTTTAATAAACTAAATTAGGCATCTGCAACTGTTACAATAAAGGCCTAGCCAGGGAGATTATGTCAACACACATTTCAGAGATTGAAAGCATAACTCCAAATATAAATGCTGGCCATGACATAAAGTCAATGGGATCTTACTGGAGGGTCAGCAGAATTTAGAAAATATAGGTTTCAGGTGAACTCAGGCCTACATGTCCCTCTCAGACTACAGAAAGAGGTGCAAGTACTCTGCTGACATATTCAAGGATGTGGCTGAAATTTTACCAGTTATGTTATTCAATTCATTCCATTAAAATGAAGTTAGGCAATGTGACAACAGTTCATGTTACCTAATATTAATTTTTGACCAAAAAAAAAAAGTTAATGTATGAGTGTTTCCAGGCTTCCTCCTTATTCAACTAGCAAAAAAAAAAAAAAAAAAAAGAGAGAGAGAGAAAGAGAGAGATTTCCGGAATGACCCATTTGATCACTTTTGCTCCCCACCCCTTTTCTCCTGAGATCAACCCTCTCTGGCTTTGATTGCAAAACTGGATAGAAGCAAAGAGGGGCAGAAGGAGACTAGATTTAAGAGTTCAGGGTGGGGAGAATTTCTCAGAGAATGTGGGATGTGAGACATGGCAGCTTTTGTACACAAGAGAAATAAGGAGGAAAGATGGTTTTTCTTTTTCAGTGTTACTACCATCTGCTTGCTCTTCCCCACCCTGGCCCTTTTCACAGTTGTTGAAAATCAAGTAAAGAAGTGCAAGTTTAAAGGACTGTGAAGCCCACCTTTCAAGGATTACATGGCATAACAATAAAGCCCAGAGGGTTTACATATTCAGGATTCAGCAACATTCTTCAGGATACAGCAGATGCTGCCAGACTTCTAAAGAGGCCGTGTTACATAATGAGAAAAAATCCATGATATAAGGTCAAATAAACTTAAGTTTGATACCTGGCTCTCCCACATACTACTAAATAATATTGAGCATGTTGCTCTCCTCCTCCGGTAATAATACTGACAAGGCAGGATTATATACATGGTACATACCCAGGTGGGTGTTGTAAATGTGTGTTCATTCTAATTGTGAAGTATCAATTGTCGATAAAAATACCCTTATGCTATTTTCTCACTGAATCTTTTGTCAAATACTGAAAATAATGTGTTCTTCAGGGGTATAATTAATACTATACTATAAAGCATTTGCAGCTTATAAAGCCCTTTTCACAATTTTTTTATCCAAATCCTCCCACTCTGTTAAGTATGCTCTTGTATTAATAGCCCTAACATATGGACAACCTGAGGCTCAAATAAGTAAAGGGGTTTGTACAAAGCCAACAAGCAAGTGATAGAATTAAGGCCTGAATCCAGATCATCTGGACCTAATTTTTATGCTATTTCAGCTGTATCTCTATTGCTGCACTACAACCACATCAGGCAAAATGCTATAAAGATAGAACTAAGTTCCTTGAGAAGAAGCTGATCCACAGCATGGGAATTGACACCAAAGATATTCATATCAGTGAAGAGCCCCACTTCAAGAAATTGTTGACACAATCACTGTCCTATTTCCTAAGTGGAAAGGTAGTATCGTTCCATCCGTACAGAGGAAATACGCAACTTCACAGGACAGGAGTTTTTTGCTTAAAGGAAGTAAATATCAGTGACTTCATTACTACTTGTATGCCTAATCCAAGCCCCTCCACCCCTTCCCTGCCTGGATACATCATTTCATCCAGGAAGTTTTCCCTCATTCTTAGCTGCAGCCCAGGCTGAGTTACAGGACCCTTCTCTGTCTCCTGACAGCATTTTTTTTTGGCACACCTCCTTCATAGCCCTTACATGCACCAGAACAAAAGCCCAGGGATAGGCTTTAGTCTTCTTCACCATTGCATTCCTAAAATTAGAACACTACTGGTCATTAAACGAACAAAGAAGGTGCTCAATGAATATACAATAAATGAATGGTACCCTTGAGTGCTTTTGAATCATTCAGTGTCTAGGCCACAAGTACACACATGCATTGAGAAGAGAGGTTCTCCCAGATCTGTACACTCAAGGCCTGGTCTAGATTCTGGCACATATAAACAGTTCATACGTATTTGTTAAATAATGCGTACTTAGCACCAGACACTAAGTCCTTCATGGATATTCACTCATATACTTCTGATCATACTCTAGGAGGTGGGTGCCATTATCCCGCTCATTTTGCAAACAAGGAAACCCAGGCACAGAACACACTGAAGTAACTGCATAAAATCACACAGCTGGGAAGTGGCAAGGGCCAGAGCTACAGTGGGTGGTCTGGCTTCAGAGTCCATGATCTTAAATAAATAGAATGAACTAACCAACAAAATAAAGATACTACAGTGATACCTTCAGTAATAGAGGGCTTTGTAGTTGTGCTACAAACACAGAGGAGGAAGTCATTACTTTGGCTTGGGGATGGTGGAAGCCTTCATAATATGGGTAACATTTGAGTTCATCATCAAAGAATGAAGTTCACCAGGCAGCAAAAGTAGGTATTTAGTGCTTGCGCTACATATCACTTATTACAAATAACATTATTATCTATTTGAAATCTAGAATTTTAGCAGTGTTTTTATTTAGCATCAATATTAACTTCATGCACCGTTTTTAGTTCCTTGGAAACTTCTACCAGGAAGCATACCTCACAATTTTTTCTGTTCTCTCTGATAAGGACAATCTTTTGGGAAATGCAGGCTTTTATCTTTATGAAGTAGATTATTTTTGCTGATGCTCATGAAATGAACTAGAACAGAGCTGAAAAACATGAAGTAATTTTTCTTCTCCATTACATAAGATTCGCTATGGCTTTCAACTTGGAGGAGCTTGACACCGTATACTGATTGCTCCAGGAACCACCAATCTATCTTACAAGGTTCATGTCTGGTTTTGCCAAACTTCCATTTGAGACCACATCCAGATCTCAAAGGAGTCAAGAGAAGGGAATGATAGGGAAGGGGTGATAGGAAACATGGCCTAACTTGTCCAGAGAGTGCAATAGGAAAATGGGAGTCACAGGGATGATGTGGAGATGAGCTAATGCCAACATGGCAACATTAAGTATCAAGTTCTCCTGAACGATCCTACCAGAGATTAGACTGGCTAGAGCTGATGCTTCCCCTGCACCCCCTCGGCACATTAAGGAAAACAAGGCTTAGCTTCCAAGTGCACAGCTGCTAAGCTTGCAAAAGAGCCAAGAAACGAATGTGAAAAACATCTGCAAGCATGTCACTCAAATAAGACCTTGAGATAAGTTAATTCTAAATGTGTGAAAGTTGGGACGAAGTGGACGAACACATTTTGTGATTTTGCCCAGTTTCCAAATTATGCGAGGAGGGAATAATATACACAGCTTCAAATCTCTGAAATGCTAGTTCCTTTCCACTCCAGAGGTCACTGTGTTGAATATTTTTGACAAGGAAATTTCAAACCAAATCTCCATGAAACAAAGCTACTACATCTCAGCTTGATATCCTAAAAGAGACATTTTATCCCTATTGTACTACACAGCCTCAGTCTATAATCTCTTAGAGTGGAGTAAGATCACACATTTATCCCCAAACTACCTGCAGAAACAGTAAATAAAACACAGGCACAGGTCAGGCTGACCCACAATTCTGCAAGCACAAGTGAGGGGGAGGAATTTAACCATAGAGCTGCAGAAGACACCAGGGGCTCTGCGAGACATCATCAGTTCACTGTGAAGGACAGGAAATAGCCCTGGAGGACTTAAATGTCCAGCTAGTTAAAATGATGCAATGCATTGCTAAAACATTAAGTAAAAGTCAGCACTCTGTCTTCCTGCTATTGGATATTACTCTATTGGGTAAAATGCAGTAATTCTAAAAACAAAAGTCCAATTAAACAAGCTAATTATCAGGACTTTCAAAATAAGCCCTGATCAGAGCAAGAAGTTCTACCTTTTGGATTCGGGTATATAGTGTCAGAAATCATAGTTTTCATTCTTAAAATGCTCTAGGCCCAAATGGACCTCCTAAGAACTCACAATTAACTTTTTAAAAGATCAGACACATGTGAACTTGAGTTTTGATTCCACAAAGAATATAAATGACCTTAAATAAACCCACACAAACCAGTGGCAAATATCACTGAGAACCCAGTGGGAAATAAAACTCCATCACCCAGGGGGAGATAAAACATTATACTTTTTAAAACAGATATCATAGCAGGACTCTGTAAGAACTTTGCAGTTTTAAAGTTTTCATTTTATTGTTCTACAAAAGACAACTTACTGTTTTAGGTATGGTGTACAGCCTACATGGAGACCTAGAGAAGAAAGGTTAAACCAAGGACAAATGATCAAATTGCTGAGGTCACAGATTTCACTAATATTCGAATCAATCAATATTAAATCATTACGATAGAAAACAATATCAGTGTCTTCAGGAAGGCCTATATTTGATATTTAAATGCAATTTTTTGTCCCTTAAAGCATGTTTATCAGTATATATTTGTATTTCAGTAACCCAAGAATGAAAGATGAACCTCAGGTAAAAGTTTCCTTGCTATATACCTAAAACTGCTCTAAAAAATAAAATTTATTTAAAAAATTAAGTAATACAGGGGCGCTTGGGTGGCTCAGTCGGTTAAGCATCTAACTCTTGATTTCGGCTCCAGTTGTGATCTCAGAGTCACGGTATCCAGCCCTGTGTTGGGCTCTGCAATCAGCATTCAAGTCTGCTTGTCCCTCTCCCTCTGCTCCTCCCCCGGCTCGTGCTCTCTCTCTCCCAAATAAATAAATGAATAAAATCTTTAAAAATATGGGGCGCCTGGGTGGCTCAGTCAGTTAAACATCTGCCTTCAGCTCAGCTCATGATCCCAGGTCCTGGGATTGAGCCCCGCATCGGGCTCCTTGCTCAGTGGGGAGCCTGCTTCTCCCTCTCCCTCTGCCTGCCACTCACCATCTTGTGCTCTCTCTCTCTCTGTCAAAAGAATAAATAAAATCTTAAATAAATAAATAAAAATAAAAATCTTTAAAAATAAATAAAAATAAAAAATTAAGTAACACATACAGCATTACCAATAAAATAAAATAGTTAATGCCTCAAAAAAATCTTAATGTGAGATTTAAGGGAGTTTAGGATGCTATAGTCTAAAACTTCACCCAATTGCTAAAATTAAAGGGTCTGACAAACACAGAGAGAAGAAATCCCAAATGAATATTATTTCCATTCTTTTTACTGTTCTATAAGTTCACAAATACTTAAAGAATACATAATTTTAGTAAAAGTAATCTAGTACTTCATTCCCTACTCTGAATTCTTTGGGTTCATATCAGAACTTGCCCTCAAAGAGAAGCTAAAATTCAATACATGTGATTATATACAAAATCAAAAGTATCAAAATCATATAGTAAGAATGCCAGAATCAGAGGTTCTGGCAGAATACTACTTATAAGAAGACAGTGCTGTATAATAGAGGTCTAGACTGGGAATAAGTAGATTAGCCTTCTCTTTTGATTTTGTGAGTAGCCAGATATTAAGACCTCAAAAAATGAATTAACTTCCCTAAATCTCAGTTTTCTTATCTGCAAATGGGTACAAAAATATTTGTTCTGTTTACCTACTAGGATTGTTGTCATGTGAACGAAATGAAATAATGTAAATCAAAGGATTTCCAAAATACATTATTCCTCAATTTAAATAAGGAGAAGAATGATAACTTCCCCCCACCCACACATACATCCTCCTCCTGAAAACATTACCTGAAATCTTCAGCGCTGAGCCCATCACCAGTTGACAAAGAAAATACATTGACTTTTTTTTCCACATTCACCTACAAAAACCAGGAGTTGCACACTAACTTATAAAGTTTACGCATTTATATTTGTCATACATGTTTAAAGCTCTTCACTAATTAAACCATAATGATAAGAGAATTAAATTCATTTGCAATTCTAGACTGTTGGTTCTTAAAAAACTTTGAGATTTCCAACTCTCTGTACTCAACATTTTCAGTGAAAGAATTTTGCTTTATTTACTATATGCAATCATGACTAAGAGTGAACCTGTTTGTTTTATTATTTTGTTCTCTTCCACATTCTATGTGCTTATCAGTCATTCTCACACCTCATTACCTGGAAAGATGTGCCTCAGAATACACAACAAAGCATCTCTCAGAGGTGCCTGACTTCAGCAAGCTGCAAGTCACTCTTTTCTCTGCTTCAAATGGAAATCAGTATTATTACATTAAGAAGGCTGGACAACATTGTCAGTTGTCACCAGTCTTTCATGGACAACATTTGAAACCAAATTTAGAATTTGTCCTTGTCTGGCTAGTCTTCCTTTTATATTAGAAAAAAATTGTTTAAGGAAATAATGCTGAAGTTTGGGACTTGTTTTTCACAGAAATTTTTATTTTAAGGCTTTGGGTAGCAGGAGGCTATGTCTTTGTAAAAATGGCTGCTTAGTAGGCTAATTGTCACGGTTTTAACCATGTAGATGACTTTTATTCCTTCAATCCTTAGAACCCTTTAATCCCAAGTATCATTTGGATAGACTATAAAATCCTTAAAGGCACAAACCATATTTTATTCAACTTTGTATCCCCAACACCTAATCCAGTGCTTGTCACATAAGCAGGTATCCTTGTATAATCAGAAAAGAGGCCCTTGATATTAATTACTGAGGTGACCTACTTCTAAACCATCAAAGCTTCTGGAATATTCTGCCTTCTCAGATTTGGACTAACATATTTCAAGAACTGGATTCCCCACTGTCAATCAACTCTCACTAAAATTAAACAGTTACCATGTATTTAATTCCATTTTTTTTTTATCTGAATGAGGCTGAAGTTTCCAGATAATGTGTATGCTGGGGGTGAATATATATTTTACTGTATTGTATCATTTGTCTTTGAGAAATTTTAAGAAAATATGGCCCTATCTTTTTTTTTTAAAGACTTTATTTATTTATTTGACAGAAAGAGACACAGTGAGAGAGGGAACACAAGCAGGGGGAGCGGGAGAGGGAGAAGCTGACTTCCCACAGAGCAGGGAACCCGATGTAGGGCTCAGTCCCAGGACCCTGGGATCATGACCTGAGCCAAAGGCAGAGTGTCAACGACCGAGCCACCCAGGCGCCCTGGCCCTATCTTTAAGAGAGATGAATTTCCTGAAGAGGATATCGATATAGTTTTCAAGTACCAGTCCTCTTGCCATGGGGGAAAGTATTCTATTCATGCTTAGTTGATAATTCATTACTTACATCAGTAATTTTTTCTCCTTTACATATTTATAAGAACTTTTGGTCTCCATCTTGATTTTTAAAATGGATATTAATTTAAAAAGTGGCTGTCTCATTATTTAAAAAAATGATGCAGAAGTGGAAAGTGGTCCCCTGTTGGCCTAGGTAGCATGGAATAAAGGAAGTCTGAGATCATGGCCAGTGTATGCCATTTTCTGCAGTGTATGAGATACTCAGCGTCACCACCACTTCCACGAATCCACTTCCCCACATGGTTCCAGGATAATGTTGTAAATACGAGTCCAGTTCCAGTTCTGATGTTTGACCACTGACAGCTTTCGAGCCACACCTCTCCCCTATCCCCTTCCTCCTCACATCTGGGCAAGCTGATAAGAAAGCACAGGCACACCTTCCTTTGACGCTGGTGGGAAGTGCAAACCATGCAAGCTCCAGCCTGTGTATGTGCAGGAATCATGCCAAGCCTACTTCCTAACTACAAGAAAAACCATCCAGCCTCTACTCCCTTCTCTCTCAAGCTATCTCTAACCCATTTGGTAGTCTCCCCAGAAAGCCGCGTTTTGTGAGTCATAAACTTTTCACTCTTTCCTACATGCATGGCTATCATCCATCTTGATATCTGACCCAAATTTCAATCCATCTCATTTTTACAAGGTGAACCAGAAAGTAGGAAAGGAATGAGATATCACATGGAGTTGGGTGAGAGGAGGATGTATTTTTTCCATACACAGTGCATTTCTGACAAATTTGTTGATAATTCGCTGTTGGTTATGCTAACATTACTAGCCTTGGCAGGTCTCTTTCCGCTTCCAAGGAATCACGCAGCTTCCAGTTTGCCTTGATTATCATGCCTTGCATGAGACCTGGCAGGAATGGAGTCCATAGATTTATCTAGAAGGAAAAGCCAGCTATGGGTGCCCAAGGAAGTAAGAAACAGCAGTTCAAAAACTAAAGGTAAAATATGTATTCATTGAAGAGTCTCTAGCGAGGATTGCCAGAAAGTAAAACCAAGATGAGAACCAAAGAATGTATATACTTCTGGCATGCAATCCCCTTGCTCTCATTTGTATAAGTTCTTTGAGCACTGTGTTGCAACTCAAATTGGCTTTAGGAGAGACTGTCTCTCCGACTTTTTGAATTTGCTAAATAGCTCTTGGCATTGTTTTTTTGTTTTGTTTTGTTTTGTTTTTTTAAGTCTTATCCCGTTTTGTCTAACAGGTGGACAGAAATCAGCAACTCCCCTATTATGCTATTCATGAAATCATTTGCTGCTTCTGTGAACGTTTGTACTGCTAAATACACTAGTATCACAAACCAATGACTCAAATTTTCTTTTGATATCTTCATGTAAACATTGCCAGAGTTTATCTGCTTATTGTCTTTCTCTGATTCCTCTTCTGACCCTTCTTTTTTTTTTTTTTTTTTTTAAAGATTTTATTTATTTATTTGACAGAGAGAGACATAGCGAGAGCAGGAACACAAGCCAGGGGAGTGGGAGAGGGAGAAGCAGGCTTCCTGCAGAGCAGGGAGCCCGATGTGGGACTCGATCCCAGGACCCTGGGATCATGACCTGAGCCGAAGGCAGACGCTTAACGACTGAGCCACCCAGGCACCCCTCTTCTGACCCTTCTTAACTGCATCTCTGTCTTCTAATCCAAGATCAGTGGCTCCTTTTCTCTGAGTTAAGACTATGTACAACTCGCTCTGGTTTTCTTCTCCTTCACCTACAAGATAAAGAGAAGGCACTAGAAATTGCAAGGTATTTTTTATAAGTTTCAATCTGCTGAAAGAGAAGGAATGGGAGAACTATGCAGGGAAGAAATATTCTGCTTGCTGCGGGCTAAAATCAACTTGTAAGGTACTGGATAAAAATATAAAACAGTCAGCAGTGACCTCATGACTGTGTATTTCCTACTGAGGCATACATGCCTCTCTAGCTTTGTCCTTTGCTCTTGAAGGTGATGCTGCCATCTGATCGAGCACTACGATCCTCAGTCTGGGATATATAAATGTCCGAAGCAGCAAAGACATGAGTGATATCATTTAAGCTCCATCTTGGTGAGGTGAGTGGCCAAGATGGCAGAAAGCTACGCAGAACACTGGCAATAAATATTGGTGATCAAATGTCTTATTTTTTTAAAGATTTTATTTACTTATTTGAGAGAGAGACAGAGAGAGTGAGAGAGAACACGAGCCGGGTGAGGGGCAGAGGGAGAAGCAGACTCTCCGCTGAGCAGGGAGTCCGATGCCGCTTGATCCCAGGACTCTGAGATCATGACCTGAGCTGAAGGCAGACGCTTAACTGACTAAGCCACGCAGGCGCCCCATATGTAATCAAATGTTTTAGAAACAATAATATAATACAGATAAATAAGAACGTGGTCTCATCCACACGCAAATTACTCATTTGTATGTTCTTTGTTATAGACACGTATGCACAAAATCATATTCAGTCATACTCCTCCTTTTACTCACGTTGGTTTACATGGGAATGTGGAGGCCAAGAAAGATTCAGAAACAGAGCTCCCACAGCTGCACTGACGGAAGTGTGCAAGCACATGTGTAGGTCAGGTCCACACCGCCCCAGCGACACTCACGCAAACATGCTAGAGCAGTGCTGCCACTAGCATTCGGAATCCCTCAGCCACACGCGAGGTCCACTCTGTCATGTGCGCTTATCTGCAAAGCAATTGTGCAATGTGACCAATTTTTCCCTTAAGTGTTTTGTCTCTTTTCACTGATTAACAGGTAAGTTCCCATAGAAAGTTATTTTGACAATCTTACTGATGAAAGATTCACCAGAAAAATTAAAATAAAAACTGAAGCACACTTCAAATTGCTGAGTGCAAAATATTGAGTCATCTTTTACTAACATGAAATTTCCAAGTTACTGTTTAGTCCTCTTCTAGTGCTCTTCTAAAAGTTGAATTTTCTGGAGTACTTTTTAGAACAGAGTAGTCATTTGAATAGCAGTATTTTCCCCTCTGCCTATGATTATGGTCTGCACAAAAGTGCTTTGAAAGCTAGGAAATATCTCTACACTAATTAAAGTATGTAAACACTTCAGGCTAAGCGTAGGCATGTGAAGTCGCTATTCAATTTTAGGAACCAAGTACCTTAAAGAAGAAATAAATACTGTGGCATTAAATAGTATATAATTGAAAGAGCAGGGAAAAAAAGTCAACAAATCATAAAATATATGCTGGAAATTTAGGAAAAGCCCACACTCACAGAAATAAAGGTCTTCAAGTATAATAACTAAGACGATTGACGTTGTTAGCTATGACATAACAGAGTGTTTATCCAAAGGTCCTTTGTAAGGTTCATTCTAGGTTTTCCTTTGTGTTTAGAAATGGAATTTCATATATGTTAATTATACTATTCCCCTGCTGTTTTTAGTACTAATGCAAATTCATAAGGCTTGATGTCCCTTCAAAGCAATTGAGATTTCAACCTTCAGTTCACCTACTGATGTCACCATGTCTCTTGAAGGAGAACAAAATTAACCTCAAAATACAAGGCACAGATATTAATTTCATATGCTATTCAACACCTCCATGAGAGTTCATCTGATTATAAATTATATTCAGAAGGCTCCCTTGTGCATATTTTCAGATTAAGTCCCTGTTATAAACATGTCAGAGTTCATGGTTGGTAAAGTGCTACATTTCAGTACAGTCAGTGAACCGTAGAACTGCCATTAGACATAAATTGCTTTGCACCAAAAAGCACAAGAGCTGTGTCTAAAGCAGAGGTCCTACTCAGTCAGCAGCATCCTACAGACATCGAGAGTAGCGAAGAGACCAAGAGGTCAGGTAACCATTACAAAGTCAGTTGGCTTTTCAGTTTGTGATCTACAAGTTAGAAGATCCAGATGGTAATAATTATTATGTTCTTAATAAATAACAATATTACCTTTTCTGGAATGGCTTACTCATCCATTCCCTCCTTTAAGTTAAAAAGATAGAAAGCCAGAGTTTATATTTCCCTGACTTCCTTGCAAACCTCCGTTTTTTCTGTGTTTACTCATATTGCTTGCAATTGTTTTCACAACATTTACCAGAGCTATCATGTACTATATTTTGTTATCCCAGATTTAGGCTTCCCAAACTTAATTCGGGAACTCCAGCCTCCTGCAGATCAGTACAGACTCAGCTTACTTTGAAACTGATGGTTTTGTGTTTATGAGGACAAATGTAATGGAAATTATACTGGTGTCAACATGGAATGATCTGGGAGTTACCAGGATTAACTCAAAGTGCACAAAGGTATGTTTCCTATCCAGATGTTATAGTATCTGACATTTCACTGCTAGAGATTCATTTCTTTGGATGCCCTAGCACCTGCTTTCAGTGTTAGTTACATCACACTAATTCAGACTGAAGAGTTGAAGGGTTATGTTCCAGCAAGGATTTCACTGCTATAGATGCTTTAGTAAAGATTCTTCTTCATTATTTGTAGCAATACGATCAACCATTTATTGATTTCCTAATGCATACTGAAGTACTAGACATTTTGTAGTTCTATTATTTAACCTACACAATAACCCTATAAAACAGATGTTATTATCATCCATATCTTACAGATGAGAGGAACTTTAGGAGAGTTTTTAAAGAGTGCTGGCTTTGAGGCAAGAGAGACATGGTAAAACCGCAAATTCATTACTTACTAGCAATGTGTCCTTGGAAAATTTACAGTCCCTTCCCCTGTAAAAACAATGGCAATGGTATTTTTATCCTGAGCTTGCTATATAAAGAGTAAATAAGCACCTGGCATCCAGTGGGTCTGAAATACAGAGGTTGTGTAAAGAGAGATGAAAAACCAATGATCAGAGGTCAAACAAGCTGCCCCTATCACTAGTTAACAAGATCCCCACAACCTGGACGGCCTCCACTACAATATGGTGGGTTTTGCAAAAGTTTGCATGTCTCTGTGCCTCTAGGTCCTTCTTCCAAAACAATTTGCACAGATATAAAACAGGAAGGCAACAGTCACTATAGTAATCGCAGCAACGAACACACCTCAAAATGAACCAATCTCCCTCAGAATAGGCTGTCCTTTCCTAACCTGGATTGTTAAGGTCAGCTGTGGATTCAACAATGGCAGCCTCATTTCTCTTCCCTGGCTTCACATGGATTGGTCGCCAGTCAGTCCGTGACACTAACTCTAGTCTATTAGGAGCTGCATGAGTCCGTGCCAATGCCAAGGCTGAGTCAGATAAACGATGCTGCAGTCCTCAAACACTGGAGATAGCAATTAAAAATGACCTTTGTTGGTGAATTAAGTACCTCCACACTACTAGCTCCATACCCTCAAATTAGTACCAGGAGAGAAATTACTGTGTGGTTCAAGAGAAGAAAATGTAACTGTTGAGAAAGATATGGCTATACTCGTGAGGAGAAGAAACAAGAGAGAAAAGGTTCTTACTCGTGTTGTAATTGGTACTGGACACAAACCTTCCATTTTGCTTTTCAGTATGTTCAACTTAGCAGTACAGAGAACTGTTTATTTCAAATCTGAACTTTTAAAGTGCTCATAAAAAGAGTCCCTTTCTCTCTTATTGACATACTTTTTTCTCTTTTAGCTATTTATACTGACCCTCATCCTAGTCTTTTGTGTCTGGTATTTTGTTAGAACTACTAAAATAACCAAACATAAATTCTAAGAAAAATCTTGCTTTTTTTCTACTCGCCCCTATTACTTCCTTGAGGGACACAAGAGATAGTCTATCTCCTTATTACCAATTGTAGATTATTTCAACAAGATCTTTTTCCTTATACCAGTAGGGCTGTGTTATAATAGTCTCTAATATGATTCCCTGGGCCTGAACAAGTCGGATAACTCAGCTTCCAAAGTAAGAAAAGGAAGTAGAAATCATCAACAAGCTTTCTCTTTACTGAACGTTCTGTTTTTTGAAGAAGAAAACCTTTTCCTTTGGTAGAAAATGCCAGTTGGTTCTGACAAACACTTGTGAAACTTCTGTCTTCTTGAAAATAGCAAATATCTAAAAATTCACAAAAATTTTCACAGATTATAAGAAATTAGTTGGAATAGGTGTGCTCTTAAAGGCCAAACTTCCTGAGCTCCAGCCCTGCTTTTGCAGCTGTCTCTCCTGCATCGTCGTGTGGAAGTCCTGCCAAAATCTTATGTTCAACTTGTTCAAAACTGAAATCTCCACCCCATCCTCCAGACTTCCTCTCACAGAAAAGGGCATCCCCGCTCGCCTTGCAGATGTCTTCAGATTCTCCTCGCCTCCCAACCACTTATACCCAATTCACCATCAAGTTCTGGCAGCTCTTTGTGTCAATGGGTTTTACCTACTGTATCTATCTCCTCCTCTCCACTCCCCCTGCTTGGCAATCGCCATCCTCAAATGACCTTTTGCAGGCATCTCATCAGTGGTCTTCTTGCCCAGCACAGCACAATCTTTCTCAAATACAGAATAGTTTTTAGCAGCCTACAGAAGGAGGTCAGGACATAGCCTGGCACCCACCTTCATCCCAGGCCCCACTTTATTTCGATATCCCCACAGAGTAGGCACTCTGACCTCCCTGGAAAATTCAGTGTTGCCCAAACATGCGTCACACTTCCTAAACTCTCCTTCTCTGCTTATGGACTGACTCCCTGTTTCTAGAATGCTTATCCTGTCTCACTGATTAGAATACTCCCTCCTTCTTGAAGTCCTCCTTCACTTTTTCAAAGTAATATCACTCTTTTTCTTCTTAGTGCCCAGGTAAAATCATATCACTTCATGGCAGCCCGTAGGATCTTTTTTACAGGACAAATCAAATAATATCACTTTCCTGCCTAAGTCTTTTGGGGCTTCCATTAAACTCACAACAATATATTAGACACTCCTGAACATGATGTACAAGGCCCTGCATTTTCTGGCTCCTGTCTGCATCTCCAGATCTCCTGCTACCCTGCTGTCCTCCCAGCTCCCTGAGTTCTTGCCACACAGTCTCATTTTTATTCTTCAAGATTCCAAGCTCATCTCCACATCACCATGTTGGCACTCACCATGCCTCTGCCTGGATTACTCTTCCCCCACATCTTCACATGACTGACTTCTTCAGGCCCTCAAAAGCACTGTTCTTCAAGAGTAGCCTACATCAACTCAGTATCACAAACCTCTGCATTTTTTTTTCCTAGCACACACTGCTGTCAATAGCTAGACTTATTTTATGTGTATAGACTTACTTTATGTTCATGCCTGTCTCTTTCCAACAAAACATAAGCCCCTTGAGGACAGACTGCTTTTTCTTTTGTTTACCATGGAATTCTCAGCACCTAATACAGAGCCAGACACATTCAGTAAATGTTTATGTTAGTCACTGCAAGTGCTGGGATTTGATAGGAGATCTGTATGAACAACTAACTGTAAATGCTAAAAGTTATTTATCATTTTTTAAATTACTCAGGAATTTCCTGAGAATTCCACAGCTACCTTGATAAATTCGTATATGCTAGAAGCCCAAGAAATCCCTGGAGGCTTTTTTCTTTAATTCCTCCCACTCATGTTTCTCAAACAGCTGAGGTGCAAGCACATGGCCTGAAGTTGGCCATGTTCTCGGGGCCACTGACTCTTGGTCATGGTAAGAGTAGATGGAGGAAGGAAGGGGAGTTCATTCTGAGCAGCAACGGTTTCTGTGTAACACTGTCCTCCAGTCCCCTGCCAGAAACAACTTCTGGGACTGTTCCTCTTCTGTTTCACGCCCGGTTCTCCAGTCCTGCCCTCAATACAGTGAATTCCCTATAGCCTTTCAATACATTGTTTGTGTCCTCAAATTTGCCAGATTCCGTTGCTAGCAAAAACAGAACCCCAACTGATATACTGTGCAAAAAAAAAAAAACAGTGGGAATTATAATGAATTCTCAGAAAAATGTATAATGAATAAATAAGTATGCTAATGAATGAATATCGCTATTCATATGGAAGCATGTAAAGTATTAGATTACAGACCAAGGACCACGTAAAAGAAGCCACAAAAAAGGAATGCCAAAGATAGTATATAATTAATTGCCAAATTAATAGCCCAGGCTGTAAATGTTGAAAGTGATCAGGGAGAAAAAGAACACAGCAAGCTTTCATGGTCCAGAAAGCCTTCATAGTTAAATAAATACTCAATGAATGAAATCTGGATATTATTTCCTAAGGCAAACCTGAGAAAACTAATGAATGCAATTCTCTGAGACACAAAGAGTGGGGAGTTGGAATGATTCGGCACATAGTCATCTGAACTACTATTCTTCAGAACTATGAAATTCAACAAAGGCCTGTTACAGAAAACAGGCTTCTGCCATACTACTCTTGAGGGCTTTCAGTCAACAAACTTGATCAAGCTCCAAACCTATATCAAGCAACCAGTGTCCCAGACATCAGCGAGGTGCGAGGAATACAGAGAAGAGTCAAATTCAGACATTCAGGTATGCACCATCTAAGTGAGGAATAGAGACACCAAATATTATTAAAATAATGCCCTATTGCATTTAGAGAATTGTTAAAGGGATATCTTCCCCAACTGGCAGGCAGGAAAGCCTTTTAGAAAGGTATGCCTAGCTAGGTCTTAAAGGATGGATAGAACTGACTAAGGAAGAGGCAGGGAAAAGGCATTCTAGGAAAAGAAACAAATATAAGCAAAAACAGAAACGAGAAATGCCAAGGTGTATATGGGTATAGTGTGCGGCAGACAGCAATGAGAGATTAGGTCCGAGCAAGGGAAGCAAGGGCAAAAATGAACTATTGGGACTTCATCAAGATAAAAAGCTTTTGCAAAGCAAAGGAAACAGTCAACAAAACCAAAAGACAACCGACAGAATGGGAGAAGATATTTGCAAATGACATATCAGATAAAGAGCTAGTATCCAAAATCTATAAAGAACTCATCAAACTCAACACCCAAAGAACAAAGAATCCAATCAAGAAATGGGCAGAAGACATGAACAGACATTTTTCCAAAGAAGACATCCAAATGGCCAACAGACACATGAAAAAGTGCTCAATATCGCTCGGCATCAGGGAAATCCAAATCAAAACCTCAATGAGATACCACCTCACACCAGTCAGAATGCCTAAAATTAACAAGTCAGGAAACGACAGATGTTGGCGGGGATGCAGAGAAAGGGGAACCCTCCTACACTGTTGGTGGGAATGCAAGCTGGTGCAGCCACTCTGGAAAACTGTATGGAGGTTCCTCAAAAAGTTGAAAATAGTGCTACCATATGATCCAGCAATTGCACTACTGGGTATTTACCCCAAAGATACAAAAGTAGGGATCCGAAGGGGTACGTGCACCCCGATGTTTATAGCAGCAATGTCCACTATAGCCAAACTGTGGAAAGAGCCAAGATGTCCATCGACAGATGAATGGATAAAGAAGATGTGGTATATATATACAATGGAATATTATGCAGCCATCAAAAGGAATGAGATCTTGCCATTTGCAACGACGTGGATGGAACTGGAGGGTATTATGTTGAGTGAAATAAGTCAAACAGAGAAAGACATGTATCATATGATCTCACTGATATGAGGAATTCTTAATCGCAGGAAACAAACTGAGGGTTGCTGGAGTGGGGGGTGGGGTGGGAGGGATGGGGTGACTGGGTGATAGACACTGGGGAGGGTATGTGCTCTGGTAAGCGCTGTGAATTGTGCAAGACTGTTGCATCTCAGATCTGTACCTCTGAAACAAATAATGCAATATATGGTAAGAAAAAAAAAGAAGAAGAAGAAGGTAGCGGGAGGGGAAGAATGAAGGGGGGGAAATCGGAGGGGTAGATGAACCATGAGAGACGATGGACTCTGAAAAACAAACAGGGTTCTAGAGGGGAGAGGGGTGGGAGGATGGGTTAGCCTGGTGGTGGGTATTGAGGAGGGCACATTCTGCATGGAGCACTGGGTGTTATGCACAAACAATGAATCATGGAACACTTCATCTAAAATTAATGATGTAATGTATGGGGATTAACATAAGAATAAAATAAATAAATAAATAAATAAAGTTATGTTAAAAAAAAAAAAGAAGCAGGGGATAGATCATAGGGGGTCTGGGATGTGATGACACTGTACACACAAGAATATAAAACCCTAATTGACCAAGCCTGGGTCTCACGCCTACCTCTGGAAGCTGGAGAGGAGTCAATGTCACTCAAGTTACATCAACTGAAAGTGAATTGGAGTGATATCCTGGAGGATAATCAGGAAGCTATTTCCAGAAGAAAAAATAGATGCTCAGTGGGAAATGGCTGATAATACCTATTACTCTGCTCTGCTAAAGAAAAGGCTAAAAGGGCTTAAACTGAAATCTACTAGGCCAAAGAATTCAATAATAACTACACTTCTTACTCATGAATAGTAATTTAAGCTTCACAATGTGTGGGAATCTGAATAAATCTGCTAGACAGTAACACCATCAGGGCAAAGACATTGTCTGTCCAGTAACTACCATGTCTAGTGCACAGTAGGTGCTCAACTAAGTCTGTTTAATAAATAAATGAAAGAACGCACATAACGCCTTATTTCGTGTTCACTATCAATTGTATAAAGTTGATATTTTAATTTCCATTTCATATAGATAAATTATTTAAGTGATTAATAACATTTTTGGTGAGGAAATATGTACTCAGATGATTACAAATATGTAATCAGTTATTCTTCTTAACACCAAATAAGGATAAATGATTCAAAATCTAGAAGACAGAGTTTTTATTGTATTTACAAAAGAACTTGACTTTTAGGTTTATAAAAATTAGAACTATTTGCCCAGAAAGCCCACAAATCTCCTACTACAAAGATGTTTTAGGCAGAGTAAGATGTAGATTTAAATGAAGACTGCTTTCCTCAAAGCAAGGAGATGGACACATTGAGCTTCAACAAATTAGTCTGTAATTTTTCTTATAATGCTGTAGTTTCCTAGGGGGGAAAAAAAAAAGTATACTTCTGAATGGCTGGTTTCTTTTGCTATAGCGACACCTACTGTCATAGACAATACTTTGTTTTTAAGAAAAAATATTTGGAAAATACAAGCTCTAATAAAAAGGTTGTTAATATGAATTTTCTATTTCAGTGATTTAACTTATGAATTATAATATTTAGGAAAGTTAAAAGAAAATGTGTATAATTTATATACTTTTGAAATATATATGAATAAGGTATTTATCAAATACTATTAAGTGATTAGCTTAATAAAATGGTCATTACCAGATCTATATACATATACATACATACATATGCATACATATATTCATATTACATATGTATATATAAGGCATTTTAGGGAATAATTCCAATAATTTTAATACTAAGCCTAAAAATCTTTAAACATTTTGTCAATTTAGTAATAAGCCTGTATATTTCAAATGCAGTATTAAAATAATAGAGTGGTTACGGTGTTCAAAATAATCCTAAAATACCCATTTGAACAGTATTAAAGATAACCTATGTGCTCATTTATGTTCACTTTATTTAATAAACACCTAATTCTAATTTTTTTTCTCTTTTTTAAGGACTATAAAGGGCCCAAAGAGGACACCGGGCCCATTTTACAGGATCTAAGAAACTTGACTTTAAATTAACTTAAGATTCTCTATTTCCATAGCTTTCTGGAAATGGAATGTTGAACTCTCCCTCACAATGAAAATATCAGTATCTTTGTAGACATCTTTGTATTTTCATTTTGGTGAAATAAATACACTAATCTACTTAAATTTATCTAGGTTAGGAGTAAGCTGACATTATTATTATTATTATTATTATTATTATTATTATTATTATTAACATTACATTGCTAGCTAGTTAGACTTCACTGACTACTTACTCTGTGACCAGGTCATGCTAACTGTTTTATAAGTTTATAAGTTATTATCTTGCTTAATGCTCACAATAGCCTGGAGAATTCTACATTCTCTATATTGCAAACAAGGAACCTGAAGCACAAAGACACCACATAATTTTCTCAAGGTAGATAGATCATCTAATAAGTAGCTAATGAAACTATTAAAGCCAGGGCAGTCAGAGTCCAGAGCCCAAGCTAGGATCACCTATATCTATTTTGACACATGAAAAATAGCATGCAATTGAAAGGGGAGACAGGGAAATTTCAGGAAAAACAAAGCATAGTGTAAGGGAAAAGTCCTCAGTATACCTATACTCCCCCTCTACAAACCTATCTAGGCTCTCCCTTTGCAATATTCGCCTGAATACTCCCAGCAAGATATAACCAAGTGGGAAAAACTCAGCATAAAATGATCAATGTCACATGCCTGATCAACCCCATAGCACAATTTTTACTTGCATAAAGACATGCTTTTTGGAAAACATACACAGCTACAATAACCTAATAATACAGAAATAAAGCATCATATAGAAACTAGGAAGCAAAAAACCAATTTGTTGTGATGATCATTGGAGTGTACCACCAATTGCAAATATCTTAACATCAGTTAAAAGTGGGATGCAAACTCAAACAATATTAGAACTAAAATGAAAGAGAGCCTCAGAATTAGGGATCCTTCCTAGTATTTCAGGAATGAAATATTAAGAGTCAAGACAGTCTTCAGATCTATAGAAATTCTTATTCATTTGAAGGAATTTCCCTGATACAGATTTATAAAGATATCAGTGATGAGATGATGAGATCTACATAGACATGGATATCTATATCTGAGCTTAACCTTCCTGCCTGGTCTTCCATATTATCACAAAACTTCAATAACAAGCAAAAAAATCTGTCAATATGCATATTTTGAAGAGAATCTAAGCAGGCACTAAGAAGGGCAGAAAGAAATGCAAGGATGGAGAGCAATGCAAGCAAGTTGGCAGAGATAGCCTACATGAAAAAAAGTAACAGTATCAGACAGAAAAGAAGAGCTTCATATATTAAAAAATGGAATTTGGGAATGAATGACAACTTCTAACTTAGATCATTATAGAGTACGTCACAGAGTTACAAAATAGATAAAGAACATGAACCGGATTTTTTTAATTGATTTATAAATACTAACTGATAGTATTTATAAAGACAAAAAACAGGGGAAACATTCTGGGCAAGGAAGAAGAGTCAAGTGTAGAACACAAGGTGAAGTCAAGACTGTTCAGTATGCATTCAGAGACAGTGCTTGGATCAGTTTGTCTACATAGCAGGGATCCTAGAGAGGCTGCAGGATCAGTGTCAAATGGAAGAGTCATAACTTACCATGAAGTGTGCTGAATGGAAGGCTAAAGAGTTAGTACTTTACTCTGTTTGGTGATTAGATTTTAAAAGATTTTGATCATAAAGATAGCACTGTGCAAACAGTATTTTAGGAATAATATTCGTAGAAATGTAAAAGGTAGGCCAGGAAGGGTAGAGAAAGATGGAACCGAATGGAAGTTGCTACATTAGTTCAGGTATGAGACTGTAAGAGTCTGAATTAGATTGGTCATGCTGAAGGCAGTAAGAAAAAACGGATGTGAGTTGCCAAGATTAAGTTTAAAGGATCTGGCAAATAGCAAGGATCCTGGTGTTTGGCTTTAGTGTGGATGCAGGCTACAAAGAGCAAGAAGAAAACAAAATAGAATAATGACTCTGATAGATCAGCTATATCCTGCAGGCTCAAGCTTTCAGAAATGCACCCAATCAGGGCGCCTGGGTGGCTCAGTTGGTTAAGCGACTGCCTTTGGCTCAGGTCATGATCCTGGAGTCCCTGGATCGAGTCCTGCATCGGGCTCCCTGCTCCCTGCTCGGCGGGGAGCCTGCTTCTCCCTCTGACCCTCCCTCCTCTCATGTGCTCTCTCTCTCTCATTCTCTCTGTCTCAAATAAATAAATAAAATCTTAAAAAAAAAAAAAAAAGAAATGCACCCAATCAGGTAGGGGGTAAGCACCTCTAGAAGAGGAAAAGGGAATAACAGCAAAATTGTTAAGAAGAGCTGAAAATTACACAGAATGTGCAGTGATTGGTCAATTTGTTACACAGAATGAAAGGATATTCTCTAAATAGTTCATAATGACTACAAGCACCAAGCCAATTTGTGCAAAATCCAAGCCGTCTGGGCCAAGCAACAGAAAAAGATATAGGAGAGAAAAGAAATAAGAAAAATAAGCAAGTGGCAAGCAGCCAAGGAGACAAGCAAAAGAAGTGGCAAGGGAGAATAGAGGCATTGGGAGTGACAAAGAGCTGTCACCTTGACAAAAGAGAAAAATAGAGTTAACAGTAGAGATAGAGGTGTCCGTACAGCTCTGAAGTCTAGCATGACTACAAAATGAAAGGTGCATCGCTTAGTAACCACTACAGTGACTGTTTCTAGGAACAAAAATTAAGAACCCTGTAGTCACCAGTCCAGACTTATTTATGAAGGCAACAGATAGAATGCTAGATATTTGACATCTGGGAAGGAGGGGTGGAGAGAAATTAAGTGAAAATAGAACGCAAGCCATATGAATAATCTCCCAAGACCCTTGCTTTCCATTTTATGGAAATGTTCTTCCTTGGGATCTCCCCATAGCTCACAATGTCCCTTCATTCAGTCCCTCTACAAATTGTCACCTCCCTGTGCTCACTAGCTAAATTAACCACTCAGTCAGTACAATCACTCTTTAACTCTCCAATATGCTTTGTTTTCTTTATAAAACTTACTGCTCTCTGAAATTGTGCTCTTATTTTTGAGTATTTTATTTTCTGCTTGACCTAAGATGTAAACTTCATAAGGGCAGGTATGTCATCTTTGTTTGTTCATCACAGTATCCTATAGCTTTGAACAGCACCTATATGTTTGTTGAATAAATGGAAAACCATATTTTCACATAGATGTTCTAATTCACACAAACCCAGGTTGAAATTTTGACTCAGCCATCTACAGGTTTGTAGTGGGCAGATCCTTTCATCTCAGCATATTTTGGAGAACCTCTCATTGCTAGTTTCATTCCAACTGGCTCAGGATTCTGGCCCCTCTTCCAGATCCAAGGGGGCACCTAATACAGGATGGGTTACTCGGAGGACCCAGTCACCATGACAAGAGTGGTTAGTTTGTGGATTAGCATGGAATCCAAACTAGGTCAATTCAGACTCATCCCCTTTTTCTGCAGCTATCCAATCCACATATTCTCTGGGTTCTCTTGTAAGTAGAAAGTAAGCTTTATTACTGCATGAGAAGTAGCTGCTGAAAAATAAATCCAACATGAAGAGAAAGCTGAGAGATATGAAAAAGAGATACACTTTGATGACATGGCTTGAGCCCCTGGATCCAAAGATGCCTAAAATTTAACCTTTTCAACTTTGCAGGAAGGTAAGACAATCAAAAGTCTTGTTTAAGCTAATTTGAGTTGGATTTCTCTCACTTGCAATACAAAGAGTCCTGACAAGCAAAATTGTGAGAATTTGAGTCTCACATCAGTTATTTGCAAAACAGTGATAATACCTACTTGGGTGGGCAGAAAATCAGTAATAGTTTAACTTACAAAAAATAAATAGCAATAACAACAAAGCAGATACTCGATAAATGGGAAAAGCAGCTCATGAATTGTGTATGGAAGACATAGCTGGAGTAGCAACAGCAGAGCTCCCAGTTTGTAAGACATAATTGCTAGTACTCAAACAAGCAATGGAAAAACATTTTCATGTCAGATCTGCTCATAAGAAAGAGGACTGATGCAAGCTAAATTTAGCAATCAGCACATGAGAAATCTAAAACAAGCATCACACCAGGAGGGAGAAGACAGGTCATAGACAGTATGGACTGGAGGAAAAAATGAGGTTAAGACTATCCATCAGGTCAGCAAATTATAGACACTGAGTTGATAGGAAGTTAGAAAGAAGTCAGGTTTTAAACAAGAGGGACAAAAAAAAAGTATTGAGACATGGGTGAGTGAGGGACAATTGAAATAATATTGCAACTATTTGCACTGATCCTCTCACAGAGACCCTGGGCTGATTTACTGGACCAAGGACATGTCCTTGAAAATCAGAAACTTTGTCTGATATATTTTATTCTGAGTTAATCTGCCCAATTAATAAATCAAAGCTAGGTATAGACATCCTCTTAAAATGTGAATTCCTTTCTTTCTCAAGCTAAGAGCAGCACTTTAAAAAGTTAAAAAGTTTCTGAAAGAGAAAATGACTATTTGTGAATGACTTGAGAAGAGCTAGCCCCTGGAACTAGCTAACAAATCCTCATGGTGTGCAATCTTCCCCATTATCTGACATCAAAAGGGCCACTGGTCACAATATTTGTCAGTTTTTAATCAACCAAATATTGTTGAGCATTACTGTACCAAGCAATTATGTGGGAAGATGAATGTATTTCCCTATCATGTGTTCAAAGTTAATTAAAAATAAATATAGATGTATATATGAGCAAATGCAATTAATTTATTGACAAGTATTTTCTGATGAGTAATTTGGTATTTTGAAATAAGACACATCAGAGAATACTAACAATAGCAGCTTGACAGAAAGACTCAGACAACTTTAAAACCAAAGAATTATAGTTCCCCAGTGGATCCAGATTGAAATCAAAAGCTCACTCATCTTCTATAATCCAGCCCAAATGTCACTTCCTCTAGGAGGCTTTTTTGACCTCTTCCCCCAGAAGAGCTGATCTCCTCCTCAGCCTTGTTTTGTCCATATGCTTATTACGGCACTCTCCACAATGAAGTAATTCTTTGCTTCCTTTCGCTTCGTTTTCCCATCTACCTCCATTATCCCAGTCCCAAAGCTATGACCTTCTTGAAAGCACATCCTTACAACCCTAGAATCTAATACAAAGCCTGGCACCAGGCAGGTGAGCAATGAGAGAACGATAACTGAATGAATGAGCACAACCTAAGTTGAAGTGTCCCACATTGCTGTTCAAATGAATCTATTTTGGCAAACCTTACCATTATTTGGATAGCTGCCAGTGAATCAAGTTCACCTAGATTTTAAGAGAACGGAAGTGAATTGATTGTTCTAGCATTTGTTAATCTTGAAATTTCTCGTAACTTAGAAAATACCATCATCTAGGAGCTTCCAAAGATATTTTCTCCTTGTTACTTATACAGCGCGAGCTAATTCATGGATGAATGAAAAACATTTTTTGTGTTGTCATCTTTTCATGTGTTTAGTGAAAGTTAATTTCAGAACTAAATGCTTAGCTGAAGATAGCAAAGCTGTTCTACCGCTATAATATTGAAGAACTCACCCCGAGGAAGCAGGGTTATTGTCTGTTCATATTTTTAGCATTTTCCTGCTCCCCATTGTTACCTCATTGATTCAACTAATGGACCAGAGTGTTTTTCAAAATATGAAATGCTATTTAGCAGAGTTCTGAGGAAAGTTGATTCATTTGAAATAATAACAAAAACTCTAAGCTCATTACAATATTAAAGATGCAATTTCTTTGATATTGCTTATACTGGCATTCTATTCAGAGTCAAATATTATGGAAAATTTAAGAGGACAGTATGACCTGAGGTCAATATGCAGAACTGTTAATAAAGAATAATGAGTGGTTAAGAGCACAGACTCATGGAGTTGTTGTGCCTGAGTTCAAATCCACCACTTAGAGATGTGTAACTTGAACAGGTTACTTTATCTCTTTAAATAGCTTCATTATTTGCAAAATGAGAATAACAACAATAATATCCATGTCCAGACTGAATTAGATAATCCATGTGAAATAGAGCATTCAATACATTTTTAGCTAATACTATTATTATTACACTATGAGTATGAAGATATTTTAGGCTTGCAGATTAATCAAGTCTTTCTAAAGCATCTTCATATTTATGTTGAAATGATAAGGGTTATCCCTCCTTCACACCCAATCAATCAACGCCCAGCTAATAAGGTAGACATGTGGTTCCTGATTCAGTAGACAATAAATAATATAGAATTGAATAATATTAACAGATGAAAGAACACTGGCTTCTACATAGAGGAGGAAAAGAAAAAGAATTTTTGGAGGAAGGTGAAGGAATCATTTGATAGAAGGTGAGTGAGTACTATGTCCAAACATTGCCCTAGCACTTACTTCCTTGAAAGATTAATTAATGTATGTGTGCATTTGCATTTAATAACTTCATCTTTTTTTCATAAAGGAAATATGAAATGCACTAATATAGGACCCCTAGTAGGGTTGTCAGATTTAGCAAATAAAAACTAGACAGCAAATATAACACTAGATAATTTTTTAGTATATGTCTCATGCAAACCCCCCAGTTGGTATCCTGGGAGGTAGAGATACTCACTATCTAATTAATATGGTAGCCCTGCCCCAGAATCAGTGGTGAAAGGGAGAATGAACTTTGTGAAAATACCCATTTAAATGAGACTTTACAGGAAGAGGTCAGCATAAGTTAGGGGCAGAATCACTATAACAGCCTCAGTTGAAAAGATGTTGCACAGATACTCTCAAACCTTATTTCCCATTTTGTGAGGCCACAAGGTATCACAGAACTTTAAGATTTAAGTTCTTGGCACATAGTAGGCCTCAAAAAATACATTTCAATTCAATAATTAGAAATAAAAGTATCATCAGATTTTACAATGAATTCTTTTCTCAAAGTAAATGGCGATATACCTTTGTGTTCATTGGTAATGAAAATTCAGCGGTTAAAGAAAAGACCCTTAAATTCACTGCCTGCTTTCATATGTTTATATGAAGTTTGAAAAATAATTCCCCAATCTATATCTCAGCTTCTTTGTGCCCCTGGTATTATACGACTAGAATCTTTCAAAAACTATTTTCCCTAGTCCTTTAATATTCTAAGCGTCTGTGCAGAAGTCGAACTTACGCCTTTGGAATTGAGATTAAATTCCTTGAATGCTTTTGGCATCGCTGAGTGCTGTCATCCCCATCACTGCTCAGCACCAGTGCCATTGGATAAAGTGGGGGAGGAAAAGTAAAACAATACTGCAGCAACTGAATGATATGTGGGACGTGGAGCCGTAATAGTGACAGAGCTTGACGCACAGTCTTACTCGATATGACAGAGCATGTAATGCACCTGGAATTGGGCCCCGTGTAGTGACTAACCGTTTCAATTTTCTGAGTTTTATAGAATTCTGTATTATGTTTGACAGCTCTGTTTCACACCAATGCTGGTTCCATAATGCTAATGAAGTACAAAGATGAGAAAATGTCACACACACACACACACACACACAAGGAATGCAAAAAGTGTATGCAAGCTTCAAGCTCATAAAACCTAATTTCCTATGGGAAATTACCATTTTCATATTGTTATGACATTTTCAGGGTCCTGGAAGTGCAAAATCCAGCTCTTCCCCACATGTTTTCAAGAGCTATTCAAGGGTATAGATTGGGGGAGGTGGAGTGAGGCAGGGATTTGCTAAACCTGTCTGTGCTCCCCCACACATTTTTCTACTCCTTGCCTTATTCATCGTCACCCCTCACTCCTGCTCTTAAAAACCCAGGACTTTTTCCCCAATCTGGTTGAAACATAAGCTGATGTTCTAGCAAGACTGAGACAGGTAACATTCCATCTACCCCTCGGCAACATTCATACATAGTGAGGAACTATTTGTGCTATTTTGCATATAAAAATGAGAATCTAGCTCACTTTCTAATGGCTAGTCTCTCCTCTGTGTGGTTCTTACTTCCTCTGTGCCTCACCACCTGCCCCCAATAAATTATTCTAGGGATGGTCTCCTGCCATCTCCTAGTACCTAGAGTGCAGAAAGTTCCAGCCCCCTAGCACCACACCATCTTCCCAGAAGGAACGTTCCCAAGGACATGTAAAAAGGTAACAGGGATCAGAATCTCTTAGTCTATCCCACACTGCCTCTGCCTTCTCTTCCAAGTTTCTTCCTGCTTCAGCCAAATCTACTCTGGTTTCCTGGGTCCCACTGCTTCCCTGGCCTCCCGATTCACAGCTGGTCTCCTTTTTTATGTGCAGCCGTTTGTCAGACTGATTAATTATCTGGTAGCTGCTGCTCTGACTGGGCCTCCAGTCTTGTCTTGTGAGCTGCTCTCAGAGGTAACCCTGGGGACAGTTTTCTGTCATTTCCTGGGTCTCACCCTCCTGATTCTGGTCCCAGAGCATTGGAGGTAGACACCTGTTCTCAATTCCCTAACAATAACAACTAGTAATTAGAAGCACTTCATAATGAGGCAGTGTATCATGTTGGACACCATGCAGACTTTGAAGTCAATCAAGGGCTTGAAATCCTGACTCCTACCCTAGTTAGCTCCATAACCGTGGCAAATTTACTTAACCTTCCCAATTCTCAGTTTCTGCACCTGAAAAATGGAGTAATGATGCTGTGCCCATAAGGAGAGTAGTGAAACGAAGATGCCTAGAGTATGTATTGGACCTATGCCGCCCAAAGGTTTTCTGATAACAAAATACATTTCATTGTATACCTTACTATCTTTCACCTTCCTTCCTGAACAAATGAGAGATTTCAAAGTTATTACTGTCCTTCTACTCATTCTCCATGTTCTATCTTGTGCTCAGGTGAACATTTTTCTTTTTTGCAAGATTGTTAAAGTACACAGTGCAACTCAGTGGGAAATTTTACTTTATTACATAGCATTGCCCAATGGGAATATTTGTGCTTGTGAAATGCATTGGTCTCCTGGGTTTCTGTTTTATGTCTTTACTAAATACAATTGAAATCTATGTACAAATGAAAAGTTACTCATTATTAAAAGGCAAAGATATTTTCTTTAAAAAGAGGCAGACCAGTTGCTGTCTATGTGTTTATGTGATCTTCTAAAGTCACTAAATTCTCATACATTATGGCCACTTGCCCTCTCAATACCTCTTACATCCCCACTAAAGGGGCAGAGAGGTAAAGTCATTTGGTACATCAGGCTTCCACAGAAATCCAGGCCAAAAAGTACATCAACAATAACATGTAATAATGATACAGTGATTGGTCACACTGCTCAGCTGCCACAAAAAAAAAAAAAAAAAAAAAAAAATTTACCTCCCTTCAGTCCTTTCAAATGCTTAAGAGAATCCCATGTGTCTGGGACCTTATCACTTATCACTTATCACCAATAACAGATGATACATCGTGGCCAGAAACCACACACCACCCTCCCTGGTGAGAAGTCATTCCCAGAAACGCTTCTTAGAAAGTGAGGTTCCAAAAGTGGAAGTAATCCAAAATATATTGCCATCATTACTTATTGATGTTATTAGCAACTGTAATGACCATATGGATTATGCTATAAATGCTTATTTTTTTATAAAGGAAATTCCATCAGCTTTCTATCCGAAACATGAGTATTTGAAAGCTTACTTGATAGGGCTATAAAAATTAGGGCAACAATAAGGGGGCAGAGCAAGATGGCAGAGGAGTAGGAGACCTGGATTTCGTCTCCTCTCAGGAATTCAGCTGGATAGGGATCAAACCATTCTGAACACCTACAAACCCAACAGGAGATCGAAGAAAAGAAGAGCAACAACTCTCTCATCAGAAAAGCGACCACTTTCTGGAAGGTAGGACATGCGGAGAAGTGAATCCGAGGCGATATTCGGGAGGATAGATGGCGGGGGAGGGGCCTCCGTCAGCCGCTTCTGGCAAGTGATAGAGCCGCGGAGCACAAAATCGGAACTTTTAAAAGTCTGCTCCGCCGAGGGACCTCACTCTGGTGGCTAAGCGGGGGGTGGAACCCTCCGGGACAGTGTGGTCTCAGGACCCTCAGGGTCACAGAAAGACCGGGGGTGCCTGAGTGCGGCAGAGCTCCCAGGTATCAGAGCAGGGAAGCCGGCTGCAGAGGCGGAGCCCAGGCGCGGGCTCTCAGCTCGGGGTGGCCATAAACCGGGATCCGCGGCACAGTCGGGCCACTGCTCCTCCAGGAGGGACCCAACAAGCGGCAGATCCGGGGAGACTCCCCTTCCTCCCCCGGGAGGAGCCGCACGGGAGTGCAACGCAGGGATCTGCTGGGTTTGGAGACTCCACCTGGGGTCGGGTGCCAGAGATAGAGGCGCGTGGTCACAGGCCGGGTGAGCACGGAGGGCGGCTGGAGACCGGGAAGACGGGAGTGACTGACGGCTTTTCTCTGGGGGCTCACTGAGAAGCGGGCCCCGAGTTCTCAGCTCCTCCGGGACGGAGATTGGGAGGCCGCCATTTTCACTCTCCGCCTCCAAAGCTGTACGGAAAGCTCGCAGGGAACAAAACCTCCAGAGAGCAAACCTGAGCAGATTACTTAGCCAGGAGGGGGCAAGGGTGGGGCAATTCCGCCTCCGGCAAAGACATTTGGAAACCACGGCAACAGGCCCCTCCCCAGAAGATCAGCGAGAACAGCCAGCCAAGACCAAGTTTACCGATCAATGAGAACGGCAGAACTCCAGTGCTAGGGGAATACTACACATAGAATTCATGGCTTTTTTACTATGATTCTTTAGTCTTTCAAAGTTAATTTTTTTTTAACTGTCTTTTTTTTTTTTTCCCTTTTTCAACCAACATCTTATCAATCCCTTTTTAAAAAAAAAATTTATTTTTCATTTTTAGAGTCATATTCTATCCCTTCATAGTAGTTACCTGTATTTTTGGCATATATATATATATAAGTTGTTCTCTCTTTAAAATTTTGAGATAGTTTCTTCTAACAGATCAGAATATACCCTAAATCTCTAGTATATGGTTTTTTTCTACTACCCTGCCTGATCACATTCTCTCCCTTTTTTTTTCTTTTTTCTTTTTTTAAATCCTCTTCTATCTTTTTTCAAACAACTTCTTATCAATTCCTTTTATAAAATTTTTTATAATTTCCATCTTTACAGTCATATTCCATCCCTTCATCATATCAACCCTTATTTATGTACATATATAAGTTTTTCTTTCTTTAAAATTTTGGGAGGCACTTTCTTCTCACAGACCAAAATACACCCAAAATCTAGTGTGTGGCATTGATATATATACCAGCCTGATCATATTTGATCACATTCTGGTTTTTTGTTGTTGTTGTTTTGTTTTGTTCTGTTTTTGTTTGTTTTTATCTTTATCTTTTTCTTTTTTTTTCTTTTTCTTTTTTCTCTCTTTCCCTTTCTTTTCCCACTGCTTCAGGTCTTTTCTGATTTGTTTAGAATATATTTTCTGGGGACGTTGTTAGCCTGTTAGCATTTTGTTCTCTCATTAATCTCTTCTCCTCTGCACAAAATGACAAGACGGAAAAAATCACCTCAACAAAAAGAACAATAAGTAGTACCGACTGCCAGGGACCTACTCAATAGGGACATTAGTACGATGTCAGATCTAGAGTTCAGAATCATCACTTTAAAGATACTAGCTGGGCTTGAAAAAAATATGGAAGTTATTAGAGAAACGCTTTCTGGAGAAATAAAAGAACTAAAATACAACCAAGTAGAAATCAAAAAGGATATTAATGAGGTGCAATCAAAAATGGGGGTACTAACTGCTAGAATAAATGAGGCAGAAGAGAGAATCAGTAATATAGAAGATGAAATGATGGAAAATAAAGAAGCTGAGAAAAAGAGAGATAAACAACTACTGGATCATGAGGGCAGAATTCGAGAGATAAGTGATACCATAAGACGGAACAACATTAGAATAATTGGGATCCCAGAAGAAGAAGAAAGAGAGAGAGGGGCAGAAGGTATAATGGAGCAAATTATAGCAGAGAACTTCCCTAATTTGGGGAAGGAAACAGGCATGAAAATCCAGGAAGCACAGAGAACCCCTCTCAAAATCAATAAAAATAGGTCAACACCCTGACATCTAATAGTAAAACTTACGAGTCTCATAGACAAAGAGAAAATCCTGAAAGCAGCTCGGGAGAAGAGATATGTAACCTACAAGGGTAGAAACATTAGATTGGCAACAGACCTATCCACAGAGACCTGGCAGGCCAGAAAGGACTGGCAGGATATATTCAGAGCACTAAATGAGAAAAATATGCAGCCAAGAATACTATATCCAGCTAGGCTGTCATTGAAAATTGAAGGAGAGATAAAAAGCTTCCAGGACAAACAAAAACTAAAGGAATTTGCAAACACAAAACCAGCCCTACAGGAAATCTTGAAAGGGGTCCTCTAAGCAAAGAGAGAGCCTAAAAGCAACATAGACCAGAAAGGAACACAGACAATATACGGTAACAGTCACCTTACAGGCAACACAATGGCACTAAATTCCTATCTTTCAATAGTTACCCTGAATGTAAATGGGCTCAATGCCCCAATCAAAAGACACAGGCTATCAGATTGGATTAAAAAACAAGACCCATCGATATGCTGTCTGCAAGAGACTCATTTTAGACCCAAAGACACCCCCAGATTGAAAGTGAGGGGGTGGAAAACCATTTACCATGTTAATGGGCACCACAAGAAAGCCGGGGTGGCAGTCCTTATATCAGACAAATTAGATTTTAAACCAAAGACTGTAATAAGAGATGAGGAAGGACACTATATCATACTTAAAGGGTCTATCCAACAAGAAGATCTAACAATTGTAAATATCTATGCCCCTAACATGGGAGCAGCCAATTATATAAGGCAATTAATAACAAAAGCAAAGAAACACATCAACAACAATACAATAATAGTGGGGGACTTTAACACCCCCCTCACTGAAATGGACAGATCGTCTAAGCAAAAGATCAACAAGGAAATAAAGACTTTAAATGACACACTGGACCAAATGGACTTCACAGACACATTCAGAACATTGCATCCCAAAGCAATGGAATACACATTCTTCTCTAGTGCCCATGGAACATTCTCCAGAATAGATCACATCCTAGGTCATAAATCAGGTCTCAACTGGTACCAAAAGATTGGGATCATTCCCTGCCTATTTTCAGACCACAGTGCTTTGAAACTAGAACTCAATCACAAGTGGAAAGTCGGAAAGAACTCAAATACATGGAGGCTAAAGAGCATCCTACTGAAGAATGAATGGGTCAACCAGGAAATTAAAGAAGAATTTAAAAAATTCATGGAAACCAATGAAAATGAAAACACAACTATTCAAAATCTTTGGGCAGCAAAGGCAGTCTTAAGAGGAAAGTATACAGCAATACAAGCCTTTCTCAAGAAACAAGAAAGGTCTCAAGTACACAACCTAACCCTACACCTAAAGGAGCTGGAGAAAGAACAGCAAATAAAACCTAAACCCAGCAGGAGATGAGAAATAATAAAGATCAGAGCAGAAATCAATGAAATAGAAACCAAAAGAACAGTAGAACAGATCAACGAAACTAGGAGCTGGTTCTTTGAAAGAAGTAACAAGATTGATAAACCCCTGGCCAGACTTATCAAAAAGAAAAGAGAAATGACCCAATTCAACAAAATCATGAATGAAAGAGGAGAGATCACAACCAACACCAAAGAAATACAAACAATTATAAGAACATATTATGAGCAACTCTATGCCAGCAAATTAGATAACCTGGAAGAAATGGATGCATTCCTAGAGATGTATCAACTACCAAAACTGAACCAGGAAGAAATAGAAAACCTGAACAGACCCATAACCACTAAGGAAATTGAAGCAGTCATCAAAAATCTCCCAAAAAACAAAAGCCCAGGGCCAGATGGCTTCCCAGGGGAATTCTACCAAACATTTCAAGAAGAATTAATACCTATTCTTCTGAAACTGTTCCAAAAAATCGAAATGGAAGGAAAACTTCCAAACTCATTCTATGAGGCCAGCATTACCTTGATCCCAAAACCAGACAAAGACCCCATCAAACAGGAGAATTACAGACCAATATCCTTGATGAACATGGAGGCAAAAATTCTCACCAAAATACTAGCTAATAGGATCCAACAGTACATTAAAAGGATTATTCACCACGACCAAGTGGGATTTATCCCTGGACCACAAGGTTGGTTCAACATCCGCAAATCAATCAACGTGATACAATACATTAAGAAAAGAAAGAACAAGAACCATATGATCCTCTCAATAGATGCAGAAAAAGCGTTTGACAAAGTACAGCATCCTTTCTTGATCAAAACTCTTCAGAGTATAGGCATAGAGGGTACATACCTCAATATCATAAAAGCCATCTATGAAAAACCTACAGCGAATATCATTCTCAACGGGGAAAAACTGAGAGCTTTCCCCCTAAGGTCAGGAACGCGGCAGGGATGTCCACTATCACCACTGCTATTCAACATAGTATTGGAAGTCCTAGCCACAGCAATCAGACAACAAAAAGAAATCAAAGGCATCCAAATCAGCAAAGAAGAAGTCAAACTCTCACTCTTTGCAGATGATATGATACTTTATGTGGAAAACCCCAAAGACTCCACCCCAAAACTACTAGAACTCATACAGGAATTCAATAAAGTGGCAGGATATAAAATCAATGCACAGAAGTCAGTAGCATTCCTATACACCAACAACAAGACAGAAGAAAGAGACATTAAGGAGTCGATCCCATTTACAATTGCACCCAAAACCATAAGATACCTAGGAATAAATCTAACCAAAGAGGCAAAGGATCTGTACTCAGAAAACTATAAAATACTCATGAAAGAAATTGAGGAAGACACAAAGAAATGGAAAAACGTTCCATGCTCATGGATTGGAAGAACAAATATTGTGAAGATGTCAATGCTAACCTAGAGCAATCTACACATTCAATGCAATCCCCATCAAAATACCATCCACTTTTTTCAAAGAAATGGAACAAATAATCCTAAAATTTGTGTGGAACCAGAAAAGACCCCGCATAGCCAGAGGAATGTTGAAAAAGAAAAGCAAAGCTGGCGGCATCACAATTCCAGACTCCAAGCTCTATTACAAAGCTGTCATCATCAAGACAGTATGGTACTGGCACAAAAACAGACACATAGATCAATGGAACAGAATAGAGAGCCCAGAAATGGGCCCTCAACTCTATGGTCAACTAATCTTTGACAAAGCAGGAAAGAATGTCCAATGGAAAAAAGACAGTCTCTTCAACAAATGGTGTTGGGAAAATTGGATAGCCACATGCAGAACAATGAAACTGGACCATTTCCTTACACCACACACAAAAATAGACTCCAAATGGTTGAAAGACCTCAATGTGAGACAGGAGTCCATCAAAATCCTAAAGGAGAACACAGGCAGCAACCTCTTCGACCTCAGCCGAAGCAACTTCTTCCTAGAAACATTGCCAAAGGCAAGGGAAGCAAGGGCAAAAATGAACTATTGGGACTTCATCAAGATAAAAAGCTTTTGCAAAGCAAAGGAAACAGTCAACAAAACCAAAAGACAACCGAGAGAATGGGAGAAGATATTTGCAAATGACATATCAGATAAAGGACTGGTATCCAAAATCTATAAAGAACTCATCAAACTCAACACCCAAAGAACAAAGAATCCAATCAAGAAATGGGCAGAAGACATGAACAGACATTTTTCCAAAGAAGACATCCAAATGGCCAACAGACACATGAAAAAGTGCTCAATTTCGCTCGGCATCAGGGAAATCCAAATCAAAACCTCAATGAGATACCACCTCACACCAGTCAGAATGGCTAAAATTAACAAGTCAGGAAATGACAAATGTTGGCGGGGATGTGGAGAAGGGGAACCCTCTTACACTGTTGGTGGGAATGCAAGCTGGTGCAGCCACTCTGGAAAACAGTATGGAGGTTCCTCAAAAAGTTGAAAATAGTGCTACCATATGATCCAGCAATTGCACTACTGGGTATTTACCCCAAAGATACAAAAGTAGGGATCCAAAAGGGTACATGTACCCCGATGTTTATAGCAGCAGTGTCCACAATAGCCAAACTGTGGAAAGAGCCAAGATGTCCATCAACAGATGAATGGATAAAGAAAATGTGGTATATATATACAATGGAATATTATGCAGCCATCAAAAGGAATGAGATCTTGCCATTTGGAACGACATGGATGGAACTGGAGGGTATTATGTTGAGTGAAACAAGTCAAACAGAGAAAGACATGTATCATATGACCTCACTGATATGAGGAATTCTTTTTTTTTTTTTTTAGATTTTTTTTTATTTTTTTTTTAAGATTTTATTTATTTATTTGAGACAAAGAGAATGAGATAGAGAGAGCATGAGAGGGAGGAGGGTCAGAGGGAGAAGCAGACTCCCTGCCGAGCAGGGAGCCCAATGCGGGACTCGATCCCAGGACTCCAGGACCATGACCTGAGCCGAAGGCAGTCACTTAACCGACTGAGCCACCCATGCGCCTGATATGAGGAATTCTTAATTGCAGGAAACAAACTAGGGTTGCTGGAGTGGGAGGTGTGGTGGGAGGGATGGGGTGACTGGGTGATAGACACTGGGGAGGGTATGTGTTCTGGTAAGCGCTGTGAATTGTGCAAGACTGTTGAATCTCAGATCTGTACCTCTGAAACAAATAATGCAATATATGTTAAGAAAAAAAAAAAAAGAAGAAGAAGAAGAAGGTAGCAGGAGGGGAAGAATGAAGAGGGGGAAATCGGAGGGGTAGACGAACCATGAGAGACGATGGACTCTGAAAAACAAACTGAGGGTTCTAGAGGGGAGGGGGGTGGGAGGATGGGTTAGTCTGGTGGTGGGTATTGAGGAGGGCACATTCTGCATGGAGCACTGGGTGTTATGCACAAACAATGAATCATGGAACACTACATCTAAAACTAATGATGTAATGTATGGGGATAATATAAGAATAAAAAAATTAAAAAATTAGGGCAACAATAATAACAATGTCTATTATTGAACATATAACATATACCAGATATTCTTTAATTTAATCTTTACAACAATTCCAGTAGGTAAGATTTATAATAATGTCTATTTCTTACAATTAAAAAAACTTGTTTTTAACTCATTTTTACTTATTTAGTTATTCTTATTATAACCTTATTTCTTATAAGTAAGGAACCTGAGACAGAAGATAAGTAACTAATCATCATAGCTACTGCGAAAGCCAAACTCAATTTCAGGTTCTAATTATAGAATACAACTACAAATCAAAACATAAATACCATTTTGGTCATTTAGTCAGCCAGTTTATCCTGAATACCCAATGCAGAGGTTAAATCTGAAATGTATTCAAAAGTCAAACAGATAAATGAATTTCTGCTGTTAAAATGATAGGAAAGGGGGCACCTGGGTGGCTCGGTCAGTTGAGTATCCAGCTCTTGATTTCAGCTCAGGTCATGATCTCAGGGTCCTGGGATCAAACCCTGTGTCGGGCTCTGTGCTCAGTGCAGAGTCTGCTTGAGGATTCTATCTCTCCCTCTCCCTCTGCCTTTCCCCACCCTGGCTCGCGGGAGGTAGGGTCTGTGGCAGAACTGGAGAGTATGAATTTCCTGTAAAGACATTCAGACTCAACATTTTATTTTGCTTTTTGTTTTAATTTTATTTTATTATGTTATGTTAATCACCATACATTACATCATTAGTTTTTGATGTAGTGTTCCATGATTCATTGTTTGTGTATAACACCCAGTGCTCCATTCAATATGTGCCCTCTTTAATACCCATCATCAGGCTAACCCATCCTCCCACCCCACTCCCCTCTAGAACCCTCAGTTTGTTTCTCAGAGTCCATAGTCTCTCATGGTTCGTCACCCCCTCCTATTCCCCCCCTTCATTTTTCCCTTCCATTCTTATAACACTGTAACAATCAAACCCAACACATCTAGTGGGCAGCCCCAGTACATAGAAAATGTGCTTAAAACACTCAATTTCCAGACTGATTTTAAGAAAACATCAGCCACAGAGTATTTTCAGAACATTCTTTGCTGTGTATAAATACTGATTCTATGACCACTGGAAACAAAGCAGATATGAAAATAGAAAAGAGTGAAATGTTAGCTTTCAAGGAAGAGAAGGTTAGAAAAGAATATCAGTATGATTAGAAATGACTGCTCTAGTTTAATTAATAGAAAAGTCAATAGTAACCAAGAATATTGAATAATAACAGGGAATAAAAGTTGATACAAATTTTAATAATAAACATTCCCTTATTTGAGAACAATTACAATAATACAAGTAGTTCAGCATATTCCCAACCACCAGAAAAGTGCTTTTTTTGTGGGAGGGGGTGGAGAAGGCAAGGTTGTGAGGAAGCAACTAACATGTATGAAGTGCTTGCTACATGCCATCCATTCTAAGAATATCAGCAAAAAGAAGAAAGAATCCTAACAAGTATTTATAAAATCCTACAGTATCAAAAAGCCAAAATCATTCTTAAAAATTAGTGATAAATACAATTATGATAATGAAAATATTATTAATTCATGGATTACTTCCTATAATGCCAGAGCACACACTTAAAGGAAAACTTGCTACAGAATTTTGGATACAAATATTTATATTAACATATTGCTACTACACGATATTTTACAAAAATGCTCCACAAACCAGCAGTAAAATGTAATTTATGAAGTTTAGAAATAATTGCCTATTTTCACAGCTGCCTTTAACATGAAAATATTAATACTCCAACTTTTATCAAGTGTTACCTAATGGCAGACCTGACCAATATCTACATTTTATATATTTATGCATAAATGACACCTTTTCTTTTTATAATAATAGAAGTCAACAGTGGTCCTGGCATGATTCCTAAAGTAATGGCTGTTGGCATCAGGATCATAAAAAACAAACTAGGTTTGGGAATTTACCAAACTAAAGAGAACTGTAGGAGGCCTCTTGGATATTCACCACAACAAAGAGTGATGAGTATCCAAAAAAGACTGCTGGGGAAGGAACCCAGAGTCAGCTGGTAAAAAGGCTAGTTTTTTCATTGTCAAAAGAGACAGATGAACAAGGTATAAAGTAGAGTGTTATTACAGGAAAATAAATCTATGAGAAATAATCTTCAAGGAGAGATTCTCTTTTTAATTATTAAATCTTACTAGGCAAAAAAAAAGATTTTACAACAAACTCTAATCTAACAGGGGCAAGGAACTGAACCAGATTTTTTAAAAACTATTTCAGTCAATATTATCCTATAATTGTATATTTCAAAACAATGCTATCAACTTGACTGGTAATTTAATTAGCAACTTGAGGCTTGATGCCAATGGCAAAGATGCAAGTTTTTAAAAAGCATCCCTACAAAAAGCAAAGCCCTCCTTCCTTCTTTGTCCCAAACAGAAATAATGTATTTTATTTTGAACTAAACAAATCAAAGCAAATCAAACATAGTCTCAAATCCCAGCCTTAGCTCTTATAAACTACATGATTCTAGACCTAAACCCTGTGCATCCCAGATTCCTCTTTAACAAAATGGAAGTGGTGATAGTTCTCTTACACAGTCACACAATCTAACAGAAAAAACAAAACTGTCTATCACAACACCTGGCTCAGAGAAATCAGTCTACAAATTCACATGCACATTCATTCATGCAATTGATCCTTCTTGAAACTCACTATGGGTCAGACCCTATTCTGGATGCTAGGAATACAGAGATGAACAATTCACAAAAGGTCCTTGCCTTCATAGAATTTACATTCCAGTGGGGGAGATGGACAATAAATAAGAAAACAAATACATAATACAATTTCAGGTAATGATAAGGGTTTTGCAAAAAATAAAGCAAGGTAAGGGGGAAAAGAATGGAATGAAGAGAACAATGGAAAGCAGAATTAGATGGAATGGTGAGGGAAGGCTTCTCTGAGGAGGTGATATTTGACATGAGATCTGAATTATGTTAAGGAGAGAGCCCTGCAAAGTCTAAGGGAAGAGAATTCCAGGCAGAGGGAAGATCAAAAGTTAAATCTTTTAATTCTGGATTGAAGTTGGCAAAAATGAAAAGAAAGCGTGTGTGGCAGAAACACAGTCAAACTAGGGGAGAGCAAAAGGAAATGAGAGTATTGGAATAGCCACTGGCAGGTTACAAAAGATCTATATGCTAAGGGATCATATTTGAAGAATGATGTGAAGCCCATTAGATGGCTGCGAACAGCAGAGTGACAAAGTTTGGAAGGCAATGCTCCCTGATCACAATTTGATCAATCGTTAACCCTAACTAGCTTGTGCATGTGTTAGACATCTGTGAACGGTGGCCAGAGTTTAGAAGCGGCACCATTTATTGACATTGTTATGCATTAAATCAGTCATTCATAAGTGTGTCATACTTACATATACTGTCTAAGCTAGATAACTCATTAAATCAGACATCCGTACTAAAGAATACTGCCTATAATGTGTATAAATAATATTTGCCATAAAGCAGAAACAGTAGAAACAAAATACAGAAAAAAATTTTGAAATTCATAAGCAAGTAACCATGGTCCTTTATCCCTTCTTTCAAACCATTACTATTACTTTTCCACCTGCTGAGAATCCATTAAATGACTGATGTGAAAAAAATTCAAAGGAAATCTGCAACAACACTAACAAAACACATGTATCATAAACTTCTTTAGTTTTAAAAAAAAATGTGTGTGTCCCTTCAAAAATATATATTTACTACCTGAGGAGAAGCAAAATGAAAGGCAAATGAAAGAAAGGTGTCGTGCTGCATAATTTTGAATTCTTAAATGTTTAGAATAAATTTATTAAGCTTGATACACTTGACTTATTTAACTAAAGAAAGAAAACCATAAGACCTTAATAACATGCATCAATGGATAGGAAACTAACTGCAAATTACCTAATTTGGTGGATTTGAAAGTATGGAAATAAGGGCGGTTTTAAAATCAAAGCTATTACATTAACAACACATCATCATGCAATAAAAATGTTAAAACATTGGTCTCATTCCCACTCCAGAATGTACCAGAAACTGTTGTCCAAAGCAACACACAGTTTGATGTGTTACTAAAATGTGCCTCCATCACTGCTCATTAGCAGGGAGCTCTTGAAAGTCTAAATGCAAATCACAACTCTTGTTGGAAACCAGCAACGTCTAGAGAAGCTGGCTAACAGACAAGGGACAAGATGAAGAAGCTGATAGGGCTAGATCCAGGGCTGCACACTCACATGAAAAGTTAGTCACTTGGTACCTGGACAGCACCACTTTGTAGCAGCATTACACAGAGATCAGAGAGGAAGACACCTGCCCATACAGCTGTGAGTAAATTCTTCATGGCTTCATGTGACCCCATTCTCCAATCTACAGAACAGGGCTCTGACTTAATTTAACTAGTCCTGGTATTTACTTAGTTGCAGATATAACTTTTTGAAAAATATATTCCTGGAAACTAATGGCAAATGATGCAAGTATCTATATTTCAATCATTTGGGGCAACTAGATAAAGACCCTTTCAGATCAGGAACTAGAAATCTGGGTTTATAAGATCTATTCTCTTCATGGCTATTAGGTAGCAAACTTGAGGCTGCTGGTTATGTAATACTGATAGCATCATCATCATAATAATGGATAACATTGATTGAACATTCAATTAGTCCTATGCATGTCCTAAACCTTTCACATGTACTCTCATTTAATTATCACAATGCCTCTCTGGAACAATGTTAAACAAAAGCATATGGTGGATGGATATTTATTAGTGAAAATGCATCATCCAGACATTGTATACAACTTCCTAGGAAAATCCTAAAATCTGTTTGTATGCATCCCATTGTTCCTTGGAATTAACTATAATGTTGACTTAATATCACCTACAAGATATATTTTATTATTTATCCATCCCTAGTAGGAGTTTAGTTTTTTAAAAAATCACATGTATATCATTAGGAATGAAGGACTTCATGCATGGTCCATTAATACATAGTTACATACCTGGTGATTAGTTCATTAATCTCAATGAGCTCAGAGCGGTAAAGGTCAAAGATGCCAGCCCCAGTCATGTTCTTTTATTCATACATTCACTCATTCTTTCAGCAAGTATCTTCAGAACTGCACTGTTAAAAACAAGAAGAGCATATCTGACTTTGCTGTTATTATAGGCTTAGTGGGGAAACATAATTACCCACTGATCAAGCATAACACTTTGAATTACCTTGAAGGTGTTTGGGGGGAAAGTAATTCCTCTGTTAGACAATCAGGCAGTAACATAAATTGCAAAACATAACTGTTATTGGTTAGTAGGTGTTGGGCAAAATAGCATTTTCCTTGGCCAGCTCTGAGTGTGTAGTATACAAAGGATAAATAATTAAATTGTTTTTTTTGAATTTTATACTTAAGCATGTGTGATATACACTGAGAAATTTAAGAACACTTTTTCAAGGGTGGCTTTCAACTCATTTAAAGACAGCAACTCTAAGAATGAATGATACTTTATTAGACCTAACTAAAAGTATTCATTCTTTACCACAACCTGACACTAGCAGTAGGAACAAGGAATGTTTTATGGGTGAGCATGGTAGTTGCCCTACGTGATATCAGTCTCAAAAGGCCCATTTATTGTCTCAGCATGAATGATTCCTATAACTATCTATTGTAAAAAGTAGCTCTTGCTATTATTTGTCCTCCTTCAAGCTTTAAGATTTGCAAAAATCAGTATTCTAAAATTTGGTGTGCTTATTTGTATGCAAATCACGTATATTTGGTGTGTCAGTTTGTATCCAATTTGGAGTATATCCAGTGAGTGTATAGACAGCAATCATATTTCCCCCAAGTCATCACTTTTTTATCAGTCCACATGTGGAAATAACCCTAACCTTGATTGATTTGGCTCTTCTCTGACTGTTTCTTGTACAGTATGTCTTTTTAAAGTGGCAGCTACTCTACACAAGACTTTCCAAAGGCACATAGTTCTGGTTTTTACTTAAGCTAGAGTAGTGTTCAAAGAACTTTAGAAAAGCTACAGACAAGGGCCTAAATAAATAATTAAGGTTGGGGTGCCTGGGTGGCTCAGTCATTAAGTGTCTGCCTTTGGCTCAGGTCATGATCCCAGGGTCCTGGGATTGAGCCCCGCATCGGGCTCCCTGCTCCACAGGAAGCCTGCTTCTCCCTCTCCCACTCCCCCTGCTTGTGTTCCTGCTCTCGCTGTGTCTCTCTCTGTCAAATAAATAAATAATCCTTAAAAAAATAATAATAATTAAGGTTATTTACTACCACAATAGTAAGCGTTCCCATCCTGTAATTCTAAAATATTCAAAACAGAGCAGACCTTTATAAGAAGCTAACTCCCTACTATACTGTAAACCTCTGGTGGGGGAGGGGGGGAGTCCTAATTTCTTTTTACCTCCAGTAAAAAAAAAAAAAAAAGATTCTCAATACATTTTTGTCAAGTTAAATTTGTATTAATTATGTTATTTTGAAATAAGTATAACATATATTCCACAAAGAATCCAAAAGGTTCATTTTAACCTAAAATGCCAACTGTATCAGGAGCAAAGTTACCTATTTGACATTTTACTTGATCTCTACAACCCCCTCCTTTTTCAAAAAAAAAAAAAATGGTAAATGAATAAAATGTCTAATAGTTAAGGAACAAGAAAGAAAGAAGGTCAATAGACTGGATGCTATACCACAGCATAATCACTGCCTCTCTCCTTTCATCCTTAGCTGGCTATGAAATTGTCTACTTATGGCCCATAAAAAGATCAAGGTAACTGAAAATATGTCAGTGGGGCTGACCTTTTATAAAGGAAAGACTCCTTACAAAATGGAAAACATAACTCATTTGATGAAATAATTAAGGAAAAACTAATGGAATTTTGGTTACAAATGAAAGCTAAGAGATTCTAAAAGTAACACTGGATTGGGGTGTCTGGATGGCTCAGTCGTTAAGCATCTGCCTTCGGCTCAGGTCATGATTCCAGGTCCAGGGATCGAGCCCCGCATCGGGCTCCCTGCTCCGTGGGAAGCCTGCTTCTCCCTCTCCCACTCCCCCTGCTTGTGTTCCCTCTCTCACTGTGTCTCTCTCTCTGTCAAATAAATAAATAAAATCTTTAAAAAAAAAAAGTAATACTGGATTAATGAAAACTACTGTGACCTTCTCTCAAAATAAGTCCACACTTCAGAGAAGCAATTAAAAGAGCTCACAAAATGTAGACTGCATAGCTAATGCCACAGAATGCAAGTCTGAGGAATTTACAGGGTAATAATAAAAATCTCTAATAAGTTGCTGCACTTGAAGAGGCAAAAAGACAGTCAATGGGGTTAATCACTAGACTGCAAAGTTTAAAATATTTGCTAAAATGAAAACTAATTAAACACATAAAGCTTTGGTAAAAAGCAATCCTGAAAGCACAGGAGCTCACATAGAATATAAATTCTGTCTGCCTCACTTCTCCTCCTCTGGAAACTAGGGTACTCACCACAAAGTTTTTCAGGGAGGTAAGAAGAGCAAGAGTTCTCAAGAAAGACTTGGCAACCCTTCTGTCAGTGATCCTCCCTATATGAGCCGGATACTCATGCATATTTTTCCCTTTTCAATAATGTGATGTGGGGAACAGAAAATCATATGTTGGTTTATTCACTGGGTGATGAGAGAAATTATCCTGTACCCCACAAGGTTTATTAACACACATAAGGGTTGTGAGGATGTATTGCTACTCTATATTCCTTATGCAAATAAGAGAATTTGGCACAGGAGCTCAATGTTTGGACTATTGTGCCTGGATAAATCTGCAGAAAAGAGCTTTCTACCAACTTTTGCTGTGGGTAAGAAAGGATATTTGTCCTCCTTTGTGGATTCAAGTGAAGTGTGTTAATGTGATGCCTGGCAATTCCCATCTCCCTTGGGGGCTATGGTCTAAATGGAATAAAGTTAGGACAAAAAGTACTAGGCTTGGAGGCTCTAATTCCCACTAGGAATCCTCCTTAGGGTATAGTAAAGGCCTTTGCATAAAATTCTCAATACTCTGCTAAAAGCAGGGAGAAGAAGAGAGATCTACTAGAGTTGGTGCCCAGAGGCTACAAAGAACAGCATGGACTGTGAAAGCTACTCCTTATTTCCACAAACTCATATTTCTAAGTGTTGATTGCAGGGAAGATGATAATTTAGCTAAAACCTAAAAATGAAATGGAAGCAAAGCCATTGCAAGTAAGCAAACTATCCTTTTGAAAATGTATATTATTTCATTACATTTAGGTAATGTGCACTCACTATTAAAAAATAAAGCTTAGCAACAAAGAAAAGTAAAAACTGACTAATGTTCTTATCATCCAGAAACAAGTACTAGTAACATGTTGACATATTATATTCTAGGTGTTTTTATACACCTAAAACCTGTTTTTTATAAAATGGGATAAGACCATATATACTATTTTATAAACTTCTTTTCCTCCACATTGAACACTTTTCATAAATGTCAATTTATGTATATATGTCAATTTGCTTATTTCAACATTTCCCAAAGTATCTTATGTGAAACCACTAGTTCCACAAGATACAGTTTAAGTGTATTAAGGGGACTATAGCATGCTGCATCTTCTAAAAAAAAAAAAAAAATGCCATCATGAAAGATTTTTTTTAGAAATCTCTCTGGATTAGTGTCCTGAGAACACATTTTAGGAATCACTCTCTAGAGTGAATTCAAGCACTGATCTGAGTCAATACAAAGAACATCAGGCCCCATTGTTAGGGAAGGCAATTGTCAAGAGAAGAAAAGATGAGGTTCAGAAGTTCTCACCTCAGGGATGCCTGGGTGGCTCATTTGGTTAAATGGCTGCCTTCAGCTCAGGTCATGATCTCAGGGTCCTGGGATTGAGCCCCATATCAGGCTCCTTACTTGGTGGAGAGTCTGCTTCTCCCTCTCCCTCTGCTGTTCTCTTGCTCACACTCTCCCTCTCTCAAATAAATGAATAAAATCTTTAAAATAAAAAAAAAGTTCTTGCCTCAATGTGGAGTAGTAGAGCCATGATCTATCTCTAACCTGGCAAAAGAAACCCCTGAAACTCATGATTCTCCAGGGGAGATGACAGATAAGGATTTGAGGCCAATGACCTTGCAAGTAAGGAAAGGTAGTTTTGTTAGGATCCCAACTGTTCTTTCCTTCTTTGGAGATGACTATAATGTAGTGTCAACCAACAAAATATAGCAAAAATGTGTATAGGAAAATGGTAGGCTCACAATGGGATCTCAACCAGAAATTATCCTTCTTATGGGCAAAATCCCACTTAGAGGGCAAAGCCCTTGAATTGGAGAGGATTTTGATCCCTGCCTATAGTAGTTATCTGAAATTTTTTAAAAGGAAATGGAATCCGAGGTGCCTGGGTGGCTCTGTTGGTTAAGCGTTCAATTCTTGATTTTGGCTCAGGTCCTGATTACAGGGTTGTAAGATTGAGCCCCATGTTGGGCTCCATGCTCAACATGGAGTCTGCTTGAGATTCTCTCTCCCCACTTGTGCTGTCTATAAATAAATACAAAATAAATTTAAAAAATTTAAAAAATAAATGGAATCCATTCTGAAAGCCAGAGCTTTGGGACCATGAAGCTAAGACGGAAACTCCAGATATTGTTGGAAACATCTTATGTGGAATAAGCAGAAACTGGTCCGGGTAATAATTCAGTCCTGGAACCAGGGAAGACTGGACTTGTAGTAGGAAGAGTTTGAGTATAAAGCCTTTTGGTTTTGTTCACATCGGGCATTTTTCAGATGCAGAGATTTCTTACCCTAGCTTTCCATGCCACCCCCAACCCCGCCCATTTGTTCTCTGCTGTAGTTAAGACAAGAGACTAGCATATAGATTTTAGAGAAAACAATCTGAGACAAAGGTGCTGGAAAAAGATATTAATATAAAAGTAGCATAGATTATCCAAGACCCATGAAAAGCAGAAGCTTTGAAAATGTAAGATTTCAGAGAGTCCATGTCAGAAAGGACTTTCGTGAATGATTGACAAACTTCCATGGTAAAACAATATGAAAGTTTAAGATCCCAAAAGAACTTTAAAAATACAGATGAAATTCATGATCATCACAACCATGAGTTGTTGTTCTCATCCAAACAAAAGCTATAAATTTTAATAAGTCTTCATTGAATTAGAATCAAGGTACCAGGAACTTGTGATCAAAGGATGAATGGAAAGCCAAATCAAGTAGCTCCACATAAATGATTTAAACAGAAAAAAAAATAATAACTACTAATTTCTAACATGTATTAAGTACTTCCTATATGTCAGGCACTATTCTAATGGCCTTAAGGTAGGAGCTATTATTATTCTTATTTGCAGATGAGGAAACTATTGCATAGAGAAGTTTAGCAATTTGTTCTCTGCTATACTCACACCAAACAGTATATTGGAGATTCCAACCCAGGCTGCCTGGCTCCACAACCTGAAGAAGAAGGAGTTTTAGGACCTGCACACTGGGGACACCACCTCTGTAAGTTTCTACTTTGCCAGAAGATGGAGGTGTTTTGACTGCCCTCCTCTATGAGAGAAGAGATCGTCGGCACAAGTAGTACACGATTTCCCTTCATTCCCAGGGACAGTGGCTACCATGTGAACCATGATGCTAGGAAGTGGCCATATCTGAGAGCAGAGTGACAAAATGGCAAAAGTTCTCACTTCTGTATGGAGTGCTCTTATGGAGGATCTGCCCCTCTTACTAGGTCATTTCTTTATGGTGGCTACTACTAGGTGACCAACTCATCTTGGTTTGTCCAGGACTTTCCCAGTTTCAGCACTGAAAGCCCTGGACAAACCAATAGGGTTAGTCACCCCAAATCATACAAAGTCATGATGACAAGAGACATCTACCTTTTAATCTCTCTTCCCAAATCAAAGTGGGGCTCAAGGAAAAGTAGGCAAGTCCAGAAAAAGAATTTCTTTTGTGATCTATTCTAATTCACAGGATAGGATACCAGGAAATATCCAGCAGCAGTATATAGATTTTCATGTATTTCATGGGTTCAAGTGTTTTATAAAACTAAACACAAAATCTGAGCCAAAATCAAGAGTTGAATGCTTAACCAACAGAGCCACCCAGGCACCTCAGATTCCATTTCCTTTAAAAATATTTCAGATAACTACTATAGGCAGGGTAAGTTGAAGATCTTATTGCAGTCCCAAAGAGTCTAGTCAGATGAATGTTTTTCATATAATAAATGGGGTTGAAAGTTTTACATATAAGCCTGCCATTCTAAAGTTAACCTGAGAAGGGTATTTGGCCAGTATGCAAATGGACAGAGGGTCCAAGGGCAATTCAGGTACACTGTTTATTGGAAACACTGTAACTGAATTAATTCTTTCCCATTTCAAGAAAGAGTAATCAGAGGGGCCCCTGGGTGGCTCAGTTGGTTAAGTGACTGCCTTCAGCTCAGGTCATGATCCCAGGGTCCTGGGATCAAGCCCCGTATCAGGCTCCTTGCTCAGCTGGAAGCCTGCTTCTCCCTCTCCCACTCCCCCTGCTTGTGTTCCCTCTTATGCTGTCTCTCTAAATATATTAAATAAATAAATAAAATCTTAAAAAAAAAAAAAAAGAAAGAGTAATCAGAAACCACAGGAAAAACAGTTTGGTAAACATGCTGCAAAACATGGGAAAAGTAACATTACACCAAGGATAGAGAAATCTTAGGATGCCTGAAACCACACTGGGAATATTTAAAAAGTCACTGAATCGTACACTTTACAGTGGTAAAATGTAATGTATGTAAATTAAACCTCAATAAAGCTATTTCTTTAAAAAAAGAAATCTTAGGGTGCAAATAGATGTGGCCTCTAAAAGCCAAAGAAAAACTTTAAAAAGTAGAAAAACCGGCATTCAATGACAATAGAAGGATTTTAAAATGCCAAAAGATATAAGGAGAGAAATAAAATTCATAAACTGGGTGTTCATGTCATGGAGTTAGAAAATGAAGCACTAAGGAATGCTAAGGAAAGCTAGAGAGTGGGAATAATAAAGAGAAAAGCCACAATCATTATTTTGAAAACAGATACAAGAGTTTATAAATAAAGTTAAGCTTCTGATTATCGATTATTCCCTCTGTTATTATATTACATACAAAAAAAGCTAAATCCATTTTCATAAATTTAGATAGCAATACTTGAGATGGCCTGAATTAAAAGACAGGCTACGTCGTATAGCATAATTTCACTTGCTCTGTGAGTGGGGCCACAGAGGTACAACAAAAACACAGGCAGTCATTCTTAGCAGCAGCAAAAATGACACACTATGACAAACGCTGTGTGACTGCCATTTGAGTTAGGACATAGTAGGCACTAAAAAACAAGAGTGGTTCCGAAATATATAAATCCAAATAGAAAACAATGAGCACCAACTCTCCAAACAGTAGGCCATGATTTGCAATTAAGTTGCTTCTCCAGTGGGTAATTCTATGAAACATGCTCTCAAGTATCAGGATTTACTCACCTTTGCTGCAGACAGTAGAACTAAAAAATATGGCATATAAAAACCTTTGTTTCAAAGTTAGAAATTTTACAGATCTGAATAACTATAATTATAGAGGATTATTGTAAAGATACTATATTTTGAAATTAAACTCTATTTAATACTGGCTTTAGGGAATCTCACTTGTAGCATCAGGGAATAAAGTCAGGTGATAAATAAATTCAAGAGCTGATTATTTTAAAAAACAAATAGATTAAACTTTTATAAAACTAAACACAAAAAGGACCAAAAACTAAGAATTAATAAGAAGATACAACTAAAAAATGTGGAAGAGTTATTACATCATTTTTAAAGCATAAGGTATGGATGTCAAATTTAATAATTTTAAAGATCAAGAACTTTAACAGGTATTAGAATGACTTACAGAACTTGTTAAAACCAGAGTTTATGACTCAGTAGGTCTAGGGTGGTACACACACAAAAAAATCTCATTTCTAACAAGTTCTCAGGTGATAAAGATGCTGCTGATCTGGCAACTACATCTTGGGAATCACAAATTTATGTAAAGTAGAGGTATTTCTGGAAGAATGTGAATAAATGAATGATTCAAGAAGTTAAAAACCTGAAAAATCAAAGTTATTGAGGAATTACTTTTTTGAATGGTTCTTAAGCTAAAGAATTTGCCTGTTGTGCTATTTAAAATATTAAGAAACATAATCCCAGGGCGCCTGGGTGGCTCAGTCGTTAAGTGTCTGCCTTCAGCTCAGGTCATGATCCCAGGGTCCTGGGATCGAGCCCCGCATCAGGTTCCCTGCTCCGTGGAAGGCCTGCTTCTCCCTCTCCCATTCCTCCTGCTTGTGTTCTCTCTCTTGCTGTGTCTCTCTCTGTCAAATAAATAAATAAAATCTTTAAGAAAAAAAAAGAAACATAATCCTTATGTCAGAGCAACTATTTCTAAGCATCAAAAAGTATGAAAATCTATCCAATTCATTTGGAAGTTAGTATAAGTCTGAAAGCAAAACCGTAAATAGCACAAAAAGAAAAAAAAGTATAAACCTACAGTTTTTGACCACTTATGTAGTTATGGAATCTCCTTCAACATGAAATCTTATGTGGGAGGCCAATTCAAAAGGTCAAAAAAAGCAGAAATGCATTCTATAGAGAGACAAGAGTCTTCTCAGCCTTACCATAGTGGCCATATAGAGATTACTGTTTTAGTCCAAACTCACATGTAACATAAACTTAAAATCCTAAGGAAAATAATCACAAGCTGATGAATAAAAAGAAACAACCAGGTAAGTATTATCCCATAAATGCAGGCATGCTTTAATAATAGGAACTTCTGTCAATATAAACCAAATCAATTGCTTCAATAAGAAAAAGATGGTTAAAACAACTATTTCCATTAAAAATGTTTTTGCAAACTAGGAGTGCAACAGAACCTATTAATGGTGACTAAGAATATCAGGTTCAAACCAGCAGCATCCATTATAGAGAACCTATGGAGTTTTGAGTACTTTCTCAAGCCCTTAAGACTTTTTTTAAGACTTCCAAACCTGCATAGAAAACTGTTCCACTTTTCAAAGCAAGATGGCAGAAGAGGAGGGAACCTCATTTCATCCGGTCCCTTGAATTTAGTTAGATATCTATGAAAACATTCTGAACACCTATGAATTCAATCTGAAATGTAAGAATGGCTGGAATTCTACAAATAGAACAGCAACCACTTTTTGCAAGGTAGGAGATGTGGAGAAGTGAAATCAATCTGAGGAGATATATATATTGGAAGATAAATGGCAAGGGGAGGAAGCCTCCATAAGCCAGCTACCAGAAAGTGATATAGTCCCGGAGCACAAAATCAGAACTTTTAGAAGTCTGCTCCAGTAAGAAACTTTCCTGACTGAAAATCGGGGCAGAATCCTAGGTGGGACAGTGTAGTCTCAGGATCCCTGGGGTCACAGAAAGAGCAGAGCCAGCAAAATTCACAAGCACTGGAGTGGGGAAACCAGCTATAGTCAGCAAGCCCAGGAGTAGGCTCTCAGCTCAGTTTGCCATAAACCTCAAACTGAGGCAGGATTGGGCAACCACTCTCCATGCAGGGATCCTGCAAGCAGCAGGCCCACAGCAACCCTCCTTCCCCAGGAGGATGGGGCCAGTGCACACTACAGGAATCTACAAAGTTTGGCACACACAAAAGTGAAAACTGCTTTTCCCTGAGGGTTTACTGAAGAGAGGGGGCCAGATTTTTCGGCTCTGAGACTGGAAATCAGGGCGCAACCATTTTAATTTTCATCCTCTAAAGCGGTGCAGAAAGCCTTCAGGGAAAAAAAGTCACATCAAAGAACCCAAAGCAGCTTACACTGAGTCTGGCCCCCCTGTCAAGGGTCAGTGCAACTCTGCCCAAGCAAAGACACCTGAGAACCAGTGCAGCAATCTCCACCCCCAGAAGACCAGCTGGAACATCAGGCAAATATCAAGTTTATGGAGCACACAGAACTGCAAAACTCCAGCACTAGGGGAAAATAGTATGTAGAATTCTAGGGTTTTTTCTCATGATTATTTTATCTTTCAGTTAAAATTTTTCCTTTTCTTTTTCTTTTTTTCCTTTTCAACTAATTTCTTATTTTATCAACTCTTTGTTTTTAAGTCTTTTTTTTAAGTTTCATTTTTGAATTTACATTTTATAGATACAATCTTCATTTTTGACTTCCTTTCACTGTATTCAATTATATATATAAATTTTCCTTTCTTTACAATTTTGGGATTTCCTTTCTTCTAACTGACCAAAATACACCTAGGACCAAGTGGATCACCCATTTTGTTCACCTGAGAGATTATATTCTCTCTTTCTTCCCCCTTTTTTTTCTTCTTTTTCTTTTCCTTTTTGGTTTCTGACCTCTTTGGTTTTGTCTAGGGTGTATTTCACTTGGGTTGTAGTTGATATTTTTTATTTTGCTCTCTCGTTCATCCATTCTTCTCTGGGCAAAATGACTAGAGGGAGGAATTCACAACCAAAGAAACAACCAGAAGTAATACTCTCTGCCACAGATCTAATCCATATGGATATAAGTAAAATGTCAAAGCTGGAATTCAGGATAATAATTATAAAGTTACTAGCTGGACTTGAAAAAAAAATAAAAGACACTAGAGAATCTCTTAGTGCAGAAATAAAATCTAATTGGGCTGAAATTAAAAATGCTTTAACTGAGATGCAGCCTAAAATGGATGCTCTAACAGCTAGGGTAAATGAGGCAGAAGAAAGAGTCAGAGACATAGAAGACAAGACAGTAGTAAGGAAACTGAGGAAAAGAGAGAAAAACAACTAATGGACCATGAGGGGAGGCTTTGAGAAATCAGCGATTCCATAAAGCAAAACAATATTAGAATTATTGGGGTCCCTGAGGAAAAAGAAAGAGAGAGAGGGACAGAAGGTATACTTGAGCAAATCATAGCTGAGAACTTCCCTAATCTGGGGAAGGAATCAGGCATTCAAGTCCAGGAGGTAGAGAGAACCCACCTCAAAATCAATAAAAATAGATCAACACCCCAACATATAATAGTGAAGTTTGCAAATTTCAGAGATAAAGAGAAAATTCTGAAAGCAGCTCAAGGCAAGAGCTCCCTAACCTACAATGGTAGAAACATTAGACTGGCAGTATCCACAGAGACCTGGTAGGCCAGAAAGGGCTGGCATGGTATATTCAGGGTACTACATGAGAAAAACATGTAGCCAAGAATACTTTATACAGCAAGGCTGTCATTCAGAATGGAAGGAGAGATAAAGAACTTCCAGAACAAACAGAAACTAAAAGAACTTGTGATCACTAAAGCAGCCCTGCAAGAAATATTAAAGGGGATCCTGTAAACTAAGAGAGAGCCCAAAAGTAACACAGACCAGAAAGAAACAGACAATCTACAGAAACAGTCACCTTACAGGCAATACAGTGGCACTAAATTCATATCTTTCAATAGTTACCCTGAATGTAAATGGGCTAAATGCTCCAATCAAAAGACACAGGGTATCAGATTGGATAAAAAAGCAAGACCCATCCATATGCTGTCTACAAGAGACTCATTTTAGACCTAAAGTCACCTCCAGATTGAAAGTGAGGGTATGAAGAATGATTTATCTTGCTAATGGACATCAAAAAATAGCTGGGGTAGCAATCCTCATATCAGACAAAATAGATTTTAAACCAAAGACTGTAGTAAGGGATGAAGAGGGACACCATATCATACTTAAACGGTCAATCCAACAAATAGATCTAACAGTTACAAATATTTATGCTCCCAACTTGGGAGCAGCCAATTATATCAACCAATTAATAACCAAATTAAAGAAACACATTGATAATAATACAATAATAGTAGGGGACTTCAACACCTCACTCACAGCAATGGACAGATCATCTAAGCAGAAGATCAACAAGGAAACAAGGGCTTTGAATGACACACTGGACCAGATGGACTTCACAGATATATACAGAGCATTCCATCCTAAAGCAATATAATACACATTCTTCTCGAGTGCATATGGCACATTCTCCAGAATAGATCACATACTGGGTCACAAATCAGGTCTCAACTGGTGCCAAAAGATTGGAATTATTCCCTGCATATTTTCAGACCACAATGCTTTAAAACTGGAACTCAATCACAAGAGGAAATTTAGAAGAAACTCAAACACTTGGAGGTTAAAGAGCATCCTGTTAAAGAATGAATAGATCAACCAGGAAATTAAAGAAGAATTTTAAAACTTCATGAAAACAAATGAAAATGAAAACACAACTTTTCAAAACCTTTGGAATACAGGAAATGTGGCCCTAAGAGGGAAGTACATAGCAATACAAGCCTTTCTCAAAAAATTAGAAAAATCTCAAATATACAAGCTAACCTTACACCTACAGGAGCTGGAGAAAGAAAAGCAAATAAAACCTAAACCAAGCAGAAGAGGAATAATAAAGATAAGAGCAGAAAGCAATGAAACAGAAACCAAAAGGACAGTAGAACAGAACAATGAAACTAGAAGCTGGTTCTTTGAAAGAATTAAGTAGATCGATAAGCCCCTAGCCATACCTATCAAAAAGAAAAGAAAAAGGACCCAAATTAATAAAATCATGAATGAAAGAGGAGAGATCACAACCAACACCAAGGAAATACAAACAATTTTAAGAACATATTATGAGCAACTATATGCCAACAAATTAAGCAATCTGGAAGAAATGGCTGCATTCCTGGAAACTTATAAACTACCAAAACTGAACCAGGAAGAAATAGAAAACCTGAACAGACCCATAACCAGAAAGGAGATTGAAGCAGTAATCAAAAATCTCCCAACAAACAAGAGGCCAGGGCCAGATGGCTTGCCAGGGGAATTCTACCAAACATTTAAAGAAGAACTAATACCTATTCTTCTGAAGCTGTTTCAAAAAATAGAAATGGAAGGAAAACTTCCAAACTCTTTCTATGAGGCCAGCATTACCTTGATCCCAAAACCAGACAAGGATCCCACCAAAAAAGGAATTACAGACCAATAATCCTGATGAAACTGGATGCAAAAATTCTCATCAAAATAATAGCCAATAGGATCCAACAGTACATTAAAAAGACTATTCACCATGACCAAATGGGATTTGTTCCTGGGCTGCAAGGGTGGTTCAACATCCACAAATCAATCAATGTGATATAATATATTAAAAAAAAAAGGACAAGAACTATATGATACTCCCAATAGGTGCAGAAAAAGCATCTGACAAAGTACAGCATCCTTTCTTGATTAAAACTCTTCACAGTGTAGGGATAGAGAGAACACACCTCAATATTAAAAAAGCCATATACAAAAAGCCCACAGCAAATATCATTCTCAATGGGGAAAAACTCGTCAGGAACATGGCAGGGATATCCACTATCACCACTACTGTTCAACATAGTACTAGAAGTCCTAGCCTCAGCAATCAGACAACAAAAAGAAATAAAAGGATCTGAATTGGCAAAAAGAAGTCAAACTCTCACTCTTTGCAGATGACATGATACTCTATGTGGAAAACCCAAAAGACTCCACCCCAAAATTGCTAGAACTCATACAGGAATTCAGCAATGTGGCAGAATATAAAATCAATGCACAGAAATCAGTTGCATTTCTATACACTAACAATCAGAAGAAAGAGAAATTAAGGAATTGATACCATTTACAATTGCACCAAAAACCATAGGAATAAACCTAACTAAAGAGGTAAATGATCTGTACTCTACAAACTACAGAACACTTATGAAAGAAATTGAGGAACACATAAAGACTTGGAAAAATATTCCATGCTCATGGATTGCAAGAATAAATGTTGTTAAAATGTCTATGCTACCCAGAACAATCTATACATTCAGTACAATCCCTACCAAAATACCACGAACTTTTTTCACAGAGCTGGAACAAATAATCCTAAAATTTGTATGGAACCAGAAAAGATCCCAAATAGCCAGAGGAATGTTGAAAAAGAAAACCAAAGCTGGGGGCATCACAATTCTGGACTTTAAGATACATTACAAAGCTGTAAACATCAAGACAGTATGGTACTGGCACAAAAACAGACACATAGATCAATGGAACAGAATAGAGAACCCAGAAATGGGTTTTCAACTCTAGGATCAACTAATCTTTGACAAAGCAGGAAAGAATATCCAATGGAAAAAGGACAGTCTCTTCAATAAATGATGCTGGGAAAATTGGACAGCCACATGTAGAAGAGTGAAACTGGACCATTTTCTTACACCATACACAAAGATAAATTCAAAATGGATGAAAGACCTAAAGTGAGACAGGAATCCATCAAAATCCTAGAGAACACAAGCAGCAACCTCTTTGACCTCAGCCACAGCAACTTCTTGCTAGACACGTCTCCAAACGCAAGGGAAACAAACACAAAAATGAACTACTGGGACTTCCTCAAGGTAAAAAGCTTCTGCACAGCAAAGGAAACAATCAACAAAACTAAAAGGCAACCTATGGAATGGGAGAAGAGATTTGCAAATGACATATCAGATAAAGGGCTAGTACCCAAGATCTATAAAGAACTTATGACACTCAACACCACAAAACCAAATAATCCAGTAAAGAAATGGGCAGAAGACATAAAAAGATATTTCTCCAAAGAAGACATACAAATGGCCAACAGACACATGAAAAAATGCTCCATATCCCTTGGCATCAGGAAAGTACAAGTCAAAACCACAATGAGATACAACTCAGAATGGCTAAAATTAACAAAATAGGTTGAGCCCTACATCTGAAACTAATGATGTACTATATGTTGGCTAATTGAATTTAAATGAAAAAAATGAAAAAAATAAATAAATAAAATTAACAAGACAGGAAACAACAAATGTTGGTGAGGATGTGGAGAAAGGGGAACCCTCTTACACTGTTGGTGGGAATGCAAGCTGGTACAGCCACTCTGGAAAACAGTATGGAGATTCCTCAAAAAGTAAAAATAGACCTACCTTACAACCCAGCAATTGCACTACTAGGTATTTGCCCCAAAGATACAAATGTGTTGATCCAAAGGGGTATTTGCACCCCAATGTTCATAGCAGCAATGTCCACAATAGCCAAACTGTGGAAAGAGACAAGATGAACGGATGAATGGATAAAGAAGATGTGGTATATATATATATACAACGAAATATTACTCAGCCATCAGAAAGAATGAATGCTTACCATTTATATCAACATGGATGGAACTGGAGAGTATTATGCTGAGCAAAATATGTCAATCAGAGAAAGACAATTTTCATATGATTTCACTCATATGTGGAATATAAGAAACAGCATGGAGGATCACAGGGGAAGGGAGGAAAAACTGAATGAGAAGTCATCAGGGAGAAAAAACATGAGAGACTTAACTATAGGAAACAAACTGAGGTTGCTGGAGGGGAGGTGGATGGGGGATGGGGTAATTGGGTGATGGGCATTAAGGAAGGCACGTGATGTGCTGAGCACTGGGTGTTATACGCAACTGATGAATTACTGAACACATCTGAAACTAATGATGAAATATATGTTGGCTAATTGACTCTAAATAATAATTAATTAATTAATTAATTAAAAATAAATAAATAAATAAGGGGAAAAAAGAAAAGAAAACTGTTCCAGACTAGAAACACTAATTTTACAGATGGGGGGCCCCCTCACTGGAGTTTGGAAAGTTTGGGAGACCTCTTACTACAGTGAAATATGAACTGTGATATTCTATGCAGTGCATCCCAAATCTGAATGACCATGTACAATATTCTTTTTGATGAACAACTTATGGAACACTTTGGGGAAATCCTATAATAAAGGATCAAAAAAATTTTTTTTAAGTACACATGTGGTGGACACAATTTCCTCCATTTTATCCCAAAGACTGCTTGTCTTTGTAAAAGCTCATTGTGGCAGCACTATAATCCAGAAGCCCGGCAAAGATGTTGGTAGCAATAGAGAGCAGCCAAATGCCCTGAAGGTTGTGTTTTTATATTACTTCTTGGGATGCCATGCATGTTGTCCTATTTGAAATATTTTGTCATTTTCTTGACATTCCAGACGCTCACTAAAAGCTTTGCAGAATTCTAGGAAGTTCTGTCTCTATCTTCTTGAAAAGATTCCCAGGTAATTCTTTGGGACTTGTCTTATAATTCATGTGACATTATTTTTAAGTAAATATGATGTGCATATCATTTCATTTTGGCAGGTCTGAGATGCTGTGAGGTCTATTAGGGAAGCACTGCAAACAACTGTATATCTACTAAGAATTCTTTCCCAAGTAATAACGAAGATTAAGCTTTAGTATGTGTTGGTCCATATTCATTTCTCAACTCTGTTCAGGAAGTAATACTCCTAAATTTCTATAGTGCACACAAATATAAGATGAAAATTACTTCCCAGATGCTTCATTCCTCCTTACACTGGCCAGGAAGTGCTCACTACCCATTGGTCTATCCAGGGTATCCAGTACACTTTGTGTACTCTTCTTATAATTTATACGTTATTGCCTACTTCAAACATGCCTCCTGATAGTCTATTCCCTCTTCTAATTATTATCATGGAAAAGAAATGCCTTTAACATTAAACTTCTTTAGTGAAATCAAAATGCAGTAACTAATTCCTAATTCCTTTTGGAATCTAAACAGATTTTCCCCCACTATATTTGTTGACCCTTTCAAACAATTTCACACTATAGTTCAATTATTTTCTCCTTTTCTCCTCTTTTTTTTTTTTTTTTTGGTCAGGGTTTTATTAAGGCAAATTGTCCAATGTGCAAATCACTCTTTGAGAAGAAGTAGAAGAGGGGCACTTGGGTGGCTCAGTTGGCTAAGCATCTGCCTTTGGCTCAGGTCATAATCTCAGGTTCCTAGGATCAAGCCCCACATCAGGTTCCCTGCTCAGTAGGAAGTCTGCTTCTCCCTCTGCCTCTCTCCACACCCCCACTTATGCTCATTCTCTCTCTTGAATAAGTAAATAAAATCTTATTTTAAAAAAAGAAAGGAAGTAGAAGATTTAAGGAAGAAATAACATTTAATAATGAAAAAAAAAAGGCATTGCATTGGCCTAAAATGTCTAACTCATCTTTCAAGTATGAATTTCTCCTAAGAAGTATGTTAACCACTAGGGAAATCTCGTTTATTTATGTGTTAAATCTTTCTCCGTATGTCTACAATGGCTTAATATATAAAGGTTTTTTAAGGGGGGGTGTTTGTTTTTGTTTCAGAAAATTTATTCAGGCACAATCAATTATAGTAATTATCTCAATATCTTAGAATGAAGAAATTCATCATACTTTTTTAGTGTCTTAGGATAAAGGTCAAATAAATTCAAATGAAAATAACTGACTAGGCAAGCAGCACTGTGCTTAGGAATGTGGAAGAAACAAATGAAGCAGAAAATATATCACCTGTTCCCAAAAAGGCTACTATCTACCTGAAAAGAGAATACTTAGAAGACTTAAAAAACAGATACAATATGAGGACAAAGTTCTGAGACCATAATTCATGTGGCTTTGTCACAGAACAGTATCACATTTTAAGATAAAGCAAATTTAGTAGAAATTTTAATTTTTACATTCACTTCTCAAAGGATATACTAAAGAATCAGTAGGTTCCATTTTGAAACCAACTCAGAAAGGCAAATTTAGCCCTAGACTGGACTTTGAACATCTTCCCTTTCTCCAGAGACTCAGCATATAGCCATATAGGTTGTATACTGCACAACTCCAGAGCATAGAGTATGATGCAAAGGGTGCCCTGAGGGATCATGCAATGGGGCATTCCTGACTCCACTGTCCTATCAGAATTCATGCTCCCTGCATGTTTGTCCTCATCTTCTTCTATCTTGACCAAGAACACAAAGTTTTGTTTTGTTTGTTTAAATTCAGTTTAATTAACATATAGTGTATTATTAGTTTCAAAGGTAATTAATTTCATGATTCATCAGTTGCATATAACACCCAGTGCTCATTACATGAAGTGCCCTCCGTAATGCCCATCACCCAGTTACCCCAACCCCCTACCCACCTCCCCTCCAGCAACCCTGTTTGTTTCCTATAGCTAAGAGTCTCTTATGGCTTGTCTCCCTCTCTGTTTTCATCTTATTTTTTCCCTCCCTTCCCCTATGTTCATCTGTTTTGTTTCTCAAATTCCACATATGAATGAAATCATATGATATTTGTCTTTGAATGACTTATTTCACTTAGTTCCACTCACATCATTGCAAATGGCAAGATTTAATTCTTTTTGGTGGCTGAGTAATATTCCACTGAGTAATATTCCATATGTGTATATGTATATACACATACCACGTTTTCTTTATCCATTCATCTGTCAATGGACATCTGGGCTCTTGCCATATTTTGGCTATTGAAAGACACAAAGTTTTTAAAAATCTTGTTTTAAATTTTCCTGTTCCTTTCTTTTCCTGTTGCCTGATGTCTGTTTCTCTTTTCTGGTGCCACTACACACATGCACACACCCACATATGTATTTTATTTTATACTAAGTCAGGGAGTATAGCTCTTCATCACATCTGCCCTTGGATTTCATTATGGTACCACTTTTTTACATTTTTGAACAAATTTTTGTTAGTAGGTTCTCTCTCTAAGACAGACTCCTTTTTTGTTGATTCATTTACTCAACTAAAATTTATTGTGTATATATATGCACACAGTAAATGGTAGTAGCAGATACATATGTGCATTTTCATAAATATATGTGTGCCAAACAGTTTGTTGCCTCCCCCAAATGGCACCTCTTCATCCTTCTTCCTTGCTATTAGAATCAAGCTTCAGTTCAGGTATCAAGGTATGCCTTCAATTCAGAGAAAGTAGACCTGGCCCTTGGTCTAGATGAGAAGTTCTGAACAATGAGATAAAAGAGGAACTCTGATGGAAGAAGGAAAGCCTCCGGGGAATACTTTCCTCTCTCATATTGAGGCAGGCATGGGAGGAGTTTCTTGTCTTTGACATGATGTCCAGATCTGCTGTAGCTATCTTGCCATCGTAAAGACAAAACCAAGCAAATCACTGAGACACTGATTCAGAGCCAAACATTGTTAAGCCACAAAACCAATGTCAGAAGTGGCCCTAATTCCTGGTATGTAAGGGAAAAAGAAAGTCCTGTTATTTCACATATGACTAGTAAAGCAGTTTCTTAAAGCCCAAAAGTATTTCTAACTGATACAGTTCTTCTCCATATGAAATAAAATCTCACCATTTGTTAAACAATTTCAGGTTTCAGTGAGCATGAGGAAGAGCATTTTGGAGGGCTAGGGACTTTCCCTGGGGCTGTGATGTCACATCACATAAGTACTGTGTCTTTTATGACTTCTCTAAGGTCATTTATCTTATTATTGCATCTGCCTATTCTCTGCATATATTTAGTGAGCCTAGGTCTTAAACCGGGTAGCATGGAGAAGAACTCTCAGAGAAGTGGTAACTCTCTACAAACAACAATGTGAAAAAAGACAAGGTAATAAACAAAGCCAAGTTCTGCAAACACTGAGTAAAGGCCACATACCCAAGACCTCCAGAGCTGTTTGTGCATAGCTCATACAGGGAGGAGAATCAATTGTATTTAACTCTATTCATCCCCATCCGAACAGAAGCAGCTGATCACGATGAACAGCATCATTCCCAAGCACAAAGAACTCACACAGTGCTCATTCTGAAATGTTCAAAAAACAAGGTGAGTGCATATTGGAGAATTTACTGAAGATTCGTTTCCAAGCCAAATGATCCTCCTCCCAGAGCTGCATTCCAGCTTGCTGCTACTTTAAACACAATTTTAAATGTGGATAAAATATGTCACAGCAAAAGCTGTAAAGCTGTAATAAATCACTCAGAAAGCACAATTCATAAAAATTTGCTTACATGAGCATTATGTTAGTAATTTAGCTGTGGATCTTCTTGACAGGTAGACACTATTGGATGCACAATTCAAAGAAGAAAAATAAAGACTTACTCTGATACTAACCAAGTGTGCTCAGAATTTAGCAGAATAGCAAGATGCACTAGCAGCACAGTTACCACAGGGGAACCAACTCCAATGATGCCTATTAATATACATTGTCTGAATCATCAGCCATGAGAACAATGGTTCCCACTGAATAGACTCTATTATGTCTTAGCACAAATTAGTAAGAAAAAAAATTGCTTCCTATATAGGGTATACTTGATATATGCAAAAATCTAAGATTATGAGATAAGTGTTTGAAAAAGGATAAATTGAAGACCTGGTTCTTCCATTTACTATTGTATGTCACTTTGAGAATGGCTTCACTGATCTGAGCTTCCATTTCCTCATTTGATATCCTGCTGTATTTAATGACAATTTGAAATTATCTAATTTATTTGTGCTTTTGTCCATCTCCCTCAGTAGAATATAAGCTGCAAATAGAAGGATAATGCCTGTCTCGGGTCTCTACAAGATCCCTATCACCTACCACAGGGCTAGGACCTATTATAGATACTCAATAAAAATACTGAATAGTTAAATAAAACCTTATAAATACAACCAAATTCCTAAGATTGTTTTAAGAACTAAATGAGATACTATGTTTCCAGCTGTTTTGCAAACTGTAGAGTTTTTTTTTTTTTAAGATTTTATTTATTTGACAGAGAGAGACAGAGAGGGAACACAAGCAGGGGGAGTGGGAGAGGGAGAAGCAGGCTTCCCGCTGAGCAGGGAGCCCGATGTGGGGCTCGATCCCAGGACCCTGGGATCATGACCCGAGCTGAAGGCAGACACTTAACGACTGAGTCACCCAGGCGCCCCCAAACTGTAGAGTATTATAAAAAGTAATATTAACAAGACAATGGTCTCAGTCAAGTCATCCTGAATTTACAAAAAGTAAAGCTATGTTATACATAATATCATTGAGTCACTCAACCTCTTGATGCCACAGATGGACATTCTAAAATTGAGACAGCCTACTGCATCTTAATTTGAGAATAAAATAAAATAATGTATGGTAGACTGAACAATGGCCCCCAAAGTCCTAGTCTCTGGAATCTGTGAATTTTAACTTAGATGGCAAAAGAGACTTTACAGATATTATCAGGTTAAGGATCTTGAAATAGAGTGATTATCCTAATTATCCAAGTGGGCTCAATGTAATCACAAAGGTCCTAAGGGGGACATAAGAGGACCCAGAGTTAGCGGAGAAGGTGATGTGATGGTAGAAGCAGAGGCTGGAGTGACCCTTTGAAGACAGAGGAAAGGGTCACAAGCCAAGAACAGAAGCAGCCACCGAAAGCTGAAAAAGGCAAGGAATTGTATTCTCCCCCTCAGAGCCTCCAGAAGAAATCTGCCTTGTGACCCCTTGACATTAGCACAGGGAAACTGATTTCAGATTTCGGCCTTCAGAACTGTAAGACAATAAACCTGTATTATCTTAAGTCACTACGTTTCTAGTAATTTTTTATAAGAACAATAAGAAATTAATACAGGTATGTTAAGTTGGTTTTGGCTGTGAATCAGTGCACAAGAACAGTGTATTAGGGTTTTATGTCTGAAGGAACAGTATGAAGGGATCCTTGCATTCAAAGGAGCAGCGGACCAGCCATTATATAATAAAATTATAAAATGATATAATTTTAAAAGAATTAACTGTTTAGGACTTTGATATTGTTAGAAGATTACTGCTAGGGTGAATATTAACCCCCACTTCTCTGACAAAGACATTTGGAATTATAATTAAGGCCTCCATATGTTGCAGTACATGTTTTTTGTACATTGACTCATTTAATTCTTGCAATATCCCTATGTGGTTAGTATCACTGTCCCCATTTTATGTATAAGAACACTGTAGTTCAGAGGGATCAAGTAACTTGCCCAAGGTGAAACACATGTATAGCTGGAGACCAGTTATTTTTATGGCAACTTGGCTTTGGAATTGTGAAGATTTCTGTAGATCAAGCTGAGAGCGATAAGGAAAAATTGCTTCATCCTGCTTCCTGCTATATCATTGGTTGCCTGGTGACTTCTCACACACTCTATCTCTATTGTAACTATACAGAACAAAATGAAATTGGACTTCTGCCTAGAGTTGCAGAGTCTCACTCTAAAGTGTCAAAGATTACAGATTTCTCTGTCAACATTAACTTGCCAGACATTTAATTAGATAGAGAGCCCTTATTCTGCTCCATAGATAAGCTTTAAAACAGGAATAAAATTACCAGCAGATTCATTCTTTTTTACCTTACTAGGGACAGTCTGGGTTGGACGAACTTTGAAATATCCTTTTCTTGGTCTCTCCCCCTTTTTAAACATGTGTAAAGATGGGGTTAACTTGCATTGATCTGTGACAGCTCTATGCATGTCTCCAGGCACATCTGCAACCATGGATCTGATAAGGGTGGCCAAGATAGGGCTGAAATATACTAGTTGGTAATTTGTAAGGTGCTTTTTGAATTATGAAAGTCCCTTGGAAGCACCCTGTACCAACTTATCTACATTGTTTATTGAAAAATTACAGACCAGTGTTATACACTTGACTCACCTGGTTACATAACCTCGTTTGGGCTATGTGACCTACCGGATATAAAAGATCCCTCAGTAAACTTAAGCCTTGGCTTCAACTTGGACTTGGTGGATTATGATCCAGAGACCCTGAAAGCTGTACCTGAATGTCTCAAATATCCTCTTTGTTTGGGCTATCTTTCTCCTTTTACTGTTTTGTGTCCTTTGTCTGTATTAAAAGTTTATGAAAGTATACTTTGTGGAGTCTTGTGAGTCCTTGCAACTATATGACCCTATGTAATTGCTGCTGTATATATTCTGGTCCACTATCACAGAACCCAGAAAGCCAATGGATTTTGTCACTTTTAAGAAAGTGAGGGTGGGGCACCTGGGTGGCTCAGTTGGTTAAGCGACTGCCTTCGGCTCAGGTCATGATCCTGGAGTCCCGGGATCGAGTCCCGCATCGGGCTCCCTGCTCGGCAGGGAGTCTGCTTCTCCCTCTGACCCTCCTCCCTCTCATGCTCTCTGTCTCTCATTCTCTCTGTCTCAAATAAATAAATAAAATCTTAAAAAAAAAAAAAGAAAGTGAGGGTGAACAGTGTATTTCAAGTATGTCTAGGGCTTAACACCTGCCACCCAGTTCTAGGACTTCAAAGGCATTTTCCTTTAATTTATTGCTCTTTCTCAAACATTTAGTGTGTCCCAACTATGTGCAAACACTTGTTGATATGCAAACACATATCAACAATCCACAGGCACATTGACCTACCCCCTTCTCTCTACAAATCTCTAAACAAAACACACACAGTATTTGAAGTCCAGTGTCATTTGATTAACCTCAATAACATTTCAATCCTACCCCAGAAACAAATGGTAAACTATATTTAACCTGATGAGTTTTATTCTATGCAAGGAAGTAAATCTATTAATTTTAGAAATTTCAAGCTCTCTTCTTTTGTATTTGGTGTCTAAACATTTTTTAATGTATATGATTGAGAAATGAGACAAGCCTCCATAATTTCCTATGAATTATATTCTCTGAAAATTTGTTTCCTTTTAACTGAATTAAATAGTAGTAGCTAATCAGTAACATCCTAAAATGAGGATCAAATTTTGCTCATATCCAAATATCTTATATCTTATATCTTACCCATCTTTAAAATGTGAATATTACCAATACTGGGGCACCAAGTAATAGCACATCCTGTCACCAAAGGATAATTTTGTTGACTTAGTGGCCTGTGGAAACAAACTATCAGGGCAGTAGGTTGCTCTCAGGATACAAGATATTTCTATTCACTGGGCTGGACATACATTAGTTCTCTTTTCTCCTTCAAGTCATATGGCTTCTTCACACACTCATTTTGGACTCCAGGCTAGTGAGAGTAAACTGTACTTTTAACCCTTCATATCGTGTTCTTTCTTTTGTTGTTGGGTTATTGCACATGCTTTTTTCCTCTGCCTAGAATACTTGTCCTTTCCCTTTATCTCCCTTGTCACCCTTCCAAATTATCTGGCCAACATCTTCTTATACTTTTAGACCTCACCATAGGCACATTTCCTCAAGAATGGCTTTTTGACTCTTCAGACCAGATGAAAGACCTCGGTCCCATACATTCCAATATCTCCCTCCACTTCCCCTTTCAGAATATTATCATTTTCTTGCAATAGCTGTTTAACCTTCTGAGTTCAAGTTCACTCTTGAAGATTAGCACCTAGGATAATGCTGGACATAAGGCCTTAAATGTGTTCATTTGTAATCTCTCCAAGATTTCTTCCTCTGTTCATGGAGCTCATTCATGCTTATCAGTCTGATTATTTTAGTAACTGTGCTATGGAAAACATGAAACTGTATCAGATCGCGTACATGTGCATTTATATGCATAGGTGCTACTAGAAAGATAATCTAAATAACCTTTTTCTCTGACAAGTGATAATGGGTGACCCCTGCCAAAACTATAAAGTCTGAATACCCCATTCCCACCCTCTAACCCCCACTTTTATCACTCATTATCCCCAAACCAATGCTTACATACCTTCATCTTGCTCTTCAACAAAGCATTTCCCTTTTGTTCAGTGTCTATCCCCCCGAAAAACAAGCAAGTTTTTGTATCATCATTTCCATGCTACAAAACCCAAATTATTTATATATTAGTAACTCAATTGGTCACATATATTTGGACCAATTTGATAATTTTTGTAGATTTAAAAAATAAATTCTCAAGGGAGTTCACTGTTCATCATAAAACTACAAGGTCAAAATCTGACCCGTGAAGGTAATACTTTGTGACAATAACTACTTTAGGGTGTATTAGTAAAAGTTAACTTTGACTGAGTGCTTACCATGTGCCAGGTTCTATGCTAAACACTCCACAGGAATTTTCTCATTTAATCCCCATAACAAATCTATGAGATAGGTACTATTGCTCTCCTCATTTTTAAAAACTAGAAAATTGAGACTCAAGAAGAATTAAGGAATTCAGCTAAGATCACCCCATTGGCTAAGAGCATCCCATTAATAGAATGCAGATCTAGGGCTCAAACCAATCTAACCCTACAGAACATCTGATTACCATATGATTACCATTAGTACTTCTCAAATACAAGAAAAATCAAAGTTTAGAACTTCTGTCTAATCAAATGAGTTTATCAGTTTTACAATGAGTTTTACCTCTGGTGGTTGGATATCTTATGAAAATATATAAATTTTAATGATTTTCACTACATATTTCCCTGTAAGAAAATGTTTCAACCACAAACAATTCCTGACACAGGTTGCAACACTGTCTAGAACTACATTTCTTGTTTCCATATGAATTTATTAATATAAGCTTGATGCCACAAGTACTAAAACTGAATCATCACTTGGTTCCTTTAAAAAAAAAAGCCTTACAGAGTTTTTAAGAGAGTACACATTTCGGGCGCCTGGGTGGCTCAGTTGGTTAAGCGACTGCCTTCAGCTCAGGTCATGATCCTGGAGTCCCGGGATCGAGTCCCACATCGGGCTCCCTGCTCGGCAGGGAGTCTGCTTCTCCCTCTGCCCCTCCCCCCTCTCATGTGCTCTCTCTCATTCTCTCTCTCAAATAAATAAATAAAATCTTTAAAAAAAAAAAAAAAAGAGAGTACACATTTCTATTGCAGCAACATTTGCTGGCCTATGAATGTCTGAGAGTGTTTAATGAGTAATTTTAACCAACTCAAAATTTTCCACCTTTTTAACAGATGTAGTAAATAGTAAGTGAAACCTATACATCATGCCAAATCCTTTTTACATTATGAAATAGAATTAGCAATTTCACATAGGAAAGGTGTAATATGGGAGTCACATAAAGGATATATGAATCTTAATTGTGGGGGAGGAGATGGGTAAAATAAGTGAAGGGGATTAGAGAGTACACTTATGATGATGAGCACTGAGTACTGCATAAAAGTGTTGAATCACTATATTATACACCTGAAATTAATATAACACAGTATGTTAACTATACTGGAATTAAAATTAAAAAACTTAATAAAAAAGGAATGTAGGAATCTTAATTTTTCAGGCACAAAACTTATACTGGAAGACCCTTCTGCTTGCCTTACATATTGCCATGAGTGCCCTCCACAGTCAGGTGAGGAGAGCCCCAGGAAGAGGGGATCTTCAAAAATGCAAACCATATGCCTCCATGAGAAAGGTGGCATTTAGCTGCCTGCCACACAGAAGCTCTCAATGGCCGATAGATGCCAGCTAGGGAAGCAAAGTCACCAGTGGGGAGGGACCAAAATCATAGGCCATTAAGGAAGGGACATTTGTCCTTTCCCTTTTCTTAACCCAATGCCAGAGAAGTTAGGCCTTGAAAAAGGGAGGGGAAAAAGTATCCCAGAATCAGACTCTTTACCATCTACATACACACACACACACACACACACACACACTTCACCTGGATATCACCTAACTATCCTTTAAGACTGAGCTCAGCTCTCTTATCACTCTCTAGGAAACTACCTTTCTTGCCCCTGTCCTACTCCCAACCCACCTCTTAGCCCCCTCATGGCTTCATCCTTAAACTCTATGATAGATGTGCTTTTCCAGTTCTCCCATAGCCTGCCTCTAGCATAACACTCAGCAGCACCTACCACACTAAATTGTCCTCCTCTCTTACCTCCATCCCCCATTAGACTATAAACTCTTTGTAAGCAGAGACTATATCTTCATATTTATAATCTCTAGTGCCTAATAGAGAGCCTGGAATTTTAGTAGATGCTTAAATATTTATTGAATGAGTGAATAATGACTGTTAAAGCAAGTGTAGTTTAGGACTTTTTTTTATCCTAAAGGTTTATCATAGTCTACATAAGCATCATGGCAACCTCCCTGCAATTCATCCCAGGGTCCCTTCTCTTTTTATTCTCTCTGTAAGTAATCTTTTTTTTTTTTTAAGATTTTATTTATTTATTTGACTGAGAGAGACACAGCAAGAGCAGGAATACAAGCAGGGGGAGGGGGGGAGGGAGAAGCAGGCTTCCCGCCGAGCAGGGAGCCCAATGAAGGGCTTGATCCCAGGACCCTGGGATCATGACCTGAGCCAAAGTCAGACTCTTAACGACTGAGCCACCCAGGCGCCCTCTCTGTAAGTAATCTTATCCATCACTCCTGTGGCTTCACTCTGAATATGTATGAATTCCAAATCTATATTACTATTTTTCATCTGAACTCCAAATGGGCATTTTCAACTGTACTGAACACTGCCACCTGGATTCTTATTCTAAAATCACTCATTACCTTCCTCTCAAGTTTTTCTCCCTCCCCTCCTCTAGCTAACATCATCACGCATCTGTGCCTTCATGTTAGAGACCTTGACCCCTTTCCCTCTGGCACCATCTTTATCTAGTCAGGCACCAACTCTTGTCAGTTTCAACTTTTAAATCTTTCTAATTTTCTTCATCTCAGCCATTACTCTGTCAGTTCAGACCTTCAGTCTTTACACAAGCTCTTCTGAAAGCTTCTTAGGTAATTCTCCTAACTTTAAACAAACAACCTTGTATTCCCTTTTCATCACAGGGACACATCCCTGTTTGAGTATATCAAATATCATTCTAGCATTGTGGATACATGGTGAATAAGACAGTCAAAGTCCCTACCTCTGTGTTAGCTGAAGTAAAAACTAAGTTATTGGAACCACATACCAGGTACTTCCTGATCTGAATCATCCACCTTCTAGCCTTAGCTCCTTCCACTCTTCTGCTCACACCCCATGCTGCTCACTTAAACATTTAAACATTTTATTCTTTCCCACAATATTTTGCCTTGGGACATGCTATTCCCTCTGCCTGGGATTTTCATTTACAACTAGCCCATTCTAGTACCTGATCAATGTCTGCTCATTCTTCAAGACACAATTCAAATGTCATGTCTTCAGTGCAGCTTTTCTCATAACCAGTCATTCTTCCATGTGTTCATGGCACTCTGGACCTGCCTCTATTATAGCATTGGTCACGCTGTACTATAATTGTGGATATGTATATCTGTCTTAGCCCATTTGACAGTGAGCTCTTCCAGAGGAGACTTCATTATCCTTGTATCTGAGCAGAATCTAGCACACTGTTTGTTATATAGTAGACCATAATACTTATATGTGGTGTTAAATAAATAAACAGAAGAGTAAAGCAAGTATTTATTTTATCTCTCTTATTTCTAACTCGGAAACAAAAGATAACCATTCAGAAACAAGAAAGCATAAACACCGGGTCTCTTGATTCTTTAGCTTGAAATTTCTGCCAATTTTTTCCTTAAGTGAATGGCAGAACTGAATTTTAACAATTTAATGTTTTTAAAAAGACTTATTTTAAGAAACAAACTCTTAACTATAGAGAACAAACTGATAGTTACCAGAAGGGAGGTGGATGGGGAGATGGGTGACATAGGTGATGGGGATTAAGGAGTGGATTTGTTGTGATGAGCACTGGGTGTTGTATGAAAGTGTTGAATCACTATATTATATACCAGGAGCTAATATTACACTGTATGTTAACTAACTAGAATTTAAATAAAAACTTTTAAAAAGTAAAATAAAAAGGCTTATTTTATCCACTGAGTAAGTAAATAAGTAAATGTACATTTCTTTTGGGAGGGATTTTATTTAAATTCAATTAATTAAGATATAATGTATTATTTGTTTCAGGGGTACAGGTCTGTGATTCATCAGTCTTATATAATACCCAGTGCTCATTACAACACATGTCTTTGTATCATGCACCATAAAGCAACAAATTGAAAATGGAAGACCAAAAGTGTCTTTCAAAATGATAAAGGCCAGTAGTATAGTGACATACATGCTGGCCTTATGTAATCCTTCCTTTGCCCTAGAAAGCTGGACGCAGCCGGACATGGCATTTTTCTTCTCTGAGACTCAGATCTGTAAACTGAGCAGAACAGGTTCTGGCCCCTTCCAGGCTGATAATCAATGACACTATAATACACCATAGAATTGCCAGAAATGCATAAAAATGAATACAAAAGCTACAGACGAGAGGAACTCACAAAGGGGCATCCTCGACTAAAGCAAACATGACTACACAGAAGCAAGAAGACCAGGGTAAGATAATTTGAATTATGCCAAGGGATTCTGACTGAAATGCCAACAAATACATGCAATTATTCTAAGTGTGCACAGGAGAAAAGAGACAAAATGAGATTGTTGAAGCTTTAAAATGTCTTAAGAAATGTGAATCTCACAGGGCTCAATCAAATGACACAGAAAGGCAAAAGCATTTAATGACTTGGAGACAAGGGTTTAAAAGGGCCTACTTATATCACAACATCTCCCCCTTCCTTTTCAATTTGACAAAACAGATAATCACAAAATGTTCCAGTTATGTATAGTCTCTAAGACTTACTTAAAGTAATGTACTTTTTTCTCTTTTAAGCCAAAGCTTGGGCTCTTTCTCTTCACCAATGTCTATGAAGGTGAGTGGGGATAAGAATATCACAGGCAGAGTACAACTTATCAAGCTAGATAGGTTTACCAATCTCAAGAATTGGTTGCACATCTAAATATTTCTAGGCCAAATGTTCTAGCCTGCAGAGGTACATCATTTTGAGTTTCCCCCCTTCATCTCCCAAATGCCATGCTCCGTGCCCTGACAGCTGCTGTGTTTTGCCACTCTGTTGGTTTCTAAGCTGCTCTCTCTGCATGTGACCGGCTGATATGAGAAGAGGGAGAACAGACAAAAGATGAAGAGAGCACTAGAGCAGAGCACAACAGCTGCCAGAGGAAAGACGAGTCACTGCTAGGTACGTAAAAGCAGACACTAGAGATGGAAAACTTTTGGAAGGGACTTCTATGCAAATGAAGATTAGAAACATGTGGAAGGTCAATGAACAGGGGAATCGAGCACAAAACTGCAAATCTACTTTCACAAATTCTGTGTTCTCATCATCTTTTTAAAAAGGTAATTTCATTCCACTTCAGAAGGGAATGATTACTTAAAGGCGTCAAAACCATGTTTTTCAAGGAACAGTCTATTGAATTTTAAAGGAGTCTTTTTTTCAGCTTTAGAGAAAAAAAATCAACAAACTGTAATATATTTAAAGGATACAATTAATGATTTGATATATTTATATACATTGTGAAAGAATTCCCACCATTGTCAACATCCGCAAATCAATCAACGTGATACATTAACAAAAGAAAGAACAAGAATCATATGATCCTCTCAATAGATGCAGAATAAGCGTTTGACAAAGTACAGCATCCTTTCTTGATCAAAACTCTTCAGAGTATAGGCATAGAGGGTACATATCTCAATATCATAAAAGCCATCTATGAAAAACCTACAGCGAATATCATTCTCAATGGGGAAAAACTGAGAGCTTTCCCCTTAAGGTCAGGAACACTGCAGGGATGTCCACTATCACCACTGCTATTCAACATAGTATTGGAAGTCCTAGCCACAGCAATCAGACAACAAAAAGAAATCAAGGGCATCCAAATCAGCAAAGAAGAAGTCAAACTCTCACTCTTTGCAGATGATATGATACTTTATGTGGAAAACCCCAAAGACTCCACCCCAAAACTGCTAGAACTCATACAGGAATTCAGTAACGTGGCAGGATATAAAATCAATGCACAGAAGTCAATGGCATTCCTATACACCAATAACAAGACAGAAGAAAGAGAAATTAAGGAGTCAATCCCATTTACAATTGCACCCAAAACTGTAAGATACCTAGGAATAAATCTAACCAAAGAGGCAAAGGATCTGTACTCAGAAAACTATAAAATACTCATGAAAGAAATTGAGGAAGACACAAAGAAATGGAAAAATGTTCCATGCTCATGGATTGGAAGAACAAATATTGTGGAGATGTCAATGCTACCTAGAGCAATCTACACATTCAATGCAATCCCCATCAAAATACCATCCACTTTTTTCAAAGAAATGGAACAAATAATCCTAAAATTTGTATGGAACCAGAAAAGATCCCGCATAGCCAGAGGAATGTTGAAAAAGAAAAGCAAAGCTGGCGGCATCACAATTCCAGACTTCAAGCTCTATTACAAAGCTGTCATCATCAAGACAGTATGGTACTGGCACAAAAACAGACACATAGATCAAGGGAACAGAATAGAGAGCCCAGAAATGGGCCCTCAACTCTATGGTCAACTAATCTTTGACAAAGCAGGAAAGAATGTCCAATGGAAAAAAGACAGTCTCTTCAACAAATGGTGTTGGGAAAATTGGATAGCCACATGCAGAACAATGAAACTGGACCATTTCCTTACACCACACACAAAAATAGACTCCAAATGGTTGAAAGACCTCAATGTGAGACAGGAGTCCATCAAAATCCTAAAGGAGAACACAGGCAGCAACCTCTTTGACCTCAGCCGAAGCAACTTCTTCCTAGAAACATCGCCAAAGGCAAGGGAAGCAAGGGCAAAAATGAACTATTGGGACTTCATCAAGATAAAAAGCTTTTGCAAAGCTAAGGAAACAGTCAACAAAACCAAAAGACAACCGACAGAATGGGAGAAGATATTTGCAAATGACATATCAGATAAAGGGCTAGTATCTAAAATCTATAAAGAACTCATCAAACTCAACACCCAAAGAACAAAGAATCCAATCAAGAAATGGGCAGAAGACATGAACAGACATTTTTCCAAAGAAGACATCCAAATGGCCAACAGACACATGAAAAAGTGCTCAATATCGCTCGGCATCAGGGAAATCCAAATCAAAACCTCAATGAGATACCACCTCACACCAGTCAGAATGCCTAAAATTAACAAGTCAGGAAATGACAGATGTTGGCGGGGATGCAGAGAAAGGGGAACCCTCCTACACTGTTGGTGGGAATGCAAGCTGGTGCAGCCACTCTGGAAAACAGTATGGAGGTTCCTCAAAAAGTTGAAAATAGAGCTACCATATGATCCAGCAATTGCACTACTGGGTATTTACCCCAAAGATACAAAAGTAGGGATCCAAAAGGGTACGTGCACCCCGATGTTTATAGCAACAATGTCCACAATAACCAAACTGTGGAAAGAGCCAAGATGTCCATCAACAGATGAATGGATAAAGAAGATGTGGTATATATATATATATATATATATATATATATATATATATATATACACAATGGAATATTATGCAGCCACCAAAAGGAATGAGATCTTGCCATTTGCAACGACATGGATGGAACTGGAGGGTATTATGTTGAGCGAAATAAGTCAAACAGAGAAAGACATGTACCATATGACCTCACTGATATGAGGAATTCTTAATCGCAGGAAACAAACTGAGGGTTGCTGGAGTGGGGGGTGGTGGGAGGGATGGGGTGACTGGGTAATAGACACTGGGGAGGGTATGTGCTCTGGTAAGCGCTGTGAATTGTGCAAGACCGTTGAATCTCAGATCTGTACCTCTGAAACAAATAATGCAATACATGTTAAGAAAAAAAAAAAAAGAAGAAGAAGGTGGCAGCAGGGGAAGAATGAAGGGGGGGAAATCGGAGGGGTAGACGAACCATGAGAGACAATGGACTCTGAAAAACAAACTGAGGGTTTTCGAGGGGAGGGGGGTGGGAGGATGGGTTAGCCTGGTGATGGGTATTGAGGAGGGCACATTCTGCGTGGAGCACTGGGTGTTATGCACAAACAATGAATCATGGAACACTACATCTAAAACTAATGATGTAATGTATGGGGATTAACATAAGAATAAAAAAATTAAAAAAAAAAAAAGAATTCCCACCATTGAGTTGACTAACACGTTCATCACCCATTTTGTTTTGTCTTTTCGTCTGTCTTGTTTTCTTTGTTTGGGTTTTTATTTTTGTTTGAGTTCTATGACTTCCATATCCGTTTTACATATTAACCCATCGTTGGAGAGTTTGGGAATATTCTCCCATTCTGTAGGTTGCCTTTTCATTCTGTTGACTGTTTCCTTTGCTGTGCTGAAGATTTTTAGTTTGATGTAGCTCTGCTTGTTCATTTTGCTTTTGTTGCCTTTGCTTTTAGTGTAAAATCCAAAAAGTCATTTCCAAGATCAATGTCAAGAAGCTTAGTCCATATGATTTCTTCTAGGAGTTTTACAGTCTCAGGTTTTATGTTCCGTCTGGGATCCATTTTGAGCTGATTGTTACATATGGTGTAAGATTCATTTTCATTCTTTTGCATGTGAATATCCACTTTTCCCAACATTTATTGAAGAGATTGCCCTTTCCTCATTGTATATTCTTGGCTGCTTCATAAAAACTTAATTGATTTTATGCCTGGGTTTATTTATCAGTCCTATAATCTGTTCCTTTGATCTATGTGTCTGTTTTATGCTAGTACCATACTGTTTTGATTACTATAACTTTGTGATATAATTTGAAATCAAAAAGTGTGATGTCTCCAACTTTGTTCATCTTTCTCAATATTGCCTCAGGGTCTTCTGTGGTGCCATAAGAATATTAGGGCTTTTTTTTTTTTTTTTTTTTTTTTAAGATTTCACTTATTTATTTGACAGAGAGACACAGTGAGAGAGGAAACACAAGCAGGGGGAGTGGGAGAGGGAGAAGCAGGCTTCCCACAGAGCAGGGAGCCTGATGCGGGGCTCGATCCCAGGACCCTGGGATCATGACCTGAGCCGAAGGCAGACACTTAATGACTGAGCCACCCAGGAGCCCCTAGGGTTGTTTTTAATTTCTGTTGAAAATGTCATTGGAATTTGATAGAGATTACATTAAAACTACATCTTTTTATATTGTCTATACATTAAAAAATTATTGTAACAATTGTTATTTTCAATATTTTTTTCTTTTAATCTTTATACTGGTGTTGTAAGTGATTTACCCACCATCATTACAATAGTGGAGAATCATGAATTTAGCTATATGTTTGCCTTTACCTATGAATTTCATATTTTCATATATTTTCAATGTTATTAATATCCTTTCATTTAAGTTTGAAAAACTTTCCATAACATTTCTTATAAGGCTGGTCTACTTGTGATGAACTTCTTCAGATTTTGTTTATCTGGAAAAACTCTATCTCCCTTTAATCCTGCCAGATGGAGTGTTCTTGGTTGGCATTTTTTTCCCTCACTTTGAATATATCATCCCACTCCTTTCTGGCTTGCAAAGTCTCTGCTGAAATATCCACTGATAGTCTCGTAAGGGGTTCCTTTGTATGTAACAAGTTTTTCTCTTACTGCTTTTGAATTTTCCTCCTTCTCTTTAACTTTTGACAATTAATTATAATGTGTTTCAGTGTGGGTCTCCTTAGATTCATTGTATTTGATGATCTTTAGGTTTCTTGGATCTGGATATTTGTTTCTTTCCCCAGGTTACAAAAATTTTCAGCCATCATTCAACTTTAACTAAGCTTTCTGTCCCTTTTTCTCTCTTTTTTCCCCTTCTGCAACTCCTATAACATATATTTTTCTGTTTGATGATGTCTTCCCTTAAGTCCCTTAAGCTATCTTTACACTTTTCCTTTTTTCTCCTCTGATTAATAAATTTCATGCCCTATCTTCAAGTTAATTGATCTCTTCTTGCATGTGATCTAGTCTGCTATTGAATGCCTCCATTGAATTTTTCAGTGCAGTTACTGTATCCTTCAGTTTCATGATTTTTCTTTTGTAACTTTAAAATATTTTATATTTTATATCGCTTGGTTGAAATTATCAATTTGTTCATGCACTGCTTTCTTAACCTGGGTGAGCATCTTTAGGATCATTAAATTGAACTTTCTAATGGGTAAATCACTTATCTTGAATTCCTGAAGATCAATTTCTAGAGATTTATCTTGTTTGTTGTTTGGACCATATTTCCCTGTTTCTTCATTTTCCTTAACTCTCTCTGTTGCTTTCTGCACATTAGCTGAGATAGTCATCTCTCCCAGTCTTGACAGAGTGATAGAGTGGTCTCATGTAGGAAATGAACCTAGTCAGCCCCAGCTCTTGGTTGTCTTTTAAACCATTGTGATTGTCTAAGCCACATCTGGTTCTTAGTGGTCCCTGGTAGTTGATGATGTGCAAATACCCATCAGTATCTCAAAGGATAGGTTCGTAGTCAGTACCTTAGATGCAAACTAGGGTACTGATTAAAAACCAGACCCCACAGGCAGTACCTGGAAAAGTATGTAGTTAAGCCTCCTGGGAGATAGAAACTGGAAGATGGGCATTTTTGTCTGTACTGAGGCTGCAGCTATATAACAGGGGCGTATATAAACATTTAAAAAGTGTTTCTTTGTTTGCTACAATCCTGTGGGACTCATGAATGCAAGCCCAGTTGGCTATCAGAGCCAGGCAGTCTGGAGGCCTATCCCTTCAGTGGGAATTACAAAAAACAAACAAACAAACAAACAAAAATAACAACAATGAAAACAAAAAATAGGGCACTAGACATGTGTACAAGCTCCTTTCAGAGAGATGCTGGTGACCCGGTTTTCATTTTGGGATAAGGTAAAAGGAGAAAGTAAGGGAAATAGCCACCAGCTCACCTGGATTCAATGGAGGACCACAGCTAGATGTGAGCTAATTAGAAGACAGATGCCCAGCAGCAGCTCATAAAGTCAAACCCCTTCTAGATGGAGCATTTTTGCCTGATCCCATTGCACTGAGCTGGGGGTGAGGGGGGGATGGAGGGGAGAGAGTCTTAGGGAAGGGGAGTAGAAGAGGCAAGTGTTCATGCAACCATTAAGGACTGCTTCTTTGCTATTGTCCTATGGGTCTTGTGAATTCAAGCCCTATTGGCTTTCAGAACTGTGGGTTTGTGGGGCTTGGCCCTCAGGTAGGAGCCTTAAAAGTTGAAGTGCTAGATGAGTTGCTCAAATCCTTCACTCTTCCGGCATAAGCTGACACTATGTGCGTTCCCCACCTATTGTAGATCATTGTGCTGAGGGTACGGTTTATGGCAAGAGTGTGTATCAGATTCCCATTCTGATATGTATATTTTCTCTTTCACCCAAGTATAGGAGTCACTCAACTATTTTCTGAATTTCTCTCAGAGGGAATTTCTCTTTATGTAGCTGTACAATTGGTGTGTCTTTGGAAGGAGGGAAGTCCATGAGCCTTCTATGTCATTATCCTGTTCCTTCCTAAAGGAAATTTTTAATGTCTTCAATATAATATATGAAGTTTGATTAATAAAATTAAGCTAAGTCAAGAACCAAAATAGTTGTAAATAATGTGCTTTAATTGGTTAAAAGGGTGTTGAAAAGTATTTGGCCCCCTCTGCTTTCATTGGGTCTTTATGGAGGCAAAATTCTTATTCTTAAAAGGTAACAATACAGAATAAAATGAAAATAGTTGATTGAAATGACAATGAAGTTATTTATGCTTATATTTTCAAAGCAAATGAGATAATAATCTGTTAACATTATAAGCAAAATTTTAAAAGAAGAGGATGGATACTTTCAGAAAACAAATCTATACAAAAGAGTCCAAACAAGCATTCCATGTGTTTTTGAAATATGAAACACTGAGTATTTTTTAAGGTCTTCAGAGACCACTTTATCCAAAACAAATATCAACTTCTTATAACATATTTGAGATAATGTTTCAAGCAATAGAAGATAATACACATATTTTCAATCACTATGTATATTTATCCTGTTTACCACTATATATATTTACCTACTATATATATTAACCCCACTTGGTTAGAATCTCATTTTTTCAAGCACATCTAATGTATAGTATGCCTGAGTGAGCCACCATGTCCATGGGGCCCCTGGAGGACCATCTTGCACTCTCTCTTAACTTCAGTCATTAGCCTAATATTTGATTCGGTTCATAGGAACCCTCATTCTATTCTTTCTCTGCTGGCACACCCTAGTCCTCAACTAGAAATTAGGATCTTACCTGGAGTTCTCTCCCACTAGCCTAGCATCCCGATGGCTGGATACTGCTCCTGTGTCCATGATGTCTGCCATGAATAAATCATGAATAATCCTGCCAGACTTCACACCAGAATTTCACTCTGCCAAATCCTGCTCTACAGAGTCTCCCACTCAATGAGCTCCCTGCCTACATTGGCAGTTTGACAGATGTTGGCCTCTACCTAGTTGTCTTGTACTCTTATAACCAAGTCAATTTCTGAGATAAAACCAATCTTAGTTCTATCCCCATCTTGACCACTGAAAGCTTCCTCTTACCCAAGATTATCCCCAATGGGAGAGACGTATACTTTAATTAAAAATTAAATTTATGCTTTCCATGGCCCATGTCCGCCCTGCTACTTGTCTTTCTTCTGGGTTCATTATTTCAACTCTTATTTCTGGATTCACTATTTCAACTCTTCTCTGAAGAAAAGGGAGCTTGTTTACAAAAATTTGCATAAACATCCCTAGGTGATGGTTGTGCAGACGAAAAGAAGCGTTTGAATCCTGATCCAAATTTTCTTGAGACAACTGGACAGTGAATTAACTGGGAGAATCTCAAGGAGCCACTCTAGCCATTCAAGGAGCAACTCTAACCTCTCTCACATAAGTGGTCCACACATGTAGCAGCTGGACTAGCTCAGACCACTGAGGCAATTTATTCATACAGCTGGACTTAGGCTGCACAATTAACTTCTCTCTTAAAACTATTGGTTGCTCCCAATACCTCCTGATGTGAGAGGTCAGTTCAACCTGTGTCCACACCTAACCTAACCCAACCAATAGAGACTCACTTTCCCCACCACTTCAAGGTTCAGATGAAGCACTCATCATGGGACATGTAATCTGACTTTTCCAATGGCTGCTCACTGGGGTTGGCTAACACAATCTATACGGACAGAGTAGTTAATGCCCTGGAGGAAATACATAACCAATGAGAAACAGGAGATGACAAGGAGATTTAAGATAAATTCATTTCCCTTCCTCTCTTTCAATTCCAATGAACTTTTCTAGGACAGATTGATTCCAAGATAACCTCTCTAGAAATGTCCTGCAACTAAACCACTGCCTATGTTATGTATAATGCTTCAAAATCCTTTAGAATACTGTAGGGAAAGCGTTTTTAAAAATTGGCTTATCCGTTACCCGAGCTCTTAAGACTTTCTTACAACTAAAACACTAGGATTTATCTGCAGGGTTGCAGAGAGATAATCCTGCTTTAAATAGTCTGAAACAAAAACAAACAAAACCAGCCAAATGATATTATACTCGATATTAAAATCTATTTTTCCCCATTTCTTTCCCTTTTCTCTTCCTGCCCACACTATGCTTTTATTTTATGAGCTCCTGCTTCCTGGGTTTAGTTAAAAACAATTCAACTCTAAATATTTAGAAAGCTTTTTTCTTAGATAAAAAGTCATATACTTTTTAAAAAATATCTGTTTATTTCAGAAAATATACTGGAAACCATGCTGTTGAGCTTCCATTTTCTCTGATGTTTTGGTTCAGTATTCTTTTATCATAAAACATAAAACTTAGAAAAATAAACCAACATTTAAAAATTTACTGATGTATGTTTAAAGCCAATAAATTGCTTTGTTAATAACAAACAACAACAATAACATGAGTTGTAATCAGCTCAATAACACAATACCTCGTATTTGCTCTCCTTCCTCCCCTGCCCCACTTTCCTTCACTCTTGCTACCCTGGAGTTGCAGGCCTAAGTAAAGCATGAATGTGAAAATTTTGCCTCATATGTTTCTTTCAAGGGAACTTGGACTAAGACGTAGCATATTAATATCAATTAATAATCATGACTCTTGCCTCGTGAGTCTCCAGAGAAGAGCAGAGTCATATACACAATCTGGAGAGGTCTTATTACTTTTAAGCTTATGATTAGAAATCTCTCTGGTAGGGATGGTTGTTCACTATTAGCACTAACCACTCTGCCCCTCCCCACCATCTGCCTGTCTCTCCCACTTTCTCTCTCTCTCTTCCTGTCTGCCTCACCTCCTACTTTGGTTCTATCTCCCTCTCTCTCTTTACACCCCCTCTTTGTCTCCCTCCCTCCCTCTTTCTTCTGTATACCCCTCTCTCTCTTTCTCTACCAACTCAAGAAAAATATCTTAACACAGTCAGATAAGAAGTGACATGAGGAAACTTTAAATTTAACCAATGCATGTGAATGATTGGGGTAAAGAGCTAAATAGAGAATAAGAGGAAATAAAAATATTTTCATTGACATCTAATAAAGAAAATTTAAATTTAAATTCTGGGTGACTTCCAGTGCAATTCATTTCAATATTCCCATTAGTCTCAAAAGTGTGGAGAGCACAACTTTAACAAAAATTTTCCCAAAATTGTTCTAAGTATGTGTGACATCTGCCCCAAATTTTGACATTTAATTTTAAAGCACAAAGTGTTCTTGGGAAGAATAAGAAAATAGACCATGACCTTCTTAATAAATGTACTATATATTTTTAAATTCTAGATTATTCTTTTCCCAGAGATTTAAACTCTCCCTTATCTCTCAATTCAGTATTCATCATGGATTTAGAAATCCCATTGATTAATACAAAGAGTGAACTGGGCTTCGCGTTTATAAGTGGACTGCTTGGTAAATTTATTCCCTTGGGTTTAAAATAACCACTAAGTAGAAAATTGTAGCAGCACTATCAATGCAACAGAAGAAGGCTGATAAATTAGGAATGGAAGAGAAGAATTAATTGGTATTGGACATGAAAGGGGAATTTTAGTTCATAAACATTTGTGCTGTAATCTCTTCTAAACTTTAATTAAACTCTCTCAAGGTTCATAATCTTAAAATACATTTATTTTAAATTTACTCACTTGCCAGAAAGATTTATTCAAGCTGTCAGTTTTCTACTTTAAAGCATTTCATTTTGAAGTGACTGATTCCAATCATCATCCCTCTGATGAGGTAAAGTCTTTTAAAGCTGACTCTGGAAACTTCTGCTACAAAAAAAAGATAGACTCTTCCACTCCAGGTATGAGTGCAAGTTGATACAATCATTTGTATAACAATTAAGCATTGTTTGGGAAATTCGAATGTGCATATGTTCTATAATCCAGTAATTCCACTCCTTAAAGGCACAGAAAAAACTCATGCATGTACAACTGGTGACATTAACAGGAAAGTTCACAGAATCATTGTTCATGATAACAAAAAAGTGGAAAAAGTCAAAAATCCATGAAGAATAGAATGGATACATAAATTGGAATATATTCAAATAAAGAATAACTATAGCCATACATCAATATCTAAGCTTATTAAAAAATTATACAATTGAGTGAGAAAAGAGGATCACATTTATAAAATTCAAAAACAGATACATAAATAAATCTACCTGGTAAAAGAGTAAAGAACCATAAAGTCATGATTCACATACTGCATGGAGCACAGAGTGTGAGTGAGCAGGGGTGAGGGGCAGAGAGAGAAGAAGAGAATCTCCAGCAGACTCTGTGCTCAGCATGGAGCCAATGCAGGGTTTATCTCACAACCTTGAGATCATGACCTGAGCTGAAATCAAGAGTCGGACCCTTAACCAACTGACCATCCAGGCACCCCCCAGAACCATCAATTTGAACAACTATCCATGAAGGAAAATACCTTCACAAGAGCTAGTTTCCAGGTGACGAATTACAACACCTGGGTGAAGGACAGAAATAAGAAAAGATGCATTGAGAAGGTTAGAAAAGATAGATTCATATTACTCCATCACTTTTCCCCCAACCCCAGGCAGCCCAGCACAGAGAGAGGCACTGTCCCCATGGGAGAAGGACCCACCCAACATCAGACAAACTCCTATGGTCCTAGATGGCACCTGGTAGGCTCCCATGAATCAGACACCCAGCCCACACCAGGAAATCCTATGACCTTAGGCTCCCAAAGGCTTCCACAAATCCAAGCTCCAGGCATATCCCAGAGCTGGCCAGATCCCATGGACCCAAATGGCACTTGTGGCTCCAGGCTCCTAATCAGCCTTCACAATCCCAGGGTCCAGGCATTACCTGAGATCCCAAGCTCCCAACTGGGCCCAGCTCCAGGCCAACTACCACAGACTCACACTTTCTATCCACCCCAGTACCAGGCCAGCCCCATAGACCTAAAGTCCAAACCACCTCCTGTGGATACAAGCTTCCAGCCTGTCCTAGCCCCAGGCCAGCCCACACAGCCCAACCTCAAGACCAGCTCTCACTGACTCAAGCTCCTGGCCCACCCAAACACCAAACTGGCCTCTACAGATTAAATCTCCATGTGAGGCCCCAGGCTACAAGCCCATACCCATAACCACAGGCTACAGGCTTACCCTAGTACTAAGCCAGTTCCCATGGCCTCTAGTCCAGCTCCTCTAAAACCAGGCTCTCAGCCTGTCCCAGTACTAGACTGGCCCCCATAAACCCAGATGCTAAGCCCATACCAGCAGTCCTCATCACTTGGTTGACTCCTGTGGACCAGGATCCAGGTCCACCCATGCAGACCCAGGTCCCAGGTGCCTTACCACAGATTCAAGAGCCAGGCCCTCTCCAATGAACCAAGGCTCTGGGTACACCCCCATGGACCCAGGCACAGGCTGATTCCCATGTACCAAGCACTGGGCCTGTTCACCTGCTGACCCAGGCACCAGACCTGACCAACCAAAAACTCCAGTAATAGGCCCACCCACAGACACCACCAGAGGGCCCACCAAGAATCTCTGGATGGGCTGAGTAGTGAGGGGTTTTGCCTAGGAAAGCCAGTCTTTAATGACTAGAAGAGATATCTATTTCCTTAAATGTGTACTAACTTAATGTTGCAAGATCATGAATAACCAAGGAAACATGACACCACTAAAGGAAACTAATACAATTCCAATGACTGACCCTAAAGAAATAAAGACCTGTGAATTATCTAAAAAAGAATTCAGGATAATTCTTTAAAAGAAATTCAAAGACGACTAAAGAGAACAAGTAAACAACTTATTAAAATTAGGGAAACAATGCATGAACAAAATGAGAAGTTTAACAGAAAAATAAAAACCATTAAAAAAAAAAAACCTAGAATTGAAGAAAGCAATGACTGAAGTGAACAATTCAATGGAGAGCTTCAATATCAGACTCGACCAAGCAAAGTAAGATTGAACTGTAAAACAGGTCATCTGAAGTCATCCAGTCAGAGGAGCATAAAGGAAAAAGAATGAAAAAGTGTGAAGACTCCTTCAAGAATTATGGAATACCATTAAGAGAAATAACCTATGTATTACTGGAGTCCAAGAAGAAGAGAAAAAGGGGCAGAAACAACCTTCAAAGAAATAATGAAAGAGAACTCCTCAAATCTGGGGAGATATCTGGATATCTGAGCTTCTGAAGCTAATAGGCCACCCCAAAATTTCAAAATAATCTTTTCCAATACACATTATGATAAAACTACCTAAAATCAAAGATAAAGAGAATTTTAAAAGAAAGAGAAGAAAATCCTCACATAAAAGGAAGCCCCCATTAGGCTATCAGATTTCTCAGGAGAAACCTTGCAGACCAGAAAAATGGCAGAATATATTCAAAATGCTGAAAGAAAAATACTACTAACCAAGAATACTTACCCAGCAAAGCTGTCTTTCAGAAATGAAGAAGAGAAAAAGACTTTCTCAAACAAAAAAGGCTAAGGGAGGTCACCATTACTAGACCTACCTTACAAGAAATGCTGAAAGGAATTTCTAAAGCTAAAATAAAACACTCTAGTTAGTAACACAAAAATATATGAAAATATAAAACAAACTAGTACAGGTAATTATATAGTCAAAGTCAGAATACTCTAATATTATAATAAGGTGGTGTGTTAATATTTTAACTTTAGTATAAAGGTTAAAAGACAAAAAATGAAAATAACTATGGCTACAATAACTTGTTAAAAAATAAACTTGTAAATAAATAAATATATAAAAACAGGTGAATTATAATATCAAAAACAAAATTATGGGGAGAGGAGTAAAAGGATAGAGTTTTTGCATACAATTAAAGTTAACTTGATATCAGCTTTAAATAGACTTTTTTTAAAGATTTTATTTATCTATCTGAGAGAGAGGGAGAGAGAGCATGAGTGGGGTGAGGGGCAGAGGGAGAAGTAGACTCCCCACTGAGCGGGGAGCCGAATACAGAGATTGATCCTGGGACTCCGGGATCATGACCTGAGCCAAAGGCAGACACTTAACCAACTGAGTCACCCAGGAGCCCCTAAAATAGACTGTGTGTGTGTGTGTGTGTGTGTGTATATATATATATATATATATATATATATATATGCGCCTGGGTGGCTCAGTTGGTTAAGTGTATATATGTATATATAAACATACATATTGTAAACATATGTATAAAACATATATATGGTTGTATATTATTATATGTATGTATATAAACATATAAAAATATATACAAGATTATATATATATATACACACACATACATATAATGTTTTGTGTAAGCATCATGGTTAGCACAAAGTGTAAACCTAGAATAAACACAAAAGATAAAAAGAAGGGAATCAAAGAATACCACTATGGAAAAATCATCAATTCACAAAGAAAGACAGCAAAAGGAGAAGAAAGCTACAAGGGAACTACAAAAGAAAACCCAAACACATTAGTAAAATGGCATTAGTAAGTCCTTACCTATCAATAATTACTTTAAATGCAAATGGATTAAATACTCTAATCGAAAGACATACATAGAGAGCATGAATGAATTACAAAACAAGATTCAATTATATGCTGCCTACAAGAGACTCACTTCGGCTTTAAGGACACACATAGGCTCAGAATAAAGTGATGGAAAATATTATTCCATGCAAATGGAAACAAAAAGAGAACAAAGATAGCTCTATACCTATATTAGACAAATTAGATTTTAACCCAAAAACTGTCATAACAGAATAAGAAGGTCATTATACAATGATAAAGGGGTCAATTAATCAAAAGATATAATTGTAGAGATATATATACTCAATAACAGAGCACCTAAAGATATTAAGCAAATCCTAACAGATTTAAAGAGAGATTAGATAAAAATTACAGGTAATATAATAATAGAGGACTTCAATACTCCATTTTAAACAATGGATTTATCATTCAGACAGAAAATCAATAAGGACACAATGGACTTCAAATATACTTTATATGAAATGAACCTAACAGACATATATAACACTCCATCCAACTACAACAGAATATACATTCTTCACAAGTACACATGGAACATTCCCCAGGATAGATCATATGTTGGGGCACAAAACAAACCTTGGCAAATGTAAAAAGATAGAAATCATACAAAGTATCTTTTTCCAGCCAAAATGGTATAAAATAGAAATCAAAGCTGACAAATTCACAAATGAGTGGAAATTAAACAATATGCTCCTGAATAAACAATGCATCTAAGAAGAAAACAAGAGAAGTCAAAGAATATCTTGAGACAAATGAAATGGCAACAGATCATACCAAAACTTATAGGCTGCAGCAAAAGCAGTTCTGAGAGGAAAGTTAGCAGTGATAAATACCTATGCTAAGAAATAAAACAGAACACAACAACCTAACTTTACACCTCAAGAAACTAGAAAAAGAAGACACTAAGCCCAAAATTAGCATAGGGAAGGAAATATCAAAAATCAGAGCAGATATAAGCCAAAAACAGACCAGAAAACCAATAGAGAAAAATCAATGAAACTAAGTGCTGATTTTTTGAAGATAACAAAATTAATGGACTTTTAGCTAGACTAAGTAAAACAGATAAGTAATCAAATAAGTAAAATCAGAAATGAGAGAGATATTACAACTGACATCACAGAAATACAAAGAATCATAAAAGACCACTATAAACAATTATAAACCAAAAATTGGATAACCTAGAAGAAGAGGAGTTCCTAGAAATATACAACCTACCAAGACTGAATCATGAAGAAAAAAAATTGAACAAATTATGAGTAATGATATTTAATCAGTAACCAAAAACCTCCAACAAAGGAAAAGCATGGGACCAGATGGTTCCAAGGGTGAAATCTAGCAAACATTTAAAGAAGAATAAATACCAATCATTCTCAAACTCTTCCAAAAAAAAATTGAAGAAGAGGGAACACCCAAACTCATTTAAGAGGCTAGCATTACCCTTATAAGCCAGAAAGGACACTACAAGCAAAGAAAACTACAGGCCAATATTCATGATGAATATAGTTATAAAATTCTCAATAAAAGACTCACAGGGGAAGGGAGGGAAAACTGAATGGGAAGAAATCAGAGAGGGAGACAAACCATGAGAGACTCTGGACTCTGAGAAACAAACTGAGGGTTACAGAAGGGGGGGATGGGGTAACTGGGTGGTGGGTATTAAGGAGGGCATGTGTTGGAATGAGCACTGGGTGTTATACACAACTAATGAATCATTGAACACTACAACAAAAACTTATGATGTACTATATACTAACTGAACATAATAAAAAAATGTTAAAAAATAAAATAAAAGATAAAAGACTCACAAATCAAATTCAGCATCACATTAAAAAGGATCATATACCATGATCAAGTGGGATTTATCCCTGATATGCAAGGATGGTTCAACATACACAAGTCAATAAATACTATATAGCACATTAATAGAATGAAACATAAAAATCATATGATAATAGAAGTAGAAAAAGCATTTGACAAAATTCAACATCCTTTCATGATAAAAACTTTGAACAAATTGGGTACAGAAGGAATGTAGCTCAATATAATAAAGACAAAATATGACAAACTCACAGCTAACATTATACTCAATGCTGAAAACTAAAAGCTTTCTCACTAAGGTCTGGAACAAAAAAAGTGCTCACTCACCATTTTTATTCAACATAGTAGGGGAAGTCCTAGCCATAAAACTAGGCAAGAAAAGGAAATAAAGGTCATCTAAATGAGAAAGAACTAAAATACTCTGTTTGCAGAGGATGTGATCTTATATGTAGAAGATCCTAAAGATGCCTCCAAAAAACTGTTAGAACTAATAAACAAATTCAGTAAAATTGCAAATACAAAATCAATACAGAAATATAAGGTGTTTCCATACAGTAACAATGAACTATCTAAAAAGGAATTAAAGAAAACAACCCCATTTATAAGAGCATCAAATAATAAAATACCTAGAAATAAATTTAACAAAGGAGGTGAAAAATCTGTACACTGAAAATTATAAGACATTGATAAAAGAAATGGAAGAAAACACAAATAAATGGAAAGATATCCCATGTTCATAGATCAGAAGAATTAATATGGTTATAATTTCCATACTATCCAAAGCCATCTATAAATTCAATGCAATACCTAACCAAATTCCAATGGCATTTTCCACAGAAATAGAAAAAACAGTCCTAATGTTTGTATGAAACCACAAAAGACTTCAACTACCAAAGCAATCCCAAGGAAGAACCAAGCTAGAGGCACCACAATTCCTGATTTCAAACTTTATTACAAAGCTGTAGTAATCAAAACAGTACGATACTGTCATAATAACACAAAAACCAATGGCACAAAATTGAGAGCCCAGAAATAAACCCATGCTTATATGGTCAACTAATATTTGACAAAGGAGCCAAAAATACTCCATGAGGAAAGGATAGTCTCTTCAATAAACGGTGTTGGGAAAACTGTATATTCACATGTAAAAGAATGAAACTGGAGCCCTAAATTGCACACACAAAAATTACACTGAAAACAGATTAAAGACTCAAATCTAAGATCCAAATTTGTAAAACTACTAGAAGAAAAGTACGAGAAAAGCTCCTTGAATATGATTGGTCCTGGCAACAATTTTTTGGCTATGACACCAAAAGCACACAAAATCAAAAATAAAGAAGTAGGCCTACATCAAACTGAAAAGCTCCTGCACAGTTAAAGAAACAATCAGCAAAATAAAAAGACAACCTATGGAATGGGAGAAAATCCCTGCAAACTATCTGATAAGGAGTTAATATTCAAAATACATAAGGAACTCACACAACTCAATAGCAAGGAAAGAAAACAATTTAAAAAATGGGCAGGAGGGGCACCTGAGTGGCTCAGTCAATTAAGCATCTGACTCTTTATCTCAGTTCAGGTATTGATCTCAGGGTCGTGAGTTAAAGCCCTGCATTGGGCTCCATGCTGGGCATAGAGCCTACTTAAAAAAAAAAAAAAATGGGCAGAGGAATTAAATAGATATTTTTTCCTACTAAGACATACAAATGGCCAGCAAGTACATGAAAAGATGCTCAACATCATTAATTGTCAAAGAGATGCAAATCAAAATCACAAGATACCACCTCACACCTATTAAAATGACTACTATCAGAAAGACAAGAAATAACAAGTATTGGTGAGGATGTGGATTTGTCTGGAATAAAAATTGGCGCAGCCACAATGGCAAACAATGTGGAAGTTCCTCAAAAAATTAAAAATAGAGACAACAATATTGTACTATATTTATATAATGTAATAAATATTGCTACAATGGCAATCATGTTACAATATATAAATGTGTTAAAATAACACAATGCCACTTAAATTTGCACAATGTTATGTGTCAAATATATTCAATAAAAAAATAAAAAATAGAATTGCCTTATCCAGCAATCCTACTTTTGGGTATATATCGAAAAGAAATGAAAATGCTATCCTAAAGAGATATTCACATTCTCTTGTTCATTGCAGCATTATTCACAATAGCCAAGACATGGACATAACCTAATTGTCCATCAATGGATAAATGGATAAAGAAGGTGTGAAATATCTATACAATGGAACATTATTCAACCATAAAAAAGAAAGAAATTCTGCCTTTTTCAACTACCTAGATAAACATTGAGGACATTATACTAAGTGAAAAAAGTAGTATATACAATAGTAAATAATGATGTGTGTGTGTGTGTGTGTGTGACATCTTCTTTGTGCGTGTGTCTGTTAGAGAAAGACTGTAGGTATCTCCTCACATTTCCTGATGATTATCTCTGAGTGGTGGGTTTTCAATTTCTTTTTTGTTTTTTATACTTTTTAAATGATCTAAAATAAACAAGGTCCTTTTAAAAAATATAAGTATTTATAAGAAAAAGCATACACATAACTTAAACCTCTAAGTGAAGCTATCAAGTTATAGAATTTTTTTCAAAGATTTCATAACTTCATTTCATATAAAATATAAATATAAAAGCTATAATACCTGAAAAAGTAAGACAGAGAAAGACTAATACTGTATAATATCATTTATATGTAGAATCTAAAAAACTGGACTCATAGAACTAGAGAGTAAAATGGTGGTTGGCAGGGATTTGTGGGTGGAGCAAATGAGGACATGTTGGTCAATGGGTACAAACTTCCAGCTATAATATGAATAAATTCTGGGGATTTAATGTGTGGCATGATGACTATAATTAACAATATTGTGTTATATACTTAAAAATTGTTGAGAGTAGGTTTTAAATGTTATCTCCACCAAAAAAAATAAAAGGTAATTATGTGAGGGTATGGTGGTGTTACCTTATTGTGGTAGTCATTTTGCAATATATACATATTCAACATCATGTTGTACATCTTAAGTATACATGTTATATGTTAATAATATTTAAATAAACCTGGTGGAAAAAAATTAAAATTAAAAAACATTGGCCTAATCCTAAATAGAACAATATTTCATTTTAAAAAGGAATTTGGTAGTATTGTGATAGATCTAGAAGCTTGTAATCCAAATAGTCTATAAACTTTAGAATGCTGTCCATTCAATTTTATAATACACTGGTCATTCCATATTAATGGAAGTGAGAATGACAAAGATGCATCTGTAATGGACATATCAATAATGCCCTCATAATCCCTGCCTCCTGGTATTCATGCACACAGCAACAAGAGAATGGGGAGAGCCACCAATGGTGGGGACAAAGGTGAGGGTAGAAGGAGTCAAACAAAGCAGAATCAAATGCATCAGGAAATTGTTCAGTGGGAACACACACACTCCTTGGGACCTCTCAAAGAACTCACCCACATGTGGGATGGCCCAAAAGATCCAGCATTTGGATACTTGCCACACAGTCAGAAGATATAACAACCAGTAGTGGAAATAGAGAGCAGTAACCATCCAAAAGAAGACTGCAGCCACAGCCAGTTAAGTAAGGAGAACATTTCTCTTTCCTTCTCCTTCCTTTCCACTCTAGGGCACTAGAGCCTAGAATAAGCAGGAGCAAAGATATACAGCAGTGGTTCCCAGCAAAGAGCATCACCTGGGATCTTATTGGAAACAATTATTCTCAAATCCTTCCACAGACCTACTGAATCAGAAACTCTGAGGTTAGGGCTCATCGATTTGTGTTCTTAACAAGCACCCCAGGTGCTTCTGATGCATGCTAATGTTTGAGAATCACCATTGTAGAGCTTGGCTAAACACAGAAATTTTAAACTGTATTGGAATGAGCTTTAATAACTTAAGTGATCTGAAAGTTATGGGATCTGCCTGAGATGTTACTAAATGATAGGAAAGGGAGATTGGAAAGAACACAGTTGAAAGCAGTGGCTTGAGAAAAATAATACCATTTCATATTTTGCCCCTATGATTGATTAAAAGTTACATATTTCTTCTTTTAGGTACATTGACAGGAATTGCATTTGGGAATTTATATTTGCAAATACCTATTACTTGAACAAGAGTAGGATAATATTCTTATTTTATTTTCAATATGAAATCTGATCATAAGCTATGCAAATACCTGCCTTCCAAAATCGTGTACTCAAAATAGCATGGTCGTCCAATATGAGAAAGCAGAGGTTACCTATACTACCCAATTCAGGACTCCTGCACAACACCCCATACAACACCAAACAGATTTCCTTGAAATAATACAAGCAGTTTACCCTGAAGAGATATGGATTGGTATGATGAGTATCTGGTCAATTATTTATATATGCTATTTCTTTACTTCTAAATTTATTGCTTTAATCACAACTACTAATAGTTATTGAGTGCCCAGCATATTCCAGGTGCCGCCAGATGATAAAATACCTTAGGTAAATTTGCTTCTAGAATTGTCAACTGAATGTATTTTCTTTATACTTGTCAAAATGCTTTATCCACAGTAAATCATGAAGACCTACAAGTCGTGAACTATATATATTTACCCTTTGACTATCAAAGTCAGTGAAGATGTAAAAAAAAAAAAAAAGCAGACTCTGATAAAAATTATAGAAATTATTTTAGTTGCCAAAAAAAAAAACCTGTTAGCAATTATTTCTGATATACCTGCTATGCATATTTTCTGAGCACAGAGGGGGAAAGATGCTGTCGCACACTCACCCTGTAACTCTGCCTCAACACTGCTGAAACTGACCGCAGTCTTTGCATGTTTCGGGTAATATTAACAATGTTCTCTTTATATTAATAATTAAAAGATACCAGACACCATCCTAAGCACTTTACTCATCTTATTTAATCTTAATGAATCTTCCAGGTGGGAATGATTATAACCACTTCACAAATGGAAAAACCAAAGGTCAGAAAGATTAAGTAAACCACCAAGGTCATACCAAATGGTTTATCTAAGATTAGAACCCAAGACTATTTTACTCCAGAGACGAAGCTATTAAAGACTACAGGTTATGGCCTGAGACATCCCTTTGAATGCACAATTTAGAGGAAGGAGGAGTCATGGGCTACCATCATGCCCAAGAGGGTGCACCATATCCCCATCACAAGGGAGAATCAGTGCCATTTAAAGAACTACTGAGGGAGAACAGGGAGGTGGCTACTAGGAGACGGTAAAAGCGCCACATTTCTTCACTTGGCCACATAAACCTGCAAAGAAATCTCCCACTAATGGTTTATGATTGCCCAGCCTCTAGCCTGAGGATGGCTGAAAAAGAAAATGACTTATCTTTTTCCCAGGGGACACTACCACTCTTTTGGTTAGATCAGATTATTGTGAAGGTAATTTTTGAAAAACACAAGATTCACAAAAAAAAAAAAAAATGAAAAACACAAGATTCACAAAATATACCAAGAGGGGGAAAAATCAATTCCTAGGTGATCTTAAGCAGGTTTAGCAAAGCCATTGAGGCACAGAGGTAGGAGAGTATAGAAAAAATATACTGAGGTCTTAAAAATACATGTAATAGAAACAAAAAACAGTATTTAGGTTTTGTAACCTAAGTTCTTAAGAAGATGGATGAATAAGGATACACTAAAAATAACCCAAATAAGAATCCCCAAAACACATCTGCATGATTCCGACATCTTTGAGCTATAGAAAAACAACTGTAATTGGATTTCATTAAGAAGGCTCTTTTATTTGAATTTACTCTTCAAACAGATGTGTTGCTACAGACCTGAAGCTATCATGTTCAACCTTCCCTCAGCTCCAGCTCCTAGTAAGAGTCAAATGGATTTAGTTCCATCTGTATGTCACAACAATGACATCCAGTGGCTAGTTCACTGAAGTACATCTTCAGGGGAAAATTATACAACACCCTTTACAAAAGTAATGAACATTTTGGCACTTAGCGTTTTCAAAAGTCATCTCTAGTATGCACCTTCATAAGGTATGAAAGGGTAGAATGAAGAATTGCGCTCCTCAAGCAATTACATTCTGTGTTCATGATGAACACTTATATGAAGCTAGAGAAATTCAGCACATAAACTGAGCCTGAAAATAAAGCCAGATCTGGCCGCAGTTACTGAAGTCATCATATAAGTAAAAAAAAATTGGAATTCCTAGTAACTCACTTTTATACTACTGTTTATTTATTAAGGCAGAGGAAAATGACTAATCATTTCTTTTTGTTTGTTTCTTTCTTCAACCTACAGTTTCTACTATAAGCATAGTGTTTCTCTTTAAGATGGAAAAAAAATAGAAACATTTAGTGAAGTGTTTTGGTTAAAGAATTAACACAGTTTGCCTGGGAATAACTATATATAATCCCAGAATACAGTTGTTGGCACAATGGAAGAATCTACTCCATGGTTTTCTTGCATTGTGGAGATTTTTTAGTTGGGAAGTGTACATATTCAGGAAGAAATTTCACTACACAATGTTTTGTTTTGTGTCTTGTTTTTTGTTTTTGTTTTGTTTTACACGGTGAAGAGCTAAAGTTGAAACCTGCAAGAACCAAGCTTATACGTTGGCTAAACTGCAATATATGGGTATGTGTATGATGTTATACAAGACTTATATCACTGTCCTAGCCCATTTCTGAAGCAGTATACAAGTGACAATAAATCAGATAAGTGTGGTCCCAGTAAAGAGTGTCTCATTTCAGTTATATGCACATGTAACATAATCATCACTAATGGCATCTTTCCATCATTAATTAAATCAAGTTCTTACAGAATATCTGATACTGTGCCATTTGTGAGGGGGAGGGGATGGATAAAGGGACAGACTACAAAACAACCGCAATGTCTTGGGTTAATGTATGTAACCAATGTCATCTGCCTCTGTGTTCTCTGGCCTTCGGAGATCACCCTTTTTTTAATTATAAGTTGGCTTAAGCCCCCATACCACAAAGGTGAGGAAATAAGCTATCCCTCATATCCCTTCCCCCTACTCATACTTCCAAATGATCCTCGTAGGGTTTAAATTTATCTTATTTACCTCGTTATCATATCCTGCCTCTGCTGAATTCTCTCTACTTCTCTGCACCTGCAGCTCTTGTTCATTATCATTCCAGCTAGACTGAAAAATAAGCGACTTAAAAGCAGGAGCCCTTTCTTAAAGTCCTGCTCCCCATTCTGTCCCCAAAGTCTAAATTAGGACTTGGTCCATAGTAGTCACAATATCCTCTCATTTTTTTAATTCAAGCAATTCAGCGATGCTTTCATCTATTCTCTCCTTCCAGACCCTTCCCTAAGCCCCATCTTTTCATGCCCACGGGACATAATTATGTCACCAGAATATTCTCCCTATTACTTGCATATGATGTATTTAAAACACACCTGGATATAGTGGACTGAGCCACCAAAAAGTAAAGTTGACCTCTTCAATAGAAGAAGCTGAAACAAGTTCAGCATAGTAAGAAAAAGAAATTCACCCTGGAGCAGATCTGAAGCACCCATTTTAGAAAACAAGCCTCCCCATCCCTACACAATAATCCGAGATTTCAGCATAGGTCAGAGCAGAAGGCATGAGAGCCAGAGGACCCTTGGGACGGAAGCAGTGGTGTGCTGCAAAGTGTAACAACAGGCTCTCTGAATTTGGATGCAGATGTTGGTTAATCTTGTCATTTCTATTAATGAGTAAGATGAATAGAGATGAACGGTAGAACTCAACTCATTTGTTGATGATGTGAGCAACTGTTTTGCTAAATAAGATAACAGTTCTCAAACACTAAAGATCTTGTATGCTTTATCTCAATGCAAAGAGGATAGACACAACACACTTTTCAGTTTAATCTGCATTACTAACATTTTCTCCATCACTTAAGTTAGACCAAACGTCAGCAAATTGCAGCCTGCAGGTGAAATCCAGCCTGCCATGTATTTTTGTAAGCAAAGTTTTATTGGAATGTAGCCATGCTCATGGTCCAAGCATTGCCCATGGCTGCTCACAAGCTACAGTAGCAGAGTCACGCAGTTGGGACAGAAACCATGTGGTCTGCAAAGCCTAAAATATTTACTATGTGGCTCTTCACAGAAAAGTTTGCCAACCTATTCTGTACTCTCTCCATTTCTGACACCTTCTCTCCTTGATCTTAGCTATCAACACACTCCTCTGGCTGTTCAAAGTCCCTGCTACTCCCAGTGACCACCAACCCCTCCATTGCTTCTCTAACCTCCTTTTCACCCATAAAACGTTCATTTTCATCCATTTTAACTAAAAGTTGAGGAATAGATTATATAATTATTTTATAGTAAGTTTTGACTGTGTATTAGATTCAATCCTCCTACTTTTAAAAAAAGGACTTGTAGCTTGTTAAAGAAATCTTACTGGAATAACATCTGAAGAACATCAGTATGTTTACAGCACCACCGACCATGTTCCTGTCTTCTCAGCTTCTATCACAGACTCTCCAGAGAACAGTACTGGAGTGGACAGTGAGCCAGAGCCATCTATACTTCTCGCGACCCATTTCTGAAAGGGAGTTACTTTCAATCAATTCTCTGTAAAAAGAATAAGAGACTAGATGAGACTTACGTACTATTTTAGATGAAATTTGGTTCATGTATCTCCTTACTTCCTTTCCTAAAGCTTTCTCCTACTCCTCTAGTTTCTAGGTAAAGATTTTATAGGAATATTCAGGTATTATACCTTTTATATTTATATTTTATATGAAATAAAGTTATGAAATCTTTGAAAAAGAAATCTTTGAAAAAAAAATTCCATAATTTGATAGCTTCACTTAGAGGCTTAAGTTATGCATATACTTTTTCTTATAATTACTTACATTTTTTAAAAGGACCTTGTTTATTTTAGATCATTTAAAAAGTACAAAAAACAAAAAAGAAATTGAAAACCCACCACTCAGAGATAATCATCAGGAAATGTGAGGAGTATACCTACAGTCTTTCTCTAACAGACACACGCACAAAGAAGATGTCACACACACACACACACACACATTTACTATTTTATATGCTACTATTTTCACTTAGCTTTATATAGTGAAGATCTTTCAATGTCATTGAATATTGCTTTACAAAATCATTTATATTGGCTAGTGTTTGAATGTATAGCTAGACCATGATGAATTTTAAAAAATAGCTTGATATATGGTATTGCATGTTTAAAAATATTTTAAACACTGCAATAAATGCCCTAGGCATCCATCTAGTAAGTATTTCCTTAAGGAAATCCCTTTCTGAGCCAATAATTAGGTATCTTTTTATATGAACTGACTTTTAATTCAAATCGTTAAATTGCCCTCCCAAAATATGGTATTGTGGTAATAGTAATGGTCTCTGAAGTGGAATTGTGGATGGTTTAAATTTACTTTCTATTATTTATCAGTTTTTGCAGGTACTCTATAATGAACCAATAGAGATACCCAGGATATTCAGGAGCATCTTTCTTAATAGACAGATGTATAGGTACATAAGTAGATATACCAAATTATGTATTTATGGGTCTAAGCTGTTTTAGTTATAAAATATAAAACAAATTTTAAATGTAAAGTGCCTCTTTCATGGTATCCAGCCATTTAAAAGCAAATGGTTTATGCTGTATATATGCTTAAAAGTGTTAGAATAATATAGCAGAATCTGTGTCTTTAATGTGTACATTGGTGTCTTTCTCTAAAACATAAATGAGATCATTTTCCTTTCTACCAATAAATACAAGAGTACATTTAATGAATATACTCTCAAGTGCTCCATGTCTTATTTCACTACCAGCAGTAACAACCTACTTCTGCCATCTTCCTAATGACAATTTTCATTATAGGGATTAAAAAAAAAAGGCATTACATTTAGAAACACAACATCTCAGGTATAACTCCTAGGTGAATATTTCCATCAGCTCCTCTCATTTTCCTGTTCAACATTAATCAGCTCTTTCCCTATAAATATGCTGTTTCATTTAGAGATAATGTTTACAGTTAATCAGCTCCTACATTGTTGTTTCACTTTCAGGAACCATTTAGGTGTGCATTAGGGGAACACAAATATTAAAGCTGTAAATGTGTTTCTTAATGAATTTACAGTAACATTTCATTAATTTAAAACCCTTTCATACAAAGAAGTGAGCAATAGAAAAACTCCTGCATTCTATAAATCTGTGAAAGTGATTGTGTCCAGAAGGAGGTTTTCTGAGCACAATTTGAAGAGGAAGGTAAGGAAGATCACCTTGAGTGAGCTTGAGATAATCCACTGCAATTCCCTAAGCTACACAGAACGGTTCCAGTTTGATAGCTTTCAGCAAATATCTAGACATTTCTTTCCACAGATAATTCAAAGCAGCATAATTGATTTTCTTACTTATTGGTAGTTTCTATCTTCAACCTGCCTTTAGACCTGTCTCACCATTCTTATTTAAATCAGGTCAGTGTGGTATGGATGTCACACGGTGGACATCAGAATGATTCTTCTTCAAGAAGTTCTTATAGTAGGAAACCAAAATTCATAAGAATGGGGTTGTAAAGGATCAGCATGCTCCATGCATTATTCATTCAACCAATATTTACCAAATCATTATTGAGTGCTAGGCACTAGGCTAAATAATGCTGCCCCTGCTCCTTGTAGATCGTAATTCCTATATGACTTTATTTGCTCCGACTTTACTATCATCTTTTAAATGTCCATTTGAATGATCCTTTGAATAACCTGGCTTCTGGGTTCCTTAATTTGGTTTCTCCAAAGCAGATCCTAAAACAAGAACTTGGCTGCAGGTAATCTACTAGAGAGATGATTCCCAGAAGTAACAATGGAGGAGCAGGAAGGAGTGTATGCTACTGTATTAGTTGCCAGAATACACAATAGCTACTCAGTCCTTCTGGGGAACCATGTGAAACTGAACTGCCCTTCCAAAGAAGAGAAGCTGGGGCATTTATCCATCCACTCCTGTTCCCAACTGGTTTAGCTTTGTTGCCAGAAGTACATACTCTTCCACATTTCCTGACTACCCTTGCCTGCATTGAGGGAGCTCTCAAGAGAAAACCCTGAGGCAGAAAAGCAAAGGGAAAATAGGTGCTCAAGGTAGGAGGGCAAAAGCAAACAGGAACTGTTTGCCACAGCTGCTGATGAAATCAGAGGTCGACCAAGGGGATGTGACCTAGGGCATAAAAACTGTCACTGCAACTTCTTCTTTTTCAGTAATCTTGTTCTCTACCCGTTTCAGATAGTCACTCTCATAGTCAACCCCTAGCCTTGTAGTTTCCTCTTCCCAACTTGCACTTTTAAGAAATCCCCCAAACATCGCTTTCGTTTTTCAAACTATCTCTCTCCAGTACCCTGGTTTAAATAATTCTTACCCCCCATTAGATCCTACAGTCCATTAATCTTACCACCTTTCTATTGGCCACCACTACTCAGGTCCTCTTCCTTTCACAGCTTAAATACACAGTCCATCTTTATCATCATGCCCTTGCACATATTCTCAACTCTCTTGCTTCTCTCCCACCTCCTCATTCTCTTGTAACAAAACTCTCATATTGGGTAAATTTGTCTCTCCATCTACTCTGGTCCTGCGTCCATCCTGTAGCTGGATGAATCCAGAGAAAATTGACTGTTCTCATTTTAAGGGGATAGTCATTTTGCACAAGTAGCCTTTTAATGCTGCCCAACAATCAAACTGAATTTCCCTGGTTCCTTCACACACCCACCCTAGATGGCTGTTTCATTTCTTCTATTCTCATTTCAATCCTCCAACTTCCTCTTTATCTTCATTTCCAGTTGACAATCTTGCTTCCTGTATCTCTGAGAAAATAGAAGTAGAAAACAGAAGTAACTTATTTTGAATCCCCACAAGCTCCACCAACACATCTACCTATCTCATCCCTATATATGCCCATACACTCTAAATTACTCTCCCATTAGGGGCGCCTGGGTGGCTCAGTTGGTTAAGTGTCTGACTCTTGATTTCGGCTCAGGCCATGATCTCAGGGTTGTGAGATCCAGCCCTGCGTCGGGCTCCATGCTGGGCATGGAGCCTGCTTAAGATTCTCTCTCCCTTTCCCTCTCCCCCTCCTCACCCTCTCTCTCTCTAAAAAAACACAAAAACTCTCCTGTTAATACAAAGGGTCCATACCCCATCCAAGGCCAATGCTTCAACTCGTCCTCTAGATCCCATCAACTTTCTCCTGGTTAAGGATATTGCTCCTGGAAATACTTTCTCTTTTTCCATATCATAAATGTTTCTCTCTCTGCTGAATCCTTCCTATTAAGCATAAAAACATGCTAAATTACACCGTCTTAAATTATCATCATCGTCATCATTGTCTTTATAATCATCGTCATCATCATCATCTCCCTCATTACCTTACTAACCCTCCAACCTACACTCCTTTACACTTCCTCACTTTACAACAAAACTAATTTGGAGTTGCCTATATTCATTATCTCTGATTTATCTACACCCATTCTTTTTTGAACCAATTCAATGCAGTCCCAGTCAATATTCTCTTGTCAAGGAAAAATATGAATTGCCCTCATATTTGTTAAATTCAATAAGAAATATTTATTCCTCATATTTTTTACATGTCAGCAGCATGTGACACAGATTTATCATTTGCTTCTTCCTGAAATACCTTTATCATTTGGCTTCCAAGATATTTCACACAGTTTGTTTTCCTTACTGACTACTCCTTCCTCATCATTTTTGCTACTTCCTACTCATCTCCCTGGTTTCTAAACACTGTAGTACCCCAGTGCTCAATCTTTGAACTTCATATATATCATCCGGTTTCATAGCCTTAAATACCATCTATATGCACATGAGTCACACATTTATCTCTATCCCAGACCTCTCTTAAAATTTTTTAATTAGCGGTTTTGAACTATAATCTATATTCAATAAAATTATACAATTTATGAGTTTTGACAAATGAATACAGTCACCTACCCACCACCAAAAGCAAGATATAGAACATTTACTTTATCCAAAAAGTTCTCTGCTGTTCCTTTGCAGTAAAACTGCCGCCACTCCCACCCCAACCCACCCCACACACACACCCTGCATCAGCTTCTGGCAACCATCAGTCTGCTTTCTGTCATTATAGTTTTATCTTTTCTAGAACTTTGTATCAGTGGAATTATACATTATCTGGTATTTTGAGAATGGCCTCTTTCATGTAGCATAATGCTTTTGGTACTCATCCACATTATTACATCTATCAGTAGTTCTTTCCTCTTTATTGCTGTATAGAATTCCAGGCATGGATGTATAGCAATCTGTTTATTCATTCCCAGTCAAGGAACATTTGAGTTATTTCTAGTTTTATCTATTACAAATAAAGCTACCAAAAATATTCACATGTGAACATTTCATTGTGATTTTATTTTGCATTGCCCTAATAACCAACATTGTTGAACATCTTACTTATGCTTATTTACCATTCATACAACTTATTTGGGGAAGTGTCTACAAATCTGTCACCCATTTTTATTTTCATATATTTATCTTATTATTGAGTTGTAAGGGTTCTTCTTTTATTATGGACACAAGTTCTTCATGAAATACATGTTTTGCCAATAATTTCTTCCCATCTGTAGCTTGCCTTTTCCTTTTCTTGACAGTGTATTTTGAAGAGAAAACGTTTTACATTTTGATTAATTCTTATTTTACCATCTTTTCTTAAAACATATGGTTTATTCATTTTGTATCCTAAGATGTATTTGCCTAAAACAAGGTTATAAAGATATTTGCTTATGTTTTCTTCTATAAGTTTTATGGCGTTAGCTCACATTTAGGTGTATAATCTACTTAAAGCCAATTTTTTTATAGAATGTGTGCTAACGGTCAAGGTTCATATGGCTATCCAATTGTTCCAACACCATTTATTGCAACAACTATTCTTTCCCCACTGAATTACCTTGAAACCTTTGTTGAAAATAAATAAGTGTATGTATCTACTTTGGGATTGTCTATTTCTATTTTTCTATATATCTATCCTTCTGCCAATACCATGCTATTTGATAACTGCAAAGCTTTAGAGTAAGACTAGAAATCAGATAGTGTAAGTTCTCAAATTTTTGTTCTTTTTCAAAAATTGTTTTGGCTCTTTAGCACTTTTAATTTGCATATAGATTCTTGAATCAACTTGTCAATTTTTACCAAATAATAAAAGGTACTGGGGTTTTAATAGCATTGAATCTATAGATAATTTAGGGAGACTTGACATTTTAACAATAATTAGTCTTTCAATCTGTGAACCTAGTATAAGTCTCCATTTATTGAGATTTTCTTTACTTTCTTTCAATAAATTTTGTATGTTTAAGTAAATAATTCTTGCACATATTTTATAAAATTTAAAATAAATATTTCATATTTTAAAACTATAAAACTTTTTAAATGCCATTAAAATGTATTATTATAGGGGCACCTGGGTGGCTCTGTCAGTTATGCATCTGCATTCAGCTCAGCTCATGATCCCAGGGTCTCATCAGGCCCCGCATCAGGCTCTCTGCTTAGCAGTGAGTCTGTTTCTCCCTCTCCCTCTCTCCCTCTGTCTGCTGTGCTCGTTCTCTCTCTTAAATAAATAAAATCTTTTTTTGAAGATTTTTATTATATTAATATATTGTATTATTTATTATATTAATATCATAATGTTGACTATAATTATATTATAATTAATTACAACAAATAAAATAATTATATAAATATATTATATAATAATATAATAATTAATATTATAATATTAATAAGTATTATATTAACTTCAAATCCCAACTGTTGGTTGCAAATATATAGAAATACAATTAATTTGTTGAAAAAAAGAAATATAATTAGTTTATTGAATATTGACTTTGTATCCTGCAACTTTGTTATTTATGTATTACTTCCAGTAGCTTCTTTTTTTGCTCAGTACCTTCTGCATAGATTCCTTAACTGTTGTTGTTTTAAATGTAGATGATTGGGGCACCTGGGTGGCTCAGTTAGTTAAGCTTCCAACTCTTGATTTTGGCTCAGGTCATGATCTAAAAGTCTTGAGATCAAGCCCTGCGTCAGGCCCCATGCTGGGTGTGAAGCCTGCTTAAGATTCTCTCTCTCTTTCACTCTGCCCTGTCCCCCACCTCACACTCTCTCTAAACAAATAAATAAATAAAAATAAAAAATAAATGTAGATGATCATGTCATATGCAAATAAGAGGTCCTTCCTTTCCAATTTCTATGTCTTTTGTTTATTTTTCTTATCATATTGCACTAGCTAGAAATCACAATAAAAATAGAAAAGAAGTGGTGGGAGTGGACACCCTTCCTTGTTCCCTTTGTTCCCAGTTTTTTGTTGTTTTTTTTTTTAAAGATTTTATTTATTTATTTGAGAGAGAGAGAATGAGAGAGAGCACATGAGAGGGGGGAGGGTCAGAGGGAGAGGCAGACTCCCCGCCGAGCAGGGAGCCCGATGCGGGACTCGATCCAGGGACTCCAGGATCATGACCTGAGCCGAAGGCAGTCGCTTTAACCAACTGAGCCACCCAGGCGCCCTTTGTTCCCAGTTTTAAGGGGAAAGTATTCAGTATGATATTGGTTGTATGGATTTTGTAAATGCCTTTCTTCTATTTTTGGTTTGGAGAGTTTTTATCATGAATGAGAGTTGAATTTTGAGAAAAATGTTTTTACTTTATCCATTGAGGTGATTATGAATTTCATCTTCTTTATTTTCTGTTAATTGGTGAATTATATTTATTTTTGAATGTTAAACCAATACTAAACTCCTGAGATAAACTTTAATTGGTCAAGATTTATTATCCTATGCAAACTACAGCCACAGTGAGATATCACCTCACACCTGTTAGAATGGCCATCATCAAAAAGACAAGGGATAACAAATTCCAGTACGGATGTGGAAAAAAGGAAATCTTTGTGCACTGTTGGCAAGACTGTAAATTGGTACAGCCCCTAAGGAAAACAGTATGGAGGATAATCAAAAAATTAAAAATAGAACTACCATATGATCCAGCAATTTCACTTCTGGGAATATATCCAAAGGTAATGAAAACATTACCTTGAAAAGATATCTGCACCTCCATGTTCAAAGCAAAACTATTTACAATAGCCAAGACACGGTTATAGACACAGTGGGTAGAGGGAAAGGAACTGAAGGAAAATAGTCAAAAGGATTTAACTTTCAGTTATAAGATAAATAAGTAGTAGGGATACAATGTACAACATGATAATTATAACACTAACATATGATATATAGGAAAGTTGTTAAGAGAGTAAATCCTCCTATCAAAAGGAGGAATTTCCTTTTCCTTTATCATTTTCTTCTTTCTTTTTTTTATTGTATCCATATGAGAACACGGATGTTAGCTGAACCAACTGTGATAATCATTTCACAATATATGTAAATCAAACTCTCATGCTGTATGCTTTAAACTGATATAGTGATGTACATCAGTTATTTTTCAATAAAACTGGGGGGGGATGTATTATTCTCTTTTATATATGGTTGGATTAGATTTGCTGAAGTTTTGCTAAAGGAATTTTTCATTGATGCTCTTGAGTTTACAATATGTCACTTTGACTGACTACAGTTGAGTTAATCAGCTTCCAAGATGTCCTCCAGTAATCTCTGCATTCTAGTGTTCAGACTTAATATAGTCTACTCCCACACTGAATAGAGATGACCTGTGTAAACAATAGTACATATAAAACTGACATCATATGACTTCTTAAGCTAGGTCAAATAGATATTGTGGCTTCCAACCTATCTTTTTTGCATCACTCACTCTGAGGAAAGCCAGCTGTCATGGCCTGCAGATACTCAATAGTCCTATGGAGAGTTCACATGTAAAATAACTGAGGACTGTGGCCAAGACGCAGCACCAACTTCCCAGTCACATGAGTTGGCCATCTTGGAAGCAAACCCCTTTCAATCTTAACTGCAACCTCATGAGAGATCCTGAGCCAGAGCCACCCAGTTAAGCCCATCCTAAAGCACAGAAACTATGTGAGAAAACAAAGCTTCACTGCTGTTTTAACCTACTAAGTTTTGGGGTAATTTGTTATTCAGCAATAGGTAACTAATACAACCATCTACCTTCAAATGATAAATCATTTGATGCACAGTATGAGGGACTTTCAACACTATATTTCTATTTTGCCATCCTGCCCTTTAAGCTATTTTTATTATACACTTTACTTCATATGTTTTAAACCCAAAAATACATTATTTCTATCTCACTTTAAGCAGTCCATTATTTTTTAAAGAGACTTAAAAACTAAGAACATAGAGTATTTTATATTTACCACGTATTTACCATTTCTGGCACTTTCCATTCCTTAATAAAGATTCAAATTTCCATCTGGTATCTATCATTTTCCTTCTGCCTGATAAGTTCCTTTAGCATTTCTCATAGTGTAGATCTGCTGACACTAATTTTGCCTGCTTTTGTTTGTCTGAAAAGTATTTCTTTCACTTTCAGTTTTGAAAAATCAGAAAGCTAGGTATAAAATTCTAGATCAACTTTTTTTCTTTTAATACTGAGAATTGTCTTCTCCTTGCCAAATTTCTGACAAAAAATTCCTAATGAGAATATGTCTTTCTCCCTCTGGCTACTACTAGGATCTTCTCTTTATCATTGCTTTCCTAAAATGTGATTATAATGTGTCTTGGCATGGTTTTCTTTATGTTTTCCCTTCTTGGGATTTGTTGAGTTTCTTAGATCTGGGAACTCAGAGTTTTCATTAGATTTGGAGAAATTTGGCCATTTTCCTTTAAATATTTTCTGTCCTCTCCCCACTTTGCTTCTAGGATATCGATTCTAAATATGTAGCAACTCCTGATTTGGTACCTTGGGGCATTAATGCTCTATTCACTTTTCCTTAGATCTTTTTCCTCTCTGTACTTCATTTTTATAGTTTCTATTGCTCTGTCTTTCTGTAGTTTCTACTTAGTCTATTCATCCCATCTATTCTTCATTTTGGATGTTGTATTTTTTCTCTCTCAAAGTTTGATTTGGGTCTTTTTTATATTATCTGTTTCTCTCTTCATTACATCCTTGTTTCCCTCTGCCTTCTTGTTAACATGAAGTAAATTTATAATAATCAATTTTAGTTATTCTATCACCTTTGTAATTTCTAGTTCTATTTCTATTTATTGACATTTTTCTTGTGATTATAGGTCATGTTTCTGCCTTTGAATTTCTGGTAATATTTTATTGAACACTGGACATTTAGACTTTACATAATCTGGTGGTGTATTTTGTTGTGTTCCTTTTAATAGTGTTGGGCTTTCTTCCTGCACACAGTTAAGTTACTTTGAATCAGTCTAGCCCTTTTGAAGCTTATGTTTAAATTTTGTTAGGGAACCTCAGAGCATCTTTTAGCCTAGTGCTAGTTTAGCCTCACTACTACCTAACTACTAAGGTACCCTTCTGAGCATTCTCTCCAATGTCCCATACAATACAAGATCTTTCCTCTCGGACTGCTGAAAACACAAACTCATCCCAGCCTCATGTGAGCTTTAAGAATTATTTGGGGTTTTTTGTTGTTTGTTTTTCAGTGGCTCTTTCCTCTGCCTGGGGTAGTTTCCTCTCTCACATTGCATATATCAGTATTCAGACAAAGGCTCAAGGGGCCTCTGCAAATTTCTGAATCAATCTTTCTCTCTCTCTCCCTCCCCCTCTCCCTCTCTATTTCTCTTTCTCCTCTTGCTCCCAAGAAAGATTCTGGCTACCTTAACCTCTCTGAACCCCTATCTTTATTTCCTCCACTCAGCTAGACCACCAGGCTTTGTCTGAGTTTTCCTTCCACCCACTGAAGACTGAAAACTGCCTGCAGATGGCAAGCCAAAATGGGGCAATAAGGTTTGCCTTGTTTGTTTTTCCTTCTCTCAGGATCCCCAGTGTTTGTTATCCAATGCCTTGAAAATACTGTTTTCCAATTTTCTAGTTGTTTAACAACAACTAAAGGGAGAATAAATCCAGTCCTTGTTAATCTATCATGGCCAGAAGCAGTAGTGTTCTTCTGAAGACTTTTTTTAATATCAAACTGCTTGCTAGATACCTCTATTTATAAATATAATAAGTATATCAAACTTAATATGTACAAAGTTTAACTCTGATTTCCTATGCATGCCCTGCATCATGTCTCTCTTTCAATCTTCCTTATGTCTTCAAAAATATAACCAGATTCTAATCCTACCACAACCACCCTATTTCACTCTAGTTTGCCATCACTCTTTGCCTAAATTATTACAATAGTATCTGTATGAGTCAAGGCTTTTCTGCATAAAAAATATCCTTCCAAATCTCAGTGGCTTTCAACATAATTTACTTCTTGCTCATATATCCACAAGTCTGCTGTGACTTTCCTGTGCTTCATTGAGCTTTGCTAGGTCATCTTGTCTTAATTCTAGGCTGCTGGTTAAGTTCCTATTTGCTCCATGTCTCTCATTCTGGGTCCCAGGCTAAAGGAATTCTGGCTACTTGGAATATTCTTTTGACAAAGCAGAGGAGGGCTGAAAAAACTAGCTGTGTCTTTTAAAGTCTCATCTCTCAATTGGCATACAGTCACTTTTCATTCACATGTCATTGGCTAAAGCAAGTTAAATCAGCAAATCCAGTTTTAGTGGGTGGGGAAAATTTATTCTACCTAATATAGAAGATAGGAATGTGAATATTTGTTGAATAACAGTCTACCACAGCCTCCTAATGGTCTTCCTGTTCTTTCCCCGGCCTTTTTCAATCTTTCTTAACATAAGATTCAGAATGAACTTTTTAAAACAGTCCAGGCCCTACTTTACTAAAAACCCATCAATAGCTACCCATTTCACTCAGAGTCCACACAATGGTCTATAATGTCTTGATCAATCCAGCACCCAGTCACCTCTCTGATTTCAGTTTCTACTCTTGCCTCCCCACTTTCTCCTTGCTAACCTGGAATGGACTATGCACATTACTTTCTCATATCACCTCCCACCTGTTGGGATGGTCATCATCAAAAAGACAAGAGATAATAAATGCATGCTATTGGTGGGAATGTAAATTGGCACAGACATTATGGAAAACAGTATGGAAAATCCTCAGAAAACTAAAAATAGAACTACCATATGATCTAGGTCCCACTTTTAGGTATTTATCTGAAGAAAACAGAAACACTAAGTCAAAGATACCTGCACCTCTCTATTCATAGTGGCATTATTTACAATAACCAAGACATGGAAACAACCTAAGTGTCCATCAATAGATGAATGGATAAAGAAGCTATGGTGTGTGTGTATGTGTGTGTAGGAATATTATTCAGCTGTAAGAAACAAAGAAATTTTGCCATTTGTGACAACATGGATGTCAAATGCATTATGTTAAGTGAAATTAAGTCAGACAGAAAAAGACAAATACTGTATGATCTCATTTGGAGAAAGGGGGGTCAAAGGTACAAACTCCCAGTTACAGGACAAAAAAATACTAGGGATGTAATGTACAACATGATATCTCCAGCTAACATTGCTAAATGATATATGGGAAAGTTGTTAAGAGAGTAAATCCTAAGAGTTCTCATTATAAGAAAATTTTATTTCCTTTTTTTTTTTTTGCTTTCTCTTTTTATTGTATCTATATGAGATGATGGGTGCTAACTAAACTTATAATTGCAATCATTTTACAATATATGTAAGTCAAGTCATTGTGCTATACTCCTTAAATTTATACAGTGATGTATGTCAATTATTTCTCAATAAAAGTGGAAAAAATATTTGCTTCTCAGAGTCTTTGTACTTACACTGCTCTCTAAAACATTATTTACCCAGATGTCTCACACCGCTTCCAGATCTTTATTCAAACATAACCTTCTTAGTGAGCCTTCCCAGAATCCCCTGTTTATCATTTCAAACAATTCAATACTCCTTAGCCATCATTTCTGCATTATTTTTCTCCATAATACTTATTATACTTTACATTGGGTACTGTCTGTCTCTTACCACTAAAATGTGAACTCCAGGAGGGTAGGTAATTTTTATGTTTAATTCACTTCTGTATCCCGTGGAATAGTGCCTTGTAGATAATAGCCACTCAATAAATATTTATGGAATGAATTAACAATAAGCTAGCATAAATAAGGATGCTCTATTAGTTTAAATAAATTGCCTTAACAGGGAGAGCCAGTCATTCTACCAGAACAAATCTGATGTTCAATCTGCAGTTATCCTTTGAATTCCAGAGACCACATCTAGACTGATGAAGAAGTTCAGGAATCCCAGGGTAGCATTAAAAAACAAAACAAAACAAAAACTTTAAGGAGTTTTTAATGATAAAAAAATATCTTTGAGGAACTTAATGCAAATTTAAAACATGTACAAACAGGAATTATATAATCTAGGAACCTCTAGAAAGAGTACATGTTAAGGCATTTGATCATTTAGAGGAGGTCAGCCCCTATTTTCCATATATATATATATGATGAAATCAATATATATGATAATTCAAAACCTGTGATAAAATGAATTTTCTTCAACTTTAATACGCATTTCTCCTATGTATATGGAATGGAAAGTGCATATTAAAATTGAAGAAAACTGGTTCTATGGTCCCTGAAGGGAGTCTATAGAAAGTAAACTCTGAGGACCAATGAAATAAGGTATACAAAAGTGCTTTGCAAAGTTTAAAGGAAATTAAGTTTTAAAAATGCAAAATACATTTTTTTTTCATTTTTATGATGATACTAAAAGTGAGTCAGGGAGTTAGGTTTACCATTGGCACCTGTGCCGTCAGGACAGTAAAAGCTTTGGTCCCCACTGAAAGGACACACGGACTACTTTAACCCCTGTAGTTGAGGGCACTGGAGCAATGGAGGCATGGGGTATGGGAAGGAAGAGAAGGCAGCTAAGTTACATAGTTAATTAGGGACAGAAAAGTCCTGCATGTTGCTAAGTCAGTGGTTCTCCAACTTTAGTGGTCAAAGGAATCGTCAGTTCTTGCTACAAACTGACTCTCCCTCCACCTCCAGAGATTCTGATCATGTTAAGTATGGGCTGAGGTCCTGGAAACTGCATTTAACAAGTACCATAGGCAGTTCTAATGGTGAGGTTGAAGAACTGGACTTCAGAAAGCACGGCTGCAGGTTGAAGTCTCTCCCCCACCCCCCACCATCCTCCTGTTTTCCTTCATTTTAGAGGCATTCTTAATAATGGCCAGAAGGTGGCATGCATAAACCTAACTCCAAAAATGTATAACCAAATATCCTCACATGAATTAAAGAGTTATAACATCCAGAATATATGCCTTCAGTTCCCAATGGAGACAACATAAAACGACAAATAAAAGTTTGGGAAAATGAGCAGCAAAAAGGCAGCACACACACAACTACTATTTCCATACTTGACCACTAACACCATATGAGGTAACACACATTCTGAGAAATCTGTTTCATTTTGAAATTGTAGTGTGTAAAAGCACTGACTTACCGATTATTCTGGATTTTTTAAAAATATATCTGTTGTTTGATTGGTTGCTTGCTTTTTTAAAATATCTGTAACCTACTAAGTTTTTCTTTTGAAAACAGCAGTAACGAACTCTCATGGCATTTTATTTCAACAGTTCATATGATGTAATCTTTATTAGGCTCCTACCCTCATACCAAATAAGCCTCCGAGGTCAGGGCTATGAAGAAGTGATTGTTCAATCATCAGAGAACTCCCTCCTAAGTCTGCCAAAGACAGAAGGGACAGTAGCCCTGGAAGAGCAAAATAAAGAGACCTTCCCAAACTGTTCTTTTCTTCCTGGTACTTTCCAGGTGGGTGACGATGGGTTCTGTATGCTCTAAAGAGCAAGGCACATACAAGCAGTTACTTTTATCTCATTATATTGTAATTCTCTGTTGTTAGCCCTGAACTTCTGGTAAACATTGTTAGGGTCTACGGAGTGGTCTCAGCTCCACTGTGGTAAACTCATGAAGGGGTGTGTGCCCTTAGCGAGTCCTGGGTGCTAAAGATGGCAATGCCAACAAGGGTGGTTGTGGCAACAAAGATTAGTGAGATCCTCAAAGGACAGAAGATATAAGGCCTGGGCACCTGATCCAGTTGTCCCTTCCCCCCACAGTTGAATTGTTTAAATTATATGAAAGGTTATTTCATATAGAATAAAATAAAAATTATTCTTTTACTGGGTTTCCAAATATTGCAACTTTTGACATAAGCTGCTTTGCAAAGGCTGATTATAGTGATTTTCTTCATAATAGATGATTAAAATAAGATGTATCAAAATCGTGTCCTTTTCTTTACAATACCAAATATGGGCTTTGTTTTAAGAGGAAAATTCAATTTTCCTTGTGGAAAATTAAGGAGTTACTGTAAGAAATTGGACTGACATACCAGAAGGGATATCCTTAAAGGGGGACTAAAGAGGAGTAAATGGGAGTTTCTTTACAAAACTAGACTAGAGGATAGATCATAATTTAGTCAGTGTTACAGTTGTAGTCATACATCGAAGACTAAATGTATATTCTTTATCTTGTCAGAACTAAGCAGGGGTAGACCCAGGGACAAAATGGAAGCCAAATGAAACTTCCCAGCATGACTGGTTTGCTTGCTTGGAGCCCTTAGAAATGTGGACTACAAATACTTTCTCTTCCCTTCCCAAAGACTCTTTCCTTCCCCCCAAACCTTCCTTCCAATTCTGCCTTCATTTTGTCAATTATTTTCTACTCCTGTTCCTGTCCAATTGTGCCACCTCACATCTTTGCAACTTATGTTTTTCTCTTTAATTTCTTACTCCAACTCATTTCTTGTATGTCTTTCAGCACCCCCTCTTCAATAAGTTTTTTTTTTCCTATTTCCATAATGATTACTCTAAAGCTATCTAAAACAGTAAAATAAATATTCTTTTTTATTTTTGGTATTTGGTGGAAATTATATATGTATACATCTTTACAAGGACAAGATCTTTACTTCTGTCTAGGTTAAAATGCATCCAGTGCTATATACAATAGGTATTCATTGAGAATATCAGGGAGAGCAATTTTACTTAGACCACAGTATCTCCCGAGACCCTTCAGTTATTCTATCTTGTGCCACTATAACTATGGTACATGGGTTAGCAGCATTGGGCACTACCTGGGAGCTTGCTAGATCTGCAGGATCTCAAGCCCCACCCATTCTGGTTGAATCACAAGATTCCCAGGTGATTCATATACTCAGTAAAGTTTGAGAAGCACCATATTAGAAACCATACAGAAACCTTTGACTTTTCTGCTAGGGGACTGTCAGTGTCCAGAACTTCACAAATAAATGCCACTAGCTTAGCATATCAGAGCAGAAAACTAAAGTATCTTGGTGACTTCAAAGACTTACTGTCATGTAATATAACCTACAATCTAAGATGATGACTCAGGCAGAAAGGAGAGTAGAACAGGTTCAATGTGTGGGACTATTGTAGTGGGGGGTCATGAATAATTGGATATTGTTCTCAATAAAGGCTACTTGTGGTTATAGTCCTGTACAAGTGTGCATAAACAAATTACATATTTCCTTAGTTTTTATTTGAATGTCTGACTAGTTGGAGAAGCTAGACATGTATAACCAGTTTAGTGTTAACAATCATGTTCAGGAAACAGTATGTAGACTTCCTCCTAATTCTTCTTCTATGGAAGGCCTCCCATGACCTGAAAGGAGTCCAAAATTCTCATGGTACTTTTGTGAATTATTCTGCTTGATTCATATATGTATCTTCATATAATGGCTTTTAATAATAAGGTATATTAGGAGATGAAAAGATTAGAGTAACTGAGCCCATTAAATTGGTAGGTTGCCATCTTTCATAAGAATTTACCCTTCTGGTATACCATGTTTTAATTACTGTTTTTTGTATTATTTTTGGCTTAGATTTTGAGTCCTCCATTTATGAAAAATCAAATGAAGTCCTTTAGCTATGCTGCTTTGTAATTAGGAAGCATAATGTGAATACTTGTTATCATTCTCTAGTCACACACTTACTAGTGAGTAAAAGGTAGAATTCAAGCCATAATTCAGGTGATCCAGGCTTTACTGTCAAGTAACTTGAGGAAAGATTATAGTTTTTGAATGACTAGGAACTGCTTTGCTCATTTTGAAAGAATTATTCAAAAATATGATCCCATGCAAAACACAGAGGGTGTTAAAAATGCAGAGTTTGTATCAACCTTTAAGAAATTCTGTAAAGAACCAGAACAATGATGCTCCTTACAAGGAAACATATGAGCTTCCTTATTCACTAATAATTTGAGCCTCTGTGATAGGCATTGGAGAGAGAAGCTGCAAGGGATAAGCCAGCATCAAAATTCGAATGTATAACTCCTTCTTAATCCAGATAGGGAAAGAAATGAAGCAGCATCTTTTCACCATCTTTCTGTCTTCAAGAGTAAGAAAAGAGATCACAGAATATGAGGTATTAGAGACATGACATGAGGCCTTCTTGGAGAGCTTTAAGATAGCCCTACTTCAAAAGAAGAACCAGCTAATTAGTGAGATGCTAAGACACCAGGCCAAGAAAGGAGGACTCTCAATCAGTGCACATTGCAGGAAAGAGAGCTAAAAGGTTCTCAGCAGCCCCACCAAAAGCAGTTTTCCTGGAAGCACGGGTAAAACAGACATCAACTTTAAAGGAAATTAGTATTTATTAATCTTGCTATTTCTGGTACCTTACATGGTGAATAGCAGGTACTTAATCAATGAATAAGGAAAAGACTCAAGGATCACAGTAGCTGCAAGAGAATTAAAATGTGGGGTTTTTCTCCTTTTTCTCCCATATTAGAAAGATGAAAGTTAAGGAAAATAGTACTGTTTTACAACTAGATAGCAGGTGTATTTAGTAAGGATACCTAAAGTGTCTGAATATTCATTTGTTTTATCTTTTTCTACTTTATTTTTCCATGTTTATACCTGGCAAAAATGGTTAATTACACATACTAGGTATGTTATATGCTCAGAGAAAAAATACATTGATATTGATTGGGTACTTACTGATATTAACATAAAATGTTAACAATGGTTATCTTGTAGGAGGTAGAAGGAGTGATTCTTTGAGAATCAGCAAAGGCTTTCACTTATTGCATTATCCACACTTGTTGAATATTATGTATAAATATGACTTTTTAAACATTTTTCTAAGTTTTATTTATTTAAGTAATCTCTACATCCAGTGTGGGGCTCGAACTCATGACCTCAAGATCAAGAGTCTCACGCTCTTCTGACTGAGCCAGCCAGGGACCCCCAAATATGAAAGGTAACCTCCACTCCTTTGCCTCATGTTTACTTAAAGAGATTATACTAATATTCCTTGCATCACTTCTTCCCAGATAATTCAGATAATAACCGAATTAGAACAAGAAACTGAGACAGTTCACAGACCCTCTCTCAATCTTTTCAGAGCCAGTCTGTCAACCAGGAGCATGCATTTCTTTATTATCTCTGCTGCCTATGGTACCCTGCTTTACCTCCTTTCCCCCAGAAACAGAAGAAAAAAAAACATATAGGAGAGCAAGGATTTTGCCTCTTTTATTCAGTGCTGTGTCTCCAGCATCTAGAACAACATCAGCACTCATGGAGTGCTCACTAAATAAATACTTTTTGAATAAGTCAATAAATTCCCTCTACTCTCTACCGTGTGGTGAGGCGCCTGCCCCATCCGGAGAACCTGGCAGTTGTCCATCAGTGCTGAAGCCTGAACCCACTAACCTAATTCAGAGCTGAAGTTGTCAAGTCTCCTGTGGCTGCACCAGGCCTTGTGTGTGTACTCAATCCGTTGCTGCTTCACATGACAGCTGGTATGTGGTACCTACCTGCTGACCACTGAGTTCAACTCTTACTTGGCTCCAAGTTCAAGAAGAAAGATATCATTTGTTAGGTATATTCAAATCACAATATTTTTTATCATTAAAACTTATGATTTGAAATGGACTTATTTTATTAGAGAGCTATATGACTTTTTAAAAGCAACATTAGCTACATTGTGTGCTCCTACCACTCTCTAACATGTATGAGTAACCAACATGGATATATAACCAAATAGAAGGCAGGTGTGAAAGGATACTGTGTTGACAGAAAGGATAACTGAATTCCATCTAAAAGGCCAGCATACTTTTGCTTTTTCTGTGTTCTCACAAAGCCAATGACCATCCAGCATATTTCAGAGCATCAGAGACCTACCTCCACATGTATCTTTGTGAGACCACTTGCCCAATCCTTGTTGCAATTCCTATGTACCCACCCACTGAAGACCAATGAGAAACATAGTTCAGCTTCTCTAGGCCTTTTACAAATACATCATAAATTGGGTTCCAGAAGTCCAGGGTCAGCTGCTGGAACTTCATGCTTATAGATAAAAATAACCAGTTCCACAGAATGCTTTGCAAAACTATACCCACTAAGTGACCAAAATGCTTATTGGTTTAGGCCAGTGCCAATCTCAAAGATTGTTCATAGACTTAAAAAGAGACAGAGAGGGTGGGGCACAGACACTTTCAAAGATGGATTGGAAGTTTCTTACAAAACTATACAAACTTTTATCATATGATCCAGCAATTGAGCTCCTTCATATTTACCCAAAGGAGCTGAAAACTTACATCCACACAAAAATCTGCACATAGATGTTTATGGTAGTTTTACTCACAATTTCCAAAACTTAGAAGCAATCAAGATGCCCTTTGGTAAATGAATGGATAAATAAACTGTGGTACATCCAGGCAAAAGAATATTATTTGGCTAAAAAGAAATGAACTAGAAAGCCATGAAAAGACATGGAGGAAACTGAAATACATATTATTCAGTAAAAGAAGCCAGACTGAAAAGATTACATATTATATGATTCCAGCTATATGATATTCTGGAAAAGGCAAAACGATGGAGACAGTAAAAGATCAGTGGTTACCATGGTGGGGGGGATCATGGGTAGGAGTGCATAGCACAATTTTTAGAGCAGTGAAACTATTATGTATGATACTATAAATGATGGATACATGCCATAATATATTTGTCCAAACCTACAGAATGTATAACACTAAGAATGAACTCTAATGTAAACTATGGATTCTGAGTGGTTATGTATATTTATCAGTTATAATCAGTGTATTACTCTGGTGAGGGATATTGATAATGGGTGAGATTATTATGCATGTGTTGTGGGGTAAGGATATATGGGAAATCTCTGCACCTTCCCCTTAATTTTGCTATGAACCTGAAACTGCTCTAAAATTTTAAATCAAGAAAGAAAAGAAAGTGAGAGAGAGAGAGAGAAGAGAGAGAGAGAAAGAAAGAGAAAGAAAGAAAGAGAAAGAAAGAAAAAAAGAAAGAAAGAAAGAAAGAAAGAAAGAAAGAAAGAAAGAAAGAAAGAAAGAAAGAAAGAAAGAAAGAAAGAAAAAAAGAAAGATCATACTCTTCAAGAAAAAAAAGTGGAAGAGAGGCACATTCCTGTCAGGGAATTATTGGCACTATTTTCCCTTCTACTTAGCATTCTAAGGCAGTAGGGCCATATGCTTGTAAATGACATTTAAACCAACAAAACAAATGTTAAGATGAAGGAGTGGATGTATTGAAATGGGGCAAGGGTGCTGAATATACCTCCTTCCTTTCCCTGCTGGTTCAAAACACAGCTGTCTTCTTGCCAGATCCTAGTACACAGTTTAGATTCATACCTTCCCCAATCTTAAAGCCTAGAAACACATCTTCCAGCAAAAACTTAAGTAGCAAAAAAATAACTCTACAGTCAAGCAACATGGAAATGGTATGGAATTCATTTTAAGTTGGATATTGGCTGAATATTAAAATCAACAGTTTAAAGGCCTAGAATAATTTTATTAATTAAGACTTACCTATAACTTGAGATTCATTAGTGTCTTAAATTCTTAAAATTTCAGAGACTATAAAAGCAATACAGCCCGGCAATATATTTCAATCAACACTCAAAGCACTTAACACTAGGTAGGGTCAAAACATTTTTAAGAGATTGATAAGATGCCTGAGTTGGGGCGCCTGGGTGGCTCAGTCGTTAAGCGTCTGCCTTCGGCTCAGGTCATGGTCCCAGGGTCCTGGGATCGAGCCCCGCATCGGGCTCCCCGCCCGGCGGGAAGCCTGCCTCCCCTCTCTACTCCCCCTGCCCGTGCTCCTCTCTCAGTGTGTCTCTCTCTGTCAAATAAATAAATAAAATCTTAAAAAAAAAAAAAATGCCTGAGTTGCCTGCTAAAGCAGAGGAGGAAATAAAGCAAGAAAAAAAAGACAAAAATAAAACTGCAAAACAAGACCAGAATTCCAGTCACTTAATATGCTTTTAGATAGCTGACCTCCCTCCAGATTCCTGCAGGATTTCTTACTTGATCTGATTCCCTTTATATATGGTACCCTTACTATAATGGTTTAAGTGAGACATCCATTTGTTATATATGCCACTGAGCACCTTTTACACATTCTTCTCTTGAAACTCAGAACAAGTCACAAAGCTTGTTTTCCCTCAGAGACAAGACTGTTAACGAGGCCAACTTCCTGAGGTTAACTTGCTGGTAACATTGTAAAGGGAGACTTATTCTGTTATTTGTTTGTTTTGAGGAGATGGCTAAGATAGCAAGAAATGCCTTAGATTTCAAACTCCAGACTAGACTTTGTCAGACAGAACAGGAATCTGCCCGGTTCCTTGCTTACTAACCATTTGGCATGGGGAAGTAACATTAACCAACCATTACTTACTAAGGCATTGTTCTAAGAGCTTTGCTTGCATTAATCGACCCAACCCTCAGAAAGATCTTACAAAATGGGACCCTGTAAGATGAGGTAACAGAGTAAGTAACATCACAGAGATGATAAAATAAAGAATTGAGATTAAACCCAGGTAGCCCTGTTGCTAGAGCCTATACCTCAACCACTTCATTGGTGGTTTGCTTTTTGTTTGGGGGTTTTTTTTAGAGGGAGATGGAGGTGGGCAGAAGGAGAGGGTGAGAGAAAGAGAATCTTAAGCGGGTTCCACACACAGGGCTGGATCTCACAGCCCTCAGATCATGACCTGAGATGAAATAGGGTCAGATGCTCAACCAACTGAGCCACCCAGTCAGCCCCGTTGGTGGTCTTTAAAATTTTTAAATATAACCTAAGAAATATTTTTACTATAACCCATAGAAAGTAAGAAATATGTTCTATAACACAACCCAGTACATGCACATATACGTATTATATATAATCGAAACCATTTTACGAAACCATTCTTACTCTTACTTCGAGCAATGCATTGATATTTTTTATTATATTTTATTTTTTTATAACTGCTGATCACTCCTCAACAAACTGATTTCAGGATCCACTGAAAGTCATAACCTGAAGTTTGAAAAACAAGGCACTACATCTCTTTTTATCACAAGAATTTTGTGAGGATTACATAGGCTAATGTGTGCAGAACATTTAGTACAAGGCCTAGTGCATACTGTGTGCTCAATAGATGGTAGTAATTATTATTGAGCTTGTAAACTAGCTCTAATTATGGGAGGCAGAGACACTGAGGGAAAAACCATGACTGGGCTGTAGATAAATTTTATTGCCAGTTAGCATCTATCACTGGCAGTGAGATAGAGAATTTCCCCAGTATTTTTAACTTATATTATAATAGAAATCCATATTCAGAGAACTGACTGGTGGCTAACTCTGGTTTCCTCTTCTTCACTAGAAAGAGCAATTTACAAATTGCTATGCCTCTCTGCTGGAACCCTCAGTATACCCAACTCATTGATCTATGTTTACATTCAACACTATTCTGGACACTAGGAGCTATACAAAATTGGTCTTCATGAAGGAGTCCAGCTGAAGAGATGTATTTCCTACTGATGCTTAATAAATTACCATTAACTTAGTGGCTTAAAGCAACACAAATTGAGTATCTTCCAGTTCTAGAGGTCATAAGTCTGAGCTGGGTCTCCCTATGCTAAAAGCAAGGTGTTGGCAGGGCTATTTCTCTCTGGAGTCTCTAGGGGAGAATCTCTTTCTATACATTTTCCAGCTCCTTTTAGGGGTTATTTGTATTCCTTGGCTCCTGGCCCCCAACCCCTTCCTCTACCTTCAAGGCCTGCAACAGCAGGTTAAAATGTCACATCAAATCGCTGCTATAAACATTGGGGTGCACATACCCCTTCGGATCACTACACTTGTATCTTTGGGATAAATACCCAGTAGTGCAATTGCTGGGTCATATGGTAGCTCTATCTTCAACTTTTTGAGGAACCTCCATACTGTTTTCCAGAGTGGCTGCACCAGCTTGCATTCCCACCAAGTGTAGGAGGGTTCCCCTTTCTCTGCATCCTCACCAACCTCTGTCATTTCCTGACTTGTTAATTTTAGGCATTCTGACTGGTGTGAGGTGGTATCTCATTGAAGTTTTGATTTGGATTTCCCTGATGCCAAGCGATGTTGAGCACTTTTTCATGTGTCTGTTGGCCGTTAGGATGTCTTCTTTGCAGAAATGTCTGTTCATGTCTTCTGCCCATTTCTTGATTAGATTCTTTGTTCTTTGGGTGTTGAGTTTGATAAGTTCTTTATAGATTTTGGATACTAGCCCTTTATCTGATATGTCATCAAATCACTCTAACTTTGACAATGACTTGTCATCTCATCTCCTTCTCCGAATCTTCTACCTTCATTCACCCTTTAAGGACCCTAGTGATTACATTGGATCCACCTGAATAATCCAGAATAATCTCCCTATTGCCATATAAGATAACCTTCAAAGGTTCTGGAGATTAGGATATGGACATTTGGAGGTAGAGGAGGGACAACTGTTCTGCCTAACAGAGGAGACAAACCACACACAATAAGATATAACAACAATAATAATAACACATAACATTTATTGAGCATTTACTAGGCATTGTTCTGAGTGCTTTACTTGCCTTGACTCATTTCCTTGTAGAGAAACCAAGACTCCAGGAGATAATGCAAATTGCCCAAAGTTATACAGATAGTGTCAAACCCAGATCTGTCTGACTTCAAAGATCACGCTCTCCACCCCTTCACTACATATAAATAAATATTAAATGTGTATACATTTAGTGGTTTGCAGCTTCTCTCCATCATGAACTCCTTTTACTTTTTTTCCCCAGGGACCTTATTTTGAATGATTTTGTATATTAAAGGTTGTTCTTCATTAATCAAAGACAAATTTCTAATTGTAACATCTGGTAGCTTTGAGCTAGTCTCTTTGCTTCTTTTTGGATTTATATAGTTCCAGTCAAAATAATGCTACACAATGTTTTATTTAATATGTTTTGGTATCATTTTGGAATACTGAAAATGGGAACTCAAATAACCCCCTTTGTAGATGCCTAGGAGTTCAGAGAAGAAGGAAACCAATGGGGATGGAGAACTGTCAGAAAAAAATGGGGTCTGACTTCTGTCTCAGAGAAGGAGATATTTCAGACAGACCAGAGAAGAACAAAGAACATGAATGATGTCTAGGAAATGGGAAAAAGTATATGTAAAGATGAAATGTAGGCACCTTGTTAGGGAGAACTGGAAAAAGAGACTAAAGTGGAATAAATAAAGCATCAAGGCTTTGAAAGAGGTAAATAAGGTTAAATTTAACCAGGCAGGAAAATGCAGAGGCTGGAAAGATTCTGAGCAGGAGTTCTTGGGCTTGGAGAGGTTAACCAGGTAGAACAAAGAGCAAGAAAGAAGGAAGAAAAAAACTGGCAATTGTAATTCGCCTTCCAGGAGAGATATTGGGTGGCTAGGAGGCATGGGAGGGGGTGGGGACTAACTTCACTATATCCCCTTCTGATTCTTCTAAATTTGATGCAATACACAAATATTAGCTAGTAATATATAGATACATATGTTATAAGTACATCATATATATCTGAAATTTATTAATACATGTATATAAGACTATCTTTACAAACTCAAAGTGCCATATAGGTAAAGCTAGGCATCTACTCTTAGTACACTTAAGAGCTCAGGATAAACCTCTCTGTCATCCTGCCAATTCCCGCCCCCTGAATAAAACAACGTCATCAATTTTCTCATTGGCTTAAAAAATTGGGTCTCTTGTTTACCAACCTCATTCTAAGCATCAACTCAAGGTTGGGCTAGTGCCCAGGTATTTTGCATTACTTTTATATGGTTGCCCAACTTGAACGAAAACCTACTTCAGAAATGACTCAGAAATCTCACAGGCTCATGTCATTTACCCCCAGGATCCATGATCAGTAATAGAATAACAAGGCCTACACATTCCAACCTGCCCAGAGTCCTCACACCCTAGGCTCCACCTCATCACCAGTGGATTGGCATCAGTATTTATATTTTAAATTAGTATGTAATTTAAAGGGTTTTTTTTATCTCACAGATCAACAGGTATCCTACAGTTATCTTGTTTTTAGGAATGAAATAACTCCATCACTGGTACACCTGGGTGGCTCAGTCGGTTAAGCTCTGCCTTTGGCTCAGGTCATGATACCAGGGTCCTGGGATCCGCCAGCATCGGCTCCCTGCTCAGTGGGGAGCCTGCTTCTCCCTCTCCCTCTGCCCCTCTGCTGGCTTGTGCTCACTTGCTCTCTCTCTCAAATAAATAAAATCTGAAAGAAAGAAAGAAAGAAAGAAAGAAAGAAAGAAAGAAAGAAAGAAAGAAAGAAAGAAAGAAAGAAAGAAAGAAAGAAAGAAAGAAAGAAAAAGAAAGAAAGAAAGAAAGAGAAAGAAAGAAAAAGAAAGAAAGAACTTCATCGCTATTTTTGTGGTAAGATGTTGAACCTTTGCACTTTCTTAATCCATGCTTTATTTGTAGTACTGGGAAGCTCAACAGTCAAAGCAAGCACCCTATAATGCCGAGGCAGCCAACCTGCTGCATTCACTAATGTTACATGCAGTAACTGAGACATATGAGGGCTTTGGAATTCTTTAAATGTTTGGCATTTAGGGAAAGAGTTGCATTAGAAAAGATTCCTTGGGGGCACCTGGGTGGCTCAGTTGGTTGCGTGTTTGACTCTTGATTTCAGCTCAGGTCACAATCTCACGGTTGTGGGATTGAGTCCCGTATCGGGCTCCATGTTGGGCATGGAGCCTCTCTCTCCCTCTGCCTCTCCCCCTCCCTCTCTCTCTCTCTCTCTTTCTAATAAAAAAAAAAACTATTCCTTAATCAGGTTGTGACTTACCTATATTCAAAAACATAGTATTAAGCTCTTGCTAAAAGCTTAGAGATTACACATGAGATTATATAAACAAACAAGTTACAGCAAGCATAGGAGATATAATAAACCAAAACTGACTGGCACAGCTAGAACCCCAAAGCCAGTTCAGTTACTCTTTGCACATTTTGCCAAATTCCATGTGTAAGATTAAATGCTTTATTATATGAATGAAAGTGTTACATCAATTACCTGATCCCTCTGCCTTATGTTAGTCAGTGGAGAAATCTTCATTGAGCTCCCCACAGATGAGTAATTTTAGAAACTGTGCGAGCAGACAAACATCCAAGGGTGAGTAATTGCTAAGCCTCTAAAAACTGCTGTCTCTTCTCTTGGAACTCCTGGACAACAGACAATACCCCGTGTTTTTCTATATGTGCCTAGCACAGTGCTTGCCCTCAAATGACACTAAACTAGAGTAAAGGAAATCTTAAAGCAGAGCCTTGATTCAAAACTGAAATTAATTAATGTGTCCCAATTCATGAAGCACTTCCATATCTGTTATCTCATTTATTCCTCTCATAACCCCTATGAAGGACAGCAGCAAGTTTCAGGGAAGATAAACAATGTGGGTACTAAAATAGAGACTGAGCTTGCAGCCAAGCACAATATTATTAACATGTCTTTATATGTGGTTAAGGCCAGGCACACATTATGCAGAATTAGAGCCCTTGGCCATTTACCCACAAATTATAGATAAGATATTACAAACTCATATTATGGAACTCAACTCTTAAAACATTTTATTGCCCCAGAGTGTAGTAGAATACAGACTTGATTCACTATGGCTTTTGCTCCCTTACATCATTCAGGCCCATGAGTGGTCCTGAAAGACATGGTTTTCATTCTTGGACCTTGTAGTCCTCTCTAAATATACCAAAAATTTCTGGGAACAACTTTTTTCCTATCTGTAATACCAAAAATGGTCCCTTCTTTTGAACTGCATCTTCAGATCACTTCTTTCCATGTTTTCCCAATCATTTAAACTCTACAAAATAATAGTGATTCAATTCATCATTCATTACTTGTCTAGCAAATGCCACGTTTTAGAATGAATATTACTGAATCTCCTTAAGTATTTCTGTTAAATATTTATATGTTTATACATATGTACACTCTGCTATGTCTCCAATGTAACCTTTAATAACTGAGGTATCTCAGGCATTTAGTTCAGATATGCCATTTGAGTACTCACTAAGTAAAAATATACACAGTGCGTTTTGTTCTACAGAGTTCATTAACTAATAACAAAGAAAATATGAAAAAAGATGCAAATTTATGATATTTGGCTCTTTATATTTGTAGGTCCTAGCTTTACTATAACTCTAGGATATACATCACAGACTTAATTACAAGAGCTCTCTGATGCAATGAACTTGAATTAGACGATCTGGTTAACCCAGTTCTATCACCTTCTACTTGTAATACTTGAGGCAGGAACTCTACTTTTAGGCTGTTTTTCCATTTTTTAAACTGGGAATTGTTGAGCAAAACACTTACCACCACTCCTCCATTCTAGTATTTCCTTCCAGGAGAAGAGTTTTTTTGTTGGAATAACATATCTGACCTCTTGCTGCACCATCTATCCCCAGTACTGCTTCCTAGAGGAATAAGAGTATCTTGCCTGACTGGTGAGTTTAGGAGCATAGTAGCTCATCCCCTTTCTTTTCCTCTTCTCTTTGGAATCTTCCTGCCTTCAGAGAGAATACATTCTGCCTAACTCCTATTGTAATACTGCCTAGATGGGAGCAGGCCTCATTTGTTCTTTCTATGATTAAGTGGGTACAAGATTAGCAAGCCCACCTGCCCAATATCTCTAAATCATGTTCCCCAAATTTAGTATAAAACAGGTATTCTGGTCTCCATCCCCACTGCTCTTTTGCTTGCTTCTCAGTTGGCCCTGATCTTTGAGTAAAGAATATCATTTATTAGCCCTATCATATCTCAATATAGGGATAATAGTTACAACATAAGATTATGTTATTGTATTTTGTAGAATGTAAAACATTTTTATGTGTAAGGAAGTACTATTGCAATTTTAACAATTTTTTTTAAAGATTTTATTTATTTATTTGACAGAGAGAGACACAGCAAGAGAGGGAACACAATAAGAGGGAGTGGGAGAGGGAGAAGCAGGCTTCCCGCTGAGCAGCAGGGAGCCCGATGCGGGACTCGATCCCAGGACCCTGGGATCATGACCTGAGCCGAAGGCAGACGCTTAACCAACTGAGCCACCCAGGCACCCCGCAATTTTAACACTTCTTTTATCTATTTATTTCATAGCAAATTTTTAAGGAGATTCATTTATTCACTCAGTGAGAGGACAGAGTTTTGACTAAATCTGCTACAGGAATAAACTTAAATTAATATCTAATTATGTTTGAAATAAAATATCTTCCATCCAGTGTTTTCAGTTATATATGGTTTATTTTTTTAATATTTAATAAAATTTTCATTTTCTTTTTTTTTTTTTTTAATTTTTTTATTCTTATGTTAATCCCCTTACATTACAACATTAGTTTTAGATGAAGTGTTCCATGATTCATTGTTTGTGCACAACACCCAGTGCTCCATGCAGAATGTGCCCTCCTAAATACCCACCACCAGGCTAACCCATCCTCCCACCCCCCTCCCCTCTAGAACCCTGTTTGTTTTTCAGAGTCCATCGTCTCTCATGGTTCGTCTACCCCTCCGATTTCCCCCGCTTCATTCTTCCCCTCCTGCTACCTTCTTCTTCTTCTTCTTCTTTTTTTTTTTTCTTAACATATATTGCATTATTTGTTTCAGAGGTACAGATCTGAGATTCAACAGTCTTGCACAATTCACAGCGCTTACCAGAGCACATACACTCCCCAGTGTCTATCACCCAGTCACCCCATCCCTCCCACCCCACCCCCCACTCCAACAACACTCAGTTTGTTTCCTGCGATTAAGAATTCCTCATATCAGTGAGATCATATGATACATGTCTTTCTCTGTTTGACTTATTTCACTCAACATAATACCCTCCAGTTCCATCCACGTTGTTGCAAATGGCAATATCTCATTCCTTTTGATGGCTGCATAATATTCCATTGTATATATATACCACATCTTCTTTATCCATTCATCTGTCGATGGACATCTTGGCTCTTTCCACAGTTTGGCTATTGTGGACATTGCTGCTATAAACATCGGGGTGCACGTACCCCTTCGGATCCCTACTTTTGTATCTTTGGGGTAAATACCCAGTAGTGCAATTGCTGGATCATATGGTAGCTCTATTTTCAACTTTTTGAGGAACCTCCATACAGTTTTCCAGAGTGGCTGCACCAGTTTGCATTCCCACCAACAGTGTAGGAGGGTTCCCCTTTCTCCGCATCCCCGCCAACATCTGTCGTTTCCTGACTTGTTAATTTTAGCCATTCTGACTGGTGTGAGGTGATACCTCATTGAGGTTTTGATTTGGATTTCCCTGATGCCGAGCGATATTGAGCACTTTTTCATGTGTCTGTTGGCCATTTGGATGTCTTCTTTGGAAAAATGTCTGTTCATGTCTTCTGCCCATTTCTTAATTGGATTCTTTGTTCTTTGGGTGTTGAGTTTGATGAGTTCTTTATAGATTTTGGATACTAGCCCTTTATCTGATATGTCATTTGCAAATATCTTCTCCCATTCTGTCGGTTGTCTTTTGGTTTTCTTAACTGTTTCCTTTGCTTTGCAAAAGCTTTTTATCTTGATGAAGTCCCAATAGTTCATTTTTGCCCTTGCTTCCCTTGCCTTTGGCGATGTTTCTAGGAAGAAGTTGCTTCGGCTGAGGTCAAAGAGGTTGTTGCCTGTGTTCTCCTTTAGGATTTTGATGGACTCCTGTCTCACATTGAGGTCTTTCAGCCATTTGGAGTCTATTTTTGTGTGTGGTGTAAGGAAGTGGTCCAGTTTCATTCTTCTGCATGTGTCTATCCAATTTTCCCAACACCATTTGTTGAAGAGACTGTCTTTGTTCCATTGGACATTCTTTCCTGCTTTGTCGAAGATTAGTTGACCATAGAGTTGAGGGTCCATTTCTGGGCTCTCTATTCTGTTCCATTGATCTATGTGTCTGTTTTTGTGCCAGTACCATGCTGTCTTGATGATGACAGCTTTGTAATAGAGCTTGAAGTCCGGAATTGTGATGCCACCGGCTTTGCTTTTCTTTTTCAATATTCCTCTGGCTATGCGGGGTCTTTTCTGGTTCCATACAAATTTTAGGATTATTTGTTCCATTTCTTTGAAAAAAGTGGATGGTATTTTGATGGGGATTGCATTGAATGTGTAGATTGCTCTAGGTAGCATTGACATCTTCACAATATTTGTTCTTCCAATCCATGAGCATGGAACGTTTTTCCATTTCTTTGTGTCTTCCTCAATTTCTTTCATGAGTATTTTATAGTTTTCTGAGTAAAGATCCTTTGTCTCTTTGGTTAGATTTATTCCTAGGTATCTTATGGTTTTGGGTGCAATTGTAAATGGGATCGACTCCTTAATTTCTCTTTCTTCTGTCTTGTTGTTGGTGTATAGGAATGCCACTGACTTCTGTGCATTGATTTTATATCCTGCCACGTTACTGAATTCCTGTATGAGTTCTAGCAGTTTTGGGGTGGAGTCTTTTGGGTTTTCCACATAAAGTATCATATCATCTGCAAAGAGTGAGAGTTTGACTTCTTCTTTGCCAATTTGGATGCCTTTGATTTCTTTTTGTTGTCTGATTGCTGTGGCTAGGACTTCCAATACTATGTTGAATAGCAGTGGTGATAGTGGACATCCCTGCCGCGTTCCTGACCTTAGGGGGAAAGCTCTCAGTTTTTCCCCATTGAGAATAATATTTGCTGTAGGTTTTTCATAGATGGCTTTTATGATATTGAGGTATGTACCCTCTATCCCTATACTCTGAAGAGTTTTGATCAAGAAAGGATGCTGTACTTTGTCAAAAGCTTTTTCTGCATCTATTGAGAGGATCATATGATTCTTGTTCTTTCCTTTGTTAATGTACTGTATCACATTGATTGATTTGCGGATGTTGAACCAACCTTGCAGCCCAGGGATAAATCCCACTTGGTCATGGTGAATAATCCTTTTAATGTACTGTTGGATCCTATTGGCTAGTAATTTGGTGAGAATTTTTGCATCCATGTTCATCAGGGATATTGGTCTGTAATTCTCCTTTTTGATGGGGTCTTTGTCTGGTTTGGGGATCAAGGTAATGCTGGCCTCATAAAATGAGTTTGGAAGTTTTCCTTCCGTTTCGATTTTTTGGAACAGTTTCAGAAGAATAGGTATTAATTCTTCTTGAAATGTTTGGTAGAATTCCCCTGGGAAGCCATCTGGCCCTGGGCTTTTGTTTTTTGGGAGATTTTTGATGACTGCTTCAATTTCCTTAGTGGTTATAGGTCTGTTCAGGTTTTCTATTTCATCCTGGTTCAGTTTTGGTAGTTGATACATCTCTAGGAATGCATCCATCTCTTCCAGGTTATCTAATTTGCTGGCATAGAGTTGCTCATAATATGTTCTTATAATTGTTTGTATTTCTTTGGTGTTGGTTGTGATCTCTCCTCTTTCATTCATGATTTTGTTGATTTGGGTCATTTCTCTTCTCTTTTTGATAAGTCTGGCCAGGGGTTTATCAATCTTGTTAATTCTTTCAAAGAACCAGCTCCTAGTTTCGTTGATCTGTTCTACTGTTCTTTTAGTTTCTATTTCATTGATTTCTGCTCTGATCTTTATGATTTCTCTTCTCCTGCTGGGTTTAGGCTTTATTTGCTGTTCTTTCTCCAGCTCCTTTAGGTGTAGGGTTAGGTTGTGTACTTGAGACCTTTCTTGTTTCTTGAGAAAGGCTTGTATTGCTATATACTTTCCTCTTAGGACTGCCTTTGCTGCATCCCAAAGATTTTGAACAGTTGTGTTTTCATTTTCATTGGTTTCCATGTATTTTTTTAATTCTTCTTTAATTTCCTGGTTGACCCATTCATTCTTCAGTAGGATCCTCTTTAGCCTCCATGTATTTGAGTTCTTTCCGACTTTCCTCTTGGGATTGAGTTCTAGTTTCAAAGCATTGTGGTCTGAAAATAGGCAGGGAATGATCCCAATCTTTTGGTACCGGTTGAGACCTGATTTATGACCTAGGATGTGATCTATTCTGGAGAATGTTCCATGGGCACTAGAGAAGAATGTGTATTCCGTTGCTTTGGGGTGGAATGTTCTGAATATGTCTGTGAAGTCCATTTGGTCCAGTGTGTCATTTAAAGTCTTTATTTCCTTGTTGATCTTTTGCTTAGATGATCTGTCCATTTCAGTGAGGGGGATGTTAAAGTCCCCCACTATTATTGTATTGTTGTTGATGTGTTTCTTTGCTTTTGTTATTAATTGCCTTATATAATTGGCTGCTCCCATGTTAGGGGCATAGATATTTACAATTGTTAGATCTTCTTGTTGGATAGATCCTTTAAGTATGATATAGTGTCCTTCCTCATCTCTTATTACAGTCTTTGGTTTAAAATCTAATTTGTCTGATATAAGGATTGCCACCCCAGCTTTCTTTTGGTGTCCATTAGCATGGTAAATGGTTTTCCACCCCCTCACTTTCAATCTGGGGGTGTCTTTGGGTCTAAAATGAGTCTCTTGCAGACAGCATATCGATGGATCTTGTTTTTTAATCCAGTCTGTTAGCCTGTGTCTTTTGATTGGGGCATTTAGCCCATTTACATTCAAGGTAACTATTGAAAGATAGGAATTTAGTGCCATTGTATTGCCTGTAAGGTGACTGTTACCGTATATTGTCTGTGTTCCTTTCTGGTCTATGTTGCTTTTAGGGTCTCTCTTTGCTTAGAGGACCCCTTTCAAGATTTCCTGTAGGGCTGGTTTTGTGTTTGCAAATTCCTTTAGTTTTTGTTTGTCCTGGAAGCTTTTTATCTCTCCTTCAATTTTCAATGACAGCCTAGCTGGATAGAGTATTCTTGGCTGCATATTTTTCTCATTTAGTGCTCTGAATATATCCTGCCAGTCCTTTCTGGCCTGCCAGGTCTCTGTGGATAGGTCTGTTGCCAATCTAATGTTTCTACCATTGTAGGTTACATATCTCTTCTCCCGAGCTGCTTTCAGGATTTTCTCTTTGTCTCTGAGACTCGTAAGTTTTACTATTAGATGTCGGGGAGTTGACCTATTTTTATTGATTTTGAGAGGGGTTCTCTGTGCTTCCTGGATTTTCATGCCTGTTTCTTTCCCCAAATTAGGGAAGTTCTCTGCTATAATTTGCTCCATTATACCTTCTGCCCCTCTCTCTCTTTCTTCTTCTTCTGGGATCCCAATTATTCTAATGTTGTTTCGTCTTATGGTATCGCTTATCTCTCGAATTCTGCCCTCATGATCCAGTAGTTGTTTATCTCTCTTTTTCTCAGCTTCTTTATTTTCCAGCATTTCATCTTCTATATTACTGATTCTCTCTTCTGCCTCATTTATTCTAGCAGTTAGCGCCCCCAATTTTGATTGCACCTCATTAATAGCCTTTTTGATTTCTACTTGGTTGGATTTTAGCTCTTTTACTTCTCCAGAAAGAGTTTCTCTAATAACTTCCATATTTTTTTCAAGCCCAGCTAGTATCTTTAAAGTGATGATTCTGAACTCTAGATCTGACATCGTACTAATGTCCGTATTGAGTAGGTCCCTGGCAGTCGGTACTGCCTCTTGTTCTTTTTGTTGAGGTGATTTTTTCCGTCTCGTCATTTTGTGCAGAGGAGAATAGATTAATGAGAGAACAAAATGCTAGCAGAGTAACCACGTCCCCAGAAAATATACTCTAAACAAATCAGAAAAGACCTGAAGCAGTGGGATAAGAAGGGGAAAGAGAGAAAAAAGAAAAAGAAAAAAAAAGAAAAAGATAAAGATAAAAACAAAAACAAACAAAACAAAACAACAACAACAAAAGAAAAACCAGAATGTGATCAAATATGATCTATATGGTATATAGATCAGTGCCACACACTAGATTTGGGGTGTGTTTTGGTCTTTTAGAAGAAAGTGTCTCCCAAAATTTTAAAGAAAGAAAAAGATATATGTACAAAAATAAGGGTTGATATGATGAAGGGATAGAAAATGACTGTAAAAATGGAAATTATAAAAAATTTTATAAAAGGAATTGATAAGAAGTTGTTTGAAAAAGAAAGAAGAAGATTTAAAAAAAGAAAAAAGAAAAAGAAAAAAAAAGGGAGAGGATGTGATCAGGCAGGGGAATAGAAAACACCATATACTAGAGATTTAGGGTATATTTTAATCTGTTAGAAGAAACTATCTCAAAATTTTAAAGAGAGAACAACTTATATATATAAGCCAAAAATATGGGTAACTACTATGAAGGGATAGAATATGACTCTAAAAATGAAAAATAAAAATGTTTTTTTTTTAAAAAAAGGGATTGATAAGATGTTGTTTGAAAAAGGGAAAAAGAAAAATTCAAAAAGAAATAAAAAGACAAAAAGACAGTTAAAAAAAAATTAACTTTAAAAGACTAAGGAATCATGGTAAAAAAGCCGTGAATTCTATGTGCAGTATTCCCCTAGCGCTGGAGTTCTGCCGTTCTCATTGATCGGTAAACTTGGTCTTGGCTGGCTGTTCTTGCTGATCTTCTGGGGAGGGGCCTGTTGCCGTGGTTTCCAAATGTCTCTGCCGGAGGCGGAATTGCCCCGCCCTTGCCCCCTCCCGGCTAAGTCATCTGCTCGGGTTTGCCCTCCGGGCTTTTGTTCCCTGCGAGCTTTCCGTACAGCTTTGGAGGCGGAGCGTGAAAATGGCGGCCTCCCAATCTCTGCCCCGGAGGAGCCGAGAACTCGGGCCTGCTCCTCAGTGAGCCCCCAGAGAAAAGCCGTCAGTCACTCCCGTCTCCCCGGTCTCCGGCTGCACTCCATGCTCAACCGGCCTGTGACCGCGCGTTTCTATCTCTGGCACCCGACCCGGTCTGGAGTCTCCAAACCCAGCAGATCCCTGCGGTGCCCTCCCGCGCGGCTCCTCCCGGGGGAGGAAGGTGAGTCTCCCCGGATCTGCCGCTTGTTGGGTCCCTGCTGGAGGAGCAGTGGCCCGGCTGTGCCGCGGATCACGGTTTATGGCCACCCCGAGCTGAGAGCCCGCGCCTGGGCTCCGCCTCTGCAGCCGGCTTCCCTGCTCCGATACCTGGGAGCTCTGCCGCCCTCAGGCACCCCCGGTCCTTCTGTGACCCCGAGGGTCCTGAGACCACACTGTCCCGGAGGGTTCCACCCCCCGCTTAGCCACCAGAGTGACGTCCCTCGGCGGAGCAGACTTTTAAAAGTTCCGATTTTGTGCTCCGCGGCTCTATCACTTGCCAGAAGCGGCCGACGGAGGCCCCTCCCCCGCCGTCTATCCTCCCGAATATCGCCTCGGATTCACTTCTCCGCACGTCCTACCTTCCAGAAAGTGGTCGCTTTTCTGTTCAGAAAGTTGTTGCTCTTCTTTTCTTTGATCTCCTGTTGGGTTTGTAGGTGTTCAGAATGGTTTGATCCCTATCCAGCTGAATTCCTGAGAGGAGACGAAATCCAGGTCTCCTACTCCTCCGCCATCTTGCTCCGCCCCCCCTTTTTTTTTTTTTATTTGAGACAGAATGAGAGAGAGAGAGAGAGAGCACATGAGAGGGGGGAGGGTCAGAGGGAGAAGCAGGCTCCCTGCTGAACAGGGAGCCCGATGCGGGACTCTATCCAGGGACTCCAGGATCATGACCTGAGCTGAAGGCAGTCGCTTAACCAACTGAGCCACCCAGGCGCCCTAAAATTTTCATTTTCTAAATAGGTGATAGAAAATACTACTGCACCGGATAGAATCTACAGTTTAGATAATCATTGGAACACTGGTTGCAAAGGTTTTTTAAAATCTGGTACTTTTTTTCATAGCTTTACCTCTGGGAACTATAAGGATTTTTAAATGTGAACTTACAGCTTTGAATAAACAAAATCCTGAAATGAGCACACGAGATAATCTTGCATGCTCTTAATCAAAGAACTGCAGCCTTTGACTAAGCTATAAAAACATCCTTCCACAGCTTAAAGTGATCGTTATTATCACTCTCACTCATTGTCTTAGGCACCGGTGAGCAAAACAGACATGGCCCTTGTCTTCACAGAGCTCACATTTGAAACAAGAACATGGCCGCCTACCATACGTGTGGTGAGCATAGCCCAAAGTATGAAGAAGTGGAATCAGTGTGTTGTACATCTAAAACTAAGGTAACATTGTGTGTCAACTATACTCAAAAAAAAAAAAAAGGTTTTAAGAAAGAGCATGGCTACATAGTTTTCAAATCACTTTTCAATATTTCACAAGCTAACCTTAATGGTCATTTTACAATGACTAAACTCACTTAAACTAAACCTGGCAAGGCCCTAAATGCTTCATTTTGAAAAAGGAAACAAGTATTTGTTGGATATAACCTTATACACATAATCCTGTTTGATTCTCATAACACCTCTAATAAAGGTATTATTATCACCATTTAATAGATGAAGGAAAGAAGGCTCACTGAAATTACATGTTACCAAAGAGGTCACGCACATTGGTTAAGGAGGAAGACTTTTAACTCACAGCCATCAGATTCCAAACACCCACATATTTTTCTGCTAAAATGGATCAGTTAATGTCAATTATATTCCAAGACAAAGTTGTTATTATAATGAGAAAAAAATTTTTTTAAAGATTTTATTTATTTATTTGACAGAGAGAGAGACACAGTGAGAGAGGGAACACAAGCAGGGGGAGTGGGAGAGGGAGAAGCAGGCCTCCCACCGAGCAGGGAGCCCAATGCGGGGCTCGATCCCAGGACCCTGGGATCATGACATGAGCCGAAGGCAAACGCTTAACGAGTGAGCCACCCAGGCGCCCCTATAATGAGAAAGATTTTTAAAGGATAAAAATTGTGAATATAAAGACTTTAGTCATCACCTTTGTAGGTAGCAATGTAGAGAGTTTATTTATCTTTGTGTGTCCCATATCATATATCAAAGACCCATCCACATCATAGACATTCAATAAATGTTGGATTAAATTGTTAATATGTAAAAGAAAAAGCAAATTATACTCGATGGAATTAGTTCACAAATTTTAAGTTATTCCTAACAGTAAGCTATTATTAAAGAGACATATTGACACTTTACAGTTACTAAACTGAACTGCTTTAAAAGATATTCTTGCATATGGGTTGCATTTATTCATATCAAGAATAAAAGATATTCTTCACATATAAAATAACTCTTCCTATTATAGTATGTTGAGCTTTACCATATCATTCACACTCCATCTCTCAGCAGTCTAATACCACTTCGTTAGAGCAGTTGAACAGATTCAGGATGCAGCCATAGGATTTTCCTGGTTCAGATCCTGGCTCTGCTACTTAATAGCTGTGGGATCTTACACAAGTAATTAACATCTCTGTACCTCAGTTTCTACATCTGCAAAATGGGAATGACAACAGCATCTAATGCATAATACTGTTGTATTAAATGAATTATTATATGTAAATTGTTTAGAAGAGTGTCCGACACATAGCAAACATTAAATAAATGTTCTGTTAAAGCCATTGTTGTTGTTTTAGAAATTCAGTACCTGATGTCCATATCCTCATAATCCACAAAGAACTTGAAAGATGAGATTATGGAGATTATGACCAGCCGGAGTCTCTTCCTCTGGAGTTCTGGGCTCTGAAATAGCACCAACACCATAGACAAGTCACTAAGGAAGTCAGAGGAGCTAGCTCACTGACTGAGATGCAGATAGTAGGACTCCTGGCTGAGTACTAACTGCTCTATGAACCTGTCAAGGTCCTCTAGTCAAAAACCACCAGAGCACATCTATAGTTCTATAAAGCTGGGTGTATTGACTCATTGCAAGAAGAAATGTATACCATGGGGAACCATGGGTATCTCAGTAATGTTAGAAAAAACTTTCTGCAGGACTTAGCCTTTTGTTAGATTATTTGGGGGAGCATTCAAGAAAACAGACATCTTTCCCACATTGGATGCTGTCTGGAAGCAGGAGTAATTCTCTAAGTATCTTAATAATTCTTCTCTGTGAGAGGAATGAAGTTGAGCTAAAGTAGTCAGTAAATAAATTGGCCGTCACTCATTATTAGCCAGGAAAGGGGGATATTTACTCTCTTTTCTGGTTTGGACAATGTTCTTACTTCTGTCTGTTCAGACGTGATAATGAAATGGTCTAATTATTTGTCTGGCTCCATTACAGTCACAAAGCGGTCTTGTCTGAGGTTGGTCTTAAAAGAAAGTGTTTATACTCAACATGAGAACTTTGTAGATTCACTGTGAGTGTCTGGCCAGCTCTCAGCTAATAGGGGGCTGCCTTTCTCTTTCTCTAACTAGATGAGAACGTTTTGCTTGAAGGGCAGGGCTGGCCAGGAAAAGAACAACTATTATTATTATTTACACATATTGACAGGTTTCTAGTTTATAAAGTCCCTTTAGAGTCATTGTATAACTTGAGACTCTCAGAACAATCCTGGGAGATTGCACAACTGTAGGGGCCCAATTCATAATGTATTCTATGTGACTGGCACCGCCCCCATGTGAAGAGTGACTTTTGGAGTTGTGCAATAAGGCTGCCCCATTCTTCTTTACAATTTATGAAAATTGAGTCAGAGAAGCTTCTTGAGTATTCTTTATTTCCCAATAAACCCTAGAGTTCTCTCTGGCAACCTGCTCAGCCGCTGACGTTTTGATCCTTGATTCAGTCATAGTTTCTAGTTCCAGACAATTTCTTCAGCCTGTTCTGTTATAACCTAGACTATACTGGCTACCAAATAAAGAAAGCTCCGCCTTCTTCTACAACTTTGTGCCTTCCCTAAACAGGATGCTGAAAAGGTTACTGAACTTACAACAAACCTCTTTCACACAGTCACTTCCTAGAGAGAGAGAAAAAAAAAAGTCTGTGTGTGTTGCCTAAAAAGTTAATATACCGTAGTATATGTTGCTTGCAATGTCAGGATGGCAGATGGAAAAAATGACTTTGAGTTCTGAAAAAATTTTAAAAAGTAAAATATCCTACTAATTTTAGGGGCTGAAATTTTTAAATGCAAACTGAGCTGCTAGTAACATATCTTTCCATAGTCTTGGAAACCTACCAAGTAAAATGTCAAAGGAAAATGGAATTCCCCATGAAATGTCCCTTAATAGTGAATTTTTTTGTCTAGCACCATCTTTTTGAAACTGAGAAATTCCCCCTTGCTACTAAATTTCTCTCCTGAAACATATAAACTGAAACTGAAAATGTGATAGTGATACAATAGGCAGTTCCCGGAAAGACTACGGGCTCTGATTCAGATTTGCTCAGGAAATCCTGTCACAGTAATTCACAAACTCTGTGACCCTGGGCAATTCATCTACCCTCTCTTTCATTAGGTTACCATGCATGCTTCTCTCCTCTATTACCTGAGAGTACCCTGGACTTCCCTATCAGAACATTTATTACACTCTATGTTCAGATTTCTATCCCACTTGGAACAAAAAATGCATTTAGAGGACAGAGACCATGTGTATTTTGTTGTCCTTATACTTCCAGGCCCTAAAGTTATGGCACGTAAAATATTTGTTAAATTTATTTGTTGCCTTAGGGGAAACGGACTGGAGATCTAGAGCATCAGGAAGGTTTAATTTTCTTTTATATACCTTTTTATAACTTTGAATATTTTACCATGCCAATTTGGTACATATATTTCTTTTTAATTAAAAATAACATTTACATGAAAAGAAGATAAGGGAGAAAATGTTTCTTGCCAATAAATATTTGGTAAAGGGATAGTAGTCACTCAGTACTTTTCAGCTGCCTTTCTTATTTAAGCATGGGATCAAAGTAGGTGATTTTATGGCAAATTATTTTCTCTATTCTATATAATAACCATATGTATAATTTGAGGACTAAGGTATAAATTTATTCGGCTGTAATTTTTCTTTTATTATGAAAAAGTGATAGCCAGTTCTATCTTAAATCCAGAATATTCCAGCTTGAAGCTCGATGGAAGAGGACAGTGAGGGGGAAGATTCCTTGGACCTTTTGCCTAGCACTCCAGTCAGCCAATCAGAGTTTTAACAATATAGTACCACTTTTCCTTCTTTTGCCACTACTCTTTGTATGAATAGCTCTATCAGGGCACCTCATGGAACAAGATAGCAGGCGACTGAGGCATGATATATCTACTCCTCAGTTCCTTGTCCAAATACTATGAAATAGCACCAAAATCCCTAACTCCACCCACTAGCAATTTGCACGTTTTAGCAAACAAGTTTCCCTGCATGGAATACTTCCAAAGATTTTGATTGCTGATCATTTTACTCTGAATGATCACAATAAATCCTTTAGTCTTTCTAAAGGACTTCTGTTTCTTTAGCCACATAACTCAGATCATGCTGATACAGAAAGATTTGAGTCAGATTTTACATACTAATTGAATGTTTTCTGCCGAATTATGCCTTATATTTGCACTTTTAAAAACTTAACAAAAATGGGCACCTGGTGGCTCAGTCAGTTAAGCATCTGCCTTGGGCTCAGGTCATGATCCCAGGGTCCTGGGCTCCCTGTTCAGTGAGGAGTCTGCTTCTCTCTCTGTTCCTCCCCACCGCCCCCCACCTCATGCTCTCTCTCAAATAAATAAATAAAGTCTTTTAAAAATAAATAAATAAATAAATAAATAAATAAATAAATAATAAAATAAAATAAATCTTACCAATATGATTTGTTTCAATGAGCAAATAAAACAAATACTTTTCCCAGGCTATAATCTAAAATGTAAAAAAAAAAAATCCTAAAGCTTCACAACCTAAGTGAAAAATATTTCCTACATAATGGTTTATTTGGTTAATTAATGAAGAGGGGTCTGTAGTAGTGACCTCTAGATTCTGAACTTGATTTGTTCTGGTCTACATTTTTGTTGAATTGAAAACACAGAAGGGAATGAACATAGCATCTATTGAGGATATGCCACATACTAACCATTTTATAAGCATTATCTTACTTCATATTTATAAAATTTGTTAGAGGAATAATTTCACAAAAGGCGAGAATAGGCCTTAAAGAATTTAAACAGGCTGCCCAAAATTACACAGTTCATAAAGAAGGAGAGAACTGAAGTCAGATATGTATAATCCCAAACATCACATTTCCTGGAATAGCCAATACAGCAAAGTACATATTTAAGAGAATCATGGAAGGCTGGAAGAATGGACCTACAAAGATATAGCAAAACTTATTATGAATAAACTCAAAAATTGAATATGGGTCTATAAATGAGACATTATCATATACTTATTAGACAACTAAAATTAAAAATAGTGAAAATGCCAAATGCTGGCAAGGATGTAGGAACCTGGAATCCCATATCTATTGCTGGTGTGAATTTAAAATGGCACAGTCGCTTGGAAAATAGTGTGGCAGTCTTTTTTAAGAAAAACTCAGAAATTGGGGCACCTGGGTGGCTCAGTCGGTTAAGCATCCCACTCTTGGTTTCAGTTCAGGTCATGATCTCAGGGTTGTGGAATGGAGCCCCACGTTGGCTCTGTGCTCAGCAGGGAGTCTGCTTGGGATTCTCTCTCTCCCTGTCCTTCTGCCCCTCCCCACTGCGTGCCCTCTCTCTCTCTCTAAAATAGATAAAAACAAAGAACACTCAGAAATAAAAATGTATGTCCACACAAAGACCTATACATAATTATTCATAGCAGCTTCATTTGTAATAGCTAAAACCTGGAAACAACTAAAATGTCCTTCAATAGGTGAATAGTTAAACAACTTTGGTATACCAATACCATGGAATACTGTTCAGCAATAAAAAAGAATCAACTACTGATACGAGAAACAACTTGATGGATCTCAAGGGCATTATGCTGAGTCGCAAATCCGATCTCAAAATATCACATACCTATCACTAACATAACATTTGTGAAATGATAAAATTATAGATATGGAAAGCAGATTTTTGGTTACCAGGCTTTCAGGATGGAAGTGGGTGGAGTATGGGGGGAGGGAGATCTTTGTGGTCACGTAATAGTTCTGTATTTTGACAGAGAGAGATGGTGGTACAGGAATCTAAGCATGTGATACAGTGCAACCACGCACATTGGATGAATGTTAAATTGCTAGTTTTGATATTATATTTTAATTATGGAAGATGTAACCATTGGAGAAAACAGGGTGAAGGATACTGGGACCTCTCTATATTATCTTTGCAACTCCCTGTGGCTCTATTTTTAATCCCAAATAAAAAAGTTTGTAAAACTTGCACTTGGGGATCTTAGTTTTCTGGGGCTGCCATGAGGAAGAACCACAAACTTGGTGGCTCAAACCACAGAAATGTATTCTCTCATATTTCTGGAGGCTAGAAGTCCAAAATCAAGATGTTAACAGAGTTGGTTCCTTCTGAGGGCTATGAGAGAGAATTTGTTCCATTACTATCTCCTAGCCTCTGGTAGCCTTAGGCATTCCTTAGCTTGTAGATAGTTTTCTTCCTGTGTCTTCACAGTGTCTTCACTTTATATGCCTATCAGCGTCAAAATTTCTCCTTCTTATAAGGATACTAGTCATATTGGATTAGGCCCCATCCTAATGACCTCATCTTAACTTGAGGTAGACACCTGTTTCCAAATATGGTTAAATTCACAGGTACTGGGGGTTAAGACTTCAACATCTTTTTAGGGTACACAATTCAACCCATAACACTGCATCTAAAAGCATCAATTGCACGAATGCAGGAGAGAAAACCGGATCTCAAGGCAGTTTATATGAAAAACAAACAAATAAAGAAACAACAAACAAAAGCTCCAGTTTTAGTTGACCACAGGTTCAACCTTAAATTAATAGTTTAACAAGACCGCTTAAAAAAATGAATATTGTCTTCCATTGTACTAATAGATTCAGATCAGAGACAGGCATAGCCACATGTCCTTCTTGCCTATCAAACTTCATATGGAATTTTCTAATCTATTTGGATTTAGGGGAATACTGGTGAAATTGAGTAGATTCATAGGAAAACAACTGAGTCTGAAAACCAAGTTGAAATAAACGAGATACATTAAGATGCCAAAAACTAAAGATGACATAACTGCTTTCAAGGTATTCAGTTTTTAAATCCCTCATATCACCTTAAAAAGTGGTATACCCTTTAGGGGCACCTTGTGGCGCAGTCAGTTAGGCATCAGACTCTTGGTTTCAGCTCAGGTCCTATGATCTCAGCGTTGTGTGATCTCAGGGTCATGAGATTGAGCCCCGCGTTTGGCTCCACACTCAGGGCAAAGTTTGCTTAGGACTCTCCCTCTCCCTCTGCCCCTCCCCACTGAGCACTCGCGCGCTCTCTCTCAAATATATAAATAAATCTTTAAAAAAAAAAAGTGGTATCCCCTTTGTGTTTGCTGAATGAATGACAAAGCTCAAATTGTCTAGGTAGAAGAATTAGGTCAATTTAATATAGCATAAGCAGCTAATATGAAGACCAGAAGAACTTTGTAAAACTCGGAATGTTAGAGAATTTTAATAATAGAAACTTCTAATCAATCAATGGAAACATCTTGTTCAAAATGTAGTTTATTCCCTATTGTCAGGAAATGTTCAAAGGAAGCTGAGCAACCTTTTGCTAGGTATTCATTCAATGGGAGATTGTACTAGCATCTTCAAACTTTTTCTTTTTTTTCTTTTTTTTTTTTTTTACTTTTCAGCACTTTCACAGAAAGGTATATTAATTTAACTTCTTAGGAATTTTTAAAAATAATTTCACCTTTTTCTGAATGCTAAATAATAAAAGTGCAACTCTAGATTGAAAAATGTTTGAGAAAACTGTTATTATCAATACTATATTAATAGGTTGATGTTAAAGTTCTTTATTAATAATTCTAGCATGAGAACTGTTTACTTTTTTCCAATTGAGATGAAGAATTTCATTTAATTTAGCTTATCAGAAAAAGCATCATTTATCAACAATTTTAAAATAACATGTTCAATTTTAGGAGTGAGAACAATTAGAATGCTAAATGAGAAACATTATGGTGCTCATTAACTGCAAAATTGTGTACTTCTCTGACTCTCCATAACAATAGACTCCACATCATCACAGAGTTTATCAGGTATTTTTTGAGATTTTTGGGGAAGAAAATGTACCAAACATATCCCAAATGTTAGTTTTCCCATGAAAACTGTTCACTGTTACGTAATTACAGAGACTTCCCCAGCATTTGTATTATTAAAACTTACTACGTGCTTTCAGACTGAAAAAGAGAAAAAATTAGAATGAGATGTTTGAAATTCTTGGATTTGTACTTTAAGTGATTTATTTTTTAATTTTTCCATCTTTTTTCTAATTGAAGAAATATTAGAGATTTCAAGCTATTTCATAAAAGAGCACCTGCAGTATAAATAACCCTAATTCTCAGTAAATGGAAAAACAAATCTTAATGTGACTTTACAGAATTTTTTTTAAGAATTTATTTATTTATTTGTCAGAGAGAGAGAGAACAAGCAGGGAGAGCAGCAGGCAGAGGGAGAAGCAGGCTCCCCGCTGAGCAGGGAGCCCGATGTGGGGCTCGATCCCAGGACCCTGGGACCATGACCTGAGCTGAAGGCAGACACTCAACAGACTAAGCCACCCAGGCATCCTTTTTTTTTTTTTTTAAGATTTTATTTATTTATTTGTCAGAGAGAGAGAGTGATTTTACCGAATTTTGAACAGATGAATTCAACATACAAATGTGATAATTGTTTTTTCACCTAATTTGTAATACTATTCTCATTTTTTTCTCATTTAGTTGATGTAATTCAGCATCAGTATTCTTTAAGTTTTCTGTCTTTAGCCAATTAATTATGGGAACTAAACAATACATATATGACTAGGAATACATTTTTAAACTCTGTCATGGTGAACATATTCATGAAAACTAAAGGTTTGAGGTTGTGATAAATAAACTGAATCAACCATTTAGAAGTCTTGCAATAAAAAGAATCTTAGCATTTAAATGAGTTTAGAAGCATTGAACTCCAGCAATCATCAGTCCAACATTGTACCATCTATCTCAAAAGAAAATGAAAGCAACTGTGTGGAGGAACAGTACTCTTACTGTCTGCAGGAAAAAATTTGGTACAACCTCAATGAAGAGCAATTTGACAATATAATTCGACAATATAAACCAAAATTACAAGTGGGCATAACTCTTTGGTTCAACAATTCACTTCTAAGAATTACATATGTAGATATATTTGCACAAGTACAAATGACATATGTAAAGATTATTTATTGCAGCATTATTTGTAATATCAAATATGTGGAAACAATCTAAGTGTCCACTAATGGAGGACAAATTATGGTATGAAGAAAGGATAAGGAAACGTATGCATTCACATGGAAAGATATCCAAGATAGACCGTAAGTGAAAAACAAGCAAGGTGAACAGGGTATAGTGTAAAACTAATTATATAAAGTGAGAGACATAATACACATCCACATATATATTTTATATTTAAACCTATTAGCTTTTTATTGAAGTATAACAATATACAGAAAAGTACATGTTAAGTGTAACCTCAAAGATGTTCATAAAGTGAATACACCCATGTAACTGGCACCCAGAGTCTAGGTCCTAGATCAAGAAACAGAACATTACTATCACCCCAGAAGTCTCATCATGCCCCTTCTAGTCACTACCCTTCTCTCTACAAGAGAAGTCAGTGTCCTGATTTCTAAAAGCAGAGCTTAGTGGTTTTTTTTGCACTTAACAGAAATGGACTCATACAAATATATACTCTTTTGCGTCTGATTTTTTTTCATCCAACATTATATTTCTGTGATTCATCAATATTGTTATACATTGTCCAGTCTCATTGCTGTTTAGTGTCCCATTGTGTAAATGTGCCACAATTTATTTACCCAATTCTACAGTTTATGGATATTTGGATAATTTCCAGTTTGAAGCCATTATAGATAGCACTGCTATGAATACTCTAGCATTTGCATATAACATGTTCACATACCTAAAAGAGGAATTGATGTCATAGAATCTGCATAGCCACAATTTTAATAGAAACTGCTTTACTGTTTGCAAAATTGGTTGTACCAACTGATACTCCCACCAGCAGTGGGTATGAGAGTTCCAATTGCTACAAATCCTCACCCACACTTGGTATATTCTGTCTTTTTAATTTTTAGTTAGTATTTGTGTAGTGGTATCACACTGTGGTTTTAACTTGTAGTTCCCTGATAACTAACAGTGTTGAGCACCTTAAGTCCTTCATTTGCTATTTGCTATTTAGATAGCCCCTTTTGTGAGGTGTCTAGGTCTTCTGCCTAGTTTCCCATGGGATTATCTGTTTTATACTTTTAAATGTTGAACAATGTGCATATATTACTTATTTTTTAAGTATTGTAATTGAAATATAAATTTTATAGAGTTCTATGCTTCACGCTCTCTCCTTCTTGGAGATTTACAATATACTAATATTACAAAAGCTCTGAAGTCTTACCCTTTTCACCATCACCAAACAGTTTGTAGAAATGTTGTTTCTGTTTTTGTATGATTTTTATTTCTCATAGACTTAATTGCTTTTCACTTAGATTTCTTAAGTTTTCTCTCCAATTTTATCACATATTTCATTAGATCTATCATACATCTATCAATATAATTTCCCCAAAACTCAAAATTAGATAATCTATAAAATCAATTACTTTAACTAGATTTCCCTTGGAATCTGCCATCTCCCTGCTCCAGTGAAAAAAGGTTGTTCTCTAATTCTGCCACTTCCTGGGGTTTACCTTCACATCCTCCTGGTTCTGTTTTCTGGATCCCATGTCTTTCTCTTTCTTGATTTATTCCCATGTTTTGTTGGAGCACATGTTCCTGTCACTTTCTTTCAAAAAGAAAAGAAAAAGAAAAGGTGGATGGAAAGAAAGGAAACATTTGCATCCTTGTATATGTGAAAACATTTTTATTCTGCCCTTATACTTGATAGTTTGGCTGACTATAGAATTGTGGGTTGGAAGCTACTGTCTTAGAATTTGAAGAGATTTCATTTCACTGTGTTTTAGCATAAAAGTGTTATTGTTGAGAAATCTAATGCCATTCTAATCCCCATCCCTTTATTTTTGTTTCTTCCTTCTGAAAACCTGTAGAATCTTCTATTTGTTCTTATGGTTCTACCTTTTTAAGGATGTGCTTACATATAGGTCTTTTTTAATTCACTGACAGTACTTGGTGGCCCTTTCAATATGGAGACCCCTGTCCTTCAAACCTGCCAAAATTTCTTGAATTATTGTTTTGATCATTTCCTCCTTTCCTATTTTTTGTTCTTTTTCTGGAACTCTTAGTTTATTAAATGACTGGAAAATTAAATGAATGAATGAATGAATGATGAATGAATGAATGAATGAATGGGGAAAGTTCTGAGCACTTTTTGTAGCAAAAAGTGTATTAAGCGGGCGCCTGGGTGGCTCAGTTGGTTAAGCGACTGCCTTCGGCTCAGGTCATGATCCTGGAGTCCGGGATCGAGTCCCGCATCGGGCTCCCTGCTCGGCAGGGAGTCTGCTTCTCCCTCTGACCCTCTTCCCTCTCATGCTCTCTGTCTCTCATTCTCTCTGTCTCAAATAAATAAATAAAATCTTAAAAAAAAAAAATTAAAAATTAAAAAATAAAAAATAAATTTAAAAAAAGTGTATTAAGCAATAAAGCACAGAGTATCAGACCATATCTTTAAAACTAAATATTTTATTTTAAATCATCAAAATTTTAAAATACAATGTTTCATCACAACTTCCCAGTATTGTAAAATATAACATTGCTACTCTCATTTGAGGCAACACAAAAATACAGGAAACATTTGTTCTCTGCTGACAAAAATACCCCATTCAAGTCAGGCATTCCTTATTACTGTGGCCTTAGAATTCATTAAAATGCCTAGTATGTACTTAGTATTGTATACAATACTCGCACTCACACTCTACAAAATAATCAAGTAGAAAGGTGTTTGTTCTAAGGTAAAAAACGGAAAGATGTTTGGTTGTTTGGGGTTAAAAATGAAATGCATTCCTCCCAGATCTATGAAAAAGAAATTCTTGCAGTCTTAGTTGGAATCAGAGGGACTGACTCTTCTCAAAGTTATTTTTCAATCTCCATATAGTTATGGGCGCCAGAGAGGAGAGAGAGAAAAGTAGCTCCCTAGTAGAGGAGCCTGGAACACGAGCAAAACACCAGAACTTGTTAACAGAGTCAGACTCTGACAGGATTTATCACCCACCTCTCACTCCTGACGCACCTGGAAGTGAGGGATGATTGGAGTCCAGGTAGGCAGGTGGATTTACACCCTACCTGACCCGCTGGGCTCACCGGTGCCAAACTCTCGGAAGTCACCACCACGCCCACCCCTCACCCGCGCGTCTCGCGCAGGCGCGGAGTCTGTAATCCGGCGCCCCCGCCCGCACCCCGCCACCTCTGGGGTCTGGAGACTCCCCCATGACTGTGAGGCTCACACAAGATTCCTCCCTGGTGTGAGAGCACGTCGACCAAAATCGGACAGCAGGCTGCTGAAAGGAACTTTTTTTCTTCCCTCAGAGAAAACTTTTCCCCAAACCTGGAAAACTGGGGGGAAAGAAGACAAAACGAGCGTCCCTCGCTCCCTTCCCCACCCCTAACCCCCGCCCCAGCCCCGCGGGTGTCGCCCAGAGCGTGGGGGCCGCACCACGTGCCGGAGACCCGGGGCCGGGGGCCGGGGCCCCTCTCCCCGCCTCAGGGTCTGCCGTGACGTCACCTGAGAAGTTTGGGGAGGGAGGAGCTTGAACTGCCCGGCTCGGGTGGCTGGTGCGCCTGGGAAGGCCAGGTCGGGGGAGGAAGCTCCTCCTCGACGCGTAGCCCCGGCAGAGTTGACTCCGATACCCAGAAAAGTCCCCTCTGACTCCAGAAAAGCAACGACTGGCGAGAGCCGCGGGCGGCATGGGCTGCCTCGTGACCTAGTGTCCCGCCGCGGGTAGTGCCCGGGCGCTCCGGCTCCGGCACAGGCGTGGGGGGGCGGGTGCGGGCTCCCGAGCGCAGCCGAGGAGCTCCGGAAGCCGCCGAAGCGGCGGGCACACCCAGAGCCGGCCCGCGGCCTCAGAGCCCGCGCCGCCCGCGACCATGAGCCGGGAGGCCATCTGCAGCGCCCTGCCCACCATTCCCTGCCACAAGCTCGCCGACCTGCGCTACCTGAGCCGCGGCGCGTCGGGCACCGTGTCGTTTGCCCGCCACGCAGACTGGCGCGTTCAGGTGGCCGTGAAGCAGCTGCACATCCACACCCCTCTGCTCGACAGGTAGGGCACCCCCGCGGAGCCCCGAACACCGGCCCCGAGCAGGCGGGCTCTAGAGCCCAAACGGCGGCGACGCTCGCGGTCGGCCCCACCCCTCGTCGCCTCGGGGCAGCCCTTCAAGGCTCGGGGCTTGCGTGGTGGGGAGAACTGGCTTCTCTGGAGATGCAGCCCTCGCATTCCTCTGCTCCCCTCTTCTCTCCACCGCCCTCTCCTGCTCTGTCCCTCTTACTCCTGGGCTTCCTCTCTCCAGACACCAAAAGCAGGGTGTTTCGGTGTAGGCCTGCGGTTGTTTTGTTTTGTTTGTGGTTTATTACGTATGGTCATGAAAGTTTAGATACCAGACTGTACTTGCTTTGGTTTCTCCTCTCGCTCTCGCAGGGAAGCCTGTCCCCAAAGGATGTGTACTATTTTGCTAACAATACACTGAATCAGAAAACAATTAAACGACCAGAAATTTTGAGTGTCTTTCACATCCTGAACAATTTCCGTGCACTGTCTAGGTTCTAAGGGAAAGTTAGTATTAGTTTCTGTTTCAGAAAAACATTTCATTCCTATACCATTGACCTGTGATCGAATGTATTAGTCAGTAGGTCTAGTCATTTAGTCTTGTGTATTTGCCTTACAGTAGAGATTTAACTAGGCCCTGCGTTCAGTCCTTAGTGAGTTAACATCCATGATTGCAACACTCTCCTCTCCTCCCCTCTATCTAATGTCAGAATTCATGCCGGGTGCCTGATTGGTCAGAGGCTGTTAGTACCCAATGTCAGATGAATCCCTCAGTTTCAGCCTTACCAACGTTCACTGGACTTTCATCTGCCTGTGGCTTTGCTTTGCTGTCTGCTGTCAGGCTTGGATGGGCCAGATCTCACGGTAAATTTGAGACACTTGTGGAGATTGTTCCCACTTTTTGTATATCATAATCCAGATCTAGTGATATTGATGAGATGTGGTGTGTGTTTCACCTGGGCCTTGAGTTCTGTGGAGCAAGTGCTGGCAAATGTGTGTATGTGTATGTAGTCAAGTTTGAAGGGTGGTGGTTGGTTAGAAAGACTGAAAATATTTTAGAATCAGCTATGTAAATTTATGGATATCGAACCCTAATGGACCCTTTAGGTATTCTAAAGCAAGTTGATCTTCCTGTTTTGGATGCTGCTTCTCAAGATTTTAATTTATCCAAGTTTTGTGCTATTTGAGAGCAAAGGAATGAAGAGGGGGTTCCCTTTCTATTCTTACTAACAACTTTCATAACCTAAAACTCTTCAGTAAATTGGTAGGAAATTCTGTTGTCAAAGAAGTCATAAGGACCAGTTAAACCCTCTGGCATTACTGCATCAGGTTCTTTTTCCCACTTGTTACCTAAAATGTTAACTTTAGCAGTATTCTTGTAATCTGAGCATAGGACAGGGCTATGCAGTTGACTCACAGGGTGTCCATTTCCTCACTTATAAAGTGGGAATAATAAACCATGTACTTGGGCTCTGGTGTGGAAAAGGTTTGCATTGTTCTTTGAGACCATCTGGAAGAAAAATAAGTTTATGTGCAGTTACGTGTTTTTATTTTAGTGATTGGTGAGTCATTCTCCGTAACCTGACTTCTCCCCAATGAGTGGGCCTTCCCCAACAATCTCCCGACTCTTTATGTGTGGATGAGTCTGATTGGTTCTTCAAACATCGTGTGGATGACATAACTGTTTTGTGACTGAAATTTTGAGTTGGGTAATTTTGGTGATATGCCTATGAAAACTGTAACTTTTTATTTTTAAAAATATAAAACCTATTTTAGACCTATTTATTTTTGGCTTTTTCTGTTTTGCCACTTACTCAATTTTCCTGAAATCTGACTTCAGGAACTTTCCTTGATCCTTTCCTTTCTCTGATGAAGCAGTGGAATGGAAAGAACACAGGCTTTGGAGTCCCACAACTGCAATTCAAATCTGACTCCAACCCTGCCACTTAATGTTGGCCTATTAGAAAATTATTTATCTGAGCCTCAGTGCCCTCATATAAAGTGGTGTTAAGGTAACCAACTTTAGAGGGTTGGTCTTCGGATGATAGTACATATAAAGTGTATGACACATAATAGGATCACAGTGGAAGGAAGAATGCCTGATACTCTTAATGAGAGAAAGAATAAGTGTATTAAGTATCACTGAGACTTCACCAGCATGCTCTCTCTCTAGTTTTTTTTTTCAGTATCCAGAAATCTTCAAGTCCATCCCCTGTCTCCCTGCAAGAGTGCTAAACAATAAGATGTAGTTCTTGTTGACCTCCATCTCTTACCTTTTCAATTTAGGGAGGATAAGTTTAATTAAAACAGGTCTCATAAACTGAATAATAGGTTGCCTCACAGAGTATTAAGTGGCTGAGAACAGGGAGAAGGAAAAAAGCTTTTTACTTTATGTCCTCTTGTAACTCTTGAATTTTAAAACATATAAATATATTATCTATTCAGAACATAAATAAGATTTTTTGCTTTATTTTGGCTTTTGTTTGCTTTTAGAGCAAGCCTCATAGTCTGATGTGGAATGTCTATTTTCTTACTTCAACAGCCATTCATCCAGAGCTTGAGTGGTTTAAGCACCAACTAACCATCATTGCTTATCCAATAAACTTCTGGAGATGTTTCTATTTTTTTTTTTTAAGATTTTTTTTTTATTCTTATGTTAATCCCCATACATTACATCATTAGTTTTAGATGAAGTGTTCCATGATTCATTGTTTGTGCACAACACCCAGTGCTCCATGCAGAATGTGCCCTCCTCAATACCCACCACCAGGCCAACCCATCCTCCCACCCCCCTCCCCTGAGATGTTTCTGTTTTATTGCTGCTACCAACACATCTGTCTATGGTAAAAACCAGTGACATCTCCAATTCCCTTGCCTTTTTTTTTTTTTTTTTTTTTTTTTTTTAATATATGTCTACCGTAGTCACCACCGCCTGGGCATTCTATTCAGCTAGTGTTTTTCTTTCCATTTTCACTGTGACCTTTATAGTTTCAGACTCTCATTGCTTCACATCTTTAATTAGTATTGTAATATTCTAACACCTGACTTTCAAACTCTGCCCATTTCTGCTGATCGTACATCCTTCTGCCAAAATAGTCATCCTAAAAGTTTGCTCTACTCATGTCATTACCCTGCTCAAAAACCTACAATCACAATTTGCTAACTACCAAATAGAGTGTAAATACCCTCACCTGGCTTTAGGGCTCTCAGATGAGGCTCTAGCCTACCCTATTCACCTTCATTCCTTTCACATGCTCTTTTAGGTATCCTGATTCATATTAAACAATCTGCCATTTTCCAAACACAACCTTCACTGTAACTTCCTTGAATACATTTGATACATATCTATTAGATATCTACCAGGTGCCAGGTCCTGTTTCAGGTCTGAGGGACACACAGATGAGAAAGAAAAGCAAAAGTCCTCCCATCTTGGAGGCCATATCCATCTTGGCCCTTTTACCAATGGTTGATATTCTATCTGCCCTTAAAGTACAGTTGAAATCCCTCTTTAAAGACCGTTCAACTCCCCTAGCCCAAAGTTTACTCTTTTTTCTGAGTTCCCCATAGTTCTCTATTTATTCATTTGCTTACTTACTTAACTTGCTTGCTTGCTTATTTATTTATTTGTTTATGATGGCACTTATCACATTCTGCCTTATGTTTTAAGTATGTATTTTCTTTCTTTTTTTTACTTGCTTTCCTTTTTTTAACTTTATTGAGGAATAATTGACAGATGTAATTATATATATTTAAAGTGCACAACATGATGATTTGATAGACATATGCATTGTGGAGTGATTACCAAGATCAAGATAATTAACACATCCAAAGAAGACCTACAAATGACCAATAGGTATATATGAAAAGGTCTTCAACATCACTAATCATTAGGGAAATGCAAATCAAAATCACAATGAGTATTTATTTTTCTTAAAAAATTTCTTGGCAGCTTGAGGACACAGACTGTGTTTATCTTTATATTCTCCATAATGTTGAGCATAGTTTTTATTCATAATAAATGTTCAGTATTTATTTGTTTTGTGAATGAACAAGCAAATGAACCTGGGATCCAGAGTTGCCCCAGGGATCTGTTACAAGCATTTACCTGTTCTAGGTGTTCTTTTCCTGAGTTCCACTGTATAATTTCTAAGCATTTTTGACCCTTATGCAACTATTATCATCTAGTCATTTAAATCTACAGCATTTAAATGTATTATGTAAGTATTTGGAAAAAATGCACATGGTATGCAACCATGACATTTAATATAATATTCTAATCAAATATAATCTAATACAACATAAACTTTAATTAATTCAAACAGCAATAATTCTAATATCAATAGACTTTATAAACTTAATTCAAACAGCAATAATTCTAATATCAATAGACTTTATAAACTTTCTCAAATATTGTGTCCTTTTCCTTTCCTAGGAAAGTACAATAATAATAACCTGTGTATATCACACTTTTTTCTGTCAGTGGCTCAGAGAAGTTATTATGGACTCTAAACAGACCTGTGGAATGTATAGGGCAGGTATTATCCCTACTTTAAATATGAAGAAACTAAGGGACAGAGAAGTGCATAATTTACATGAGGTCAATTAATGGGGGGAAAAATCTAGTCTTAATGTTATAGGCATGATTATTGTGTATTTTTCATTACTTTGAAATAATTATGCATTTTCTTTCTTTAGTGAAAGAAATGATGTTTTAAGAGAAGCTGAAATTTTACACAAAGCTAGATTTAGTTACATTCTTCCAATTTTGGGAATTTGCAATGAGCCTGAATTTTTGGGAATAGTTACGGAATACATGCCAAATGGATCATTAAATGAACTCCTACACAGGGTAAGTATCGTGCATTTTTAGTAGCTATCATTCTATTATTCAAGCTATCTAGCTATCAGATTATTTGGAGAGCCATAGATGAGTCAAAATAAGAATGGAAAACAATTACAGTGGTAAAGTTAGACAATTTATGACTTCTTTTGTGTTGTTAAAAATATCAAGAGAGTCAGGCTGCATTCTGCAGGACTGAGGTTATTTTGCTTAGGTTACTGTTCCTGAGGTGTAAACTGAATTCTAGTAACCACATGTATATATAAAGAAGTAGGAGAGGGAAAGAGAACAGATAAACTCTGTACACTATATAACCTCCTGTTAGTTAAGCCAAATTTTATTTTATCTTAAAAACAATTTAGGATTCAAATTAAATGTTAATAATGCCAGTCCATAAAGTTCTAAATAGGCCAAATAAGTCTGTCTCTGAGTACCAAATACATTGGTTTTTCCAATAATAGACAAAGGCATGAGCCATTTATCTTTTTATCAATGTACTAGTTACTCTGGCTTTGATTGTAAATCCCATCAGTAAGCAAACTGGAGGGGTGGGTCCTCATTCTTATCAGTAAGCAAATTTGTGGATTCTTATTCTCAAACTGTATGTATTCATCTATTCTTGTTTGCTTGATCTTATATTAATACTATCTGCAACCTACAGTTTCTCTCGAGAAGTCTTTTTTAAATCACTCGGTCTGTTTTGTGAGTGTTGGTTTAGTTAAAATCTGGTAACATGATCTGTAAATTCCAATTAGTGGATGCTCCTAAATTCTGATACATCACAACGTTCTGTAAGCAAACGAGAGAATGGATGCCATTCGTGGAGGGACTTCCTCTTTATTTCAGCGTATATCACTTTCTATTTATGACAGGACCATCTGAGACAAGGACAGAGTATAATAACTGGTGTCTGTGTATAATATTTGTATAACACAGCAATCAAGACACAAATATTATAAGCACAATTTCCTTTTTAAAAAAATGAATATAAGTATAAATTCTAATATTTTCTTCCCACACCCCAGTACCCAGTAGGTACTCTGATACCCAAAATTGGAACCCATTAGAAATTATAGAGCCTCCTTCCGGGGACTGCCAACCCCTAGAAGGAATCATAACATATAGAGTGAGTGTTCTACCTCTGTCTCCATGATCAAAAGCCTCCATGTGATACTATACTGCACAGAGGCCTTATGACTCCTTTGAACTACACAATTTTTAGAAGAAAATTACCTTTTCACAGACTAAAAGATTCAGTTACTCACTGGGGTGGAGGTCTGTGTATACCAGAGGAAGTAATGTTTTATGTTTCTTTTGGTTTCCTTTGTTGTATTATTAGAGCGGGATTTATCTTGAAGTACTCTCCCCCAACCTCAAAGAAGACTATTGAAAAAAATCAAAATAGAATGTAAACAGCAGGTTAATCAGGGAGCTATACGCTTACCCATTTGCAGAAAAAATTGTCAAGAACAGATTTGAGCTTTCAGTAAAAGCATACTTTTTCATGTCATTTAGAATGTATCCAGTAGCTTGGTGCCTGGTGAATCATTGCCAGATCTTCCCAAATTATCTAATTTTTCTGAGTATGTTCATTCTCCTAGGAAGCTACACTAACTTTTATGTTCAAAAAGTTCAGATGAATATCACTTTAAGTACCAAGATATATAAAACATTATATTTTAAATATGTCTGTATTGCATACACTTAAAAATGAAAATGATCTTTGTCTCTTTCACAAAAGCAAAACTTCCAAAGGCTAAATTTTCAAGCTAGAATACAAAAATTGTACGATAAGAAGTATGAGAAATTCATGCTTAGTAAATAAACATAATATGGTCATAATTTTAATTGATGTAATGATTATTATAATAAGGTATGATTTTATATCAATAGGAAAATTAAAATATAAATTTTGAGTTAATGGTATGTACTAAAAAGAAATTTTTTGTGCATGTGTGTTTGTGTGTGTGCATGTAGTTATTTGATACAAACCATAGAATGAGAGATAGATGTGAGTATAGGTAATGTGTTTGGGTATTACATAGAAAAAAAAAAATTGAAAACTGTTTAAATGAAGAAAGAAGAGCCAATACCATGTAGTTGTATTACCAACATAAACTAAAAGGAAATAACAGTACTATAAAGTCATCATTATTTTTTCTAAAAATTGAGGAAAATAAGATATACATGGATGTTAAATAATATCAAATTGATACCAGGATACTATGTAATAAAAATGAACATATGTCTTGACCTTTGTTTATACTGTATTTCCACATAGAGTATTTAATTTTCTAAGTGGAAATGTAATGAATATGGTCACTTATTTTAGTTTTGTTTATTTTCATATATATGAAGAAAACAGAATATCCTGATGTTGCTTGGCCACTGAGATTTCGCATCCTGCATGAAATTGCACTGGGTGTAAACTACCTGCACAATATGAATCCTCCTCTACTTCATCATGACTTGAAGACTCAAAATATTTTATTGGATAATGAATTTCATGTTAAGGTAATTACTTAAAAAAAAAGTTTATCTGCATCCTTGAGATTAATAGTTTTAAAAACTTTTTAGTGTTTTTTTCTCTACTTAACCAATTTAATATCTCTCTGTTTTCCATAGCCTATAATTCTTTTCTTCAGTGTCCCTTCTTCCAGCTTCAGTGGCTTAGTTATTCCTAGACTTAAAAGATAGATAGAATTATGGTACAAAATACAAAGTCATTATGTCCTTAATTGAAATGATCAAGTAAGCCCTTTTTTTTCTTTTGATTTTGCAGTTATTATAGATTCACAGGAAGTTGCAAAGATAATACAAAGAGAATCCATGAACCCTTCACTCAGTTTCTGCCAGTGATTACATTACATGTAATTACAGTACAATTTCAAGTCCAGGAATTTGACATTGTTACAATGCATGTATATAGTTTATGTGTTACTCTATCACATGTGTGACCATCACAGCAATCAAGATACAGCACTATTCTATCATCACAAATACATCACTCATGCTACCCCTTTGTATTCACACTCATCTCCTCCCTTCCACTATCCCTAACCACTGACAACCACTAATCTGTTCTCTATGATTTTGTCATTTTGAAAATGTTGTATAAATGGAATCATACAGTATGTGGTATTTTGAGATTAATATTGTTTACTTAGCATACTTTGAGATCCATCCAAGTTGTTGCTTATATCAATAGTGGTTCTTTTTTATTGGTAAATGATATTTCATGGTATGTGTATACCAAAGTTGTTTAACCATTCACCTACTGAAAGGTATTTATATTGTTTCCAGTCTTTGGCAGTTACAATAAAACTCCTGTGAACAACCCTGTGCAACTTTTTGAATGAACATAAGTTTTTGTTCCTCTAGATAACCAAGAGCTAATGTCCAGGAGTGCAATTGCTGGGTAAGGGTTTGTTTAGCATTTTAGGAAACTACCAAACTGTTTGAGGGGCTGTACCTTTGTACATCCTACCAGCAATATATGATTGACCTAGCCTTTCCATATCCTGACCAGCATTTGGTATTGTCACAGTTTTTTATTTTAGCATTATAATAGGTATATAGTGATAGCTCATCATAGTCTTAATTCCATTTTCCTAATGGCTAATGATGTTGAACACTTTCTCATTTGCTATCTATATCCTTTTCAGTGAAATGTCTCTTCATGTCTTAAGCCCATTTTCTGATTGGATCCTTTGGATTTTTATTACTGGGTTTTGAGAGTTCTTTAGATTTTTTAATATGAGTCCTTCATATTTAAAATGTAGATATGTAGTTTGCAAATATTTTCTCCCACTTGGTGGTTTGTTCTTTTCATCCTTTTAACGGGTCTTTCACAAAGAAAAGTTTTAATTTTGATGAAGTCCAATTTATCAGGGGTTTTTTTTCCTTTATGATAATTCTTTGCTGTCATATCTAAGTAGCCTTCATCAAGCCATAGGTATTAAAGATTTTCTTCTAGTTATCTTCTAAAAGTGTTAGAGTTTTATGTTTTACATTTAAATCTAGGACCTACTTTGAATTAACTTTCGTAAAGGTCATAAGATTTAGGTGCCTAAAGGCCCCAGGTGTAGTAGTGATTTCATAGTTTACCCTGTATCTAACTGATGACAGCAAATAAAAAGTAGTTGCTAAGTAACTAACACTAAATGTAACTCACTTTATTTTTATGTTATTTTGCTATACTTCTTATAATAATATATGTAATTAGAGATTACTGTAAATATCAAAAAATGTTCAAAGAAAAAATAACAGGGAGGTTGGAACAATAGAAAAATTAATACAAAAAATGTGAGAAAAGTTAAATAAAAAACAAAACCCCTGTTAAAGGCACTTCCTCTCCCTAGAATAAAATGGGAGGGGAAAGGAAAAGAAGCAAGCTGCCATCTCAGTACTACTAAAAAAAGAAACTAATCTATTACATCAGCTATAAAACCACACAGGTAGAAGTGCCTTAATGGTCAGCAAGTCCATTCAAGTCTGAATCCTCACTATGATAGTCCCTTATCTCCCAAGGCAGTTAGTCTATGACAGGGGACTCTTAATATCCATACTTAAATTGATATTTCCTTATGTGATTAATCAAAACGCCTTCCATTTGTTTTCATCCATGGGTCCTAGTTCTATTTTTTGTGATAAACTAAATAAATCCAATTCTACTTCCCATATGACAGCCCTCTCAATGTTTACAGATGGCTATAATCCCCCTGCCCCTCACATACACTCATGTTTTGTTCTTCTGTCTTCGGAACATCCTTAGTTCTTTCAGCCAACTTCCTTATTACATTGCTTTTAATCGCAGGTGCTATCCAGATGCTTCTGTGTTTAAATCTCTGTTAAATTTTTATCCTCACAATGAAACAAAATACTCCTTGTGACCTTATGAATATAGACTTGAATGGAAGTGTCATTTCCCTGGTCCCTAAGCACTTTGTTTAATACTTAATGAATCATTGGCTTTTGGGGGGTGATCATATCACAACATTTATTTCTTATTTATTTATTTTTTTTAAGATTTTATTTATTTATTTGACAGAGAGAGAGAGAGTGAGAGCAGGAACACAAGCAGGGGGAATGGGAGAGGGAGAAGCAGGCCTCCTGCCGAGCAGGGAGCCCGATGCGGGACTCAATCCCAGGACCCTGGGATCATGAACTGAGCCGAAGGCAGACGCTTAACGACTGAGCCACCCAGGCGCCCCATATCACAACATTTAAATTGGGCTTAACATCAACAAGCCCTGAGAGGTTCTTTTGTTCAGGTATTATTGCTTAAGTCACGTCTCCTTATTGTGTACTTTGCAGAATACTTTCTGGACATCATCAAAGTTTATTTTGTTAGATTTGAGTGATCACTTCAGCCTCTTAAGATCTTTTTCAGTATCATTTCTGTAGCCCAAGGATTTTAACTTTGTCTCCCAGCTTTGTGTCATCCTCAGATTTAATTAGCTAGTTTTTGTATCTTTAAGTCATGATTAAATATTAACCAGTACAGAGCTCAGATCAGAGCCTCACAACATGGTGCTTAAACCTCCTTCCAGGTCAATATTAATCCTTATTTAGCACTTTTGGAGAATAATCATTAATTTTGTGTGGACTACTTTGTGCAGAACTGTTTTACAGCCCATATTTCTCCATTTTTTCCTTGAGAATATCATCAGGGGTCCTTGCTTGACTACTTTCCCAGGTGTCCTCCTGGCTTATTCCCTCACCTTCTTCAGAATGGCTTTCCCTGATGACCTACCCAGTTCCTCTGTGTCTTTGTACCTTGATTTATGCTTCTGCATATTATTTTTCACCATCTGTCATATTATCATTAATATGTTTATTGACTGTCTCCCCCAGTTAGAAAATAAACTCCACAAAGACTGAAATTTAGTCTATTTTATTAACTGCCACCTGCTCAGCAGGTGCCATATTGAAGCATTAACTAAGTATTTGTTGAATAAACAAATGAATGAATTCCGGATCTTCTATATATACCAGATAGGCCTGATAACTTAGTAGTCATGCATGTTATTATAAAATAACAAAGTGGGGGCACCTGGGTGGCTCAGTCGTTAAGCGTCTGCCTTCGGCTCAGGTCATGATCCCAGGGTCCTGGGATCGAGCCCCGCATCGGGCTCCCACTCCCCCTGCTTGTGTTCCCTCTCTCGCTATGTCTCTCTCTGTCAAATAAATAATAAATAAAATCTTTAAAAAAATAAATAAAATAACAGAGTGTTTTATAATATGCAAACTGTTTTAACATTTACTCTTTGACAGTACTACTACTGTCAAAAAAGGAAATGAAATTGGTCATAATTTTAGTCAGTAAATATTTATGGAGCAGCAGTGGCATTGTGCCAAGGACTTGGGATATAGCATGTGAGACCTGAAATTGACTGATTTGGTCTGATATAATTTGTTTTTCATGAATTCTTGCTGATATCCCTTTTATTAAATTTTATAAATTTTTTAAGCAGGGATTAAGGATAGTGTCTACCAATAAGTAGATTTGCAAAATCAACATTTTCCTTTCCTTTTTGAAAGTCAGAATGTCATTTACTTTTCTCATATCCTGTAGTACCTCTCCATTCTGTCCCACAAAGAACACTGATAGCACCATGGAGATATTTGCAAGTATTCTCAGTAACCTGAAATATATATAAAATATATATAAAATAACCTGAGATTTGCATTTTTTAAACCTTTCAATGTCCTTGTACTATACTTTCTTCATCTCAGTCTGGAAACTATACTTAGCAGAGTAAACAGAAGCAAAGTAATAGGTAATGATTCTTACTTTCTTGTTTTCGCTGATCAACAGGGTATCCTTGGTCTTTCTTTGATATGAATAGAATTTAGAATAGTTTGGCTAGATTTAGTTTTTATAATTTTTATTAATTTAGTACATACAGAGCTGTGACCTTTCTAATACTATTATAAATTAGCGACATTCTTTTACATGCATCTTATGTGTCTCTACTTTGTACTTTATAAATGTCCGTTAAAAGTCAAAGTTCATCACTGACTCATGAAAAAGTAACAGTTATTTAATCTACCTATCTTCTTGGAAAGGCCTTAAATGAAGTGCAAAGTATCTTTAAAAATACTTAATGAAATTAAATGGAAATTTACACCTTGCTACCATTTTCTGAGGTAAGTTTTCTCACTGGAATGCTGACCAGAAACATAGTATCTGAAAGAAAAATGTTTACTACTGATTAAGGTCAACTGAGATTTTTCTACTTTAAAAAGGATACATTAGTTTGGTTATCTGCCACGTGTCCATTAGTGCACCTTAGATACAAATGAACTAGTGATACGCTTCTTTGAAATGAAAATATTTATATGTGCCATATTTGCTTTCTCTGCTATTCTCTCAGTCCGGTGTGGAAACCAGAATACTTTAGGGTTATTCTTCGTAACTTCTTACTGATGATAACTTTATAGTTTTATAGATATGGATAGTATATGTAAATGAAAATAGCTATTCTACTAGGGTGAGAGGATTGTGGATTTTTATGAGTAGTGTGTTTTAATTTCCTCTAATTTTTAAAATCATCTTTTTAGTTAAAAAGAAAGCCCTTAGCTAAATCAAATTTAAAATCTTGTGTAGAATGGGAAAGTTCTTATTCTCTGTCTTCATGGCTGAATAATAAATTTATCAAGACTTTCAAGAAATCATGGCATTCTTATTCCTTCCCTCACATTATTCATTTTTATCCTTCTGTTGAAGATCCAGATTTAATGAGTCAAATTTAATGGTATTATTTGTAACAGAGAAAGGGGAGAAGTATAGTTCCATGTGAAAACCAGACTAAATCAGCTCATAGAATTCTGATTAAGGTTTTTAGGTCAGGTTTGAAAATAAAGATGAAGATCTTAGGTGAAGGAGCACATAAGGAAGCAAGCTCAGGAATACATTTTCTACAACACTGTATTCAAACCAACATTTAGCCCAGGAATTTGCAAATTATGGTTCAGGTATAAGGTGAGACCACATCTCAGATTTTTTTTTTTTTTTTTAACATTTTCACTTGTGGGGGCACCTGGGTGGCTCAGTCAATTGAGTGTCTGCCTTCGGCTCAGAACATGATCCCGGGGTCCTGGGATCGAGCCTCACATCGGGCTCCTTGCTCAGCGAGGAGCCTGCTTCTCCCTCTCCCTCTGCCTTTCCCTCCTCCCCACTTGTGCTCTCACTCTTGTGCTCTCTCTTTCTCTCTCTCTCTCTCTCAAATAGATAAATAATAAATAAATAAATAACATTTTTCACTTGTGGCATAAAAATAAACTCTACTTATAGTAATGCTTATCATTCTAGCAAATGTGCAACTGGAGTGCTGTTTTTTTTGGTTTTAGAGGGTAGGTGGGAAGAACAGATTGTATTGAATAAGAGCAACCTGTATACAAAACAATAATATTAACACATATGGATCACTTATTATGTGATAATGTTCTGAATGCTTTGCTTAGAATAAGTTATTTAATTTTCTCACTACAACCCTGTGATATAGTGTTATTATCCCCAGTTTGCAGGTGGGTAATCATACAGAGGCACAGAAAAATTTAAAAACTTCCCCAAGTTCACACACAAGTGGTAGAATTGGAATATAAATGTAATATAACCTTAGGCTCTAGAACCCATGTTCTCAGCCACGTGGTATATTGCCTTTCAGAATCAATCCAGCTTAGCTCTTCATGTATTGGCACCATGTTTTCTCTTGGTCTTTTCTATTTTTTTTCTTAGACTTACCCTTTTATTTTAATAATGTATGAAAAAAATCATATAGTCCACCCCCTCCCTTCTTAAAGTAATATTTTTAATATCAAATTCATCTAAACACTAAAATTTTCTTCTATTAAAATTAGTAAAAGTATATGAGTTAAATAACTGAAACACCAATGGTGTGCTAGATAGAATTCATTTCCCTCTGTTGGCTCTAACTTATGCAGTGTGAAGATCTAAGCAATTTAAATTAAATGTTTTTAAAGATTCACTACACCCTTTTGTCCATTAAATACTGTTTCTGTTCTTATATTTTGTCTTCCATTTTTTAAAAAATAAGGAAACCTTTAAATAGTTATAAGATGTTGTATAACATCTATACAAAATTTACAAGTAAAGCAAAACTGTAAAGGATATATCAAAAGTATAGAATGGCACCAATAATTCTTTAGGCAGTACTTGTTGTGGACATAAATATGTCTTATATGCTAAATAGACTGTTGCCAACAGATATGATTCTTTTAGTGGTATGCATAAATCATATAATAATGACCTAATATATTAGAATTTTACTTGCTTCAGAAATTAAGGTTACTATTTTTAGGGCATTGTAAATAAGAACATATAAACCTGAGTTACAAACAATGCCCAGTGGCAGTCATATTAGATACCAGTAGTTTAGCAGTTCTGTGAGGTGTAGGAGAATTTTGAAAGCACATGCTGTAAAACTACTTGTCTTAAAAAGTAGTGTTTGGCATATATGCTCATTCAGAATTTAGGACAAAAAATACTCTGTTTAATTTTTCAAAACTCAGTTTCCATTTTAAAATTTGTGACATTATGAACTTCAAGTCAGTATGTATTGTTTCTAGAGTTACTGGATTCAACACTCTAGAAGTTAATGTATTAAGAAACTGATAGTATATGTAGAAATAAAATATTAATATAGAACACTTCCTCTGGTCTCATACCTAAATACAATGAATATAAACAAAGACAGTTCTTGTTGTTGTTGTTTTTTTTTAATTTTTAAATTCAATTATTTACTCTTTTCCCTTACAGATTGCAGATTTTGGTTTATCAAAATGGCGTATGATGTCCCTCTCACAATCACGAACTAGTAAATCTTCACCAGAAGGAGGGACAATTATCTATATGCCACCTGAGAACTACGAACCTGGACAAAAATCAAGGGCCAGTGTCAAGCATGATATATATAGGTATAATATGTTATTTTTGCTCAGAGTTAACCTTGTCCAAAAACAAGATTAATGAGAATTTTGAAGCTACATTTTAATTTAAATTTTTTTAAGATTTTATTTATTTGAAAGAGAGAGCATGAGAGGGAGGAGAGGCAGAGGGAGAGTGATAAGCAGACTCCCCAATGAGCAGGGAGCTGGATGTGGGGCTCCATCCCAGGACCCTGGGATCATGACCTGAGCTGAAGGCAGACGTTTAACAGACTGAGCCACCCAGGTGCCCCGAAGCTACATTTTAAAGTGTGATTTTTAGTCTTCTCTCATAAGTGTGGTGAAAATAGAGACCACAGTCGTTAATATTTTTAAAATTAAAGATGCCTTGCTTTAAGCCACTTTTACATCCTTGAAAAGAATTTAAAGTATATATTATTGTTCTGTCAATTTATAATATAGTACTAAAAGGTTATTATCTGGGCGCCTGGGTGGCTCAGTTGTTAAGCATCTGCCTTCAGCTCAGGTCATGATCCCAGGGTCCTGGGATGGAGTCCCACATCGGGCTCCCTGCTCGGCGGGAAGCCTGCTTCTCCCTCTCCCACTCCCCCTGCTTGTGTTCCTGCTCTCGCTGTCTCTCTCTCTGTCAAATAAATAAAATCTTAAAAATAAAAAAAAATAAAAGGTTATTATCTTATGTGACATTGATGGAGGAGGGAGGGAAACAGTGTGGTTAACACTTAACACTACCAAAGGAGATAGTACTTAGGCCAGAAAAAAGTCAATAGAATAGAGCTACATGAGATCATCTTTTTTATTGCTCTTTATTTTGTGTGAATAATAGAATCATGTAACTAGAGGTCATTAAAAGTCATCCACAACAAGTTATCCTTACCTTTAACTCCAAATTTTTATTACAGTAATTTGTTAATTTTTCAAATTAGATTAATTCCCTTTCAGAACAAAACTGTATATAAACACATCATTTTTATTATATATGGTGATTCTTTATATAGCATTTCACTACCTTATTACTTGCAAAAATGATATCTCCACAGTCAGCTTTTAAAATCAGTACTATTTTAGTTTATTGTGCATAGTTAGTTTATAATGTCCTGTATGTATATTTTTATCTTAAAAAGCTATGCAGTGATCACATGGGAAGTCTTAACCAGAAAACAGCCTTTTGAAGGTAAGTGTACTTTCACTTCCTTATTCTAGACGACAGCATGTTGGTAGGCCATATTCAGAACTATCTAAATAAAGCCCATCTTATTTTAAATCTGCCTACCATTCATTTTTTGGAAAACACACTATAAAAACAATTTATCAATTCTGAATCCACTGTATATTAAAAACTGTACTGGATTAAGGGTCAGAAAAATGTAGATTCTGATTCTTGTTCTGACAATAATTAGCTCTGTAATCAAGCCACTAAATCTCTTGAGTCTTCATTTCTTTTTAATTTGCAAGATGAAAATTTTGAATTTTATTTCTAAGATTCATTCCAGCTCTAAAACTCTTTATTTGAAAATTTAATTAGTGCTCCTTCTATAACTTTGAAAAATAATTTTTAAGTTTTCTGATAACATTGTCCATTTCTTTATTTTGAGGAGTGTATGGGTCAGCTATCTGTGTAACAACCTCAGAATCTCAGTAGCTTACAAAATAAGTGTATGTTTCTCATTCACATTAGGTGTGAGTGGCCATTTTTGGCTGTGCTAGGTTCCACTCAGTTCTGCCGAGCTCTGCTCTATTCATGTTCCATTGGCCAAATCAGGTGACCAAGCTTAAAATTAATGTGGTGAGGTGAGGCTGTAAATACGACAGGAGGCAGACGAGTCTGTCACTGGCTGGGATATATATGTGTATATATATGTTTTTAACAGAAAGGGGGGTAATGCATTATTCCTATGATTTTAAGTTTCCCTCATTTTCATTTGGTTGACTTTAGAATGTATTTAATTAGTGTATTAAATCATAATATATTTCTAATGAATGAAATATATTTGTTTTGACAGAAGTCACCAATCCTTTACAGATCATGTATAGTGTATCACAAGGACATCGACCTAACACTAACGAAGAAAGTTTGCCACTTGATATACCTCATCGAGCACTTATGATCTCTCTAATAGAAAGTGGATGGGCGCAAAATCCAGATGAAAGACCATCTTTCTTAAGTGAGTGTACAGTTTTAGTCTGGACCTTTTGAATTACAAAAACAGTGAATATACTGTGAATAAAATATTCCTTGAAAAATTACACAAGTTAGATGGCAAGCTTAAAGTTGTTTTTTGTTTTGTTTTTTGTTTTTAATTCAGTTGCTGTTTTTATTTTATGAGATGAGATTGGAGAGATAAGGAGGGGCTTTGGCTACCATTAAAAGGCTAGAAATTTATTCCAAGTACAATGGAACAACATTAAAGTGTGTTTTGTATGGAAATGACATCTAATTTAAGTTTTGGAGAGATCACTCTTGTTGCTGTGTGGAAAATTGACTGGAGAAGGGTAGGCATGGAAGCAAAGAGACCACCTAGGAGACTCTAGCAAGAGTTTATTAAGGTGCTAATCCATGATAGACAAATTAGATAGAATTAAGATTTATTTCAAAGGTAGAACGGATCATCATCTAAATGTAAACACAGGAGAAAGTTTTTATGATCTTGTCTTAATCAAAGAGCTCTTATATATGACATCAAAAACAAGATCCATGAAAAAATGATAATTGAGCTTTGAAAAAACTGAAAATTTTTGCACTTCAAAAGATGCTGTTAAGAAAAAGTGAAAAGATAAGCCACAGACTGGGGAATCATCTTTCTAACTAAAAAAGCAATGAAATATATTTTTTATTCAAAATTTGTGTCCAATGCTCATTAGTACTATATTTAAAAAAATCAAAAGTTGCTTGTAATGGATTCACATTTTATTTCTTATTTCCCAGAGCTATGTGGGAGGATATATATCTCCTTTGTCCCCAGTGCCACTTCCAACTATTCATTTCTTTTCCATTCTCTAAAAATTCCAACTTCTCTGCAGATCATACCATTAGGCATACTTACTTCTCTACAGACTTCGTGTTTTTTCCCTATTGTTCTTTAAAGACTTTTGCTGAATACTTAAAGGAGCCTTCTGCAGATCACAGAGCTCTCTCTCTGTATGTCTCCCCTCTCTGGTACTGCCCTATGAACTCTCTCTGCCTTGGTCTACCCAGACTTTCAGCCCCATCTCTTCAATTAAGTTTCCACTCAATTGAGAAGTGAGGCTCCACCTCACTTCCCTCTTAAGCTGCAGCTAGAAACTCTCAACACAGTAAGCGTGGGCAGTCATAAGGCTCACCTGATTTGTTTGCCATCTCAGTGATCACTGTCCTTTGTTGCCTGATATCTAGTATCTTGAAAACCACTGTTTCATGTATTTTGTCTGGCTTTTTTGGTTGTTTTAGGCAGAGTGGCAAATCAAACCCTGTTGCTCCATCTTGGCCAGAAGTGGGAGTTATTTATTGGTTTCTCTTTAAATTAATGGCCAGGGCACCTAGGTGGCTCAGTTGGTTAAGTGTTAAGTATCTGCCTTCAGCTCAGGTCATGATCCCTGGGTCCTAGGATTGGTGCTTGGGCCTCCCTGATAAGTGGGGAGTCTGCTTCTTCCTCTGCCCCTCCCCCTGCTCGTGCATGTTCTCTCTCTCCTCTCAAATAAATAAATAAAATCTTTAAAATTAATTAATTAATGGCCAAAATTGGACACTAAACACTACTTAGCAATTCTGTTATGCTTCTCAAATACATGTACTATTCCATTTTCATAGATCAACTGTTCTAAAGGTGTGGTACAAGGGCCCCTGGGGTGGTTGGTCCCTGAGACTTTCAGAAGAATTCACAAAATCAAAACTCTTTTCACCAAAATAATAAATACTAAGATTTTTTTTTTTAATTCTCATTCTCTCATGAGTATATAGTGGATTTTTCCAAAGGCTAAATGAGGTATGATGGTTTCATTGCTCCAACAAATAATGGAATGTGTTCTCACATATATATTCTGATGTCTTAAATTTTTCTCAGTTTTAATTTGTAATATAGTAAATATCAATAGATATGACACAAACGTACAAAAGCTATTTTGGATAGTCAATAATTTTGAAGAATCCTGAGACCTAAAAGTTTGAGAATTGCTTCCTTATATCAGTGATCATCTTGTACTATTGTAGGAGATACCTAAGGCCCATCCATTCTTTATGTTCCCAAAGTGAAGATGAAATCCATTTCAGTCCCTAAGAAGGAAAGTATAGAAAGAACATTTCCAGCTTTTATGTGCCCCTCAGCACTCTTCCTCAGACTTACCTCATTTGCTAATTTTGGAGAAAAACTGAGCATGCTTATCTGGTTCCTTCTCAGTTTTTTTCCTTCTTTTAGAAGTCAGCCTGTCTAAAGGATGCATACATTTTCTGCTCCCCCATGTGGAAGTAGATGAGGCCTGTGGCTGAGTAAAGCTGTGAACTCTTTCCAAGCCCATTGGCTACAGATCTAAAGGTAAATTCTCCAATTATCTTTATCAGTAATAAAGGTTGATACTTTGATCATCATTTATCATTATCCTGTGGCTTTTCTTGATAGATTCTGAGCTTAGGAAAAGAAGACAGTGGTTAATACCTTAGCCTCCCTTCTTAAACCTCTGGCACTTCATGCTCCATCTTTCCTTTGAGCTGATCATCTGTTCTCACACTACATTAAGAAAAGAGAAACCATGAGAGAGCACTACTACCTCATAGATCCACTACCAGATCTACAATCTTAGTTGTACTTGTATCCATTTTTCCTGCCTTATCTCTTTTACAGGGGAAAAAAGTATCCATATACTTAGACAAATGTAAACGTATCACTTGTGCTCTGAATACCATCCCCAAGCCCTCTCCAGTTTCTTTTCCTTTATATTCTTGCTCTACTCTTGCAGTGCCAATTTCAGTCTGTCTACTGGATCATTCAGCTATCACACAGATATATTCCATTATTATCCCCTATTTTTATATAGGAAAAAAAACTCGACTTCATGTGTTGACTTCAGGTACCACCTCATGTTTTGGCTCCCATTCAAATCTAAACACCTTGTAGGAATTGTCCATACTTGTCGTCTCTGCTTCTTTCCCTGTAACTCAGTTTTTTTTTTTTTTATTTTATTTTATTTTTTTTTTTTTTTTTTTTTTTTTTTTTTTAAGATTTTATTTATTTATTTGAGACAGAGAGAATGAGAGACAGAGAGCATGAGAGGGAGGAGGGTCAGAGGGAGAAGCAGACTCCCTGCCCAGCAGAGAGCCCGATGCGGGACTCGATCCCGGGACTCCAGGATCATGACCTGAGCTGAAGGCAGTTGCTTAACCAACTGAGCCACCCAGGCGCCCTGTAACTCAGTTTTTAACAAACTTGTATCAGTCTTCTGTTTTCATATCTCTACTAAAGCTACATTGTTGGGGTTACCAAGGATGGCAGTGTTAGAAAATCCTGCTTACCTTACTTGGCTTCGTGGCAGATTAGACATGACTAATTAGCTATTCCTTCCTTGGAACTTTCTTTCTGGCAGCTTCAAGACACCAGAGGCTACACAATTTAGTATCCTCTCTTCCTCAATCTCTTTCTCTTCCTCTACTCAATTTCGAACTGTTGGAACGCCTCAGAGCTCTACCATGGGCCCTTTACTGTCTGTGTCCTATGTATATTCACCCCCTGGATAATCCAGTCCAGACCATGGCTTTATATACCATCCATATGTTAGCGATGCTCAGTTTTATATCTGGAGCCCTGGCCTCTCCTTTCAGCAATAAATTCATATATTATTGTAGTAGTTGTAGTAGTAATTATGATTATTTCCATTTGTTGGCTATTATGAATAATGCTGCTATGGCTGTTCATATGCAAGTCTGTGTGTGAACATGTTTTCATTTCTCTTAGATTGCTATCAGTGAGTTGAATTGCTGGGTTGTATGGTAAATTTATCTTTCATTTTTAAGAAACTCCTAAATGTTTTCCAAAATGGCTGCATCATGTTACATTCCCATTCTTAAATGTGGTTATTTGTCTTATTATTGTCAGAGTTCTTTATATATTCTAGATATAAGTCCTTTAGCAGATACATGATGTGAAAAAATGTCCTCCCAGTCTGGGGCTTGTCTTTTCATTTTTCTTAATAGCAGCTTTTTGAAGTGCAAAAGCTTTCAATTGTTTTGAAGTGCATTTATCAAAATTCGTTATGGATCCTGTTTTTAACGTCATATCTAAAAATTCTTTGCCTAACCCAAGGTCATGAAGATTTTCTCCTATATTTACATTTAAGTGCATGATCCATTTCAGGTTAATTCTATGTATGATTTTAGGAAGAGTATAAATTTGTCTTTTTTTATGTGGCTGTCCAGCTGTCCTAGCACCATTTGTTGAAAAGATGATCCTTTTCCTGTTGAATTGCCTCCGCAACTTTGTCAAAAAGCAACTGACCATAACTATAAGGGTTTATTTTTAGACTCTCAAGTGTATTCCATGATGTATATTTCTATCTTTATGCATATAATAAAGACTCTTAAGAGGGTTAAATGTCATCAGTTTGGGGAAAAATTGACTTAGGGCCTTCTCAGTGAAATATTAGCATTTATATTTTGCAGTTTAATGATTAGAGCAATCTGAACTCTTTTTTTTTTTCTTATTTAGAATGCTTAATAGAACTTGAACCAGTTCTGAGGACATTTGAAGAGATAAATTTTCTTGAAGCTGTTATTCAGCTAAAGAAAACAAAGGTAAATTGCTAAATGAAATAGTAGAAATTGAATTTAAAACAATCATATATTATTCATGGAGATTTTCAGCTTAGTTTAATTTAGTTATTATCTATATATTTTTCACACATATAGGCTACAGTTTAACAGAGACTATGAATACTGTTTTCTCTGTCACCAAAGAGCTTTTCCATTTCATTCAAATGCCACTTCTAGATTTCAGAGGCATTTCCAGAACTCCCATATATGAAATGTAAGCTTAAAACGTGTAATGACTGCCTGTTATGTACAATGAATGCCCTAAATCACTAGGGTTTTTTACCCTGTATTTCTTAACCTAAAGTTTTAGTATATAGAGAGTAATAGAAGTCTGGGTTCTTACACTTCTTTTTATTCAGTGTTCTTGGGCTTTTTTTGAGATTTATTGCCAAGTTAAGCTATAGAATTGTATTAATAATTGAAGCCAAAATGTATAGTTTTAATGCTTTATTTTATTTTGTTTTGTTTTCCCACTCAAAAACTCTATTATATAAATCAAAGTAACAGTTGATATGAATTACTTAGAACAATTGTCTTATTTACTCATTCTGGCATTTGTAGATTAGAACAATTGAAGGGACCTATTACTGCAAGGTTTTCTTAATATTATCAAAATTTGTTTAAAAAGCAACTACAGGGGCACCTGGGTGGCTCAGTCGGTTAAGCATCTGCCTTCGGCTCAGGTCATGATCCCAGCGTCCTGGGATCGAGTCCTGCATCACTTCTCCTTTTCCCTCTGCCTGCAGCTCCCCCTGCTTGTGCTCTCTCTCTGTCAAATAAATATATAATATCTTTTAAAAATAAATAAATAAATAAATATAAAAAGCAACTACAGTCCTTTAGGGACAAAGTAAGCATAGTTGAATACTTGCTGAGTTTCATTAAATTGCATCTGAGATATAATAATAAAAATAATCAGTTATTAACCAAAGTCTTGAGTTGTAAACAAGCATAGTCTACAGTTTATGTATCATTAAATGACATTGATTGCCTCTTGCAGTTTGCTGTATCTTTTGACATAACCTTTAGTTTAAGAGGGAAATGCATGAAGAAACAGCCACCTTTAGCCAAACTAAAAATTGATGGTGGCAGTATTAGTGCCTGTGTTTTAAGGAACTAGAGAACTGTGTTTCCATTCTTTTGATAACTTTTCACTGACCTCCCTGCTTCTGAGTAGGTACAGTCTTTTCTAGAACATTCCAATCTCTCCACTTCTTAGTAGCTATAAACTTCTGTTATATATATATATATATTTTTTTTTTTTTTTTTTTTTTGCTTTATCTTTTCAGTTCTCTTTTCTCTCCTTACAACTTTCTCTTCTTCTGCCAAGCAAAGGTGGATAGAAGAATTTGTTCTCTTGGTTATAAAGTGGAAGAGAACCATTCCAGTTCTTTTTTTTTTTTTTTTTTTTGTCCCCAAACAACTTAAACACTAGGATCTATATTTTTTTCACTTTTTTAAATTTTAATTCAATTAATTAACATAATGTATTATTGGTTTCAGAGGTGCAGGTCTGTGATTCATCAGTCTTATATAATACCCAGTACTCATTACATCACATGCCTTCCTTGATGTCCATCATCCAGTTACCCCATTGCCTCACCCCTCTTGCCTGCAGCAACCCTCAGTGTGTTTCCTATGATTAAGAGTCTCTTACGGTTTGTCTCCCTTTCTGGTTTCTTCTTGTTTTATTTTTTCCTCTCTTCCCTATGGTCCTCTGCCTTGTTTCTCAAATTCTACATATCAGTGAGATCATATGATAATTGTCTTTCTCTGATTGACTTATTTTGCTTAGCATAATACCTTCTAGCTCCATCTACATCATTGCAAAACACTATGATCTATATTTAAAACTGTTAATTTTTTAGGAGAAATTTAGGCTTTTTATATAAAATAAAGTACATATTTTCAAATACCTGAATACCATTTAATAATAGCATTGCTAAATTACTAAAACATTACTTTCTTTGTTGTTCTTAAGTAGCTCTATTGTTTTTACTCAGAATTTTAGTATTTTTTTCTATTTAAAAATATTCTTTATCAATTCTGTGAAACTGGTAGGGGAAGAATATCGTCTCTATTTATGGATAAGACACTGAGGTATAGGAAAGTTACACAACACTCTACACAGCTAGCTAATGGCAGGGCCAAGAGTAGAATACAAATTTAATAAGATTTTTCATCAGGAAACTTCTGGGGGCACCTGGGTGGCTCAGTCAGTTAAGCTCCTGACTCTTGATTTTGGCTCAGGTTGTGATCCCAGGATCATGAGATCAAGCCCCACATCAGGCTTCGCACTCAATGCAGAGTTTGCTCCAGGTTCTCTCCCTCTCCCTCTGCCCCTCCTACTTAAGCATGCACGCATGCTCGCTCTCTCGCAAATAAATAAATAAAATCTTTAAAAAAAAAAAAAAAAGGAAAGAAATTTCTGAAAACCCAGGGCTCCTGGGTGGCTCAGTCAGTTAAGCATCCGCCTTCGGCTCAGGTCATGATCCCAGAGTCCTGAGATCAAGCTGGCATCAGGCTCCCTGCTCAGCGGGGAGCCTGCTTCTCCCTCTCCCTCTGCTCTTACTGCCCCCCACCCTTGCCATGCTCTCTTTCAAATAAATAGATAAAATCTTTTTTAAAAAGAAAGGAAAAGAGGGAGGGAGAGGAAGAGAGGGAGGGATTTCTGAAAACAAAGACCACCAGTTAGGGTGACTTGTTTTGTTTGATGTTCCTACATTTTTTCCAGTTCTTTGAACCAGGTCCCATAAATCATGTTTTCAAAGATAGCCTTTCCTATATCTTAAAAAGTAAAAACTGAACCAAAAGAAGTTTTTCCTTAATATTACATTTCATTTCTTTCTAAGGGTTGATTTACTAGTTCATAAATAATATGAATTATCATAACATCAGTTATGAGAAATGATGTTATTAATTCAAGGATATTGCATTCTCAGAAATGTTTCAATAAATTTAAAAAAACAGAAAAACTTATATAACAGAGACAGATCCAAAGAATAATTCTAAAGGTTCACATAAAAAGGTATTTAACAAATGCTCATTGGACTGCTTTGTGCAAAGTACTATGCTAGGTGGATTATATATACAGATGAATAGTGATTTTTTCTTCTAAAATTCCTTACCCGTGTAATGGAGCAGGCAGTCATATAAGTATGAATATGGAGGGCTGGTGTAGTACCCACCAATTTCTAAAGTTCTGTAGAGCAGTTGACATTATGTTGGTTTGGAGAAGAGAAGCATACTACAGGCTTGTTTTTTAAAATCACTCACTAGTGATGGCAGCTAATCCAACTGGTTTATAGAGGTGGGAGTAAATCACTAAATGATTTTAATACAGAGGTTTAGCATATAAATAAATCATCTGCTTAATAGCTAACATGTACTGAATGCTTACTAAGTAATCTTAGGACTTTTTTTGTTTATAATCCTCCTTACAATAATCCTGCAAAATAGGTATTCTTATCTCCAGTTTACAGAACGGTAAACTGAGAGTAAGTCTCATGCCTAAAATCCAATAGTTAAGTATCCTGGGATTCTACACCAGACCTGACTGGCTACATGATCCCCATCATTCCATTAGGACACTCTGTATCCTTTACTTTAGCCCTCAGTTTCTTATCTGTAAAACGAAAATAATACTTGTACTTACCAGCACAGTGCCTAAAATACAGTAAATACTTAAAAATTATGATAGATACATAGATACATATACTTACACAAATTGAAATTTATTAAGTACCTAGTTTATACCTTCTGTTCATTATCTCACTTAATCTCTTAAACAATCCGGCATGTAGGTATTAGTCCATCTTTTTTTTTTTTTTTTAGATTTTATTTATTTATTAGAGAGAAAGCAAGAGAGAGAGAGAGAGCACGAGTTGGGTGGGGGGGCAGAGGGAAAGGGAGGAATAGACTCCCAGCTGGGCAGGGAGCTCAACACGGGGCTCCGTCCCAAGACCCTGGAATCAGGACCTGAACTGAAGGCAGATGCTTAACCAACTGAGCTACCCAGGCATCCCCAGTATTAGTACATCTTTAAAGATAAATTTGCTCAAGGTAACCAAATGATATGAGGCAGGATTCAAAGTCTGTTTCTCTAGTTATTACCTTTAGGTTTTATATTTATATCCTCAAATGATTTAACTTTACTTTCCAGTGATTTTGTATAAACATATAAAGTATGTTAAGCAGATTGTATTTTACTCACATAATTTCCTAATCACCTTCAACTAAAGGACATATATGCATTCATTCCAGTTAAAGAGTGCCTCAAGCACTGTTCACTTATGTGACAAGAAGAAAATGGAGTCATCTCTGAACATACCTGTAACTCATGGACCACAGGAGGTAAAAAAATTATGTTGATAAACTCAAAATATGAGAAGAAAATGAAAAATCATTTAGTCTTAATTCCTTCCTTTATATGTGGGAAGCTAAAACCCCAGGAGATTTTAAGATTTATTAGGTAGCCGATGGCAATCTCCATTTCAGACTCCAACACTCCTAATTTTCACGCCACTGTTCATTTCATTGAATCATATATAGTCCTTGCTTCTTTGTTTGCCATTAACTTTAGTCCCTGTAATTGTTTCATATAATGAATGGTGTTCCAATGTGTCCATAGGCAAATCATTGATTACATTTTTACCATTATATTTATGCCTTCTTATCCAAATGTAAACTAGCTATAATACTGCTTTGTCCTTACCTCTTACAATGATTAATGAAAGGCAAAATGCCATTTCTGTGGCTATCTAAAAGGAAAGATTTCTTTAGTAGCATTCATTCATATTTCAAATTAATAATTTCTCCTAAGAATATATAAGATTTGTTTTATATATGTGTTTCTTTAATTTTATAAGGTATAAATTGTAATAGTTTTTATTCTTTTTTATAGTAAACTAAAATCAAGAACTATTCAGAAATTAAAGCTATTTAACTTTAAAATGATTTTCTATTAACCTAAATCATTTATCTTCTATTTACTTTAGGAATCGTGTGGATCCCCTCAACCCCATGAAAGTAGTGATTCTAGTAGAGCCTCAAAGTCCCTGTCAGCATCTCCAGACAATGATTTTTTATCTAGTATGTAAATTTTTCAGTCAGTATTACTTGCAGGTTTTCCATTTTTTTTAAGATCATATTATTGGTAAGCAGTCATGGTTTGTATGGAACACAGCTTTCATCTGTAGCCATAACTCATTTTTTAAAAGTGTTAGAATCCTAAGTTGTGAAAAGAGTAGTGGGATGTTCCATAAATACATTAAAATATTGAATGCATTGTGTTCAACTTTGTGAAATATATTTAAAAAAATACTTTCTAAGAGAAGAGAAATGTTTCTGAGTAACCATAGTATGAGATAGAAAGTGATGTATTGTAAAGGAGATACAATGTAGAGCTATGGTAATACACTGGAAAAGTAACATTTTTTATAAAGCATTTCACAACAACCTTGTGAGGGAGATATTCCTCATTTTACAGATTTTTAAAATCAAGACTTCCTGGATCACATAGTTAGTAGCTGGCAAATCCAAGACTTGAAGCCAGGTCTTTTGATAAATATTTTCATGTCACTCCACTACACCATGTTGTCATCATGAAGAAATTGTTTCTGACTGAAGGTTGGACCTATAGTTATAAAGATGGGCATTCCAGGCAAAAGGAACAACATAGAGGCACAGAAGCAAGAAAACACAGAGAACAGTGAGTAGTTGGTTTTAGCTGGTAAAGAGGATGAATGAAAGGAGATAAAAGATCAATAGGGTGGAGTCATATCATCACAAATTCTAACACTTGGCGGAGCTATTTGGGCTTTTTCACTTGGGTAGGGAGCAACTATTGCAGATATTTGAGCAAGGGTGTGACATGATAAAAATTTTTTGCTTTAGGAAGATTCGTCCTGGCTGGAATATGTATGGAAGGAAAAGGAGAATGCAGATGGGGAAACCAATTAGTAGACTGTTGGTCTGTTACTGTAATATACATGAGAGGTTATGAGACCTGATCCAGAATACAAGAAGGGAGAAATGATGAGAGAAATGTTATGGAGGACACACTGAAGGAGTTTATAGAATTCTACTTGTAGGAAGGAAGAGAGAAAAAAAGAGCGAACAAGTTGTCAAGCCTGGTGACTGGGAGAACATTGATGCTATTAACAGAAATAGTTGAAATAGGTTTTAGAGTTAGATGAATAATTAAGTTTTTAATTTTTTTTTCAAATTTGAGGTGCTTAGCAGTGCATATGAGGTTGATGTCTAGTGGACTGTTGAAAATGTAAGACTAAGGCTCAGTGAAGACAGGAAATTTAATTATATAGATTTTGGAAGAGAGGTGACAGTTGAGACCCTGAGGTTGAATAGGATTACCGAGGAAGAGTGTAGAAAGACACATATCATAAATAGATTTAGAAGACACATTTAAAGTACAGAAGAAGAAGAAGACACAGAAGAAATATGGGATTATGTGAAGAAGTAAAATTTCATGATTTATAGTTTATATAAAACTGACAAGCCAGACAGAAGTGTGGTAAAAACATTCATTATAAACGCATTTTTGTTCTAAAATATATTTACTTGTGGAATTAGGTTTATGAACCAGCTTTAATAACAGTGAAAATTTAAACACATTGAATACTATCCTCTGTGTGACCCAAATGTTGATATTTTAGCTAATAGGAATAGCTAAGGACTATCCTACCCCTAATGAAGATACTGTGTTTTGTAGGAAAAACTCAAGACTTTTCTACGCTGTGTCACTATCCAGTAAATCACAGTTGCAATAGTAACATTTCTGCAGCTCAAAAGGGGACATTTTGTGATTACAAGACCACCCTATGCTCTTTAACAGTAATAAATCCAGTCCCAGCTGAGGGAAACTCAGGTAAATATTTAGCACTTTGTAAATGATGCTGTTTATCTCGCAACTATATGTTCAGTATATTTGCCATGCAATAAGTTTTATTTGTCTTTATTTCTTCAACATGATAAATATATACCTTCTTAAGTAGGAAAGTACTTCCAATCCTAGGAGATAAGAGTGCTAACATGTAATAATAGGCCCACATGGTATTCCATGAACATCTAACATCTGTGTAGGGAGGGAGTGCTAAAAGGAGGTGTGACTTAATATGTTACTAAAGGTAAAGTTATTTTTGTTTATTTAAAAATATGCAGATATCCTTTATATTAAAAAATATATATCTATAAGATAGATTGGGTTTTGCCCCCGTGGATTTATAGTATATAAAAAGGCTTTTTCTGGGAAGGGAACTGGAGTGTTTCCTGAAAATTAGCAGCATCCTCCAAAATACTTGTATTCCATATTAGCATAATCGTAGAAAATTAGGGGTTTTATTCCTTATTACTTCTTTGTTCATCCAATGTTACTCATAGCTGTTTACCTGTCCTCACTCATTTGTCATGCCTTGCTCTTCTGCAGTACGATCACAGCCTGGCATAGCCCAACAGTGGATCCAGAGTAAAAGGGAAGACATTGTGAGCCAGATGACAGAAGCTTGCCTTAACCAGTCACTAGACGCTCTTCTGTCCAGGGACTTGATCATGAAGGAGGACTATGAACTCATTAGTACCAAACCTACAAGAACCTCAAAAGTCAGGCAGTTACTGGACACCACTGACATCCAAGGAGAAGAATTTGCCAAAGTTATAGTACAGAAGTTGAAAGATAACAAGCAAATGGGTCTTCAGCCTTACCCAGAAATACTTGTGGTTTCTCGATCACAATCTTTAAATTTATTTCAAAATAAAAGCTTATAAGGGACTCTTTTTCAAGAAGAAAAGTCATTCTATAAAAGGGTATTTTATTTCTCTGTTGCCTTTATCTTATCGGCTTTATAAAATCCACATGAGTATTAGAAGCATTAATGAAGTTTCTTCTTCAGGTAAATATTAGTCTTCTTCCATGACATTATAGTATTTTTTAAAATTAATATATTAGAAAGTCTGCATTTTGCTACAGAGTTCAATTGTCTGTCTCTTTGGTTAATTGAAATTATTTTTTAAATGTAATAATTATATTCTTGTATATAACAATGTCTTAAGGTATGATGCATTTCTCATGGAAGCCATTTTCATATTCATTTTCTTTGTGGGTTATTTATTACTTGTCTAAGATGCAGTTTGGCTTTTGGAAATGTAGCCTTTATACTTAAATTAGAGCTAGTACAGCATTTCTAACCTATAGTGCCAGGTTCAAATCCTCACCAAAAGGTTGTTCATTAAACTTTGTTATCCAGATTACAGTTTTAAATCCTATTCATTGAATTCTTCTTTAAAAAAAAAATGTTTCAAAGGTAAAATGACACAAAGTCTATGGAGAAAAAATTAATCTTTCAATATATGTTTCTACCCTCATTTCTAACCTCAACTAGCAACCAAGGTGACCAAAAATTAACAGCACACTGTTTATCCTTCTATGCCCTTCTTCCTACTCGTATGTATACATTCACGTGGGAAAGGGTCTTTCATTAATATTATTATAATACATCATATTACAACCTAATTTTTGCACTCAATAGTACATCATGTACAGCCTTCCAGATCATGAATAAATCTAACTCATTCTTTTTAATTGCTGCATAATGTCAAGGCTGCTTTTTTATTTTTTTAACTTATTCACCAAGTTTAGCCAAAACAATATAGTGTGAGTAATTTTTTTAATAGCTTATGTCACTAAGTGAAAATTTACAAGGCATAATCCCCCTTCTGAAAATGTTTATTAATAATGTCAGCAAAAAGTATGATGCAGGATAAATTCTAAACAAACTTTCAAGAAGCACCAGATGCACAGTATGAAAAAAGAAGGAGAAGGAGATTGGGGCAATTAAATATTTTATTAAAATTGTAAAATAAGTATTTTAATCTCCATTTGGAGCTTGACATTAACCTGTGGCACCTTATTACTCTGAGAAATACGGAAATTAGTAGGGAAAAATAGAAACCAATTAAGTATATGAGTGATCTATTATATCTCTTATTTTTAAGGTGTTAGGATAAAGATTTAACTTGAGAAATAAGTTGAGAAGATGGGATTGTTTTAGGTTGTACATAGACACAGCACTAAATAACATTTAAGTCAAATAGTAAGGAAGTTCTTTTCAGTTCTTCCTTGAGCCTTCTAATTAAGTAAAGGAGAATGTCACAGTCGTGCTGTCATCTTTTAATCCCCCTTGTTAAGAAAAAGAAGAGGCTTCAGAACTTCAGAAACAATATTTAGCGGGCACCTGTGTGACTCAGTCATTAAGCATCTGCCTTCGGCTCAGGTCACAATCCCAGGGTCCTGGGATCAAGTCCCACAACAGGCTCCTTGCTCAGTGGGAAGCCTGCTTCTCCCTCTCCCACTCCCCTTCCCCCCTGCTTGTTCTCTTTCTCTCTCTCAAATAAATAAATAAAATTCTTTAAAAAAATATTTAGCAAGAATTTTGTAGTTTTTTAAATTGTATTTTATTTGAAAATGACCTACATATGACAAGTGGTACTGATTTTGTATTTATAATGTTTCATTTTATAATATTCAAATAAAAAGACAAGCAGAAATACTAAATTGTGATATAGGAAATACATGAGTGTGACAGCAAACATAGAAGTAGTGGAAGGATGACATTAAGATTGTCACTCAAGGAAGGGACCTAATAATCTATAATTATCCGGGTTTTTTTTTAACTAGATAGTACTAGATGATCTGAAAATGTCATTCTTTGCAGTGTATTTTAAAAGAGTTTTACCCATAAGTGTAGTCCACAGAGCAGCTGCATTAACATCACCTGGAGCTTGTGAGAAATGCAGCCTCATGGCCCCTATCTCAAACCTGAATCAATCCCAGGTAGGAAGGTTTAGAAATCTGTTTTAACAAACCATCCAGGCCATTATGTGTGCTAAAGTTTGAGACTCTGGTTTTTTTTGTTTGCTTTTTTTACTGTGATTTTTTTTTTTTTTTTTTTGTAGTTGTCACCTTGGCCTTTTTTTTTTTTTTTTTTTATGTTATGTTAGTCACCATACAGTACTTCATTAGTTTTTGATGTAGTGTTCCATGATGAAGGGGGGGAAATTAGAGGGGAAGATGAACCATGAGAGACTATGGACTCTGGGGAAACAAACTGAGGGTTTCAGAGGGGAGGGGGTGGGGGGGATGGGTTGACCAGTGATGGGTATTAAGGAGGGCACGTACTGCATGGAGCACAGGGTGTTACACGCAAACAGTGAGACTCTTTAAGAAATGCAATAGAATTATGCATAAAATAATTTCCCTTTAGTTTCACAAATCTGTTTTCCTTATGTCCATTTGCCACATTTGTCTTCAGGATATATAGTCTCAGAACTGAGGTTTGATTAGTAAATTTAACTTTTTTTCTTTTTGCATCTGCTTGAATTCCCAAAACAATTATAGACATGTTTTACATTTTGGAAAAATCATTTAAACATGATAATCTGATCAGTAGATTGAATCTACCACTCAGCTTTTTAAAGAAGTACTTAAGAACGGGACAAACACTCAAATTATGACAGCAGAAGAGCAGAGCTGATGTGGGACAAGACAAGAAGCAAGAATAAATTTGCTGAAAGTTATACTAAAGAAATTGACATCACTATGAAAGACTGGGCTGTGGCAGTGGCAGTATCCAGCAGTGGGGGCTGGTTTTTATCTTCTTCCTCTGTCATTAATTCTCTGCTCACCCTCCCCCACCCCAAATACTCAATTTCCTAATTTACGAAGAAAAATTATCAATTGGGAGAACAGAAGAATCAGTAATCTTTCATGTTAAGCCATCCTCACAAACATGTCATTGGCTTCAGAAATGTGTTTCTTCTCTACAATCTCCACTCCCATCTCTCAGAACCCAGTTCCCAATCTCCTGCTTTTCCACCCCTTCTCCCCTGGACCCTTTCTTTTTTTTTTTTCAATGTCAAACACCCAGATTTCTTTTAAAAACAAAATTCCTTTGCTTGACTTGTCTGTACCTTCTCATCCTTTTCCTGGAAAATTATGCTGCCTTTACTCTTGTTGCCAATTTCATTCTTAATCTTTTAAAATTTTTAAAGGGACACTCAGGTGGCTCAGTCAGTTAAGCATCCAACTTGATTTCAGCTCAGGTCATGATCTGAGAGTCCTGGAATCAAGCCCTGCATCAGGCTCCAAGCCTGGCAAGGAGTCTGCTTGAAGATTCTTTCTCTCTCCCTCTGCCACCCCCCTGCTCTCTCTCTCTCTAAAATAAATTAGTAAATATTTAGAGAGAGAGAGAAAGCACAAGCAGGGGGAGGAGCAGAGGAAAAAAATCCTCAAGCAGACTCCCTGACCAGCTCAGAGCCTGATGCAGGGCTCAATTCCAGGACTCTGAGATCATAACCGATCCAAAATCAAGAGCTGAATGCTTAACTGACTGAGCCACCCAGGTGTCCCTAATCTTTTAAGTTGTTTTTTTTTTTTTTTTTAAGATTTTATTTTTATTTTTGTGAGAGAGAGAGAGAATGTGCATGCATGAGCAGGGGAGAGGGGCAGAGGGAGAAGCAGACTCCCCACTGAGCAGGGAGCCTGATGTGGGACTCGATCCCAGGACCCTGGAATCATAACCTGAGCCAAAGGCAGACACTCAACAGACTGAGCCACCCAGGCGCCCCACTTTTAAAATTTGATGTCATAGAATTAATGAATCTCTAGGTTGAAAGGAATAATTATACATGGTTATGCCTCAAATTCCTCAAATAAACACATTAGATATACAAATATCTCAGGATCAAAAACTTCTATTGATGTTGGAGGAGGCTATTACCTATTCAGGTCATGTTCTTCATGTCTAGACAGTTCTGTCAGTTCTTTCCTACATTGATTTAAAAATCTATTTCCCTAGTGTATGTATCTATCGGTCCTGGTTCCAAACATTGGGATAGTCTATATAGAGTACATCTATTCCCTCCCCCACATGACAGCCCTTTATAATATTTCCAGATAACTTCTATTCCTGAGGACTTTTGTTTTTACTTTGAAATAATCCCTTCTTCCTTCAGTTGCTATTTAAGAGGTATGTTCTGTATTTCTTTGAAAGTATGGTACCCATAACTGCATGTGATAACTTTTAATCCATTTAGGTCTTGTCAGCACAGTTGGGATATCTCTTCTCTTGAAAGTAATATATTAAAAGCCTATTTTTTAACAATGACATGACATTGCTTAGTTGATATTTAACTAAAATGAGCTAAAAATCCTCTGTCTTTTGTAACTATGCTGTTTTGCCTTATCTCTCCTTTTTTATACTCAAAGTTGGGTTGGGTTTTTAGTCCATATATAACACTATGCCTTTATCCCTCTTAATTTTTCTAAAATTTTTCTAAATTCATTCTAATTCCAGCAGTGCACTCAGTATGGTTTTGATTCCTAAATCTGGCATCTCCCAGCTTGTCATCCACAAACTTGACAAAGTTTCCTTTTGTAATTTCATCCAAGTTACTAATTAAAATTTTGAATGGTACTGGGCTAAGGAAAAGTCTGCAAAATGCCACAGGCTTGCTCCCTTCAACATGACAAATCTCAACTAATCATCACTATTAAGGTACAACCATGTACCTATTCACTAATGAACATAACTGAAATATTCTTAAAGTGTTACACGATATCATAAAAGACTACGTAATCTACAAGTTTAACCAAATAATCTCTATTTCCAGGTCAGTTTTTAAAGCATTGGCTTATTTTTTCATCCAAAATGTGTGTTTCAATGTAAGTACACTTTTCTTAGGGGTTTGGGGGCTGAGTACATTAAAATATTAAAAAGGAACATGTCTCCTGTCCTTACATAGAAAAAATATGGTATTGCTCAGGCTCTGCTTAAGAAGTCTAGATGCAAGGCACTGTGTCCACCAAAATCTCATGATTTAAGGATACCAACTGTATAAAGAATCCCCAAATTAAACATCTGAAGAAAAAAAAACTAAGAAAATTAAAGATTACACAGAAAACAACTTTAAAATAAGTATAAATAATACCCTTAGAGAGATTTGAGTGGATATATCTTTAAAATTACAAGTTGCTATGAAATAGAAACAAACATCTAGAAAAAGTTCAAACTATGTTCCTCAAAATAATAACCCAGAAGTTGTTTATTCATTTTTTTAAAGATTTTTATTTATTTGAGAGAAAGAGAGCATGCATGCATGAGTGGGGCAGGAGGTGGGGGGGGGGGGGGGGAAGGAGAGGGAGAAGCAGACTCCCCACTGAGCAGGGAGCTGGACACAGGGCTCCATTCCAGGACCCTGAGATCATGACCTGAGCTGAAGGCAGACGCTTAACTGACGGAGCCACCGAGGGGCCCCCATAAACTGTTTATTCTTAAAACCCGTCCCACTTCTCATTCCACTACTGACCTAGGGAGTTTGTTATGGTAGATAATTAGTCTGCAACATCCATAATCTGTGGTTGATTCCTTTATGAGGATATTTCGAGACCCTGAGCAAATGGGTAACTACCAATAAAATAGCTAAAAGTGTTTTCATTTCCAGTTTGAAGTCTCTTCCCCTCGTTAAGAATACAAAAAAGAAAAAATTAATCGGTTCTTTATTGATTTATGTGGTTAAGTGAGAGTATGGCTGAAATGACCAGATACTCTGCTTGTTCAGAAAGGACATAAAGAGGGGCGCCTTTGTGGCTCAGTCGGTTAAGCCTCTGCCTTTGGCTCACATCATGGTCCCAGGTTAAGAGTCCGCCTTCGGCTCAGGTCATGATCCCAGGGTCCTGGGATCCAGCCCCGCATCAGGCTCCCTGCTCCACAGGAAGCCCTCTTCTCCCTCTCCCACTCCCCATGCTTGTGTTCCCTCTCTCGCTGTGTCTCTCTGTCAAATAAATAAATAATCTTAAAAAAAAAAAAAAGAAAAGAAAAAGAAAGGACATAAAGAGACTGGACAGAATATGATTTACTTTCTGGCATTTTACCAATCAGAAATTAAGTTTCAACCTGTGGACCTTATATGATTTAATAAGATAAAATCATGCTCTGGATTTTTCCGTTATTCCACAGGGAGAAACTACTTTGCATAGGCTGTCAAACCTTAATTTTTCTCTTTATTTTTTTCACTTTTCTTGGTGAGAAATTTTAAGTTCTAGTCTCTTAGCATATTTTGATTAAACAATATAGTCATGTCAGTTATAATCACCATGTTTAACATTAGATCCTCAGGCTTATTCATCTTATAGCTGAAAGTTTGTACCCTCTTACAAACCTTTTCCTATTTCTCCTACCCTCCAGCTCCTGGCAACAACTTTTCTACTCTGTTTCTGTGAGTAGAAGGATAACTTCTAAAGTATAACTTTTTTTTTCTTTTCAGCTTCCACACATAAGTAGTATCATGCAGCATTTATCTTTATCTGGCTTATTTCATTTAGCATAACGCCCTCAAATTCCATCCATATTGTTGCAAATGGCAAGATTTCCTTCTTTCTCATGGCTGAGTGTATTCCAGTGTGTGTGTGTGTGTGTCATATCTTTTTCATCCATTCATCCATTGAGGTACATTTAAGTTTTTTCTGTATCTTGGCTATTGTAAATAAAATTTTTCTTTTAAAAGAAAAGAATAAAAAGCTGTTTTTCTGTACTATTTCTTTACTGTTTTGATACCTTTTTACTGCTGTGATCTGCTTCCCATTAACCTGAACTTGGTGAGTTTTCAGTGATTCATATGGCATGTCTGGTCTGGACAAAAGCATTTTAGAGGCTAATAAATACAGACTGTTTTCAGAGACTCAGAGAAAAACTTTTGTATGTTTCCTTCTAGGCAAACTCAGATTTTGGCATAATTGTTCTTCAATTCGGTGACATGTATTCAAAATTGTTTCCTTAAATATTCTTTGAACCTCAGAAATAATTAAATATTTAGGGTGTTAGAATGGAAGAAATGCAATACTGATGGATAAATTGTAGTGAACAAAGTATTTCTTAAGGGAAAATTTCCTCTCAGTAGGCATAAAAAGGCCTACAATCTCTACCAAAAGCCCCAACCTACTTTTGAGATTATAAAAGTTTTTCACTGGAAAACACTGCAGAAATTCCCAGTGGGCTAGCAGAGGGAGAAAGGATTTAAAAGTAGTAGCTAAGTTGACACCCTGGGCACATTCTGGTAAGGAAAAAAAAAAAAAGCCACAATTGCCTCAGACAGCATCATCCAGTGTTAGATTTCTTGACTTCTTGCTGATGTACCCTCTCCCTGACAAGGAATGTAACAATGAAATTTACTATTCATTCATTCTAGAAATCACTAGTGAATACTAACCATGTGTCAGGTAGTAGAGATGCAATGAAAAAGGTAAAAAGCCTGTCCTCAAGGGATATATATTCTAGTGGGAGAGGAAGACAATACACAAACAAGAATTGGACAAATTTATTTAAGTGAATAGAATCCCATCAAATAACAATTAGTGTTGTGAAGGAAACAAAGAATAGTGGGTTTCAGAGGGATTGGAGGAGAAGGACCTACCTTAGATTAAAAAATGATTAGGATACTTTTTCAAAAAGCAAGGTCTGAGAGATTTCCCCCAGTGAAGAAGAGGTGCCTGACAGGTGAATATTAGGAGGATGAGTGAGGCCAATGTTAATGGAGGTGGTGACTGAGGACAAGGGAGCTGTGAGCCGAAGCCACAGTAGTAAGAAGAGGCCGGAATCACATAGGACTTTGGGGAAGAGTTTGAATGTCATGATAGTGTAACGGAAGCCACTGGATAAATTCAAGCAGAGAAATGATATGATGTACTGTAGTTTACATATTTGAAGATTACTAAAGATGACTAGAGAGGGGCTAGATGATGCCTGGACTGCAGTGGGTAGAAATGACCAGATTTCAAAATTGATTGATGGGATTTGATACATTTTTTTAAAGATTTTATTTATTTATTTGAGTGAGAGAGAGAGAGAGAAACAGCATGAGAGGGGATAGGGTCAGAGAGAGAAGCAGGCTCCCCGCTGAGCTGGGAGCCCGATGTGGGACTCGATCCCAGGACTCTGGGATCATGACCTGAGCAGAAGGCAGTCACTTAACCAACTGAGCCACCCAGGTGCCCGGTATTTAATACATTTTTTAAATTATTGTAAAGAAATGCCCATTCAATGCTAGACTTCTTTCATCTTTCTAAAATAGAATGTATCACACCACATCTGTTTAATCTTCAAAGGTCCCCAAACACCCACAGGATAGAGGACAATCTCCTTATGGCAAGAAACCCTTTAAATTAGCAGCTACACAGCTTTGCAGGCTCTGCTCCTAACATTACCCTCTATGCCCTGAACTTCAGCTACACCAAACTACTCAGTTTTTCTTTTGTCATTGCCTTGCACATGCTGTGAACATTACATGGAATGCCACTTAGCCTCCTCTCATGTACCCCAAGAACTCTGAGTCATCATTCCCAACCCTCAGGACACTCTCATAATCCCAGAGACAAGTTAGTTGCTGCTTCTCCATGAGCTCATTGCAGCCCAAGTGATTTTTTAATTGTGTTCTAACAGACTGATATCCCTGAGGGCAAGGACTATGCTTTGTTATTTGTATTCCTAGAACCTATCTCTCCTGAGTTCTTTAACTGCTTTGGGAATGAATAAATGAATGGGTGGATCATGCTGAAAATTGAGTCATACAGTGTATTCACTCAGTAACAGAATTTCAGGAACATTCTTCACATTATTGTTGGTTTGAGAGTCGCCAAAAGTTGTTTTTGCCATTTTCTTGTACCATCTCATGAAGAGCAACTTTTTTTCTTCTCATCAACCCACAGGTATGCTGTTCTAGCACAAAATGACTGGTCGTTTTTCTCTACACTGTGGTAAACATGTCACACTCAGTAATGGAGAACCAAGAGAAGACAAGCAAGACAAGGACCAAGAAGAAAACGTCCAAATGAAGCAGAACATCACTGTACTAAATAGCATCTGTCTCATGGTGGGGCATATGAGGCTCAGGCATACTTGTATCGCCCAAGAAGGTTCTTAGAATAGTGCCTCCTCTAGGCTTTTCCTGATTGTTTGGGATATTACTGGACTTTTTTCACTGTTTGGGACTTTATATTATGCAGAGCTGGGAACTTACATCCAGAAGTCAAGGACAAGCTGTGCATATGTCTTGGAAGCATTTCATAGATTTACCGTCTTCAGCTGATTTTAGTCATCTTTACTCATTGAGCCAACAGGACAAGTCATAAAGGCACCCACATTTATGAAATTTGTTATCACACCTGTTTGGACAAACTATGATACCCCATATGAGGCCGGGAAATGGATCCTGATTGCCTGCATATGTGAGTATAGTACTTTGCCCTTCAGGCTCTTAGAATCTTATTCTAATCAAGGAGACCTCAAAGCTATTTTTAAACCCCTGTCAACCTAATATTTCAAATTTAGCTGAGGGCCAGTCTATTTGTGGAAAGTAGTCACTTGTATTTCTGATAATACTAAATGTTCAAACTTAGGGCCTTCGTGTCCCTGAAAGTTACATTCATTTATTTCATATTGATTTTACTTACAAATTTTATGAAAAACAGCTGGTAACTTCAGGTTCATTATCCATGAATAATTTATGAACCTGGACTAAGAATCTAAGTCCTAAGTTTAGTTCTATGAATCTTCTACATGTTACAAACTGTGGGGACATAGAAATAAGGTCTTCCACAATTAGCATATATTCTGTTGAGAGTATAAGACACATATAAAGAACAGCCTAAGCAAAAATGATATTCCATCAGAAAAAATATAAACGAGTGCTATAATATTTCAAAAGTGAGGGAGCTCACATTTGCATTGGGGATCAGAAGAAGTTTCTTAGAGAAGATGACTATCAAGATAGACTTTGAAAGACTGGATTTTGACAAACAGAAATATAAGGGCATGTACAGTAGAGCATTCCATGTGTAGAAAACAGCATAAGCCAAGGTATGAGGACAGGAAAATAAGAGAGGTATTCTATGTGAATGTCCTCCCTGAAATGGTGCAACAGGTACATTCAGTTTTCCCCACATAAGCAGAAGAGGATCCTAGTGAGATGCAATGAGGCGTTGGGATCAAATTCTACTTTAGGATCATTTTCCAAACTCATCAGGCCACTTTATTTTTTGTATTTATTTATGTTTTTTTAGTAGACTCAACACCCAACATGGAGCCCAAAGTGGGACTTGAACTCACAACCCTGAGATCAAGACCTGGGGTGATATCAAGAGTCAGATGCTTTAACCTACTGAGCCATTCAGGCACCCCAAGTCACTTTAGTCATGGGTTATAGAAGGGTAGGAAAAACAAAAGTAGATAAGTTCTTAAAACTACTATATAAAACTGTTTATCAAATGGAAAGTGTACGATTTTTGTTTTTTAAACAATGGACTTTTATCCTATTGAGAGTCCTTCCTGAACACTGATTCTTGTGAGCGGCTGTGCCTGTGATGTAAGCAGCATAATGCTGTGTTTCACTTACTGTGTTCCTTCTTCCTTTAGGAACTTATAATATTTATTCACTGCAGGAGTGTGAACTAGGAAAGCAGAATTCAGGATATCTTCATGTATGTAAAGATCTTGACACTCATCTTAGGTATAACTAGGAATGGCTACTTTGTTTTTAAAGGTAAGACCAAAAGCTAAATAAACAAATGAATAAAAATACCCATGAAGTAGTTAAGCAAATATGAACTACTATGTTACATGAATATCAACCTACAATATAGTTCTCAGAGTCTAAGCTAGACTGTTTAGTAGGTTCCAAGTTGTGTCACCGAGTTTCAAATGTAGCCACTATTAAATGTTCTGACCATAAAAAAGTAAATCTATCTAGCTTTTACATTTTCAATAGCTTTTCAGCATAATATCTCATTTAATCATCAAAACCAACCTATGTTACCTAATGGCCATTTTAGGAAATCCAAATGTTGTTTATTCATAAAAGACATCTTAACAGTTGTTTTGTTTTGTTTTGTTTTTAATTTTGACTGTAGGGTCTGAATTTGGGATAGGCAAAATCAAGAATATTTTTTAAGAAGACAAAATATAAGTCATAAATATTTAAAAATAAGAAATATTTACAGGCAACAATATCAAAATACACAGCAATAAACAACAATGGTTATTAGAAACAATTGTTTTTTAGAAACAATTTTTTTAAAAGCAAGGGATCTTTGAAAACATAATTTGAGAGAATGTCAAAAAGCACTAACAGTTGTTTGTGATTAAAAGGAATTTCTACTATTTCAGGCATAAAATAACTCAGTCATTTTACAGAAAAGAAAAAAAAGACCCAAGCTCTAATTATAATCCTTTATCCTTTTGTTCATTCCTGTAACAATTTGCAGTAAAAGATTTAACAATACACTTTTATATGTTTGTATTTAGCTATATACAGGTATATAAATACACAATAATTGATACATATAAAGCTTTAAAATATTAACTTATCAATATATCAAATGAAACAGTGTATATTTTTTCAATGTATGTAAATATATATTTTTCAAAATGGTAATTATGTATATCATAGTAATGTTATCACTTTGGAAAACCATAAAAATTTTCTTAATAAGCAAACAAATATATATTTAAAAAACATCCTGTGGAAGAAATAAGGTGAGTTTTATTCCCACTTTACAGATCAGGAAGTGAGACTTGGGAAGATAAAGTGATTTCCCAAGGTTATCCAGGAAAGACACTCATGAAACCTTTCATTTGACAAATGCTGGCTCTGGCCCTGGCACAATGCTAAGCATTAGCTAAACAAAGACTGACAGGGCATTCCCCTGTCCTTGAGGAACCACATCCCATCTTGAATTCAAGTCTTCAAAATCTTAGATAGATAGATAGATATTAAAAAAAAAAAAAAAAAAAAACGACCATAGTAACAGACCATGGAAAAGGCACTCGAATATCAAGTCAGGATACTTAGGTTGCAATTTGACTCTAGCAGTGTGGAGCCATTTGAGAAAATTACTGAAATATGCCAACTTTCAATTTTCTGAGCCACTAAATGAGTGGCTCTCAGGTGAAATTCCTAAGGACCTATCAGTACCAAAAATTTAATGATGTATAGAGCATTTAGAATTGGTACTTATAGGTCTAAAGTCAACATTAATACCATCGTGTGATAAATATACCTTTTCTTATGAGCTTGCTATTTTTGTGAGATATCTACTTTTTAAAAACCTTCTGGTTATAGTATTTGTTTTATGTTTTACTTATGTACTTTTAAGCCATGAAAATTAGCGCCATCCAAAGAAGCTCCAGTATTACCTCAAATTAAGTCAAAATCTTCACAAAATTATCTTTCAACAAGCATGTATTTTCCTCTCAGAGAGGAAAAAAGTGGGGGGAAAAAAAAAGCATTTTTGCCTTTAAGGAGATCAGATCAGGGATAAAAGGAGAAAACCAAAACCAAAACAACTATCCAAAATGTACATGTCTACTAAAAATAGGCCCTAGGATCTGGAAAATCTGTGCCAAACACGATGTGAAAATTAGAAAAAAACAGATACAAGTTGAACTGACAAGATAGCCAAGAGAAGGCCAGTTGGCTGTTTCCTAAGATACCTGGCAGGAGTTCTGACATTCCCTTACCAAACTTCAGGTTCTGCCTTCAGTTTTATAAAAATCATCAAAACCAAGCTATGTTACCTAATGGCCATTAGGGGCCTTGGCATTAAGCTGAGAATGGATCCATCCATCTGAGTGGTACTGATAAATAAAATCAGAATGCAATGCCATTTTATTCACTAAGGATGAGAAATAGAATTGTTGTTGGGCTTCTATGATTTTGTGAAAAATATGTTTTCTTCCACTAGTGAGATCTGTGCTGAAACATAAATGATAAACAAAAGAAGACAGAATAAGGGGTGTCTGGTTATTTCCCCAACAGAGATATCATAATCAAGGCTTTAGACTTGAGTACTTTTCACCCAAGACATGCCTCCGTGGACATGACAAGGACCACTTCTCTGACCTTCTGCCATCTCTTCCAATTGGTCATTCCTTAAATATGTTAGTTCCTCCCAGAAAACTTGCTCCTTTTCAAATTATGAAATATCTCAAATGTACAGAATATAACAAGGATTCCATATCCCACACATTCTAAGTGCTACATTTGTTTCAGACTTCTTTTTAAAGAAATAAAACAATATAAATAGAACCAAAGCTCCATTCCTCTATCTTCCTCTCATCACCACCAACTTTTTCTTCCCAGAATAAATAACTGTCCAATGTAAACACAAATCGCCCCATGCATTTTTTTAAAAATCTTACAACAGATGAATGTATCCACAGTAGTGTCGTTTCATAAATAGCACTACCTTATACATATCTATTTGCAGCTTCTGGTTGTCTCTTAACATACTTTTTAAAAGATATGACCACGTTGATATATGTAGCACTGCATTTGGCATAGTACACTATGGCAGAAAGTAGACTTCATTATTTTATGTATGTATGTATTTTATTATATGTTTGTGTGTAAGACACCTGATACAGAGCTCACAGGGCTAAAATCTAGGTGTAGGCAGGGCTGCATTCCTTTTTAGAGACTCTAGAAGCAAATCCATTTCCTTGCTCTTATAAGTTATTGCCAGAATTCTGTTCCTTGCAGTTGTAGGTCTGAGGTCCCCATTTCATGCTACTGTCCTCTGAAAGTTGTTCCCAGCTTCTTCTTTTTTTTTTTTTTTTAAGATTTTATTTATTCATCTAAGAGAGCACAAGCAGGGGGAGGAACAGGAGAAGGAAAGCAGATTCCATGCTCAGCATGAAGCCCGATCCCAGGACCCTGAGATCATAATCTGAGCCAAAATCAAGAGTCAGATGCTTAACCAACTGAGCCACCCAGGCACCCCGAGTTGTTCCCAGCTTCTAAGGGCTGCCTACACTTCTTGGCTCGTGGTTCACTTCTTCCATGTTCAAAGCCAGCAAGGATGAGGAGAAGCCATCTGAAAATTTCAGTCTCTCCTGCCCCTCCTCCAAATGATACAAGGTAATCTCTTGATCTTCAAGTCATCTGGTTGGCACCCTTAATTCCATCTGTAACCTTAATTTCCTTTTGCTGTCTACGCAATATATTCACAGGCATGACATTGGGTTTAGACTGAGGGGGACGAAATCTGCCTGCCACACTGCCAATGCCTTAGAATTTCTTCGTCACCTAGCGAGGATAAGGGAAGGTACATTCTCTGATGGGAAGCTTCATGACTGTTACGTAGCTATATGCTTGTAGAAAGTGAATATAATTGACTTTTTCAAAACAAAGACCATACCAGTTTGTTTACTTCAGGATGACAGTTTCTTAATGGATTAGAGAGAAAGAGAGAAAAGATGTCTTGGAGAAACTGCTCTAAACTCTGAGGAGAGTCATCACCTTTGCCCATAAGAAAATCTTCCATTTTGATGCAAATGCTTGTATTCTTGGTTTCTTTTTCAAATGTTCAAACAGTAAAATGTCCTTTAATTTTTCTTCTGAGGAATCTACCAGCGGCTGTTTCTGTATCCGTGCCCATTGTGACCGTCCTTTATTTGCTGACCTATGTGGCTTATGATGTCATCCTACTTATGCCTTCTCCCTTGACTAGTGAAGTTGGAAAGGATCCACAGCTCTTTGCCTCCATTGAGAAGTTTTTCATAAGAGGAAAATATGAGCAATTTACACCTTTCTGTGCCAGATCCATTGTTGGAAAAAAATGAGGAAAATAATAATATGGGAATATTGTGAGAATTAAATGAGCTAATACATGTAAGTCTTACCACAAAGCTTGGCAGAGCAATCAAGGTTCACTCTTCACTGTTGTTGTTGTTGCACTAACTTCAGGAAGAAACACTCATTACGGTCACAGTTATCATCTAAAGACCACATTATGCATACCAGGCAGCACCATGAGGGGTGGTTCTGTTTCTCTATGGCAACTTAGTGTAGACCCACAAAAACAGGCATAGGATTTCCCCGCCAAATCTGCTTACAGCCAAGGTAATCACCAGAGTTGAGACAGGAATTTTCCAGCCATGTTTATGTCACTGCATTGGTGACCTGAATGGTTTCCCAGGGCCTGAGTTAAATTATCCCATTTCCTGCACAAAGAACTAAGACTGCATCTATAACAAATTCATGTAAGGAGGTTGGCTGATAAGACTTGTGTGAGGAATTGATTGTGTCTACTATAACCTAACATTAAGTCTTGTTTCACTATTTTTCTTTTTTAAACTTTTATTTCCACCTTTGGAAAAACTCTAGATTAGATACCCCTAGATATGATTCCCAAACTGGTGCATTTTTATGGATATTCTCATTTCCTATAAAATCAAGAAAAAAAAGAAAGAAGAAAAACACTATGGGGCCCCACATGAGAGGAGAGTTTGGCCTAGTGTGCCTTTATAAATTCAGCATTAGATAATTAAGGGGAACTGAATCTAGAGAAATGTTTGTAAACATGTATGATGTGGATTCTATTTTTCTTTTAGGTTTTAATCGGCTAACTTACAGTTTATTGATACTTCTCTACATGAACCATAGGGATCATCAGTTTCTTAGTTAGTATTGAGTCCATTTCATTCCAAATCTCTGTATCCTGAGATTAGTGCTAAAAATAAACTAGATCCCCCATAATGAGTTTTCTTTTTACTAATAACTTTCTTTTCTTATTCCCTCCCTGCCCCCAGACATTTGGTAATAAGGCCCTACACCAAGTTCAGAAACTCATTCCTATAGGGCTTGTATCTCTGAACTTGGTTTAGGGCTTTGTCAGTGAACTGAACTCATCACTCATTAGAGCATCCAGGTAAGAAAATCAAATTGTGCTATGGGTTATTTGTGTTTTCAAAGCTCAGCTAAGGGAAATCAATAACTTCTTATGTTTAGTGTCACTAATGAACAACAGCCAAGCCTTTTGATTATTTCTTGTTCTTGTTTTTACCATAAACCTATTTCAGGGATTTCAAATGTTAAAATAGAGATTCTGTTTCATCATGTTTGTTTTTCACTAGTTAATGCATAAATGCGACTCTAAAAAAGAGTCAATCTTTTCCAGGATGTGGGAAAGCAGGGTTTGCATGAAAACTGTTTAGTAACATCACATACTGCAAATAGTTGTCAGTCAGGATAATTGCAAAACAAAGTACAAATGTGGAAAAGTGCTGAGTGAATGAATCCACTGGGAGAAGAGCCAAATGATGAACACAGCAAAACAAGCGGTAAAAAATCAATGCTAATACACACCCGCTTACCCAGTGTACTTAAAATCAGATCCCTTGGTTGGCCACCTTAGCTGCCCTACCGCTGGCTAGAATAATGATGGGCCATCAGACAGCTGCTCAGTAAAGAAATTGCAAAGAGAGAAGAGGAGATTAGGGTGTAGGTGTGCTGGAAGAAGATTTTTGGGAAAACATTTCTAATTTGGGATGGTGAGTAGGAAGGATGGAGCAGTTCCCACCATCATTCGAGTCTCGCCTATTTTTATTGAAATGATAATAACAAATTAGTTTTGCTAATCTTATGTCATTTGCTATAACAAACCTGTGAAATTGTTGCTAACAATAGTATCATTATCCTTATCTTCAAGTTGAGTAAACCAGCTCATTCAAAGTGACCTAACAGATCCAAGGTCATATCAGTAATATAGAGCTCAGGACTCACATTTCTGACTCCAGTCCTAATGGCTTTTCCACCTCACCATGCCTCCTCTTGCTAGTAATGACTGAGGTCTGCTTCCGTCCAGTGCAAGATAGGATTTGGTTCCCATTTTTCGTTTTCTCTTAGTTGTCTAATTTAATGGTTGCACTAAATCTTAGTGGGCAGCACTTGGTCCTATCTGCTCTTTTTCCATCCTTTTTCTCACTCCTAATAAGCGACTAAAAAAAAAAGCAAGTACAAGGGGATTTCCAGTTATACTATCTGGTTCCTGTGTGGTCTTTGATATTTCAGGAAAAAAAAAAAAAAAAGTACCTCATTCTGTGTGCCATCTGAATTTCTCTTTTTCTTGCCCTGCATATTTACATTAGAATATCAATTGCTGTGTTTGCAGAGCATCTAACTGATTACAGCTAACACTTCGCATTCTTCACACCCATTTTTCAGGCTCTTTTATGTGGGCCCAACAGAAGGGCACCTTCCCTGCAGTTTAAGCATGATCCATGTGGAGTAATTCATCCTGGTCCCTGCTCTTCTCTTCAAAGTAAGTAAATCTGATGTCCATCTTATAGAAACTGTTATTGTCAAGAATTCCTTGCTTGTGCCCCTCGTTTTCTATATTCATTTACTTGAGAACGTTGAGCTCTCCACCCAGCTTTAAGATAAGGAACGTTAAGGGCCTATGTCTTGCTGAGGCCCAAGGGAGAACAGCACCTTAAAGCTTCCTGCTCTATGAGGCACCTAAGACCCTGGGCCAGAAACTGAGCAGAGATAAACAAGATGTAGAGTCTGAAGATAGGAAGACTCCCAGAAACAGTAAGTAATGCTTTAGCTGCGTTGTCATGAATTGGAAATTTCCCTGTAGTCAGGGAAACAGGAAAAAAGGAATAGTCAAAAAAGAGAGATTATATAGGAGAAGATACGGAACATAAAATGGATAATTTGTACTTAGTTGTTCAGTGTTTACTATGTGCTACACACTAGATGTCATCACAAGATGGCATAGAGATTGACTTGGGGCAAGACATTCGGCAGCCAGATGGTCTTTGAAAACAATGAAGCACATTATTTCGTTCTCCTATTTAATAACCTTCAAAAGCAGGTTCCCCTTGTAAACAAAGTAAAATCCAAATTCCTTAGCATGACCCACAATGCCCAATATGATTAGCCCTGAGAATTTCAACAAGCTCATCTCCTGCCACATCCACTATACTCCAGGCCCTCTGGCTTTTTTCTGTCTGCTTTACAGGGCAAATCTTTTTGCTTCTCCAGGGCATTTGCATTTATTGTTTCCTGGCCTGCTTATCCCTCAACTTTCAGGTCTTATCTCAAATGCTTTGAGAAGTCTTTCATTAGCACCCCGAGATAGAAGCCATCATTCCCCAACCCACTACCCAAGACTGTCTCTGCCCCATCTCCCTGTTTTACATATAATCCCATAGCTTTGATTAAACCTAAAATGTCCATTTGCTTTGTATTATCTGCTTTCTCCAACAATCATAGAATTGTTATACAAGAAAAAATCTTATAGAAGCTCTGTGGAAACAGGAATCTTGTCTCTTAGACAGTACTCTATCCTCAGCATCTAGAAGACTTGGCAATCATCTGTTGAATAAATGAATGAATCACTGTCATGAGGGTGAGTAAGCTGAGGAGTGTTCATGATCAGGAGAAATGAGATTATCTTAAAGGGTTTTTCTGGGTAGGGTTTTCCAGAGTAGAAAACTTAAAGGCTGGAGGCATCTGGGGAGCTCAGTCGGTGAAGCATCTAACTCAGTTTCGGCTCAGGTCATGATCTCAGGGTTGTGAGACTGAGCCTTGCATGGGGCTCTGCACTGGGCGTGGAGCCTGCTTAAGATTCTGTTTCTTCCTCTCCCCCTGCCCCTACCCCATGTTTCCTTCTTTAAAAAAAAAACTTAAAGTCTGAGTTGATAAGACATAAATAATAAACCCTGAGTAACTACCTTACCTGTAGGTTAAGCATGCAATTCAGTTTTGGCTTAGGTTATAATGTTACTAAACAGTAGATGTTACTAAACAGTTTTCATGCAAACCCTGCTTTCCCACATCCTGGAAAAGATTGACTCTTTTTTAGAGTCCATTTAAAATGGGCCGCATTTTATAAAAGTTTCTTAAGAAAGGATCTTAATATAGAAAGCATGACTATATTCATTGTGAATATATTCATTGTGAAATCCTGGAAATGTATACCAATGAATTCAAATTTTATCTATATAACACTATACATTCTTTGTGTTGGTAGGGCATGGTAGCTATGATGTATCTTCTGGTGGAAGACATTTTCCAACTCATCATCATTCCTTCAGCTACTGGCTCTATGTCAGGCTCTCAATTATAGGATTAATGTATGTGAGGAAAACACAGCCTGAAAGACCAAGGCCAATCAGAATGAGTAAAATATACACTATCTAGGAATGCCTTACTAAATTTCTTGAGAATTTTTTAACTAGTATATATTAATGCATTATTTATATGATTTCTTGTTAAATTTTTTAAATAAACCCATGAAAAGCAGAGACAATCTTTGAAAAAAATCATTCTTTTTTTTTCTTAATATTTTAAGTAGATTCCATGCCCAGTATGGGACTCAAACACACGACCCTGAGATCAAGAGCCACAGATTCTACCAACTAAGCCATGCAGGCACCCCTTGAAAAAAAAATCATTCTTTACTCAACACCTATATATCTAGGAATTTATTCTAAGGATAAAATTTAACAGAAATGAAAATATATGTGTGACAATGTCAACTATATCTTTATTTGCAAGAGCAAAAACAAACAAGAGAAAATATCCAGCAACTTGGTGGAGAACTGTATGGATAACAAAAATGATACCCATATAAAACCGAGAAATATTTATATGACAAAGTATTTAAATGAAAATAACATAAGATAGCATTTGTAGTATGATATGTTGGACTTTGGATTATGACATCCTTATTCATATATCCAAATCACATTTAGTTACTTATGAACCGTATGACCTTGGGTATGTCCATTAACCATACTAAGCTTCTGTTTTCTCACTTATAAACTAGAAATACCAATAGCATCAATTCTATGTCATAGGAGCAATTTTTTGTTAACTAAAATTCATTTATAAAAATTTTATTGAAATGCCTCCTTAAAAATATCCATGTGAAAGTCATTAACTTTCAAAAATTGTTACCTTCTTTCCAACACACATTACATTTTAAAGATATTTTATTTATTTATTTATTTGACAGAGAGAGACACAGTGAGAGAGGGAACACAAGCAGGGGAAGTGGGAGAGGGAGAAGCAGGCTTCCCGCGGAGCAGGGAGCCCAATGCGGGGCTGATCCCAGGACCCTGAGATCATGACCTGAGCCCAAGGCAGATGCTTAACGACTGAGCCACCCAGGTGCCCCCACGCATTATATTTTAGATTTAACTTTCGTATCTCCTCATTGAAACAATTAACAGAACCTGCTTATGTGTTATGAAGTGCTTTGCAAGGCTAACTATACAATCTTGCTGGTGAGTAGTACATAAAAATTAAGAACTAAGACTAAGCACAATAAGAAATAAAGTACTAATCACTTAGCAAAGTTGTGGTTTTCATTTGTTTTCTTAAATTGTATTCTTATTTACCATCATAAGCCATTTTTTCTTCAGAAGAGAGGTAATGAAGTTTCATTCAGAGACAATTAAGAGATGTTGAACTATTGGGGTGCCTGGGTGGTCTGTAGGTTAAGCATCCAATTCAGTTTTGGCTTAGGTTATAATCTCAGGGTCGTGAGATCAGCCCCGTCACGCTTTGCACCTAGCACGGAGTCTGTTTGTGACTCTCTCCCTCTACCCCTCCCCTCGCAATTTCTCTCTGCCTCAGATACATAAATAAATAAGTCTTTTTAAAGAGATGTTGAACTATTAATAGAGATGAAAGAAGGAAATAATCAACCAGATAGAAGAGGAAAAGAAAGCAAAAGGAGTGAAAGAACTTTGGTAAAGAGAACAGACACAAAGGGTTATTGAAATGGAGCAATAGGGCGCCTGGGTGGCTCAGTTGGTTAAGCGACTGCCTTCGGCTCAGGTCATGATCCCAGAGTCCTGGGACCGAGTCCCACATCGGGCTCCCGGCTCAGCGGGGAGCCTGCTTCTCCCTCTGACCCTCTCCTCTCTCATGCTGTTTCTCGCTCGCTCGCTCTCTAATAAATAAATAAATAAAATCTTTAAAAAAAAAAAAAAGAAAGAAATGGAGCAATAAGGGGTGCTGGGTGGCTCCGTCAGTTAAGCGTCTGCCTTTGGCTCAGGTCATGATCCCAGGGTCCTGGGATCGAGCCCCACATCAGGCTCCCTGCTCAGCGGGAAGCCTGCTTCTTCTCCCTCTCCCACTCCCCCTGCCTGTGTTGTCTCTCTCTGTCAAATAAATAAATCAAATCTAAAAAAAAAAAAAAGAAATGGAGCAATAAATCTGGGTATTATTTTCACAGATGGCTGTGATTCCAGATGATGGGATAGGATATCTATGAGCAGTATCTTAGCTCAGTAGTTTCATTTCAATTCAGCAATTCTAAAATTTAGAAAAGTAGAGATAATATGGCGTGCTGTTTCTGGCTCATGAATTTACACCAAAGGTTGTAATACGAAATGCGTTAGCGAGCTTACTGCACTGCCCCCCCGCGCTTTAGTGATATAGGCTGTGTTGATACCACATTTGGCTACAAAAACTAGCTAGCTTATTGATTCCTGTAACATTGGCAGTACTCGATGAACATTATAAATACCAAGAGACATTTTTATCTCCTCTTTTGTAAGTTTATTAGAATTTGTGCCCTTTTACCTAAAGATGTTTTTGTTTATAATTGGTGTTACCAACTTGAAATATTGCAGTAATACATCCCAAAGTATTTCAATCCAGAAAATTGGGGTTGGGAGTTAATATGCTTCTTAAATCTAAGGCACAGATAAAATAATTTTAGTTTTCCATTCTCTTGACACTTTTCATGACCAAATGAAGGTTGGACTAAAGATTTCAGTACTAGGGGGTTACCATAGGCAGTCAAGAGTCATGTATTCCTGTGACTCAAATTTCTTGGGCTTAGGGTCTCTCAAATGTCACAAACAACTCTGATTTTGTCCCTATGTTAACAAAATTAATTCTATAATTCTTGACCCACTGTTTTTATTTCTAACATGAGGGGAAGCCATGAGGTGGAGTAGAACAGGGGAGACAATACAACAACAGTTGTAGGCACCTTACACAAGGAAAAGAGAGCTGGTGAAATAAAGAGCAAGTTTTGGAAAGGATATTTTTGTTTATATTATATACTCATATATTTTATAACTTACATATTTTTGTTTCCTTTTATCCATAGTTAAGACTCTTCTTCCCTGGGCCCCTGGGTGGCTCAGTGGGTTAAGCATCTGCTTTCAGCTCAGGTCATGATCCCAAGGCCCTGGGATCGAGTCCCACATCAGGCTCCCTGCTCAGTGGGGAGCCTGCTTCTCCCTCTATCCTTCCCCCCACTTGTGGGCTCTCTCTCTCTCTCTCTCTTAAAAATAAATAAAATTAAAAAAAAAAAAGACTCTTCTTTCCTGTAGTTTATTGCTTGTGTACACTCTCCCTGGTGATATTCCCTCTCTAGGTGATAAAATCAACTCCTTAATTGGAATTAGAATTTATCTTGAATTTCTGCATATTTCTTGAGCATACATTTATCAGTAAAAAATGATCTTCAAATTTACAAAGGCTATGGTAAGAAATACAAACTCAGTGTTCTTTCCATTGCATTCTGTGACTTGCAATGGCACCAATGCAAATGGAATAAAAGCTTGTATGTGTAAAATGCTAGGACTTCCCTCTTTCACTTCCCTCTAAAACACACTCACACATACACATCCGACAGCGTTTAGCAGTGTCTAGCACAAATCAGGCACTTAACAAATGTTACTTTCTCTTTCCTTTATATAGAACTGTGTTCATCACCAAGCACCACCTTAGGGAATAATGGCTAAAGCAAAAAGCGGGGAGATAACTCAGCAGTTAGAAATGTGAGCTTTGGTATCAGACCTGGTTTTGAATTCTGACTTCACCATTTAACAGTTCTCTGTCCTTAGGGAAATTACTCAAACTCTGATTCTTAGTTTCCTCATACACAAAGTAAGGATACCACTAGGCCATAGGATGATTGTTAAAAGTAATGAGCTACTACATGCAAAGCACTTAACAGCATACCTAGCACATAGTATGTACTCAATTATAAAAACAAAACATTTTAAATTTTAAAAAAAGTGCATACTTACTAATCACTAGAGAAATGGAAAACAAATCACAATGAGCCATTAGGAGGGCCACTATCAAAAAAAAATAGAAAATGGCAAGTACTGGCAAAGATGTAGGACCTGGTAGGGAGGGTCCCCAAAAACCGAAATATTAGAATTGCCACATGATCCAGCAATCCTACTTCTGGCTATATATCTAAAAGAACTTAAAGCAGGATCCCAAAATGATATTTATACACCCATGTTCATTGCAGCATTATTCACAATAGCCAAGAGGTGGAAGGAGTCAAATGCCCACTGATAGATGAATAGATAAAGAAAATGTACTAAATATATACAATAGACTATTATACGGCCTTTAGAAAGAAGGAAATTCTATCACATGCTGCAACATGGATGAACCTTGAGGATATTATGTTAAGTGAAATAAGCCAGTCACAAAAGAACTAGTATTGTATGATCTCACATATATGAGATGTCTAGAGTAGTCAAAATCATGAAAACAGAAAGTAGAAGGGTAGTTGCCAGGGACTGGGGTGGGAGGGTGAAATGGGGGGTTGTTCAACGGATATAGGGCTTCAGCTTTGCAAGATAAAGCCTCTAGAGATCTGTTACACAACAGTGTGAACATAGTAAAAGTGCTGTACACCTAAAAATAGTTCAGAAGGTAAAATTTACATCATGTGCTTTTTACAATTAATTTAAAAAAATAGTTCATATTTAAAAAAAAAAAGAGTGTGTCTGTAAGAATGTGCTCTCCAGAGCTTCTCCAATACTGGAAGAGAGAATGGGAAGGAGAAAGGAGAAACAGGTGAAGAAAAGAAAGAATGACCTTCAGTGCTATAAATATGTTTGTGAAGTTCCTTTAGATTAGAGGGAGAGGAAAGGCCATATAACATAGAAAACACTGATCAGAAGCAGCCTTTTTCCCTCAACTTCGGGGATATTCAAAAGAAGACACTGGAAATAACCCATCATGAGCATAGAATGGGTTATCCTGTGTCTTTCTGCTTGCCTTTTTTACTCAAGGTCAGAGTTGGCCGAGAACTGAAAGTGATGTGGTCTGGGGAGAGGTTGTTAAATGATAGGAGAACAGTTGCTCAAAAGTGTTAATATATATACAGATATTAGATCTGTCAGATCTGACCCCTTTATGTCAATAATAACATGGACATACAGACCTGGCAGGGAGATAATGGTCCACTCTTTGCACATATCCAGGTAGTTCTTAGCATTTCCAATTAGACTTCCTAGTTTTGTTTACAAATGGTTATTATTATTCTGAATTGTATTCACTAATTTAATGTAGCAAAAATGTTTTTAAATATAATTAGAAATAGGTTTAAGCAGCTTTTAAATACCAGAGTATTTCTGCCATTTGTTAAGAAACCACTTCTATTTTCAAATTGTGAGGGACTATCTCAGGACATTTTTAACCTACCAGGCTTTTGGCTGCTTTTCCTTTCTTTCCAATTCCAACTTTTGTTTCAAATAACCTAAAACTAAAATATTTCTCACATGGCAAAAATAACATTCTGAGTTAAATAAGTTACATAAAAAATATCATTTTGGATGTTGCAAGCTTTTGCCTTTTCAAAAGGATTACAAGTTTTAATGCATGAAAGGAAGTAGAACCAACAAAAGAGATTGAGAAGGACTAAAAAGGTAAGAGGAAAATCAAGAGAGCATTAGATTAATCAAGCAGAGGAAAGAGTTTCAAAGAGAGGAAGGAGGGGTCATAGAAAAAGGCCAGGGAAAGAGGGTGCTTTCTGCAGGTTCCCAGCGCCTTCCTCTGTCCCTGAAAATAGCCAGTTCTTCCTTAGCTGCTAGCTTCCTCCTTCCTTTCAAAGAATTGTTATGAGAACGGCAAGGAAGTTGAGGTACAATAGCATACATGGAAGAGCTTTGTAATCTGTAAAACACTGTGTACCTAATTAGGTGAAAAGTCTGCCTGTCTAGGTGATTCAGACATGTCTTCTCATGGAAAAGAGTTACTACAACACAGATCAGAGGTGACTGATGGGCTCCACTTCCATGGCTGGGAGCTGTTATAGGGGAGATATTTCGCCAGCAAGTTCTTCAGAATTCACTATTCATGCTGCCTGTGTTTCATCACCAATGATTCACTCCTTATTCTCTCATGTTTAGTTTCTCCCTTGACCTCAATGCTCCTGAGCTCCTAACATTGTGCATGGAGTTCTTTCAAACGCTTAGACTTTAAAAGGACAGGTACAAAAAACAGTAGCAGAGGTATGAAATCAAAAGCAAACTGAGAGTTGTGGTCAGACCTCTGTGAATAATGCCAGTAATGCTGAAGCTTTAAATGAGGTTAGACTTGAAAAGAGGGGGAAAAAAAAAAAAGAAATAGAAAGGTGAGAGATAATAAAGACAAAAGTGATTCCTTATCCTTACTGATGGTGATGTAATGTTCAACAGATTAAAAAAAAAAAAGTAGAATACATAACTTCTGTCTGACTTTCTTCTTTCCTATCAAGAAAAAGATATTCAATGAAAAGTTCCAAATAGGGGCGCCTGGGTGGCTCAGATGGTTGGGCATCTGCCTTTGGCTCCGGTCATGATCTCAGGTTCCTGGGATCGAGTCCCACATCAGGCTCCTTGCTTAGCAGGGAGCCTCTCCCTCTGCCTGCCACTCCCCCTGCTTGTACTCTCCCTCTCTCTCTCTCTGGCAAATAAATAAATAAAATCTTAAAAAAAGAAAAAGAATAGTTCCAAATACTTGAAAAGATAAACCAAACACATTTAACAGGTAAGTGAAGTCCATCTGATAGGTGAGGAATGATAAGACGATTTAGCTATTTTCAATATTCAAGTGAAATAGTTTGCAAAGCACTGAAAGGAGTTGTCAGTGTCAGCAAAGGACTGCTGTCAGTAATCTTTGAAAAACTGCAAAGAATGGTTGAGATGCAAGAGAACTGGATATAGATATGCCCTAATTTAAGGACAAAGAAAAAAATTATCTCTTCTTAGAAACCACATGTGGGGAGAGGTTGCTGTGATTCCCAGTAGAACTTTCTAAGGATCCGTTACCACAGAAGGGGGTCGATGGCTTCCTGCCAAAGCTGGCAGACTAAACACATGCACTTACCTCTCTTCCCAAATCCCAAAGAAATGTCAGAAGAGTAAAATTAAATAAAAATAAATCTAAGTAAGTTTTAGTTCAGAAGGTGGTTACTAATAGTCAACTAGAACAGTAAGAAATTGGGGCGCCTGGGTGGCTCAGTCGTTGAGCGTCTGCCTTCGGCTCAGGTCATGATCCCAGGGTTCTGGGATTGAGTCCCGCATCGGGCTCCTTGCTCCGCAGGAGGCCTGCTTCTCCCTCGCCCACTCCCCCTGCTTGTGTTCCTGCTCTCGCTATCTCTCTCTCTGTCAAATAAATAAATAAAAAATTAAAAAAAAAAAAAAAAGAACAGTAAGAAATTTCTGGAATATATAGATGCTGAAATGAAACAGAGCTAGTAACCCACAAATCCAGACCATGAAAGAGAACTTTAAAAATACAAGTTTTCCCTTGAAAACCTAAATGTGACACCTGAAACCATAAAAATCCTAGAAGAGAACACAGGCAGTAATTTCTCTGGCATTGACCATAGCAACATTTTTCTAGATATGTCTACTGAGACAAGGGAAATAAAAGCAAAAATAAATTATTGGGGCTACATCAAGATTAAAAGCTTCTGCACAGCAAAGGAAACAATCAACAAAATTAAAGGCAACCTCCTAAATGAAAGAAGATATTTGCAAATGACATATCTAAGAAAGGGTTAGTATCCAAAATCTATAAAGAGCTCAACACCCAAATGTATACACAATTCAACATCAAAAATAATAATAATAATCCAATTAAAAAATGGGCAGAAGACAAGAACAGATATTTCTCCAAAGAGACACATGAAAAGATGCTCAACATTAATGAGCAACAGGGAAATGCAAATCAAAACTACAATGAGATATCACCTCACACCTGTCAGAATGGCTAAAATCAAAACCACAAGAATCAACAAGTGTTGACGAGGATGTGGAGAAAAAGGAACCCTCAGGTGGGAATGCAAATTGGTGTAGCCACTCTGGAAAACAGTATGGAGTTTCCTCAGAAAGTTAGAAATAGAACTACCCTATGATCCAGTAATCATACTGCTAGGTATTAACCCCCCAAATACAAAAACACTAATTCAAAGGGAGACATGCACTCCTATGTTTATTGCAGCTTTGTTTACAATAGCCAAAGTATGGAAGCAGCCCAAGTGTCCATCAATAGATGAATGGATAAAGAAGAAATGGTATATACGTACAATGGAATATTATTTAGCAATAAAAAAAAGAGTGAAATCTTGCCATTAGCAACAACATGGATGGAGCTAGAGTATAATGTTAAGCAAAATAAGTCAGTCAGAGAAAGATAAATACGATATGATTTCACTCATATGTGGAATTTAAGAAACAAAACAAATGAGCAAAGGGGAAAAAAAAAGGAAGTGAGACAAACCAAGAAACAGACTCTTAACTTTAGAGAACAAATTGATGGTTACCAGAAGGGAGATGGGTGGGGGATGGGTGAAATAGGTGATGGGGATTGAAGAGTACACTTATCATGATGAGCACTGAGTAATGTATAGAATTGTTGAATCACTATTTTGTATACCTGAAACTAATATAATACCATATGTTAACTATACTGGAATTAAAAACTTAATAAAAAAATACAAGTTTTCCCAGCAGAATTCTACAAAAGCCTTACAATGAAAACAAGCAGAAGCTAGCTGGAATAAGTGAGCCCTGGGCTGGGGGTAGCTAACTAGTTAAGGAAAAGCTGGTCCTTATTCCACCTAATGCTGATTCTGATATATGCCCCAGGCTGTATATAGTCACTTTTCATGTGAAATTCTCTCAAAATGAACATCAAGTCCAGAGAATTAGGACCTCGTTACAGGCAAAGGAGAGCTGCATATACTTTTTTCTTTTAAGACTTATTTATTTATTTGAGAGAGAGAAAGAGAAAGAGGTGGGGGAGGGGCAGAGGGAGAGAGAATCTCAAGCAGACTCCCCACTGAGCACAGAGCTGGACATGAGGCTCAGTCCCATACCCTGAGATCATGACCTGAGCCAATATCAAGAGCTGGCCGCTTAACTGACTGAGCCTCAGGTGCCCCAAGCCACATATCCTTAAAACAGACCATACTCACATCTTAAAGAAAAGCCCACAACCACTAAGTCAGAGCTGATTTACTCTAAACTTGAGCTTCTGGCCAGGAAAACAAGAATTCTTACTCTCTCCAGCCACCAATAATGTTCAAATTGAGATCTCACTTACAATACGACCAAACAACCAAGAATCATCAAACAACCAAGAATATGAGAAGAAATGCACTGAACCCAACAAGCAGAAATAAACCCTGGGAAAACACAATATAGGACACAGAATAAAATGCTAAAATAAACATGTTTGATATCTTCAGAGAGATTCTAGAGGGTTCTGAGTCTATAAAGAAATTAAGTACAGAGAGCTACTAAACATTTAGGAAGATGTTTAAGATTATTCAAATATTTAAAATAAGAAAATGAGGAGAAAAAGGGAAGCAGTGATCACTCCAAGTCAGCATGAACTCATGAAGCACAAGTTGTCTCAATTGCTTCATTTCCTTCTTTACGAGGTCATCAGACTGGTAGATCGGGGAATACCAGTGGCATGGTGTGTCTGTCCGGAATCTAGCAGGCCATTAAATTGTTTCGTGACACAATACCCTGAAAACAAGTTATATCCTACCAGTGACTGACAATTCAACAAGCTAATAGAAGTTTGTATCACCTATTTTAAAAATCCCTAATTTATTTATATTTCCCTCCAGATTGTAAACTTCTTAAGATAAGAAACCATTTTTGCTTTATTGCATTCAGCCTCTCCCCATTGTCTATGGGATATTTAGTGAATGACAGATTCTCAATAAATATTTATGATATGATAATTAAATTTAATATTAATTATCACAGAGCCTCTGTTTAAAAGTATGTATGAGATGAAAGGGGAATAGCTAGCTTCTCTGTTCATTTGGAAACAATATAGGGGTTTTAGCTGATTGCTGACTTAATGTTGTCAACATTGTGGCATGGCTGACAAGAGAACCATAAGTAAAAGGCTATAGTAATGGACAAATAGGAACAGAAGAGTTGTGGTTGATTGTATTTTGCAAAGATGGCCACAACAATATCTCTTACCTCACATGTTCTATTTACAATGTGACTGTGACTTTTGACACTCCACCCATTGAGAGGTAGGGTTTATGTTCCCTCCTCTGGAATCTGAGTGGGTTTGTTACTATGGCAGAAGTGCCACCATAGGACTTTCTAGGCTAGGTCTTAAAAGGCAATACAGCTTCTGCCTGGTTCTCTTGGGACACTTGATCTTGAGATCCAAGATGTTACATGGACGAGCTCCAGTTGAGGTCTCAGTAGAGAGCCAGCATGAACTGCCAGACATGAGGGAACAAGCTTTCAGATGATTCTAGCTGTGGGCATCAAGTCATCCCAGCCTTCCTATCTTCCCAGCTGAGGTCTCACACATTGTGAAGAAGAGATAAGCCATCTGTTTAGGAAAAAGTCAGTTTTCCTCCTTCTGCATAGGGTAAAACCCAGTTCTTTCCTAAGATGTGTTTCTTCCCTATGTCTCTCCTTTAACACAAAGAACACTTCACTTCTGGTCACCAAATATGTGGAGGTTTTTCCTCACACCAAGCAATTCTCTGTGACACCAGCTGGGTGTCTTATAATTTAATTCAATTCTGACACTATCTACTTGGAGATAACATCAGCTTCCACAGGTTAAAAGCTCAGTCCCACAAATTGCCCCCACTCCCTCCACATACACACACACACACACACACACACACTTCCGATACCAGTTACAAGCCCGGGTTATCAGCTGTACTTCCAAGCAACAATCTATAGATCAAAGGTTCCAACAATCCCCCCCTTATTGGGGTCAATTGATTTGCTAGGGCAGCTCACAGAACTCAGAGAAACACTTATATTTACCAGTTTATTAAAGGATATGATAAAGGATGCAGATGAACAGCCAGATGAAGAGATGCTTAGGGAGAGGTCTAAGAGAGTCCTGAGCACAGGAGCTTCTGTCTCTATGGAGTTGGGGATGCATCACCCTCCCAGTGTGGATGTGTTCACCAAAATGGAAGTTCCCTGAACCCCCTCCTATAGGGATTTTATGGAGGTTTCCTCATGTAGGCATGATCAATTATAAATCCCAAGTCCAGTCCCTTTCCCTTCTCTGGAGGATGGGGGACAGGACTGAAAATTCCAAGGTTTTAATAATGGCTTGATCTTTCTGGTGACCGGCCCCCATTCAGGAGCCCATCCAGAGCTACCTCATTAGAACAAAAGATGCTCCCCATCTTCTTATCACTCAGAAACTTACAGGATTTTAGAAGCCTTGTCTGGGACAGGGTGAAAGACAACTATGGGAAATGCTCCTAGTGTTGTTATCACTGAAGGAATTACAAAGGTTTTAGGAGCTCTAAGCCAAGAACTAGGGGCAGAGGCATATATATATATTTTTCTATTTTCCCACATCATCTTTTGGTACTCTTTTCAAATCTCTGACCCACAGAATCTGTGGGCATAACAAAGTAGTTTTCTGTACCATTAAGTTTGGGATGGTTTGTTATGCCGCCATCAATAACTGGAAAGATAAGAAAATGGATGTGCAAGTTGTGATCTCTTTACTCGATGGCCACAGTAAGAAGGCTTTTGTATTGAAATACAAATAGAATGTATGTAATTATTCATTTATTCATTCAAGAAACATTTTTGAGCTTACTATGTCCTAAGGGCTGTTCTGAGGATACAACACTAAACAAAACAAAGTCTCTACGCAAAGTCCTCTGCCTGGCCTGTGTATTTTGGTGTCCCCATGTTCAGTGTTTAATTATCTTGGCTTTAACCTCAGATGGTGTCCAGAATTCTATCTTCGGCTTTGATCTCTATCTTGAGCTCCAGATTTATATATTTGAATACTTACCTGTTCTTTTCAATTGGATATCCCACAGGCACCCCAAACTGCTAGTTAATGGTGCTAATACCTACACATCCAGTCCAGAGCCAACAACCTAGAAATCAGTGGAGATTTCTCTCTCAGTTCTCACCTCCCACCACGGGACAGCCCTTGTCTGCACAAAGAGGCCGCTGAGCCCACTTCCTGTCACCTGAGTCCATCCCTTGTGTCTGTCCCACCACCATTGCCTGGTTCCTGTCATCATCATTTCTTCCTTGGGTTCCTTGATCTTCCTGCCACCATATTACCTCGAATTTACACTATAAATGCTGTTGTGTTCTTTCATAATATACAAATATGATTATGTTACCCTCTTGTTGAAATTCCTCCACTTATTCTCTTCAGAAAAAGGCCCAAGATTCTGGTCATTGCTGTATAATGGTGGGAAGTCACAAAACAACATGCATGCTATGATCCCACTTATATATTTACACACAAATAACCATATGTTTATATACATGTAGAAAGATACTGGATGTTCAATAAAAATGCCAATAGTTGCCATCTCAGAGTGGAGAGAGCGCACCTGATTTTTACTTTTTTCTTTATACTTCTATATATTGTTATAATACCTAGAATCTCAGAATTTTTTTCAAAAAATAAACACATTTCACTTTTACAGAAATAATAGAACATTAAAAATATTAAATAAAGAGACTCTTCATTATCTGGCCTTGGCTTATTCAGCTTTCTCGTTTCTCTTCTCTCTTCTCCTAGTCCTTACCTGAGCCCCTGCTTCATACTATATTGGTTACTTCCATTCACTCAGAAAACCACGCTCTTTCAAGTGTTCACACATCCAGCTTCTTCTGCCCAGAAGGCACTTTACTCACTCTGTCTTTGCCTGTTTGATCTCTACTCTACTCATTTATCAGGTTCAGGCCAGGTATTGACTCTTCCGGGAGGCTTTTTCTAACCAATCCCTTCTCTGAGTTCCCATGTTGACTTCTACTAACACTTACCACACTACCTCATAACTATCTTTGGCCCCCATCTTTGTGGTGAATCCAACCCCAGGTATCCACAGATCCTGTACAACACTGACACACTGAAATTATTCCATACAATGCTTCCCAAGGAAATCCATGAAGCACTGTTTGGGAAGATAAGAGCTTATGGGCAAAGGTTTTAGTATTTCACTCCCTGGGCTCAAATTTCTGGTTTTGTCATTTGCTAGCTGTGGATATCTAGACAAGTTACTTAAGCTTTCTGTACCTGAGTTGCCATATCTATAAGGTGAAAATAATACTAACCGTATCATCGGATTGTTGTGAAGATTAAGTAATGTCAAGTGTAAACAAGTTTCACGTAGAGTAGGCATTTAATAAATGGTTATTATTATTATTATTGTTGTTATTATTATTTGCTGTCCCTCATTGACCTATAACCCCCTTGAGAACAGGGCTGTGTCCTTTAAAACTGTATCCCCAGAATCTTGGATGTAATAGGTGTTTAATGGTTTGACGAATAGCTGTATGAACTCATATATTCTTGACTGTTCTGAAGAATATTTTCCCTTTATTTAATAATTACTTCACGATTATTTTCTCCCTGGAATCAGTCCTCCACTAAGAGCAGCAGGAGAGAGCCTGCAATAATGGAAAACCCTCATCTCTTTCCCAGAGGTTTCCCAATGCCCAGAAAACCATACCCAGATTTGAGGGCACATGGCTGATTGTGCCCCTTTCTTTCCTTTAGAGTGTCCTTTGCTGCCACCCCCTCTGATGTGTATTAAATTGTCCTGAATCTGAACATGTCTCTCTGCATTCCTATGTCTTTCCTCCTCTGCCCATACTCCTCATCTTTGATAGAGGTGTTGAATAATAGCAAAAAGAGTCACACAGGAATGTGCAGAGACATCCAATCCAGCCCTGGATTTCTGGAATAAGACCTGCCTCAGACCATTCAAAGGAAATAGTGATTCCCATGAAGCCCTAATGAAAGGATTCTATTCAGTGGCCCATTGGGACCTTCAGAAAGGAGTTAAATATGCTTCTCCTGTTCTCATTCCTGGTCACTTAAGGCCCATTTGAAATATAATTTTTGTGAATTTGTAGGAAAGATGAAATGAGATTACAAATGACTATTTTGACAAATGATGATGACAAATGATAATTTTGAAAAATTAAAATGTGTACATTCTTACGTTAAATTTTGAGAATAAATTATCCTGTGTCTTTGGGTAATCAAAACTGGTGATTTTTACCAATCTTAATTTTAAATGCCAAATTTTCCTAAATTAAACATAAGAAAATCTGAGAATAAGTTTCTTTGTGTCATATTCTTAGAAGTATCTGGGTCTATTAATTTTGGCAAAATCAGAGACTTGGGAAATATTTTGACAGTAACCAGGAAACCTCTGGCGAACACTGAGCCTGGTGTCCTCTCCCATAACAGGAGTAACCATGAGGATGAAAGAGCTGGGATCTTCCCATTCTCCATTCAGGAGAATGGTCTGCCTAAGATGCCCCAATATCACACAAGTGCATTATAATATTTTTAAGTTAGTTACTGAGAGATGCATATAGTGTACTTTATACTCCACAATAATTTTCCTGAGTTAAATGTCTGCCAAGGAGGTGGTGTTTTAGCTAATCCTTAAGGAGAGTGACAGAGAGGATTGGGGTGCATGCCAATCTAGGAAGGAAGAATGGGAGGATAGACGGAGGGAGAGGGAGAGAGGGAGAAGGAAGGGGTAGAGGAGAGATAAACTATGTCTGAGGACAGTGAATAAACCAATTTGAAACAGTAAAGAATTTATATTCAAAATAGTGGGGCATTACGTTTGTAAAAGTGAGTCTCAGAAAGACTGTCAAGAAATTTTAGCCATGTGCAAAAGAGTTTGACTCCATTGAGTCAATAGGATGAGGGAGGAACAAACATGGCTTTTGTTTTGTTATTGAGGAGACTCTAACAAACCTCATTCTTCAAACAAAAAAGCTTTATTTAAGAAAGCCTGGTGATGAGAGACCTAGGTATAATAACCAGCACAGGAACTGGCCTCTGCCTTCCTCATCGGACAGTACATCATACTGCTTGGGTTTTGCTATATGTCAGGAGCTTATTTAGTCCTACAAAGTAGGTACTGTTATTATTTATCCTCATTTTGCAGACACAGTTAACCAACTTGCCCAAGATCACCCAGCTTGCAGGGGTCAGAACCAGAACATGAACCTGGGCAGTGTGAATCCAGGTCGTTAGCTCCTATCACTGCACTGCTTCCTCCTCCAAGCCTTGTGAGTAGGGCAGGAACAGGAGAAGATGGGGCTTTTTGGAAATGTCATTCTGGTGCTAAGGTAGGGGAATGATAGGAGGGAAACAGCAAGTGTCCAATAGTTGCTTCTGTTCTAGTCATGATTTTAGCTTGCAATTTTCTTATATTTAATTATGAATACAAATTTTGAGAATAGTTGATGAGTTGTTTTGGTCTAGAAAATCAAAACTCACAACCAGTACCACGTTGGTCTCTTTGGACTTTTTAAAACACATTAAAACGACATGAACAGGCAGATAGTCTCACTTCTGCTATCCTGCCAGCTGCGCCCTTGCAGTGTATTCAGTGAACGTCTCTACCTTGTTCTACCTTGGGTGAATTCTTTCACCACTGTGCTGCTGGCCTCCACCCAATCAGGTTGCCCCACATTTGGTGGCCCTCACGGGGAATTTCTGCTGACCTGGGGCTTTCCCCGGATTCTCTAGGAATTTCTTGGGACTTTCCCTCAGGGGACAGACTCCAGTACTCCTTGGGGAACCGAGGTTACTCCTTGGTGAGGATCTGAAGCCCCAGAGGGAACCAGCTGGACCACCCTTTCCTAAAAGGGTGAGGGATTTCCCCTCTTGCCCTTCAGAGGGATCCTTCTCTCCCTCTCCTTTTTCTTTTTGGCCCTTCAGGGGTCTAACCCTAGTACTCCTCAAACATCTAAGGTCTCTGGCCAGGACGACTCCCCCATGTGGTCTGAAGGTCTGAGGGCTAACAGGGGGGCTGCCTGCACCCGGGGGGGTGAAAGATGCCTTTTCTCTCCTGCCCCCCGCCCCCTCTGTTGCAGCTCGTCCAAAGCAAATCTGCACACAGTGACCATCAGGCTGAATGCAAATAGGTTCATTAGGCGACCCACCTCAAAAGAGCCATCGGGCTCTAGCTGACCAATGGGCTACTTATAACCCGGCACAGCTACCAAAAAAGGAAATTCCATAGGTACCCATGCCTCCCTATTTCCTTATCCCGCCCCCAACTACAGCGCTTACCCCACCACCGCCTGACAGTCTCTCCTTTGCTGTCCTGCCGACTTCCCCCTTGCAGTGCAGTCCATAAACTTTTATCTCCTTAAAAGAAGAAGAAGAAGAAGGCATAAACATAGCCCTAATGATTCGTCACTAAGAGATGCTTCGTGATCTCTGTTTTATTTTTCCTGTAGTGGTAACAGTTATTCCCTCCAGACCCGTGGAGCTACCTTCATCTTACTCTCGGCATGCAAATGAAGGAGACCCCTATCTGACAAATAGAGAAGGTTGGACGTCAAGGTGAGTATATTGGAATAGAGCTGGTGTGTGTGTGGGGGGGGGGGGGGTGTTGCAGGGAGAGGGGGCGTCTTATACAAACAAAGGGAGCTGGAGTATTGTCTTTTTTACACTATGCTATAATCACATGAAACATTTTCCCTTATTATAATTTCCATTTTTAGTGATCTTTTCAAATTACAGTTTTATAACTTTCTTAGTAAAATTTCTGGCTCGAGAAATAGCTGCTGTATAAAATAAAGTGGAGTGGAAATAACTGAATTAAATGGAATTAAAGATAATTGGATCACATTGTAAAATATATACACTATCGAGGTTCTTAAATGCCTCTCTCTTGTGTCACTAGAGGGAGCTCAGCACTTAATTTGTGTTCTGAAAGAGCGGCACACTGGTAATCGCATCCCAAGGGCAGTTTGCGTCCCGGTGGGCTGCGTGGAAGGGGCGTCTAAACAAACCAAGGCCAGGGGCGCCTGGGCGGCTCAGTCGTTAAGTGTCTGCCTTCGGCTCAGGTCATGATCCCAGGATGCTGGGATCGAGCCCCACATAGAGACCCACATCGGGCTCCCTGCTCGGCGGGAAGCCTGCTTCTCCCTCTCCCACTACCCCTGCTTGTGTTCCGGCTCTCTCTGTGTCTCTCTCTGTCAAATAAATAAATAAAATCGTAAAAAAAAAGATTCTTAAGTAAACCAAGGCCATTATTTTTCTTAGAAAATGAAAGTGATTGAAAGCATTAGCTCTCGTGCTTTTCATGGTATTTGGGGCAAGTGGACATGCCTGTGTCCCTGCAGCGCCACTGTCAAAATAACGCACACACTTCTTTGAATGCCCCTCTGAAAGGGCTCATGCTCTTTGCAATGGTCCAAAATGGAATGGATGAGGAGAGATTGGAGCACAATGCATGAAAGGTGCCTCAGCCCCCTGCCTCCAGAGGAAGGTCTGTGCAGGGCGGTCAGTACAATACCCACAGGAACAAGATCTGGCCCTCGGATGATGCTCCACCTTTAAATCTGCAGTATTATTATAATATGTGAACTGCCCATAAATACACCTCTTGTGATAAATGCATTTGTTTTTAAAGATTTTATTTATTTATTTGACAGAGAGAGAGATACAGCGAGAGAGGGAACACAAGCAGGGGGAGGGGGAGAGGGAGAAGCAGGCTTCCCGCGGAGCAGGGAGCCCGATGTGGGGCTCGATCCCAGGACCCTGGGATCATGACCTGAGCCGAAGGCAGACGCTTAACGACTGAGCCACCCAGGCGCCCCGATAAATGCATTTTTTTAAAAAAACGGGGGAGACCTCAATTTTGTCACCACTATTTACGGCCAAAAGCCAGTGAACTTTGTACTCAAGCTGTCAAAAAAAAAAGATTAAATGAGACTCTTAGAAGACAGTAAGCATTCACCAAGTCCTGCAGCTGAGGGATTTTGAACAAAAATAAAGGACAGCTCTGGGCCTCGTAGAAATAATTGGATGAGCCTTGTAAATAAGAATGAGAAGGATATTAGCATCACACGTTTGTTTTCACAAGCCGCATTTGTAGTGAAGAAATAAAATATAATGGAAATAAGAGTTGTAGGTATTCCTGTCTACTTTCCAGGCAGGAGCCGGTAAATATGAGCCTCAAGTCTCTCAGGACATGGTTCTTTGCACGTCCTGGGGAAAAGGCTAAGGTTGATAAAATCACAGACCTTTGCATTTGGAAGGAACCCAGGAGCCTTTGTCTACCCCTCCTGCACACGGAAGTCCTTTTGCTGCCTCTGGACCCTTGCGGTGCTCAGGTACGTGGGGGAGATCCCCCTGCCCACTAAGGCAGACTCGTCTCTTACTGGATGGCCCTAATTCTGCAAGAGGAACTCTTCTATCTTCACAACTTCATTTTTCTCCTCTTTAACATTGTACTTTTATTCTGCTTCTGCCCTCTGGCTGGAGGTAAGAAGTCTTTTTTCTTATTCTCAGGAAAGGCATCGAATCTGAACATGGACATTATGTCCTTTCTTCTTTCCCAGCGCCACACTCTTTCCCACCACAACCTCTTATATCCAGCCAAAATAGTACAAGCTTGTTTGCAACATTTGTTATTAAAATACATTTTTATCATTCTTCCCTTGGGATAAAACTTTGTAGAAAAACTAGAAAATTCAGACATGCCAAACAAAGAAAAATAACCTTACTGCTCAGAATCTATTTTTCTATGTCAATATATACGTCTTTATTAAATCTATTCACAAAGATAGACTATCACCCATTTTGTTCAAAAACCTTTTTTTATGTAACCAACCAATAAATCATCTATAAGAACATTTTTAAAGTTGAATAGTACTCCATTGTGTGCTTGTAGCATCTGTATTTAAATAATTCACCACTGTTGGATAGTTTGTAGTCTTGCATTTTGGCTATTAGAAAAATCACTAAAAAATTCTCACAGATACATTATTTGCAAGACACTTGTGTTATTTTCTTACGTTTTAGTGTCTTATTTTTTAGAAATTAAGATCTTTCCATCTTTTTGAAAATAATTGTTTCAAAAAACAAACTAAAAAAAGTAAAATATGTTTACTTCCTCAGTAACTTCTTACGGAACATTGTCCAAATCTATCATGATCTTCACCAATCTTAAAATTGAGAAATTTATTTCTGTCTGAACACTTCTTCTGAAAAGCCATCCCCTTCCCCCAGTGCCAATCTTTTAGGTTTCCTGAGCCCTTGGTCTAGGTTAGGTCTCTGTCATAATGCCTCAGGATACTTTTTACTTGTCCTTCATGGTATTTTTCATGATTGTGATTACATGGTTCACTGTGTGATGATTGGTGTAACTGTTGGCCTGTTAAAATCCCAAGGACAGAAATCATGCCTGCTGATTCCGCACAGTGTCTACAGTGACTGCTAACACAGTGCCTAGCAAAAAACACGTACTCAAAACCTTTCTTGAGTAAATGGAAAGTGTCATAGATTTTAAGTGGTGGCGGACTAAGAGAGTTCACCATCTCAGGTAGATAAGAGTCTATATTCTGAGTCCTTGTTCTATAGGGCTAGCAGAAAATTCACCACAGCACATTGAGGGATTTCTACATCTTGCCTACCTCCCCACCTCCTGAGCCATAGTTACTGGATCCCACACAGGGCAGAGGCATTCAAAGAGGAACTGGTCGTCCGTCCTCTCTTCCTTTCTGCATGGCCTCATCAGGTCTCAGGCTCATTCCAGCTTCTGTGACATGTCTGGGACATGTGAACCTTCTCGTAAGACTGCCTGTACAATGGTCTGCATCCACAAAATCAATTTCTCAAACTCCATGTGCATAAGAATCACTTGACGGCCATTATGAAAATGCAGCTCCCTGGACTCCACGCTCAGATATTCTAATGCAGCAGGTCTGGGGTAAAGTGCAGGGATCTGTCCTTTTCACAAATACCATGTGACCAAGGTGACCATAAATCAGGTAGATCACAAGTTGAGAAACATTAATAAAGGATGTTTTTTAAAAATATTTGCAGACTATCATTTCATCCCCTCAGTTATATTTTAAAGTAAGGAGGACCGGGATTGTTTTCATCTTATAGACGAGGAGGTTGAGTTTTCAGAAGATGCAGGGGCAGCCCAGATCTTTCCTACAGGATGGCCCTGTAACGATCAGAGAGACTGAGTTTATCTTAGACATAAAATACATATGTGTTTATTCACCAAACTGTATATTCCTTGAGGACAGCAAGTCTTACTCATTTTCATATTTCCAGTACTTAACAAAGCACAATAAATATTTAATGAAAGAGCTGATTTCTGAATATCTAATATTAATTTTTTAAAAATTTTATTATGTTAGTCACCATACAATACATCATTGGTTTTTGATGTGGTGATCCACGATCCATTGTTTTCGTATAATACCCAGTGCTTCATGCAGTACATGCCCTCCTTAATACCCATCACCGGGCTAACCAATCCCCCCTCCCCCCTCCCCCTCTAAAACCCTGTTTGTTTCTCAGAGTTCATAGTCTCTCATGGTTCATCTCTCCCTCCGATTCCCCCCCTTCATTTTTCCCTTCCTTCTCCTAATGTCCTCCATGCTATTCCTTATGTTCCACAAATAAGTGAAACCATATGACAATTGACTTTCTCTGCTTGACTTATTTCACTTAGCATAATCTCCTCCAGTTCCATCCATGTTGATGTAAAAGTTGGGTATTCATCCTTTCTGATGGCTGAGTAATATTCCATTGTATATATGGACCACATCTTCTTTATCCATTCATCTGTTGAAGGGCATCTCGGCTCTTTCCACAGTTTGGCTATTGCAGACATTGCTGCTATGAACATTGGGGTGCATATGGCCCCTCTTTTCACTACATCTGTGTCTTTGGGGTAAATACCCAGGAGTGCAATTGCTGTGTCATAGGGTAGCTCTATTTTTAATTTTTTGAGGAACCTCCACACTGTTTTCCAAAGTGGCTGTACCAACTTGCATTCCCACCAACAGTGTAAGAGGGTTCGTTCCCCTTTCTCCACAACCTCTCCAACATTTGTTGTTTCTTTCCCTGTCCATTTTTGCCATTCTAACTGGTGTAAGGTGGTATCTCAATGTGGTTTTTGAATAATAATTCAAACAAAGCACCCTTTGAAACATTTTTAGTTTTTCTCAATCAACAAAAGTTCTGTAAAACAAAAACAAAAACCTTCAAGCTACAGTGTTCAGAAAATATAAACCTTTCTTTGTTTCTTAATAGCTGAGCTAAAAGTAACTTTCTCACAGTTGGGGAAAGATCATGAGGTCACCCAATTCCACCCTGGAATGGAATGCCCCCTTGTTGCTTGTTCACAGAACTGATGATGCCAACAATCCTTTGTCTTTGGTATAATCAAACTCTGAAGTTCGTCCAGGCCTCTAGGTCCAGGCTGCCAATGCTGGCAGCCTCTCTTCCAGATAACCGACTCCGTTCTGCTGACTCAGAAAATCAACTCCCAGAGTCCCATAGGGCCCCTATTCAGATGGGACCAGTTTCTTAACCTTTTTTTGTGGGGGAGGGGGAGACACAAAACCCTCTGAAATAAAACGGGATTCATATGAATCCTGCACCTTATGTCGATGGACACCTAAAACGAGATTGTAAAACCATTTTGCAAACCCTAATATTTTATGATTACCCTTATAAGATATTTTCTACTGGAAATAATTTGTCATGGGCAAGGGTATAGCTGTAAATGGCTTATCTAATAAACTGAGAGACAGCAGAGTGATTGTTAATGTGCATTACGACCCCAAACATAGTTTATTCAGCAGCAGCTCGTTCAAGGCTATTCTTTTCATTCTACTGTTGGCAGTGGAACATTTGAGGAAAGCTTGTATTCCATCAAAGGTAAACATAGCTTCAAATGGAAGGCAATTTGGTCCAGAGGTTGTATAATGGTAGAGCTTACGGCGAAGAAAACTGCTCAATATAATTATATTTTCACTGATGGAGCTTGGCAATATTTCACAAATTTAATACCTGAAGTTTACACATTTTAAGGCAACAATACATACTGAAGTATGGACTAAGAGCCTCTCTCCACCTGCTCGTAGAGTCAAGACAATGCCCAGACCAGTGGTTTTGACTTTACAGTATCTGCAACTACAAATAGCACAGAGTGTTCTTAAGCACCTTCTTGGCAAAACCAGTTTGGAAACTTTTATCTTACTGGTAAGGCATGTTTCTCTTTTGTAATTCAGCAACCTGTGATGATTCACAAAGGCCAGGAAGAATTGTACCCTCTGTGGAATTTCTAGGTCAGAGGTAGAATAACAAAGGAATATCAACTGATAAGGCTATAAACATAAGAGGTTTAATGGAGCTGTTGTTGAGTCAAATTGTGGTGATCCAACCAAAAGCCTGCTATTTACTTTGATAAATCTTAATCGTTTTATCTAGTTTACACCCAGGGAAACCAAGCTTTGGAGAATTTAAATGACTTCCCCAATATCACCTAACCAGCGGTGAGAAAACAAACTCTGCCATATGACCCCCATATCCTAATACCACACTAACTCCAACACACTTTCTTTACCTGAACGTATGTGAAAAATACTATTGTTTAGCTAATTCAGATACTATGGCAAGCAGCATTGGTGTGAATAATATAGAGAATAAAAGACAAATTTCCTTAAACTTTGGAATGAGTTTCTATACCTGTGTTTGGATATGGGTGTCGCTAATATTCTGAAAATGGGTAAACTGTCTTGTTCCCCAAAGCCAGGATAGGTAATTTGCTATCTTGAGTTTGACGCAAACCTCATACCTCCTCCCCTGTCAATAACTTTTGGATTGGAATCGCACAAAATGAGATGAGTGTAATTATGGGGATAAAAGAACAGACTGAAAATCAGGATTATCTGAAATACCTTGTTGCTGTTTTGGTAACATTTAACTTAGGAGTATAAACAGGAAAGGTGATCCTGTTAAAACTGAGCAGATGAAAATGCCATAGGAAAGTTAAAGGCAAGATTTATTTGGAATAAGTTTGCATTGTTCATGCATTCACAAGACCAGGCAGGTGATACGTTAGCAACACATGCCTTGCTATTTCAAGATCACTGAGGAAAAATGCTTGGAACTAAAAGACAGCCGAACTAATTAATTTGCAATGGTGTTTTCAGACTGAAATGTTATATTCTATGTTTCTGAAAGAATTATACTTTGTGGTCAGCTGAAGATTTTGGAAGGGAATAAACATATTAAGCCATCTGACAAATACTTTCCTGTTTTTAAATCACTAAAATGCCTGCAGAATGTGATAACAAGGCAAATCTAAAAAGTGAAAATTGTTTTATACAGTATGGGCTTGTGATTTTTCATTAAATAATAATAAAACGGGGTGCCTGGGTGGCTCAGTGGTTAAGTGGCTCAGGTCATGATCCCAGGGTCCTGGGATTGAGCCCCGCATGGGGCTCCCCCTGCTCAGCGGGGAGCCCGCTTCTCCCTCTCCCTCTGCCTGCCGTTCCCCCTGCTTGTGCTCTCTCTGTCAAATAAATAAAATCTTTGAAAAAATAAATAATAAAACATTAAATAATATTAAATCAACAATAAAAGTAGTTTATACATTTAGAAAATTTAAAAAAAATTTTAAAAAGAAAATTTAAAAATTCAATATACTGAAAACTAAGCAGCAAAGACAAATCCCAAACCATCTAAAAATAGAAATAATGAGGGGCACCTGGGTGACTCAGTCGTTAAGCGTCTGCCTTCGGCTCAGGTCATGATCCCAGGGTCCTGGAATCGAGCCCCGCATTGGGCTCTCTGCTCCACGGGAAGCCTGCTTCTCCCTCTCCCACTCCCCCTGCTTGTGTTCCCTCTCTCGCTGTGTCTCTCTCTGTCAAATAAATAAATAAAATCTTTAAAAAATAATAAAATAAAATAAAAAATAAATAAAAATAGAAATAATGATAACATTTGTAAAATTTTTTATTTGAGCGGTGCCTGGATGGTTCAGTTCATTAAGCGACAGACTACTGATTTCAGTTCAGGTCATGATCTCAGGGTCCTCAGATCCAGCCTCATTAGGCTTAGTGAGGCTCAGTGCGGAGTTGGCTTGAAATTCTTTCTCTCCCTCTCTGTCTGCCCCTCCCCCTGCTTGCATGTGTGCACTCTTTCTCTCTCTCTAAAATAAATAAATAAATAAAATCTTAAAATTTTTTTTATTTAATTAATAACATTTTGATGTATCTTCTTATCTTTCTTCTAAACATAAGTTTTGGGCATTTTAAAAATACACATAATTGAAATCATACTGCACACCTGTTTTGCACTTTGCATGAATTTATCATATCTTATTTAGCTATTCCTTTGTAGCCAGAAAGAGAAAATATTTTAATTTTTATGAATATAAATAACATTGTTGTGAACATCTTTGTACACAGACTTTTCTGCACTTATTGTTATTATGCAAGATAGAATTATTGCTAGCAAGAAGATCAAAATATATAATCAGTTAATTTCATATAATATATAATCAAATATAATTTTGTTCACTATTGCAAATAATATTTTATTGGTTCTATGATGCATTTTTCTTTCATTTTAATATCTCTGAAATCAGAAGGCAGCATACAATCCACGGTGTCAACATCAGTGTCTGCCAAGCATCAGTGACTGACCTGGTGGTCATTTCCTGTGTATGTGTGAATGTGGTGGTTATACCTGGTGGCAACAGCTGGAGCTCTGTGACCCTCCCCAATTCCGTCAACAAACCTACTAGAAACCATCTGAAGAAGAAATGAGTCCTGGTTATTCACCATTTCCATGACACCTTCTGCTAGGATGAAGAAAGCACGTGTGTCAAAATTTACAAAAATGGATTTTAACCCCTTAGAGTTCACTTTGAAAGAAGGATCTAACATCTTACTCTTGATGGCAGAGAGGACGAAATTATGTAGAAAAACGTGGACACAAACAACCCCAAGTGAAAGAGTGACACAGAAGAGTTGAATTCCAAGTATAAAGAAGTTGGCTTATGTTTTTCCTTTTTATACATGCGCTAGAATTATAAATGATACAATTTCACATCTAAAAATGTCTAAACCCTGTTAAGTATAAAATAAATGTTACAAATGAAAGAAATCACTGTATTAACCTATATGGCAGATTTTATTTCTTTCTTTGTGATAAAATAAAGTTGTATCTTAGGATCAATGACATCTTCAGTTCACCAAAGCACTTTGTATTGCCAAATTACTTTTCAAAGGTGTTATATCAATTTACAAACCAAATTCTATTAAATATAGAATACATTAGAAAATTGAGTAATATAGCATATAAAAAATAATGAAAGAGTACTTAAAAGATAAATTTTCACACACTTTCACCTTGTGTGAAATAGGTACACAATAAAAAATGGGGATGATAATGCACTGCTTATTGCTATCATAGCGATTTTAAAATACAATATTATTAAGGTAGTACTTAAACATTAAATGTTTTAACATGAAACTATTCTTTTTAGGAAAAGATTTATAGTAAAGGAAAACATAACAGATTTAGCTTCAACTCCTTCACAACTAATATATTAAGAGTTTTTCTAAAATTGTGTCTCTTTAATTGTCAAACAGTAACAGTTGAGTTCAAATCAAGATGAAGCAGTATCTGGAAGTTCTGGAGACCAAAATAATAAAAATGCACAACAAAATAACTACTTCTTTCTTTCTTTTTTTTTTAGGAGGATGTAGAAATGTACCATTTTATTATTACAAAGATTCTCACGAAAATGAAAATAGTATCTCAAAAAGGGTACTAGACTACCAGTCTCCACCCACAGAATTGGGCAAGGATAGAGGGAAGGCAGTGGGAGTTCCTTGGCTCACACGGGGCCAGTGGGATGGCACGATAACAGAACCAATCTAAAAATGGCTGTTACCTTAAGGAGCCTGATTGGGCGGGGGGGGGTGTCCCTGAAGACCCAGCCACTCCTTCTAGAATGCTCAGTAAGGACACCTTTCCAAAGCTACTAAGCAGACACTTGGCATTTCAGGATTTTTGTCCCATGGCTGCTTAAGAGTATGCCTTCCAGACCCGGCACCCTTTATGGTTCAAATTAAGAACTGGGGAAGGATGGTGGCAAGGCAGCCACTAGAAAAGCTCAGTCATAACATGTGCCCTGGGCTCAGGGCCCTGGTTCCTGTCTAGTCCCTGGGGATATTTATATTTAATATATTTTTATATAAATACACAGAGAAATAGAAAATATAAAATCTGAGGGGTTGTGGGAGAAAGGTGGGGAACTTGGCAGGAAGCCAGAACTGGAGAGGTCTGCTCAGGCCAACTTGACCCCCTCCTTGACCCCTTTGGCTTCTTGCTTCTCCTCTTTGGTTTTCTCCTCTTCTGTGACTTCTTTCTTCTCTTCTGGGTCTTTCTCTTTTTTATCCTCAGTTTTGACTCTCTTGGCTTTTTTGAAGTTGGAAGAATTCTTGTGCCCACCTTCTCCCTCCTCATCAGAGTCCGAGAACTCTTCCTCACAGGCAATTCGTTTGTCAGAAGAACAGATTGAGATGCGCTTGTCAGGGTCTTCTTCGTCCTCATCGCCACCCTCCTCTGGAGTGGCATCCTCAGGAATCACCTGCCTTTGGACCCCAGGTGCGTAGGGCAGCATTCTCAGGTTCTCAAACAGTCACTGTTTGATTTTCTCCAGGTATTCATTGGTATTCTGGTTCGTCATATTGGAAGGACTGATGTGAAGTTTGAAATCTGGTCCAAAGTATTCAAAGTAGTCGTTGTATGGAAGCTCATTCAGGATCTCTGTGTCCAGGGCCATGGCTGTTTCATACGTCCAGCAGCAGGCCACGTTGCGGATGGTGTAGCCCCCCCTCCCCCAAGCATCAGCATGGGCAGGTTGAAGCTCTTCACAAACTCCACACGCTTGGCCTGCCCTTTGATGGTCAGATTGAAGCAGCCTAACTGATCCCCAGACAGGGAGTCGGAGCCACACTGTAAGACAACTGCCCTGGGCTGGAACATCTCCATCACTTTAGATATGACCAGCTTGAAAATGGCCTCATAGGACTCATCATCGATTCCATCTCGGAGCGGGTAGTTAACAGCATAATACTTGCCTTTGCCAGCCCCAATATCCTGTAGGTCCCCAGTTCCTGGGAAGTACTCTCCGTATTTATGAAAGGACACAGTCATGACCCAGTCTGTGGTATAGAAGGCGTTTTCCATGCCATCACCGTGGTGATTTCAATGTCAATATACAGCACCCTGTGGTGATACTTTAGCAGTTCCAGGATGGCCAAGACGATATCATTGACGTAACAGAAGCCAGATGCCTCAGACTTCTTTGCATGGTGCAGGCCCCCAGCCCAATTCACAGCGATGTCCGTCTGCTGCTTACTCAGTTTCACAGCACTCACCACAGAGCCACCAGTAGATAACTGACAGAACTCAAACAGGCCATCAAATACTGGACAGTCCTCACCGACGTTGAATCTCTGCATCTGCTGGCTGTACTCAGACATGTTATCTGGGTGGATGGAGCACAAGAATTTAGTGTAGTTGTCACTGTGGTACTTGGTCATCTCCTCAGCACTGGCTTTGTGAGGGCAATAGATTTCCATTTTTCGGTACAGACCATAGTTAAGTAGCAAATTGTGAGTCATGCGGATTCGGTGAGGCTTCATTGGGTGACCTCATCCATAATAGTAATTTCCAACATCCCCGTCATAGTAGTAATAGACTTTCCTCCAAGTGCCCTGAGTCTTGCTCGCCTCCCATCCCTCCCGTCAGTCAGTCCGTCCGGCCAAAATAACTTCACTTCTTGAGCATCTCCAGAACCATTTACACCATATCAAACAGGATTTCATGCATTAGGTTATTATTATCCCTAGTTAACAGAGAGAGAAACTCAGCCTCAGGCCAGGTATTTAGTGTGACTGGCGGTCAGTGGCAGCGAGAAGTACTTTGAAGCCCATTATTTAAACCATTAAATTCCCAATTTGTAATAAAGTATTAAGTCTCCCCTAAAGCCAAGCAAAATTCCAATCTCTTATTTTATAGGTACAAGAAGTAAACAAAATATTTGCAACTTGTAAGACACATGATTTATATCCCTTATAAACAAATTGCTCCTATAGGCAATGTAATTGGAAAAAATAGTTACAGATATGACCAGTGTAGGGCAAGAACTTTCTCCATTATCGTCTTAGCACCTCCAGCTGGGCCTAAGACTTAAATTGGTAGAAGACAGATTCATGGGAGAAAAGGATACAAATTCATGAAATTTTTTATATGTACATGGGAGAGCCTTCACAAGAGAATGAAGATTCAGAGAAATGACCAGAGCAGGGAGGCTTTATACTCTTTAGACAAAGAAACAACCCATTTGTGAAGAATTGACAAGACAAAGGAATGTGGGCTAAGAATAGTAAATTGTGAAGAAGTAAGTCAGAAGATAAGGGTTAGTTTAACAAGGTTTGTTTGTACAGATTATTGGCCGCAAATTCCCCATCTCTGATAATAAGAATGTCTTCCTTCTTTCTGGTATAGGAAGGGTACTTATCACATGGGAATTTTATCTCCTGCTTTCAGGGAAAAAAAGAGGGTTGGGGTGTCTTTCTTGAACCTGCTGTTTCTTAAGTGTCTTTATTTTTTTTTTAAGATTTTATTTATTTGTTTGACAGAGAGAGACACAGCGAGAGAGGGAATACAAACATGAGGAGTAGGAGAGGGAGAAGCAGGCTTCCTGCAGAGCAGGGAGCCCAATGCGGAGCTCTATCCCAGGACCCTGGGACCATGACCTGAGCCAAAGGCAGATGCTTAACGACTGAGCCACCTAGGTGCCCCTCTTAAGTGTCTTTAATTTAAAATATTCAATATGCCAAAGTGGCATATTCTGGGATCCTTTACCAGGCAAGTGAAGGAACATAAATACAAATGGCCAGTGAACATAATTTAAAATATTTAACCTTACTAATGAATGGGGACATGAAAATTAAAGTAAGATATTACTTTTATTTATCAGGCAAAAATTCAAAACATCACAGTGGAGAAAAGGATACTCATATATTATTTTTAGGAGTGTAAAATAATACTTATCCAAAAAAAAGTAAAAATACACATGTCCACTGCCACAGTAAATCCATTTCTTAGTATCTCTCGAGCAGAAACATTCATATAAAATGGGCGATAGTTGCTCAAGACTATTCTTAGTAGCATTTTTGAAATTGTTAAGAATTAGAACAAATTTAAAGTAAATCAGTTAAAGACTGGTTTTAAAAGTTGTGATACATTCTTTCACTAGAATAAAATTCAGACTTAAAATAATGAAGTGGATGTATAAGCAGTAGAAAGATACACGTGATATGTCACTGAATAAAAAAGCAAGTTTCAGAATAATATGTTAGTCATGATACAATTTGGTTAAAAAAAAGATATGTATATCTGAATTTGCATAAAGAAAGGTGTGATAGGATAAAAACTGAAATTGTTAAAAATGGTTACATCTGAGGGGAGAGAGTTGTAGGGAAAAGTAGATACGAAAGAAACATTAAATTCCTTAAGATTTGATAATTTTTAATCGTTTCCAACTTTTTAAATGAAAATATGTTGTAAGTCAAAAGAGAGAAACATTTTAAGAAGTGAGAGCAACACATTCCTCAAAAAGTGCTGAATGGGTAGAAACTGAGGAGAAAATCTCAATGGGAAGGTCAAACTCAAGCAGAGTTGAAAACCACTCAGTCCAATTTTTTCTCAATTGAAAATTCTTCTTCCAACCCTAAAAACTGAAAGGTGCAGCATTCTGTTTGCTTGATTTTTTTCATTTGAATTATTAAGGTGCAATTTACATACAATAAAATTGAGCCAGTTTTAAGGACACAATAAATTTTGACAAATGGGGGAAACACCACCATACATTTTGTTTTAGGGCTCCGGGTAGCTCAGTTGGTTAAGTGTCTGCCTTCGGCTTGGGTCATGATCCCAGAATGCTATGATTGAGTCCCATATGGGCTCCTTGCTCAGCAGGGAGCCTGTTTGTCCCTCTGCCTGCCACTCCCCCTGCTTGTGTTCATTCTCTCTCTCTCTTTCTGACAATTAAATTTTTTAAAAAGGCTCCTTATTTCACTCTAGCTAAGGATTGATAATTCATCCTTTCCAGGCACATTTACACTTTAACAGAAAGCTATTCAAGATGCTTTAACCCAAAGCGATAAGATTCTTAATTATTAGAATTCTACTTCTGTCAAAATCCATTAAAACAGGACAAATTACCCCTGGCTGTGCCCCAGGCCATTCATGAAAGCAAGATACAAATAAACATTTGTGAGGTCTCTAGAGTTTAGAAAGTACTCAGATTCTAGAAGATAAATCACTCACTGGAATTCCGATCCATATCCTCCCTATTTGTTTCCAGATCAACTGTGTCTGCTCCTTCTCTATGCCCCAGATTATTGATTCAGTAGCCTAGGTTTGATAACTCACTTTTGACTCTTAGATTTTGGTTAATCTCTAACTCTTCACCTGTTTGCTGTTTTTGTCTTGGCATACATCTACAGAATTTAGCTAAGCTCAATTCATGAACATTTGCATCTTCTACTCCAACCTAGCCTTTTGGAATAAACTATCTCACTCCCCACCATGGAAACTTGGAATTCAGCAGAAATTTAAAAGAAGAAAAATATTTACTGTGAAGAACTCTTTTCTTTTGTCCATGGTTAATTCAGGTCCTCTGTTCTTTCTCTCGTCTCAGATTTCATACTAGGTTTGCCTCTTAATTTTGAGTAGGCCTTTTCCCCAGTTTCCAGTCAGGCATTTAAACTTGAGCTCACATTTGGGGGTGAGGAAATAACATTATAAACATTAACATTATAAACATCTATTTCATTTGACCATTTTTTTCCCAACCAACCTATATTACTTTTTGTAACTTCTTAAATTTCATTCAAAAAGAGTGAGATAAGATGATGTGGATATTTTAAGGGAATTATTGGTCAGATCTTTATCTCCACTCTTTCCCAAGAGATCTTAATAATGGCTCATCTCCTTTTTCACAAAAGTCTATCATGCTTCAGGTATGAACAATTCTAAGGTGGCAAAGCAAAGGGAAAATTGGAAGTATTGACGTTAGTGCTGAGAAAGTGAATTATTCTAATGACTATTCTAATGAAAGGAAATTATTCTGATGCTAATTTTTGAGCTGTTTTCTAATTATTTGCTTTCATCAGAAGTGAAGGAAAGCCTAATCTAACTTGTCAGTTGATAGGTTTTAAAATAACTTTTAATAATAGGTCTTTTTTAATAATAGATCATTATGGAGTTTTTATGTGTATATGACTTGGAAAGACTTCAAAATGACATTGCTACTACAAACTTTTCACATTTGTATCTATTTTCTAATGTAAACAGTTTCTCAGCACTAAATATATAAATATTAAAAAGTAGGGATATCTCAAAATATTCCATATTCCTGAAAATGGGAATAGAACTGATGAGACTAGAACCTTGTCTCATTCTAGTAATTAATAATATGCATCTCATAGAGGTACACTGATTTAAAAAAAATTAAAACACAGTTCCATCTCTCCTGAAAATGTGTAAATCTAAAATATTTTAGCTTTTATTTATCAAAACTGCATAGATCTGAGGTAATATATTTATTTTATATACAAATTATGATTGTATTAAAAACTCAAATGGGGAAACATTTGTAGTACTCAGAGCTTTAGGATCATAGAAAATAACTTTTCAAAATTCACTTTATATGACTATTGTTGCAGAGAAGTATGATAGGATGATCAAGATTTTCAAGCTTAAAAATTACATGAAGATAAAAGTATGTAGGGACTGTGGAATGGCAAAGCAATTTCAAAGAGAAAAGAGAATTACACAATATTTAAGAGTGCTGGGAAGCCTGGGTGGCTCAGTCGGTTAAACATCTGCCTTCGGCTCAGGTCATGATCCCAGGATCCTGGGATCGAGTCCCACATGGGGCTCCTTGCTCAGCAGAGAGCCTGCTTCTCCCTCTGCCTGCCGCTCCCCCTGCTTGTGCTCTCTCTCTCTCTGACAAAGAAATAAAATTAAAATATATATATATTTAAGAGTGCTAAAGGGGAACTTGTTCATCTGTACTAAAACAACAACAACAACAAAACGTTTGATTATGGAAATTTTCAAATATATCCGAAAATCGAATGATTTAGTGGACCCTCATTATCCAGCTTCAACAATTACTAATATTTTGCCAATCTTATTTCATTTATCCCCCACTTCTTTTTTTTTTTTGCTAGCATTTTTATGCCAAATCTCAGACACCATATTATTTCATAGTAATTTGTGTATTTGTAAAGTGGGTAAGGGTAGATATCAGTCTAATATTTTACTTAGAGTTCATTAGAGACATTGTTACAAAGCAGTATGACAGCTCTACTTCAAATGTCAATATTTACAAAAATACCAGATACCTTTGCATTTTTTTATTCTAAGATATTTCAACATATCTGAAATTGGATGAAAAAATAAATTTGACATTTATTTCTTTCCCCTTTTAATGAATTTGCACTAAAAAAACCCCAGTAACTTTTAAAATATGTGTTTTATTTTGGACATCACACAGATTATAACTAGAGAAAAATATAATATTTTGCCTTGTGGCATCCTTATAGGTCTATTGTCCCTTCAGTTACAAAATGCAAAAATTCTGAAGACTAAATGCTTTTTCCTAATTTGGTGTAAACTCATCAGACAGCAAAACCTGCCCGAAATGATGTGAGCTTATTCATAGTCTTTATTTATTTCACGTAGTGTGAATATTTCTGTATTTTGTTGTAAACATATTAATGGGTTTGATTATAGGGTGCTTCCTCAAACCCTGATAAAGTTATTATGTGAATGATAAAAGGCATATGTTTAAAAAAGAGTTTGAAACACATATGAACCCAAGACTTTCATATAAGGGGTGGTGAACCTGTATTAATATACTTTATTTGATTTATCTGCAGAGAACTTACTTTCTGTATTTTTAATCCATTTATTACATTACTGACTTTGCATCTGGTGGTCTTCTCTCTGCACAACATATTCATATGGCTGAGGACCATAGAAACAGAGAGAACTATGTTGATAATTAAAAATACCAGGATCTTTAAATAGAACTCAGCTAACACATGACAAGCTTTTTTCTTTAGAATTAAACTTGTTTTTTTCCAAAATAGAATCAAATGCTAAGAGCTTGCATATATTATTAGAGCCATTTATGTTACTTCCCAAACTCGCCCTGATTTCATATCCCTCACACTCCCCAAGGTCCATGGTCCCTGCCCCAAATAGTATAACTGGGATGGTTATGGGTAAGTAAACAATGAAGTATATTTTGTTTTAGAAAAAAGAAACCGGACCAATTCTACCAGAATTCTCCAAAATAGAAACAGTATGTCTTCCTCACATTTGACTGTTGCAAATGTTTTATTTTTACAGTCTGAAAAAAGCCTCAATTGTCCAATGTAATCTCAGTGCACAGGAACCAAAACCATAGTGAACGTCAAAAATAATCACAGCAGTAAGCATGTGAATCATAGAAGAATCATTTAAAATTTGTTTAACAATTAATATAACACTAAAAATAACAAAAATTAAAGAATAATTGTTTATGCCAGGATATTGGGTTTATGCTTTTTCTCAATGTTCAAAAATCAACTCTAGGCCTTAATAAGAAACTAATGATGTAATGTATGGTGATTAACATAACATTATAATAAAAAAAATAAAAATGGACAAAAAATAAAAATAAAAAAGAATTATATACATTATAGTTTTATTTATGAAACTACCTAAAAAATAGATAATCTCATCATCAGAATGTTAATCAAAAGTTTTAAATTCTAAGAACAATGAAAACTGTGAATCTAGAAGGTTTTATCTTTTCCTTTGGCTGGGAGGAGGTATGGTTATTATTTTATGATAATTCATTTCCTCTGTCAGAACTGTTACAATAACTGAGAAGGCATGTGACCAGGAAGAAGGTAGAATCATCTTCTCCTTTTTTTTTTTTTTTGGTCTACCTAATATTCTGGTTTAAACATGTATTCTTTAATTTTTGTTTATCTTTAGTGTTATACCAATTGCCAAATGATTTTTAAGGGACTTTCTGTGATTCACATGCTTACTGCTGTGATTTTGCTTTTGACTGAGTGAGTTAATCACAGTCAAGAACAGAAGTTATATCTGTGGTGCTTCTAGATTATTCCTTCCCAGTGTACTCCACACCCCCCCCCACCCCCCCGCGCCATCCGCACAACTGAACCATCTCTCCCCATTGCTGGGCCCTAGCGTGTGGCACAGCAGGGCAAAGACAGGGGCCCCAGCACTCAGACGTGCCAGGACACCTATTTATTTTTATTTATTTATTTATTTATTTATTTATTTATTTATTATTTTTTATTTTTCTCAGGACACCTATTTTAAAAGAACCAGGAGATACTGGGGCGCCTGCGTGGCACAGTAGGTTGAGTGGCCAGCTCTTGATTGGGCTCAGGTCATGATCTCCAGGTCATGAGATCGAGCCCCACATAGGGCTTCTGCTCAGTGCGGAGTCGCTTGAGAGTCTCTCTCTCCCTCTGCCCTTCCCCCCTGCTTGTGAGCTCTCTTTCTCTCTCCCTACCCCCCAACAATAAATAAATAAATAAAATCTTTAAAAAAATAAATAAAAAGAACCAGGAGATGAAGTATACAGCATAGGGAATCTGGTCAATAATATTGTAATATCTTTGTATGGTGACAGACGGAAGCTGCAGGTAACGTGGTGAGCATTTTGTAATGTATATACTTCTCAAATCATGTTGTACACCTGAAACTTATATTGTGTGTCAACTATACTTCAATTAAAACAAAAATTAAGGAGAACCTGGGTGGCGCAGTCGGTTAAGTGTCTGCCTTTGGCTCAGGTCATGATCCCAGGGTGCTGGGATCGAGTCCCGAATGAGGTTCTGTGCTCAGCGGGGAGCCTGCTTCTCCCTCTGCCTGCTGCTCTGCCTACTTGTGCTCTCTCTCTCTCTGTCAAATAAATAAAAAAAATAAAAATAAAAAATAAATGAAATAAAATAAAAACAACCGGGAGAAGGAGAGCATAGAACCGCGAGGGCATAACCACGCTCCTCGTGCTGGCTGCAGCACCATGGGTCACCTCACTTAGAGTTGCCCCTTCAGTAGATCCGAGCGGTGAGGGATCTCCAGCCCAGTGCTCACCTCCCGGGTGTCAGGGTGTCATCGTGAGGCAGACGCTGAAGCCAGCTGCAGAGTCAGTGCCGCAGTTCCTCCAGGAGTAAAAGGAAGTACCAATGTAATGTTGGCTTTTAAGGGAGATCTCCCAACTGCTAGAGCTTTACGCTTAAAACAATGAAAAACAACACCTTGTAGTATTATTTATACAGTCACATATGTTATATCATTTTTCACTCTCAAACGACTTACCAAGGGGGGTACATCAAGGAGAGGAAAACAGAGAAACAAACGCAGTGACATGTTCAAGCGTTCACATCGGAGTGGGCAGAGGACTGATTTTCTCAGGGAACAGTGATTAAGGGTGTGGGTTTGAGATCCAGACTTGGAAGGTTGGAATCATGACTTCAACATGTCTGAGCTTTGTGTTCTTGGGTAAAATATTTAACCTCCCTGTGCTGTGTGTGGGGATTTTCACAGGGCCATGTTGTGGATTCCATGTGTTAATCAATGTGAAGCATTCTGGAAGGCTCTGTCGGTGTTTGCTTTTATTCGCCTCCCATGTAATAGCATGGTGTGTTTTGATGTGTTTGTAAGTAAAAGTCAACATTTTTGCTTCTAGGTTATATTGCTTATCTAAACTTTCAGCCAGTAGCCAGTGACATTCTAAAAGAGGGGAATAACCTGGGGGAAGCAGCTGTCCTAGAAAGGCACTAAATGTAGAGGGTAAAAAGGTAATCACTCACCTGTCGCAAGCCAAAATCCACCCACTCTCAGAATGTAAAGGAGCAGCCTAGTAACTTGGAGCTGTTCAGGTCTTCCTTCCCCTCTAAGCAGTTATCTACCCGCCCTTCTTAAACTACTTTTTACATGCTTCCCTATTCAAGATCAACTCGATACAATCAAGAATTAGGTCTTCCTCTGCTTCACTTGTGTCTAATGACTGACAGGCAAAAATTACTTAGCATAATATAATCAGAAATAAAATATATTTTATAATGATAAAATTTCCTTGGTATTGTTATGTGGTTTAAATGGATTAGTATGGGGCGCCTGGGTAGCTCAGTTGGTTAAGCGACTGCCTTCGGCTCAGGTCATGATCCCAGAGTCCTGGGATCGAGTCCCACATGGGGCTCCCTGCTTGGCGGGGAGTCTGCTTCTCCCTCTAACCCTTCCCCCTCTTGCACTCTCTCTCTCACTCTCTCTCTCTCTAATAAATAAATTTTAAAAAAATCTTTAAAAAAATAAAAAATAAATAAATGGATTAGTATGTATAATGCTCTTAGACGTGCCTGACAAGTATTCTGTGTTAATTTTTATGTGCCCCCTTCCTTATTCTCACCCATTGACCCCTTAGAATCATGCCAGTCACACATTCTGCATCCTTGCTTATAACTGCTCTCACCAAATTAACATAATATCTAATGGGCAGCACCAGAAGTCCATTGACATATGGATAAAGACGATGTAATACACACACACACACACACACAATGGCATATTACTTGGCCATCAAAAAGAATGAAATTTTTTTGCTACAATGTGGATGGAACTAGAGTGTATTATGTTAAGTAAAATAAGTCAGAGAAAGACAAAAATCATATGATTTCACTCATATGTGGAATTTAAGAAACAAAATAGAGGATCATAGGGGAAGGGAAGGAAAAAGAAAACAAGATAAAATCAGAGAGGGAGACAAACCATGAGAGATTCTTAACTCTAGGGAACAAACTGAGGGTTGCTGGAGGGGAGGTGGGTAGAGGGATGGGGTACCTGTGTGATGGGCATTAAGGAGGGCACTTGAAGTCATGAGTACTGGGTGTTATATGCAACTGACGCATCACTAAATTCTACCCCTGGAACTAATAATACACTATATGTTAACTAATTTGAATTTAAATAAAATAAAATACAAAATAAAAAAATATCTAAGGGGCAGCAGCATCTTAAGATGTGGCTCACTTCCACATTAAAGTTTCATCTGAGGAAGTAGTCTTAGAATTGTAGCTCTGCACTCTCTGGGTCTGAGTGTGGGACATTTAAGTTACTTGGAAGTGGCTATAGGTTCGTGGTATGAACCCAGTCTTTGTCCTAATGGTAGAGGCCTCATCCAACTTCTGTGAAGAATGAAGAAGACAGCTATGGGCTGTGGGAAAGGGAGGTCATGAACCTCTCCCTCAGTCCTGGTTCCCAGCCCACCTAGCCCTCCGTGTTCCTATTACCAACTGCATTTCTAACTTTTCATTAGGATTGTTATGTTGCTGGCCTAGCTTAGCTAGCCATTAAGATCTGTCTTATTTACACAGTTATGAGGCTGATTTTTCCTAAAATGTAAGGGACATGGGATTCTTAAGTTTTTTCCTTTACAAGTTTATCCAGCTGGTGTTTCTGAGTCTACATTTTCAGATCAAATTAGTTTTTCTTAAAATATCCTCTGTAGAAAGTACAACATTGAATCCTCAACTTCTTTCATCCATTTCAAGATTGATTCCAGATAAAGACCTCTGGTAAAGGGGCACCTGGGTGGCTCAGTCGTCTGCCTTCGCCTAAGCATCTGCCTTCGGCTCGGGTCATGATCCCAGGGTCCTGGGATGGAGTCCTGCATCGGGCTCCCTGCTCAGTGGGAAGCCTGCTTCTCCCTCTCCCTCTGCCCTTCCCCTGCTTGTGCTCTCTCTGTCAAATAAAATCTTAAAAAAAAAAAAAAGACTTCTGGTAAAGAATTACTTACCTTAAAAGAACATCCCTCTTAAAGCAGTGACCAGGGGTGCCTGGGTGGCTCAGATGGTTAAGCGTCTGCCTTCGGCTCGGATCATGATCCCAGGGTCCTGGGATCGAGCCCCACATCGGACTTCTGGCTCAGCAGGGAGCCTGCTTCTCCCTCTCCCTCTGCCTCTCTCCCTGCTCATGCTTTCTCTCTCTCTCTCTCTGTATCTCTGTGTCTCAAATGAATAAATAAAATCTTAAAAAAAAAAAAAAGCAGTGACCAGCCTGATGCCTGGGAGTGTGTGGCATCCATTAGAACACAGCATGGTTTGCTTTCCCCTCTTGCTTTGGAAGACTTGCCTGTCAGACCATGGCCATATTTGGCTAGGAGGTGGAGGACCGTGATAGATAGGGCCACAACGATCTAGCTGTCTGCAGACAACTGGATTTGATACAAAAAGACCTCGATGATCTGAGCCAACTCAAACTCACATTGCACTGGGGAATAAAATACACACAAAAGAGCTCGGAATGGAATTTTCCTGGTTTATATGATTAAGTAAGTCCCACGTTTTATGCCCAAATGTTCAGTGGGAGGGAATACTGTTAAACATGTTAGATATAAAATATAGAGTGTACTATTAGGAAACTATTACAGTATGATTTTCAAATAAATATTTAATGAAAGCAGAATCCCCATTTTAAAAGTGTGTGTATGTATGTATGTATATATTATGTATTTATATGGGTATATGTATGTATATTGTAGAAAGGAATGTCCAAAAATATTAACAGTGGTTACATTTAGTGGTATGATTCTTATAATTCTCATTTTCTTCTTTTTACAGAAATGTATACTCCTTTCTTAACTTTATGTAATGACCAAATTACTTCTAAAGTAGAAATTCAAATATATATTGTTAAAGGAAGAAGTTTATTAACTTAAACATATTTGAAAATTTTTTAAATATAAATGATTTTAAAACATTCCAGATATTTGATAACTCCCAAAATGTCTATTCCTAACAATGTTAATTTTAAAAAAATTACTGAACTTCATGTATCTGAAACATCCTATTTTCCCCCCTTAATATTTGTCCATGTCTTTGGGCATAATACAAATTTATACTTTTACAAATTCATTCATTTTATAAATTACATCATTCATTTAGCTTATGCATTTATTTGCTGCTTGATGACTGATTTACTCAGATATAGCTTCTATCAGACTAAGAACTTTATGAAAAATACCAGTGACCCTGGAAATCTTTGCTCCCAAGTATTCCAAAATGTGAGGTCTGTGTCCACAAATTAAGTCCATGCCTTATTTTTAACAAGGATCAACTTTAGCTCAGTGTTCCTAAAAGTGACTAATGTTGAATCCTACTTGCTATTCACTAATAGTGCTTCAAAGGAGGTGGTAGAAATTAAATGAGCAGCTTTCACAATTAGAGTACTTAAAATATCTCACTACCTCTTATTTTATACCGTGTCCCTGCTTCCTTGGGTACTGACTGTAGCACTTTGCCAAAGGACCAGAAAAAGCATACAGTGATTGACAATAGCGCAGATACAGAGGCTTAGACTTGGAAAGAACATTAAAGACCAGATGGTTGAGGTTCTGTCCAACAGATTCCTTTCCACAACATGCTAAGGGCTGGTTGTCCAGCCTCTGCCGGAATATTACCTCAGGAGGCAGGAAGCGCCCTTCTTCCTGAGGCTGCACGCTGACCACTGCTACTTTCTACACCTATTTTTTATTTGTATCACTAATGGCTCTTCCTACTAATTCTATTGCATTTGTACAGACCTTTCACATATGTTATCTCATATCATCTTTACAAAAACCCTTTGAAGTAGAGATACCAAAAATTACTATCCCTGTTTTATACATCAGGAGACAAAATGTGAGAGTTTAGGCGAGTTGTCCAGGATCACATAGTTAGCAAATGCCAGCCCACAACCGAACTAAACTCCCCAGCCGTTTCCTTCCACATGAGCAATTTTGCTCTTTGTTAGAAAGTTTTACTGTAGGGCACCTGGGTGGCTCAGCTGTTAAGCATCTGCCTTCGGCTCAGGTCATGATCCCAGGGTGTTGGGATCGAGCCCCGCATCGGGCTCCCTGCTCGGCAGGAAGCCTGCTTCTCCCTCTCCCACTCTCCCTGTTTGTGTCCCCTCTCTCGCTGTGTCTCTCTGTGTCAAATAAATAAACAAAAATCTTAAAAAAAAAAAAAAGTTTTCCTGTTCTGAACCAAAATTTTCTTCCTTGTAATTCTCCCCCTACATTAATGCAAATCACTCTCCCCACCACCAAGAACTCCATTCATGTTTCAAGTCGAACTCCTTTGACTTTGATATCAGCTATTAGAAGGAAATTCACCCAATTCTTCAGGAGGTTAAGAAGAAACAGGCAAGATACTATGATGGATTGGTATCAGTTCAGCTGCTAGGTAGAGAAATCCAAGATAACTGTGGCTTAACTTATTCTCTCTCCTGAGATGTGGAGAAAAGCCATCCAGGGTTGACAGCATGGCTTCAGGGACTATTGCACATCTTTCTTGCCCCAGGGAATAGTGAGAGGAATTAGTTGAATGGAACCTTATACAGAGAACCTCTGTGAAAGAACTTGTATTCAGAATCTAAACAAGCATATGAAAAGATGCTCAATAGTATTAATCATTCACGAAAAGCAAATTACAACCCAAATGAGATGCTAGTTTACATACTGCCAGAATATCCAAAATTAAAAAGACTGACAACACCAAGTGTTGTCGAAGATATTGAGCAACTGAAACTCTCATTCGTTGCTGGTGGGGATGCAAAGTAATAGAGCCACATTGGAAAACAGTTCTAAATTTTTTTCTGAAGGTAAGGATACACTATCCAATGACTCAGCAATCCCACTCCTGGGTCTTTCCCAGATGAAATGAAAACACACATCTACACAAAGACATGCTTGCAAATGTTTACAACAGTTTTTTTTTTTTTTTTTAATGTTTGTCCATGATAAGCCCAAACTGGAAATAACTCCAATGCCCATCAAATGGTAAATAGTTATGGTAGTTTTTATAATGGAATACCATATAATGGAATACTGCTCAGTAATTTTTTTTAAAAAAAGGTCATTCCAGGGAAAAAAGAAAGCTGGCACAAAGGCTCAAGATAAGAAATATCTTGGTGTATTGCTGTAACTACTAGCATTTGGAGGTCACCAGAAAGTTAAGGGTAAGATGTTAAACAGCAGTTAAAATTGACCACTTACTTTGAATACTCTGCAAAGGCTTAAGATTTATATTTTTGGTTAAGGTATAACTTTTACAATTTGATTTGGGTAGGATAAGGAAAACAGATAAGTATTGAGATAAAATAAATAGAAAAGAAAATATTTGTTCAACAGAGCATAAATTGACTTGTTGTCAAGGAATCCTAACCTGTGCAGGTAGGCTAGGGAGTCAAAGACAGGACAGAGAACAGTGACACTGGAATTTTCCAGAGTGTGTGATTAAAATATATAAGATAGATGAGATACACAAGTGTGTTTCTATGTAATTTCTGTGTGTTTGCTTTATTTTATTTTTATTTTTATTTTTTTATTTTTTTTTAAAGATTTTATTTATTTATTTGAGAGAGAGAGAATGAGAAAGAGCACATGAGAGGGGGGAGGGTCAGAGGGAGAAGAAGACTCCCTGCCGAGCAGGGAGCCCGATGCGGGACTCGATCCAGGGACTCCAGGATCATGACCTGAGCAGAAGGCAGTCGCTTAACCAACTGAGCCACCCAGGTGCCTGTGTTTGCTTTAGATGTACAGTTTCTCTTTCAATGTTCAGGTTAATATATTATGAAACTCAGAGAAGCAGTAACTGTATTGTCACAATCGGAAATATAATACTTTTTTTTTTTTTTTTGAGAGAAAGAACATAAGTGGGGGAAGGAGCAGAGGGACAGAATATCCAAGCAGGGGCACCTGGGTGGCTCAGTCAGTTAAGCGGCTGCCTTCGGCTCAGGTCATGATCCCAGGCTCCTAGGATCGAGCCCCGCATCGGGCTCTCTGTTCAGCAGAGAGCCTGCTTCTCCCTTTCCCTCTGCCTGCCGCTCTGCCTACTTGTGCTATCTCTCTGTCAAATAAATAAATTAAAAAAAAAAAAAAAAAAGAATATCCAAGCAGACTTCTGCCAAGCGGTGAGCCCAATGCGGGGCTTGATCCCATGAGCCATGAGAATAGGACCTGAGCCAAATCCAAGTATCTGACACTTAACCAACTGAGCCACTCAGGTGCTCCAGAAATATGATATTTTTCTAAGCAATCAAAAGACTTAGAAGAAAAAATAAGATATTTCCTTCTGTTAAGAGAGTAAATAAAACTTTGACTCTATTTTATTTCAGGTCTTGGCTCTAAATTATACCTTCGTAAGATGAAGCCAAGAAGTGTAACACATCCGTGAATTACATAGGGTTTGGGCCATTCCTCAATGTAAGAAAGTAAAAAGCTTTGTTGAACAAAACCCATCAGGATGGGCTGATGGTAGGAGTGCCCAGCTGGAAATATAAAGCAGGAAGAAAAGCTGGATTATGGTCAGCAGGGAAAAGCTGGAATGGAAGAAGTGGGAGAGGTAGAGAAGGCAGTGACCAGAGTTGCAAAAAAGCCAAGCTGTATTAATGGAGGCTCATTGCCAACTGCTGCCTTGGCAACAAGTTTGTCCTTGCCAGTCCTGAGTGCTCTGCCTGGGCCTGGAGAGTCTTCAGAGGATAACAAAGGATCCTGTCGGAAGGAAGACATGCATGTCTGAAGGAATGGACAACACATAGGGGACTGAAGAGGCAGCGGAACACAATGAATGCGCTCCAATAGCCTCTCCTCTAAGAGCTCATGACCCATTTGGCCTCACTTAATTTGTGGCTGTGCCGTGAACGTCTAAACTCAGCACATGTGTGGACTCTGCCTGATGTGTGCAGCTCATCCACCTTGGGACCCAGTTCTGGTCACTAGATTTCTACTGCGGGCCAAAACCCTCCTGCCCATTTTGACTTAATTCAGATTTAAAAACAGGCCTGCTTTGTTCGCATGTGTGGGTGTCATTTTCTGTTAGTTTTCTTGTACTTCAGTCTATTCAGAGCTTTCTTGGCTTTTGCTAGTCCCACTCCCATAGAGTGGAATCCTGACTCTGAGTAATGAGCAATTAGGTGTGAATTCTACTGCCAAAGTAGTTTTGCTGGCTGTAATTAGATGTCAAATAACAATAAAGTATTATTATATATATTTTTTAGATTTTATTTATTTTATTTGAGAGAGAGAATGAGAGAGAGCACATGAGAAGGGGGAGGGTCAGAGGGAGAAGCAAACCCCCCGCTGAGCAGAGAGCCCGATGCGGGCCTCGATCCCGGGACTCCAGGATCCATGACCTGAGCCGAAGGCAGTCGCCTAATCAACTGAGCCACCCAGGCGCCCAACAATAAAGTATTATTAAGCATCGTGCATATCAGTAGTAAATTCAAGTTCAAAATACTAGTCTGATTCTTTGGAGAGAAATAAAAGAACTATTTTACTTTACCCTAGGAATGATGAACATTCAGAAACCATATAATATAAGACAAAATTCAGTCAACCATTTCAAGGGAGAAAAACGGTGAAATTATTTACCATCTTTATATCCAGGATTCTAGTAAGTGTGATTATGATAATAGGGAAATAGCTAACAAACTCAGCTGGATCTCACAAGGAGCAGGAAGACTTGCATATATTAAAGAAATTAACACATTTTCAGAACAAGTTGATATGGGAAGGATCCCTTGCTCCTAACACAGACACATGGATCAACTTTAACAGTGGAAGCTTGGGATGTACTGTCAAGCTAGAAGTTGACAGGAAAATCTCCACACTGTAGAAATAAAGAAATGCAAAATGTGGGGCAGTGAGTAGTGAGCAGGAGCAGAAGCCAAAATAGCTCACACCTTGGAGTGACTATAGGTTTACCACACACGTACTGGTTTGAAAAGGACTGCCTTGGGGCGCCTGGGGGGCTCAGTCGTTAAGCATCTGCCTTTGGCTCAGCTCATGATCCCAGGGTCCTGGGATCGAGCCCCGCATCGGGCTCCCTGCTCTGCGGGAAGCCTGCTTCTCCCTCTCCCACTCCCCCTGCTTGTGTTCCCTCTCTCGCTGTGTCTCTGTCAAATAAATAAATAAAATCTTAAAAAGAAAAGAAAAGGACTGCCTTGCTTTGTACCTGTTGTTTCTGAGTAATTCAAACAATGTCCCCTTCCAATTTTCGAAGTGCCCTGATTTGGATGCTAAGTTATAAGGTCTTCCCAGCTAATGGATATGTTGAAACCAGATATTATGCTTGAGAGCAGGGTGCTGGGATTCTGAGGAACATGAAGCATGTCATAGCCAAAAGACCTACCTGTAAACCTCCTGCATATGACCAGGAGTCATAAGGAGCTGGCCTTTCCATGAAATAGAAAAACCACAGCTACTGATCCTGCTTAGCAGACTGCAAGGAAGCTGGGTGGAAAAGGAATCTAGTGCCTCAGCTTGTGGGGAGCTCTAGAGTCAAACTTCATTCTCTCTGTTTGGCTCAAATGATCCCCAACTGAGATATTTTCATTAAAACTCATCTAGATATGGTAGACCCCATCCGGTCTTCTAAGCAGAAGCAAATATGAAACTGGGCTGTGGTATCTACATCCTGAGTGTGTGGCCTAAGTCCCCAAATCACCCCCCACTGGAGATGAACTTACAGCTAGACATCATATCTTCTTGAGGAAATCGATCACTGGGAAGAGTATTAGCAGACACAACAAATAGAAGAATTTGCACACCAAGGACTAGAAAAAAGGATACAATCTAGTCTGAAAGATACTTTGACATATTTATAAAGAAGGAGAGAATATAAATCACAATGAAAGAACGAGACAGTACATTAAATACGAGCAGACAGATTTATAAACAAGCCAAACAGAATCTTTCTGCAATAAAATATATATGCATAAGAAAGAAAATACTGAGTGGATAGATTTCAAATGTCTTTATTTCATTAGTTTATGTAATGCTTCTGTGTCTTTCTTTTTTTAAATTTTTTTTAAAGATTTTATTTATTTATTTGACAGAGAGAGACACAGCGAGAGAGGGAATACAAGCAGGGGGGGTGGGAGAGGGAGAAGTAGACTCCCCGCTGAGCAGGGAGCCCGATGCAGGGCTCGATCCCAGGACCCTGGGATCATGACCTAAGCCGAAGGCAGACGCTTAATGACTGAGCCACCCAGGCGCCCCTCAAGTCAGTGTTTTACTTGGTAAACATGTCTGAGACCACGCATCCCTGGCTGCTAAGCACCATGGCGGACAGGGCTAGAAAGGTAACAGCTTTATTTTGAGCAGGGGGCAAAGACAAGGCAGCACTTTACAGCTACATTGTAACTAGATCCTGCATCGCTTCTGTGTCTTTCATGAGTTAACTCTGGCGATTAAATCTTGCATATGTAGTATTTTTACACAGGGAAGAAAATTGATCCTCCTGCCCCTCTCTGGAATCGCATGTGTTTTACACGCTTTTACAGAAGTTGAGTCCAAAGTCTAGTTCTGAGCTCTGGATGCCACATTAAATTTCTAGCATACTTAGTATGAGTTTTTATGGCTTTCTATTATGGTTCTTAAAAACAAAATGCAAATAAGCACACTCCATGGCCACCTTCCAAAAGAACAACCCTATCAAAGATTCTAGTTATAGAAATGTAATAGGCAGTTAGACAGTTTTTAAAATGACTAATTTAACTATGTTTGACTGGTACATATTCTACCATAAAATTTAGAAATAACTATATGTTCACATTTATGGTTAAATTTATTTCTGAGATTTATAATAATCTGCTTTAAGATTGAGAACAAGGACAAATAGTTATTTTAGTAATACTATGTATCTGATGATATCACTATTATATAAATAGAGGTTGTCTTATTTTAAAATAATTTGCTAATTTTTAAATGCCTTAAGATGCCAGGTTTGCAATTCCTCTTCTTTTATCACTGAAACATATCAAGAAGAAATTATATAACGGTGGAAATTCAACTGTTCTTTCCAAGTAATCTAATCTGTGATGTATTCGACATCATAGTCCTTTCTTTCAAATCTATAGGAAATAAATACAAAATAGCAGTGGATGTTCAACAAGAGTGAGAATCTTCAAACAAGTCACTGTTAATTGTTAAGCAACTTGAAAGATTCTGAGATCCATACATATAAAAGAACTGCTATATTATTAACCAAGGAGGCCAAAAAGTCCCCCCCAAAATAGAAAAGAATAAAGTTAGGAACAAAATAACAAAAATCTATTTTAAAGTAAAAAATAATGTCAATGTCTTTATGAAATTATCCTATTTGGTGGCATAAATTGAAGTTCTAGAGCCTCTAGAGGCAAATGTCAGAAATGGGTCCCTTTCTAAAAATAACTTTGCCAGGCATTTTAGAATTTTCTCTTATTTAATGAGCAAAGAATTATTGAAGAGGATGATTAAGGTAGAAAGGATAACTATAATTATATTTGTTCTAAGCCTTTTTTATGTATAAAACTGATTAATGGAAGGTAATGTACTTTGCAAGATGCTGATTGGATAAGTTTATATCAACAAAATGTCAATATTTAAATCAAATAAATAAGTGATCTATTAAAAAACTAAAACAATCCATTTTTCTCCAGTCGATATTCTTGATAACCTTGCGAATAAAGCTTAGCTACTATCATCATCCAAATAGAATCTCCCACTGGAACTAAATTGACTCTTTTTTCCTCCAAAGATTTATTTATTTATTTGAGAGAGGGCAAGCTTGTGAGGTGGCGGGGAGGGATAAAAGGAGAGGGAGAATCTCAAGCCAACTCTATGCTGAGTGTGGAGCCTGACTTGAGGCTCGATCTCATGACCCTGAGATCATGACCTGAGCTGCAATTAAGAGTCAGATGCTTAACCAACGGAGCCACCAGATGCCCCCTAAATTGACTCTTAATTGAAAGAACATCTAAAACCACTATATCAAAGTAAACAAATGAATTAATTAAATTGTCCCCAGATTTAATATTATTCTGATATTAAAAAGCTGCATTCAATGAAGGAAATTAAATCCTGACTTGTTTTCTTATGAATCTGAGAGGCTGAATATGCAAACAGATGATGATCAGACCATATATAAAAATAAAACTTTGACCCAAAACCTGCAGCCACCTGCTCAGGAATCCAACCCCTTCACCTACAATAAACAGCTCGGGAAGCCAGGCTGCTATATCAGTGTTACAGGAAGCTAGACTGCTAACAATAACTTCTGTAATAATCGGCTCCAAATGTCCGGGACTTGCTAAATAACTGATAGCTCCCCTATTTTTTCTTCCTGCTTCTGACTTAGCACCCAACAGAGAAAGCCAAATATGCACCCCAAACTAATCACATGGGATGCCTGGCTTCTAGCTAGCCTGCCTAGAACTACCCCTTGCCAACAGCCTCCAATCAGGGCCTTCCTGAGAACTTCCCCTCCCACTAAAAGCTTTCCCACTCATCTGCTTTCCTTTGAGCGTCTGCCAAAATGCAAGTGGTGGTGGTGGCCGACTCCATTCTACAGCAAGCTCAGGATAAAAATAGCCTTTGCTTTTCTCATCTGATGAGTCTTCATTTATTTCCACAAACAGAAAGTATTGCAAGATGAATATTTCATAAAAAGTTAGTAACTAGCAGTTATTGAGCCCTTACCATGAACCATGCACTGTGTTAAATGTTTTACATGGATTATCTAATTTCACAGTAAATATAACAATGACATCTGAAATTGGTACTATTATGGTATTCATTTTACAGAAGAAGGAACTGAGGCTGAGAGATGTTTAATAACTCATTTAATACATAGGTAATGAGCAGCTAAGCAAGGATTAAAATAAGGACAGTCTGATTCCACGGAGGATAACTTTCAACCACTATACTAAATTCAACTTGCGATGTGGAGATTGGTGCATATTTTAACTGTTTTTATAATAAAATAGAAAACAACAAGAACTTAATGTTGTGTTTCCATCTCACCCTTGGTAATAAAATATTGTATGACAGAAGAGGAAGAGAACTTGGAATTCATTTATAACAAACGCCTTTTACAGATTATGTAAGTGAGGCTCAGAGGGGTGAAGGTAAGTTGCTCAATATTATATACCTACTTAACAGACAAGACTAAAGCCCAGGTTTTCTGACTCCCAGCCCAGCTTTCCAGCATGCTTCACTGGGAGACAGAACTTTTGCTTGGGTAGATTTGCAATTCCATAAAGACATTATGTAACAGTGTAATGCTGGCACGCTCCAAACAAATATTATTGTAACATGGCTAAACACATATCTTGTATGGAATGATATTTTAAGAGGCCACTGAAGTTCAGCAAATATTTGAGTGTTAACTATGTGTTAGGCACTGTTCCAGACACAAGTTTCATTTGTGAAAAAAATGGAAAAAACCCTATCTCTTTGGTTTACATTCTAATGGGAGGGAACAAACATTACACAGTGGTTACATTAAGCAGGCAAATTATATAATATGTCAGAAGGTAATAAGTCCTATGATAAAAAGAACAGTAGAGTAAGGTGAGATTGGGAGTACCGCCTTGGGACAAGGAGGGCAGATTACAGTTTTAAACAGGGTGATCAGAGTCAGCCTCATTGAGAAGGTGATATTTGAGTGGACTCTGAGGAGGGGAGGAAGTTAGCCGTGTGGATATGGTGGGAAGAGTGTTCCAGACAAAGGGAACAGCCAATGCAAAATCCTAAGGAGAGACTCCTCTGCTATGTTTGGAAAGAAGAGCATGGGTGGCGGTAGGAATAAAAGGTGAGATGAGAACTGTAAACTCGTATGTGTGTGTAGGGGGCTTTTAACCAATAAGTTAACTTTATTAATTAAATATAAGCTACACATTTTCTGTTTACGCTATAAAACTATGTATTATAGGGTCAAAGAAGTGAGTGTGCTCTTTCTCAGCCTGGCTATAGTATGAATATCAGGATGAAAACTGGTTTGAAGCTCTAATCTGTTTTGTCAGCTTGATCAATTTTGTGAACATTGCTTGTGAATTCAATGTTAATGATTTGAATCAGGTGCCTGAAGTCCCTTCACCAGAGACTTTTCATTTAATCAGTAGTAGGGAAGGGGCTACACCTGGGCATTGTTTTCTAAATGCTTTTATGTGATTCTAAGCTGCAGTCAGCTTGAGAAGCATGACTCTGTTATATGGGAAAAAGAGAGGGCTTTTCTCATTCCTGCTCCCAGGTAGCCTGCCCAATACATTCATCATGCTTGCTGCTCCAGCTCATATCAGTTTGCAACTCCAAAACCACAAATCACCTCCACAGAAATCCTGAGACCTCACCAACCACCCCACTGGTGTAGGAAAGGCACCTTCCTCCTTTGTTGCCTTTTCCCCAGGTTCCCCCACAACACCAACAAACAACACTGGGTATGGGTGTCAGATGACTGAAAAGTGTGTGTTCAAACAAGACAACTCAAGAGGAAGGGCATGAGAAGGGAGGAACAACATGGTTGGCATCGATTGCCTAATCAGAAAATTTCGGGGGCGCCTGGGTGGCTCAGTCAGTTAAGCGTCTGCCTTCAGCTCAGGTCATGATCCCAGGATCCTGGGATGGAGCCCCGCATCAGGCTCTCCGCTCAGCGGCGAGTCTGCTTCTCCCTCTCCCTCTGTGATCTCTCTCGCTTTCACTCTCTCTCAAATAAATAAAATCTTAAAAAAAAAATTTCAGAGCAAGGCTAATATTCAATTTCAAATTTTGGCATTGTCATGGTAGAAAATATTCTGTGTCCCCAAATCTTCTGTTTCATTCCTGTGCCTGGCACATTTTGGTACACAACAAATATTCGTCATGTAAATGAATGGATCAATTCAAGCAGGCCGAACACAAAGCAATGAACCCCCAACCCCTCCTTGCCCAAACCTCCCAATCTTGCTCCCCAGAGGCAATCACATTTAGCTCATTGGTACCCTCCTCTTTCTATGCCACTAATTCTGGACATAATCAGTGTTAGATCTTGCATACTCACTTCCTGCCAATACAATTAAGGGTTTATTAAACCACCTCAAATTTTCCCTACCTGTAATACCTAATAAATTATACCACCATCATTAGCTTTTCCAGTAATTACCTTTGTGATACTAAGTAATAATCTTAAAATGATGATTCTTCCAGTTATAAGCAGTATTATAAGTTTCAATTACTTTTTCACATAAGAATATTGTATTCCATACCTTTCTCTTCTCTTTCCATTATCATGATTAACATTTAAAATGTTTTGTAACCATAGTTAGGAGATTGCTCTACAGGTGAAGTGTAAATTTGAAAATCAGTAAACAACTCTTTTTTTGTTTACTTCCGTTTTTTGTTACTCCAGTAAACAAAACAAAATCAGTAAACAACTCCTGCCCATGTGACTTGTATTCCCTGACTATGCTATACCTGTTTTTTGTATATTTTTAGTCATACACCCCCAGCCCTCTTGACTTCGAGTTGCCTTTTTATTTTTACTTGAATGGTCTGCCTTCATGGCATCATTAGAATAGTTTCTTCCGACATTTGCAGGATACTGTCACATCTAAGGACTCTCTTCTTTCCATGGGCAGTTCTCTTGCAGCCCTGAGGTCTCCTTTCGATTTGTATGGGGGGGTCTCAGGCCTGCTGCATGGTTGTCCTCCTGGGACTTGCCTTCATTGCTTTTCTGAGTTGGTCCTATTGTTCATATATTCAACCTGCTCCAATTTCTTGGATAATTCCTTTGTTTTGCCACCCCACATTCTTAAGTAACACCCTAAAAAAGAGTATTTGGGTGAGGAAGCTTTCTCAGTTCATGTTTAACTTTCTTTTTCATTCTGCCCCCATATTTTATTGATAGTTTGGCTTGGTTTAGAGTTCCAAGTTCAAAATCATTTTCCCATGGAACTTTCAGGCTTGCTCATCTCCTAATTTCCAGTCCTGTTGATGGGAAGCTAGCCTGTTGCTGGCCTGATTCTCATTCCTTTATAGAGGACCTGTATTTGCTATCTGGAAGCTTTGAGAATCTTTTAATTCTTGCTATCCTTAAATTTTAAGATATGCCTCCATGGAGACCTTTTCTTTTTCCTTCTTAGGACTCAGTAGGTCTTATACATTTGCAGACTCATGTCTCTCTTTAGTTTTGAACATTTTTTTCTTGTAAATTTCATCCAACCATCTTCTCTGCCCTCATTTTCTGGATCTTCTACTCTTAGTAATGCAGAGTGTCTAAGTTGACCTTACAGGCCATGAGACAGACAAATGAGTTGTAATTCATATTTCCCCCTTCCATTTCGTTAAAGGCTTATCCAACAATGGCCCTGATGGTTTACTGGATGAGTGTTACCTATGATGCTATGTGTTTATCCCTACTACAAACCAAGATCTGTTCTCACTGCTGTGGTATATAACCGTGAACAGAAAAACTAAGTTCCTTTGTATATAGAGGGAGACAGACAATAAATAAAGTATTGCAATGTCAGGTACAATTCTGGAAATCAGCAGCTGTAGCCAAAGCAGCAAATTTGGCAGGCAGCATCTTGGCCATAGATAGGCAGCAGCTCCTATTTGCCCTTTGGTTTGCCCTTTCATTGTGACTTTGAGTATTTTTTCTCAGGTTCTACCTATGTTCTTCAGTCTACCTATGATTCTGCAACATGTTAATACCCTGTAAGAAATTCCTTTTATTCTTAATTTAGCTTGAGTGAATTCATGAGTTCTGTTCTTTGCAACAGAGCCTGACTGCTCAAAATTTGCAAAAATAAATTGTATTTTTAGCAAGCAGCCTCTTTGGTATTTTTCTCTCTGTCCTAAGTTCAAGCTGCAGTAATAAACTTCATCCTAAGTCTCTAGCACCAGCTTCTGTCCCCAGTTTTCTGTGTAGTCAAGAAAGCACTCATACTATGCCATCAAAATAGAGAATTGAATTAGTTAAGAATTCCAAACTGCCAGCTCAACGGAGATATTCACTGTACCGAAAATTATTGATAGGCTCGAGGATTAGAAATCTGAAAGGTATCTGAGCTTCCCAGAGCTTCAATAAAGGAGGAACTGTTTTTTCTAGAATGTTTTCTAGAACACTCTAAAACTGAGTATTATACTACCAAATTACTGCATGAGATGGTCTATTGATAGATGACCTACTTTATGAAATGCAGTGGTTTACTTCAAATAGTATACATTAATATTTTTTGTTTGCTTCTAGAAAATGCAAAAACGTACTGTCTTAGTGAGGTTGGGCTGCCATAATAAGATGCCACAGACTGAGTGGCTTAAACAACAGACATTTTCTCACAATTCTGGAGACTGTGAAGTCTGAAATCAAGGTGCCTGCCAATGTGGTTCCTGGTGAGGGCTCTTCCTGGCTTCCCACCCTCTCTTGACAGAAAAAGAAAGCTGCTCTTCTTATAAGGTACCAGCCCTTCTGGATTAGAGTCCCATACTTACGACCTCATATAACCTTAATTACCTCTTTACAGGCCCTATCTCCACATATAGTCACACTGGGGGTTAGGGCTTCAACATATGAATTCGGCAAGGGGCACAGTTCAATCCATACTTTCTGAATTTCTGCTTTAGAAAATGTAAAAATATTTTACAATATTATTATTGATAATAATGAAAACTAATATTTATTCAGTGATTAACATGAGCCAGACACTGTGATGACTGCTTTAAAAGTATTTTCTTATTTAATCCTTACAACCAAAGAAATAAGTTCATAATAGATGAGGAATCAAAGCCCAGAGATGCTGAGTAACTTGTCCAAGATCACCTTAGCTGCACAGTGAAGGTTCCAACAGACAGTCCTTTTAGCCACTTGATTATAATTAAATGTATGACATACCAGCACATTATATACCAGTAAGAAGAGTTGTTCAGTAAGGATTCTACAACCAGGTAACACTGGGTGTCCAGAAAGTACTGTGGAGTGGCAAGGCTTCTGGTGTGAGATAAGCTGCACCCTCAGTGCGCTAGTGTGGGCGCTGAAAGGTCCACGGAGGTTCTACTATGCAGGTGAGGGAGTACTGGATTACATACTAATTTACATTCTCACCAGCTGTATCCGAGTCTGTTGCCCCACAACCTCACAATTTATATTTATTTTTTATTATAAAACCTGGATTTTATATTTAAATAAGACCTCACCTACAAGCCTGCTTCTCCCTCTCCCCCTGCTTGTGTTCCCTCTCTCGCTGTGTCTCTGTCAAATAAATAAATAAAATCTTTACAATTCAAAATAAAAATACAAAAACTCCGGGATGCCTGGGTGGCTCAGTTGGTTAAGCATCTGCCTTTGGCTCAAGTCATGATCCTGGGGTCCTGGGATCAAGTCCCACATTAGGCTCTTTGCTCAGGGCGGAGCCTGCTTCTCCCTCTGCCTGCCCCTCCCCCCACTCGTGCTCTCTTTGACAAATAAATAAAATCTTAAAAAAAAAAATACAAAAACTCTGACATGCCCCATTACCTGTAAGAAAAATCCGCTATGTAGTCATTGTGGCCTGATTTAATCATAAACCATTATATAGTGTAAACCATGATAGCAAGTTCACAAGGTTTAAATACAGATTAAGCCTAAAATTTGATATGCTCACTTTACTATTTGATCGGAAATACTTCAAGAAAACTCAAAGTAAAAACAAAGCCATAAAGGAAAAATTACACAAAGTACTTATACATACTTACAGTTTTAAATATTTCAATTCTCTGGATTGGCATACATTTTAGGAATTTAGGTCCTTTAGAAGGATAATGTTATGACTAGTAACAGAAAAGTAACTTCATGCTTCACTTTTCGAGACAACATTAAATGAAATGAACGTGTCAAATTCTCAATAAGACAAGAGAAAAAACAGAATTTTTTTACAACCCTGGAGGCAGGCTGAGTCCTACAATTTTGTTAAGCTCCACAGAATCTAAAATACCTGCTATGTGCAAGTTCGTTCAATGACAACATTCAACAAAACTTGAGAACTTAAATTAAAAAAACTATTTAAAAACAGAAACTATGTATCTTACATTTTAACCGCAAAAATAATTGGGCTTTTTTGTAAGTGGGGATAGGAAGACATCTACATCTAACAGCACATGCAGTCACTTCTAGGAGTTTTTCCCGCCTCTATTTTTTGACAACATCGACTAGGGACACTCATTACTCGGTACTTTTCTAACTTTTCTTGAATCCCGTTCACCTGGAGGGACTTAGAATACACGTTCCCGCCCTTTCCCCCGCCCGGAAACGGACTCAGTAAGTCTTGGGCAGGGCTAAGCATCTGTGCGTTTAGCCAGCAACGCCGGTGATTCTCACACTCGTGAATGTTTGCGAGCCTCTTACTTAGGGAAGGGAGGCTCCCCCCATTCAGGAAGCGGGACTTCCACAATCACAACAGTTGGGGGTGGAGCCCGGGCACCTGTGGTTTGGTGTGTTTTCCCCCACCCCCCACCACGCCCCGGGCGATTGTGATGCAGGGTCGAAAGCGAGAAGCGCGCAGAAGCTCCCAGCGTCTGCGCCCAGGCCAGCGCGAGAAAAGGAGCTGAGGTGGGTTTCTTGGGTGGGACTCTCGGCCTTTCCCTGGCCTCCTCGGTGGGAGTCCGCGCGGACGGACTGGGGTGACACCGCGCTGCTCCCCGGTCGCGGAGGCCGCGCTGTACGCAGGGTTCCCCCCCGAGCCGTTCTGCTACAGTTTTCTCTTCCTCTCATCATCCGGTCCTCTCGACGCGCATCCGCCCAGCCCTGCTAACCCCCCAGGCCCTGAGGAGGGTGCACGCGGAGGGGCCGCGGGGCGCAGGCCGAGGCCCGGGTCCCCGGTTGCCGCCGCAGCGGTGCGGTCGGCGCGAGGACCTCGGCCCCCGGCTCGCGCAGCCGCCGCTCCGTCAGGCCCGGCCCCTCGCCCCGGCCGCGTCTCCACCAATCGCCGGCCTCGCCCGCCGCCGCCGCACCTGCGAGGAGGAGCCCGCGCGCCTCCGCCGCAGCCGTCGCAGCGACCCCGCCCCGTTCCGCCCCCATCGTGGCGCCCCCAGATCATCTGCCGCCGGCGTCTGGCTCCCCGCAGGCGAGGAGCGGAAGCCGCTTTTCCTGAGGCGGAGTTCGGCGCGCCGGAGCCCGGCCCGCTGCTGAACCGCAGCTTCCGCACAGCCGCGGCAACGGCGACGCGCGGAGCGCTGGCGCCCCGCGGACCCCGCGACGCCGGGCGAGTGGGCGGGCGCCCCGAACGGGCAGCCCCGCCGGGGCAGGCGGCGGCGGCGGCCGTGGCCGTCGCGCTCAGGCGCCCCGTGCGCCGCGCTCCATGCCGGTGTGGTGCTGCAGCTGCTCCCTGGCCGGTCATTTCAGGTGACTTCTCAGCCGGGGAGCGGAGTGGGTGGGAGCAGGCGGAGGGTGGAGCGCTTCCCGGCCCCGCGGCCGTGCTGGGGCCGAGATGGGCAGAGGCCGGGCGGGGGCGGGGTCAGGACGGTCTGGAGTCGGGACGGGTCCGGGGTGGGGGGCGAGCGCCTGGACTGCGGCGGCCTCCCGCCTCTGCCGCCACTTCCTCCTGGTTCCTGCTTGATCAGGGTTCCCGCCTCGGCAACCTCTGCTTGGGGGCACCTCGCTCGGGCGGGGTGGGGGCGGGGGGAGAACTTTCCTTTCTTCGTATCCTCTCCGGGACCGGGCCAGTCATGGGACTTCGAAACCGGCTAGACCCGGAGCGAGTCGGTTCCTGCGACCTGAGACTTCCAAGTAGTGCAAAGTTTGAAGAGTTGCGAAGGTTCCTCCCTACCCCACCTTTACAATCTTCATAGATTTTTTTAATAAACATAATAATCTAAGTTATTGGGTTGAAAGGAGTTAGGAAACTGTTTTAAGTGTGGCGGTCTAGTTAAAAGTAGGTGCTGACTTTGTTCTAGGATGCTTGTCATTGCAAGCCGTATATTATAGAAATTTGAAATAGGTGGCCATTCAAGACTCACATTATGGGAACGTTCTTAAGGGTGATGAGGTTAATGCATTTGAGAATAAAAATATGTGTTCTCTTGCACAGTTGGCAGACATTTAAGTCAGTTATGGGGAGAAAGGCTAAAGGCACTTGGAAGTGATTTTAACCCTCTGGTGAAGAAATGTTCAATTTAGCGAAGACTTAGTAAATTACCTTACTTCGCATATATGAATGTGCTAGAATAATGATATATAAATTTTTCTCAAAATATGAAACTCTGATCAAGAATTTTAAAATTGGAGTTGGTAGGTAGAATTTAAGTGGCCATGAACTTGGGTGGGAAGAAAGTACAACAGATATTTTTGCTAAACTTTAACCAAAATCTAATATGTCTTTCAATTATGAATATAAGCAACAAGTCACATAGTACTTATGACCTAGTCATCAATAAAATTCACAAATATTTTCATATCCGTTGCACATATCTAGAAATACTGTATGCTTATTTTTTCAAAATTACAGTAATTACACATCACCAAACTTGTTATTTTTTTGTGCAAATAAACATGTCACAAGTTTACTTTCTATAACTGTATTTTAATGTAATTGGTTTCCTTGTAAATCCTATGTATCTCTTATGTATTTAATAATAATATTCAACGAAGAGGTTCAGAGATTTCACCAAATTGCCAAGGAGTGTAAGGCACCAAGAAGGTTCAGAACTCCTGTTTTAATAGAGAGCAACAGTTCAGGCTTACCCAACTTCTCAGTGAGTTTTGTAGGGGTTTCTAAATTCTGGATATTAAAAAAAAAATGTTTTATGTAATTGCTGGATTTTAAGTTTTAGGCAGCTTTGTTGACTACTTGACAGACATTGGTTTGAGAGTATCAGATCCACTTTGGAGAGTTAGAAAACAGGTTCCTCTAGTGAAAACTTGTTAAACTGAAGCCCCTTGAGAAATTAACATGCCTTTCAGACACTGCTGTCTAAAATTTAGCCTTTTGACTGCGTGGCTGTGAATTGACTGCTTTTGGTATAGATGAACTCTAAGGACACAGGTTGGGATTCATATCCATTCAGCTAACCCTCGGCTGTGGATACCATATGCCTATTAACACTTTGTACAGAAATTTGGAGGCGATGAAGACAAAAGTAGTTGGTATGTTTTGATCTTGAGGGATAAAGGAAAACAACCCTTGCTAGCCAAAAGAAGAAAATTGTGATAATAAACCTTATTTCCATTGTAAAAATAACTGCATTGTATCTCAGATTTAAAAACTAAAACATTTAAGACCTCTTCTTTAGGAAGGTGTTTATAATTTACGCATGCTATTTTTTGAGCAATTTTATTAGGAACCCACATTTTAAAACAGGTTGTGACAAACCTGTATATTTTGGATCTTGTGCCATACCTGAAAGGAATAGGTATCGTGATAACTGTCTACTGACTTTCCAGCTGCTTGTTCCATACCTACTGTTTTGGAAGATGGACAGTGTGACTGACTTCATTTGTGACTTTAGAACCTTTTTTTCATACAGTAGTATTAATTTGGTGACCATTTAGGATCATGCTTCCAAAGACTATAAAAATTCAGATACTAAAGCATTTCATTTGAGTTTGAGTTATCATTTAAAGAAGTATTGCTAGATGTGAGAAAAGCCTTTTTATTACCCAAATTTTATGCCTGTGCCATCCTCTTAAATTTGTTTCGAGACTGGACTATAATATTTCAAGAACAAAAGATGGAAGTGCTCTAAAATCCTCTTAAATATCAAATAGTCTTTATGCCTAATAGGGCAACTATTTTTGCATGTGTGTAAAGTGCTGTAGTATCCCAAATAAAGGAAAAGTAGATTTTTTATTACTCAAAATACTTGTTTTAAACATAACATTGATCAAGTTGGATATCTCAAGTAAAAGTTGAAACTGTTCATAGACCTGTGATATAGTATGAATATATTATAAAACGTACAGTAATACTGAATTATAACTTAGGCTCTGAATTTTTTAGAAAGAATACTTATCAGGAGGCCTTTGTTTCATTGTTGCTTTATGCAGAATCAGTGAACCATACTTTTGTTTTTTGTTTGCTTCTCTTGATTCAGTTTTTCATCTGTGTTAATTTGTATTAAATTTTTCAAATACCGTGCAGGTTTATTACAAATAGTTTATACCAAAATTATAGGTCATATATGATTATATACATACCAGTATTATAGATTATATACATATTGCATATGTACAGATTATACCAATGACCAGTAGAAAATCAGATCTAATTACTTAAACTATATAGAGAATTTAGATAAGCTAAAACTTTGGCTCTACTTAATGTTCTAGAGTCTTGGAACAGACTAAATTGTTGGAGGCCCACACACAAAACCTACTAGACCTAATAAATGAATTAAGCAACATTGGAGAATATAAGATCAACATACAAAAATCAATCCTGTTTCTACACACTAACAATGAAGAGTCTGACAATGAAATTAACAAAATTCCATTTACACTAGCATCAGAAAGAAAGAAATACTTATTCCTAAGTCATAAGACTTGTACACCGAAAACTACAAAACATCATTGAGAAGAATTAAAGAAGGCCTAAATAAAAGGAATCCCATGTTCATGGATTGAAAAGCTTAGTATTCTTAAGATGGCAATATTTTTCAAATTGATCTATAAATTTAGTGCAGTCTTATCAAAATCCTAGCACCCTTTTTTTGCAGAAATGACAAGATCCTAAAATTCATACGGAATTGCAAGGAACCCAGAATAGCCAAGACAATTTGAAAAAGAACAAAGTCGGAGAATTCCCACTTCCTAATTTCAGAATTTACTACAAAGAGACAGTAAGCAAGACAGTGTGGCGCTTGCATGAAGATTAATAGGTCAGTGGAATAGAATTGAGAGTTCAGAAATAAATCCTTAAATTTATGGTCAGTTGGTTTTTCCATGGGATCACGAGACAAAGGGGAAATTACAGTCTCTTCAACAGATGATTCCAGGACAAATGGATATCCACAAGCAAAAGAATGGAGTTGGACTCTTACCTCACACATCACATATATAAAATTAACTCAAAATGGATGACAGACTTAAATCTAAAAACCAGAACTATAAAACTTATAGGACATAGGAGTAAATCTTGGTGATCTTGGATTAGGGAGTGGTTTCTTAGACACCAAAAGCACAGTAGCAAAAATAAAAAAACTGAAACTTTTGTGATTCAAAAGACAACAAAGAAAGGGAAAGACAACCCACAGAATGGGAGAAAATATTTGCAAATCATATATCTGAAAAGGAACTTGTGCTCTACATATATAATTTCTTTTTTTTTTAAATGTTTTTTTTTTTAATTTATTTATTCATGAGAGTCAGAGAGAGAGAGAGAGAGGCAGAGGCAGAGAGAGAAGCAGGCTCCCCGCCTAGCAGGGAGCCCGATGCGGGACTCTATCCCAGAATCCCGGGATCATGACCTGAGCCGAAGGCAGACGCTTGACCATCTGAACCACCCAGGCGCCCTACATATATAATTTCTAAAGCTCAATAAAAAGCCCAGTTTGAAAGTGGGTGAAGAATATTTCTACAAAGAAGTTAATACAAATTGCTAAAAAGTATATGAAAAGATGCTTAACATTATTAGTCATTAGGGAAATGGAAGTCAAAACTGCAGTGAGATGTCACTTCACACCAATGAGGGTAGCTAAAAAAAAAAAAAAAAAAAGGTAAGTGTTGGTGAGGGTGTGGAAAAGTTAGAACCTTCCTATATTGCTGGTGGGAATGTAGAATGATGCAGCCATTTTAGGAAACAGTTTGGCAATTCCTTAAGATGTTAAACAGAGTTTATGACCCAGCCATTTACTCGTAAGAGCTATGAAAACATCCACACAAAATTTATACATGAATATTCACAGCATTATTTGTATAGCCAAAAAATGGGAACAACTCAAATGTTCATCAGTTGGTGAATGAACAAAATGTGTTCTGTCTCTACAGTGAGAAATTACTTAGGCATGGAAAGAAATGAAGTACCAATACCCCCTACACTGGGGGTGAAGCTTGAAAACATGCTAAGTGGAAGAAGCCAGACACAAAAGGCCACATAATGTGTGAGGGGTTCCATTTATATGCAATTTCCAGAACAGACAAATCCAACAAGACCGAAAGTAGATTAGTGGTCACCAGTAGCTGGAGGGAAGGAAGAATGGGGAATGAGTTTTAATGGGTACTCTAGTTTAGTAGTAACTAGTTTGCAACTGTTAACTTAGTTTATCACTTTTAGGGTGATAAAATTTTTCTGGAATTAGTAGTGGTGATTGCAAAACCTTGTGATTATACTAACAACCCTGAATCGCACACTTGAAAAGGAGAAAATGTTAAGATTTGAAGGAAACCTCTCTTTGATTAACAAAAAGTTAGTGATGATCTGTTTTTAAAAATTTTTTTATTTTTTTTATTTCCTGGGTTGTATATGTGGGAGCAACAATGTTTGAGGTGGGGATATCTGGAAGAGACTGAAGATGAAGTGTGCATCTTCTGAAAAAGAATTGTGGCCTTTACAGCCACCACAATATCAATCAGGCCTGGGTATGCAAAAGGACTTTGATCAGAAGCATCCAGAGGGAGCTGGGGGGCCTGTCCTCGGCACACATTCAGGAGAGATACCAGAAATAGGCCTGAGTATAATACACTCATTTGAGTGCAGTTGCCAAGCAGCAGAAGCAGACTGGGTAACTAGTATACCTGGATCTGCTCAGAGAAGTAGTTGGGATGATCTGAAAGGGATGCATTGAGCTGAGCATAAGATAACTTCTTCCAGGAGCAGGCTTCATTGTGAGGAGGGGCTTTCCCTAATAGACCTATCCAAAGGGTATCTATTCTGGTCCCAAAAGGCCACGTATCATTAGAGTCCAAATATTTGGGGTGGAGTTTATACCTTCTTCAGGAAAGCATATCCTGGAGAACTCTATCCTAGGGTAGACTGGGACCTTGGGAGGCTATAGGGAAGCAGAAATTTTGGTCTCTGCCTAATTCTTTCTGTTTATCATTCTCCTCCGGGATCTGTGAGTCCTGTGAAATAACTGATCCATCTCATGTTCATTTTGGGAGGAGTAGTAAGCACATTCACCCATAGTTGGTGCTCAGTTTAATATTTCCAGATATTTGCCTGCTGCTGACTATATAAAGAAAATGGGGATTCTGTTCTGAAGTAATCACTAGTATAATGCAGAATATTAACTGTGTTCGGAGGCTACTCCATTTATTTCCTGAGCATGTCAGAATGCTAAAACTAGTTTCTAGGGAGGCAACTAGGAAAGAAAGTAGATTGGAAATCAACATAAAGATGTTCCCAATTTTCAATATCTGAGAATTAAGATGTATAAACCTCCTTTCTTTTACCAAAATATGCAGTTTGTAATACATAAGTACAATTAATTTCTCTTTAGTATTATGACTATTTTGTTCCAAATATGCCGCCTCTAGTGCACTTACCTTTTTATTAATGAGAAAAAATGAGAGAAACTAGCCATTCCTAGGAAATCTCAGAGAATTCTAAAAATCCGCAATACAATGCTGTCTCCTTGGTCTTTAAAGATAGCTGCTTCTTTAGAACTTGTGTGGGACTTGCCTACATTATACTTCAGAGACATTAACAGCTATTTAGGATTTCTGACATTAAAAATGGTACAGGTTGACAGGTAAGCTAAGCTCCTAATTTGAAAGCATTAATCAGAAGAATTTCTTTTTCTCCTTTTATGGAACTATTGCATATTTTATGGTCTAAATAAAATCTGAATAAAGATAGGTTTTTATAAAGGCTATATTAACTACATCTCTTGTTTTTTGTTTTTGGTTGTTTTTTTTTTTTTTTTTTTTGAAGAAACTATAGTGACACTGAAACCGAAGGAGAGATTTTTAATTCCTTAGTGCAATATTTTGGTGATAATTTGGGGCAGAAAGTTAAAGCTATGCCATTAGTTGAAGAAACTTCTTTCCTGGAAGATTCATCAGTTACTTTGCCTGTGGTAGTAATAGGTAAGTACTGCATTTTACTCTTAAAATTACAATTCTGGTCATTACTACTATATATGCGTAGTTGCATGACACAGGGTCTTAGGGTTGTATTGAGAAGTAGTCTTGGGTTTTTTGATGTGATTAAGTAACCAAGTCTTGGGAGAGAGTAATTGGTTTATCTGATACTAGATTCTGTGTTAGAATGTAACTTTTTTTTCATTGAAGGATTGATACTACCCTATTGTGTTAAAATACTGTCAATCAGGTGTGTTAATTATTATGATAGTGTCATGGCAATGATTATAACCAGCATTAGTAGAGCCCCATACAGAGCATTCTGTGTACATTATTGGATTATGCCTTACAACCCTAGAGCCCTCTGTTGTGGGGTGGATGCAGTCAGGGTAGCTCAGAAGTTGAGTAACTTGGGCAAGCTAGTAAAGGTTCTCAGTAATGACTGTCAGGTACTCCGCTGTGGTGTGTACTATAATGACCTTAACTGTAGTATTATCATTATATATTCTTTGTACCACCTCAACAGCAAGGTATAGAAGATATTAAAAGTTAAGCAATTAGTGCAACCTAATTACTTCAGAATTGTAGATATTTTTATGATTTTGTTTATTGCATGTTTTTAACTACCTGTCACATACATCTTGCATCTAATATTCAAACGTACTACAAGACAAGTACTATGGTGTGAAGCAAGCTGCAGGAAAGAATTACGGGGTATAACTTACTTTGATGGCATATAGCTTCCTTAGTTTCTTTGAAAGCTTCTTTCTTTCTTTCTTTCTTTTTTTTTTAAGATTTATTTATTTGAGAGAGAGCACATGTGCGTGTTTGAGGTGGGGAGGGGCAGAGAGAGGGAGAGAGATCTCCAGCAACTGTGGTTCCTTTAGTCTGGGAACACTGACCCACTGAGCATGGAGCTTAATGTGGGGCTTGATCCCACGACCTGAGATCTCAGGACCTGAGCCCAAATCAAGAGTTGAACGTTTAACCGACTGAGACATCCAGGGGCCCCGATAGCCTCTTTCAAAGTTAGCAGGAAGGAGAGAAGTCCTGTCCTCTGACTGGCATATGGGGGATACAGTAAAGGAAGGAAGGGAGGGAGGAAGGAAAGGAAGAAAGCGAGACCGTTCTACCCTAGATTTCTTTTTAGGGGTGATGATAGAGCTGATGGTGTTTGTAGTAGTTCACATCCAGGGTATCTTGGCGACTGTACCTCATGTTCCATTTTCTCACGTCTGTCCAACACTGGTTTTTCATCCTGAGTGTGTTGACGTGAGTAAAGGAACCCTGTTCTTCTTCTCGCTGGCTATGGGTGGGTTAGAAAAGAAAAAAGTACCATCATCTGTACCTGCCCACCTCACTCCCCAAAACAGTCTGTGTTTTGCTTCAGCTAGCCAATGAGTAGCTTAGCCTAATGCACATTGGACTGACAGTAGCACTCCATAAGAGCGCAGAGAAGGAACTGATTTCCTTAATATGTGTGTTTTCTGTTGCTGTCATAACAAATTTCCACAAACATAGTGGCTTTAAACTATGTAAGTTTATCGTCTCACTGTTTTATAGGTCAGAAGTCCAACACTAGTCTCTGTGGGCTAAAGTCAGGATGTCAGCAAGACTGCATCCCTTTCTGGGGTCTCTAGGACAGAACATTTGTTTCCTTGCCTTTTCCAGTTTCTATAGGTTGCTCTCATTTCTTGACTCCTGGACCCCTTCTCCATTTTCATAATCTGCAATATGGGTTCTCTCTTAACCTTCTTTCATTGTCCCCTTTCCCCCTCACCAAAGCTGGGAAAGAGTCTCTCTTTTTAGGACTGATATAATTAGGTGAGGTCTACCTTTACGATCCAGGGTATTCTCCCAATCTCATGATCCTTAATTTAATCACATGTACAAAGTTACCTTTTGTTATATAAAGTAACACTCTCAGGTTCTTGGGATTAGGATGGGGACCGTCTTTGGGAGTGAAGGAGCATTCCACCTATGTATTTATTTCTCTGTAAACTGCCTGTTTGTATTTTTTGCCTATGTCTGTTGAGTGTTGCTTCTTTTTGATTTAAGGAACTTAGCTCTTTGCCTCAGATCCTAAGTCCCACTATTTTGCATTTATTTAATGTTTATTTTAATTAATAGATTTTATTTTTTAGAGCAGTTTAGGTCTACATGAAAATCGAGTAGAAAGTACAGAGAGTTCTCATATACTCCCGTTCTCCTGCCACCTCCAGTTTCCCCTATTATTAGTATCTTGCATTGGTGTGGTGCATTTGTTATAATTGATGAACCTCTGATTATACATTATTTGTAGCTAAAATCTGTAGTTTGCATTAAGGTTCACTTTTTTGTGTTGTATAGTTCTGTGGGTTTTGCTGAATATATAAGTCATGTATCCCCAATTATGGTATCCTACCGAATAGTTTCACTGCCCTAAAAATCTTTGCTCCATGTGTTTATCCTGTCCCTCAACCCCCAACCCCTGGCAACCACTGATCTTTTACTGTGTGTAATTTTGATTTATGTAGAATATCATATTCATGGAATTATACAGTATGGAACCTTTTCATACTGGCTTCTTTCACTTAATGGTATGCCTTAAAGATTCGTCTAGGTCTTTTCATGGCTTGATAGCTCATTTCTTTTTTATCACTGAATACTGTTGCATTGTATGGATGTTTGAGTTTGTTTATGCACTTATTGAAGGACATCTTGGTTGCTGACAATTTTTCACAATTATGAGTAAAGCTGCTATAAACATGCATGTATAGGTTTTGCACAGCCATTGAGTTTTCAACTCATTTGGGTAAATACCTAGGAGTGTGATTGTTGGATCATAAGACTATGTTTAGCTTTTTAAGAAACTGTCAAACTGTCTTCCAAAGTGGCTCTATCACTTTGCATTCCCAACAACTGTGAATGAGAGTTCCTGTTTCTCTAAATGTTAGCATTTGGTATTGTCTGTGTTTTGGATTTTAAAAAGCCATTTAATAGGTGTGTAGTGGTACCTCATTGTTTTAATTTGCAGTGCTGTAATCATACATGATGAGCATCTTTTCGTATGCTTATTTATTATCTGTGTATCTTTGAAATGCCTGTTCATATCCTTTCTGTACTTTTTAATTGATTAGGTTATTTTCTTATGGTTGAGATTCAAGAGTTCTTTGTATATGTTACGTTTTGCAAATATTTTCTCCCAGTGTGACATCTTTTCACTCTCTTAATAGTGTTTTTTGCAGAGCAGAAATTTTAAATTTTAATGAAGTTCTGTTTATCAGTTTTTTCCTTCCATGGATGATCCTGCTTTTAGTGTTATATCTAAAAACTTACTATCAAACCCAAGGTCACCTAGATTTTTCCCCTATTTTATCTTCTAAAAGTTCTATGATTTTGTGCTTTGTATTTAGGTCTGTGATCTATTTTGAGTTAATTTTTGTAAAAGATAAAAGGTTAGTATCTAGATTCATATTTTTGCATGTGGATGTCCATTTGTTCCAGCACCATTTGTTGAAAAGACTCTCCTTTCTCCATTGGATTGCCTTTGCCCCTTTGTCAAAGACTAGTTTGACTGTATTTGTGAGAATCTCTCTCTGCTCTCTTCTGTTCCATTGATTTGTCTCCTCTTTAATAATTTCCACATCATCTTGTTGACTGTAGTTTAATGGAAGACTTGAGTTTGGATGATGTTGGTCCTGACTTGCTGCTTCAGTATTGTGTTTGCTATTCTGGGTCTTTGCCTTTCCATTCAAACTTCAGAATTAGTTGGTATCCACAGAGTAACTTGCTGGCATTTTTACCTGGATTGCATTGAATCTGTAGATGAAATTGAGAAGAGCTGACATCTTAACAATATCAAATCTTCTTATTCATGAGCATCTATTTAGATCATCTTTATCAGAGTTTTGTGTTTTTCCTTGTATGCATCTTATATATATAGTTATCTTAAATATATATAGTTGGATTCATACGCAGGTATTTGTGTGGGGGTGTGTGTGGGCACATGCATAGATTAAGCAGTATTGTATATTTCAAATGCCACCTGTTCATTGCTGGTATACAGGAAAGAAATTGGCTTTTGCATATAACCTTGTATTGTGCAATCTTGATGTTAGTTCTAGAAGTTTTTTGGTCCATTCTTTGGGATTTTCTACATAGAAATCATGGCTTTTATGAAAAAAGACAGTTTTATTTCTTTCTAAGTCTCTTATTTCCTTTTCTTATTGCATTAACTGTGACTTTTATCATGGTGTGTGTTGAATAGGAATGATGGGAAGAGACATCCTTGTCTTGTTCTTGATCTTGGAGGGAAAGCATCTAGTTTTTCACCATGAAGTATGATGTTAGTTGTAGGTTTACTGTAGAAATTTACCAACTTGAGGAAGTATCCCTCTGAGTTTATGGAGTTGTTTTTTTTTTTTTAATGAATAGTTGGATTTTGTTAAATGCTTTTTCTGTATCTTTTATCTGTATTGATATTATCATATGATATTTATTCTTTAGTTTTGTCTTTGTTTTTAATTCAAGGAAATTAACTCTTTGCCTCAGATCTTAACTTCCACTATTTCTCATTTGTTTTTAATTTTTATGAAGGCAAATGGTTTACTTTCCTTTCTGTCTTTTGAATTGTGTGTCATGCTTAAAGGCTTCCCACTTCAGTATTATAAGTAGAAGTAGCAATCCATTTTCCAATATTCTTGGATTTTACTTTTCATATTTACATCTTTGAGCTTCTTTTATTTGGGGCAAAATATTAGAGAATGGAACAGAATTTTCTTCCTGAGGCTAGCAGTTATCCCAGTTGGATTAAATTTTTGGTAGATGGAGATAATAGAGAAGTGAAAACCTAGACTAAAGGAACTACAGAAATGGAGCTAGTTCACCAGGATTCAACAAAAAATCCAGTTTGGTTTTAGTTTAAGCATGTAAAAATGTAGGAAGGCACTCTTAGGAGATGGGTCTGGAAAGATGATTGAGACCAGAACATGGTGAGCACTGGGTAATCAGAAGCAAACAATTAAAGCTTTCCAAATGGAGGGGGTAGTATGATGAGGACCTTGTTTTATCAAAATTCATCTGAATGTAGAATGTGAAATGATTTTGGAATAGGTGTATCTTTAGTATGAACAAGAGACTTTTGTCTTGGAGTGACGCTAACAAAGACAACTGAATGGATATAATGACTAAATAGATTTAGAATCAGAACCTGATTAATTTAGGATTTTCTTAGCACCAGACTTTGAGAGGGGATGGGATTTAAAGGAGAGGACGCCTAAATGAAGGAACTCATGAATTATTTGGTGGTTCAACTAGGTGGAGTGAAGCAGTGGCATATGGAAATGTGGGATGTATTTTTGGGCAAGAGGTCAGCCTACAGGTCTAATTTGGGGTCAGCATAGAGACTTAAAGCTTCAAGTAGATGAGACTACCAAAAGAAAACAGAGAAGACAAAAGTCAGTATCTTACGAATACTTGGTTTTAAGAGTTTAGAGAAGGAAGACAAATTGGTAAGGGAGAAAATGCATCTTTGAGAAAAGCCAAGGAGTAAGAGTATTAAGACACATGATGTACCTCTCCACCTCTTTTTTTTTTTTTTAAATAGGAAATGGACCCTCAGGAATCTGCCTTTCTTATATGTTATCAGGCTACAGACCATATTTATCATCAGAAGCAATACATCCAAATACAATCTTACATAGTAAATTAGAAGAAGCAAGACATCTTTCCATTGTTGATCAGGTATTTCTTACATGTCAATCTTTTTGCTTTTTTTTTTTTTTTTTTAAATACTCAAATTTCCCAAATTATTTCCTGGCGGGAGTTTTAATAGGTGCTCTGTGTTCAAATAAGTTTGGGAAGTGCTGCTTTTTGTTATTGGAATGTTACAGTAGACCTATTAAGGCATATTAATGTATTTTAAATGCATCTTCAAGAATTGCAGTAAAAGGATCTGACTAGTTTTGTTGAAATCCAGTCTTTTCCTATATTCATTTGACCAAAGAATCTGTTAAGGTCTCAGGGAACATCAGTGTTTTATAGCAACACTACCGAGGAAATGCTGGATTAGAGTGATGGCTTTCACTATTGTACCAGCTAAGGTTTTTTTTTGTTTTTGTTTTGGTTTTTTTCCTTCAAATTCTACCTTTTTTCTTTCTTTTTTTGAAAAATTCATTCAGGACTTAGAATACTTGTCTGAGGGCCTTGAGGGCCGATCATCCAATCCAGTTGCAGTACTTTTTGACACACTTCTTCATCCAGATGCTGACTTTGGTTATGATTATCCATCCGTTTTGCATTGGAAATTAGAACAACATCATTACATCCCTCACTTAGTTCTTGGTAAAGGTCCACCTGGTGGAGCTTGGCATGTGAGTATGTTTTTCTTCGCATTTTATAGTGTATGTGAGTTGTTATATGTCATCTTGATAAGACCATTTGAATTTTGAAACATTATGATATACAACATTATCATACATTATATACATTTACCACATTTTTATCTGAGAATTTTAATGGTGTTCAATGAAATACAGGTTACAAGAAGTTAAGCCAGATTTGATTACCAGCACAGTCTTAGAATAAGCTTCTCTATACTATTTTACAATAACTATATAGAAAATACTGCAACAATGTTTTGCATAGTAAAAAGTTTTAAATTCATTTCAGACTTTATAAAATCTCACAGAGTATTTCAGGCTAGTACCCATTATTTCCCTATGTTTTCAATATCTTAAGTGAAAAGTGGATTGTAAAAGAAAGAAGTTGTGTTAATCTGCTTTGGCTGCTGTAATGAAATAACATAGACTGAGTGCCTTAAACAATAGATATTTATTTCATAGTTTGGAGCTGGGAAGTTCAAGATCAAGGTGCCAGCTTGTTCAGTTCGTGTGAGGGCTCTTTTCCTGGTTTGCAGACAGTGCCTTTCTTGGTGCATGCTCCTTCCTCTCCTCTGCCCCTCTTCTAATAAAGCCACTAATCCTATCATGAGGGCACCATCCTCATGACCTCATGTAGCCCTGGTTACCTCCCAAAGGCCTTATCTCCAAATACCATGACACTGGGGGTTAGGGCTTCAGCATATGGATTTTGGGGGTGACACAAATTGAGTTCATGGCAGGGGTTAAACCAGAGAATTGATTAACATAAAAATTCAGTGCATTTCCTTAGGGGTCAGGAACTAATAATTTTTCTTTTCTCCTGTGTCCTTAGCTGTTTGTATGGCATCTGGTGTGTAGTGAATGCTCATTTGTTATACAAATAAATGGTAAATAATTTTTGCTATTTTATGAATAAGGATTTCATCAGAATTTTAACATTAAATATCAGATCTTCATTACAGACTTCAGTTGAATATTCCTATATTAGTGCAATGCTGTATGTCTAAATAGTTATTTACATTTAATAAGTGACTGTTTCAGGGTATTTGGGGGACTTTCTAGATTAAATATATCACCAACTTCTTTCTTAATGTTAATTTCCTTAATGGTAACGGATAGCAACTAACATTATCTGTGCCTTTTGGCTTAAGTGTTTATATTTGTGCTCTTAATGAGTAGCATTGTTAAATGGTAGTTCCTGAAAAAGCCATATTGCATAATGCCTCTCTAAATTTCTGAGGTTTTATTGTACTTACATTTTTCTGCTTAGAAAAATGTACAGACAATAATCTGTGTTATATCATTTTTTCCTCTGATATAAAGGAAAGTTAAAGCATGTGTAAGCCTTGATTACTAAAAACATATTTGAATCAGTGGTAAAACTGATATTTAAAACTTGCTGAATTTTTTTCATGCACCATATAGGATATCCACTAGAATGGGGATATAAATAAATGATATTTTAGCTATTATCCATCTTTCAAGCATCACTTCTATGAATTGACCTGACTTTTCCAGGCGTAATTATTTATTTCCTCCCACCTCTGCATTCCGTACCTTAATCTTAAAGCTCTTGACTGTAGTACTATCTTTTTAGACAGCCCTCTCCCCTGCCATGCTTCACGTACATGCTTGTTAACCTCAGTTATTACTCAGGATGTAAGCTCCCTAAGTCATTTGTCCTCTTGTAGTCATTTCTGTGTAGTTCTTGGCTTTTCTTGTGATCCAATTTCTCACCACTCTCCTCACTTCCAGACTTTCTAACAGTGTATCCCTAAAACTCCATTTGCTAATAAACAAGCTTTTGTTTACTCTTAACCATTTCAATTATTATATGCTGCTTTTACTCCCTTCCTTGAAATCTTGCTTTCCTGAAGATACTGTTCTCACTGCAGCCCTCTGAAGTGGAAGAAGTCCGTTCACTCCCCATGGCCCCATGTCCTGTCAGGTTGACTGGTGAGGTTGGCGTTCTCTTTATTCCCCATCGCTCTTCTGTCAAAGTCCCCGTTCCTTTGAACAGGTCTTGTCATCTTCTAGCTCCTCGACTGCCCGATTGTCCCCCCTCATTTGTTGACTCTGTGGCACCTAAGTCATGGTTTTCCATTGTATCCCAAGTTTTATTGTCAACTTGAGTACCTTTACATACGTGACACAGAAGCAACACCTTAGCCTCTTAGTCTCTTCATTCTCAGTGATCTCCTCTTCTCCTCCTTACATACTGACTCCAGGGGCACCACTGTGACTACTCAGTGAAAACCTGAATTTTCAAATACCTTACACTTTATGATCACAACTTTTTATTCTTCCAGCTGCATCACCCAATTACACTGACCTAATCTTCAAACACAGAGAGTTTGAGCCTCTGATCTTAACCTCCTTACCTACCCAGCTTGGGTTCTGTAGTCTCTTGACCCATTGTCCTATCACACTGGCTTGATAAAAAAAGCAATTTATATAACTGTCTACATTATCTTTTCCCATACTTAAACTGTTAAACAGTGCAAGGAAAAAAAAAGTTGGAGAGCTGTGAAAAGTATTCTCCAACCTCATTTGGGTCCTGGACACTACTTAGTAAATCCTTTGATATTTCCTTATTAAATATTCTTCTCGGGCGCCTGGGTGGCTCAGTTGTTAAGCATCTGCCTTTGGCTCAGGTCATGATCCCAGGGTCCTGGGATCGAGTCCCACATCGGTCTCCCTGCTCGGCAAGAAGCCTGCTTCTCCCTCTCCCATTCCCCCTGCTTCTCCCTCTCCCATTCCCCCCTGCTTGTGTTCCTGCTCTCGCTGTTTCTCTCTCTGTCAAATAAATAAATACAATCTTTAAAAAAAAAAAAAAAAAAACTTCTCAAATCTCTATCCCTTTTTTTTTTTCCACCTTCCTACTTAGAAATACTCTTGATTCTTAGAAAATAGAATCCATCAGGATTGAACTTCCATAATTTTGCGCTCACACCTGCAAACATATCTGCATTCATGCTACCTTTTTGTTTCTTATCCCCTGTTATTGTAGAAGTGGTATCACTTGTATCTAAGACTAACCTTCCAGCTATGTTCTAGACCCCTGTCTTCTCCAAGGATATGCTTATTTGATTTTACCCTCTTGTATCTTAAGTTTCTCTGGCAGCTCCTGTTTATCAGTATATAAATATGCTAAAATTATTTTCTGTTATTAAAAAGTTTTTATGTGTTAGCTTATCTGTATTCTTTGCTTTAGAGCCACCTTCTTGAAATAGTTACCTATCCATTTTTTTTTTTTTAAGATTTTATTTATTTATTTGAGAGAGAGACAGAGATAGCGATAGAGAGCATGAGCCGGGGAGGAGAGGGAGAAGCAGGCTCAGCACCAAGCAGGGAGCCCAACTTGGAGCTGGATCCCAGGATCCTGGGATCATGAGCTGAGCCGAAGGCATACGCTTAACTGACTGAGCCATCCAGGTGCCCCACCTATCCATTATTTTTATGCCTTCGCCTCTTATTCCTTAGCTAACGTCACTCTAGCTTCTGTCACTGCCTTTTCTGCTTTTTAAAGGTTGGTAACTTCCTTTTTTGCTCAGTTTGATAGTCTCAGAATTTTTCTTTCCCGACCTCTGCAACATTTGACAGCAATGATCCCCTCTTAGGTTCTCTCAACCTTTCATCTCCTTGTTTTTCTTATAGTCACTCCTTTCCATTACCTTGTGGACTCTTCTGTAAGCTCTGTGCCAGGCCATGGTCTTGCCTTCATTCTCCCTGGCTTGTCTCATATACTTCAGTGACTTGCATGTGAATGCTGAGTGATTCCCAAATCAGGATCCCTGGCCCACATTGCTTTCTCTTATAGATTCATCTAGATACCTTCCCTTGATTATTCTATAGGTGTTCTCTAACTCAGCATGCCTACATAACCAGTCATCTTTATCATCAGATTTCTTCCTTTCCTTATCATGGAGTAATAGCCCTGGAATGTTGTTACTCAAGCCAAAAACCTTCTTTGATTGTTCTTGCCTCAACTCCCATTTCAAACCAATTATTGTATTTTCTCCATTCTTTCTCATAAACATATTGTGAGTCCTTCCACCCTACCTTTCCCCATCGTAATTTTATTTGGCCATCATCATCTTTTTTTTGTTTAATTTTTTTTAAAGACTTTTTATTCATTTATTTGACAGAGACAGCGAGAGAGGGAACACAAGCGGGGGGTGGGGGGGTGGGAGAGGGAGAAGCAGGCTTCCCGCCGAGTGGGGAGCCCGATGCGGGGCTCAATCCCAGGACCCCGGGATCATGACTCGAGCCGAAGGCAGACACTTAACGACTGAGCCACCCAGGTGCCCCATCATCTTTGACCCAAATTATTGCAAAGGTTTCCTACTCCAGTGTTTTCTTCTTCAGTATAATCTCCATACCAAAGCCAGAGTGATCTTTCTTTTGAATGTTACACCCATGCATAAAACCCTGTAGCTGCTCTCAATTCATCTAATGAATAGTATGCAAACTCATTAATGTATTTTACCAGTACCTGGGTGATCTAGCCCCTACTTGGCTTTCTTGCTTTACTGCTCTCTTACATTCCATGCTCCAGAATACTCTTTCTGGAGGTCCAGGTTCACACTCAGGCTGTAGATTCACTAGGATTCACAGGACTCCCTAAATGTGTTGTACTCGTGGTTATAAGTTGATTACAGTGAAAGGATACAGATTAGAATCATTAAAGGGGAAAAGTTCATGGAGTGAAGTCCAGGAGAAAAGCTCCAGTTTCTAAATGTTCATTTTTAGTGGAGTTGCAGGGGGCTGCACTTAATTCTCCCAACAATGATTTGTGACAACATGTGCGAAGAGTTGCCAATCAGGGATACTCACCCACACCTTGGTGTCGGGATCTTCTGGGGGCCAGTCATGTAGAAAAGCAGCACCCACGTGACTGACTCCTCTGCCTCCCAGAGCAAATGCTGGTGTTTACCATAAATCTCACTGTTAAGATAAACTTAGTCACACTGTACAGTTACAGGTACAGCAGGGCCCAAGGCCTCTGGCATAAAAAAGTCACTCATCACGTAGAACATTCCAAGAGCTCAGGGGTTGTTTCCTAGGAAGCAGCCAAAAGCCAGGTCCTAAAGACAGACCTTTCTTAGTAATGTGCACAGTTTAAGCAACCCAAGTCTGTTAATACTTTCCTGCATAAGGCTGAACTTCTTTTAATTTCTTGAAGGACACTACTGTTCTTTCTCTTTATAAAACTCACATAACATCTTTATTCTGCCTGGAATGTACCCTAATGGTACATTCCCCACAGCCCATTTGTGTCCTTTAAGAAATACTCTTCTCTTCTCTTTCTGTATGCCCCTGGTACTTGTCAGGTTTGTGTTCCTTAATATACTATAGTCTCCCTGGCCGCAGGAATTTATGGCATAAGGAAAACAAGGAAGACTGGGAGAAAAATGAAGAGATCACGGAACTGGGGCTTGCAACTAACTGGAAGAACTGGTGCTGTGGGAATAAAGTTTAGATTGTTGAAAGTGGAATATTTGTGCCTTCAGGTTTTTGAGTTTCAGATGAGACAATTACAGCTCCAGATAACTTCTGTATATAATACATTCTTAAGTTTTCCTTGTGATGTTTTCCATCTTCTTGGTTCGTATCCTAGTATCAGGCCCAGTCTGCCTCAAAGCAGTGGCACCTTGTTGCCTTCTCTTCCAGGAGTGATCTACACAGTCACAAATAATAGGCTTCATAAGGCCCAGCACATAGTAAGTGCTTGGAAAAGTTAGTCAGTAATAATAACTATAACAATAAGTACCATTCCCAGTACGGGGTTGTATAGAAGCAGGGCAAGAAGAGTTAAGAAACAGCCATAGCCTTAAAGAGTTGGTCGAAAGGGATCATTGAGGTCATTGGGACAGGTGCTGTTGGCCCTTGGGCTTTTTGTTGCTTTGTAGTGAGCAAAGCACAAAGAAGTAGGACAAGGGAGCCTGAAGGGCTCACGTCCTCAAAGGCAGCATTAGCTTCAGCAGTGAGTCTGTTCTTAATCAGGTAACCACTGCTTCTTTCCCTAGTTTTAGAATGAGATGTTGCTGTATCCAAACCAGCTGACTTTGTAATTATAATTGATGGAGGGGGAAAAGCTGTTCTGCTGCACATTTTTAAAAAAATCCATTAGTATTAAAATGGATCTACATCTAAAGTGTTAGAAATTAATGAACTTTTTTCCTTTTGTTTAAAAAGTGAAAATACTGATTTGATTTGTTCCTCTAACATATTCTAGACCTGGATTATATTATAGGCTGAAGCTATTAACATTGTATAGGCATCTGGCAATATTATAAACTTGTTTTATAGGTGTATAACTTTATGAAAGAAGGAATATAGATTCTACGAAATGATAAAAGTATTTATAATTTACACAACCATTTAGAACTTCTTTCAGCTCTCCTTATCCAGATTCTTAATTATAGTGAATGAAGATGGATTTGGCTTTTTAAAAATCCATGTCACTGCTTAAATGTATTTGTGCATTTTTTATTCAAATAGAATATGGAAGGTTCCATGTTGACAATCAGCTTTGGAAATTGGATGGAGCTACCTGGACTTAAATTTAAAGATTGGGTATCTAGCAAACGAAGGTAAAGATCAAACTGTTACAGTTCTTTGATGTACAATGAGAAAGTCCCTCAGCAAATTTCAAAATATTTGTGAATCTGTCTTAGAGGAATAGTATGTCTTTCAAATAAAACCTCTTTGTAGCAATGATCATGAGCTAATTTCCATTTAGAGAGATACTATAAGACAGATGGGGTTCCTTTGCTTTTGTTAATTAGGGATTTATCCCACTTTCCTATTAAACCACTCTGTTCAGTTTCTCATCCACCCCACAAATCCTTTCTACACTTACTTATTCTTTTTTTTTTTACACTTATTCTTATCAGTCGATATACAAGTTTGTGTATGGATATCTCATGTATATATACCTATAGTGTTTGGCTTTCAGAGTAGAAGAGTGCATATGATTAATAATTTAGAATGATGGAATAAGCGAGAATCTGTGATGTGATTGGTTACCCTATTGGCTACTATAGAGGTAAATATTTATTAAGAAATACGAAAATAGAAGTAAGAAGAAAGCTCTACTTGGAAGAATATGAATTTATTTGGGGAAAAATACCTAAAATGTAAAGTAATATGAAAAGCATTTTTTTTTTTTTTTAAGATTTTATTTATTTGACAGAGACCGCGAGAGAGGGAATACAAACAGGGGGAGTGGGAGAGGGAGAAGCAGGCTTCCCGCTGAGCAGGGAGCCCAATGCGGGGCTCGATCCCAGGACCTGGGATCATGACCTGAGCTGAAGGCGGATGCTTAACGACTGAGCCACCCAGGCGCCCCATAAAGCCTTATTTTCAAGGACAGTAGTATTAAATTAGATAGGAATTGCTAATACAGAGAATCTAAATTGCTCACAGAAACAATAAAGCAAAGCAGGGAAGTTACTTAACCTTTGTTAGAACAGGGTTGTACACATTTGAGTGCCTGACTTCCTTTTAGATAGAAACCATATTACTCCATAGAAATTATCCTTAATTTGAGAAGATTTAAGGAGAACAAATTCAGGCCAGCATGAGTCATTGAGATTAAACCTTTCAGATATTCTTAAGTTTTATTTAAGTAATCCCAGCACTTGAACTCATGACCCCGAGATCAAGAATCACATGCTTTTCTGACTGAGCCAGCCAGGCCACCCCCCTTTTGGATTTTTTTTTTAATATTTATTTGACACAGACACAGCGAGAGAGGGAGCACAAGCAGGGGGGAGTGGGAGAGGGAGAAGCAGGCTTCTCGCCGAGCAGGGAGCCCGATGTGGGGCTCGATCCCAGGACCCTGGGTCATGACCTGAGCCGAAGGCAGCCGTTTAACTGACTGAGCCACCCGGGCGCCCCAATCCCTTTTGGATTTTTCTTTTTTTTTTTCAAGATTTTATTTATTTATTTGACAGCGAGAGACACAGCGAGAGAGGAAACATAAGCAGGGAGAGTGGGAGAGGGAGAAGCAGGCGCCCCGCGGAGCAGGGAGCCCGATGTGGGGCTCGATCCCAGCACCCTGGGATCATGACCTGAGCCGAAGGCAGACGCTTAACGACTGAGCCACCCAGGCACCCCTCCTTTTGGATTTTTTAAAAATGAATTTTATATGGGTTTGAAATGAAAAGTAGTAAAATCAGGCAAGTTGTACAAGTTCTTGATTTTCATAAGCAAGCAAGAGAAATATTGCTTAACATTCTTCCTTTTGTGATAACGGGTAAAAAGGGGGAAGCTTTATGATTTTTTTAATGTGTTAGAAGTGTTCATCCTTTTACATTGGGCATATTGTATATTCAAGTAATAATGTGAAAAAGAATCTTGTGATTAAATATTGGCTTCACTTCCTGCCTTTGCATAGTATTGACTATTAGATCTGGAAAAGACTGACTCTTGAATCCTGACTCTGACTTCTAATGTTGTGACCATGGTCAAGTAACTTAAACTAGCTGTTAATTTCCTCATTTATAAAATGGAGATTATGATAGTATTAACTGCTACATAGGGTTTCTATAAAAAGTGAGAGTTAACATATTTTAAACCTTAAATTTTAAGAAAAACTTTTATGAATGTCCAGTTATAATTTGTAATGAATTATGTGAAATTATTAGGGATGTTTTTACTGCTACTTCTTTCTAATTGGGGCCCAGGGTTTAGGGGTATTAATGCCTATTGCCTTAAAGTTCAAGTGGAAAAGGAAAGAAACTGCTCTTTATGAAAAAAGTACATTACTGTATTTATAGATTTCCTTATGAACAGGAAAACACAAATGTTTTATGTACTTAGATTAAGATGATTTTTTTCAGAAGACGGATGTGAATTTTCAGTCATTAGGAAAAGAGCAACTGATGAAAAATCATGTCAAAATCATGTATATTAAGAATTACATATACTGTAGTTAGACTTGCAGAATCTCAATTATAATCTAGTTCAGTCTTTTACAATATGTAGAGTGAATAGTATATAGACTGAATTATTTAGTTGTGAGATAAGACTATAAAAGTGTATTTCCACATTTTAATTCATTTATTTAATAAATTTCTTGATAAAGGTAGCTAATCTGAACAGATCCTGTGCAAGGCACTGGGGAAACAGATGCATTAAAATACAGTTTCTACCCTCATGGGACTTCTGTTGATAAAACTAATTCTTTAACATTTTTAACTAAAGAAAACTTTCTTTGTAAAAGGATAATTTACAGCTAAGACAGTCCAGAGGAATTAAAAAGATGGTTTATAATAGCTTACTAGGAGGAGCAGGAATAATCATGGAAACTATCACAGTACTTTTCTCATAGGATATTTTTCCTTTTCCTTTTTTAGGAACCTAAAAGGAGATAGAGTTATGCCAGAGGAAATAGCTCGCTACTATAAACATTATGTAAAAGTCATGGGTCTTCAGAAGAATTTCAGAGAGAATACTTATATCACCTCTGTATCAAGACTCTACAGAGATCAAGATGATGATGATGGACAAGACAGAAATATGTCAACACAGCATTTACAGATAGAGAAGTCTAAATTTATCAAGAGAAATTGGGAAATCAGGGGTTATCAGCGAATAGCGGATGGTTCCCATGTTCCCTTCTGTCTCTTTGCTGAGAATGTAGCTCTGGCAACTGGAACATTGGATTCTCCTGCCCATCTGGAAATTGAAGGGGAAGATTTTCCTTTTGTGTTTCATTCAATGCCTGAATTTGGAGCTGCTATAAGCAAAGGAAAGTTGCGTGGCAAAGTGGATCCAGTGTTAATTGTAGGTTCTGGGCTTACTGCAGCTGATGCAGTACTGTGTGCTTACAACAATAATATTCCTGTGATTCATGTGTTTCGCAGACGAGTAACTGATCCAAGCTTAATTTTCAAACAGCTTCCCAAAAAGCTTTATCCAGAATATCATAAAGTCTATCATATGATGTGTACTCAGTCATATTCTGTAGACACCAATCTTTTATCTGATTATACCAGTTTTCCTGAGCACCATGTGCTTTCCTTTAAGTCGGACATGAAATGCATTCTTCAAAGCCTCTCTGGATTGAAAAAAATATTTAAGCTCTCTGCAGCAGTAGTACTCATAGGTTCTCATCCCAATCTGTCTTTTCTGAAGGAACAAGGCTCTTACTTGGGCCATAACTCAAGCCAGCCAATCACATGTAAGAGTAATCCTGTGGAAATAGATGCATATACCTACGAATGTGTTAAAGAAGCCAACCTTTTTGCATTGGGTCCTTTGGTTGGAGACAATTTTGTTCGATTTTTAAAGGGAGGGGCACTGGGTGTGACACGCTGTTTAGCTACAAGACAGAAAAAAAAACATTTATTTGTTGAAAGAGGAGGAGGAGATGGAATAGCTTAAAGTGAGTTTATAAGTAATTTATATGGACAGTTAACCATTAAAGATTTTTCATAGTGGTTTTGCAGTGTACTGGCTTGAATTTTCTGGACTTGAATGAACTGTGGAAGAGAGCCTCAAGCTATAGTAACTATTTAAAGTTACAAGAACTTGGTGTTCTGATTTATATTGTATCAGAGGTGTCTGGGAAACACTGCCAGTTTGGTCTACTTTAAGCTTTCACTTAAACATTCTTTTCTTCCAAGACTTACTTTTTATGATCATTTGTGGCTATGTTTGATTCCAAAATCTTACAGCCTTGAATAATCTATAAAACCATACAGTATATTAGGCCAGAAATCATCTTCACTATACTTTAGGTCCACCTTGCTGCTCAAGGGTGGTCTGAAGACCAGCATTAGTTTCATTTGTAGCTTGTTAGAAATGTGGACCCTCAGGCCCCACAACAGAATTAGTGAATCAAACTGCATCTAATGAGATCAAGGAATATGTATGCTTACTAAAGTTTGAGGCACATTGGTCTAAAAGAAAATGTGATATAAGTTATGTATGCTGGGGGTGGGCACGGTAGGAGGCATTTACAACTCAGGTTTAATTTATTTTGAATTATCAATTTCTATAAATCTAATTTATTACCAAATGTGGTATTTTAAAAAAATATTTTTATTGTTGAAACCTTGATAAGTACTTCATATTCTTAGCTTCTAATAATTTAAATAGTCCAATAATGTTGGCATACACTTAGACATTCAGGAACCTGCCAAGGTATTTTTGGAGATTTATTCTCTAACTCACATAACAACCTAATTTGCGATTCAATAAATTGTGAATGAAACTACTTATCCCTGTGTGAATATTGAGTTTGTCATTAAAACTAACATTTGGGCATAAATTCTTATAATATGTAATACTGTTTGGGTACTGCTAGAATTATTTAAGGTTAAAAACGGTCTTTCCCATTCCAGTGCTGATTACTTTGAAATCTGTTCATTGGAGATGACATAGTAGCTTATCCTATCGTTATTTATTGAATTATATGCCCTATCTTGATTTATATTTATTTAGATGTGCTTAATGTCTATATTTTCACTGACGTCTCCAGCATTTGTAGTGTTAGGCAAAAAAGTCTGATTTTTGAAGTTCTTCATGGCAAATTTAATTTCTCAGCCTTCATTTTTTTTTTTTTTGTAAAACTTCATCTGGAATGTGTTTATTGAATGTCTATTCCTTTTTCTTTAGTATAAAAAGACTAAAATGTCAATATTTTTCTGTCCAGTTGCAGTGTTATATGCTTACAGGATCATAATTCACCTTAAAACATCAGTGTTTATAATACACTTCTACAAGTAGCTGTTTCAGATGAATTGAATTCTTACACTCGATATGTGTCATGTCTTGATTTAGGTTGGATTAGAAATGATGTAATCCAGTTTTAGTTAACTATAGTTGTAACTTTCAAATTTCACACCTATTGAAATGGTTATAACATCCTCTGCATATGATTGAGCACACTCTTGTCCTTTTGAGCTCTGAATGAGTTGGGCTGGATGTTTTTATAAAATTGAGAACTGTTAACATCCCCTTGTGTCACAAAAGTTTGCTCTTATCCAAATGATAGTATTTTTGTAATGAAAGTATTCATCAAAAAAAAAAAAAAAACTTTAGGGAAAATAAAGCTTCAGTAAGGGCCTAAATAAACCTGGTGAATAATTTCACCTGTAGTAAACAACCTTCATTTCTCCCTCCAGCCTAGCTCTTCTGGGGTACAGATAACATTATAGCCTTTTCTCTGATATACTATACTCTTGTACTCTTAACCAATTTCTGTCCCATAACTCTAAATCTTTTATTCAGTATCAGCTAGCTATTCAGGCGGTGGGGGAAGCACTAAATAACTGACTAGTTATTCATTCCATGGATGTCTCCTTCATCCCTTAAAAGTCTAGCTCAAAAAAAAAATGTTTAAAAAGCAGACTCTTTGGGGTTTGGAAAAAAAAGATTTAGGCAGTCTGAGTATGTGAACTTCATCTTTAGAAACTAAACTGAAGCACAGAGTTAAAAGGATTTAAAAAATGAGCAGACTTAATAACATAAATAGCAAGTGATCTAACATGGACAGCTGGAATCCAGAAAGAGAGGAAGAGAGATTAAGGCAGAAAAATATATGTGGAGAAGTAAAAGTTGAAAATTTTCCCAATTTGATTTAAAAAATAAGCAATGCACAGATCCAGGAAACTCAAACTGCAAACAAGATAAATACAAGGGAAATCACACCTATGCACATCATTATCAAACTGCTGGAAAACAAGATGAGAAATTTTAAAAGGAAAAAAGGCAGCAGGGAAAAATGGTAAGAACGAACAAATGACCAGAAGAAATGTACAAATGGACAAATGTCTTCATAGTGCTTAAAAAACTATCAAACTAAAAGTCTAAATGCTGATCTTCACATAAAATTCTATATTCTTTAAATTTAATGAAAGCTGAGAAAATTTGATTTCAGAAGACCTGCACTACACAAAATACTAAAGGAAATTCTTCACATTGAAGGTACATGATACCTGATGAAACATATCTTCATGAAGGAAAGTGCCAGAAATGATATTTTTCTAGTGCCTAAATTAAAATCCAATTTACTTTAAATTCAATTAACCTATTTGTTTCAGGGGTACAGGTCTGTGATTCATCAATCTTATACTTAGTGTTCATTATAACACATACCCTCCCCAATGTCCATCACCCAGTTACCACATCCCTCTACCCCCCTCCCCTCCAGCAACCCTCAGTTAGTTTCCTATGATTGAGTCTTTTATGGTTTGTCTCCCTCTCCGGTTTTGTCTTGTTTCATTTTTTCCTCTCTTCCCCTATGATCCTCTGCCTGGTTTCTTAAATACCACGTATCAGTGAGATCATATGGTTAATTGTCTTTCTCTGATTGACTTATTTCGCTTAGCATAATACCCTCTAGTTCCATCCAAGTCATTGCAAATGGCAAGATTTCATTTTTTGATGGCTGTGTAATATTCCATTATATTCAATATATACACACACCACATCTTTATCCATTCATCTGTCGATGGACATCTGGGCTCTTCCCATAGTTTGGCTATTGTGGACATTGCTGCTGTAAACACTGGGATGCAGGTGCCCCTCTGGATCACTACATTTGTATCTTTAGGGTAAATACCCAGTAGTGCAATTGCTGGGTCGTAGGGTAGCTCTATTTCCAATTAACTTTTGAAAGGAAAATAATAGTGTATTTAAAAAATTTAAAGCAAAATTTAAAAAACTAAGATTTAGGACATGTAGAAGTAAAATACATAATTACACCATAAATAAAGGGATAAGTGGAGTACACATATCTGACATATACATTATACAGGCATAAATGGTATGTTATTTAAGGTAGGCTGTATTAAGAATGTATACCCTTCCAGCAAATATTAAGAAAATGTAAATGGTGTAGTTATAAAGCCAACAGAAGCAATAAAATGGAATATTAAAAAATACTTGATTAATGCAAAGGAGAAAAAAAAAAATGGGACAAAGAGGAAAAACATGGTAACAGACCTTAACCCAACCACAAATTATGTAAATAGATTAAGCATCACCAATTTAAATGCAAATATCATACTGGATAAAAAGCAAGCTTCAACAATATTGTGTTTAAAAAGACAGGAAAATATAAAGACACGCATAGGTTAAAAAGGATTAAGAAAGACAAAGACATAGGATGCAAACACTAAAGAGAAAGGTGACTTCAAGGCAAGTATTACTAGAGCTGGATATTTCATAACAAAAGATATAGTAAGTCCAGAAGATGTACCAACCTTAAATGTATATGCACCTAATTACTGAGTTTTAAGATAAATGAAGTTCTGGTTAAGACAGTGACACAGGAGGCCCCTGAATTCATGTCCTCCCATGGATACACCAAATCTACAGCTACACATGGAACAATTCCTTCTGAAAGAAACCCAGAAACTAGCTGAGAAACTCTGACATGGTCACACACACACACACACACCCACCCTCACCCCACCCCAAAAGGGGTTGGAGAGGTTTAGAGACACTTGCCATAAGCTCCACTTCTGGCACAGCAGCGAACAATGAGGAAGGAACTTACATATACTCCCAGAGGACTGAAGGGTGTGGATGCAACATCTAATGTCCCAATTTTTAAGACTTCTGAGGGATGAGCCCCTGAAACACCTAGGTTTGAAAGCCAACAAGCCTGGTGCCCACAGGACCCATGAGACTACAGCAAACAAAGAATGGTTCTTAACTGGCTTGGATTTACTGTGGATAACCCACCAGAGGCAGCAGAGATAAATGCGCATTTCCTTCCCAGTCTTTACCGAGGCTTCTTTGCGTATCTTACAAGCTGCAGCCTGAAAGTCTGGTTGCTGATTTAGGAACAGACTGCTATCTTTTCTGAGCCCAGCAGGTATTATTTCTGCACTCTCCTTTGCTCTAAGTCACTTGTGTCTTCCTCCAAGGGGCTGGCACCCATATCAGGTGCAGGAGCTCTTGTAGCTGCCACCCAGACGATACAGCCCTTGACAGCCTGGCAGTGGTGGCCAGCAGGGCTTTTGTCTGTGGGTTGAACAAGACTATGGCTAACAAAGAAACAGCTTTAAACCAGCTATATGCCCAGGGCTCAAGAAAGAATCAGTAGGCAAAAATGCCCTTATCTCAGTCTTTCCGTGACAGAGGCCTATCTGCCTATTTTTTTTTTTTAATTCATTTATTTATTTGACAGAGAGAGACACAGTGAGAGAGGGAACACTATCTGCGTATCTTAAAAGCTGTAGTGTAAAGGTCAGGCTTCTAATCTATTTCACACCTAGGGAGAGACTGCCATCCTACTCAGAGACCAGGAAAGCCAGCATACACCATGGCTGCATTCACCCTGTATGTAGCCCAATCCAAATCACCAACATCACTGGAACTGTAGCTAAACAGAAACAATTCTTAACTAGCTACTCCCCCAGGGTTCAGTGGAGAAGAAGGAAACACCCAGCTCACAGTTCCATGAAAGATGGATACTTAAATAATTTAAAAGCTTCTGCCTGAGGGTCCAGCTTCCTGTCAGTCTGTATCTAGATGCTAAGATCCTTCCCTTTAAGACACTTACAGAACTTGGCACACCTTCAACTATGTTATCTATGTTATCTAATACACAGAAATCAACACAGGGAGTCAAGGAAAATGAAGAAATACAGAAACCTTTTCCACATAGAATAACAAGATAAAAATCTAGAAGTAGACCTTGGAGATTAGTGATTTATCTAATAAAGAGTTAAGAATTATGGTCATAGAGATGCTCACCAAGGTCAGAATAACACATGTACAAAGTGAATATTTCAACAAAGAGAAAACAAGAACCAAACATATCACAAGGCTGAAGAATACAAAACTGAACTGAAAAATTCAGTAGAGGATTCAAAACAGATTTGATAGATGAAACAGGAAGAAAGAGTGAACTTGTAGAGCACGGAATCAGCATAATGAGCAGAAAAAAGAAAAAAAGAATGAAAAAGTACAGACAGCTTATGAGACTCATGGGACCAATATTTGCATTATAGGGATCTCATAAGAAGAAAGAGATAAGGGGGCAGAAAGCTTATTCAAAGAAAGTGTCTGAACATATCCCTAATCTGGGGAATGAAACTGACATCCAGATCCAAGAAAACCAAAAAGTTTCAGTTAATCCCAAAACACCCACACCAACACATTAAATGAATTGTCAAAAGTTAAAGACAAAGAGAATCTTAAAGTCAGAATAACAAAAGCAATTTGTTACTTATGAGGGAACCGCTACCAGATAATGAGATTATTCAGCAGAAATATGGCAGGGCAGAAGAGAGTGGAATGATATATTTTAATTGCTAAAAGAAAAAAACCTGCCAATCAAGAATAGCCTACCCAGTGAAGTTGTCCTTCAGAACTGATGGAGAGATTGAGCTTTCCAGATACAAAAACTGAAGCTTATCATCACTCAACCAGCTTTACAAGAAATGTTAAAGGGACTCCTTCAAGCTGAAAAGAAAAAATGGTAACTAGTAACAGGAAAATATATGAAATTATAAATCTCACTGGTAAAGGTAAATACATAAATTGAAAATACTCTAATATTGTAATGGTGATAGGTCACTTATAAATCTAGTATGAAAGTTAAAAGACAAAAGCAGAAAACGTTAAGTACAATAATTTGTTAATAGTTACACAAGGTAAAAAGATGTAAATTGTGACATCAAAAACATAAGGCTTAGGGGAAGAGTAAAAATGTGGAGCTTTAGTATGCATTCAGTTAAGTTCTCACCAGATTAAAATAGACTGTGTAACTATAAGGTGTTTTATTTAAGCCTCATGGTAAATACAAAGCATCTACATTGGATATGCAAAAGATAAAAAGAAAGGAATCTAAATAAACCACTACAGAAAATTGCCAAATCACAAAGGAAGAGAGCAAGAAGGAAGGACTAAAGGAATTAAATTACAAAACAATTTACAGAAATTAATTAGCCAGAAAACAATTAGCCAAATGACATTAAGTTCACATATATCCATAATTACTTTAAATGTAAATGGTCTAAACCTTCCAATGAAAAGACATCAATAGATGAAAACAAAACAAAACAAAGAAGACCCAACTACATGCTGATTACGAGAGACTCATGTCAGCTTTAGGGACATACATAGACTGAATGTGAAGGGATGGGAAAAGATATTCCATGGAGATGGAACAAAAAGAAAGCAGGAGTAGCTATACTTAAACAAAATGGACTTCTATCCAGAGAGTGTAATAAACAAAGAAGGTCACTGTATAATATTAAGGGTCAATCCAACAACAGGATATAACAAATGTAAATATTTATGCACCCAACATAGAATTACCTAAATATATAGAATAAATATTAATAGATTTGAAGGAAGAGACAGACAGCAATACAATAATAGTTGGAGACTTCAATGCCCCATTTTATGCAATGGATAGATCAGACAGAAAATTAGGAAATATGGGGCTGAAGTGATGCATTAAACCAGATGGACTTAACAGACATTTACAGAACATTCCATCCAACACCAGCAGAATACCTATTCTTCTCAAGCACACACAAATATTCTATAGGACAGATCATATGTTAGATCACAAAACAAGTCTCAAAATATTTAAGATTGGAATCCTATCAAGCATCTTTTCCAATCACAGTGTGAAACTAAAATTCAATTACAAGAAGAAAATTGGAAAGCTCACAATATGTGGAGATAAAAGAGCATACTACTGAACAATCACTGGATCAAAGAAGAGATCAAAAGAGAAATAAAAGTACCCTGAGACAAATTAAAATGTAAAGAAAGTACGTCAAAATTTATGGGATGCAGCAAAGGCACTTCTAAGAAGGAAATTCATACCAATAAGCTGCCTACACCAAGAAACAAGATCTCAAACAAACCACCTAAATTTACACCTCAAGGAGCTAAAAAAAGAACAAACCAAGCCTAAAGTTAGTAGAAGGGAGGAAATAACAAAGATCAGAGCAGAAATACATGAGAATAAAAAGACAACAGAAAAGATCAATGAAACTAAACCTGTTTTTTTCCTCAAAAAATTAACAAAACTTTAGCTAGATATAAAAAATAAAAAGAGAGAAGGGACTCAAAAAAGTAACATTAGAAATCAAAGAGGAGACATTACAACTGATACCACATAAATAGAAAGGATAACAGACTATAATAAACAATTATATGCCAAAAAACTGTAGAACTTTGCAAGAGTGGGTAAATTTGTAGGAACATATGATCGACACAGGTGCAATCATGAAGAAATAGAATATCTGAATAGACCAAGTATTACTAAGGAGATTGAATCAGTAATCAAACACCTCCCAACAAAGAAAAGCCGAGGACTAGGTGGCTTCACTGGTAAATTCCACAAAACATTTAACAAGGAATTAAAACCAATCCTTCTCAAACTCTTCCAAAAAACAGAAGTGGAAGAAACACTCATCTTATGAGGCCTGCATTATTCTGATGGCAAAAGCAAAAAAATAGCACTACCAGAAAGTAAAATCACAGGCCAAAATCCCTGATGAACACAGATGCAAAAAAATCCTCAACAAAATATAAGCAAACCAAACTCAACAATACATTAAAAAGATCATATACCATGACCAGGGACACAAGGATGGTTCAACGTTTGCAAATAACTCAATGTGATACATAACTTTAAGAAAATGAAGGTTAAAAATCATACAGTCATCTTACTGGATGCAGAAAAGCCATCTGACTAAATGTGACATCATTCATGATAAAAACTCTCAACAAGGTAGGTACAGAGGGTACATACCTCCACATAATAAAGGCTGTTCACGACAAGCCCACAGCTAATATCCCACTCTATGGTGACAGGTTGAAAGCTTTCCCTCTAAGATCAGGAACAAGATAGGGTGTCCACTCACCACTCCTATACAATATAATATCAGAAGTCCTAGCTAGAGCAGTCAGGCAAGAAAAAGGAATAAAAGGTATCAGGGGGCGCCTGGGTGGCTCAGATCATGATTCCAGGGTCCAGGAATGGAGCCTCACATTGGGCCCCCTACTCAGCGGGGAGTCTGCTTCTCCCTCTGCCCCTCCCCTTGCTCATGTGCTCTCTCTCTCTCAGATAAATAAAATCTTAAAAAAAAAAGGTATCAGAATTGGAAAGAAAGAAGTAAAATTGTCTCTATTTGTAGACACGATTTTATAAAAAATTACTAAAGACTCAACCAAGATACTGTTACATCTAATCAATGAATTTGGTAAAACTAAGGATACAAAACAAAATTAACTTAAAAAATCCGTAGCATTTCTATACAGTAACACTAAATTTTCTGAAAAATAAAGTAGTAGATCCCATTTGAAATGGCACCAAAAACAAAATACTTAGGGACAAACTTAAGGAGATAAAAGATCTCTACTCCGAAACTACAAAACACCAATGACAGAAATTGAAGAAGATACAAATAGAAAAGTATCCCTTGTTTGTGGATTGGAAAAATTAATGTTGTTAAAATGTCAATACTACTAAAAGTCATTTACAGATTCAATGCAATTCCTATCAAGATTCCAATGGCATTTTTTAGAGAAGCAGAAAAAGCACTCCTAAAATTTGTATGGAACCACAAAAGACTCCAAAAAGCCCGAAAAAATCCCGAGAAAGAACAAAGCAGTAGGCACCCCCTTTCCTTATTTCAAGCTCTTCTATGAAGCTACAGTCCATAAAACCATATGGTACTGGCATAAAAATAAATATACCAAGACAAATATAGAATCGAGAGCCCAAAAATAAACCCAAGTATATATCACCACCCAGTGTTTGTCAAGGGAGCCAAGAACACTCAGTGGAGGAGTCTCTTCAATAAATTGTGCTGGAATAATTGGATATTCACATGTGAAAAAATAAAGCTGGACTCTCAGAAGAAAACTCCGAATGACCAAAGCAGTCTTGAGAAAAAACAAAACTGGAGGCATCATACTTCCTGATTTCAAAGTATATTACACAGCTATATTAAGCAAAACTATGTGGTATTGGCATAAAAAGACACACAGAGGAATCAAACATGACAGAGATAAAAAAATAAATAAAGTCACACGTTTATGGTGAGAAAGTCACACATTTATGGTTAATTAATTTTTGACAAAGGACCCATGAGTATACAACAGGGAAAAGATAGTCTCTTCATAAATGGTTGCAGGAAAACTGGACAGCCACATGCAGAAGAATGAAACTGGACCACTATCTTGTCCCATGTGCGAAAAAATCAACTAAAAATGGATTAAAGACTTAAATGTAAGACCTGAAACTATGAAACTCCTAGAAGAAAACATAGGAGAGGTAAGCTTCTTGACATCAGTCATGACAATGATTGGGTCTTTGGATTTGACATCTAAAGCAAAATCAACGAAATAAAAAATAAACAAGTGGAACTACATCAAACTAAAAAGCTTCTACATATCAAAGGCAGCAATCAACCAAACAAGAAGGCAACCTGTGGAATGGGAGAAAATATATGCATATCATATATCATATATCTGATAAGGGGTTAATATCCAAAATATGTAAAGAACTCCTACAATTCAACAGCAAAAAAACAAACAATCCAATTAAAAAAACGGGCAGAGGAGCTGAAGAGACTTTTTTTTCCAAAGATATACAAATGGCCAAGTTAATGAAGAGATGTTTAACATCAATAATCTTCCATGAGGATCTAGCAACAGTACGTATTAACTTTGAACATAATTTTTCATGCTAGGTTATCTCTAACAACATAAAATGCTTAGCTCATTAGGGTGGCAGAACCTATGTGGGACCATGAAAATTTCAATCAGTATAAAAAGCTTGTTCTACCTCCCAGAACTTAATGCATCAGTCGTTAGAGTTGATAAAAAGTCTACTATAATTCTAATGTACAGCCAAAGTTGTCTATATTACAAAATCTGAAAAAAGACATTTTTTTCTTACCATAGTCCTTTAACAAAGAAGACAATGTTATCATTTCTATTTTGCAAATAGGAAAACCAGGACTCTAAGAAGCTCAAGAGATACACACCCAGCTCAGTAAGACCACCAAGTAAGTTTTCCCATTCTAGTAAAATCTATCCACAAGCTTGATGAAGTCTTCCATATTGTCTTTTCTAGTACTAGAATAATAAGTGGGTGATATCTTCACCCCTGAAATCCATTTCATGTGGGTCACGTCAGCTCAAGGAAGACTACAGTACAACGGGAGGAAAATGTATGCTCTGATATGTGTATGATCTTCCAATCTATTTGGCAAAAAACAGCAAGGTGCAGAATACTATGCTATGCTATCATTTTTGTAGGAAATTACTGGAAGAATAATATGCATAGAAATTTGAAGAGGCAGCAAAAATCTCTGGAAAGACTCATAAGAAATGAGTATCATGGCTTTTTTTGGAGGAGGGGAACCAAACAGCTAGACCAGTGGTGGAAGGGAGATCTTTTCATTTCTTATTCTTTTATACTTTTAGAATTTTGAACTGTGACTATATTAAATATTCAGTAAGTAAAAAGCCACATTTAGAAATGAAAAAATTACCATAAGAGATGAGATGACAAAGACTGAAAACTGAATAATACTGTCACATACAAAAAAAATGGAATTTGTGCATTTTATTCAACAAATTTAGGCCATAAAACCTTTGTAATTTAAATCCCTTCTATATACTTAATGAACGTATGCCAGAGGAAACTTGATGTAAATGCTTGAGAGGGAATGTTTTTCTGTGGCTCCTTTATAAAATCCTCAGTTATCGTCTCCTTTTTACATTAGGATTGTATCTGCAAAGAAAGAAATAAAATTAAAGGGCTTTCAAAACAGTCACACTTTGGCAAACACAATGAGAATGCCAATTTATCCTTAGGATCCGGTATTAAGCACTGACATTTTTACTTTCATTTATCCTTTTGACGTTAGTTTGATGACCATTTGGTAAAAATAAAACATCAACTCTAGAAAAAGTCCTGTAAAAGCATTAAAATAATTAATGAAAATGGTTTAAAAATAAATACATGTTTACACCTATCCTAGTATGGCTTCAAACTCCTTCCACTCCCAACTAAATTATAACATCTGCATAAGAGAGTATAATGAGCCTAAAATAAACATATTTTATAAAATTTTCTCCTATAGTAATTAAACAAATTTAACTGGCAACCAGACAGTCTTAACTACTTACGAAAAATCGGCACCATTTGTCAACATTTTCACCAAAACATATACTGTCAATAACGAAATTAAAGAATCAAACTGGCTGCAAAACAAATTCAAAAATACAGTACTTCTTGGTTCTGCCTTTACATAAATTTGGGAAAATGTTATCCTCCCCTAGTCAGTACCTACCTATAAGTAGATAAAGGAATTTTATTTTATACTATTTGTATTTGAGAGCTAATTATTATAAGGTTTTGGGCCTGCAGGAATGCTGAAAATGTGTTAAATCAGAATTAAATTGTAACCGCCCATTATAACTCCTCTAAACCTCCCACAAAAACCTGATTTGAAACTCTAATCCAGTCTCTTGTTTTTATGCTTATGCCAACTAAAACTGAACAAATGCTCTGGTATTTTGTCTTAACTCAATACCCATTCATTCATAATTCAACTAAGAGCTGAAAATCTCACAAATGTCATCAGCTAAATTCACCAGTTTAGGACCCTTCTTTTGTGTGAATGCCTTCCCAGCAATTTTAAGTATCTTGTGATACAGTTCAGCTGAATCACCCCCAAACCTCGAAGATATATCCAGCAAACCCAATTGAGAGGTGCTCAAGTGGTAAAAAAAAAAAAAAAAAAATCAAAAATGAAACATTCTTTAGGTGAAGGGACTGTTTTTTTTTTTTTAAAGATTTTTTTATTTATTTAAGAGAAAGAAAGAGCACGTGTGTGTCAGGGAGGAGCAGAGGGAGAAGGAAAAGCAGACTCCACATTGAGCACAGAGCCCGATGCAGGGCTTGATTCCACAACCCTGAGATCATACCTGTGCTGAAATCAAGAGTCAGCTGCTTAACCAACTGAGCCACCCAGGCACCCTGTGTCTATTTCTAAAGACAGAATAAACGAATATTTAACCTCTATGAATAAAACTGAATTTTATACACATCTCAAGGATTCATGAGAAAGATGAAATTAAACTTTACCTGAAGAGATCATCAGCAAGAGACTCTTCTTTCGCATGTTGATTTTGCACCTGCCAAAATTAACATAATTTCAAAGATGTGTTCAATGATGAATATATGGTTAATCAAGTGCTATACTGGGTGGTCAGTCATCTCGGATATTTCCACATTGAGGAAATCACCAGGTCTATGAGTTCTTGCCTCTACAGTATTTCCCTCATTCACCAAATCCTCTCCATTTTCACTTCATGCCAAGATTACTGCAAAAGTTCTCTAATTAACTTTCTCCAGCTAATCCCCTCTCCATCAAAAGCAACCAACATATGTATATACTGCTAGCTTGCTGAGTTTTTGAATATTTTTTCCTGAAGAAAGAAGAAATATCACTGTTTTGAGGTCATAGGACTGATGAAGGGGCTGAGGGCAAAATCTATCTCACTTTCAACTAGAGCAACTCTGTGGGTGAAGTGGTTCTCTCCCCCAGTGTCCCAAGTCAGGGCTCTGAAGCTGCTGTTTAACTACTTCACTGACAAAGTAATTTTAAACACAAACTCATCAAACTCCTAATGCACCTCTAAGAGTGAACCCCAGAAAAACTCCATGCTGGGTCCATCTTTCTAAAGTCTAGATCCTATCATATGCCATTCAAAACCCTTCAATGACTTTTTTTTTTTTTTTACCTACCAAAGAAAACACAAACTCTTGAGTTTGACCCCCAACATGGGAAAGGCTCTTCATAACCTGGCTCCATTCTACATTCTCAATCACTTCTCACGCCCCTCTTCACAATCACTGTATGCCAGTTAAAACTGAATCACAAATCAACCAACCAGACTCACCTCTTAACAAATATCCTGTGTCCCTCTGCTTGTGTTCATGTTTTCCCCTCTGCCCGGAAAATGACCTCCTGTTTCTCCTCTTCCCATCTCTGACAATCTTTCAGTGTGCATTCATTTCAATAATAATTTAGTGCCTACTACGTGTCCAGGAACATGTTCTTCACTTCTTTACCAATGGTTTTTCAATTCTCTTCATTTAAAAATATAAAAATAATGTCTGCTATGAAGAACTCCCATAAAACTTCAGCTATACAACTCATAGATGCCTATTGATTTCCCTGTTATAATTCTGTATCTTATCTTTGCTAAAAGACCATAAGCTCCTTGAATGTACATACTCTTTATTTTTACTGTTAATAACTTACATTGTGTATTTCCAGATACTATCTTAAAACTCCTTCTAAAAATATCTCATTTAATCTTCATATAACTTCATTATTACTATTAGACTATTATCCCAGTTTTGTTTTGTTTTTTAAAGATTTTATTATTTATTTATTTTGAGAGAGGGAGAGTGAGCACAAGCAGGGGGAACAGTAGAGGGAGGGAGAAGCAGACTGCTGAGTAGGGAGCCCGACGCAGGGCTTGATCCCAGGACCCTGGGATCATGACCTGAGCCGAAGGCAGATGCTTAACGACTGAGCCACCCAGGCGCCCCCTATTATCCCAGTTTTAACCAACAAGGAAGCTAAGACTTAGGTTAAGTAACTTGCAGAAGATGAAAAGGTTGTCATATGGAAGAACTGGGATTTGACCAGGTCTTGCTGAGTACAAAGAGCACCACCAGGTCTTAACTAGGCTATTACACCGATTCTGAGTCTTTGGAAAGGGCTGAGAAGAATGACTTGCAGGGATTCTTCCAGAATGATTTTCTACTCACACGGTGAAATATCAAAATGACATTACATCTTTCCACATTTTCTAATAGGTATAGCAGAACATAAATGGGAAGACAATGATTTTCATAAAGCAGCTGTCAAAAGCAGTTGGTATTATTATTGTAATTATTTTGAAATGCTTCCCAGCAGGGGTTGTTAATTTTAAAGTTATAGTAAAGAAAAATCAGTTTTTATGTGTCTTAGTAAAAACATTAAGTAAAATAGTTTTAAGAAATAGAAATCCTCACATTACTGGCATTTTTTAAGGGTTGGAGAGAGTTACATATCTAGTCTATCAAAATTCAAATCAGGTTGGATAGTGTCTCAAAGAGTTATTATGTTTAATGCACAAAATGAAAATATCCTAAATCTAAGGAAACTTCAGGAATGGATTTAGTGATTATGAAAACAAAGAGTCTGCAGCAGCAGTAGAGAAAGAAAAACGGAAAAAGAATGAAAGGCAAAAAATACTTAAGAAGAGCAGCTGGGACAGGCCTAGGGAAATAGGACATCAAGGCAGTAGCATACTTATATACAGGCACTGTAAGCGCATGAGAAAGTCAACTCTATTATCTTAAAGAGTAAATCCAACATAGTGCACCTAAAATTGCTCTAGCAAAAAGAGAGATTTGGTGGAATAAATCTTAAACATGGGCTCTTTTCTAATTCTAATCAAATAAACAAAAGACAGAAAAAAGTCAACAGCTACACTGTCATTCTCTCAACTCCTCTCTAGCCAAACACCAACAAAACCTAGGATAATCAAGAAGCCACAGACTTGAGAAAAGTAGCCTGCAGAGAACCAAAAGATTGCTGCAACATGTTCTGAACACTGCCCTAACCCATTAAACAAACTAAACCCAAACCTGAGAATGCTTAGTAATACTCCAAATTTGGGGAAAAAGTAGCCTGAGCAGAAAAACACTGCTGGTAGACTACTGGAAAAGGACAAATGGCACAGGGAAGTGAGTGGTATTGACACTGACCAAAGGCACAGGCCCCATGCAGCCCTGACAAATTAGGTAAACAACCTAAAATGACAGGTTGTTCTCTTCTGGGATAAGATGCACCCCCCTGGTACACATTTAATTCCAGTTCCAGGAAGGAGCAGCACATAGCTCCAGCTAAGCCCTTCCTTTCCTGGATTTAAAGTCTTCAGACAACAGAAATTAGATGGAACATGCAATTCACCTCTGATTGAGCATGTTGCCATATTAATGGAATGGAGCCACCAGGATAATTCTGTTCTCTACCAGAACACTAAGAGCTTGGGTAGGAGTAATTTTGACTACATTCACTTTTGCCTCACAAACTGTCTTTATTTTTTTTAAATTTTTTATTTAAATTCAACTTAGTTAATATATAGTGTATTGTTAGTTTCAGAGGTAGAGTTTAGTGATTCATCAGTTGCATGTAACACCCAGTGCTCATGACTTCCTCCTCAATGCCCATCACCCAATGACCCCATCCCCCCCCCCACCAGCTCCCCTCCAGCAACCCTCAGTTTGTGTCCTATAATTAAGTCTCTTCTGGTTTCCCTCCCTCTCTATTTATCTTATTTTTCCTTCCTTTCCCCTATGTTCATCTTTTTTTTTTAAGATTGTATTTTATTTGAGACAGAGAGAATGAGAGACAGAGAGCACGAGAGGGAGGAGGGTCAGAGGGAGAAGCAGACTCCCCGCCGAGCAGGGAGCCTGATGCGGGACTCGATCCCGGGACTCCAGGATCATGACCTGAACTGAAGGCAGTTGCTTAACCAACTGAGCCACCTAGGCGCCCCCATCTATTTTGTTTCTTAAATTCCACATGAGTGAAATCATATGGTATGTGTCTTTCTCTGACTTATTCTGCTTAGCATAATACACTCTAGCTATATCCATGTCATTGCAAATGGCAAGATTTCATTCTTTAATGGCTGAGTAATATTCCATTATGTATATATACCATATCTTCTTTATCCATTCATCTGGGGTTTTTTTAAATTCAATTAGCCAACATATAATACATCATTAGTTTCAGATGTAGACTTCAATAATTAATCAGTTGCACAAGCTGTATTTAGATTGTAATCCCTGCACAAGATAGCGTATGATGCTTCACAAAGCAAACAGAGTACCTGGACAGGGTATTTTATTCTAAACAGCTGCAAGATGAAAGAAAACTGCAAACTACTCCACATACTAAAGGGGAAAAAAAGGGCAGCAACTGGAACAGAACATGCAAGACAGATGAAGAACCTAGTCCGTAAGAAATAACCCAAGGATAAAAAAATGAAGTTACTAAGAACATGAAAGCAATAAAATAAAAACCAAAAAGTTAGATGACAAAAACCACAATGACAATGAAAAGGGAACAAATGCTAAGTAAACTAAGACCTATTAATAACACCATTTCAGAATCAAATAAACTGGAAATACCTAATAGTGACTGTTTACACTGTTATAAATGCTTTACAAGTAGCATCTTACTTAATCCTCACAAAAATTCTGTGAAACAGAGGTATAATTATTGTTCCCATTCTACACAGGAAGAAATGCATGCATGAGAAAGTAATTTGCCCAAGATCACATAGCTGATAAGGAACAGAATACATTTGAATTTCTGACATAGTGAAAGAGCTCAGGAAAACCACAGTGAATGCAGAAGAAATGGATGTGGAAGGCAAAGGTGATCTAATAAAAGGATAGTAATGTCTTAAACATAGAGAACCCAACAAATATAAAAATGCTTTCCAAGATGTATTAGAAGAGTTCCTTGAAATAAAAAGACCTGCATCTGCAAATCAAAATAACATACTGTATTCCAAGAAAAATGAATGGAAAATTGATCAACACTGAGACATATTCTCATCGTTACTGACTTGCAAGCCTAAGAAGGAATGGGGCAGGCATGCAAGTCACCTTTTAAAAAGGGAGAAAAAGAAAGGACTGTCATAAGATGGTGGGGTGGGGTGGTGGGGGCGGGGGAACAGAGGAAGTACAAATAATTTCTTCACTGTTTACAGCAGTGACCCAAAAACCATATCTAAAATCAAAATAGGCAGTATGAAACAAATACTGATTCTAACCTGACAGTAGTTTTGTTTTGTTTTGGGTTTTTTTTGGTCATATATATCACCCTTGGTCTTAGAGGAAACTGAGTAAATAAAACACCTTAAGAAATATTTGCAAAAATTCAGCAATGCTTTCAGCTTTACTTCCTTCTATCAATCTCTCGCTCTCTCTTCCCACTCTGGCAATTATTCCTCTTCAATAAAGAGATATCTGGAATAATTCACTTCATATTTAAATGGGTAATTCCTGGACTTCAGGATTTTAACTTCGTCATTCTCTTGTGTAGTACCACAATTCTTTGAAATGCACATTTTAAATAAGGCCATTTATTCTTTAAAAAAGAAAGGAGGAAAGGATGTGACTTCCATTCTTTCATTTTTTGACACTAAATATCCTGAGTGACCTTACCAACCCTACTTTTTGGCAACCCTCCTAACAATTTTTTGATTAAAAAGCATTTTTAAACACAAATTGCTGAAGACTACATTAACCCACAATGAAGCAAAATAAAAACCCTGAGAAGTTAACAAGTACCATGGTCAGCTTTTGCCTTGCCCTGTGGGTTTCTGCAAAGCATAAAAAAAACTGGGCTCTGCTTTGATGTCTGTATGGGGGATGAGCAACATGAAAGAAAATCAAAGATGGGGAATCTAAGAAAAGACTCCAGCATTAAAGAGAGAAAGTGGAATAAACTGTACAACACAAAAAGAAGGCAAGAAAGAAACTTGCCTGCCTCTCAACCCTAACACAGGGTGAAGGAAAAAAAAAAAAACTCTGAGTTTGTGACAAGCTGGCCTTCACTCAGGCTTCTAGTCCAAATACGTATTAACTACCTAGGTGATCCAAAAAAATCACAAGTGGAGGATAAAGTGGGTCTCATATTGGTAGAACAAGACTGGCAGACACAAACAAATCTTTTCTAGAGGAAATAAACTTGAACTTAGGACTCAAGGAATTCCCACAGATCAAATTCCAAGGAAAATGAGCAGTTCACATTCAACTACCACAAAATATATACTTGGAAACAAGGCTCCATAAGAGAAGAGTAGCAGAAACATATCAACAAACACTTTAGGCAAAGAATACAAGAAGAGCTTAAAAATATCAGCAGGGAACAATAAGACCTAGAGCTGAATGAAACAGACAACCAGAAATGAAAAAATACAATAGGCTGAATGAAAACTCAGTGGATAGGTGGGAATACCAACCAGACAGAGTGGAAAGGAAAAGGACCAGACTGGAAGATAATCTGGAGAAGTTGCCAAAAAATACAATCCAGAGAAAAAAAGAGATGAAATATATAGAAAATAAGATAGAGAAGAAAGCGAAATTTGACTTCTGTCAAATTGGAGTTTAAGAAAGAGATAATATCCCTACCCATAATTACCAAATGGCCCTACTTCAAATAGCCTGCTAAGAGGACCTATCTGGAGCCCACCTTTGGGTTCCAGGAGCACTAGATAATCAGGCAATATAAAGGCTAAGAAGAAAACTGTCTAACCTTGGAAGAGACCTCTGGTTATCTCTCAATTCAATAGTCATGTGTTTCTGAAATCTTAACTTCCATCCAGTAACTTCCTCTAGAGCAAAAAGTTGCCACTTTATTGAATTTTATTAAATTCTCCAGTTAAAAATAAGTAAGGGGTAGAAAGAATTATGAATCAGGTATATGGTTGTTTTACATAATATCCACTAGACTCAAAATACCCAGGAAGGAAGTAAAAAAAAGAGAAGCATATTTTCATAATCTTACTTGTGAGTTCTCATTACAGAGTATATAAATATATATAGTTGATACATGTAAACAATGAATTCTTGAAAATCACAGTCTAACAGAGAGCTGTAAAGCAGTTCACATCTTCCCAGAAGAACAATGTTATAAGTGAGGTTTGGTTTCCTGAGAGTTAGGCAACATATTACTTATAGATATGATCAAAGACATGCCATAAAGTATGCAAAATTATAAAACTCTAAAGCAATTTCAAGTGTCAAAATTATGCTGCTGGTCCTAATCTAGGATTTAAAACAATATGAACTGATTATGTAAGTATCCTACTGTGAAAGTACATAGAAAAGCATACTCTGACATAACACATATTTGATCAGAAATCTGTATATGTTTGAACATATAAATACAAATGAAATGATAAAATGACTGGGATTTGCTTTAAAATACTCCAGGGGAGGAGCGCCTGGGTGGCTCAGTTGGTTAAGCGACTGCCTTCGGCTCAGGTCATGATCCTGGAGTCCCAGGATCAAGTCCCGCATCGGGCTCCCTGCTCGGCAGGGAGTCTGCTTCTCCCTCTGACCCTCCTCCCTCTCATGCTCTCTCTCATTGTCTCTCTCGCAAATAAATAAAATCTTTAAAAAATAAATAAATAAAAATAAAATAAAATACTCCAGAGGAAAAAAAAAAAGTTGGGAAAGAGAAGAGATGAAGCAAGATGTGCAAATACTGGTATTTGTTGAAGCTGTGTTTTGGGTTTGTTTCACGCTCCCTTTGTGTATATTTGAAAAGTTCTCATAATAGAAAGTTTAAGACTTTGAACTACACAGAAAGACTCTGGGGAAAAATGAGATCAGTAACAATTGCCCATGGGAGGAAGCATTAAGGCGAGTTTCCCACAGCAAGCAATTGTCAATAGCATAACTGACCTAAGAACTCCCTCCCTCACCTTCAAGATGGTGTGCTCACGCATCATTAAACCAAAGTATAAAAGTATGCCACAGAGAATGAAGTCAAACTCTAACCCTATAACACCTATGAAAATTAACTCAAAATCAATTCAAGATCTACATATAAGAGCTAAAACTATAAAACTCTTAGAAGAAAAAAGGGAAAAACTTTCTGACACTGGATCAGGCAGATTTTTTGGATATGAGGCCAAAAGCACAGGTATCAACAACAAAACTGATAAACTGAACTACATCAAAATTTTAAATTCCTGTGCATCAAAATACACAAACAACAGAGTGAAAGGCAACCCAGAGAAAGGGAGAAAAAATGTGCAAATCATACATCTGATGAGGGACTATTATCCAGACTACATAAAGAGCACCTCTCATTCAACAACAAAAAATAAACAATCTGATTAATAATGGGAAGAGATTTTTGAATAGATATTTCTCCAAAAAAGATATACAAATGGCCAACAAGCATATGAGAAGATGCATAACCTCACTAATCATTAGGAAAGTGCAAATCAAAACCACAGTAACGTTCAGACCAGTTAGATGCCCATTATCAAAAACAAGAGAATAACAAGTGTTGGAGAGGATATGGAGAAACTGGAACTCTTGTGCACTATCAGTGGGAATGTAAAATGGTGCAGTTACTTTGGAAAACAGTATGGCAGTTCTTTAAAACGTTAAACATAGGGGAAAAAAGATATAATAGGAAAAGGGGTAATAACTCAATAAAATAATGACTGAGAAATTTTCAGAACCACTGAAAGATAATTTCCAGATCTAAAACCCAGTACATTCATATATTATGTAACTGGTATTATTTGCAATAACACCCATATGACTGTACAACTTTCTAATTTTAATTGTTATCCTTTAGCTTTCTTTTACATTTTTGTAGGTTAAGTCTCTTTTCTCCCCTTTACATTAGGATATAAACTTAATTCGTTTGTTTTTTGTTTTTTAAAGATTTTATTTATTTGACAGAGAGAGACACAGCAAGAGAGGGAAGACAAGCAGGGGGAGTGGGAGAGGGAGAAGCAGGCTTCCCGCGGAGCAGGGAGCCCGATGCGGGGCTCGATCCCAGGACCCTGGGATCATGACTGAGCCGAAGGCAGATGCTTAACAACTGAGCCACCCAGGCGCCCCAATTCATTTGTTTTTTTAACTAATAAGTCTAAAAGTCTCTTAAAGAAGCATTATGGAAAGGTACAAATTAATCTTAATGCTCTATAGCTTAGGAATCTTCCTGAATGAATGACCTTAGGTCAATTATCTTAACATTTGGTTTTAAGGATTTGCTCTAAGGAAACCATGAGGGACCAAAATGTAAACCAAGCAAATTACCAGGCCTTCCCTACTAACCTCCATTTCCTGCCTTAACCATTCTTCTAATTCTGTATTCTTCTGAGCACGATGAGCTATTAGATCTGATCCTCCAATGATATGTGGAAGTTTTCCTGCTCCAAGAAATGTGACCTGTTATATAGTAAAAATAGTAAGGTTAAATGCATTAACAAATTAAGACCATCTCATTTTTTTTCTTTTTTTTTTTTTGAGAGAGAGTGTGTGTGAACAAGGGGTGGGGGGTCGCAGGGGGAGAGGGAGAGAGAGAATCTCAAGCAGACTTGCCACCAAGGCAGAATCCAACGCAGAGCTCAATCTCACAACCCTGAGATCATGGCCTGAGTTGAAATCAAGAGTCAGACGCCTAACCAACTAAGCCACCCAGGCACCCTCAAAACCATTATTTTTTAAAAAGTTTAATAGGAAAGCACAGTATAAATCATGTGTAACGTAAGTGCCAAATATGTTTATATCCTACAACTGAAAGTGAGTGAGAGAGAAGTTAACTATGCTAGACCCATGTTTTTGCCCTATATTTTTTGGTTATTGCTATACCCAGATTTAGATGTCACTGGGATTTATGTACCAAGAATTTAATTAAGATTCTTAATCGGGAATTTTTATTAAAAAATGGCCTTAGCTCATCATTTAGCAGTTAAAAGCGACTTAAGGTGAATATAGAGACTACAAAGTATCATATTTTGTTCTAAAGATTTCGAAGTTTAAGCCTTGTCTAGTACTCATGAAAATTTACATCTTCAAAACTTTCTAATTTATAGATCTCTAGCAAAAGATATTGGAGATGGCAACAATTCATATTTTTAATTAAAATTTTAATGGCTTATTTTAAATAAAGAGGTGCTAAAAATATTGTGAAAATGCAAATGAAGCACACTGCTAATACTGTATTTAGGAAATAATAAATCCTTAATATCTATGGGACATACCTTCAGAATTTCAATATATGAAGTGGAAAGGGAATTTTATTTTAAGATTTTTAACTTAAGTTAATATTAGAGAGAGAGCGAGCGAGCGCACCCACACACAAGCAGGGGGAGGGACAGAGGGAGCCCAGTGTGAGGCTAGATCCCAGGACCCTTGGAATCATGACCTGAGCGGAAGGTAGACACTTAACCAACTGAGCCACCCAGGTGCCCTGGAAAGGGAATTCTAAAATAGTTTTCATCATTAAACACTATTTTAAAAAGCACAAATAGAGCCATGTCATTGGATTTGGGCATAAAAAGAAAAACACAAATTCTTTCATTAGAGCCAATCTAGTTAAATCATCCTCCTATAAAAATTTTGGTTTGAATTTCTTTTACAGTCTCAAAAAAATTCCGTAGTCAAAGATATTAATATTTTTAAGAGTTTAAAAGTTTTCCAAACTACTTTCCCGAAGTTTGTACTACTCTATACTTCACCATGCCTGGGTCAACAGTGAGTATTACTACTTTAATCTTTGGTAACTTCATTAATAACAAAAAAATACAATGTCTTTTGAATTTTGATTTAACAATGAGACTTGGTAACATGATACTGAACATGAAGTAACCATACAGTTAAGAATGATCCTGTGGTATTCATGAGCCACACCTGTGGGATGGAAAGGAGAAAGTGGGTACCATCTAAGTGGGAGATATTTCCATCTAAGTACAAGAAACGGAGTTTAGAACCTTTTACACATTGTCATAGTAGGCAAAAAATTAACTGACAAATGTTAACAGTAGCTCACATTAGAGAGAAAAAGCTACAACACCTCATAGTATAGCAAGAATCATACACATCATATTCTAGTGAAAAGGAGTATTCCACAGAAATCACCTGTATTCTGATTAAATGTTTAAGCAAAAGGTGGCAGTCAGTTATAGACATGGAATAAGAAGCAAATATTCCAGGAAAGACAACAAAAGAATACAGACTAGATCAGAAATATTCTTTTAACCATACTGATAAATTAAACATCTTACCAGTTCCTAGAGGAGAAGAAACTCAGGTCTGATGATATTATTTAGGGTACATATTTATATTTTTTATATGTACATGTAATAGTAAAGTGCCTACTTTTCATTATTTAATGTGCTCAGCTATTTTCCACAAATCTATTATCTTCATAAAGTCCTGAGCTAAAGAACCCCTTCAGGTAGACATAGATGATTATTAGAGGTAAAAGACCCTATCAATATAACCCAAAGCCTGCCGCTCAAGGTGGAGAAGACAAGGGTAAACAGCACCCTTTAAGGAATTCAGTCTTAAAGAAGTTTGTTTCCAAGTATTCATTATATATTCATCATACATTTATTCATATATTACCTGTCAGTTCATGTCCTTCCTAGAGTAATTTTAACTGTTTTAAGCAGAAAAAATAACATCAGTTTTCAGTATGAACGGCTTTTACTATTTAGCATCAGTGGTATTTCTAAAAACATTTCAAACACTGCCCTCTTGTGATATTTTAGTTAAAGGAATACCATACCTTTTTGAATTTCTTGAAATTCTTTAGTTGACCATAATCACTATTTACCCTGGATGCATTTCTGGAGGCAGAGTTACTAACCACCAGTGATCTAAATTCAGTTAGTAACACCTTTCTTGGAAGCATATCATCATCCTCCTGAAGTTCATCTTTGATCTTAAATGGGGTTAAGATGGATACATAAGCAGAAAAAAATAAGGAAAAAGAAAATTACTTGTCATTTGGGAAGCTATAGAAAAAAGTTCAAATACCTGAAAAAAATTGTAAAAAAAGGTTTATTTCTGGCACCCAAACTTTGTATTTGGAATCAAATCATATCTACTTCAAACGAGAAAATTACTCAAATACTCCACAACCTTAGAAACATTTGTAACATCTATGCCAGGAGACTAAAAGCACATAGCATTTTAATTTAGTAGTTTATTCTAATAAATATCTCAATTAATAATTTATCTTCTTGTATGTATTTTCTTAGCAAGAAATCTCAGTATTGTTTACTTCTTTTCATTAAAACCATAACTAACATTATTACAACAATCTGTTCTACAAGTTCTCATCTAATATGTTTAAGCTTTCTTGGATTTTCAGTAATTTTATTATTTTGACACCTCCAAAAAATTATTAATTCTGGATATACGACCTAACTGAAAGCCACTTTTTAATCACAGGTTAATTGTTATTAAATCAGCCTGAAGATTCCGTCCTGTTGCTGGATAAGATTCTTTTTTTTTTTTTTTTAAGATTTTATTTATTTGACAGAGAGACAGTGAGAGAGGGGTCACAAGCAGGAGTGTGAGAGGGAGAAGCAGTCTTCCTGCTGAGCAGGGAGCCCAGTGTAGGGCTCGATGCGGGGCTTGATCCCAGGACCCTGGGACCATGACGGGAGCCGAAGGCAGACACTTAACGACTGAGCCACCCAGGCACCTGATTTTAGAATTTTTAAAGACAGCAAAAGGAATTCTTAACTCATAAAATGAGGAAACTTTTTTTGGGAAAAAAAACTGGATGTATTCCATCAGGATCTTCTGGGGTTTTGGTCTGGGTATCCCTACTTTTAAAAAAGCTCACCAGCTAATTATGACACAGCTGGTCCACAGAAGGGCATTTAGGATTCACTCAAAAGAAATAATGAGGATTCTCTCCTTCATATGAAGATGCCAATATTTTGACTACACAGGACATATACTCTTGTTTTTTCAACAGTAGTTACAGATTTATAGTGCTTGATACACACTAGGTTCTCAACAAATACCTACTGAGTCACTGTACCTTCCAATCACTTAATCCTTATCCTTTTACTTAGTCCTATCCTTATGCAGTAGCCATTTATAGGAAGGGATGACCACAACCATGAGTGAGATTGGAGCTAACGGTCCTATATGAAAGATCAGAATATTACCTTTTAACTTCATGTGGTCAGTGCTCTCACCTAATGACCTCTAACTATTCTACAGATAGTAGGCAACTTACTTACACATATAATTGGAAATAATCTGAAGTGGTAAGACAAATTATCAACATTCAGGAAAATAGGATAGGATATTAAAGATCAAAATGAAAATAAAAATCCTTAGTGATGTTATAACTATTTTATCTAAAAATTTATTTAGTAGTTTACTAACTTTCTTCATTTTTCTGTGTCTGTTTCCTCTATTAAGTCATCTCCTCTACCTATCATCAAGGCCAAAGGTCTGATATAGTAGTATAGTAATAGTACAGCCTGGAAATCTATTAAAATAATCATGAATAACAGTTTTATTTGCTGTCATTTATTATATACTATCAGAGAAACACTGTATTTTTAATATTTACCTTATCAACCAACAAATTCTTATACTTAATACCGGGTTTTGAAGATACTAACTTTTTCCTCAAGGAAATAGAGTGAATGCTTATACTATCACAAGTTTCTTTTTACCATTCTAAGTTTCTATTTGTAGTACTTCTCATTAAAAAATGTTACTTACAGATATTCTGTTACTTTCCAAAATTGCTTCATCATTAAAAGTGCCATTTGTTTCTACATCCAATCTTGGCCTTTTTCTAACATTGACATCTTCCTCTTGTTTTTGAACTTTCACTCCAATTTCTAACTCTGGTTTTGTGTTCTTAAATAACTGATCTAATACTTCATCTTCTATGGCTAAGTCATCAGTTTCTTTTCTTTTTTCTGATCTTAGTTTTTCTGTAGGAAGAGATTCACTGGCAAAATTTTTCACAGTGGATTTTAAATCTCTATCTGTAAGTAAATTATCTGGTTTCTTTTCCACAGGCTTATTCTGAGATAGATGCTCCTCCTTATTTTTCCATACTGAGGGTGTAGAAGGTTGTGTTTGTTCCAAAAGAGAACAAGACATTTCTACTCTTGCTGATTTGGGTGAAGAAATTTCTTGATTTTCGTCATCTCTTTCCCTTAGATTTAAAAAAGGAGAGAAGAAAGCAAAAACAGAAAATGAACACAGCTAAGTAATTTTTTGGTTTGGCAATATTCATTCCCCCATTTAATTCACAACATTCTTAATTTTATTAATTAATATCACTGGAAATAAAAAAATGGGACATCTGAAAAAAAGCACAATTCATATGGACACTGTTTTCGTAGGACTGTCAACCCAATGGCTAAAACAATAGGGAGAGGTTAATCTTCTCTGCTAAGGCAGCAGTAGCTGATAAGTCAATGCAGAGGAAAAGGTAGAAAGATATAAAAATACAAAGCACTTGTTGCCAGGAACAATAGCTTACCTTACAATGTAGGGAACTTGTAGGAAGGGAAAAATTACCTTTGGAATAAAACCTGATGGGTTAGTGAGAGCTAGATTCAAGATAATAAGTCAGAGTGGCTAAATCGAGAATACAGTACAGACTATAAATTGCAAATAATATGTGAATATATGACTAAGAGTTTTCTGTACACTACTGTTTCATTAATTAAGTACTGGATAAGTACTTTATTCATTTAAATTGCACTAAGGTCCACAGAGAACATAAAAATATGGATCTCTGCTTCCTATAAGTTTACCAAATTCATGTTAAACTGGAATAGTCAAGGTGGTATTTTAATAATACTAATCTACTATCAGGGTACTGGACAGACTTCTTCAAAAGGAGTGCAGAAAAGTGAAACAACAGATAAGCTTAAGGTACCCACAAAAAAAAGGGATGAGGGAGAATCTATCCATAATGACCTTAGTGAAGAAGGAGATACGGACATTTTTGAGAGGGAATGAGGTCAAAGGGTCAGTTTTCTACAGAAGCATATTCAAGCAGAACACAGACTAAATGCCATTCTATTAATATTTTTCAGAGACACAGAGAGGTATTATTTAAAAATATACCTTTTTTTGGTAGAAGGCTGAAAGTAGTTTTTGATGGAGCTGGTCTGCAGCTTCTGAGAAGGCTGATCTCTACTTTTATTTACACCTGAGAATTTAGTTGGTGAAAGCTGATAGGCTGGGATTTTCATCCTTTCCAGAGTATTTGATACTGCATTTTTATCATTAGAGCTTATTTTGGGGGGTTCCTTCACAGTGGATGTTTCTTGTGAAGGCATTCTGAATTTTTGTTCCACTCTGGAGATTTTGATTTCTTTAGGTTTTTCACTAAAATCCATACTGTAACAAAAGAAAAGAATACAACATAAACAATCAGATTTATAGCAATTTTTATCTAGAAAAAAAAGTCTTCTAAATAGTACTAATGTGATACAGCTTTAGAACATAATTATCTTTAGACAATAATTAAGGGAATATATTTCACTATTCCAAAAAAGTTGCTCCTTTTTCATCAAAGTTCCCTAAAGACAAATGATAACTTTCTCTTCTTCATTCCCTATAGCACACAATGTCTAGCATACTCTACTATAACAAACTGTCATACAAACATGGAATATCAACCTAGTATTCTATTATAAATTAAAGTAGGTGATAATCTTAGATAATTTTTGCTTTGTTTAAAATTTTAGAATTATTTTCAGGCAAAAAATTAATTAAAAAAGGAAGATCAGAAAAACAACAATCTCCTATAATTCCAGCATCATAATGACATATTTAGATCCCATTTAGATCTAAATGAGATGAATTTAGATTCAGATGAATTGATATGGTTACATTTCAGCCAGATGGCAGTCCCTAGAATACAGTATAACTCTATACTACCAGAAAAATATTTAAAACACACACACAGTTTCACAATGTATGGTTAAATAAACTGCCTTTAATATTCTTATTGCACAAAAAACAAGTGGTCATACACATGACTTTCAAAACATTAATAGTTTCTTTAAAAACTTACATCTAGCCTTAGTATAAAAAAAAGGATGTATTAAAATTTTAAATGTGATCTAATACAGTGATATCACAAGTATTTTTCAATATCAGTAATTCATTATGTATTATTTAAAATACAATACACTCTCTTAAATGAAAAATACCACAGAATACAAATGATCTACCCTTGCTCAAACCCCCCCCCAAAGAACAACAAAAACCTCTTCAAATAGAGAACCACTAGAAAACTATCTTTATAAAGATATTAATTATTTAGATAGCCAGGTAGACACACAGAAAGTATCTCCAAAGTTAAAATAATATTCAGATGAAGGAAACATTATAGTACAAATTTATTTCGAACTTGTTTCAACAGTCACAAATAAAGTAATGTAATTCTTTACAGTTTTCCATGTACATTTGTAAGGAACAACAACAAAAAGACTTTACCATAAGACGGGGGTTAGCAAACTATGGCTTACAGGCCAAATCTGGCTTGCCACTTGTTTTCATAAATTAAATTTTATTGGAACAAAGCCACACACATTCATTTACATGCTGTCTATGGCTGCTTTCATGCTACAATGGCAAAGTTGAGTAGCTGGGACAGAGATCAATGACTCACAAAGCCAAAAATATTTACTGGTCTTTTATGGAAAGTTTACTAATCCTTAACCTAATATATTATTTTCCCTGGCATCCCATTCTCCCATGCTTTATCTCCTAAGAGTTGATCTGATAAAGACACGACTTTACTTCTTGATTATACTATTTATTGATAGAATAACAATAGTTTGTCAACAATGAAGCTTTACCATGTATCTGCTTGCTCTGATTCCGTGTCAGCTACATATGTTGTGGTATTCACGGGGGCACTTGGCATTAGCTTTTCATTGAATGATAAGCCTTGGGAAAGGCTTGGCCCTGGAGTCATCTTCAATGCTGTAAATCACACAAGTGAAGGGAAGAATCACAACTGCTAGACACAAGATGGACATTTTGTCACTTAAAATGGCTAGACCATGCCATGCTGAGGGAATTAAGTAGGCAACATTGAACACAGTTATCTTCACTCAGTGGAACCAACAAACATTTAATGAAATAGCCTAAAAGCAGCCTGCTGGCATCTGTAATGGGCTCATCTAAATCAAATCATTTTAAAGCTACATCAAATCTTTTGTGAAGTATTACCAATTTAAAAATAAAATCAACTTAAGTTATAATTCAATTTATGGTTTAAATTAGGAGACAAAAAAATTGCATTTCTTCCCTGCAGAAAATCAACTCCACTGCTGACATAAATCAAAATTAATGTGAGTTTCACCTTCTGAAGGAATACTATTTGAAAAGAAGACATAAATAGCTTTAGGCATAAATTTTGTGGCCACTCCAGAAAACCATGATTACTTCATCTTTTAATTTACTAGAATAGCAACTTAATTCAAGTGTCACTCTTCTGGCATACATTCCTTGAATCTCCCACATTGAATGGGGTATCCTTCATTTCAGCTTCCATACCACCCTTTACATCACTCTGCTAACTTTTAACACACTAATCATTAGCTGTATGTGTTATTTAACATCTCTGTGCCTTAGTTTCCTCATCCATTAAATCAGGACCATTTTGTTTTGAGGACAAAATGAACTGATACATGGATAGCACTTAGAAAAATGCTTGGAACACAATAAGTACAATGCAAATATTAGCTGTTATCATCATCATCACTTTACACTATACTTGTTTACTTGTTATGTTCCCTTATTAGACTTAGAATCTCCTTGAGAATAGGAACTGGTTGTTGTTCACTTCTAAATCTGCAGTCCCTGAGCAATGTTTGGAACATTATAGATATAAATAAGTTAATGGAATTAAATCATTAACTGAAAATTTTAAAACGTTGACATCTACCAAGTATCTAAGCTAAATCATCACTTGTTAGGTCCTCATGACATAGGATGTGCTTAGTAAATGTTTATTACTGATTCCAAATTCTTGCCACTTCCCTTATATGACCCCCATAGAAGCTGTCATTTCCTTAAACATGCATATCCCTAGAATTCATTTCAGCTTGCACAGAAGTTTGCAAAAAATAGTAATTACAAATGCTTATATTATCACTAAAAGAAACTATAAGTTGAATCTAATGATCCAGAATAAGGGATGTTTGTCAACAAAAGATTTACAATGTTCTCCTTGCTAAAAATACTGCAGGGGTAGGGCTTTGATTTGCTCACCTCTTTATTCCAAGTATTTAGAATAATTACAGGTATATAACAGATGTTCAATAAATGCTTGAATTCATAAATAAACAAACGTGAATGGAAGAAAATAAGGAGGGGGGAAAGGGAGGGAGAGACACATGCATTTATTCTATTCCCTCCCAAAGGGTTGTATTCTAAAATTGTTTATAAGTCAGATGTCTAGGACTTGGAGTCTACACAGACCCACCTATGAGTATGTGCAAGAAGTAACACTACTAATTAAAATGTTGATTTTTACTCCTTATGACTCTGTTTCTGTATGAAATGATACAACAGAAAAGGTACTGGTCTAAGTGTTCAGAAAACCCAAATTTTAGGATTGGCTTGGCCATGAATTATTTATGGAATCTTAACTGTTCTCAGCCTTACAAGCTCGCTTACCTTTTAACAGAAAGACAGATTAGATGATCTCTAAGGCCCTTTTGGCCATGAACACATTTCCAACAGTGGATGATAAAACATTGTTGCTCCACACTGGCAAAGATAATCCTGTGTGCCAATAATTTAGTTCAATTAAGCAAATATTCATACCTAGTACAAACAAGTACTGTGCTTGGTGCTGTCAGGGAATCCAAAATTAATTAGAGCTTATAACCAATTTAGTGGCTGAAAAGGCATGGAAACAACTGGTTATATTTCAAAGTAGGAAGAAAGTCTAGCTAGAATGCAAAAGAAAGTTACTGGGGAATAGAAAACAGAACAATTCTGACTTGGAGGAGAGTTATGGGAGAGAAAACTACATAGAAAAACTTCATGAAGGAGGTGAACATCTGCCAAATGAGTCAAATTTTGAAAAGCAGTGTTGGAACAGGGGCCATGATGAGCAAGATCGAGGAGTGTGGAAATTATAAATAATATGGCACATATAAACTGTAGAGAGATGTATTAAAAAAAAAAAGATGGGAGGAGAAAGGCTAAACTGTTGAGGGCTCAGAACTCTATAGATGAAGGGCTTAGGGTTTTATTTTATAAATAATGAGCTAGTAAAAAGTTTTAAGAAAAGGTGATTCTACTGGCAAAGTGAAATGTTAACTGTAGAGATGAGTATGGAGGCAGGACCATTACTGGGCGCAATTATAACAGCCCTTACGAAAGGAAGACAACGGAAAGTTCAAGAAGTGGGGCAGTGGCTGTGAGAACGGATGGCAGCAGACCTCCTGAGCAGAAGCTGCACAAGGAGAATTTCAGGTCTTGTTTTAGCTTTTTCTTGGTGCTTGACTTTAACTGAACTGATCAGATATATCTGTTTGCCTGTTAACTGTTTGAAGCCTGACCTTTAGAATATAAAGTTCACAGTAACAGATACCTAAAAATGTTTTACTTTATTCACTAAGTGTATCTTCAGCACTTCTTTAGAAGCAGTACCCAGCAGTAGATGGCAGCCACAAATATTCATCAAATAAATAAATGAAATGGTAAACAGATGAGTTTTAGGAGATGGTGAAAATGGTCATCCCTAACAAGTACAAAGTAATGTGCATACAGCCTATCACCAAGTTACACATAAAGTTGCTACAGAACCAATAAAATAATGCTTTAATTACCTGTACTGGGCTGGCCTTGAGGATCACAGTAATTCTCTGTAGTCATGAAAATGACCGCCAGTCCAATTTCTGCTTCAGGAATAAGTCTAAGCCCCTGCCTATGAGAACAAAATAGTTTAAGCATGATAATATATTAAAACTAACAACTTCTATTAATGTGATGTCAAGTGGAATCTTTTTATTCCTTCTCCAAAGAGATAACACAATTTTATGGTATGGAGAGAATTTCAAATACACACAGTACTGGCTTACTCAACTGGGGCAATGTTATATCGGGCAAGCCCACCACCTTTAGCAATTCAGTCATCTCATCTGTAAAATAAAGGCCTAAAGGAGACAGCTCTGAGTCAGAAATTCCATTTCTGAAATTCTGTAATTTTCAGAATAAGAACAGTAATACCAGATGAAACAATAAAACAAATTTTTATAAGCACATCTATTACTAGGATCCAGAGATAAAACTTAAAAGAGAGACAGAAGAGGGGAGAAAGGGAAGGAGGGAGGAAGTACAAAGAAATATCATAAGCTGTATCTACACGTTTTGTAATTTTAAGTTTAGTAAATAAAATCATTTTACCAAATTTACATGCATTAAGGAATCTTCTTAAAGGAATCTTATAGTGAACCTACATTCTGTTTTCTATTATGTGACTGAAACAAAGACAATTTAATAACATTGCTTTATAAAACTATACCTCAGACTTTAAGAACTACAAAACTCCTTTTAATATTTATTGCAAATATGTTTTAAGTGGCTTAAAAGGTATTTAGTTAAAGGTAGTTAGTTAAAAGGTAAGTAGTTTAAAAGGTATTTTTCAAATGCTTAACATTTGTTTTTTGTATGTCCTGGGTTAATGTAACAGAACTCAATTATATGTGCAATTATGATAGTACTATATGAATATTTTTAAAGTATTATAATCAAGTGATCACATATAACTACTTATAAGTCAGGCAATTCAGAATTGTTTTATTATCTTACTTTTTTGAAACTGTAAATATATTACATAAATTAGTTAGAAACGTTGGCTCCATAAAATAAAAACATTTTTAATATATAATTAATAATAATGTTATATAGGTAATTACATTATCCTAAATGGGGAAACATCCTAAATGGGGAAACACATCCTTTTAGTCAACAGTGAGATAAATGTGGCTACTAATACTTCCTCTATACAACACTGCTCTACACGTCCCAGTAGGTACAAAACAGAAAGAGAGAAAAAGGAAAAGCATCAGAAGCATAAGGATTAAAAAAAACAGGAATTATTATTTATAGATAATATGATTTTTACAACAAAAAGGACTATAGATACATTAGAAATAAAAGGGGAGTCTAACAAGGTGGCAGGATATAAGATTAATATCTAAATGTCTACTGTATTTATATACACCAGCAATAAACAACTAGAAAATGTACTTAAAGAGAGAATATTATCTATTTATATTCTACCTATCTGACATATCATATCTACCACAGAATATGTAGTACCTAGGAATAAATCTAATAAAAGGTACTCAAGATCTTTATAGGGAAATTGTAAAAATTCTCACCAAATTGATTTGTGAATTCAATGGAATTCCTAATCAAAATCCCAACAGCGTTTTTGAAAAGATGATTCTAAAATGTATATGGAAAAACAAAGAGCCAAGAATGGACAGGATGCTTCTAAAGAAGAGCAGAGACATTTGCCATACCAGATATGAGAACTTAATTGAAGTCACAGTAATTAAGACAATGTGGTAAATGTGGTATTGGTACAAGGACATCTTGACCAATGGAATAGAGAAAAGCCAAAAACATTCCTACGCATATATGGGACTTTGGTATAAAACAGAATCAATTCCAAATAGATTAAAAGCAAATTTCAAAAACAAAGTATCAAAACACTAGCAACAAATTAGTAAAAAATACAGGTGAATATCTTTTTGATCTATGAAGAGAAAGAGATTTCTTAAAATACAAAAATCACTGCTAAGAAAGAAAAGGTTGTTAATTTTTAGTATATTAAAATTAAGGACTTTCATGTAGCACACAGTAATACATTAATTACGAAGTGGTAAAAGATTTTGCAATATACACAAGTGAAAAAAGGATTAATATCGAGAAAGAGAAAGAACTTCTACAAATAAAAAAGAATACACAAATATATAATTACCATATGATCCAGGAATTGCACTCTTGGGCATCTATCCCAAAGAAATGAAAACTTACATTCACAAAGAAACTTGTACATGCATGTTTATAGAGGTTTTATTTGTAACAAAAATTGGAAAAATGTAAGAATGACTCAAAAACTGCAGTATACACATATATATATACACAATACTGATCAGGAATTGAAAAGGATGAACAATTGATACAACTTAGATGAATCTCCAAGAAATTGTGCTGAATAAGAAAACCAGTCCTTAAGTGTATATGCTATGATTTCATTTATACAACACGTTTTTAAAAGACAAAATTTTAGAAATGGAGAATAAATTAGTGGTTTTCCAGGATTTAGGGACATGGAATGGGAGGTGGGAAAGGTAGGGAGGGAAGTGGGTGTGGTTATAAAAGAACAGGAGGGATCCTTGTGGTGATGGAACTGTTCTGTATCTTGACTAAGGTGGTGAATATATGTACCAAGTGATAAAACTGTATAGAACACACACACACTCACTCAAAAACTGGGAAATCCATATAAAAAAATACAATTAGAAAACTGGGTAAAAGACATGAGCAGGTATTTCAGAACAGGAAAAACAGATGTCCAATAAATATCAGAAGAAATGTTAAGCATCACTAGTGATGAGAAAAATAGAAACAAAAATCACGGGATAGGATTATATATCCATTCAATTAGCAAATATGGTAAAGTCTAACAATACCAAGTGTTGAAAACAATATGCATCTACTTGATCTCTTACATACTGTGGGTGGGAGTATGAAGTGGCAAACAATTTGATACTACCTCCAGAGGTTGAGTATTCACTTAACTTATAACCCAGCAGTTCTAACCCTAAGAATATTCTTCAAAGAAAACCTTGCAGAAGTACCACCAGGAAACATACAAATATGATCTCAGTAGCAACGTTTACACGATAAAATGTAATTCTTGTATATCCTTTACCTTGTTAATTTGGTACAATAAAAAAGTTACAGACAAAATTGCCTTTTTTATTTTTTTACTAATAAAGATAATTCGTACCTTTGGAGTTTATCCATAATTGAGTGAATCCATTTTTTCTGAGAGTCAGGAATTAGAGTCTGTGAATTTGTTATTCCTACATCAACAACACAAATTCCAGGGACTGAAAAGAAACTTTCTTCTTCTTCATTTTCTTCTGTTATCAACCTAGCATCTCCTCCTCCAAAAACAACTGCTGAACTTAACTTTTTATGCTAAAAATAGAAATAGAAAAAATATAATGGCCACATTCAATTCCTTGAGTACGTTCTTTTAAATTTATTTTAATTCCAGTATAGTTAACAGTGTTATATTAGTTCAGATGTACAATATGGTAATTCAACACTTCCCTATCATCCAGTGCTCATCACAAGTACACTCCTTAGTCCCTATCACCTATTTCACCCATCACCCCACCTCCTCCCCTCTGGTAACCATCAGTTTGTTGTCTACAGTTAAGAATCTGTTCCTTGGGGGCACCTGGGTGGCTCAGTTGGTTAAGCAACTGCCTTCAGCTCAGGTCATGATCCTGGGGTCCCAGGATTGAGCCCCGCATCGGGCTCCCTGCTCGGCAGGGAGTCTGCTTCTCCCTCTGACCCTCCTCCCTCTTGTGCTGTCTCTCATTCTCTCTCAAATAAATAAAATCTTGAAAAACTAATAAAAAATAAAATTCTTTAAATAAATAAATCTTAAAAAAAAAAAGAATCTGTTCCTTGGTTTGCCTTTTTGTTCTATCTGCTCATTTGTTTTGTTTCTTAAATTCCGCACATGAATGAAATCATATGGTATTTGTCTTTCTCCAAATGACTTACTTAGCTTAGCATTATACTCTAGGCTCCATCCATGTCATTGCAAATGGCAATATTTCATTATTTTTTAATGGCTGAGTAATATTATTGTATATATACCACATATTCTTTATCCATTCATTTATATAGGGAAGTAAAATAAAAGTAGAACTGAAAAAGAATTCATTCTACTTTTTGTTTTTTTTTTAAAGATTTTATTTATTTATTTGAGAGAGAGAGAATGAGAGACAGAGAACATGAGAGGGAGGAGGGTCAGAGGGAGAAGCAGGCTCCCCGCCGAGCAGGGAGCCCGATGCGGGACTCGATCCCGGGACTCCAGGATCATGACCTGAGCCGAAGGCAGTCGCTTAACCAACTGAGCCACCCAGGCGCCCTCATTCTACTTTTTGAGAAGACAATCCAAGATTCCACTCAGAAAATCCCCAGTTTACCAGGTATCTCTGCAGCCCTGGAATTGTTACATTCTTTGCACTTCCTTATCATACTTACTTCACAGTGCTCTAACTGTGGGCTTGCTTGCATTTTCCACCTACAACATAAACTCTCTGAACCCCCATTTCAGCACACAGAAGACATTCAACATCTATTTACTAACTGACCAAGTAAGGACTTAAATCAGTTTTCTGTCCCCACCCCTCACTTATAGATTTATATAAACTTAATTTATTGGCCAATTAACATGTCAAAAAAAATATCTCACATACATGAATACCAGGCAAGTTCTGGTGCCTAGATAGTTTCACTTCACACTTCTACACAAAATCTCAAAAAAAATATAACTGTTGATAACAGTAATAATTTATCCTAGTTTATAATGTTTTAAGAAAATTTAGCTCATAAGATTACCTGTTTGGCATTTAGAAATACAAACGTTTTCCCTTTGAAGATTTGCTTTCTTTCATGTCGTCCTGACAGATCAATGTTTTTATTTCCAATAGCTGGTTCATCAATAGGTGGGTAAAAGCTGTACAAAAAATTTAAAGAATATTTTAATTATACATTATTCTGTATGTATACTGTTAAATTTATAAATAGAGTGGCTATCTAGACACTAGGAAGGTTTAATTTTCATAACATCATTAACTCATCATTATTTTTTTAAAAAAGAGTTTTATCTGGGACAAAATGGTGACAGATGCCATATAGAATTGCATAACTGTTCCTTATTTTCTGAAAAAATATAATCCAAGGGTAGACCATCCTAAAATATGATTTAATATATAGGAGTCGAACAAGTTATGTGAATTATAAAAGGCTGAAAGAGACACTGTCCATAAAGATGAAATTCTATTCGCATCTTGTGTTTCCTGGGAACCAATATGTGTTAACAATGTTCACATCCAATTCTATGAACCACTATTTTAAGTGTTTTTAGAGATCCCTTTGGAGAAGCCCAGGAAATTTTAAAACTTAAAATATTTGTCAATTTAAATAAAATTTCCAAAGTGAGATTAGAAAACACAATCTTTTGGGGTGCCTGGGTAGTTCAGCTCATTAAGCATCTGACTCTTGATTTCAGCTCAGGTCATGATCTTGGGTTTGTGGGAGTGTCAGGCTCTGCACTGGGTGTGGAGCCCGCTTGGGATTCTCTCTCCCTACCATAAACAATCTTTTAGCTCTTTAACATAAGGCTATAAAACATCTTATCCATGAAAATGAAGGAAAAGAAAATACATAAAATCAACAGATAATTATTAAGCCTCACATCAGTTCAGTTTCAACGTTCTTTATAATCAAATCTTTTGCTACAGCAATTTATAGCTGATCAGTCTTTCAGCTTAACTCTACCTTCAAGTAAAAATTACCAATTACTAACGCTCATGGATAAGAAAACTCAATATCATCAAGATGTCAGTTCTTCCCAACTTGACCTATAGATTAAATGTAATCCCAATAAAGCCCCCAGCAAGTTATTTTGTGGATACTGACAAACAGATTTTAAAGTTTATATGAGAGGCAAAAGACCTAGAATAGCCAGCATAATATTAAGGAAGAACAAAGTTGGAGTACTAATACAACCCAAATTCAAGATTTACTGTAAAGCTACAGTAATCAAGAGTCTGATACTATGAAAATAGACAAAAGAGAATAGAGAGCCCAGAAATAGACTAACATAAATATACCCAACTGATTTTTAACAAAGGAACAAAGGCAGTACAATGGAGCTCAGATAGTGTTTTCAACAAATGATGAGGATACTGGATACTGGACATTCACATACAAAAAAATGAATCTAGACGCAGACCTTACAGTGTTCACAAAAATTATCTCAAAATGGATCACAGACCTAAAGTAAATGCTAAACTATAAAACTCCTAGAAGATAACATAGATAACACAGAAGAAAATCTAGATTACCTTTGTTACAGCAGTGACTTTTTAGATACAACACTGGGCATGATCTATGAAAGAAGTAATTATAAGCTAGACTTCATTAAATTTTAAAATGTCTAAAGAAATTTTTTAACTTCTGCTCTGTGAAAGACAATGTCAAGAAAATGAGATGATGTATCAGAAAGTGGAAGAAAATATTTGCAAAAGACACATCTGATAAAGGACTGTTACTCAAAATATACAAAGAACTCTCAAAATTCAACAATAAGAAAACAAACAACCTGATTAAAAAATGGGCCAAAATCCTGTAGCAACTTCTTGCTAGACATGTCTCTAGAGACAAGGGAAACAAAAGCAAAAATGAACTATTGGGACTTCATCAGGATAAAAAACTTTTGCCAGCAAAGGAAACAAAACTAAAAGGCAACCTAGGAAATGGAAGCAGATATTTGCAAATGTCTTATCAGATAAAGGGCTAGTATCCAAAATCTATAAAGAACTTATCAAAATCAACAACCCAAAAAATAAAAAATTCAATCAAGAAATGGGCAGAAGACATGAACAGACACTTCTCCAAAGACATACAAATGTGGCACCTGGTTGGCTCAGTCATTAAATGTCTGCCTTCGGCTCAGGTCATGATCCCAGGGTCCTGGGATGGAGTCCCACATCGGGCTCCCTGCTCGGTGGGAAGCCTGCTTTTCCCTCTTCCACTCCCCCTGCTTCTGTTCCCTCTCTCACTGTCTCTCTGTTGAAAAATAAATAAAATCTAAAAAAAAAAAAAAAAAAGACCTACAAATGGCTAACAGACGCATGCAAAATGCTCAACATCAATCCTCATCAGGAAAACACAAATCAAAACCACAATACCATCTCACACTGGTCAGAATGGCTAAAATGAACAACGCAGGAAACAACAGATGCTGGCAAGGATGTGGAAAAAGGGGAACCCTCTTACACTCTTGGTGGGAATGCACACTGATGCAGCCACTCTGGAAAACAGTATGGAGGTTCCTCAGAAAGTTAAAAATAGAACTACCCTACAGCCCACAATTGCACTATTAGGTATTTATCCAAAGGATACAAAAAGAGTGATTCGAAGGGACACATGCACCCCAATGTTTATAGAGCAATATCCATAATAGCTAAAATATGAAAAGAGCCCAGATGTCCACTGACAGATGAATGGATAAAAATGTAATATATACATATACACATACACACACACAGGAATATTATTCAGCCATCCAAAAGAATGAAATCTTGCCATATACAATGACATGGATGGAACTAGACAGTATTATGCTAAGTGACGTAAGTCAGTCAGAGAAAGACAAATACCATAGGATCTCACTCATATGTGGAATTTAAGAAACAAAACAGATGAACATAGGGGAAGGGAAGGAAAAATAAAATAAGATAAAAACAGAGAGGGAGGCAAACCGTTGGAGACTCTTAACTATAGGAAATAAACTGAGGGTTGTTGGAGGGGATGGGGGTAGCTGGGGAGATGAGGTAATTGGGTGATGGGCATTAAGGAGGGCACTTGATGTAATGAGCATTGGGTGTTATATGCAACTGATGAATCACTAAATTCTAACCCTGAAACTAATAATACACTATATGTTAACTCAATTGAATTTAATAATTTTTTTTAAAAAGGGCTAAAATCTTAACAGCTACCTCACCAAAGAAATAGATAACAAAGAAGCACAAGATGCTCAATACATCATGTTATCAGAAAAATGCAAATTAGAACAATGAGACACTATTACACATCTATCAGGATGGCCAAGATCCAGAACATAAACAACACCAAAGTTTGTGAGAATGTGGAGTGGCAGGAACTTTCATTCACTGCTGATGAGAATGCAAAATGGTAAAGCCACTTTGGAAGACAGCTTGGCACTTGCTCACAAAACTAAACACATTGTTACTGTATGATGCAGCAACTGCACTCCCTGGTACTTAATCCAAAAGAGCTGGAAAGTTATGTCCACACTAAAACCTGATACGGATGTGAATAGCAGCTTTATTCTTAACTGCCATAACTTGGAAGCAACCCAGATGTCCTTCAGGTGGTGAATGGATAAACTGTAGTACATTCAAACAATGAAATATTACTCAGCACTAAAAAGAAATGAGCTACCAAGCCATGAAGACATGAAGACACTTTAAATGCATGTTACTAAGTGAAAAAAGCCATTCTGAAGTGGCTACCTACCGTATTATTCCAACCATATGACATTCTGGAAAAGGCTAAACTATGGAAACAGTAAAAGTTCAGTGGTGGCTGGGAGTTGGCGGGGTGGCAACGATGAACAGGTAGGGTACAGAGGGTTTTCAGGGCAGTGAAAATACTCAGTTTGATATTATAATGATTGATATATGTCACTATATATTTATCCAAACCCACAGAATGTACAACACCAAGAGTAAACCCCAATGTAAACTATGAAATTTGGGTGATTATGATGTCAATGTAGGTTCATGCCACTTTGATGGAGGTACCCCTATTGGGGGAGGCAAAGCATGTGTGGAAACAGGAGGTATCTGGGAAGCCTCTGTATCTTCCTCTCAATTTTGGTATGAACCTAAAACTGCTCTTAAAAAAAAAATCTTAAAAAAGTTACTAACACATCATGGTGATGACGAGGAAACAATGTAGGACAGGGGAAATTCACAACCTGGACAATTAGTCACTAAACAATCCAGACTTAGCCATCTGCAGAGAGGAACATCCAATATGGTAAAAATATTTTGGTCATGAGGATCACCATCCCACATTTTACAACTAATTTTCTTACATTTTTTTTCCCCCTCAGATTTCTCCTTGGCAACATGCCTATTTCTCAAAGTTATCTAAGTCATAATTAAAAAATTACATTAATTTTTTTAAATAACTGATTAAATCACAAATGTGTTTTAACCTGCTACAATGGATATTGTACATCTATTCCAAGACAGTGATTCCTAGAAACTGCAATCTCAAATAAATGAGTTATCTGCAGGCAACAGCTGACCTAGCCAACAAGGTGAAATGCAACCCATTGCATTATTCTGATTTTCTAAATAACTGACTTTATAATTCTATTTATTTACTTTTAAAGACACAGATAATAGTGGAAACTATTTTAACCGTTAAAGTTAAATCTACGATAAAAAAAGTTAGTGCTAGAAAATTAGTAAATATTCTTTCTAATTCATAAATAGGATAGATTTTTAGTATCTCTTTGAATGCCTTTTATCCTCTCCCTTTTAATAAGAATTCTCCCATATTTCACACTTCTTTCAGTGTGAAAGGCAACTATCACTTCACTTAAACACAAATGGCTAGTCCACGAATTAGTGTACATAGTACTCTAACACCGGATGATGGAGCCAGTCCTAGGCAAAAATGGTGTGTAAATGTTTAACACATACATATACCTCAACAGATGTGAGTCTTACTGCCTTCCAATGACAATGAAAAATGATTTTTAAATTACCTACACCACTATTACACTGTCGTTCTTAATTTTGCCCCAAATAATAGTTTATTGTCCCCGGAGAGCAGTTAATTATAGTTTAGTTCAATGAAGAGTAAACATTTGTTAAACCTTGAATCAGGTTCCTAAAGACAGGTGCCTAATATACCCTTAGTTTTTCTTGATGGCACTACCAGAGTTCTAATTTTAATGTGTCTGGTTTTTAGTATTTGGCTCTTCTACCAACTGCCATGAGGGCAGAAACTGTAATGCTTTTTGGCTCATCACTATATCCTCAGGTCTATCTTGCCTAATTCATGGTAGGCATTCAGAAATATTTGGTAATAGGGGCGCCTGGGTGGCTCAGTCATTAAGCGTCTGCGTTGGGCTCAGGTCATGCCAGGGTCCTGGGATCGAGCCCTTCATCGGGCTCCCTGCTCCACGGGAAGCCTGCTTCTCCCTCTCCCACTCCCCCTGCTTGTGTTCCTTCTCTCGCTGTGTCTCTCTCTGTCAAATAAATAAATAAAATCTTAAAAAAAAAAAATTGGTAATAAACTGATAGTACAAAATATAAATTAAAAATGCATCTAATAAAAACAGACAAAAATATAAACATCCCTTAATTCCCTCAATATACAGATTTGAGCTTTAAAATTCTGGGACTGAAAAAATATATTTTGGTTTTCTTTTAAAAACAGTGGTAAATTGGGGCACCTGGGTGGCTCAGTCGTTAAGCATCTGCCTTCAGCTCAGGTCATGATCCCAGGGTCCTGGGATGGAGCCCTGCAGAGGGCTCCCTGCTTAGCGGGAAGCCTGTGTCTCTCTCTCCCACTCCCCCTGCTTGTGTTCTCTCTCTCGCTATCTCTTTCTCTGTCAAATAAATAAATAAAATCTTAAAAAAAAAAAAAAAAAAAGTGGTAAATTTGAGCCACTCAGTAAGACTGATTTTGCAAAAAAATACATCACTGTATTGTGAAGAATCTAACCAAATGTTGGAGTCTGGTACACGTGTATACATATACATATATATGCATATGTATGATAAATAAAATTATTAATACAGTGATAAATAATACACTGTGCTTTGAACTTTATATATCTAAACAAGCTTTTTTCTCGTTAATAGTATAAAGATGAGAACAAGAAACAAATAAATGTGAGGAAAACACCACTAAAAATCAGTATTTCTGAAGCAATATGTTCTAGAACTTTTAAAGTATTTCTGAGGCTCCAGTGATTTGATAGCTAGTAAAAAATTTGGAAAAGAGTAAACTAACTTGGCAGAGACCAAGGTTAGAGGCACATTGCCTAAATAATAGGCTACTGCAAATATAATCTCCAATTTCTATAATGAAAAAATTAAAACATTTTTTGGCACACTTATATAGAAACTTTGAGAGCTACAAATAATGTTTTATTAAATAGTAACTAGTACATATAATTCACAAATTCTACAAAAATATTAATCTAGAAATACTGATTTTTTTCTGTACATTTTATGACTTGCTTAAATTCTTTGTATCTTCAATAAATTTCATCTAATTCAAAGCACATCATCTTAATTTCTGTCCCAAGATTTTTCAAATACACAATTTTTCTCAATTCATGTATAATCCTTATCATGGAAACTGTATTTCAAGCCACACCATTCATTTGCCCAACATCTGGACAGCTGTTTATTTCATTAGTCAGTCCTATAGGTATATGTTCATTATTTGTACAACAACTTATATTGCTTCCTTTTGGTGATCTCTAAAAGGCCCAAGTTACATTGACATTCACAACTTGTAAATATAAGGTTATATAGTCAGGAACAAATTTCTGCTGTATGTTAAATTTCTTTGCCTTGAATTTTGATTGATTATATACAGTCAACTCCATAAACTAAGACTGCTTCAGACTAATGTGTCTCTTGGGTCCGATATTTGATTACAAGCCAGTAAGTTAGCCTGTTCCTGTTTCTTGGATGTGGGCAGAAGACACAAGACTCCTAGATCAGAGACAAAGTGAGCAGCAAGCCTCTGCATATCTGTGGTAGATCTCCCTGACCAAGTCTGGTCAGGATGATATAAAAGGCACATACAGTAGGTTGTGTTACAGGAGAAAGGAACAATGAACTTGAGAATCCATGAGTTTCATAGCAAGCTATAAGCAGGCCTGTTCTTTGTCCCGAAAGGGACACTACCTCTTCCCTTAAGGCTTTTCAATGCAAACCCTGAGAAATGGCCTGGGTATATAGGGCAGTCAGTGCCTTGCATTCTTGGCACATTTGACAAGTTGTATATGAATGCAAAGGTTAACTTTCTCCCAAAAGTGTTTTCCCAAATACAATGCTTGTTATTTGAAATTCAGTAATTGAGAGAGCACTCCATGATACGAAATTGTAAAAATTCAAGCAAAAGGTAACTCCTTCTAAGGGATCATTTCTTTACATTCAGAAAATATACAATATTTTAATGAGCTTCCTTTAATAAAGTATTGATTATCAAAATAAATATTTTAAATGGAGTCTTCTAAAAATGACTTCATCTACATTGGTATTTTGATGACAATTTAGGCAAATGAGATCTCACAAATCATGTCAGGTACATGAAGCTTAAACTCCGTCTTACCCTGTCTCTTGGCAACAGTGCAAAGATGAAGACACAACTGCACTAAATAGAGCTATACTTTTTGTTAGGTTAAAAATATCCCTTTTATTTTAAATACAGTGAAGTTATTAAACAATCTTAGAGCAAGATGTTTTATTATAGTCATCTAAGTTAATATAGTCATACATTGAAGCCAGAAAAAATTACGCTGAACCTAAAGTCAAAAATAGACCCAGGTTAAACATACCGGGGAGTCTGAACAGTAAGTAGAAATCAATGACTAATCCTAAAACTTTCAAGACCATAAAACACATATCATCAGTAGTAAAAACCTATCAGACTATTCCACTCCCAAGTAATATAGGATTAACAATCGTTTATTATCTGTAGCAAGCGTCTTTATTTATGGTATTTATTGGCTTCCATAGGGAGGATCATGAAAAGGCTTTAGAGGAAGATGTGATTCTGTTGAAATACTAGGCACGCTGGTAGTATGAAAGTGAAGTTTCTGGAGGAAACTGTGAAAACAGTGTTTTCACGTTCTCACAGGAGTCTAGGATTCAAAAAAGGTTTACAATTATCTATTTTAAAATCTGAGGACCTCTTTCCAGAATCCAAAAATATTACATTATTAGTTAACCCAAATATAAAATACAAGAAACCTCCCAAATGGGAAAAAAAAAAAAGAAAAAGAATAAAAATCTGACTTTCAGTTACTTTTAAAAACAGACACATATTATTAGGCATAAATAATCTCCCCACCTCAAAAAAAAAAAACAAAAACACCAGCATTAGGCAAAATTGTTTATGACAGCTAATGATATTTTACAACTACTAATAAAATTCTTAACTTGCATTAACATTTTAGATTTTTAAAGACTCAAATATTCAAAGTTGTCTTATAGAGATTAAGATGAGCTTATAGTTTGCCTATTATGCCATACAGACTATAATCTATTGACTTTTTTTTTTTTTTGGATTTTATTTATTTATTTGACAGAGACAGAGAGAGAGAGCACAGATAGGCAGAGCAGAAGGCAGAGGGAGAGGGAGAGGGAGAAGCAGGCTTCCCACTGTGCAGGGAGCCTGATGCGGGGCTTGATCCCAGGACCCTGGGATCATGGCCTGAGCCGAAGGCAGCGCTTAACCGACTGAGCCACCCAGGCGCCCCTTGACATATTTTAAGCAAGCATGTTCTTGTGCTAAGTTGACTAAAAACACCACCATTTTATAGTCACCAGCAATTTAACCATGCAATCTGAAAATAAAAATCCAAATATCTTCCTCCTCAACCACAGCTTATATTACCTTCAAAGCATCACAAATACTATACAGTAGACAGATCCCTTAGTCTGGTGGTTCACAAATTCAGCAGAGCATCTAAAATCATCATCACCATCATCATAAAGCTACTGTGAATCTTACACGGTATTATTGCAATTGGCAGCATTTCTTTTAACAAGCACCTATTATAGTGCCAGGCAAAATGCTCAGACTTTGTATACTCTATTACTTAAAATAACTAATACTACTTAAATACTTAAATATAGGACAGATATTAGTCTCATTTTTCAAGGGAGGTAACTGATGATCAAAAGAAATAAGCTCCATTCCCAAGGCCACAGTGCTGTTAATATTTTGGCCCAGGACTATGTGACTCCAGGACAGGGTTGCTGCACAACCCAATTCCAGGGGTACTGCTTCCATGATGTCAGGCACTGGAACATGTTGTGGCCTTTTGATTGTACCTCCGTGCCATTTGCTGTCCTTCAATTTTTTTGTTTAAATATTGGCACATATGGGGGCACCTGGGTGGATCAGTCGGTTAAGCATCTGCCTTCAGCTCAGGTCATGATCTCGTAGTCCTGGGATCGAACCCCATGTCAGACTCCCTGATCAGTGGGGAGTCTGCTTCTCCCTCTCCTGCCCAGTTCTCCTCGTGCTCTTTCTCTAATAAATAAATAAAATCTTTAAAAAAAATATTGATACATATGTAACATTTGTTTTACTGAGATAAAGAACACCAACAAACCCTTCTTTTACATACTAACAACAAAAAAAACTTTGTTAAACTGAACACTACATCCTGAAACAGTCATTAAAGAGGGAATCAACCTAAATAAAATCCGTGCTATTGCATTCTGTATGTTGTATTATATTTAAAATACACAATACAGGAGCTTCCAGGTTGGAGAACACATGGAGGTGCAGGGAGAGTAGTGTACCTGGAGAGAGCATGAAGCTCCTTGCCCTTTCCCCATACCTTGCCTTGTGTATCTCTTCATCTGGCTGTTGGTTAGTATCCTTTATCATATCCTTTAATAAACTGGTATAGGTTAAAAAAAAATACAGATATACCTTTCAATTTGTGGAGGTTGTTTATTGGACTTAACTGCTTTAAGAAATTCAGTAAAATATTCTGGCTTTACAATCGGACATCCACAAATGAGTGCGCATATTGTCTGGAAAGAAGAAAACATATGTGAATACAAATACTCATGTGCTAGCTTTTCTTTAAAGAAAGGTTTTAAGTTAGAGACTACAAAGGGGCTGTTCTGTTTATTATGCTTTTCCTTTCATTTCTCTAAATTTATAAAGAAGTCACAATCTATAAAACTGAAGTATTTGGTCACTGTTTAGTTTTAGTATACAAATCTCTATATAATCATTTAATTTTAAGAAGCCACCCATTACAGTATTAATTTAAAAACTGCTTTGGGGAGGGCAGAACAATGTAACATAAAATAAGTCAATTTTAAAGTGTATTCCAATTTAAAAGTTCTTAAATTGTTAAAAAGTAGATCGCAGAATTAAGTAAATATAACAACTACCCTAGAGAAGACAGTATCAAGAGATAAACATGAGCTATAATAAGATCTTTTCTGCCTAAATACCTTTTGAACAGATTCTAACTATGGAATAAAGTATTTTCAAGAAAGTAAATAAAGGAATAACTGTTTGGAGTGGGGTAAAAGCTCAAAATAAGTACACAGAGATTGGGGGTAAGGGTGGAGAAACTTTAACTAGCAACTGACCTAAGCTATAAACATCAAATAAAATGTACCACAAAATCTGAAAAAGATTAGAAAATACCACCACTGGAGATGAAAATAAAGATTCAGCATAATCTTAGGAAATAATCCCACTGAAGAATTTCTAAGTATGCTTCTAATAACATGGGGTATTAATTAAATATGAGCACGCAATGTAGGGTGCCTCTCAAAACTGGAATCTGAATACAACAACCTCAAATGTGAGTGAAATAATTGGCCTCTGGCAGGAAGGAAGCTCCAATACATGTGATCCTGGGCAAAGGATTTAAGTGCTCCATGTCTCAGTTGCCTCTTCAGAAAATAAAAACTGAACCGAAATGTTCCTTAAGTTTCCTTTTGGTTCTAACATTTAACGATTTTAAAAATACAAGGTAACCTGTACTTTTGGAAAATTTACTCAAAAAATAATAACTAGTTTTCTTTTTTGGCACATGACTGATCAAAAGTACTGAAAAAGGATTGCTCTGCAAGTCGTTGCTGGTATATATACAGTGACGCTCTAATATCCAGTGCCGTTAGTATCTCGGTCACTGGAACAGCGTGTACTCCGGTGAATGGACGCTAGTTCCAAGTCTGTCACAGACTCAGTAAAATATCTCTCAAGACCATCTAACTGCCTTTGCTCTTATTTCATATCCACCAAGTGAGCACATAATGACCTAAATCTCACTTCTCAGGTACCTTAGTATCTTTAAGGGGATTGTGTTGGGAGTGCACACATAAATATGTGGTCACTATAAAGCTCCATACCTACTATAAACTAATAAATGGATGTTTTGATTTATTAGCATAAATTAGTACTCAGGAGGCCAATTACTCTGCTGAATTTATAAACTTCATAAACTTGCAAAGATCCTTCATCAGAGATAACCCCACCAACATACAAGTTTAACCTGAGGTTCAATCTGAGCAGCAAGCCTTTCTCTACGACATCTGTTTAGCTGTAATATACATATTTTAATTATATTAGATATTAAAGGATTTTTGTACCATCTAATAAAGGAATCTAAATATTTGTTGCTTTTTACTATAGATATTAACCTAAAACAATCTCACATATCTATAATCAACCTGTTTAAAAAGAGACGAATCACCTCCCAATGTCATTCTTCAATTAGCTTTGGATATAACCAAATCTGATGAAGATGCAAAATCTGAAAACATACCAAAATATATCACTGTTTTAATGAAGAGTTGGCATCTTCTAATGGTACATATCTACATATCTCTAGATGGTGAAGATACATTAAGGTAATATTAAACTATACGAACTTAAAAAGTCGGGGCGCCTGGGTGGCTCAGTCGTTAAGCGTCTGCCTTCGGTTCAGGTCATGATCCCAGGGTCCTGGGATCAAGCGGCATCGGACTCCCTGCTCAGTGGGAAGCCTGCTTCTCCCTCTCCCACTCCCCCTGCTTGTGTTCCCTCTCTCACTGTGTCTCTCTCTGTCAAATAAATAAATAAAATCTTAAAAAAAAAAAAAAAACTTAGAAAACCAAATAGAAACTGAGTAAGAGAGGATGAGACCATGAGATGAGCTGGAGGAAGACAACTTGATAGAAGGGACTAGAGATGCTAATTTTGGAGCACTGCCAGTGGACTTCACTTTGCTTTTAGACTGAAGATACCAACTACACACTGTAATAAACTCACTGGTGAAAATATGACATATATCATTTTTAAAATGTTAAGTCAAAATCAAATATAATTTTATATGCTTTTGCTTGTCTCAAATAATAAACAGGTTATCTGAAACATCATTCGAGCCTAAATGGCACACGAAGGCATGGGTTGACATATATAAACCCACAACTAACAGTTCTGATAGTTTTAAAGTTAATGGTTTTAAAAATGTTTTGTGTATAGTTGGTGAGTAAGCTTAAATACAAAACTTATTTTAACATAATAAGATGGCATTCAACCTACTTTAATGGTAACTTTGACTGTTATCATGACAAGATGAGTACATTCTTCTGTCCAACTGTTCACAGTAAGTCCTCCAAGTTGCAATATAGCTTGATTTAAAGCAGTTTTCCCAGAAACATCTAAACAAGAAGAGCATGCAACCAAAGGCTCATATTCTACTCTGTAAATGAGAATAAGTTACATAAAGTTGTATTATCATAGCTCCAAAGATGGCAACTTACGGTACTTTAAGCTCACATCACATGCTATTATTTTAATTTTTATGTATTAAACTTTCTAATTCATGAAATTATCACTTCCTAAGTCTTGAGTTGCACTTAAGAAAAAACAATGATCAAAGTTAACATTATATTTTCACTTATGTGTAATCAAACAAATGTAGCTCCCATCAAAGTTCTCAGAGACCATTTGAACTCTTATTCACTCTTGGCACTATCTGTGATTGACAAAATGCACTAACCACATGCGATGCAAAGGGCACTAATGTGCTAAGCAAGAACTAAATTAAACGGTTTTAAATTCATTATCCATAAATCTCATGTCCTTTAAAATTTGCTCAGTGCAAAACAAAACCATCCATTTTTAATATCAATTAAAAAAATTCTTACGTGAATTTACTTTCAAACACTCCAAAAGTAACTCTATCCCCTGTCTTCAAAGCTTGGGAAAGGCCATTCTGCATTTTTTCCTCATTAACAAAGGTACCATACTTAGAATTATCTTTTATTGTCAATATAGGAGGCTCATCTGTTTGACTCTGAAACAAATAAAAATCAATACAGTTAAAGTATTTTACCAATCAGTAAATACAATTCCCGGGGGGGAAAGATTTCAAAACAAAAAGCTGGTAACTTTTTGAATAGGCAACTGGATAGATGGCTAACCTCCCAACATAGAAGGCAATAGTTATTGTTTCGGTTGTGGGCACAGAAAGATCACTCAACTAGAAATTAGTAGTAAATGTCTGAATTCCAGGATCACTCTTCTTAGAACATGCATTTTCTTTATTTTTGTAAGTCAGTGCAGATTTTTCTGACCCCTCAATTTCACACATTTGAGAATTTCTTTGCTTTTGTGTAGTCTGTTTTATCCATGACAGCTTCGTCCCTAAGTTTTTTTTTTTACATTATCAAAATAACACTGTAAAAAAATATTCCACCATTGTTGATATGGTTCCTGGCAAGCCTATGTGTGTTGAGAGCTTCTCTGACTATCCCCCTCTGGGCCGTTTTGCTGTTCATGACATGAGACAGACGGTTGCTGTGGGTGTCATCAAAGCAGTGGACAAGAAAGCAGCTGGAGCTGGCAAGGTCACCAAGTCTGCCCAGAAAGCTCAGAAGGCTAAATGAATATTATCCCCAATACCTGCCACCCCAGTCTTAAGCAGTGGTGGAAGAACGGTCTCAGAACTGTTTGTGTCAATTGGCCATTTAAGTTTAATAGTAAAAGACTGGTTAATGATAACAATGCATCGTAAAACCTTCAGAAGGAAAGGAGAATGTTTTGTGGACCATTTGTTTTTTTGTGTGTGTGTGTGGCAGTTTTAAGTTATTAGTTTTTAAAATCAGTACTTTTTAATGGAAACAACTTGACCAAAAATCTGTGACAGAATTTTGAGACCCATTAAAACAAAAGTTTAATGAGAAAAAAAAAAATATTCCAAAGAGAAAAGGTTAGAGTGTCTGACTTAAAGTAATAATTATATTTTTCCTTTAGGAATTTCAATAATCTTTTTTTATACCTAAAAGAATACAGGCACAAAAGCTAAATATTACTGAAAGATCCAGCATTTGTTGATATGTAGTCTTTGCTCAAAATAATGGCTTTTCTTATTATCACCAGTGTTATCATGAGCACAGCCATTTATATATATTATTATTTTTACCATCCACTGTTGTGATTAAAACTAACCAACCAAAACAAACTCAAAGCCATTCAAAGAACTGAGAGAAGCAACAGCTATTTTTCCTAATAAAACAAACCAATTCCCACTGTGAAAACCTACATTATATGGGAAATGCCTGTGTTCACCTGGCTATACAAACTCTATAAGCAGGAGTGTGATGCTATGTTCACTGCTCTATTACCAGGTTTGGCACAATGATAGACACTGTAAGCACCTACTGTTCATTAAATAAGTATAACTGTGTTCTACTTCCTTTGAGTTTCTAAATCACAACAACAAACACTGGAACAGAAACTTCAAATATCAAAACAAACACCGCTGTTACCACTACCAAAATTAAGTATTTAATTTTAACATTAAAAAAAACTAACACCTTTATGGAATTAAAAATCCTACAAACTCTCTCTTACATACACACCAAAGTAATCGTGTAATTTCAACCCCCTTACTTTAAGCTAGTGAAATAAAATTGGTAACATACCAGGTTGGTTACAGAAAAGTTAGCAGTTAACACAGCATGATTTCGACTGATTGACTGATCACCTTCAATTAGAATGCCACAGTTTTTCCGTCCAACAATGTATTCAACACCAGTCAAAAGTCTGAATGGTTCTAAGAATTAAAAAAAAGAAAAAAGTAAATGTATAGACACACACATGATTATGTATACATAGGTATAGCAAATACGTAAAATATTTTTGTTTTTAAATGTTAATAATCAACTTCATATAAATCAAACCTGTGATTTCTAGTAAAACCACTGAAAGATGCAAAAGATATTTTATTTTATTTTAAAGATTTTATTTATTTTTTGATAGAGACACAACAAGAAAGGGAACACAAGCAGGGGGAGAGGGAAAACAGGCTTCCTGCAGAGCGGGGAGCCCGATGTGGGGCTCAATCCTAGGACCCTGGGATCATGACATGAGCCAAAGGCAGATGCTTAACGACTGAGTCACCCAGGCGCCCCGCAAAAGATTACTTAAACAGATGGAAAGCTCTAGCATTTTCTAAAGTGAAAACAATACTGAAGTGTCAGAGGTGATTGGCTCAGTCTGTTAAGCGTCTGACTCTTGGTTTCGGCTCAGGTCATGATCTCAGGGTCATGATCTCCAGGTCATGAGACTGAACCCCATGTTGGGCTCAGTGCTCAGTGGAGAGTCGGCTTGGGGTTCATCTCTCTCCCTCTGCCTCCCATGCACGTACGTGTCCACTGGCTCGCGCGCACTCTTGCCCTCTAGCAAATAAATTTAAAAAAAAAACAAGTGTCAATGCTTGTCCAAATTAACTTATACATTTTATACATTACCAGACAAATCACAATACTATGTTTGGAACCTGATAAACAGATTCAAAAATCCACTGGGAAAATGGAATGTAAAAAAACTGTAAAGAAAAATCTGAAATTTACAGGAACTTCCCCTACAAGATGGTAAACTATGCCATAAAGCTATAGTAATTAAAATATATGGTACTGAATTAGGAGTAAACATAGGTCAATGCAAGAAAAGTTCAGACCTGATTTAAGTATATATTTTGGGGAATTTTGTTTTTATGTTAAAGGTAGCATTTCAAGTAAGTGAGAAAGTGTTTAGTTTCTAAAAAAAAAAATGTTGAAAATCACAAATTGTTGTGTAACAGCATATTTGTTGGATTTGTGGGGGCTCATGAGTCCATCACTGGAGTGGTAGGGTAATTAGGGCATATAAACTAGACAAGTAGAAAGGCAAGTCATGTTTGGATCACATTTTGTTATTCAGAAACTCAGCCTAGAGTGGGGTGTTTCAAGGAAAAAAAATCGTGCCTTGGTTTACTTACAGTTTTCTTCTAGAGGAATGGGCCCATAGTGTCCGTTAGATTCTGAAAAGAGGTCACAGTCTCCTAGAAGTCAAGAATGCTGGCCACTGACGATAAAAGCGTTTTCCCACTGTGATCTACCTCTCTCCACAGGAACTGAGAGCCAGCCACAGACCACAACTGTTCCTGGAAAGGAACTGAGTCCTGCTTCCCAGCAACAGCTTATGTTCTACCTCGGCTCCGTCCAAGTCCACAGGGATGCCTGGATCTTAAGAGTCTTTTACTCTTTATTTTCTAACCACGTGTTTGGTCCTCTTCATACACCGTTCGTAAATTCAGCTTCGAGGTAGATCTTTTGCCGATCAGAATAAACTCCCTGGGGGCAAGACCCAAGCATAGGCTACAGCTGCTTATCCACTAATAAGGACGTTGAGTAGGCGATCAATTAACAGGAGATAACCATCTGCCACTGATGAAAGTGCAGAACAGAAAAACAAAACACCCCACTTTCTCAGTTCTGATAACAAAAAAAGGGCTCTAAAACAAAACTGAAATTACGCCTTCCCTGTGGCTGCCATTTACCCAACTCATCTCTGTTTTCTCACAAAATCAAACAATGTGCTCCAACCCAAGTCATCTGTCGCCACAGCGCGTCCAGCCTGGGACAACTTATTCTAGGTGTTGGGCCAAGAGCGGCCAACACTAGAGGCCACAACAGGCGGCCGGCCAATGCTCAACTCGGCGGGGCCTGTAAGCCGCGGCAGCGCTGGTTTTGCCGGAGGAGCTGGTCCCAACCAGCGAGAACCTGGCGGTAGGTCGCGCGAGGGACGCCGCCGCCACTGACCGGCCCGGCGCCCGGGAAGACAACGCGGTCCCCACACGCAGGCCTACGGTTCGCCTACCCCGTTTCCGCAGCCTCCCGGGGCGGGGACGAAGGCGGCGCCGGAAGGCGGAGAGAGGAACGGGAACCGACCGGAAGCAGCCCTCCTCGGACCCTCTGCCCAACGCGGCTGCTCCCGGGAAGACGGTCCCGGGGCAGCTCCCTTCCGCCCTTACCTCGGGCAGGGCCCGCGGCGGGTAACAGCTTCCACATGGGTCCGGGTCCTCTGAGCCTCCGCCGAGTCGCGAAGGCGTAGCCGCAGCTGACCGACGTGCGCGGCCGCAGCTCCCGCAATCAGCGAGGGCTCCGGAACGTGCGCGCTCCCGGGAGCTGGGCCGCCTGGGAAGAGGAGGGAGGAGCAGGAGTGAGACGTGGGCTCCTGGTCGCCACCTGGTGGTTAAGGAAAGGAAAAGCGCAGTCTGTGTAGAAATGGGTTGTATTAGGTTATGTATGAAGTACGGATCCCATTGGAAGGTGTTCAACGAATATACGATGAATTACGTTTTCTGATTGTGAATGGAAATAATTTGTAAAATTAGCCACAAAGCAACTGAAGGAAATTTTCTAATTAAAGACATTAACATACTAGCCAGTTATGTAATTTCATGCATTTGTGATTTCTGAAAAATTGCTGTTATTCCTTTGTATGCACCCTAATGATGGTGACAGTTATGAAGATAAAGATTTTACCCCTCAGCTTATTATTTTTGCTCTTCTCCAAGTCGAAATCAACTTCTCCCAACTTCTCTATTTCATAATGTTACCCCTCCATCTAATCAGGAGCTAAACACTGGGGAGTCTATCCTTCCTTTTCATTTCTGCTTGTACCGAACTGGTCCAAGCTCTTCTCTTAATACTCCAGGAGACCCCTAATCCTTCACTACCCATCTCCTGTATAATCCATTCTACATCCTGTACATCACAGAGTAAACACCCTAGAGAATGCTTGTGATCATATAATTTCTGGTTTTCTAAAGCATTTGTAATGAGAAGAAAAAAGTGTTAAGAGGCAGTTTTATAACTGTTTTACAATCTCTGTTATAAACATAGATGCAAAAATCCTAAAAACGAAATTAGCAAATGGAATCACCCGAAGTCCTCAAAAAGAAATAAACCTAGCAATAAATCTATCAAAAGATGTGATACAAAGCATTACTGACTACAAAACATTGGCAGAAATTAAAATAAATCCTAAATAAATGCAGTTATACCATGTTTGTAGATGGTTAAGATGTCATTTCTCCCAAAACTGGTCTATAAATTCAATGCAGTTTCAATGTCCCAGAAGATTTTTTTGAATGGAAATTGATAAGCAAATTCTAAAATATATATGAAAATTCAAAGGCTGAGAATAGTCAAGGTAATTTCAAAAACCAAAGCTGGAGTACTTACACTACCAGATATCAAGATCTATTATGAGGCTAAGATTATTAAATCAGTGTCTTTCGGCACAAGGATAGAAAATAGGCAAATGGTCAAGAGAGACTAAAAAATCCACACATTTAAGGTAATTTGATTTTTTTTTTTCCTACAGAACATTGTAGGAAAGTTGTTTTTTTGGAGGGAAGGGTTCAATGTATGATCCTGGGGATATCGATTAACAGAAGAAATAAAGGCTGCCCACCTACCTCACACATACAAAACATCAATTCCAGATGGATCATAAATCTAAATATGAAAGTAAAATAATAAATATTCTGTAAGAAAACATGACTGAGAAATAGGCAAATTTTTCTTAAACAGGACACAAAAAATATGCTCTGGACCCCATAATTCTTAAATTTCACTGATTTGCTGGATCCCCAACAACTTGTAGGGATTTTCATCTTATTCTTCTGGAGTATACATGCTTCACCAAGGCCTCCAATCTTTGTTAATCTAACCTGATTAGGATAATGCCATCAATATAGCAGACCAGTGTTGTGTTCTGTGAGATGTCCAAACATTTCAAGTCTCTTAAGACTATAATACGACAGAGGGTGGAAGAGACAACGTAGCCCTAGGGGTACACTATAAATATTTTCCCATTATTCATTCTAATTGAATGCAAACACTTTCTAATTCTACTTTCTAATAAGGTTGGGAAAAAACACAATCATCATATCGATCACCTCAAGCCAGTTACCTGAGGTCATCTGGCTCTGCTCTTGTGAAGATACCACATGTGGTACAGTTGTTCTAACTGGGGTTATTACTTGGTTGAATTGCAGTAGTCTATTGTTTATTCTCCAGGAACTGTTGGGTCTTTGGAGGGACGTGTATGGTGAATTAAATGGAGATACATTGGGAACCAAAAATGGCATTAATATCTACCATTCTCCTATATTGTTTTTTATTTAATATATTGACTGTGTAATTTCAGAGGCTCCCCTTTCCCACTTTGACAACTCTTATCCCATAGGCCAAGGAACTGATGTGGGTGTTATACTACCTATCAAGTATGTCTGTTCCAATGATACATTTAGGACTGGGGAAATGATCACCACATAGGCCCATGTGCTTAATGCACCCGCTGTATGCCAGATCTGGGCAAAAACTCCATTCATTCATTATTTGGCTCCTTTATACCTCTACTCTAATTGGGGACCATAATAATATTCAGAGTTCCTAGGTGTCAATAATGATTGTGTCCAGCAATCTTCAAAATGTTTAGGCATTCTCTCTTCTTCAGTGTATGGTCTTCCAAGGGGATGGCCATATGTCCCTTTGGGGAAGAATTGGGGGTGGGGTGGGGGTGGGAGAAGTCATTACCATATATTCTCACTACGGTGTTTCAGGGTCCTCCCTCCTTGCATTCCTGTCTCTCCTTCAGCCACTGGGCTCTGGATTGATGAACTGCCTCAAGTCAGGAATCTGGGGAAGAGACTGAAACTTTTTATTGAGGCTCCTGCTCTCAGCCTTGTGTTCGTCCATCCTTGATTTTTTTTTTCATTGAGCACACTCTTGTTGGCTGGCTTCTGTCTTTTCCCCTAGGGGTGCCATATTCTATTAATCATTTTCACAGCTCTCTCTAGATCAAGGCCGCTGAGGGCCACTCCAATTCTGCCACTCAGTAGGACAGTTGTACCCTTCTGATGGTTAAGTGCTGCCACCTGGCCTCTATTGTTTCAGGAATCTATTATCCTTGTTGCTATCTTTGAACCTAGTTTGGTGATAGCATCTTTTATCATCAGCCATGACCCGCAGAGGAGTGCCACCACTGAGCTCCTCAGCGATGGGGTACCCCTCTCACCAGAAAATTCCTAGTCACTTTGACAAATGGAGCATCTGAATCAGAACTTTGTCATCAGGTGGAATTTCCAGCTTTACAGGGGATAGCCACTCTAGCATGCCCACTTCCCCGAGCATTTTGCTCCCTTGCTTCCACCCTCTGCCATGACAATTCTCCTTCTACTTCTCTCAGTGTGGGTCACCACTTTCTTCAAGCTTCTAAGAGCCATCATGGAAGTATGATAGTCATGTTTTCCAGGATCCTTCCCAAGGCATTCATTCTTCTCTTCCTGATGAGTGCTCCCAAATTAATAAACTCTCCCTTATCCAAATTCATTTTCCATTTGCCTCTTGCTCAGCAGCCTCAGAATACAGTCCCCAAAAGTACTCTCCTTGCTCATAATGGCACATGTGGATGGCCCTGCTGCTACTTTACTGTAAAGCCACGTCTCTCCTCAGCAGGCCACGTCCTTTCCCAGCTGGGTTACACTGTCTTAGCCCTTTATTTTTTGGTTTCCAGAAGGGAAGATGGGACAGTGTCAAAGTGATAAAGGAAAATTTGTCTGTTGCTTAGCAACAGCATAGGTCTGATAATCAGAGCTTAGAAAAATTTTGAAAAAGGTAGCAAATTGCTTACTATTCCATGCGCCCTGCTTCCTGTAGCTTACCGGCATCTGCTCCCACCCCCTGTTCTGTTGTAAACAAACCCTGCTCGATTTTTTTAAGTCTTCATGAAAACTTCCCTCTATGTTTTGCTTTATATTAAACATGGCTCTCACCCGAGATCGGTTTTTCTCTACTGGTTTTAGGATAGTGGCTGCAATACCTCTCCTGTAGCTACTGACCAATAGGATGTCCACCATATTTTTTGGTCAAGAGGATTACTCTTTCTCCCTAAACCTATTCCTTAACTTTCCATTTCAGCGTCTTACTCTTCTCCAACGCGCAAAATCTCTCCTAGATAGACTCATTATGTGTGAATACCCACCCTTTATGAATCCTGTGCCTGCTACCTATTGCAGACATATCCATGTTACTTGTCCATATTCATAGAGAAAATTGCTACCTGCGTGAGAGCTTTCTGCTCCATCCCAGTTCCTGCCATTATTCTCAAGTAACTGTAAGATACAAGTGGAAAACTCATTTTACCCATTAGGCTCACATTTCTTTGACTTTCTCAAATCCTATGATTTTCATCTCTACTGCATATACACAACCTCTTCGATGGCCACCCTTTAGATCTTTCCATCACCAGAAACTTCCCCACCTTTAAGATCCTACTTTCTGACTAGAGCTGCCTAGCCTTCTAGGTTTCTGATATACTTATTCCATAACACCTGCTATTTGGCTTCATCCAGGTCTCTCACCTCTTGATCCCTCCACTTTCCCTAGGTGATGAGTCTCTTGTCCTCCAGCATATTTGGGCTGGATACCGGGATCGGAGCTTGAAATAGCCTTACTCACAGCTCGGCTTTCAGTACTAGGAGCAGCTCTCAGAACTACTTTTAGTCTCAGAGCTCTCATCTCTGTACCTCACTTGTGTATGAGCCCTAAGAAACCCCAGCCATGAGCCAATTAATTATACAACCACCCTCTATACTAAAGCTTCTGGATTAAAACTGCCTATCTTTGAAAACATGGAATCAATGAAAATTCATAAGCTCTAACATCAGCTGAACTATAAAACATGACTCATCAGTCCCACTTCCTGCCTTTTAAAAAACCCACTCTCTGGGGCACCTGGATGGCTCAGTCAGTTAGGCGGCTGCCTTCAGCTCAGGTCATGATCCCAGGATCCTGGGATTGGGTCCTGCATCAGGCTCCTTGCTCAGTGTGGAGTCTGCTTCTCCCTCTCCCTCTGCCTGCCGCTCCCCTTGCTTGTGCTCTCTCTCTCTGTGTGTCAAATAAATAAATAAAATCTTAAAAAAAAATTCTCTGAAATCCTGAAGAGCTATTCCACACCTTTGCTAATATCTACTCAGATCTGGTCATCTCCTGGCCTCCTTCAAAGAATATGGGGTGTTGTATCTTACTGAGGAAATTCCTGTAAGGACTTCTTTACAATTTCTATCCTACTTTGCCCTTATCCTAGTCATAAGAGAAACTTCTTTTCTTTTAAAATCTATACCTACACCTCATCCTTACCCCCTTCTCTCTGGTTTCAGGGTATGATTTGACCCTTCAGTTTGGGATCAATTCCTCCATTTGTGCTCAGTTTAAATCCGTCTGCTCTAATCTATCCCAAGGCCTTGCTTTATCAGTTATCTCCTTCTCCTACATATTTTCCATTTTTCTCTTTGATTCCTTCTCTCTTTGATTCTTTCTCTCCCTTATCTTAAAAACATTTAAAAGGCCATGTTGCAGATAAATCAATGGAACAGAATAGAAAACCCAGAAGCGAACCCACCATGCTATAGTCAACTAATCTTCAACAAAGCAGGAAAGAATGTCCAATGGAAAAAAGACAGTCTCTTCAACAAATGGTGTTGGGAAAACTGGACAGCAACATGCAGAAGAATGAAACTTTACATTTCTTTACACCATACACAAAAATAGACTCAAAATGGATGAAAGACCTCAATGTGAGACAGGAATCCATCAAAATCCTTGAGGAGAACACAGGCAGTAACCTCTTTGACATTGGCCATAGCAACTTCTTATTAGATAGGTCTGCTGAGGGAAGGGAAACAAAAGCAAAAATATTGAGACTTCATCAAAATAAAAATCTTCTGCACAGTGAAGGAAACAATCAACGAAACTAAAAGGCAACCTACAGGATGGGAGAAGATATTTGCAAATGACATATCTGATAAAGGGTTAGTATCCAAAATCTATAAAGAACTGATACAACTCAACACCTAAAAAACAAATAATTCTATTTTTAAAAATGGGCAGAAGACATGAATAGATATTTTTCCAAAGAAGACATCTAGATGACAACAGACACATGAAAAGATGTTCAACATCACTTGTCATCAGGTAAATACAAATCAAAACTACAATGAGATATCACCTCACGCTGGTCAGAATAGCTAGAATGAACATAGGGGACAACAGGTGTTGGCAAGGATCTGGAGTAAGGAGAACCCTCTTACACTGTTGGTGGGGATGCAAACTGGTGCAGTCACTCCGACAAACAGTATGGAGGTTCCTCAAAAAGTTAAAAATAGAACGAACCTATGATCCAACAATTGCACTACTAGGTATTTACCCAGAAAATATAAGAACACTAATTCAGCAGGAGATACCCAGCCTTACATTTATTGCAGCATTATTTACAATAGCCAAATTATGGAAGCAACACAAGTGTCCATCAACAGATGAATTGATAAGGAAGAAGTGGTATGTGTATATAGAATATAATGGAATATTATATGTGATATATATATATATGGAATATCATGGAATATTACTCAGCCATAAAAAGAATGAAATCTTGCCATTTGCAACAACATGGAAGGAGTGAGAGACTATTATGCTAAGCAAAATCAGTCAGAGAAAGACAAATACCATATGGTTTCATTCATATGTGGAATTTAAGAAACAAAACAAATGAATATGGGGGGGAGAAAGGAAAACCAAGAAACAGATTCTTTTTTTTTTTTAAGTTTTTATTTATTTATTTGACAGAGAGAATGAGAGAGAGAGCACATGAGAGGGGGGAGGGTCAGAGGGAGAAGCAGACTCCCTGCCGAGCAGGGAGCCCGATGCGGGACTCGATCCAGGGACTCGATCCAGGGACTCCAGGATCATGATCTTGAGCCGAAGGCAGTCGCTTAACCAACTGAGCCACCCAGGTGCCCCAAGAAACAGATTCTTAACTTTAAAGAACAAATTGATGGTTACCAGAGAGGGGGTGGGCATGGGAATGGGTTAAATAGGTGATGGGGATTAAGGAGTACACTTATTGTGATGAGAAATGGCTGTTGTATGTAAGTGTTGAATCACTAAATTCTACACCTGAAACTAATATTACACTGTACGTTAACTAACTGGAATTTAAGTAAAAACTTGGAAAAAAGATAAATAAAAGACCATCTTGTCTGTCCCCCAAATTTCATTAATTTGGCCATTAATTTCTAACTAATGTTATGCTAAAGCATAGGTTTAATAGAGCTAGGATTTTATTGTCTCAGGATCACACACGGGTAACAATAAAGGTAGCTCAGTCTCCTCTTACATGTAAGTGGGCTTAAATTATATCTACTTTGCAGTATTATTGTTAGCGTGAAATGAGACACTACAGGATGCATCATGGGTTTAAACAAATATTAGTTTCCTTTCCTTTCCTTCCTTTCTAGTTCCTTAAGGGTAAGGGCTGTGTCTAAATCATTTTTGGGTCCCTACTGTCTAAATCACTTTTATATCTCTAATATTTACCCTGGTGATGAACACCTGTTATAACTGTTTATTGAGTTTAACTACTCATCGAAACACTTTGCACCTGTGTCTAGTACTTACACTGAACTGTGAAAGTAGGTGTGGTTTGGAGAAATGAGAAGCATGTGGAGAACCAGTGATGACTCAGCGTGCGTCTTTTTTAGTCTGAAGATTACCAGATAGTAAGGAACAACTGAGTTCTATTTTTGTAGCTCAGCCCTAATTCTATTTTACTGTAATTAATTTAGTGTAGTAAGTCTATTTTACATTTTACTAGAATAAAAAAATTAACTTCTACATGTCTTAATTGTTTTATCTTTATATGGGAGTAAAACAGTATATATCAAGTTAATCTATAAATTATTAGTAGAGTTACCTGAAGCAGCAGTGGATTACTGGAATCAAATTGGCTGTTTAAGTATAATTTATTTTTTTAATTGAAAAATAAATGAATGTAAGATCCCAAATTGCCAAGTTTAAGACTTGCCTTTACAGAACGAGAAAAAAATAAGCCTTTCTTTGGGATCATGGGTAAGCTTCCCTTCCAGAGGTCATTCAAGAAGCTAATTAATGATTGTAAAGCACTTTGAAAATATGAAGCTTAATATTCACCTAAAATGTGTAAAATTAGATGAGGTACTCAAACACCAGAGATACACTAGAGCTAATATATTAAAGAAAGAGTATTATCTATCAGTTTTTTTAAATCTTAATAGCATTTCACAATGACCGCCTTAGCACCACACCAGGTGGCCTATAATTACTCTGCCAAATCTAATTTATTTGTAATCACAGATTTTTAGAACTACAAGTGATTTTAGAGAGAGTTTACACCAATACCCAGTTTTATGATGAGGAAAATAAAGTTGATGAAAGTTTACTTGCCCATTATCAGAAAGCCAATCTGTAGCAGAGTCATGACAAGCATGTCTTCCGCTTCTCAGTGCAGAATCTCTGCAGATCCCTTCAGCAGCAGCTGCCTGGACCGCGTCCTCTGAGCAATAACTGTGCACTAAAACTGCAGTAGGTGAATGATGTTAGCCTCTTGTGACCCTCTCAAGTGAGCTCCAGGAGAAACCAAAAACAAGAAGAATCAGAAAATCAGTCAAGTGGAGGCATGAGGGCAATATTTTTATCAAAATATGATAGAAACATAATGAATGTATTAAGATGACCTAAGGGTCTCGCATGTATCTATGTGGAAATCAATAAACCTTAATTTTTGCAGCTGAACAAATTATACCATGTGATGTGCAGACCTTGGAGAACTGCTTGCAAGCACCTCTACCCTCTACCCTTTTTATATATAATCCCCTGTAAATTGACAAGCTTTGGAGCAGTTTTTTCTGCTGGGCTATAGTCCTCAGTAGGATGACGACTAAAGCATTTACTAACCTACTTTGAGGTTGGCTTTTCTTTCCAGCTGATACTACCATTTAGCAATCCCCCCGCGCTGTGCAGCCAGGAGTGAATGCTGGATGGAAAACCAGAGGTAGGAACATTATCGTTACCTTTTCTCAGACTCAGACTTGTACCCTTAAGAATGTTACTGGTCTGATGGCCGGTACCTCCCACCTAAAGTACTCATGAGGTCCCCCTTTCAGGCGAGCCTTCCTCCTATTCTTCAGGAGTGAAACAGAAACCAGTCAAAGGACTGCTCATGCTCTTTCCAAGACAATGCTAAACAACTCTCTGGCCTTTTCTGGAAGACGTGGTTCTTTATTACCCTGGCAGTCAGGCCTAAGCTGATATAACTATGTGACTTTAGACCTGGGCACTAAGGGGTTTGCTGCAGTTTGAAGGCATTGCTATTGGGAAAACTTAATTAAAATCTTCTGGCACCCCAATATAGAAGAGAAAGGAAACTGTTTTATTATTGAATAAGCGTAAACCAGAATCACAGGCAATCTGCTAAAGAGATTGCTGAGAGAAATCTCTCCCTTTTAAATAGGCAAGCAGATAAAACCCATTCCATACATGTTTTCAAGGTAAACAATGGCTACTCTTTGAGTAAGAGGACTTGACAGCATCATTTGTCACACATAGTTCATCCTAAATTCACTCGGCAATTGGAGTGACCACTGTGTTAGCTAATAACCTTTATCCAAAGGACAAATAAATTTCTCAAATCTTTATGACAGGAGATAGTTTTGCAGGTTGAACTAGGAAATGGCTCTATCTTCCCTGATGGTTACATTTCAAGGAGATGGCCCCAGGTACTTGAGAAAGACATGGCTGGGTCGTAAAGGTGGCAGAGTTTTACCTACCCTTTTAAAAAAGATTTACATACATTTCCATAAAGAATTTATAATGACAAGCTTTCTAAAGTAATGTTCTAAAAAAGGGAGTCTTTTCCCTTATTTTCAATAGGGAGAATTGTCTCTTATTTTATTTTATTTTTTTTTTTTTTTAAAGATTTTATTTATTTATTTGACAGAGACACAGCAAGAGAGGGAACACAAGCAGGGGGAGTGGGAGAGGGAGAAGCAGGCCCCCCGCCGAGCAGGGAACCCCACGCGGGGCTTGATCCCAGGACCCCGGGATCATGACCCGAGCCGAAGGCAGACGCTTATAACGACTGAGCCACCCAGGCGCCCCTGTCTCTTATTTTAATGCGTATTCCCATTCTTTAGGGAACGTGATGGAAAATGATATGACCACCAATTGACCCGTGATCTGGACCAGGGCACTTTGCAGGCTCCTTACCCCCTCCCCTGCCCTTGGAATGTGGGTTTGACTTGCCTTTCCTGCTCCCAGAGGCTACTCTGAGGACATAGCCTTTGATGTGATGTGATGTTGAAAACGCCTGCAGGTATACACACGATGGAGCCCACTTAGGGCCTCTTTATAAGCTTTTAAGATTTGGAGGGCAGGTGCAGGGACCCATCCGTCTTGCTGTCCATTCACCTAAGACGAGCCTCATATGTAAGTTCCTTTGCTATTATTAAAATTGCTACCTATTAACATGGAGTGGCCTGTCTCTTTCTTCAGTCTCACCCTGCCTCTGGGACAGGGGGCTGGTTTCTGATCCACCGTTAGAGCTCCCAGGACAGCTGAGAGCTTACACTGCTTAATTGCCAAGCTGATTGAAACTGATCGTCACCCTCTTCAACTTCCTCCCCTGGGACAGAAGCTGTGGGCCTTGGTTTAATCAAAACACAACTTTGTAAACTTATTTTGGACACTTCATATTAGGTGTCTGTAGAACTCTCTTAACAAAGATATGAAATTTCTAGACAATGCTTGAGCAAGGCATTTTGTAGGTGTTCCGCTTTTTTTCTTCCATGGGTAGTGTATCTTCTGGGTGATAATCTTGTTGAACTTGGGGCGCCTGGGTGGCTCATTCGGTTAAGTGTCTGATTTCAGCTCGGGTTATGATGTCAGGGTCCTGGGATGGAGCCCCGCATCGGGCTCACTGCTCAGCAGGGAGTCTGCTTATCTCTTTTCCTCTCCCTCTGCCCCTCCCCCTGCTCATGCTCTTTCTTTCTGTCCCTCAAATAAATAAAATCTAAAAAAAAAAAAAAATCTTAATATTTACAGCCTGTGGTTCCATGAGAAAAAAGAAAAACCATTGTATAGTGATTTCAGGGTTTCCCTTAGCTCTGGGTTACCTACTGCTCAGTCTCTAAGTGCAGGATCATAGTGAGCATTTTCTGCTGTTTTGTATGTGCCAGGCCCTGTTGTAAGTGCTTTAAATATATTATTTCATTTAAACCTGAGTAAAACCTTCTGAGGTTAGCACTCTTAATACCTGTACTTCACAGATAAGGAAATGAAACAGAAAAAGTTCTTAATTGGCTAACTGTGACACATCTAGTGAGCCTTATAGCTCTCCCTGAGGTCCAGGAGTCTGACTCCCCCGTCTATGCCCCAATAACGCAGAGAACAATGCAATGGCTGACAGCTGGAGCCCCAGGGCCAGCCTGGGTGGCTCAGACTCTGTCACTGTTAGTTATTAGCTTCTCAGTTTGCCTAATTGTTCTGTGTCTCAGTTTCCAAATGGGGATAAGAATAGTATAAACCACAAATGCTTGTGAAGACTAGGACACACGTAGGGTGCTGAGCACCACCTGACACACGAAAAAGTTGAGAAATATTAGCTTTCAGGAGTAATACACCCTCAGGCATTGAAGTCAAACCCCTTGGCTCCTGCCTAATTGAAATAACTCCTTACATTTGGAAGTGGCCTCTTTTTTTCATGCCCCCAGTTTATTCTTTAGTCATGCCTAACAGTGCTACAAGTTCTCTAAATTATATTTATGCTACTGCCTTTACAAGATGGCAACGGCCTCAATGCTTATTCCTCCAGCAAATATTTGTGGAAGGCTCACTATGTACCAAGCTTTTCTTAGATGTGAGGGATAGAAGGATGGTTTAAAAAAAGACACTCACCCCCACACCCTAGTATATAAAAGAGAGACACGACTGCAATTGTATTAAGAGCTACAAAAGGGCGTTTTGAGCATCGCACCCGGGAGGCTGGGCCAACGGGACAAGATGGAGCTCTTGCAGGTCCTGAAATGTGGGCTGCAGCAGGTCAGCGGCCACGGCGGCCTCTGTGGCTATCTACGGGTTTCTTCAGGGCAAATGATGTGAGGGTTGGTACCTTAGTGGGGGAAGACAAATATGGAAACAAATACTATGAAGACAACAAGCAGTTTTTTGGCCATCACCAATGGGTTATATATACTACTGAAATGAATGGCAAAAACACACTTTGGGATGTGGATGGAAGCATGGTGCCCCCTTGAATGGCATCGCTGGCTTCCCTGTATGACCGATGATCCTCCAACAACAAGACCACCTATTGCTCGTAAATTCATCTGGACAAACCATAAGTTCAATGTGAGTGGCACTCCAGAACAATATGTACCTTATTCTACCACTAGAAAGAAGAGTCAAGAGTGGGTCCCACCTTCAACACCTTACAAGTAAAGACACTGGAAAACAGTTTGAACATGTGAAATATGGGGCTCTTCATGCAATTGCACTTTTACTGCTTACTATTCACTTGATTAAAATTGTTTGATTTAAAAAAAAAAAGAGCTACAAAAGGAAAATTCGGAGCTCTATGAAAATGTGTAGTAAGGGCAAAGGTGGATGGACCTGGAGCTGGTAAACTTCAGGGCCCCTTAAACATACAGCCCTTCCAAGATGCCAGGGCCATTTATTTTCCAAAATTTGCAAAAGTAAGATATCGTACCATTAGTGGTTAAGATAACTGTTTTCATTCCTACTTTTATTTGTCTTTGTGCCCTGCTCTCCTTCCCTCTCAGAATCATGAGAAGAGCCCCAGGTTTTACACAGGCCTTTGGGGAGACCTCTCTGGTATTCAGTTCACAGTGGTTATTTTTTCCCTCGCTGGCTTGTTCTCTTGAAGTCCAACCCTCTGCCAATGTGTACCAAGCTTGGTGCATAATCAGTTAAGCCGAGTACCCAGTGTCTTCCCTGCCTGAGTATATTTCACGGCTCTTCTCCTCTGACTGGTGGTAAACTGTGGGTCTACCTAAAATGTGTCCAATCACCTTTCCTTCCCATGTATAGCCTAGTGGTTGTGGTAGGCAAAATTTTAAGAGGTCCCCATAATCCCTACCACCTGGTATTCACCTCAGTTATAATCCCTCCCTTTGAATACAGATGGGACCTGTGACTTGATTCTAGCCTACAGAATATGGCAAAGGTGAAGGGATTTTGCAGATGGAAGTAAGGCCCTAAATCAGCTGATTTTTAGTTCATCAAAGGATACTACGATTATTCTGGGAGGGCCTCACTTAATCAGGTGGTTATCCTTAAAAGAGGGACTGGAGCCTCTCTGAGATGAGAAATTCTCCTTGCAAGCTTGATAAAATAAGCAGTCACCCTGAGGAAGCTCATATAGAAAAAATTATAAGTGACCTGTGAAAGCTGAGGGTAGCCTCCAGCCAACAGTCAGCAAAAGCTGCGGGCCTCAGTCATACTGGCACAAGGAAATGAATTCTGCCAACAACCTGAATGAACTTGGAAGCAGATTCTTCTCCAGGTGAGTCTCCAGATGAAAACACGGCCTAGTTGACAACTTGATGGCAGTCTTTTGAGAGCCTGAGCATACCTGGACAGTCCTAGAGTCTGTCTAGGACTATCTATGACCATATCTGGATTTCTGACCCATAGAAAATGTGACATAATGAATATGTATCATTTTAAGACACTAATGCTGTAATATCTCTGTGGAAACAAGATGGATTCCCACCCAAATTTAGTTCGGATGTCAAGACTAATGATGCCACACACACACCCACACACCATGAGAACATAAAAATGTTTATTATTTATGTAGTGAGACTATTTGGGAGGACAGAGCAGGCCTCCTGAGCTGATCTAAAAATGGTTTGAGAGAGCAAGTATTATGGGCTCAATTGTGTCCCCTTCAAGTTCATATGTTGAAGTCCTAACCCCCAATACCTTAGAATTTGAGAAATTGATCAAATCATCTATTTTAGAGATAGGGCTTTAAAAAGAGAATAAAGTTAAAATGAGGTCATTATGGTGGCCCCTAATCCAATATGACTGGTGTCCTTATAAGAAGGGGAAATTTGGACATAGAAATGTAAAGAAAGAAAACCATGTGGAGACAGTGTAAGAAGGCACCATCTATGAGCCAAGGAGAGAGGCTTCAGAGGAAACCAATTCCACCAACATCTGGATATCAGATTTCTAGTCTCCAGAATTGTAAAAAAAAAAAAAAAAAATTTCTGTTGGTTGAGCCACGGAGTCTGTGCTTCTTTACTGTGGCAGCCCTGGAAAATTAATACAGTAAGGAAAAAAGAATGGCTTGGGGGGTTTTATTGTGGTTAGGGGCTGGTTAGGGGTCAGAGTGTGGGTATCCATGTGTGAGAAGGGGCTTGACTGCAGCACCGAAGGAGAGAGTATCTGGGCTTTTCTGTTCACTTGCCCAGCTGACCCAAGACATAAGAGAAAGGGAGGGATGAGGCTTAAAAGCTACCAGCAGTCAAACATCAACAAATGAGGACATATTTTTGTTATAGCTAAGGAGGTGGTAATTTGTTACATTCTAACAGGAAAAAAAAAAATACAGTGGTAAAGAGCACAGGCTCTAGGGCTGGACTGCTGGAATCCCAGCCCAGCCCTACCACTTAAAGGCTGTGGAGCTTGAGGCAAGTTCCTCACCTACTCTGGTTTATGCCTCTGGGAAATAGGGAAAAGAATAATAAGCCTTATAGGGTTGTGAGAATTAAATGAGGGTGGTTGATAGTGTGGCATTCCATTCTTAGATCCCTTGGGCCTTACCACTTCAAGGCAGCATGTATACCAACTACAGTGCCTGCATTTCTTTTCTTGAGATCTTTCACAAAAGCCCTGATGCCAAGTCCACAGGGGAGAAGGTCTGGAGAATCAACACCTACACCTAGCAGCCCTCAGCCATTGGAAAAGGAGTGGTGTGTAAATACTCCAGCTCCCTCATTTCTCAGGTGAGATTTCTCTGAGGCAAGTCTGTTAGTCCATTCAGGCTGCATAACAAAATACCATAGACTGGGTGACTCATAATCAGCAGAAATTTATTGCTCGCAGTTGCAGAAGCAGGAAGTCTGATGCTAGCATGGTCAAGTTCTGGTGAGAGCCCTCTTCTTGGTTGCAGACTGCCCAGGTCTCCTTGCATCCTCACATGTTGGAAGGGATGAGCTAGCTCTCTGGGATCTCTTTTATAAGGGCACTCATCTAATCACTTCCCAAAGGCCCCACCTCCTAATACCATCACCTTGAGGGTTAGGGCTTCAAACTATGACTATTCAGTCCATAACAGCATGTTTTCTCCATCTTCTCCCAGAGTTTCCTCTGTGGTGTTAGCTCTAATTGCCCACAGTGTCAGCTAGCTGAATAACTTACCCTGTATCGCCCGCCTCTCTTCCCCACTGGTGATTCCCAAAGTTCCCAAATGAGTCACTTGCACTGGATCCTTGTTCCTTGATCTGCTTTGGGGGGACCTAAGGTGAGACAATGAGCTAATACTGTAAGGGCACTGTCAATGCCCTCCAGCCAGAGTCCACCAGGGACACACCTACGATCAAACAAATTGGGTTCATTATTTTTTGCAGCAAGGAAGGACACCATGGTTTACCATGGTGTGTCTAAGTAAAAGGGTGTTAGAAAGAACCTGTTATAGGATTTGGACTTTGTTTGGATGATTAAAGAGAGGGTCTAAGGAAGTAGGCGGTTCACCCTAGGTTGGATGCTGTCAGAAAGCAAGGGCAATTCTATGAAGGAAGATCTCAGTAAATCTTATCTGGAGTGAGGGGATACTAGAATGAGGTAAAAGCTGTAATTGGTAAAGAAATAGTCACTTATTTTAGCCAAGAGACAGGTTGTTAGGTATTTTGGTGGGTAACAACCATGATCTTCTCTTTGTGCTTAGACAAAGTTATAAAGTTGGCTTGCTTTGTCTCACCTTCTGATCTTGGAGTCAAGTTGTGAGGTTGGTATTCTGTGAGATGGTTTATATTTAAAAGGAGATTAGTATGGACTACCTATGAGTGCCAGGCCAGGTTCTGAATGTCTGCTTTTTGTTTTTCTTTCTCACCACTTCGTAAATTCTCAGTGTCACCTACCATCAGCCTGAGCTTGGGGCTTCACATCCATCCTCTTTCAATCGTCACAATAATGCTGTGTCAGGTATGAAAAGTCACATTTTAGAAGTGAGGAAGAAAATGTGATCTGAGTTTATGCAGCATGTCAACAGGTACATGACACTAAGATGGAGAATGATGTACTAAAGGTACGCCTTGGCTTCTAACCTGTGTATTACTCCCTTTGCGAGAAAAGCAAAGGTGGGACCCTAGGTCAAAGCCCATCTGCCTCTCGGCGATAGGGGGCAGGGTGTCCCGCGGAAAGTCAAAGCCGCCCAGAAGCTGCCCCTTTTGTTGGATTTCAAGCGCTTCGCCCCTGGACAAGGGAGGCTGAGTTTTAAATCCAAGATGTTACTACTCTGATGATGTATAATTCAGCGCCACACCAACCACGAATTAGACTAGAGGTAGGGGGCGCGGGGCGTCGCAGTCACCTAGACTCGCCCCGGCTCCCCTCTCCCCGCTCCAGCCCCGGGCCACCCCAGCTCCCCTCTCCCGGCTCCAGCCCTCGCCCCGCCCCCTGCTCCCCCTTCCGCCCCCCCTCCTCGCGCCCGCCTGGCCGCGCCGAGCTTTCCGCGCCTGCTCGGCCCCGATCCCGCCCCCGCTCCCCTTTCCGCGCCCCCCTCCCCCTCTCCCACCTGCCCCTGCCCGGCCCCGATCGCGCCCCCGATCGGCCCCCGCCTGAGCACCGGCCCCCGCCTCGGAGACCCGAGCGCTCTCCGGATCGGCCCCAGCCCTGGCTCCGGCCCCGCCCCCCGCCCTGGCTCCGGCCCCGCCCCCGCTCCCCGGCCCGGCCCCGGCCCGCCCCTGCTCCGTACCCCGGCCCCGCCCCCTGAGCCTTGCGGGTTTCCAGACCAAGTCCTGGAGGCCGAAGATGGCGCTGCTAGGCCCGGTCTTCCTTGTTCGGGGCCACGGTCCTCGGCGGGTAAGGCGACGCTGGAGGGACTGAGGGCCCGGCTCGCCCCCAGCGAGCGTCCTGCCCGTGCGGGTCTCCGGGACGGCGGCCGGGGGCGCGCACAGCGAGGATTCGGACCCCGGGATGCGGGGAGCCAGGACAGCGGATTCCGGGGCGCGGGGACGCGCGGGGGGAGTGGGAGCCGGGGGATTGGGGTTAAGAAGGAGCAAAGACACGTTCTGCTGTCAGAGAAAGTGTGTGTGAAGTGCATGGTGTGGCTCTCAAAGTTTCATGTCCCTGGAAGTTTCAAAATTGTGTGTAAATAGGTAGAAAGACTGGAGGACACTCACTGCACACGTTGGCCCTTTGAGGGATGGGAGAGGAACTGGGGTGGGAGTGGGGTCCCAGGGAGCACTGGCCTTGTATGAGTCCTTGTTTTATGAGGAAAATCCATTCATGTGTTAGTTGTGCAAATTAAACATATAATACAAACATATTCACTTAAACATTTTTATAAGAAGAAAAAAACCCAAACCCAGCTGTCCAGACTCCCCTTCCTAGAGATAAAGCTGGGAGAGTTGTATCTTAGGCTGGCTTCCACCTCTATCTCCCCCATGCTTTGGGAGAGACAACTTTTTGTTTTGTCAACTTATGTATGTCCACTGGACCCAGAGTCCAAATAAAAAATGCAAGTGAAGACAGCTGGAGAGGATAAGGAAAGAGAAAGGAAGATATAGAAAAAAGCAGTAATAAAAAAAAAAAAAGAAAAAAGCAGTAATAGCCAAGACAGTCCCTTCCCCCAAGCAAATTCAAAAATCCTAATAAACTAAACCAAAAAGTTCAATTCCCTTAGCCAGGTAGAAATTATTCTGCCAGCCATGAAAAAAAAACTTTTTTAGTCCAACAGAATGGGCAGCCATGGTGTTCTTTTTTGAAAACCGGAGACAGCAGTTCCAAATGTGAACATGAGGAAATAGTATGGTTAAGTCTCTCAAGTAAGAGAACTTTCTTTTAAAAAGTGGTATTTGTTCAACACTAAGGTTTTGTTGATACCGTTTTCCTGTAAAGATTTTGGTTATAAGCCATTATGAAAGAAGCCTGTGTTTTCTGGCCTCTTCTCGAACTTTCTCTGTGTACAACAGCTCTGTGAGGTAGACAAGAGCCTTCAGAGGTCATCGTCTCCCCCAACCCCCAACAAATCATTAGGACTGTAGTAATAAGGTCACACAGACCATATCCCAACTCTTCTGAAGTGTCAGACAGTATTAGACAATACAGTATGAGAGGGAGAAAATGAACTCATTTAAAAATTAACTGTAATCTGTCAATTTTGAAATTCTTTTGCTTAAGAAAAACAAATTTTGAGGTTCAGGGTTCAGAGCCAGCAGAGGCGCCTTTTGGTGTGTTTTGTTTTCCTGGCACATGCAGCCTTGGGTTTGAATTCCTGGGAGAAGCATTTTCACATCTGTGAAGTGGGAGGTTGTTCCAGGGAACATCATGTTTTTGTGCTCAAATACTAGTTATTACTATTAAAACTCCTAATTTGAGTATTTTTGTTACCAAGAACCAAGAGAAATGTTTCATTTGTTAAACGTCGTATTTATGAAGTGTTATATTAAAATTGTGCTGTTGAGCTAGTAGGCCTCAATTCAGTGCAACAAACATTTATTTTGATCTCCACAAAGATCATTATAAAACAGTTTGCAGAACTGTCTCTGTGCCCGGCCCTGGGGTTGCAAAGATGGAAAAAAAAAAAAAATGACCTCTGCTCTCAAGTTGCTCTCAGGAAAATGTGCACACATTAAGTTGTTTATCAGGAAATGCTAATTAAGTGCCTATTAAATGTTGGGCATTCTTTGGAGATACTTGGTTGAAAAGGTACCTGTACCATTATTAAGCCTCATAGATATTTTTCAAGCTGTGGATAATCATGAGTGGACATGGAAATCAATTTTGTGGAGCAAAATGATTTTAAGAAAAATAGAATACAGTATGAAATACCAGAATTCATTCCATGTAGTAAAGTTAAGTTTACTTTGTGAAACCTGTTTTTTTTTCTCTTTTTTTTTATTCTTATGTTAATCCCCATACATTACATCATTAGTTTTAGATGTAGTGTTCCATGATTCATTGTTTGTGCATAACACCTAGTGCTCTATGCAGAACGTGCCCTCCTCAATACCCATCACCAGGCTAACCCAACCTCCCACCCCCCTCCCTTCTAGAACCCTCAGTTTGTTTTTCAGAGTCCGTCGTCTCTTCATGGTTCCTCTACCCCTCCGATTTCCCCCGCTTCATTCTTCCCCTCCCGCTACCTTCTTCTTCCTTTTTTTTTTTCTTAACATATATTGCATTATTTGTTTCAGAGGTAGACTTCCTTTTGTTTTTATCAAGAGTCATAACTTTAGGATTTTTATAAAAATGATATCTGACTAATATGAATTCAGGTAATATAGCTAAAAAAAAAAGTAACACAAGACCCTAAACTGGCCACCCAGAAATAACCAGTCTTGACATTTGGTGAACATCATTCCAGGTGTCTGTGCTGGTAAAAAGGATGGGTGCTGGTAAAAAGGATGGGGGCATAATTTTGCTTGGATGTATTATGTTTATTTTCCCCTTAGAACCGAAACAACATTGTTTTCATTGTCTTTTTTTTAAAGATTTTTTTAGTGTTTTATTTATTTATTCATGAGAGTCAGAGAGAGAGAGAGAGAGAGAGAGAGGCAGAGGCAGAGGGAGAAGCAGGCTTCCTGCAGAGCAGGGAGCCCGATGTGGGACTCGATCCCAGGACCCTGGGATCATGACCTGAGCCAAAGGCAGACGCTTAACCATCTGAGCCACTCAGGCGCCCAGTTTTCATTGTCTTCTAACACTGAATATTGTCAGGGAAAAATGGAAGGCCAGTGGATTTTTTTTTTCCATGTGTGTTTTGAGTTTTCTTTCTTTCTGAGCTTTCCTATCTGAAAAGCTTAAGAAATCTTTCTGTACCCAACCTAAAATTCCAGAATATAAGCTTCTTGGAGGCAAGGATTTATATCCTCTTTGTTCACTGCTGTATTTCTAGGCCTAGAAGAGTGCCTAGCATAGAGTAAACATGTAATAAATACCTGTTACATGAATGAATGTGTGTACTGTGTTGCAATATAAAGTGTATTTCTTGCTTTGCTTTATAGAATATATAAATGTCTGAAAACGGTAGTCTAGTAGGTCATCAGGATATGAGTAGACTGAAAATGCAGAGGTATGTTAGAATGCATATATAAACAAAATGGTATGTACCTGGAGGAGGCGGGGAAGGCTTCATGGAGGAGGTGGCTTCCAGGGCTGACTTTTAAAGGAGGAGTTGGAATATATGGGGCCTCAAATGTGATCTAGACCTAAGGAATAGCATATATCAAGAAGTGAGGGAGCATAGCCTATTTCTTAAAAAAAAAAAAAAAAAAGTGGCTTAGTATTGTGGAGTTTAAAATACAGGGTCAGAGAAGAGTGCAATGGAGATGAGACTGGAGAGGTTGCTGGGGTCAGGGCATGGTGGACTTCACTCACTCATATGGCAAATTGGGCATTTACTATTTGCTAGGCAGGGTACTAGGGATATGAGGATGAGAAAGAGCTGATTCCTGCTCTCAGGAAGCTTATAATAGAATGACATTATGGTATAATATGGTAAGTATTATGATGAGTGTTCTTGATCTCAGAAGAGGTCCAAAAATAAAGCATCTCTCTTCTCCAGTTTGGAAAACAAAGAGTAAAGATAGAGGCCAAAGTATCACTTATTACCATTCCATGTGAGAGCCAACTGGCCCTGTTAACTGGACTTCCTGAATTAGGCTGACTTGCTGCCTCAGAAGGACAGTAGAATTGCTCTCTGAGGGCAGCTAGCTCTCGAGGAGGAAGGCTTAAGGCCTACTCGTGCCCAATTATTCTCTCAAAATGTACCAGTCAGATAAACTATCTCCGGAGACCAGGAAACTAAGGGTGTGGAAAGAAGCCCGGAGTTACACTAACTGAGCTCCCCTCTGGGAAGGAAACGTCAGGATTGGGGAAGAAGCATTTCCCACTCCCAGTGGGAGGAGTGTACAATTTTTATGGAATATATTTTGGGGTACACATATAGGCTGAGACCTGAAGGATGAATAGGAGTTAGCTAAGGGGAGGAATATGAGAAAGTACTAGGTGGGAGAGTGGCTTGTGTGAAGGGCCAGGCTAAAGTGTATAAGTAGAGAGTAGGGAGGCAGGTGGGGAGAGGCTAATGAGCAGAAGCTAATGAGCAGCCAGTGGGCCACATTAAAGAGTGAGAGCTTTATCCTGACAGCATGGGAGTGGGTGTAAAAACAGGCATGTAGTCAAATCTGGGTACTCCTCTCTCCATGGTGGCCTCAGATCGGGAATGGCTATAGATGCAGAGAAACTCAAAGTCAAGTGATATTTAGGAGGTAAATTGAGAGGCCTTGGCAATTAGGAAGGTTGGGCCATATTGAGGTTATATAGCACCATCACAATTGTGAGCAGGAAAGTAATATTATCAGGTAAGACTTGAGATAGGGAGACGGGAAGTCAAACAAAAGTGATAGGAGTCTGCACTAAGGGCAGTGTTAGAGCTATTTAGGACTAAAACAAACTGGACTTTGTGGTTTGGATGTACTCTATGAAATGGAGCCCAGATTTCTGTCTGTGGCCCTTGAGCTAAGGGCCATGCCACTGAGAGAGGGCACTTACCAGGGGCAACTGGTTACAGGGATGGAGATAAGAATTTTAATTTTGTCTGGGAGTGTTAGGGAAGGCATCGGAACTCTTAGAACTACCTTTGAATGATGAATGTTGAGTGATGTGGGGATCGATTTGGTATAGATAGGGAGGTAGGAAACAGTTTATGTTTGGGGAACTCTGTGTATTTTGTTTTCCTGAGTGCAGATTGCAAGAGGGTAAAGAAGAGGGAAAAGAGGCTGGAGAGTTGGACAAGAGTCAAGTCACAAGGACTTGACATGCTGTGTGAAGCTAAGGAATCGACTTTATGCAGCTACCAGGGAGCTATAGATCGATCTTAAGGTGAAAAGTAGCATGAGCAGGTTTGCAGTATTCTGGAGGGCAGCATCACAGACAGGTTGGAGAAAGGAGACACTGGAGGCCAGAGACAAGAGATGACATAAAGTATGACCTCTGTATTTGTGGGTGACAGGAGATACGGACCTTTGAAGTCAAGCGGTGGATAGAGAGGAAAGATACTGACTGGGAGGTAAAATACGTGGGACTGGAGATGAATTGGATGTATCAGGTGAAGAAAAAGAGGCCTTGAAGGAGTCACTAGAGAGAGTCCCATAGATGAATGGTGGTTTCAGAGCTCAAATATGCATGTGAAGAAATTTCAAAACCAACTTCCTCCCAAAACTATAAAGCTAATTTTAAAATATTAAAAAATATGTACATGTCCACAAAGATCATTATAAAACACATCAAAAGAGGAGGGAATTTCTAAAGTTAGGGTTGTCTACAGCCCATAATAAAAGGCATTCCATCAAGGTTTGGCAACCCTTGGTTTTAAAGAAAATTCCAGGTAGAAAATGATTAGCATTCTCAGCTATCCTATGCTGTTCTCTCCCTGGGGTGATAATTCACCTTGGAATCAGAAATGCCTCAGTTTGTTTCCTAGAGTGGTGGGGGATGGGAGGGATGGGGTGACTGGGTGATAGACATTGGGGAGGGTATGTGCTATGGTGAGCGCTGTGAATTGTGTAAGACTGTTGAATCACAGACCTGTACCTCTGAAACAAATAATACATTATATATTAAAAAAAAAAAAAAAGGATAGCAGGAAGGGAAAAATGAAGGGGAGGAAATCGGAGGGGGAGATGAACCATAAGAGACCATGGACTCTGAGAAACAAACTGAGGGTTCTAGAGGGGAGGGAGGTGGGAGGATGGGTTAGCCTGGTGATGGGTATTAAAGAGGGCACGTACTGCATGGAGCACTGGGTGTTATACGCAAACAATGAATCATGGAACACTACATCAAAAACTAATGATGTAATGTATGGTGATTAACATAACATAAAAAAAAAAAAAAGAAATTCCTGGGTAAATATAAGTAAGTTAAGAGTAAGGGGACAACCATACTTTGGTCCCTTCCAGTCTGGGGAAACACCCACACTGCATTGCATCAGTGGTAGAACTGCAGGCTTTCGCAATTATTGAATAATGTTGCCATTTACATTTAGCCCTGAGTTAATTTTCTGGACTCCAAAACTGTATTTCCACCCGCAGGTTAGGTATGTTCACCTGAATGTCCCACAGGTGTTGCAGGTATGGCGTTTCCAATACAAAACTCATTGTCTTCAATCCTCCAACTTGGCTCTTCCCATGTCAATCCTGTCATTTATAGCAGCACCCAGCAAGTAGCCATGTAAACTCTCCCTTCTTGCTCACCACTTCCAGCTGGTTGGCTTCTGAATTCAGGCTGGACTACATGTTAAATTTGTGTGGAAAGTGTTGTCTTTATTTCTCCTGCCCTCGTTACTTCAACCCTAGACCAACACCTGTCTGACCGGTCTCCGTTTCCTTTTAGCTCAGAGTTAAATCTTACTTTCTAAAACACAAAAGCAATGCAAAGAGTAACAGAATACTGAGGTATAGGGGAGAGAGGTGGAGAAGGCTCTCTCAGCTGAATGGGCTTGATCTTTTCAGGAAAGTGGGGGGCCTCTTATCCACCTTTAGTGAAATAGGTCAACATGTGCTGAGGTTGGCTTTGAGGCAAGAAATAATTGGACCAGACAATATTAAGTACAGTGATAATTTATTATCTCCTCATTTTCTGGGCCCTTCCTACCAGCAAGTAATTTCATTTGCTAACTTCCTACCCCCTCTGATGATGGCATCCAGGTCTAAGCCATCATTACCTCTTGCCTGGCCTGCTACAGAAGCATCATCCCTGCTTCCAACCTTGCCTCCTACATTCCTTCTCAACATAGCAGGCAGAACAGTATAGAGTAGCCCTCTAAACACATATGTTTCCCCACAGCGTGTATTAGCTTTCAATATGCTAAGTATATATATTGTTTAATTTATCCCCACCCTCCAAAAATAATCTCTCAAGTAGAATATTGTATCTATTTTGCTCACTGCTGTATTGCCATTTCCTAGAAGAGTGCCTAGGGCATAGGAGATGCTCCTTAAAAACTTGTTAAAAATAGATAAATGAGTTAACCATACCATACCAAATCATAATATGTTAATCTCTAATATTTTTTCATATATGCAAATTCCCAAACCAAAACAAAGCCTTTTTAAGAACAGGGGTGTTATTTTTTTGGTTCAGAAAAGATAGTCATGTTAGTTATGACTAATGTGATGGGCATCAATGAGGTTACTCAAATGAGAGGTAAGCAGGAGTGAAGAACCCAGTTCAAAATTTCAAACTGCCTGCTAATTTATCTCCTTGATTTCATCTCCCTTTATTGGGAAGTATTCGTGAAGCATCTGTTTGGTCCACATCTAACTGCAGGCAAGTAAAAACTGTAATAAAAATGGGAAATATACCCTGAAGCTCAGAGCAACTACTTTTTCAAAGACTCATGTTCATTGCTATAAGGTGTATCATTACTTAAAAATGTAATTTCTGTCTTGCTACGGGCAACAACTGCATAATTCAGCCTAGCCACGGCAGCTTGGAGTCCAGCTCACTTTCTTTTATATTTGCTCAGCCTTACCTTCAAGTTGCTGTGGCAACGAGATCTGTGTTCTGCAGAAGCTTAGAATATCAGTGGCCTCTGTTCAGTGCCCTGCTTTAAGTGAAGGAGAGGGTAGAGGTACTCAAGCAATCCACACATGCAGAGAGCTCGAGTGCAACATGGCCTGTGGCAAGCCATTGATGTGGGTAGAGTTTAAGCTCCTCAGTTCTTTTACAGTCTGTAGGATCGCTATTGGTATGCGGGGGCGGGACAATTCTTCATTCTGCAGCACTGTTCTGTGCTGGAGCATCAAGTAGAGCATCCTGCCCAGCTCCCTCTTGTATTTCCAGATGCTTCCAGCTAAGAGCCACCTCTGCTGTGCTGAAGTGGCAGTGGTCTAGACATTGAAAAGTGCATGCAAAGCACAGACATGTGCCTTCTAACAACTGGACAAAATACATTGGGGAGTAGTTACTGGAGGCTTACTGTGTGCACAGACTATCGAGTTGCATTGGGAATGCAAAAATTCCCATTTTTCAAAGTCATCCTTTGAAAAATAAGATTGTCAGATCTTTATCAAGCTGATATTTTTATATGACAGTCAAGGCCCAGTCTGCAAAGCTCTTATCCTGTGAATTTGAGTCAGGATAAATTTATTCTTAAAAAATATTCATGTTAACCTAAACTAACAGGTACTGAGAAACCCCACAAAGATAAATAGGTATGTCATGTTTCATTTTCCTTAGAAGTATAGCTCACATTTAAGTGTGGAATATATAGACTTACACTTTAAATAACATTCTTGTAACACTGATCATATGCTAGTGTTCTTGCTGTAACTTTGTTTTCCTCTATACCCTTATTATATTGTGTGCTTGCATATATGATTTGATTTTGTGATAACTATTTTTTAAAAATATTTATTTGCTTAGAGAGAGAGAGAGAGAGCGCGTACAAGGTGGGGTGTGGGGGGCAGAGGGGAAGCAGATTCCCGCTGAGTGGGGAGCCCTGTGCTGGGCTCTTGATCCCACAACCCCAAGATCATGACCTGAGCTGAAACCAAGAGTTGGACACTCAACCAACTGAGACACGCAGGTGCCCCTATGTTAACTATTTTTAATAAAAAACTAATTTATGAACCTATCCAACACTACACAGTACAAAAGGATATCTAGTGACTGTACAGAAAGTCCCTCTTCCAAGAGGTTAGTGCTATGAATAGTTTCTTGTGGATCCTTCCAACAATTTTTGTTCATATATCAACATATGTATGAAGATATTTTCATTAAGAGACACCATACAAACGGGAACATTTTATATATATTTCCCTACCTTGGATTATTTTCCTTAACATGTAATGCCTTGCATTGCTGGTATTCAACAAATATTTGTTGAGTGATTGAATAACCATATATTGTTATTAGAATAGAATATATTAAAAGATATACAGTATTTTGTTATATGGATGTGCCCTAATTGGTTGGTTATGTCTGCTATTGAAATGCTGATAGATTGTTTTCTAGTCTTTTTGATTACAAACAATGCTTTCATATATTATATGTTTGACTATTCTGCATCCTTTGCATTTCTGAGTCCCTAAAAGTGAATTTTGAGATATGCTCGTCAACTTTTGCAAAAAGCCAACTGGGATTTTGATAGGAATTGCATTGAATCTGTAAATCAACTTGGGGAGTATTGTCATTTTAACAAAATTAAGTTTTCCAATCCATGAACACAGGGTGTCTTTTTATTTATTTAGGTCCTCTTTAATCTCTTATGATGTTTTATAGTTTTTAATTTATAAATTTTGTACTTTTATTACATTTATTAGTAGGCATTTTATTCCCATTGATGTGATTGTGAATAGAATTATTAATTTCATTTTCATCTTAGTGCATATCTTTGAACATAGCTTTTCCCTCCCACCCAAATGAATGAGTGTATCGTCGGATTAATTCCTAAATGTGGAGTTGCTGGGTTAAAGGGTGTGTATATTTTAGATAATATTTTGATATATGTTACCAAATTGGCCTCCAAAGAAGTTGCCCCAACTCCTATCAACAGATTTTAAGAGTGACTTTAATAAGCTATTTTTTGTACTATGTATTATGAAATTTTGAACCTTACCAATCTTGTGAGAGAAAAACGATATCTTCTTTGTTTAATTACATTCATCCAGTTACAAATATGGTTGTATTTTTTGCATGTGGACTATCTTTTTAAGGCCTTTGCCCAGTTTTTCTATTTGCAAATAACTTGTTAATATTCATGTATCAAGAGATTTGGATTTTGGGGGGTTAAACTAATTTTTAAGATGGCATAATTTAGAGTCATTGGAAGTGAGTATTTCAACTTGATGAAACAAGCAGCAGAGAGCTGGATTTGTAGCCATAGCTCCATAAGACTCTACTTGTCTGCACTCGTGTACTTTTGGCATTGGAGTCTGGCCAGTCAGGTGACAGTGAATAAAACAAGCATTTACTGAATGTCTAATTGGTGTTAGAAACCCTATTATAGTAATGAATGGAGACTGTTCTGTCTTCCTGGGTGCTCACAGTCTGGTGCAGAAAACTGATATCCTGATGGAGGGAAGGATTCATTTGGCCCATTTTTAACAGAGACATGTTCAAGAGTGTCAACAGTTTTTGACACTTTGGCTTGGTTTTGAAGGCTGGTTCTGCTAGGTTGACAAATAAAGTGGGGGGAGTTCAGGCAGATGATAAATCAGGAGCAAAGGCCAGAAGAAAGTTTTGGCAAGTTTCAGGAGTGCTGTGGGGTTGGTGGGCATTGGAGTATACCTCTAAGTGGTGGAACTGGTTAGAAGTAGGGCCAGGAAGGTAGGTTGAAGCCATGTTGTCCAGCTTGAATGTCAGGGTAAAGAGTTTAATTTTTGTATTTTTGACTCTGGAGGACATCAGTGTTGTTGTTGTTTATTTATTTTTAAGATTATTTATTTATTTGAGAGAGAGAGAAAGAGAGAGCAGGAGTGGGGAGGAGGGGCAGAGGGAGAGGGAGAAGCAGACTCCCTCCTGAACAGGGAACCTGAGGTGGAGCTCGATCCCAGGATCTCGAGATCATGACCTGAGCTGAAGGCAAATGCTTAACCAACTGAGCAATCCAGCACCCCATGGACATCAGTGTTTTTGAGGTATGGGATTTTAATGTGGAGGCCCAGTCAATTAGTAATGGTGACAATGATGGTAAGATTTCTAAGAGTCATTTAAATATTACCTTCCTTAGCTCCACAAATTCTGTGTGAGGGTCTGTTAATAGTGATTTTTACAGATTTGAAACTCAGTTTTCTTAATAGTATACCTAGAACATTAAATGATTATTTTTACATTGGTATAAAAAAATCATTTTTCTCCTTTCTATTTTGTATCGGATTCTTGGGTTTTATTTAGACGAGGAGTTATGCGCTCAAATGCCTCAAGTTCTGGATGGCCCTATAAATGACAGTGGTTGCCCAGTGAAAAGGGTTCATTTTACCTGTGTGTGTGGGGACTGGTCAGAGCTCAGGTGTTGTCTCAAGGGGGCATTAACTCAGTCTTATTAGAAGCTGGACCTGAGTGTTGGTAGAGCTTCTCATTTTTATCTGAATTCTCCCGGTATCCGAATATTGGCTCAAAAATTGCAAAATACTGGGCAGGCCTAACAAAACATCTGGCTTGGGTCACCAATCTGCCTTTATTGTAGGTGTTTATTCTAGCATTCGAGACCAGCCAAAATACTTAGGTAATTTAAGATTAAATCTCAATGCTATATAGTCTTCATCCTCTAGGGAAGAGACAGTCAAGACTCTTAAAAGAATTGCCATTCTGAGGATTAGAAGTATGATCACTTTTCATTAGTTTAGATGCTATCATTTAGGACCACATGAAGGAGGAAGATATTGTTTATATGATGTGGGAGAGTCATGAGTATGGAGCGGAAAGCAGATGATAGCTGGGTTTTTTGGGGGGAGGGGAGATTTTAGAACTTCTAATAAGTAAATTTGTTTGCCAAAATCGAAAACATTAGAGAGTTTAAGAATTTTAAATTTTAAAGCTGTCCAGAGAACGACAAATACCGTATAATTACACTCATATGTGGAATTTAAGAAACAAAACAGATGAACATAGCAGAAAGGAAGGAAAAATAAAATAAGATAAAAACAGAGAGAGAGGCAAACCATAAGAGACCCAGCTATAGGGAACAAACTGAGGGTTGTTGGAGAGGAGGTGGGCGCGGGGGTTGGGGTAACTGGGTGATAGGCATTACAGAGGGAACTTGATGTAATGAGCACTGGGTGTTACATGCAACTGGTGAATCACTAAATTCTACCCCTGAAACTAATAATACACTACATGTTAACTAACTTGAATTTAAATAAAAATTAAAAAAATAAAGATGTCCAGAGAAATAAATTTTGATATGAGAGATATTTATTTTCAGAAGACAACTTATTTCTAGAAAAAGCACAAAGCAAGATTTGAAAACTTAAAAGTCTATTTTGTATCCACTTTTTATGAGTCAAAAAGAAATGGCCAAAATGCTATTTCAGGTTATTCAGGATCCTTCTTTATAGAAGTAGGAGACCGAATAAAACATGATTCTGTGAGGTCTGTTCATCTCTATGGGTCTTAATATTGAAATGAACAACTTGTTTTTAGGCAAACAGATGGTTTGAATTTAATTTTTAATAGCATATATGCTATGAATTATCAGAAGGTAATATGAATTAAAATAGCATATCAATTTTTTCACTTTGGTTTGGTGGGAGAAACCAGTATTGATTAGATCAAATAAAATACAACAGGTAAGCCTGTGCTATGTAGTAACCTAATACCTTATAGATACTAGGAATTATTATCAAAGTGATTATATTTTTGCCTCTATATTCTTTCTTCTATTATTGGGGAGGTTGGGAAAATGTTTTAAGATAAATAAAAATATGTATATACAAATATTTTATTTATTTACTTAATTTATCTTTCATAAAGCACCACATCATATTCCCTGTACAAATCAACACTAATAAATAGAAGTTCCTTTTAGAGTCTTTGAACAATTAGAACACATTTTTTTCATTATTAATGGAAAATGACAAACTCACCAGCCTATTTGTGCAAATTTCCTGATTCATCATCTTAATGTAATAGTCCTGGAGGTGGCAGCAGCCTTAAGTAAAACTGTCATTTATGTAGAGAAAGATTATTATTGTAGGTTGCTTGGATTATTATGCTTTGGCAAAAGGATACAAAAAGAAAATGCTTTGTCAACATGAAGCTAAAGGAAATACAATGATCAGCATGGAACATAATCAGATTTACAAATTTGTCTTTACCAATTATTTTATACATGTTTTCAAATTCTATCTTTCAACAACACTTTTTCCTGATTATAAAAGCAAATCATACTTATTGAAAAGATTTTGAAAATACTAAATCCAGCCAAACAAAAAGCAAAAATAATCATCTGTAATCTCATCATCTAGAGATAATAACTGTGTAAGGAAAGTAGTGGATGGACTCTGAAGTCAGACACATCTTGGGTTTGAGTCAAGTCTTTTCTACTTACTGTTTGTCTTTAAAAGTTAGTTACTTGACTTTTCTATGTTTCAGCTTTTTCATCTATAAATTGGGGATAGTAATAGAATTTACCTTATAGGATTGTTGTGAGGTAATGCATTGAAAGTCTTTAGTAGACCTTTGCACATGGTAAATACTGAATCTACTACTTACTGTTGTTTTTTTGTTAGTCTTTTTTCCAAGCATATATTTTTATTTATAGTTAAGAACATATTGTATACTTTTTTCCCATATAACATCGTATCATATGCATTTTCTTGTGTAATTTCCAGTTGATAAACAGCCTTATCCTAAATCATTGACCATATTACCAGTTGTTTCTTTAGGCTAAATTTCTAGATATCCCAGACCAACTGATGGCAGCCCACTTAGCTTACAGGAATATTCTAGCAGGAAATGATAGATTCTGAGTTTTAATTTCCAACCATGACCTGATGGGGAAGATCATGTGCCTCTTTGGTGTGATCATTAAGCTCTGTGGGAGTTCAGTGAGTAGTGAGGAAATATATAAGATGATGATGAGGGAGGATTCTGGAGCCTGTCAGACCACATTTGAATCTTGGTTCTGTGACTTGGGCAATATGTTTAACTTCCCTGGGCCCCTCCTGTCCAGTGAGGTGTAAAAATAGTATCTATTTCATAGGGTGGTGAAGATGAACTGGTTTGATATCGAATCCTGACAAATGGTAAGCACTTAATGAAATTAGCTCTTTATTGTTTGTTATATTCAACACTTAAAGTTTGTTTTTATAATTAAATGTGAGAGAATGGCAGTGGTTTTCACAAGTAATGTGAGAATGTGAATTGTAAGACATAAGATAAGGCAATACAAATATTTTTAGTGTAAAATGTTATTTTCCCCCTATTTCAAATGTAACAAATAGTTATCTGTTCTAAATTTATTATCCAGAGACAACAAAGGAAGAGGCATTTGATTTAATAAACCTTATGAGGAAATTTTAATAGTTTTTTCAGTGATTCAAAAATGGAATGTGATTTTTATCCAAATTATTCTTGTTAAAAGATGAATATGCTTTATGTTATTTCTTTTTTTTGCATCTTTTTTTAGAATGCATCTTTCAACTAGGATCTTTTTTTATTTTTTATTTTTTTTATTAGTTTCAGAGGTAGAATTTAGTAATTTATCAGTTGTATGTAACACCCAGTGCTCATTACATCAAGTGCCCTCCTTAATGCCCATCTCCCAATTATTCCTTCCCCCCACCCACCTTCCCTCCAGCAACCCTTAGTTTGTTTCCTAGAGTTCAGCATCTCTTATGGCTTGCCTCCCTCTCAATTTTCATCTTATTTTTCCTTCCCTTCCCCTATGTTCATCTATTTTGTTTCCCAAATTCCACATATGAGTGAAATCACGTGGTATTTGTCTTTCTCTGACTGACTTATTTCACTTAGCATAATACCCTCTAGTTCCATCCACCTCATTGCAAATGGCAAGATTTCATTCTTTTTGATGGCTGAGTAATATTCCATTGTGTATATATGCCATCTCTTCTTTATCCATTCATCTGTTAATGGACATCTGGGCTCTTTCCATAGTTTGGCTTTTGTGGACATTGCTGCTATAAACATTGGGGTGCATGTGCCCCTTCATATCACTATTTTTGTATCCTTTGGATAAATACATAGTAGTGAAATTGCTGGGTCATAGGGTAGCTCTATTTTTAACCTCCATGCTGTTTTCCAGAGTGGCTGCATCAGATTCCATTCCCACCAAGAGTGTAAGAGGGTTCCCCTTTCTCCACATCCTCGCCAACATCTGTTGTTTCCAGAGTTGTTAATTTTAGCCATTCTGACCAGTGTGAGGTGGTATCTCATTGTGGTTTTGATTTGTATTTCCTTGATGCGGAGTGATGTTGGACATTTTTTCATGTGTCTGTTAGCCATTTGTTTGTCTTCTTTGGAGAAATACCTGTTCATGTCTTCTGTCCATTTCTTGACTGGGTTTTTTATTTTTTTGGGTGTTGAGTTTCTTAAGTTCTTTAGATTTTGGATACTAGCCCTTTATCTCATAAGACATTTGCAAATGTATTCTCCCATTACATAGGCTGCCTTTTAGTTTTGTTGACTGTTTCCTTGCTATGTTAGTGCTTTTTAAAGTTAAATTTAAGCAGAACCCCTGTAAATAATAATACTAACATTTATAAAGTGCTTGGCATATACTAAACAATGGACTTGGTATTTTACTTATATTTACTCATGTGATGCTTACAGTGTCCTATGAGTTAGGTTCTATTATTGTCTCCATTTATAGAAGAAACTGAGGCACAAAGTGGTTAAATCACTTGCTGAAGGTTATACAACTAATGAGATAATTCTGTCATATGTAGTCTTGCCCCAAAGACCATGCTTTTAACCTTCCATTCTGTTACTTAACATTCCAGTAGAAAAAGAGTCATAATTGATTAAATACAATACCAGTATGTTTACAGTGAGTTTGTTAACCCAAGAATTTGATTAATAATAAATTCAAGAGTAAGTTTTTTGAAATTCAACTATTTTGTGGAAATGCATTTATGAAAATTTCAATTAATCTTTTTTTCCCTTTCAGTTTTTCAGTTATGGAACAAAAATATTGTATCAAAACAATGAAGCTTTGCAGTCTAAATTCTTCCTACCCCTTCAAAAAGCCATGCTGCCACCTAATAGCTTTCAAGGAAAAGTGGCGTTTCTCACTGGGGGAGGTACTGGCCTTGGTAAAGGAATGACAGCTCTTCTGTCCAGCCTAGGTGCTCAGTGTGTGATCGCCAGCCGGTAAGTCACGCTCAGCGAGTTGCCTGGCAAGAGTCTGTTATAAAACAATTCTGTGCCATGATTTTGAAAACACTCTTTGCCAGAGTCTTTTGTTTTTCATCTTAATTTTCTACGAAATATCCTTTAGATTATTTAAATAAATTTCCTTGGAAAAATCAGTTACAATTTGTAATGGTAGAAATACAGATGGACCGTGATTTACATTGATTCAATTTAGGATTTTTCGACTTTACAGTGGTGTGAAAGTGATACATACATTCAGTAGAAACTGTACTTGAAATTTTGAATTTGGAACTTTTCCCAGGCTAATAATATGTGGTAAGATGCTCCTTCATGATGCTGGCAGTGAATCGCAGCTCGCAGTCAGCCACTCAGTCATGAAGATAAACAACCGATAATACAACCGTTTTGTACCCAGACAACCTTTCTGTTTTTCACTTTCAGTACAGTATTCAATAAGTTTACATGAGATATTCAACACTTTATTATAAAACAGGCTTTGTGTCAGATGATTTTGCCCAACTATAGGCTAATTTAAGGTAGGCCAGGTTAAGCTATGATGTTCAGTAGCTTAGGTGTATTAAAATGCATTTTCACATTATGGTATTTTAAACTTATGATGGGTTTACTATGGGTGTAACCCCACTGTTATGTTGAGGAAGATCAGTAATGATTGATTATGGAACTGATGATGTATACATTTCCCAAATTCAGTGATAAAATTTTTTTTCTTGTACCTGAAGCTTAAGTTAAAAAGTACTGTGTTGAGGCTGCTTTGTTTTCAGTAGGAGTGATTATAGTTACTGCTTCGAAGGATAGTTAGCCTTGTACTAGGATAATGGATATAATCCTTCCATTTTCTGTAAGATGGGCTGATGTTTCAAAACATCTATTGTGATAAATGTAGGAAGGATAAGGCCATGTAGATGGAATTTCTTACTTGGGCATATCCTGGGACCCTATAACTGTGTAAGTCTAGAACTTTAGAGACTGGTCAAAAAAATCTACACCTTCTTCCTATTTTGAATAGTGTAAAATTTTTAGATAAGCTGAATAAGAATCTGAATGACAAGTCACTATGTAATTTACAAAGGGCCAAAGGAATTTCTTTCAGATGTTTCCTTTAATGCAAATTGGCCGGAATATTTTTTTAAATATTATAATGTTTTTACAAATATTAAAATATTATTTTCTTTGTAACACTACATAATTTATTTTTTATATTTATTTCAAGAGTATAAAACAATGCATATAATGCTTTTTTATCCTTAAATTCAGTCTAAAATCTACTAACATAAATTTTATACATATCAGATTTTATATAGTATTAGTTCACGTTGTGTTTTCTTTCTAAAGGAGGCTTGGGCAAGGGAACAGAAATTATTGTAATTAAGGAAATAATTTTATTTATTTTATTTTTCATGTTTCAAGTTTTTATTTAAATTCTAGTTAGTTAACATATAGTGTAATATTGGTTTCAGGAGTAGAATTTAGTGATTCATCACTTACATATAACACCTAGTGCTCATCACAGGTGCCCTCTTTAATACCCATCACCCATCTAGTCCATCCCTCACCCACCTCCCTCCATCAACCCTCAGTTTGTTCTCTATAGTTAAGAGTCTCTTATGGTTTGCCCTGCTCTCTCTTTTTTTTTCCTTCCCCTATATTCATCTGTTTTGTTGCTTAAATTCCACATGAGTGAAATCATATGGTATTTGTCTTTCTTTGACTGACTTACTTCTCTTAGCATAATACTCTTAGTTCCATCCACATTGTTGCAAATGTCAAGATTTCATTCTTTTTGATCATTGAGTAATATTCCATTATATATATATGTGTATACATACACACACACACATACATACATGTATACTGTATTTTCTTTATCCATTCATCAGTTGATGGACATTTGGGCTCTTTCCATAATTTGGCTATTGTTGATAATGCTGCTATAAACAACAGGGTGCATGTACCCCTTTGAATCAGTATTTTTGTATTAAGGAAATAACTTTAAATCTGTGTGTAGATATAAAACAACTAGTTTAAAAGTAAATAATTCAATAATTGAATATTAGATATATAAAAATTGTAGGAATTTAACTTTTAGAAAGTGAATTCATTCAAACTGATTTGTTTATAGATACAGCTTTTGTATTTTGTCAAGATTGCATCTGTTTAAGCTATAGATTCTCTTTGTTTTTTAATTTATGGAATTGAAAAAATATGAAGTCATTTCAGAACTCATGCAAAGTACTGTGTGTTTATTTCTAGGAAGATTGATGTTTTAAAAGCGACTGCAGAACAAATTTCTTCTCAAACTGGAAATAAGGTACATTAAAAAGAGTTATTTAATTCAGATTTAGGAATTAAAGCATGCTTAAATAACTTATTCATGTTTTTGGTTTAAGAAGCTTGAAAAATTTAGGATTCCTTTTTCTCTCTGATATTTTTCAGGTTCATGCAATTCAGTGTGATGTGAGGAATCCTGAAATGGTGCAAAACACTGTGTCGGAATTGATCAAAGTTGCAGGACATCCTGATGTAAGTGTAATGGTGATGAGGCCAAAGTATGAGGTGTTTGATGTTGATGCCACCCACCAAAATGTGCTAAGGATGCACTAAGGAAATAAAATATTGATGTGAGCAAGTGCTATGTTGAGAAGCATGTATTTTTTGTCCTTAGGAAAGATCCAGCTTTGCTCAAAGCAGGGAACAGATTAGGTGAACTGCTACACCATTGCCTTTCGGAGATACTTTAAAAATGCATTTACAGGGCGCCTGGGTGGCTCAGTCATTAAGCGTCTGCCTTCGGCTCAGGTCATGATCCCAGGGTCCTGGGATCGAGTCCCACATCGGGCTCCCTGCTCTGCGGGAAGCCTGCTTCTCCCTGTCCCGCTCCCCCTGCTTGTGTTCCTGCTCTCGCTATATCTCTCTCTGTCAAAAAAATAAAATAAAATCTAAAAAAAAAAAAAAAAAATGCATTTACTGTCATATAGAACAAACTTGATTTCACTTTATTTAATAAGATTATGAAATAAGAAGAGCAGTTATCCAAGAGCACAATATCTAGTTTAAATCATGCATGCTCTTTGCTTTTCCTAATAACTTTTGATTATCTCTATCAGTAGAGAAGAATGGTACAAGTAAAGAAATCTATAAGATACTCCAAATTTTTCCTTTTAAGACCTGAGATGTGCATGGGTATTTTGCTGTTTTCTGGTTCACATATTGGAAAGAAGCAATTTCCTCCAGTAGTCTCAAAGAGAGCACTGTTCTAAGTTAAAGATATTTTCAGACAGACCAAGAATATTGAATCTGCTAATAGAACTAGGCAGAATCTTTATTGATAGTGAAGAAACATGTTATCAACCAAGAGTTTCATTGGGTAAATTAAGCCAAACTGTCACCAGAAATTAAAAGACATTTTGAGATTCCTTGAAATACAGTATAGACAAATGGTAGATATGCTTAATCTGTATTTGTTTTCTTAATGATAGATTCTACCCTAATTTTGAGACAGGGATTAGGATTCTGAGATTTGGTAGATAACACAGGAGATTTTCACAGACTCAAAAAAAGTAAAACCAAACCAAATCTCATGGTATTATTTTATAGCAGACTATCAACTTTAGCTTTATTGTATTATTTGTTAATAAGTTTTAGAAGTAAAAACTCTTCAGGGAAAATGTTCTTCCTTATCTAAAAAATTCTATTATTTGCCTTACTCATTTAATAGATTGTGATAAACAATGCAGCCGGGAATTTTATTTCTCCCACTGAAAGACTCTCTCCTAATGCTTGGAAGACCATAACTGACATAGTTCTAAATGGTACTGCCTATGTGACACTAGAAATTGGAAAGCAACTAATTAAAGCACAGAAAGGTATGTTTATTAATTTTTCGTATATTTATCGGGTCCCTACTGCACACAGGTTCTATGATAAGCCCTGGGATATTTTCAAAAGTCAATAGGACAGTATCGATACCTGTACAACTCATAGTCTAATGGAGAAGATAGATACTAAAATAATTACCACATGCTATGATATGAGCTATAATAAATACATATTTTGTGTGTATTGGAAACCCCAAGACAGGAATGACTAACTCTCCCTAGGGATGATTATCAGGTTGAGGAACAGGTGCAACTTGGGCTGAATTTTCAAAGATCTAGATGTGGAGAAGTGGGGGTGGAAGGAAGGTGGGAGGTAAATGTAAATGTCCATGGAAAGAGGCCTGATGGAGGAGAAAAATGAGGTTTAGGGATTGATGACAAATGTGATGTGGTTAGAGATGAGGAGGGAGAATGGTGGGAAATGACTATTTGGAGGTGGGTTGGGTGTAATTAGGAAAGTTCCCAGTACCAAAATAGAAAATTTGATTTTAATTCTGAAGGAAATGGGGAGTTATTTCCTTATGGATTTCTCTTGAAGGTGTTTCATGAAGAAAGTGACTTGATTGGAAAGGATACTGGCAACAGTGTGGAGGATGGAAAAGATTAGGGAAGCCATTCCGAAGGGTTTGACTTTTCTCTTGGCATGTAGCTGCATGACAAAATCAACAGGCCTTACTGATTAGATGAGAGAGTTTGTGCTGAGTGAATAGTTTGGATGATGATGATGTCAATGTGGTTGAGAACACCGGGGAGAATAGATCTAGAGGGAAATTCCTAGAACATTTTTGTTTAGTACTATGTACAAACCTTATAAAAGTTCATGCAATATAAGTAGTAAATATATGTATAATATATGTATGTATGTATATACTTATATGTCTAGAATCAGTGTATATATGTTCATTTAAGGGACACTTACTGATGACTTTTGTGTAGCAGGTCTTGTATGCCCAAATGACAGAGATGGACAAATCTCTGTCCCTGAACAAGGGGAATGGGTTGGGACTTGAAAGATAGGGGTATTTCTCAGGGTGGAGAGTATTCTGAGCAAGGAAAAGGAAGAAGAATCCTTGTGTTCCTTAAAGGATGTCCTTTGGGTCTTGAGGGGAGAAGAGAAGGCATGGAGCTGGCCAGTTTCCTTCCTCTGGTTCAGAAGTCTTTGCCTCATTAGATTCAATTTCTTCTTCTTTTAAAAAAATTTTTAAAAAGATCTTATTTATTTATTAGAGAGAGAGCAAGCACAAGCGGGGGGGGGGGGCAGCAAGGAGAGGGAGAGAGAGAAGCAGGCTCCCTGCTGAGCAGGGAGCCCGATGCAGGACTCGATCCCAGGACCCTGGGACCATGACCTGAGCTGAAGGCAGATGCTTAAGTGACTGAGACACCCAGACGCCCCATCAGTTTCTTCTTCTTTACTGTGTGGATAATTCTCAAGCCAGCTGGAGAAAGGATGTAGGAACAGGCAGAATGTTACTAGAGAGGTGCTGGCTGTTTCTGTGCATGTATAACCTCCATCCTTTCTCCATGCACTCATTGAAATCAAATCCCCAAGTCCCTCATTCCCACTACAGCAAAGTGGATATCAATTCCATTTGGAGTTTCCATGATTTTTGTTTGTTTTTGATTTTGTGGGGGTTTTTTGTTTGTTTGTGGCTTTTTTTTTCCCCCAGAAGAGATGAATGATTGGGAAGGGAGACAGAGAAGAATGGGCTGGCTCTTCTCTCTCTCTTTCCCTGTCCAAGGATCCTTGACCTCTGTGTCTCTTCTTTCTCCCTTTGACTCTATCTGATTTTCTCTCTCCTTATGTCTTATTCATTTCTATATTTCTTTCTCTGTCTCTGTCAGCTCTTCACTCTGGGTTCCTATTTTGCTTGGTCTCTCTCCTCTTTGTGTTTCTCTGCCTCATTGTCTCTTTTATTCCTTCTCTGACTCTTTTTTTTTTTTTTAAGATTTTATTTATTTATTTGAGACAGAGAGAATGAGAGAGAGAGAGCACATGAGAGGGGGGAGGGCCAGAGGCAGAAGCAGGCTCCCTGCCGAGCAGGGAGCCGGATGTGGGACTCTATCCTGGGACTCCAGGATCATGACCTGAGCCGAAGGCAGTCGCCCAACCAACTGAGCCACCCAGGCGCCCTCCTTCTCTGACTCTTGATTTCTGTCTGACTCTCCCTTCTTTTCTCATTATTGTCTTTCATTTTAACAGACTATGATCTATTTTTATTCTCACATTGGATTAAAATTTTGTGGGCTTCATTAAAAATATATTAGCTAAGACTTTTTAAAAGATGGAAGCCAGTTTTTATTCTTCCAAGATTCCTGTCAGTTATTGATGCCATAGCCTGACAGAGTTTGAAGTTGTACCACTAGGCTCTGGAGAGTACAATGCACAGGGTCTGTTCTGGTACTAGAGCAACAGTTAAGGAACTCAGGTGCTAATGATCTCTGAAGTATGTCAAAGAAGTCAGTTCAGGGGGTAAGCAATCTATGATTGTCTGTGGTCAGAAGTAGGTTTGGTGGTCTGGAATCGAAGGAGTCAGTCAAGGTGAGATATCCAGGGAAGTCAGACTAGAGAAGATAAGGGTACCAGCAACTGAAAGACAGACATTTGCTTGCAGGAATTGTTGACATACACTCGGAGAGGGGATAGCAGATGACTGAGGATCAAGAGAGCAGTGGCCGTAGCTAGAGAAGCTAAGAATTAGAAGGACATTATTAAACTATGTTTATAAGTAGCATTGATGCAAAATTAGTAATTATGAACAAATGAAAGATTTAGGAAACTCCTAAAGACATTAGCTCAGTGTGCTCTTATAACCACAAAGGTCAGTAAATACATGACTGATCCTTATTGAGAAGGATATTGAAAATATTATGCTGAGGTCCATTCATCTCTAGGATCATGTATCAGTATAAAAATTAGTGAACAGTATGGAAAAGAATACCTAATTTTATTGAAGAATGAGAGAACTTGCAATGAGAAGAGACTACAAAAGAGACTAATATGGGGTTTTATTTAAATCTAGTCACAAAGGATAGGATAAATATTAAATTTTTCCATCAAACCCTAGATCATTAGAAACAAGAGATACCTCTTGAAACTCACAAGAGGTGATTTTAGGACACGTAAGAAGTATTTTTTAAAAAGATTTATTATTTTAGAGAAAGGAAGAGTGTGGGTGGGGTGGGGCAGGGGAGAAGGAGGGAGAGAATCTCAAGCTGACTCCCTGCCAAGCATGGAGCATGACTTAGGGCTCGATCCCGAGATCACAGTCCAAGCCGAAATCAAGAGTTGGTTGCCTAACTGACTGAGCCACCCAGGTGCCCCAGGACAGATAAGGAATACTTTATTGAGGTAGCACTAATAATACGTTATACCACTATGGTACTTTTTAATTTACAAAGTACTTTCATATTATAGTATGCAAACAGTATGAAATCAAGATTATTACAAGCTGATTAAAGAAAAGAGTAAATCAATGCATAACATAACTTGAATGTATTAATTTTAGTTTGCTAAAATTGAGATACAATTTATATATAGTGAGATCCACAGATTTTATATGTTCAAATTGACTTTTGATAAACTTAAACACTTAGGTAACCATTGCCCCAGCCAAGACATAGAACATTTCCACTGCCACCAAAGGTTCCCTCTTGCTATCTTCTATTTACTCCTCACTATATATATATACTTTTTTTTTGAGAGAGAGAGAGAGAGAGCATGAGGGAGGGGAGGGAGGAGGGAGAGGGAGAGAGAGAATCCTAAGCAGACTCTGTGCTGAGTGTAGAGCCAACAATCTCATGACCTTGAGACCATGACCTGAGGCAAAAATCAAGAGTCAGACGCTTAACCAATTGAGCTACCCAGGCACCCCCACTATCTTAGTTTTTAATCCATTTTTATTGGATTGTTTGTCTTTTTTATTATTGATTTTTAGAAATTCTTTGTTTAATCTGAATACTTTGTCCGATATAGTATGTATTTAGAATATTTTCTCCCAATCTGTTGCTTCTCTTTTCATTTCCTTATCAGTATCTTTTGGGGAGCAGAAGAAACTACATTTTGACAAATCCACCAAACTGTTTTCCAAATTGGCTCTAGGAAGTTGCATTCCCAACAGCAATTTATAAGATGCATCTGCGCCACATTCCGGCCCACACCAGATTGGTTCTATTACATTTTAGCCTTCCTCAGTTTGTGTAGTGGTCCCTCATTTGTGATATTAACTTATATTTCCCTAGTAACTAATGAAGTTGAGCATCTTTTCATGTGATTATTTATCAGTTGTATAAATTCTTTGAAGTGTCTGTTCTAATCTTTTGTCCATTTTCTTATTAGGTTGTTTGTCTTCTTGGTGTTGAATTGAAAATTTATTTTACATATTCTGAATATAAATCTTTTATCAGATGTATGTTTTGCAAATATCTTTTCTCAGTCTATGATTTGTCTTTTCATGTTCTTAACAATGTCTTCTGAAGATGAAATATTCTTAATTTCGATGTTCAACATAATGAAATTTTTCTTTTATGACTCATGCTTTTTGAGTCCTAAGAGATCTTTCCTTAATCCAAGGTAACAATTAATTTCTCTGTTGTTTTCTTCTGGAACTATTTTAGTTTTCACTGTTACATTTAGGTTATCCATTTTGATTTAAGGTTTGCATTTGGAATGAGATAGCAGTCCAGGTGAATTTTTGGCATACATCTGTCCATCCTTTTCTCAGTGAAATACTTTGGTCCTATTGTGGAAAATCAGTTGATGATATAAATGTAGGTCAATTTCTGAGCTCTCTATTCTGTTCAAATGATATATCTATCATTATTTGATTACCTAGCTTTATAATACATACATACATCATATATAGATTACTTTAGCTTTATATTAACTTGACATCTGGTATTGTGAATCCTCCAACTATTATTTTTTTCAAAATTGCTTTCATTGTTCTGTGTTCTTAGCATTTTCATATAAATTTAGAATTCAGTAATTTTTACAAAAGAGTCTACTGAAATTTTGACCAAGGTTGTGGAAAATCTATAGATTATATTGGGGAGAAGTGACATTTTGACAATAACATCTTTCAGTCCATCAGCATGCAATGTCTTTCCATTTGTTTAGGTCTTTAATTTCTGTCAGCAATGTTTTGCTATTTTCAGTGTGTAGTCTTATATAAATTTTGTTAAATTTCTGCCAAATAGTTTTATATTTTTGGTGCTATTTTAAATTATACCGTTTTCTAAATTTTATAATTATTTGCTTCTGGTATTTAGAAACACAGTGGACTTGTTTTTGTATATTAACCTTTTTTCTATGAGCTTGCTACAATTACTTAATAGTTCTTACAGCTTTTTCAGTAGATGCCTTAGGATTTTCTATATTCTTAATAATTGTGAAAAAAGACAATTTTTATGTCTTCCTTTCTAATCTGTATTTCCTTTTCTTGCCTTATTTTACCAGCTAGGACTTCCAGTACAATGTTGAATAGCAGTGGTGAAAGCAAATATTTCTTCTTGATAGCAGGGGGAAAGCACTCAGATAGTCATCATTAATTAAAAATTTACCTGTAGGTTTTCATAAATGCTCTTTATCAGTTGAGGAAATTTGCTTCTGCATGTAGTTTGCTGACAGTTTTTTAAAAAAATCATGAATAGGTATTAAATTCATCTACCTTTATTGAGGTGCTGATTAGTATGGTAAATTCCATTGATTAATTTTTGAATTTTTAAACAAGCTTTGCGTTATGAATCTAAATCCTGCTTGGTTATGATATATTATCCTATTTGTATATTGCTAGATTTGTTTTGCTAAAATTTTCTTAAGGCTCACTTTTTCAGCTTCCAGATACTACTTTTAATTGAGTTTCTTAGAGCCATGACAGTGCTTGTTCAGTTCAGGGATGAGCCAGATATTTGAGGGGAATTTATATGCAGATGTTACATCCTCCTTTCCACCTGTTCTGGCAGTTCTCAGCTCTGATTTTTGTGAACAGATGATGTATTGGCTACAGCCCTGCTTTTTGAAATTGATATGTTTAACCTACATCCAAAAAATGTCTCTTGTGTCTCTCTGTCGAAAACATATTAGATGAGTGTTCAACATGTCATGATATACGTCCTATTTGGCTGTTTATCAGAATCTTAAATTACTTGATATTCAAATGAAAATATTGGCCACATATCCATGATTGTCTTTAAAAAACATACTTGTTTGGATTCTATCTAAATAAAACAATTTTTTCTTAAATTTTATTATAGGATAGACTACCCAGATATTATACTTGATTTTGGACTAGCTTTGGTAACTGAGTCACATGAACTACTTCATACCAAGAAGCTATAATTCCTTCCACATAAGATCATATGAGAATTCTGTAGTCATTACTGCAACTTCTGTAATTATTAAATAAAGATAGATGATGACCCAACAGGTGTTAGAATACTGAACAAGCAAAAAGCAAAACATTAATTATAAGGAAATGTTTTACTTTTAACCAAATTTTCTTCCTCTCTCTCTCTCCCCCTCTCCTTTCCTCCTTTCCTTTCATCTTTCCTTCTTTTTTAAAAACACCATTTATTGAGTGCTTATTCTGTATCAGGTCTTGTTCTAAATGCTGAACATTTATTAACTCATTTAATATTTGCAGTTACACTGTAAGATATGACCTATTTTATTCCCATATAGTTACAGGTGGATCAGAGTTAGTCTTTTTTAATAGATGACATAGATGTTTTAAATTCTCAGTTCTACAGATAAGAAACTATGGTTTATTAAATACCTAATAAGCATTAACTATTATTGTTAAAATTGACAATTGGCATTTTATTTTTAGAGAGAGAGAGTGTGTCTGAGTGGGTGCGGGGTGTGGAAGGGGAAGAGAGAATCTTAAGTAGGCTCCATGCTCAGCAGGGGGCCCTATGTGGGGCTGTGGGGCTCAGTCTCAGGACCCTGAGATCATGACCTGAGCCCTGAGCCAAAATCAAGAGTCAGATGCTTAACTGACTGAGCCACCCAGGTGCCCCTACAATTGACATATTTTTAAAGTCTAGTGAGAAAAAAGAAGGAATTGTAATTCAGTTTAAGTCATAGTCACTAGTTTATATGTGATACTTAGACACTTAGGGAGTTGTGATGTTTTTACATTTACTCAGCGTTCTCATCTATAAAACAAATTGCTTAATTAATTACTTCTCCAAGATTTAGTAATAAAACAAACTGAGAGCTACAAAAGCTTCATGAAAAATATAAATTGTTTTACCAATGTGCATGGGCTTCTTCATGCATGTGAATAAACATATGGTAGCCTAGATAATTTAAAGAATTTGGTGGAGATAATTTTCAGAGCTTCGGAGTATCTAAGCGTCAGGGATAGTCAGAAGCAGTCCAAGACAGCTTGAACCATGTGAGGCCTGTATGGGGGAGAGGGAGGGAGTGAAAGGTCACTGTTTAGGCAGATTAATCATGTAAAATGAGGGGAAAGAGGAAAGAGGAAAGTAAGAAACATCTCCAAAGGAAATTGTGGATAGATGGGTGTCATTGGAAGAATTCCTGAGGTAATCTTACCAGCAGCCTTGTGTAGAGGAAGAGTAAATTGAACCAATTCACTAATTGAAGAAAGAATTAAAAAAGAGAGCATCCTTTTGGTCAATAAATATGAAGAAATAGTTGAAAGCTTTGAACTGGGTAAAATACTTTATACCTTTCATATGCTAAGTTTTAATAAATTATCAGAAAACCCAAGGTTTTTAGTGATCTTGCTGTACTAGTCCCTAGTGTGTGAACTGTAAACACAAAAATAAATTTTAAAATAGTCTTATTTCCAACCCGTTGGTACTGTCCTTGGCCAGTTCCTTTTCCCTCACTCTCCGTCATCTAGTGCCCTCACCCTGTCTAATCTCACTTCCTTCCATAACCACCCCTTGTTTGGCTGTTCTTTTACATGTATTCTGACTAGAACCATTTGTCTCTAAGCAGTACAGAATCTTCATGCCCAACTCTAGTTCCACAACTCAATGAAAGATGCCTATTCAGGGGTGCCTGGGTGGCTCAGTCGTTAAGCATCTGCCTTCAGCTCAGGTCATGATCCCAGGGTCTTGGGATCGAGCCCCGCATCAGGCTCCCTGCTCCGCGGGGAGCCTGCTTCTCCCTCTCCCACTCCCCCTGCTTGTGTTCCTTCTCTCACTATCTCTCTCTCTGTCAAATAAATAAATAAAATCTTAAAAAAAAAAAAAGAAAGATGCCCATTCAGAGGCCATGATGCACACCTTAGCATTTCAAAGTACGCATGCTGCGTGTTGTTATTATTCCCTGTTGTAAGTCTTCTTGTCCCATCCACCAAGATTGGAAATGCTTTTACCTAACAGGATACATTACTCATATCCCACGTGCAAATCCTTTCTGCCCTGTCTCCATTCCTCTCCCCATGAGTTCCTAACTCATTACTAAGCACAAAGGTGATGCTTTGTTCGTGAAATGAAACATTTTTGAGACCGACAAAAACAAGAGGAGTTGAGGGCATATTTAACGCTTCTGTCAGTGATGTCAGTCAACTTCACTACTAGAAGAAAAGAAGACGACCGGTCATTTTGACAAAATCGAGTGGTATGGAAGCAGTGCTCCTTGTTTGACAAGAAAGGAATCGTAGATCAGGAGTAGAATGTGGCTATCTTTCAGTCATATGAGTGCAAGTTAAATGCTGTTTAGGTTTTAAAGTATATTAGGACCATATGGGTACCTTTCTGTGTATTGTGTCCATTGCCTTCCTTAGAAGAGTGGGTGCATTTAAAGAATGTTTAAAAACATTTCTAGGGGCACCTGGGTGGCTCAGTCGGTTAGGGTTCTTCCTTTGGCTCAGGTCATGATCCCATGGTCCTGGGATTGAGCCCTGTGTCAGGCTCCATGCTCAGCAGGGAGCCTGCTTCTTCCTCTCCCTCTGCCTGCCTGTCTGCCTACTTGTGATCTCTCTCTCTCTGTCAAATAAATAAATAAAATCTTTAAAAAAATAAAAAGTAAATAAAAAATAAAAACATTTCTAGTCATCATTTGGAATTTATTAAGGTAGCATTAGTATCCTTTTTAAAATCACTTTTGGGAGCGCCTGGGTGGCTCAGTCGTTAAGCATCTGCCTTCAGCTCAGGTTGTGATCCCAGGGTCCTGCTTCTCCCTCTCCCACTCCCCCTCCTTGTGTTCCCTCTCTCGCTGTGTCTCTCTCTGTCAAAAAAATAAATAAAATCTTTAAAAATAAATAAATAAAATCACTTTTTGCTGGAGTTATCTTGCTAGTTTGATGGAACATTTAAATTTCATTTGTTAAAATTTATTGTAGCAACCATATGTAGCTTACTTTGGTGTATTATGAAGATAATATAAAGGTAAATTTCCAAAATTTGGAAATTTTGAATCCTTTTTTCTTTTAAACTATGTAATTGGAAATTTCTTGGAGAGGCAATTTTACGTAGTGGTTAAGAGTGTAGGCTTTAGGGGGCGCCTGGGTGGCTCAGTTGGTTAAGCGACTGCCTTCGGCTCAGGTCATGATCCTGGAGTCCCTGGATCAAGTCCCGCATCAGGCTCCCTGCTCGGCGAGGAGTCTGCTTCTCCCTCTAACCCTCCCCCCTCTCATGTACTCTCTCTCTCTCATTCTCACTCTCTCAAATAAATAAATAAATCTTTAAAAAAAAAAAAGAGTGTAGGCTTTAGAATCACACTGTCTGTTCTCATCCTGGTTATACCTCTTAATACTCGTGTGAGCTTGAGCAGGTTCTTCTCTGTGCCTCAGTGTCTTCTGTAAATCAGGGATAATAGTAGAACTCCTCCCGAGGATTGCTATGATGATTAAGTGAACTAGTACCTGTAAAGTGTTAAGAACAATGCCTGGCCTAGACTAGTGCTCGGTAAGTGTTAGCTATTAAAGAAAATATTAAGTTCCTCCAAGATAAGTGTATTTTTACTACCTCTTTTACAAGGGGACCATAAAGTGTCTGAATTTGAGACCAGGACCTATAATTAAAATAGACTAGAAAAACCAGAGCCCTGATACCACTTATTGTAATTAAACTTGCAAATTTCAACCTATATGAAAGATGTGTATATTAAATGTTGAACTGAAATAAGGCTTTACTCAGTAAATAATATATTTTTAGGAAGTTATTTTGTTTTTTAAAGTTATATAATCCTCCTTTGATTAACTCTTAGAGCACTGATAATTTTTAGATTTAAATTTAATCTGAGCTTCTATTGAAAAGTGGCTGAGAGACAGGGTCCTCTGTTCCCTAATCCAAAAGACAGAGAAGCACAGTTTTCTCTTCTTGCCATGATTGGCAGTAAGATTAATTGCTGACAATAATGGAAGAGTTAAAACTGCAAATAATATCTCAATTGTATGTTTAGAAAGTATAAGGAGTCCAGTGTTACTTATGTGTAATGTATAATGCCAAGAGAGTTAAGAAATAAGGATAGGGGGTGTGGAGTTTACCCTCTGGAGATTAGTAAAGTATAATTGAAGAATCTTAAGAAGAGATACATTCTCAGTGGAGATTGAAGCATAATTGATGACTGAGGGGAAAACTCAGTGAAGAGAAGTGTTAAAGGAAAAAGAAGAAAGAACCAATGAAAGAATTGTCTAGTCCCAGGAGCTGTGAATCAGAAACACAGGTGGAGGGTCTTACTCTGGGGTATGGAAAAAGTTGATGGGTGATGTTGAGAGCCTAGGTGAAACTGCAGATGTATCTTTCCAATGGCATTCACCCTCAGTTTGTAATAGTGTTAAAATCCCTTCCTTGTAAGAGTGGAGAAAGCAGTACTAGTATTGAATTGAGGATGGATGTCTTGAGACAACATGGTGGCTAGGCATTAAGTGATTAATTCATGTAATTGTCTAGGTGGTAAATAAGCAAGTTAGAGCAGGAGGGAATTATAAGCCTAAAGAATATGAGAGGAAAAAACCCAGAATTTATAATGAGGTCTCAAGGAGCACATGCGGTATGAGGGTGTGAGAGAACTGGAAGGACAGGATCTAGAGAATGAGGCACTGTATCCATATTTTGGCATGATGACAAAGCTCAGGTTGTGGCTCTGTTGGGTAGTAGTGAAGGTTGTTGGGAATGGGGAGATCATAGAACTGTGAGATTTCTAATCTTGTCCACCTGGTTGTTGAATTCTATCAGGATGATGACAGAAGTTGGGTTTGAGATGTGGCTACAGATGCTTGTGTAGGTTTAAGGCCAGGAGTCAAATTTCAGCACAATTGGCAGAGTAACTGGGAAGACAAACATCAGTTGAAGTTACAGGTAGTAGTTAAAAAGCTGGATATTATCGGTTTCAAAATGGTGCTTTTTTCATGAGGGTAAAAGAATAATAGGTAGAATCAACAGCAACAATTAATTAATGAGTAATCCGTAAAATTGAATGACTTTTGCTGGACACTCCCTATTTTCCTATTTTACAGATGTTAAATCCTCAGCCCAGAGCAGGGAAGTGACTTGGCCAAGGTCACACAGCTGTACAACTAGTAAATAGTAGAATCAATATTCAGGCCCAGATATCTTTATACTATTCTACCTCTGTTGGTTATGGGAACTAAAATTGTTTATTATTTTAATTTTCATAACTTGGATTGAAACTAGATTTTAGAACTTTTGAGTCTTTTGAAATTGGACATAATCTTGCATTTTATTATTTTTAATAGACAATGTGATTTTTTTTAAAGATTTTATTTTTAAGTAATCTCTACATCTAATGTGGTGCTCGAACTTACAACCCAGATATCAAGAGTTACATGCTCCACTGACTGAGCCAGCCAGCTGTCTCTAGACTGTGATTTTTAGTGTTTCTTTGTTATTATTTTTTACCGTTTTTAAGTAATGAAGCCACTTGAAGCTTGAAATATGTGGTGATGAAGAGCTGGATTCTCTTATTAAGGCTACCATCACTGGGGGTGGTGTGATCCCGCACATCCACAAGTCTCTGATTGGAAAGAAGGGACAGCAGAAAACCATTAGAGCATTGTTTTAACTAACCCTCTTCCTCCCCATCATTGTACTATACCTGGGACAGAAGAAATAATGGGGATATGTGGAATTTTAAAAAGAGACAGATGGAAAAGCATAGATAGTTCCTGTAGATGCGATAAGAGACATTTGTATGTTCTTAGGCTCAAAGTTTGATAAAGTACCTTTCCATGTGGCAGCACTTGTGTGTTGACTGGCTAGGTTTCTCCTGTGTGTTTTATACAAAAAAAATGGAATTGATAAACCATTTTCTACAAAAAAAAAAAAAAAGACAGGCTATTTCTCCCTTTCTCCATTTACTTGATCTCAATAAATAACAGATTCATTTCTGCTTGTCTGCACTGGGATGTTAGAAATTTGGCATTTCCAAACCTCTTCTATAGGAAGTTATTCTAATTTAAAGAATTGGCCTTGGGATACCTGGGTGGCTCAGTCAGTTAAGCATCTACCTTTGGCTCAGGTCATGATCCCGGGGTCTTGGGATCAAATCCTGCATCAGGCTTCTTGCTAAGCGAGGAGCCTGCTTCTCCCTCTGCCTGCCGCACCCCCTGCTTGTACTCACTCTTTCTCTCTCTGACAAATAAATAAATAAATAAATAAATAAATAAATAAATAAATAAAAAATAAATAAATAAAATCTTTAAAAAAAGAAAAAAATAAAAACATAAAAAAATTAAAGAATTGGCCTTTCTTCAAAAAGAAAATTTATCAATGACTAATTGACTAATTGTCTAATTGACTAATATGACTAATAATCCTCAATGGGAATCTGAGAATTCTTTATTTTTGAGCTTTTAGCACCACTTTTCATTCTTTTTTTTTTTTTTAAGATTTATTCATTTATTTTAGAGAGTGTGTGTGAGTGGGGCAGGGGCAGAAGGAAACAGAGAGAAATCCTCAGGTGGACTCCACGCTGAGTCCAGAGCCTGACGTGGGGCTCTATCCCAGGACTCTGAGATCATGACCTGAGCCAAAATCAAGAGTCGGACACTTAACTGACTGAGACACCCAGGCGCTCTACCACTGTTCATTCTTTAAAGTCCAGCTGTGTTGTTCTACTCTGCAGCTTTAACCCAGTTAGGATAGTACAGTTTCAAAATTTTACCTCCTTCTTACACTCAGAGGCAGCGCTGTCTCATTCTAAGCAGTGGGTGACCCAGATCTTCTAGGCTGAGAAAATAAAACCTAAAGGGAGAAAGAAAAGAACAGTATCTTTCATCTTCAGTATCTGAATTATATAAAATGGTTTAATTCTTCCTCTTTCACACCTGAATAAACATTTGTTAAATCTGAATCAGAAGTTAGAGCACTTTCTACTGCAGCATTTGCTTTATATAAGTAATTATCACTTTTTAAGTAGTTTTTATGATTTTGCTGTAAGAGTGATGCAGTTATAGCATCTGTTGTCAATGTTCTGTAATTGTGTACATGATTGTTCTACATCCCCCCTTTTCCACAGAGTGATTTTGGAAGCAAAGTAATTTTCAGAGCTCTGAAAGAAGCAGAGTTTGATATAAAAAGGAGTTAACATAATGATTAACCATTATTTCTCATACCCTCAAAATGGCACTCCTGCCCCACTTTTCACCCCTCATGTTGTCCAGGATGTGCAGAGTTTTGTTACTATTTTGGAAAATGCAGAGGGAAGAGAAACTAAATATTTTTGGAGGAGGAATAAAATGTATCTGAATATTCTTCAAATTATTTTTATTATCTTTCAAACTTGTAGTCCTTTAAATTTCTTAAAGTATGTACTGCTTTATAAAATATATATAGTTTCATCCTTTTGCAAATATTAAACTTGCAATATTTTCTAGTGTAGAGCCTAATTAAGAAATAGAAAATCACTGATTTCTTAGCAGCTAAAGATTATTATTTTAAACTTTCATTCATTCATTCAATTTATTGAGAACCTATTATGTCCCAAGCACTGTTGATTACTGTAAGTTTGGTGTCACTTTTTAATATAGCTTTATACAGTCAGTTATTTTCAAAAGCAATTTGGAAAACCAAAAATGTAAATGTTTACTGACATATTTACTGCTTCTGACAGCCATCATTTCATCTGAAGATTTGAGTTTCTATTTAGTATCATTTTTATTTCGCCTAAAGAACTTTTTTCAGTATTTCTTGTAGTGCACATCTGCTGGTGTTGAATTCTTGCAGCCTTTGTTTGTCAGAAAATATTGCTTTTATTTTTGAGGCTATTTTTGCTGTGTACTGAATTCAGGGTTAACAGGTTTTTTTGTTTTGTTTTGTTTTGTTTTTCTTTTTCAGCACCTTCAAGTTATCATTCTCTTGTTCTCTAGCTAACATTGTTTCTGATGATGTCAGTGAATATTTTTATTATCTGTTCCCTTATTTATGTTGTTTTCTGTTTCCTCTGATTGCTATTAAGATTTTCTCTTTTGGGTACCTGGCTGGCTCAGTTGGTGGAGCAGGTGAGTCTTGATCTCAGACTTGTAAGTTCAAGCCCACGTTGGGTGTAGAGATTATTTAAAATAACATGTTGAAAAAAAGAAATATTCTCTTTATCACTGGTTTCGAGTGACTGCTTATAATATGCCCTGGTATGGTTTTCTTTGTATTTATCCTGCCTAGGATTTGTTTAGCACCCTGGATTATAGTTTTTGCCAAATATGGAAAATTTTCAAACCTTGTTTCTCCAAGTGATTTTTCTGCCCCTTCCTTCTGGGACACCAATTGTACACATGTTAGCATGCTAGATACTGTTCTACAACTCACTGAAGCTCTGGTTGTTTTTTTCCCTTCCCAACTATTTTCCTTCCATCGATCCTCCATTTTGAATGATAGGTGTTGCCTTGTCTTCAAGAGCATGGATCTTTTCTTCTACAACTAAGCCCATGCTTTAATTTTTCACTTTAGATATTGTATTTTTTTGCTTTAGAACTTCTATTTGGTTTTATTTTTGCATTTTGCATTTCACTTATTACACTCATTTTCCTTGAAATCTTTTAGAATATTTACAGTATCTTTTAAAGGTCTTTGTCTGCTAATTCCATCTTTCCTGTTATTTCTGAGGCTCTTTCTATTAACTGATTTTTCTCCCAGTTATACTTCTGTGTCTTTTTTGTGTAGCAAGTTTTGATTGCGAGCTATGAATGTTATGCTGTTGAGTGTTGTATGTGTATTAAAATTTTCCTTTGAAGTGTTTTGAATTTTATTTTAGCATATAGTTAAGTTACTTGTGGATCAGCTCCATCATTTCAGTGTTCATTTTTAAGCTTTATTTGGGTACATCTAGAGTAGCCTTTACTTTTGAGCTAATTCAACTCTCTCTTTTTTTTTTTTAAAAGATTTTATTTATTTATTTGACAGAGAGAGACACAGCAAGAGAGGGAACACAAGCAGGGGGAGTGGGAGAGGGAGAAGCAGACTTCCCACTGAGCAGGGAGCCCGATGCAGGGCTCGATCCCTGGACCCTGGGATCATGACCTGAGCCGAAGGCAGACACTTAACAACTGAGCCACCCAGTTTAACTCTCCTAATAAGGCCTGGCCTTTCTGAATTCTCCACTGAAAGTCCTGGATGTTCAGTGAAGCTGCCTAGAACTCACTCATCTCCCAGCCTATGTGAGCTCTGGGAATTGTTCAGCTTACAGCTCCCTGGCGGTTCTTTGCCTGGTCTAATGAAATCTCCCCTTAAACGTGTACAGCTTGATATTTGGCCAAAGACTCGAGGAGATACTCTGCAGATTTATGGAGCTCTATCTCTGCATACTTCCCTCCCTGGGGGAACTCTCCTCACAAATTCCAACTTGCTCAGTCTCCCCAAACTCTGATCTCCATCTCCTCAACTCAGTGAGAGTGCTATGTTTTGCTTGTATTTCCCCTCCTTATCTCACAGTCTATATAGTGTACAGTATATGTATGTATATACATATATATACAGTATGTGTATATTTGTAGTTTACACCATAGTATACTATATAGTATATAGTATATGTATAGTACCTTTAGGCAAAAGTCTGGGGTGACCTTAGGGCTCATTTCATTTTTCTTCTCTCAGGGATCATTGTCTTTCCCTGCTTGCTGTACAATATCTAAAAATAGTTGTATCATATAATTATATATCTTATACAGTTTTCTTGCTGTTTACAGGGGGAGGGCAAGTCCATCATGGCTGGAAGTCAAGTCCCTGCTAATATAGTCTTGATTCTGATTTATTCTTATTTTTAAGATTTTATTTATTTATTTATTTGTCAGAGAGAGAGAGAGAGTACAAGCAGGGGGAGCAACAGAGGGAGAGGGAGAAGCAGGCTCTCCACTGAGCAGGGAAGCCCAATGTGGGGCTCCATCCCAAGGCCCTGGGATCATGACCTGAGCTGAAGGCAGATGCTTAACCAACCGACTGAGCCACCCAGGCGTCCCTGATTTATTCTTATTTAAGTGGGTGCTTAGTTCATGGAAATCCAATCCAGCTGATTATGCAGGGGGTTATAGGGCCATGCCTCTGAGTTTTGGGTCACTGTCTTGACTCACCTGCCATAGGATTTCAGGTAAGCACAGACTGGGCCATCTTGAATGACAGCAAGATTAGCAATTTTATTAGATTACTCTCTCATTAATTTAGGGCTACTGAAGTTTAAAAAATGCTACATTTTTGTTAAATCCTCTTGAATCAGATCCCATTCTTGTAAATCATATTTTCCTGATGTGAATTGACTTAGCTGTATTGTTAATTACTATATCCTTTTCGAATTTCAGGAGCAGCATTTCTTGCTATTACAACCATCTATGCTGAAAGTGGGTCAGGTTTTGTAGTACCAAGTGCTTCTGCAAAAGCAGGAGTGGAAGCCATGAGCAAGTGAGTACTACTATGATAATCCCAGCACCGGAGATAAATAATGTACTTTGGTAGTTCATGGAGCTTAATTTCTCCTTTCTAGTCTCCATCCAGAGAAAAGTAAAACCAAAGATTAACTTGGATTCACTTAGAAACAGACGTTCTAGCTCTTGGATAAGTCTTATTTGTCTATATCAGCACTGTCCGATAGAACTTTCCGCAGTGATGGAAATGTTTTATAAATCTGCCCTATCCAGTAGCCACATACGAAACCCTTGAATTGTGGCTACTGTCACTGAGAAACTAAATTGTATTTAATTTTAATTACTTTAAAATTAAGATTAGATAGCCAAATGTAGCTAGTAGCTGCCATATGAGATAGCACAGGACTATAGCCTTTTTGCTCTCCCATATATCTTTATCGGTGCTGTTTCTAATTTCTGTTAAACACACCTTCATCCTTATATTGTACCTGCTGTGCAAGATTAATAGGACTAACATAAACCAGTGACCACTTGCCAGATCTTGTGGCCTTTTCTCAGCAGCATATGATTGCTTTTCGAATCTATTCCCCATTGGCCTTTTCTACTGTCTGTTATAATGTAGGTTCTCATCATGGCTTACTGTAATAATCCTATAATGTGTTTCTCTGCTACCAGTCTCTTCCCTCTTTATTTTTTATTCATCTTCCCACCAGAATCATCTTTCTAAAAATATGTCTGCTTATGATACTCCCTAGCTAAAATCTTAGATCATTTTTTCATTATTCTTTGGAATAAAAGCCAAACCTTAGTATGGTATTCTAAATAAACTTGTCCCTGGCCTTTGTTTATTCATTGATTAATTGGATAAATGTGTATTGTGTTCTTTTTGTGTGCCTGGCACTGCGCTAGGTCCAGGGATAGGGTATTGATAGAAGTAGAATAGTTCTCATCCTCCCCTGAGGGGATAGCATTATACTGTTTTTCTTGTGTTTTAATCTCTATTGAACTGCTCTGTATTTCCTTAAATATGCCATGCGTTTTCATCTCTCTATGTCTGGGCTATGCTGCTGTTGGAATTTGCTGTGATATTTTCCCTGCTTTCAAGGCTGTCATCATATCACCTCCTCTAGGAGGTTTTCTCTCATTGCTTTAGAACAGAATTAATTATTCTCTACTCTGTGCACCCTTAAAACTTTGTTTATTCCAATCTAGTGAGAAGACTAACACACTAATAAATAAATGCTATCTATAGATTTATAGATTCTAAAATAGATTCTAAAATTCTAAAAATCTAGTTATAGATTCTAAAATGAAGGTCATGTACCAATATGGTAAGGACACAGAGAAGGACATGCAAGGCTGCTTTCGAACATATTGTTAAAGCTATGTGGCCTCCCCACTGGGATGTGAGTTCTGTGAGGGAGGGACCATACCTTATTCATCTCAGTATACTTATTTCTCAGCAGGACCTGGTGCATGGCTGGTGCTCAGTGTTTGCCAAAACATCATTGTTCTTTTCTTCCAGTAGTCTCAAAGTATTTTTCAACATTGAAATCAGTAATACACATTTGTTTGAGATAAAAAGACATATTACTATACTTAGAAGTGGAATCTTAGTGTAAATAGAGGTAATTACTTTTTTAATGTCAGGTGGCATTGGAAATAAGGAATTAGAACTTGACTATTTTGGCATCATTTGTACAGTATCAGTATTTGTCTTGTTGGGAACTTTGATCTTGTTAGAGGTTTCAATGTCATGTCCTTTAAGAACTGTGATTCTGTGCTGCTTGTTTTTGTTTTGTTTTGTTTTATTGCATAGCATATTGCATGGAGTAGATACTTGGTAAATGTTTACTTCCTTTCCAGCCTGAGTTCCCGTCAGTCCTCTTCTCATATAGGACACAGTCATACTGGAATAGGCCTTGTAGGTCACCAAATACTGCATGTTGTTTGTACCTTTGTCCTTTACTCATACTGGCCCATTTACCTGGGCTGTCTTTTTTCTCCATCCTACACCCTATTATCTCCCATCCTCTTTTCCTCCCCCTTGCTTCCCACAATAAACTCCTAATCCTTCTTCAAGTGTCAACTCAAATATCACCTCCTCCAGGAAGGCTTCCCTCTTACTCTCACTAGACTTAGGTACTTTTTTGTAAGCAGTCATGGTGCACATTACACAATTCCCAGCAGAGTAACTAGTTTATTATACAACTAAGCTAACCTCCCTTGAGAGAGGACTGCTGTCTTGAGAGGCAGAGACTGCCTTCCTTAGAGGGTAAATAACACTTACAAAATGTTAACACATAGTAAATACACAATAAGCATCTGTTGATTTAACAACATAATGGCTAACATATATTGAGTATATTGTGCTTTGCATCTCAACATGCAAAACAAGCTCATGAGGTGGATTTCTTATCATGTTATGGTAGTTCTTCAGAATATAAGCTAATTTAATGAGAGCTAGGACTGGAAAAAGTGTATCTGTTGCACCTCTGAGCAGAGATAGGATGGCTTTTCCTCTATCTAGGCAGGTTTCCTTAATAGGTTGCTCAGTTTTTCACAGGATACCATAAACTGTGCTCAGCTTGTAATTCTGTTAAGACCTGAAGTTGCTGCTTCCCTAGCAGTTTGAAGCAGGTGCACTGCAAGTATGTGCCAAGGGGAGGTATAGTCATGAATTCTGTCAAAAGCATCACTCAGAAGCAATTTTTATGTATGATTTGCCTGAAAGAGATGCAGTTCACCCATTCTCTAAAATGCATCCATGGATTAAGATAGATTAACAGACTGTACTTGGAGCACTTGCCCCCTATCCTATAGAATGAGTTTTTGAAGTGATCTTGTCAGACTATATTAATTGATATCTTACAGTTTTGTAAGACTTACCTCTTTGTATCTATTGCAAGGATACAGTATTGTCTTACTGTATTATACAATTTTCATTTTAGAAGTCTTTTTGAAAAAAATATTTTTCTGATTTTTTTATCAGGAACAATTGTGCTTTTCCTGAGAAATTACCTTGCCTTTCCCTTACGGGCACTGCAAAGTGTGTAACTGATTAGGGCTTACCTTTTTTGCATTGCATCTTGGAAAGAATGGATGCAAATTTGTGACCCACCTATTGTGATTGTATAGAATGCCACAAAACATTTAGTTATTAGCTCCATTCTTGGCTCCTTTATCTTTCCTTATCCATTTTTCAATTCCTTTCTCCTTTCCTGCTTCCTTCTTTTGTCTGTGTCCTCTCTTTCCTTTAAATGATTTTATCTTCCTCATTTGCGTTATATGTATTTTTTAAAAGTTGTTACCTTAAGTCATTTTTTTATTTTTTTTTTTTTATTTTTTTTTTTTATTTATTTGAGACAGAGAGAATGAGAGACAGAGAGCATGAGAGGGAGGAGGGTCAGAGGGAGAAGCAGACTCCCTGCCGAGCAGGGAGCCTGATGCGGGACTCGATCCCGGGACTCCAGGATCATGACCTGAGCCGAAGGCAGTCGCTTAACCAACTGAGCCACCCAGGCGCCCTAAGTCATTTTTTAAAACTAGATTCAGTATATATACACACAGATATACATGAGTATAAAGTCCTAAAACGAGTTTAGATAATAAAAGTTAGACCTGTCTATCAAGTAGGCTTTTAAAACAGATTGCTTGAAGTTTCCATGTTTGCTATTATTGTTGTATTTTGCTTCATGACATTTAGTAAGATTTTGTTAGATTCCTATTTCCCTTTGAGTGCCGTGCAGCAATTGTATTAAAGCCTCGTTAAACATGGATGTGGTTAATATTTTATATCTATGTAATCCATCTCTTACTTAAAAGTACTCATGATGTTGCAAACATTGTAATCCAATGTACTATATATAAGTAGTACATGTTGCACTGAACTCCAGAAAATGTGGGGGAGGGGCATGATTCTCTCACCTCTTTATGCTAAATTATGATACTTATTCTAAAAATGTATTTTGATATTAGACTTAGTTCTGAAATGTAAGTGGTAGGTAGTATAGCATTGTGATTAAGGACACTAAGATGCAAATGGTAGATATTACAGCAGAGTGACTGAAGGCACAAACTCTGGAACTAGACCACTTGAGGTTTGTCAGTAACCAGATGACTCAGAGCAAGTGATTTAATCTCTCTGTGCCTCAGTTTCCTTGTCTGTAACATGAGGAATGATAATAGTACCTACTTGTTGGGGTTGTAGTCTCTGGCATATAGCAAGCATGCAGTGAGTCTGGATTATTAGTATTTTTGACATATAGTATAATATTTTAGAATATTAAAATAGTGGTGTTTATTTTAATTTTTAGGTCTCTTGCAGCAGAATGGGGTAGATATGGACTGCGATTTAATGTAATTCAACCAGGGCCTATAAAAACAAAAGTAAGTTTTAGTATGCCTGTTATCTCCTGAATGATTAAGGAATAAAATATTGATAGAAATATTCTGACTGTTGTGTGCAGGACTTGTCAGAGATGCCTGAGTTTGGATCCCTAGTGGTAGGGTAGAGGGCTTTGCCATTATCCAATATAAATGGAGGTGGGCAGGAATACAACAGCTATGTAACTTCTTGATAAGATTGATTTCAACCTCTTAATCTTCTGGGATCTTTTGTGCCATCCATTTTGGTATTTCGTCTGATTTGCTTCAGTAATCTGTTATTAACCTATATTTCTTAATCCTCACCATATTTTATGGATTCTTACTTTGATTGACGTCTCTTTTTTAGTTCATAGAAATGTAAGTATATTTTTATTTTAAGAGATGTTCTAGAAAGTTATCATACAGGCTTGGTCTTGCTATAGGTAGCATTTTCTTTGACTCACGTCTGTGCCTTTCACTTGCAAACACTCAATTATGCATGTCATTTAACTCCCATGTCTCTCTGATTACAAATCTTTCTGATGGCATGCTTTTCTCCTATAGTCAGTAATGCTTACAGATACTCATTGCAACTCATAATGATCACAAGTGCTGTTATAGTCAGAAGGCCCACAGGTTCTGTGTTCTCTTATATTGCCCCAGATCACTTCACTCTTACTTTTTGTTTTTATGTAAAGCAAGAATTTACAATCCCAACTGACCTGTAGCTCCGAAGGCCTAGGTGAAGAATGATAACTTGTTCTGGTTGTATAAATAAATAAATAAATAAATATTTAATCTAACAAAATCTTAATTTTAAATAATAAATTTTATTATTTTATTTTAAATAAATTTTAAATAATAAATAAATTTATAAATAAATATGTACGGTTGTATTACGTTAGAAAATAGTGCTGAGGAGCATTTGGATTGTAGGTAGTTCTGGGTGTTATATGGACATGGCCGCATTAGTTTATTTAGCAGTTTAAAGGGTGGAAAATGGGAAGAAGAACTACTTGAGTGAGTGAATCTTGATTATCTTGTCTGACACTCCAATAATAAAGAATCTAATACATTAATGGAAAAATAACTCAAAAGCATACATTAGGGGCACCTGGGTGGCTCAGTCGTTAAGTGTCTGCCTTCGGCTCAGGTCATGATCTCAGGGTCCTGGGATCGAGCCCCGCATAGGGCTCTCTGCTCAGCAGGAAGCCCGCTTCTCCCTCTCCCACTCCCCCTGCTTGTGTTCCCTCTCTGGCTCTCTCTCTCTCTGTCAAATAAATAAATAAAATCTTTAAAAAAAAAAAAAAGCATACATTAAAACATGATTCAGGGCAGCCCTGTGCTGAGCACTCTCTGAAGAGAAACCTGGAGTCACAGAAGCTTCTTTTTAGGACCCCAATCTCCAGGAGAGATCCCCTGCATTTTATTTATTTATTTAAAATATACTTGTTGAGGGACTGCTATGTGGGACGGTACTGAAGGTGCATTTGTTACAGAGTACTTGCCATCAAGGAGTTTACAGTGTAGCAATACAGGTATCCGTTGTACACAAGTAACAAGCATGTAGCTTTAAAGAGATTAAAAGGAAACGGAAGTGTAGAAACTACATAGCAATCCCGACAGAGCCAGGATTGGTGCTAGTTTGTATCCACCCAGGGAGGGCAGGAGGGCTGGAGGGCTCACAAGGAGCCTCCTGAGAGCTTGCTCTGTCTCTCACCTGTTTATTGAAGAAAACTGTCACCTAGACTTCCAGGCACTGGTACAGAGAAATTCAATATTATTATTATTCTTTCTTCTTCTTCTTCTTCTTCTTCTTCTTCTTCTTCTTCTTCTTCTTCTTCTTCTTCTTCTTCTTCTTCTTCTTCTTCTTCTTCTTCTTCTTCTTCTTCTTCTTCTTCTTCTTCTTCTTCTTCTTCTTCTTCTTCTTCTTCTTCTTCTTCTTCTTCTTCTTCTTCTTCTTCTTCTTCTTCTTCTTCTTCTTCTTCTTCTTCTTCTTCTTCTTCTTCTTCTTCTTCTTCTTCTTCTTCTTCTTCTTCTTCTTCTTCTTCTTCCTCTTCCTCTCCTTCTTCTCCTTCTTCTCCTTCTTCTCCTTCTTCTCCTTCTTCTCCTTCTCTCTTTCTTTCTTCTTCTCCTTCTTCTTCTTCTTCTTCTTCTTCTTCTTCTTCTTCTTCTTCTTCTTCTTCTCTTTTCTCCTTCTTCTCCTTTCTTTCTTTCTTTCTTTCTTTCTTTCTTTCTTTCTTTCTTTCTTTCTTTCTTTCTTTCTTCTTCTTCTTCTTCTTCTTCTTCTTCTTCTTCTTCTTCTTCTTCTTCTCCTCCTCCTCCTCCACCTCCTCCTCCTCCTCCTCCTTCTCCTTCCTCCTTCCTTCTTCTCCTTCCTCCTTCTCCTTCCTCCTTCCTTTCCTTTTTAAATCAGTGCACATGCATACTTCATCTTGGTCTGCACCTTCACATCATTAACAGAAGGCAGACATTGGTTGGCAAATTTAGTTACAGGGTTTTTTTTTTTTTTTTTTTTCTCAAGGATCTACTTGAATTTAATATTCCTACATACTTGTTTTCTTCCTTTCCAATTATTTTGAGAGAAAGAAGAAAAGGAATTTCCTTTTAAAGGTTTCCTACTTGAGTCACTTTTCTGCGATTATTCAGTCAAACAACATTAGTACCACTACATCCCCCACACTAAGCATGTACGGATTTCAGAGTACTATCATATACATTTTCTCATTTAATGCTCACAACAATTTTGTGAGGTAGCTAAAGACAGATCTCATTTTATTTATTTATTTATTTATTTATTTATTTATTTATTTATTATTTATTTATTTATTTTTAAAGATTTTATTTATTTATTTGAGAGAGAGAATGAGATAGAGAGAGCATGAGAGGGGGGAGGGTCAGAGGGAGAAGCAGACTCCCCGCCGAGCGGGGAGCCCGATGTGGGACTCCATCCCAGGACTCCAGGATCATGACCTGAACCGAAGGCAGTCGCTTAAACAACTGAGCCACCCAGGCGCCCAAGACAGATCTCATTTTATAGATGAAGGTAAAAAGGTTATATTTTCTGGTGATTTTTTAGGTCAGTATTAGGTAAAAAGACCTGTTTTGAGCTGAAGTGACTCTGGAAGAATTTGGCAAAATTCTCTGTTGTTTACAAGGCCTGAGGTATGAACAGGCTGCCATAGTAATATTCCATTTTATGCAGACTTGTTTCGTAAAATTTTTTAGTGCAACCTAACTATTTTCTTAATTTTTAAGGGTGCCTTTAGTCGTCTTGACCCAACCGGAACATTTGAGAAAGAAGTGATTGCTAGAATTCCTTGTGGTCGGCTAGGAACTGTGGAAGAACTTGCAAATCTTGCTGCTTTCCTTTGTAGTGATTATGCTTCTTGGATTAATGGGGCAGTAAGTATTGTTTTCTCTTGACTTTTTGGGGAGGTGGATTTGGGGTGAGAAGGCATTTTGTGGAACCATTCCTGACAATATTGAATATAAATATGATTTAAAATATTTTTAGGCTGTAAATAATATAAAAATATTAATATAGATTGTTTAGGCTATGGAATTTGTTCATTGATAAATTAATTTTATCAAATGCCAATTACTCTGGTAGACATGCCAGATGATCTTTAATATTGGGTAGAATTTGAAATTGTGGAGATGGGGGAAAGAGGATTCTAAAATGAGTAAATCAGATTAGGTTTAATCATGACTTTTCTTTTCAGACTTTGGGTTTTGATTGAAAGTGCCAAGGAGATGTTCTAGTCAATTAAGATGGGAAAATGGCTAATGGCTCAGAAACTTTTTAAAAGGAGTTAGTTTCAGAGTTGTTTTTGTTTTTGTTTTTTTTTTTTCCAGGTCATTAGATTTGATGGTGGAGAGGAAGTATTTATTTCAGGGGAATTCAACAGTCTGAGGAAGGTAATACCATTTTATGAATATAATATAATATTAGCAGCTAAGATACCAAGCTTTAAAAATATGCAAGAACCATATAAAATTGCCTTTTTCTGTTTGTGTTAGGTTACCAAGGAGCAGTGGGACATAATGGAAGGACTCATCAGGAAGACAAAAGGCTCCTAAGACCGCTCTGGCCTTCATCTTGGTTACAATGGAAATGATACAATCTATGATCTTTTGAATTATTTTCAAGTCTAATAAATTGTTAATTAACAAACATGGACTGAGTATGTATCATTGCCAGGCCAGTTGTAGTTAGACATTGTATATTAAGAGATACGTAGGATGGGATATTTTCCCTTCAAAATTTTTTTTAAGAATTAAAAAAAAAAGGCAAGTAAGAGAAGGCTTTGGTAGAGGTAAAATGCTTGGAAGTGCAGTGAAAGAAGCAGATATTATAACCTGGAAAAATCAGGAGAATCTTAATTGTGGAAGTAGCATTGAGTTATGTATTAAACCATGCCTATGGTTATGGGGCCTAAAAAAAAAAAAAAAAAAGAAGTAGAAGGTATGCAGTAAATTTAATGGACTCTGCCTTTCCATTATATTTCCTTTTCACTGAACTTGTGAATTATCTTCTTTAGAGAGCTCAATATTAATTCAAACAAACTTTTGCCGGGGCCTATTTTATAGCCTGGCATTTTATTTGGTACTGAGGATACAACATGAACCATCTACAGCCTTTGCCTTCTTAAAACATTATCTAGAAGGATAGAGAGACCTATAAATAATTATTTGCGATGCAATTGCGATGCAATGTGATAAAAAATATTATTCCAGCAGTGTAAAAGTGTGAAGGAGGAAGTAATTCATTTAGTCTCCAGAGTGTAGAGAAAATGACACTTAGGAGATCTCATTCCATCTCAGCTTTAAAGGAGGAGTAGATTTCTCTAGGTAGAGAAACTGAACAAGCTTATAAAATATATTTGTGTATAATTTCATTTCATTTCATATTTGGTTTGACTATTTTATCATCCCAAGAATCAAATAATAAACCCACAGTCTCAAATGTATATAGCTATAATTTTGAGCTTATATTAAAAAAAAGGTCTATTTTGCCTTCACAGGAATCACTCATAAACATGCTCACTAGACTGTCTCCATTGCTCAAATTACCAAGAGAGGGGACCAACTTCCATCTTAGCTCCTTTGAATAGATCTGCAAAGGAATCTAGTTTTCCTGTTTGACTATATATGCTGTGAGCCCCATATGGAAACACTTAACTACATTCAGAGTTAATTGTGTACATAATTTACATTAAATTGTATATATAAATAGGTAATGTTGTAGGTTTGCAATAAGTGGCCTTGACATTCTCAATCATACTGGGCTTTTTAAACACATTTTTCTTCTATTAATCATCTCTTAGTGTTTGCTTCATTATTATATATATATTTTAATATTTTTATTTTTTTTAAAGATTTATTTATTTAGGAGAGAGAGAGCAAGGGTGAGGGGTAGGGAGAGAGGGAGAGAGAAACTTTAGCAGACCTCCTCGCTGAGTGTGGATCCTAGGACCCTGTGATCAGGACCTGAGCTGAAACCAAGAGTGGGACACTTAACCAACTGCATCACCCAGGTGCCCACTCATTGTTGTATTCTATTACAAATGGTGAAGGAGGAAGAAAAACTTGTAAGCATGGAAGAGAAAGGTAGAAAAGAGAAATTATGAGCATATCAATTGATTGAAATTTCTTCCTAAGAAAGAAATGTTTTTAGGAAGTCTGAATGAGACATTATTGATGAATAGTCACTATATTTAATGATATACCTTGCGGCTATAACCATATCAATGTTTCACCTTAAGAATTGTTACTTTGCATAAGAATAAAAATAAATAAATAAAAAAAATAAAAGAATTGTTACTTTGTCATTTTACTTAGTATCTTCTTGAAGGGTCTTGCTTCCAATACCTAATGGAAGAGTTAGTACTCAGTAAATTAAAGTGAGGACGGTTGGTAACAATATCACCAATCTTACAATTAATAAATGAAAACAGCTCCAGGAAATGTTTCAGGCATGCAGTAACAGTTGTTAATATATTGTTCTTGTGCAAAAAACTAAAGCAGCAAGAATTTAAATGACTTTGAATAATAGAATTTAGAGCTGGGAAACCTTAGAAGATACGCCTTAACCACTTCATTTTATAATTGAGGAAACTGAGAGCTCAGCGAAGTTTTGACTTGCCTAAGGTCACTCAATTAGTCAAGGTTGTTTCCCAATTCGACTATTTCTTGGGATCATAATTTAAAACCAAGAGGCAATAACAGGGTCTTTATGAGATATAGCTCTATTGCAAAGGACTTCAAGGGGAAAAGCTTAGAAATTTATTTTGTTCTTGATCAATTTTATTATTTTGTTTATTGGACATAAAACTATTTATTAGGCTTTCATAAATTCATTCTCAACTTCAATCCCTTTAACTTGAATTTTCTTCTGAAGCCTTACATTTCTCAACTGTGAGGTAAAATTATCCTTGTTTGGAGACAGAATAAATGACGCTTAGTATAAAATCTCAGTTTACCCTGGCTGCAGAGGAGCTCTTGCCTGCTCTGCCTCAAACGTGCTCTCCCCTGAACCCAGGCTCTGCCACGGCAGCTTTCTTTCTGTTCCTTGGGGTTTTTTGACCTAGAACCTTTGCACTAGCTACTTCTTTGTTGTAGGAATGTGCTTTTCCTGATCTTTGGAGGGCTGGCTTCTTCAGAGAGGCTTCCCTAAATTCCTGCTCATGCACCATTAATTTTTTAAAACTTTTTATTTGATGTATGACTTCTTAATGGACACAAATCATGAATTATCACAAAATGAATACACTTGTGTAACCACCACCCAGGTGCAAAACAAAACCACTAGGAATCCAGAAGCCTTGCTTGTCTCCCACTGTGACTTCCCTTCTATGAAACTAGTCACTATCTTGACTTCTAACACCACAGCTAAGCTACTTTTGTTTATATAAGTAGAATCACACACTATGTATTCTTCTGTTTTTGGTTTTTACCTGTGTACCAATTGTTTATGTGCATTCTCGCTACTTGACATTCCGTTGCATGAATATACCACAACTTATATATTAGTTCTGCTATTGGAGATATTTGGGTTTCTAGTTTGCAGCTATGCCAAATACAATGATACTGTAAACATTCTTTTTTTTTTTTTTTTTGATGACAATACAGACCTTTCTCTGTCAGGTTGATAAAACCTAAAAGTGAAATTGCTGGGTTATAAGGTGTGTGTATATATTCAAATTTGGTAGATACTGCCAAAGTGCTTTCCAAAATTATCTCGATTTAACTTTTCACCCAGCAGTAAGAATTTCCATTGTGCCACATCATCACCAATACTTAGCATTCGATATCTCTTTAATTTTAACCTTTCTGATGAGTGCATGGCAGTATCCCATTTGTTTTAATTTGCATTTCTCCTGAGTACTAATAAAGTTGATTGCTTTTACTTATTTTGGCTATTTAGAGATCTTTTTTATTTGTAAAATGCCTACTCAACTTTCTTTTTTTTTTTAAGATTTTATTTATTTGACAGAGAGACATAGCAAGAGACGGAACACAAGCAGGGGGAGTGGGAGAGGGAGAAGCAGGCTTCCCGCTGAGCAGGGAGCCCGATGTGGGGCTCGATCCCAGGACCCTGGGATCATGACCTGAGCTGAAGGCAGATGCTTAACGACTGAGCCACCCAGGCGCCCCACCTGTTCAACTTTCTTACACATGTATTGGGTTATGCTTTTTAAAATTTATTTTTGGAGTAATGTTTGTATATCTCTGGATATGTACCTTTGTCAATTCTATGTGTTACAAATTGTTGGAGGAGGTCATCAAGACGACATGACCGCTGGTTGACCCCAGAGCTGCACCTGGGGAATCAGAGGCTTCTCACCCCTCCCCCACCCTTGGAATGTTGGTTCCACGTGCCCTCCATTTCCAGCTGGAGCGGTATTCAAGGACGCAGCTGGAGACAGCAATGCGTAGTTGAAACCACCTGGATGGTATACACGTGACTGAAGCCAGTTAAGGCCTCTATATAAGCTTTAAGATGCCGGTGGCGGGTGTGGGCATTTAGTTGTGGGGCTGCCCGAGACAAACCTCCTAAGTAAGTTCCCTAGCTTCTTAATCTGGTATCTCTAATTTGGAGTGGCCTGCTTCTTTCTTCAGTCTCTCCTTGCCCTCCGCCTATGGGGAAAAATTTCAGATTTCACCTGGAAAACTCCCGAGGTTTTTTGCCAACCCACATATCTTCTCACATTCTCATGTTTGATTTTTCATTTTCTTAGTAGTGACTTTTTGGGGACTAGAGTTCTTAAGTTTTTCCAACATATTTTTTCATAAGTTGTTGTTAAGGAATCCAATTTTTCAATCTGTTTTTTTTTTTTATAATTGGTTGTTAAGGAATCTTTCCATGCATGAGGGATGGGAGATATCCTAATACGTTGTTGTCTGCATACCTTTTGCATTTGGATTGATAATATACCTGCAATTAATTTTGCTTGTGATATGAGGTAGGTATGTATGAGCTATTTGTCCTGTCAGATTCATTTTCCACTCTTTGTTTTCTGCTCCAGGAGGCGGGCCTTCACTTAAAGGTAAGTGTGACTGATTTAGCTGAGTTGTAAGAATTTCTTTCCCTGATAGTGCTCGGGAGTTAAAGTTCACCATAATAGGCCAGGTGCTGGATTCATGACCATTATTATTATTATTATTTTAAATTTTTTTTAAAGATTTTATTTATTTATTTGACAGAGAAAGACACAGCGAGAGAGGGAACACAAACGGGGAGTGGGAGAGGGAGAAGCAGACTCCCTGCCGAGCAGGGAGCCCGATGCGGGACTCGATCCGGGGACTCCAGGATCATGACCTGAGCCGAAGGCAGTCGCTTAACCAACTGAGCCACCCAGGCACCCCATGACCATTATTATTATTGGCTCTCTACGAAGTCCCCCAGATATACTCCTCTCAGACTTTCTGTAGCTGTTGTTTTTCTTTCTTTCTTGGTGCTACAATTTTAAGAGTGCCAAACCTCTTATTTTGGTGTATACTTCATAATGAACAGGCATGTCATCTGTAATGAACGGATGAATGTAGAAAATCTGTGTATCCCTCCTACTTCTTTGGAGAAAATCTTTCACGAAGAACTATTTGATCATGTCAGTTGGGCAAGGAACTCCCCAATGCTTGGATTTTTTTGAGGTTTCTTTGTAAATCTTGATGTCAGAGGCTCCTGTTAAGGCATCCAATAATTCGCTTAATCAGGCAGATTGACATTTATTTAGATTTCTTAGGCCATAATAACTTGAGCATCTTACATTTTCACCTGGATTGATTACCGGTACATGTCAACTGACTTTTTGAGGAAGAAACAAAAATACAAGAGATTAAAGTATTTTCCTCTTACTTATTCTTCGTTAAATTCAACCTAAGGTCAGTGCTTCCATCTACACACTAGAAGCAAAGCCAATCTAACACATCATTTGATAAATTTTATTTTTTGGCAAGTCTCTTTTCTGCTCATCCTTGGGGGAAAGAGATACTTCACTTTTATTTTTTGTGATTTCTATGAATTGAGAAAAGTAGTGCTGAATTTATAGAATTGGGGACATTTAAACTGACCCAGAGCCATTAACTCTTTGGTGGTAACTTTATAAATTTCATACAGACACATATCGCTTAGCTCTTTGCTTCACAATCAAAGAATCAAATTACCACCTATTACATGTCAAGTGTAACCAGCACAGGATGTTCTAGCTACAAATCTATGAAACTGACTTGGATGTAGGTCAAAAGAGTGTTTTAGAATCTCCCTTGCTAAATAAGTTAAATGATTACATTAGTATTTCTCTTAAGATGTTATTTTAAACTCATTTGAAACTATTTGCAGATAGAAATAGAGCTATTTTGAATGCTGATCTCAATATGAAATATATAGAATTTACAGACTACACAAAATTATTGATATAACATTCAACAGTCAGGGTGCTATGAATTTTACATTAAAATTTAATTATGTAGTAAAAAATAGTTGTTATAGCTAGAAAAAAATATTTTCAGAGGCAGCAGATACCCTTGGTGGAAATGGACAGTCCTACATAGAAAGAAAATCCAGGAAGTATGCAAAGTAGACACCAGGATACTTGGCATATATAATTTAATCAGAGATCACACAATATGACATAAAAACAGCAATTGACTAGAATATAATCTGCAACACGTGAAAACAGTTTAGAAAATGGATTAAGGTCATACTCTGACAGTAGGCTTCTTGGAAATACAGATGTAGAATCAGACAGATTTATGTTTCATCTGGTGCTACCTTGTCATCAGATTAACTTGAACCAATAGCTTGGTATGGATTCAAGCAGTAGACGTGTTGTTGATTAACTAAGTCTTGTCTAGTGAGACTGTTAACCTCATAGAGCCACAAATAACTAACTATTGATCGATATTTTGGTATTTTTAGATGCAAAAGCACATTCTTCCTAATAATTGGAAATATAGCTTAAGACTATTTTGTGGGACAGACCTATGATTGTCTGAAATGATAACTTGTTAGGTATAATTCTCCTAATCAGTGACAAATGTGCATTTACACATCAGAGACTAGAATTTTATAGATTAATCCTAGTGGAATTTTTAGGGAAATCTTGTCCAACTATATTTATGAAAGCAAGAATATGTTCGGTTATTTTTTCAATTGGGTCTATTGGCTGGCTTAAGCCTAAGACTTTCTCCTTTTTCAGTCATATAGTTACAAAAACTGTACATTACATTGTAGAAACAAGCTGAAAAGAATGTGCCACATATCCTGGGTAATCATCTATATGCAGTTAAATTTACAGATACAAAAGAAAATACAGCCTACTCCCTTATAGTGCACAGTTATTTTTTAGATACAATGTATCGCTAGTAAATGGTCATGGTCACCAAATCTAGTTGTCTCCAGCAGAGAGAATGAGAGCAAGATCCGTTCGGTACAGCTTCCCCCCATCCGATAAAGCCATTATGCTTTTCTTGTATGTTGGAATATTATTAATATCCAGATCCTGTATAGGATATAGATGGCATTGTTATCCAGCTAAATATGGAAGTTAACCACTGTCAAATGATAAAATGTAGGATGAAAACTGCTTGTTACATCAATCCATTAAGAGCTAGATTAAGTTCTTCCCCAAATGTGAATAATCGCAAGGTTGTTTTAAAATCTATTTATCAGTTATACTGTTTTGGGCCAGTACCAAATCAGGATAAGAATTGAATTCTACTTCTGCTCTATAAATCTTTAAGGTAGATTTCCAAAAAAGGATGTGTGGTACTTCTGGATGGATCCTTATAGTCTGCTTAAGAAATAAGTGGCATGGTCACTAGATTACCTGTTTATTCTTCTCACACAGATCCTTCAGTAAAGCATCCAATTCATTTTCATCTATGTATCCATTGCCATCCTGAGGGAGCAGAAATAAACCAGTATACAACCAACTGGACAATAATGGGGAAAGTAATAGCTGATTCTTCAGAAAGTCTCCCCCCTGCATACTTGGCAGATATTCCAACATCTTAATGTCAGACCCTCAAAATTCTTACTTGCTCCAAAGGCCCAAAATACATGTGAATTGCCTCTCATGCAGCACCTTACATTTATAAAACACTTTGAATCTTTTGAAGTACTTTCATATATAATGTTTCACTTTATGTTAACAGTATCACCTCCTGTTGAAGTCATTAGTTGGTCATAAATATGTTCATGCGAACGAGGACCCTGAGGCCTGGGGAAGCCATGTGCTAGCCTGTGTCACACCAGGTAATGGCAGAGCTGTGCCAGAGCCCACAGAGGACAGATTTGGTCCAGGAGGAGAGAAATTAGAATAAAGGATGGTAACTATTGACACCACAAACCACCTTTCCTCATACACATGATGTTACCATCTATTACATGGGGGAGAATTCTGCTGGATATTTTCAACTAACTTAATCCTCATCCCACGCTGTAAAGTGGGTATGATCTCCTGATTACAAATGAGGAAATTGAGGTTTAGAGGAGTTTGGTATCTTTTTCAAAGCCTCAAAATAGATAAATTGTAGCATGGGACTTGAATCAAGATGCATCTAATTGGGACATACCGTACTACATTTCCTATGACAAGAATAAATTGGCTGAGTAATTTTAATAGCTCATGTTTCTTTTAATATGGACCTTGAGTTTGAGGGTTTTTCCCCTCTGTAAGTGAGGATTTTCCAAATTCTTCTAAGCAATCAAATTATAGATAAGAAAGAACTTTTACCTGATCATATAACTCAAAAGCTTTATTGAACTCTTTCCCACACATTTTGACTCCCTGGATGATAAAGAGAGCAAAGGTTAAAGTGCTACCATTATATTTAATTGCGTTTCCCTTGGCAAATCTCCCACAGTCTAACTTTTCAAGGAAAATATTGTTTATGGTAGGGAAAAGAGAAATACCTGAAATTTAAGAAGAAAATTCTCCTGTACAGGTAGTAACCTTTTGAGAGAGAAATATTAATAGATTAGATTTTTTTTGGACGAGGATCAACTTACTATAATACCTGTATACTTCCTAAACTCACCTGGCCATCTCAGTTAATTCCAGCTTCCCGTCATTATTTGAATCAAATAATTTCAGCTGAAAGACAGAATGTTATTGTAACCACTGAAGAATGATTTATTGCAGGAAGGAGAAGAAAATTCAAAGTAAAGTACTTTGAGTTATCAATTACTCATATAGACAGCAAAATTCTAGAAACTAGCTTTTATTAAACTTGGAGTGCAAATTTTCAGTTCTTTAAGTTGGGTCAATTGCCAAAGTTTATCAGGACAATATAGAATAGTCAAACAGGGTAATAGTGATCTTAGCTAGATTCTAGAATACCGTAATTTATATTTCTTGCAAATATGTATATTTGTCAAGATGTGGGAGAGATGGTGTCTGGCAGTATATAGCATACTCTAAAATTCTCCAAACAATGATATGAAAATAAATATTTGTCTCCCTCTTTTAGAGCATAAAAGTACAAAGAGAAGCAATAGGCAGGTAGTATGAATAAATTCTTAGAGAACAGAATTTTTGACTAATTTTCAATTGATTTATTTTCCCTTGGACTCTAGATACCTCCTCATTGCACTTACATTCACATCCTACACCAAGACCCATCCAGATATACACTCATACCCTTATTCAGGAAGCATGCATATTTTTAGAAAGTAGCAACTATTGCTGTACTATAATACATGGAGGGCTTATAGATGAGATGTATTAAAATGAAGGTTGTATGCTACACAACATTATTTTTGTTTTTTCAAAAAGGAATATGATCAGGGTCATAATGGGTATAGGTTTAGTGAAGTCTCTTTAGGGAGAAAAAGAACAGTCTATGGTTTGAAATGTAAGAATTCTTTGTAGGAGGGAGATTTTTTCAGGGTCTGATACACATTTTATAAACTGTTGACCATAAGTTCTGATATCATCAAACTGTCTACCAAGACACTGGACACTTGATCACGCAATTTAGTGTCTATAGGGGAATATTTCCCTACATATATATTTAAATCTTAATTAGTTCTCGATTAATTTGCATCTCGGATTTGAACTGGTTTGGACATTGAATCAGATATGCCAGGCCAATCCAACAGGGGGAAAACTCCCATCTGAGTAGTTTTTAAAAGACTGCTTCAGATTTCTACCTCGAAAGGAGTCTTTGCTTTAAATAGACATCCCATAAGGCTGGCACAAAACAGAAAATTGAGAAATGTAGGTTATTGTCCATTTCCCGTAAGTGGATCAAAGAGGATGCTTCCTTGCAATGAAAAATTTTTAATTGTTTTGAAATTAAAGATTAGTCCCACTTTATATTATTCTATAGTGAATAAGACAATAGTAAAGTTCTAGTGGTTTCTTTTTTCCCCCCTGAATAAAAGTAGGCTGACAGGTTGAAAGTAAACCTCATAACAGGTTTATAATCAAACCTTGTATAAAATGACTTTCCAGGGTAACTAAAAAGTCTAACTCCTTTATCAATCTAATAGAACATAATTTTTTTTTAAAGATTTTATTTATTTGAGAGAGAGAGAATGAGACAGAGCGAGTACATGGGGGGGGGTCAGAGGGAGAAGCAGACTCCCTGCCGAGCAGGGAGCCCGATGCGGGACTCGAACCCGGGACTCCAGGATCATGACCTGAGCCGAAGGCAGTCGCTTAACCAACTGAGCCACGCAGGCACCCAGAACACAATTTTTATAATATACACTTGTTTTGTGGGTTATTTATGTAAACCTGTAAGGTAAGAATTCACTGTACCTTTACAGTACTTAAAGCATGTATAAATATATGTACTGATTTGGACAACTTAAAATTTTGCCTGAATTTCAAAAATTAAAATGTTGCCAAAATATTGGCCCAGAGCTGAATCAGTTTGGCAAAGACTTTTCCTATAGTCCTAAGGCTATGAGTCAAAATGAGGAAACTACTACTTGAAATTAATGAAATTCATGGGCACTGGATTATTCTATCTAGAACTTCATAAATTTTTTCATCCCTAAAACATTAAAGGTCTATGTGTAAAGCAGTTTCCTTGGCTCTATTATCAATATTCTTTTTTTTTAATAAAGATTTTATTTATTTAATTGACAGACTGCGAGAGCTGGAACATGAGCAGGGGGGAGTGGGAGAGGGAGAAGCAGGCTTCCCGTGGAGCAGGGAGTCTGATGCAGGGCTCGGGATCATGACCTGAGCCGAAGGCAGTCGCTTAACCAACTGAGCCACCCAGGCGCCCCTCTATTATCAATATTCTATAAGAGATATTGGTTACACTTTATCATAGCATCAGTGTCAGGGTACATTTGGAACTCCTCACCCAAGCACCAAGACCATATTCTAAAATACCCTTTTTTTTTTTTGTCACTCAATAAAGTAGCTGTAAGTTTTGTTTAAACTCTAACAAAATTTATGATTTTGTGAGTCATGATAAAAATGGATTCAGAACCTCCAAAATGTTTTTAGTTATCTAATTTATATATCTACAATGTAACTTCCATGTGTATAAATTATATAATTTAGTGATATACTTACACTGGCTTTGTAAGAAAAATGAATGATCTTTTGATAGATATAAATTACCTCCACAAGAAAGGAAATGCTCATATGTTGAGCCTCAAATCCAATGACGACAGCACTCAGCCTTACAAGGTGTAAACATCCTTAAGTATTTCACTTTTCAAGTGAAATGATACCTGTATGCATGTGATACCCACATGGTTTATTTATTTCATCCTCCATAGCCTTGAGAATTAACGAGAACACAGTAATATTTCATAGGGTCTTGGCTACTGTCTCTCCAAGATCAGTCTTACCATTAGGTCTGTATACTCCGCTAGTTTTGTATCATCAACCGTCTTGTTGGCTTTTTCCAGCAGGTCCTTTAGAAAGTTCTGTTAAGACAAAGAACACTCAGATAAATGTCACAAGTAACTTACAATCTGTTTCCATTTCAGCTGCCTTGAAATGGAACGTCCCAAGAATGCAAAGAAAGCCTCTTTTTGAGGATAGAACTGGGTAAGGAGAAGACCTTAGAAGGGAGATTATTCCACTTGGTTCACTTGGCATTCCAGCCATGATGCTGCCTTTGACAGGTACGATATCTGCCTTTTACTGAGACCTGATCTTTTGTGGTCTATGTTGCACTGCTTTTATGACTTCAGTGTGTATCTGGATTGTGCACTGTGTAGGAATGTGAGTACAAGCTTGTATACCAGCCAGCCCAATGGGTGCATTTGTACATAATGATATCTTCATAAAATCTCATATGGCTTTTTTCTAAGAAACACAAGGGCCCCTCTCTCTGCCTTTGTAACATGAGGGAAAATTATTAGTAAGCCAGATGGAGAGCTACCTCTATTTTCAAGTGCATTTTCTATCTCACAAACTGTATTTTCACATCAGCTTATAGACAGTAGGAAGCTTGTTTCTCTGAAGGGCCAGTCACGTAGCTTTTGGGCTGAATGCAGTCCCAAACACCTTGGTTAGAATGCTTCAGCTGGCTGTTCAGACTAAGACAGTTGGTCACAAATGATGTTCTCTAATCCTTGAAGGGTATGCAAATCATATTAAAATACAGATTATTGTGGGAAGGATGAAAAAAGATAATTATTAATTTGGAGTTGGAGTTTAGGAGGGAGTTAATTTTCTTAAACAGAAATAAATCAAAAGCTTTACAAAATCCACATAAATGACAGTGTTAGCACTTAGGCATATAATATTCAATTTTGTCTAGCATTGTTCATTAGAGACTCCTTTATTTTTTCAAAAAATGAATTGATGCAGTTATGGAAAACTAAGTAGATACTGTGTTTGGATACATTGAGGGATTGGGTTTCTTTGGTTCTGCAGTGGTTTATCTTCTTCCCAAATATACCTGTTCTGCTGGGCTGATTTAACTTTATTCTTTTTGAGGAAGGAGACCTTTTTCTTGGTTTGATTAAATGTATTTTCATTTCAAGCATTCCATTTCAAATCCAAAGTGAAGCATGGAAAATTCAAAGTTATCTATTGGGGGTGAATTTTATTTTTGAGCCTTATGAGTCTTTTGTCAGAGATTAATTGGGTTAAAAAGCCTCACCAGAGACTAAAATGGTGGTCACAAAAATAGCCTGGGAGAAACCTCGGGACGCTGAGATTCAAAGTCGTGACTGAGAGCAAGTGATATTTTACTCTATTATGGATCTTAAAATTAGCTTTCTTGAAAGATCCATTAAAAAAGAATACCAACTTATCTTCAAAATTCCCCAGAGAGGAGGACTTCTATTTAGAATCTCTTTCTGAGAATAAAATGTAGAACAAAGAAGGTCAGTATTAGAAATGAGCTAAGGTTTTCATGATGAACTTGAAATGATTTTTAAAAGATTGTTTTTTTGTCCTATGGAATAAAAACACAATAGCTTAACTGTCACCTTGTGAGCTCCAGGTTGTGCTGCAAGTTTGTATAAAATATATTGTTTTCACATTAGAAATGTTTATATTTCCAAGAGGCTGCTGTTGATTGTGTTTTAGCAATTTTACTGTGGTGCATATGTCCTAGTTCCATCTCTAAAATTGTATGTGACTATGTGACTCAAGCCATGTTAAACCATGATGAGGAAACAGGGTTTGATATTCCTATTTCCACACTTGACAAGAGGAGAGGTAGCTCTTGATGACTGAAGTTTGGAAGCATGTGGTGTTGTGGCAGAAAAAATATTATTAGCATTATCCGATAGTCTAGATTCTTTCATAAGCAGCTAGGTAACATTGAAAAATTATCTAATCTCTCTAAATTTCAGTTTCTCTGTATAACGGGAATAATACCTGCTTTGCAGGTTTTCTGAGAGGATTAAATCTTAAAATAATTTCAAGCACCTAATATTATACCTGCCACATAAGTATTAATTTGCCTCCCTTTTAGTTACTCTATATCCTGAAGATTGACCAAAGAGGGTCTCTGGACTGAGAAATCTTGGGGTCGATTTAAGGAAATGAGAGAAAGAATGTTGCCATACTTCTAAAAGACTAGTAAATTATTGAGTTCATGAATAATACAATGTATTGTACCTTGTGTATTTCACAAAATCTTTCACATACAGAATTTACTTGAGCTTCACAATAAATCTGAGACAAAGGTGGTATTATCCCCATTTAAAAGATGAAAAAATCAGACAGAATAACTTGATTTTTAGATCTCTTTGCCTTCTCCTTTGTATCCTTTCCTCCCCCCCCCCCCACGAGCTCCTCTGTACATCTGGGAGAGATGAATTGAGAAATTCATTTTCAAAGTTAGAATTTTTCAGAAGTTAGATTATATTAGGACTTTGTTGACCTTGTTGAGAGGCACAAAGTTTTATGGAATGGGTAGGAGACTTGGAGGCAGAGGAGTTTGGGTTTAAATATTGCAGCCCAGCATCTTCTTTCTGTGTGGCCTCAGTATATCACTAAACCTCTCTTATCTTTTTCCTCATGAGGGTAGTACTAATCTCAGAACTGCCACAAAGATCAGATAAAATAATGTGCATAACATATAGTAGGTGTCCAACAAAATTGTTTCTTTGTCTTTCTCTTGAAAGAGAAATCTATTTATATTAGTTTAATTTATAAAGTAAAATGGCAAATTTCAATGAAAAGGAGCATCTTATTTGGCTTAGTATATTGTTATATCTGTCTAGCATAACCATTTGTTTATACCACAGAAAATGCCAATTTTTTTGCATTGCTGAGTAGAATTTGAAGAAGTACTTGAAGTCCCTTTTTTAATCGGGTACTTCATTAACAATGTGGAAGAGTGGGTGAAAATGTGCCATTGCTCAACAGAAGTTTCTTTTGTGGGAGGTTTTTTAAAAAAAGAGTTCATAATTCTATTTAAAAGGGAAAAAAACTTAGCACAGGTTTTTGTTTGCTTACCTTAAGCTCCTCAGTTTCTATGAAGCCACTGTGATCAGTATCATATTTTCTCCATGTCTGTAAGTAATTTTGGATAAGGAAAACCCAACACATTAAAAAAAAGCCAACAATTTTCCTACACTAAGTAGCTTTCTGAAGACCTCCCTCCTGGACAGAGCTCTGTTTTACCTTCATGAATTCCTCACAGGACTTGAGCTGCTGGCCTCGGAAGAGCAGCAGGAAGTTCTCTTCTGTAGGTAATACATGAGCCAACTGAAAAAGATTTAAAAAGTTGTAAGGGAAGCAAGCCTCTGTCATTACTTCCTGCTAAATTTTTCTTGAATATACTTATTAGAGGCAGTTTTATTGCCTAGAAAACTAGGAGAGGAAAAATGTTTGGGTTGACCTTCCCTTTCTGATACTTTGTTCCCTCAGAGAGCCATTGTCTTTTCCAAAGCTTGGGTGGCCTTGTGTGATGGGGCTCTCTGGTCAGTGAGGTGGCCACAGCAGGTGTACTCAGATAGCACTGGTTTGACCACTCCTCCTCTGCTGGACATCCACGCAGATTCATCCCGGTGGCTTGAACCCTTCATCTCTTCTGTGCCACAGAGCAGTGTTGCTCTCCTCAGGGTGCACAGAATGTGGTATATGTGGGGACATACATGTCACATAGGAGGAAAGAAACTATGAGAAATGCGAATGTAGGGTAAAGGAAGGAAGGACAAAAATGCATTCCCAGATCTGAGGAGAAAGCCTAAGAGAAGCAGGGAAGATAAACTGAAGACAGGGGCGCCTGGGTGGCTCAGTCGTTAAGCGTCTGCCTTCAGCTCAGGTGATGATCCCAGGGTCCTGAGATTGCGCCCTGCATCGGGCTCCCTGCTCAGTGGGGAGTCTGTTTTCCCTCTCCCTCTGCACCCCCCCCAATAAATAAATAAAATCTTAAAAAAAAAAAAAGATAAAGTGAAGACCGTTATAAGGCAGTGAAAAGAGAGGTGGAAAAGACAATTCACGATGAAGAGTGGAAATTGAACAGTAATAGGAAAAAACAGTTCTCAAACTGTTGGTTTTAGCTAAGAGGATGTCCACTGTCAGAATCCAGGGCTTGGGTTTATGATCTCTACTTCATGACCCTATGACCTGTGTCCTTAGTTCTCATTTCATAACTTTAGTACTGCCCCTCCTTTATTTTATTTATTTTTTTTGGAACAAAGGGCTCCAGATCCCATTTTAAGATGACTGTAATCTATCTGTTATGTGCAGGGAGGGAGGAAGGGAGGGAGGGAGCTGGATTGATGGCCCCATTGCAGGCATGGGTTCTATTCCTGGCTCAGCAGCTAATTAGCTGTGGTCCCCAGCAACTCCCTCAGCCACTTCTGGAACTTAGTACCCTCATCACTAAAATAAGGAGTTGAAGTAGAAACCAATGTCTCTTAAATGTACTGGGTTCAAAAGGACTTTGAGAATCTGTTAGAATCACTACGTCTTCACCATTAAAGAATGAACCTACGCATACTATGCTTCATCTAATTTCCTTGAAGTTCAGGCATGGACCCTTGTCCCTGGATTTTAGACCAAGCACCTGTGGTATGGATCAACCTTAAGTTCAGTATTAGTTCCAAAATTTCTACCAAATTATAGGAAAGTTTATCTCCCCCTGTCCCTTTAAAAAAAAATTTCACCCATTTAGGTATATTAAAAATTTTTAAGATAAAATGGATCATTTCAATTTATTTGCAAGTAATCTCTGTTTTTTTATGCCCATATAATATGTCCTTTAACTTGTTTTTAGGTCTTTAAAATAATACCTCAAATTAGATCCATTCAGCTTATAGACATTACATATGGAGGTGAAACTAAGGAACAGGCACATATATCTTACTAGAATGTTAATATGACTCTGTCAGAAGACATTTTCTTATTTTGGAATAAAGGTCACTAGTATAGTTGTGCAATAACATAAGCATTCATTTAGGAAATAAGAAATAGCTAATGCCAATTCTTTTAGTTATTGGTATGTAACTTGTCAGATACCACTTTGTAAGCTGTTGTTGGGCCATCCATTCAGGAGGGCAGGGACCATGCTTTGTCTGCATCTCCTGAATGCCCAGGGTGGTGCTCAGCATGTTATATGTCTGACATAAATGCTGGGGATTGGTTGATAATTTTACTTCATTAAAAATACCTACCTAACATGTTTTATAATATTTGTTTTTACTATCTTCATTCCAATTTTCTATATTGCTTGAATTTTAATAACTGTATTTTCACCAAAAAATAATTTTTCTTAAAAAAATTATACTTATCAAAATCCTCCAAATACATGAATAGAGGAAAAAAAATAAAAGAATGAACTAGTAAGCAATTACTAAATGTAAAATAAGGGAAAATTTAACCATCTTTGTTTCAAAAATTAAAGTTCATATAACTTGCATAAAGTTTAGAGGTCTCTAAAATGCCAAATATAGAGGCAGTAAAATTGTTCTGCATATATAGTATAAATGTGTATTTCTTTTCCCATGCCATTTTGGTCCTCCTTGGTTTCATTATTTAAAAAGATACAGGTTATATCTACATGCACATTTTCAATCTATTAATTTGAACTGTTAATGTTAAACTGAATATAGAGCCATCCTATTTTAGACATTAGAATGCATCTCAAACATTTAAAAGATTATAATAAGACAAGCCAGCCATTAAAAGAGAAGCAATGAATACATGTGGATAGGATGTAACTATAGTGAACATAAATCATCTTTTTAAAGGTGTGTTTCACAATGTAATGGTCCTGCTGTTGATGCTTTCATCAATATATTGTGAATCAATGTTTAAATTTCAGAGGTGGGTGCAGTAACTCTCCAGATCTAGTGTCTTAGAGCATATCTACAAAGTAGGAGAGGTCTTTTATTGAAGGTGTCAAGTAAGGCTGCTTTATTCTCACATTTGCTAAGTCCCTGCTGTCCATGGAAGTATTCAATACTGCCTGATCCAACGTTATTGGTAATTTCTTAATCCTTGGGCTGCCTGCCTGACCTTTTATGAACTCCCAAAACTTTGTTATGGGTTGGAAAATAAGGAAGAATATCAAGGCAATAAGTAGAAGGCAGATAGTTGTGACCAGAATTCCTCGGAGCGTCAGTTGTGAGAACTGGTGTCTGTCAGTGAGAGTGGGGATATAAAAGTTTGCCTGTCTCCCCTAGATGTATGAAGACTACACACATCTTGAGGATAGGGTCTGTGTCTTATTACTGTTTCTTTGCCCAGAACCTGCAAAAATGTCAGTAAATACCTTACTGAACTTATGAATGAAGGCAATTGACTATGGTCTAGGGTCAGCATAGGCTGTAAATAAAGTTCCTTTGGAGATAATTATTACTGACTTATTACTGAATTGTGGATAGGTTTGGGGTGGATATTGTGATGATCTACCCAGAGCTCCCTTTAGGTGCTGGGAATGTTATTTTGGGAGAGCCTTTAGGGTACCTTTGGGAGATTATCTAGGCTGAAGAGAGCTGCCTTCCCAAAGACACTGTGTCCTATGACTGATCCACATGAAGAGAAAAAGGCGCAGTCCTCTTACTCAATTTAGGACTTCTGTGAAGGGCCGTTGCAGCTTTCGAGCTCACTGTAGGGTCAGCTGAAGCCCCTATTGAGACTGTATCATGGCCCACTCTCTCCCTCTGCCCAGTCCTGTTCTTTTCATTTCCCCTCAACAGGTATGGTCCCAAGAGCACTTCCTAATAAATTTCCTTATTGATAATCTTCTACTTAGATCTGCTTCCCAGGGAACTGAGCATGTCACAGGGTTTTTACATCTTTGTTGTATTCCTAGGCATAATGTAGAACCCTTGTCTTATGTTTTGGAGTAGGTTGAAATTCTTTGCTATATCTCATATAGGTATGATTCAGAACCTACTAGGCACTGTGCTGGATACTGGGGATTCATAGTCACTGTGGGTAAGAACCTTATAGGGAGGCAGATAATTTCAAACATTATTCCCACAATTTCAAAAAAGGAGATGTAGTGATAAATCTAAGTATTAGGTGCAAAGAGAGTGCACACAAAGGGAAATTTTACTAAAAACATAAATGAGCTAAATAAGTCAAAGCACACATGAGGCGTAATTCTTAAATCCTAAAGACATTCATGGTACATGCTAGCCTCTTTCAACACATATTAGCAAAGCATTCAGTTCTTTCATTTGGAAACCAGAGAAGTATTTTTCCTAGGCAATTAAATGATTCCAGGAAACTTGAAAGGCAAATAATCTTATATAAACTTAAGGCTAGTTGAGTTTAATATTTGAATATGAAAAATTATATAAGAAGTGATTAAAAGTTTTGGCCTTCAGAAGAATTGTGTAGATTTTCAGTTTTTTAAAAAAAATAATTATAGCAAATACATTTATTGAGCTTTTAAGTATGCCAGGGTTGACGTATTTGTTTGACATGCTTTATCACATTTGATGTTGGTACTTATATACCATCCCTGTTTACAAAGAAACAGGCAGAGAGAATAAATGAACTGCTATCATTTAGTTTGAACCAGATTTGAAAACCGACCGTCTGACTTTCTTGACTTTTGGGGCCTTTGTCTTTAACCATCACCCTCCATTAAAATCTCCAATCAAAAACATTTTCCTAATCATTTAAAAATATTTATCCAGAGGGAAGTTTTTAATCTGACTTACTGTCCATCATTTCCCCAAATTCTGAGGTGGACAAGTAGTCTGCCATGAAAAATTACATTCACTATAGCTAAACTCAAGTGCTCAAATCCTACTGTGGAAGAAAAGAGGGAAAGTAGTGTCTGCTTCCCTGGGAGAGATGTTACAGTTTTAGTATTTAAATAGCTTTTAGATCTTTTTTTTTTTTTTTCCAGTGGATACACTGACCTGGGCAAATAGATACAAAAAAATTGAAGAGGATGGTAGTTTCCCTACACGTTGCCCAAGGGATCAGGTGAAAAGCTGAGAGAGTTGATATCCAACTAAGGGAAATATCTATACTTACTAGAAATTTCTTCTCTGGTACATATATTATCTGCTGAATCATTCAGTCTTCCTTTCTAATTATTTTAATCAGCCTTCCCTGCAATAGAGCTATTAGTCTGAATAAATTTAGAACATTTTTTGACTGTCATGGTATTTGTTAAAGTATCTCAGAATTTCAGTGCTCCTGTTTTGAGTTCATATTAACAGTCTCTTTATAAATGAACTATATTTGTGTGAATTTTAAAATCTAAAGACTTGAAATTTTAAAAGTTCAGAAGAACGACATCTATATACTACCCTTCATTTTACATATTTCTAGATAGCAAAAGCTTGTTGTTGGGAAGGTCAGTCCACTTCAGGATAGAACTTTGAAAATCACTATATTTTCTGATCTTTTGAACAAATTTCAATTAAAGTCAAATCACTTTAGCTTATTTCCAATGGGAAAGCAGACTATCACATGAATATCATTTGGTTTACCTTGATTAGATTTTTTTTTAAAGATTTTATTTATTTATTTGACAGAGAGAGACACAGCGAGAGAGGGAACACAAGTAGGGGGAGTGGGAGAGGGAGAAGGAGGCTTCCCGCAGAGCAGGGAGCCCAAGGTGGGGCTTGATCCTAGGACCCTGGGACCATGACCTGAGCTGAAGGCAGCTTAACGACTGAGCCACCCAAGTGCCCCTACCTTGATTAGATTTTGAGAAGCCCATCATTATACCTATTAAATATATAGGAACAACTAACTTCTTTTCCCTTTGAACACTAAAGCTACAATATCTTGATGTGAGTAGGTAGTTTATTATAAATTTTGGAAAACATGGGGTTTCCCATTCCATCATGGCTGGCTGGAGTGTGCGTATTTGTGTCCCATATTATATATAGGATTTCTTAGCAAGTGATACATGTCAAGTTGGAAAAAGAAAAGATGAACTTCATTTTATACAACTTCCTGGTGACACTAGAGGACATGTTATAAATTTGGGCATTCCCACTCTTCCTTTCCTCATTTTCAACATGTAATCTGTAACTTTCAATTTCTTCTTTCCAATGATTTTCAGAACCTCTTTACTCTCTTCACTCCTACTTACCCACCCTAGACCAAATCAACATGCCTATGAACTCCTGCAGTGATCATTCTTTCTGTTCTCCCATTCTAATTCTCTTCTCTCCAACTAATCACCACTCCACCCCTCCCCTTGCATGTGGCTGATAAATCAGATTAATGAAAAGAATTCTGGAATCATGGTTAGATCGAGGCTTGTATACACGTGTTGTCACTCCCTGACACTGGGACCTTGGACACATCATTTAACCTTTCTGGGTTTCAGTTTCTTCATCCTAAAATGAGGAATTTTGGCTAGTTTTTCCCTGGAGTCCCATCCAGCAAAAAATTCTTTGTCCTGGAATAGTTAAGTGAGACACATAAGAATGTATTAGAAAGTTTCTCTCCTTTTAGACTATTTCTTCTTCAGCTGATCTGAAAGTTTTGCCCAAATCATGTTTCAAATGCTTTAGCTGGATAATTTCTCTATACTTTGTGCATCCTTTTTTTTTTTTAAAGAGTTTATTTATTTATTTATTTGACAGAGATAGAGATAGCAAGAGCAGGAACACAAGCAGGGGCAGTGGGAGAGGGAGAAGCAGGTTTCCCGCAGAGCAGGGAGCCCGATGCGGGGCTCTATCCCAGGACCCTGGGATCATGACCTGAGCCAAAGGCTGACGCTTAACGACTGAGCCACCCAGGTGCCCCTATACTTTGTGCATCCTGTTCAAGGAGGCTTAAACTGCCCTAAGTAATCAACCAATTGAAGCTTGAAACTATTTTCTCTGAATGCAGAAAATGCTCAGATTGTTTATTATTTAAAAAAGGCAGAGTGGTTTAGAGGAACATGGCTGGGTTCTAGATGTTTCACCATTTATTTCTTATTTTTTCTTTAACTTTAGTCAAACTCTATTGAAGCCTTAGGTTCCCCAGCTATAAAAATAGGTCCTTATATTATATTTAGGCTTGCTTTATTTTGTCATTAGGATCAAATGAGAGAATGTATTTTAGAAATTGTATATTGTCATACTAATATAAATTTTCTTATTGTGATTACTATAAAAGTTCCTCAGTTCTTCATTTTAGCCTTCGTTAACGTCTTTATCCTCTTCTGTTACCTATCTTTTCTCACACACAAAACTTTTCTATAATAGTTTATTATCTCAAACTTCTAGAGAAACTTCTTTCCTCAAACCTCCAGGACAGTGCATCTGCTAGTGACCCCCAGCCTCTCATTCAAATATGCCTTCAAATTAGAATTCATAAGTGATTATATTACATAATGTATAGTAAAACCTGGATTCAAAACATACATTGAGTCCTTTTAAAAGTGTGACATGCATGTGAATTGGATCATGCTTTTTATACTATTGTTTAATCTACTATCACTGAAGAAATCAAGTAAAATAAATAGCTGAGACCACTGGAGTCCTTTAAAGTGAAGTATGTTAAATATAAGATGATGGTCCTTCCTCTACTGGAATTATAAACTTTGCCAAACTTTGAAATAACCACATCTATAATTTCACTGATTTTTGATTTTCTAACTCATTTTGAATAGATTTACCTCATCTTATTTATGTTCCTTTAAGTTATTTTCTTATCCTTAATGATTTCATATCTTGATTAGTTGCCCTCTATGTCAATCTGTATGTCCCAGTACTGTTAATTTATCTATTTATATTGTAATGAGTTATACATAGGCAAAGGGGAAAGTGTATACTCCAGGGAAATGTTTTAATTACAAAGGTAATAATAGTATGTCCTTTCTTAACTCCTTTTGTAGTGCTGCTTAAAAATAAGTATTTCACAATGACATGACAGATGTCCTTTAAGACCACTTAATTGAAAGCCAGGTTAATTCTCTGAATCGAAGGTAAATTATTACAACATGTTGTTGACAGCCAGAATACATCACAACCTAATACACTAAAAATATTATAATATAATGATACTTTTGATTTGGCAAATTTTTAAATATAACTTTATTAATTTTTATGGACAAAGCTGTCCACTCCATTTCTCTAATAGGTTGCAGAGATAAAGTAGCTGAGACACCCGAGTTTCAAAAAGTACAAGTAAAGAAAGTAAAGAAAGAAAGCTCTTGCACAAATCTGAGAATGCCAAAGAACTGATGCATAATCAAAGTCTGGCCTCCTTGATTCATAAACGAAAGTTGTCCTCCATAGGAATAGTCCTCATCAGAAGACAAGATTTGACACCCACAGTTTTATCTTTTAGAGACTCAAAAGAAATCCTTTCTGGGGTGCCTGGGTGGCTCAGTCGTTAAGCGTCTGCCTTCAGCTCAGGTCATGATCCCAGGGTCCTGGGATGGAGCCCTGCATCGGGCTCCCTGCTCAGCGGGAAGCTTGCTTCTCCCTCTCCCACTCCCCCTGCTTGTGTTCCCTCTCTCGCTGTGTCTCTCTCTGTCAAATAATTAAATAAATAAAATCTTAAAAAAAAAAAATCCTTTCCTATAACACATCATAAAGTATTCATTAATTTTAGTTAAGTTCTTTGGTTCTTTGTTTTTACTATGATCAACTGCCAGTCTAAAATAGAATTTCAGGAACCAGGATGTGGCTTTTTGCCATCGTCATAGGGATTACAAATATACAGAAAAATTTACACCGTTAACAAGGGATGCCAATGAACCCTGTACTTGGTTGGTGTTTTGTCCCGGTGAGGCAGGGTAATGTAATGGCCTGGGTACCCGTCCAGAAATCCTGGACCTGAGCTTCTATCTGTACCTATGCAAACAGGTGCCTGACCAAAGGCAAATCATTTCACCTCTCCACACTCTGGCTTCATAATGTGTTAAATTTAGGCTCTGGATTAGGCAAACTCTAAGGTCTCTTTCATTTCTGACCATTTTGATTTTAAGTTTTTGAAGAGAAGATAACATTTTACTTAGGCAAAATAAGCCTCTCAAAATTGGTTTTGCCATATCCTGTTTGAGTTGGATTCAAGGACAAAATGAAGCTCATTGATTAATAGTACATCAGAAAAATGCATAAATTCCTTACCTCTACAATTCCTATTTTTCCATCATCTCTCTGCCCATACTGATCCACAAAGGTTTTCATCTCCGGTGATAACTCCTAAAATTATATAAAAGAAGGTAAGAGGTTTATTTTAAAAACTATCAGTTATGCTTCTGATGGTGTTAATAACTTCTGCAAAGAAAAACTGGAATTGAAACCATTTAGAATTATGCACACCAATGAACGATTCTCATGAAAATTGAAGATATAACTGATACACAGTATTTACTGGTTTCAAATGAAAGGGTTATGATTATCACTTCTGAATCAATTACTTATTTATCTTCTATTAGTTTTGAGAATATGCTATCCTTTAAAAAGGTAGTCAGAATTATTGAGTTCATAACTTATTGAATTCAAATAAAATGTACTTTAAACATAGCTTGCTTCAGGAAAGATTCTTTTGTATTGCTACAACTAATTGCCCTATAACATTTTCCTTATTTTAACATGTTTTATCCATGGGAAGTAATAATAGGTGTTTTCAGTTTGGACAAGCAAAAAATGTGAGTGTTGAAGAGTGCCTCACATTGTCACTCTTCAGTGTTTCCAGTGTCTTTGTGTTTCCAACACAGAAGTGGCATTTATTGACTAAATAAATTGAACAATTAAATTAAAAAAAATAAGATAATAAAATGACCAATTTTTACTTTCATTAGAGACAGACAATTTTGATAACCTTAGTGTAAGCTATTGGTTATATGTTTAGGATCTTTGCCTCCCAGAATATAGGGAGTGGTTTTTCCAGTGTTTCCATTTTTTTCTGAGATGTTTTCTCTCCCATGTATTTTAGTACAAGAAGATATGTTTAAGGGGGACAAAATGAATGCTTTCATTTCATTTGAATTATTTTGTCCAATCTATTCTATTGCTTACATAATCTCTTCACATATTGACAGAGGGCCATGAACTGTAAACTAGTGATCTAAATATAGAACTAGTATTCAGGAAGTTGAATTTATACCCTTGGGTCTCCAACATAGCCCATTTTAGATAGCCCTGTTGCATTAACTGAAGCCAATTTAAAATAGGTCAGCCTTTACTAATGTCCTATTCTATGTCCTTGGGAAAGTGTATTAAGGTCTCAATTTTTTTCATAACTAGCAAGATGGTATTATCTCTCCTGAGTTTGCTTTAGGGATAGGTAGGTTAATATAGTTTGAGTTATATTGAGGCTGAATATCACTACGACTAATTGTTGCAGAATCCTTTTTGAACCAAAGTAAATATCTTTAGTAGAACTGAGGTAACAAATGGTAATCAAGCAATTTAATTATAAGTAGCCTTTAAAACAAAACTCTTCTATGGATTAATTGTAATATGCATTTATTAAATTTTATTACAGCAATAACTGTAAGAAAAGGAAAGAGTTCACCCCTTGACATTAATGGGACCATCAGTTTTGGTTTTTGCACATACCTTAAAGTAAACAAAAAACAAAGAATTTGATTTTAAACCTTAAAATCGTATAGTACCACTAGGTTAACTAGCAGAATCGACATTTAGTCTGTGAGTTTCTTGAGTGGTAATTATGTCATAATCTACATTTTAAACAGTACAAAATACAATGACAATGATAATAAAATAAAGCTTTATAAAAATGCACACTTAAAGACAAAATACCATGTTTAGTATAAAAGGGTAATTTTGAAAATATTTTGTGTTGTTATAGTTCATTACTGTTATATTCATTTGGGGCGCCTGGGTGTCTCAGTTGGCTAAACGTCTGCCTTCAGCTTGGGTTATGATCCCAGGGTCCTGGAATTGAGCTCCATAGCTGGCTCCCTGATCAATGGGGAGCCTGCTTCTCCCTCTCCCTTTGCCGCTCCCCCTGCTTATGCGCTCTCTCTCTCAAAATCTTTTTTAAAAATGTTATATTTATTTATAATATTAGTGAAATTTTTTAAATGCCAAACAGTGCTTCCCTTAATACAATGAAATTTGTTATCCTGTGGCCAGAAATGAAAAGAAACCTGGTTTTTAAGGTTAGTCTTTATGTTCTGAAAAAGAAGAAATATGTAAAAGGTTTACTACAATGGGGCCAGGAGTATAGGGACATATTTGTCCAGTACATGAACCTCTCAATTCAAACCTCAATTTAGATTTTAACTATCCAAAGCCTGTACACACAACCCAGAAAAATAGTCAACAATCAATGTATTAAGCAACTTGACATAATCTTGTACTTGTGCTCAAGTCTGCTATTTTTTTATTAATGTCTAAGAATTAGAATTTCCAGTAGCTTAAAATTAGAGCCTGGGCAGTAGAAAAAACTTTACAATCTTTAGAACTTTAACTGAAGTTATTTGTTTACAAAAAAGTACAAATATTAAAATGGGAAGAGAAAAAGAAAAATCTGAAAAAATGTAGTTTCTAAAGATTTGAATTTCTAAATTGAAAATAAATCACAATATTAAAATTACTTCTAGAAAAATTAAAATACAATCATTTAGCTACTGGAAGTGTCTTAAAATGTTTTAATTTGAAACTTTATGGCAAGTAAGATTTTTCCAAACAGATATTTTAAATATATATTTTTAAATGAAATAAGGAATTGTTTTTGCTTTATTAGTCAAAGATATATGGAGCTATAATAATACATGAATTTATTTATGGTAATATATAAGGAGGGGAGGGTGTACAGAGAGTACATAAAACATTTTCTATTTTATTTGATCCCAATCTACAATACCTTCAGGTTTATATAATATTAAATCTGGGTAAAACTATCCCCAGAGTGTTATCTGGTTTTAAATCCATTCGGTCCATGAAAGCAACCGATAGTTCTGTAATGCATTATAATGCATTTTAGAGTCCTCTGGTAGTCTTCTGAATATGTTATACAGGGATGTGTATCACACAATTTTCAATTTAGATAGAACAAAAAGGTAACTCTATTAGTAACTTATATATTTATAAAATATCTATATATCTATATATCAGTGCTTAAGGTGGTGATCTGCTAAAGGATCACACACATCTATGTTTTCCTCTAAAGACATAAAAGTTATATATAATCTGTAATGTAAAATTTCTAGCCAGTAGTTAAAAGGCCAAAGATCATTAACCTCTAACTAGCCCAAATCCAACACAGTGTTCTGAAATGCAGTCTTACATAAACCCCAATACACTAGTAAAATTCTTATCCTATTTTCCTCTGTGTTCCATCCTATTTTCCATCTGTGTTCTAAAGCTGGGTATATTTTATTTTTATGCTGAAAACATCTTAACAGATAAATTTATGCCCACAGGAAGTTATTCATAATTGGTAAGAATTGTCATTCATTTAATTACTTAATGGCTTAAGTCACGAATATAGCTTTTTTTCCAAACCCCATTAATTGTTTAAAGAAGCTTAGCTTTTTTAAAATACATGAAATTCTTAAAATTGTTTTACTTTTTACATCTCTGACTTTTGTGTTTCTCCCTCTCAACAGAAATGAACAGCTTTCTTGTTAAGTTCTTGCTCATTATTATGTTGCAAGTTGTCCAGCTTTCCCCCAGTGAGAAAGGTCAAGAAAGAACATTTTCTTATCCAACCACATCAACCTCACAATAATAAGTAGCAATAAAACAGGAGATCCGTAATCTGCAGATCTGTTTCCTGACCACCAAGGGGCAGAAATGTATTTCTACCCCCCCCCCCACTTCTCATGCAGTTAAAGAGAAGTTAAAAATTACTTAGTAGAACTCTATCGAAGAGGAGGTGATCTGCTAAAAGATCTCATGCACCCACACTTTTAAGCATTATTAAAGCAAGTACAAGTATAGAATCTATATTTTAAAATCTCTGATTTCATAGTGTAAGGTTTTTCCCTTTAGGGGATCTCTTTCTTTTCCCCTTTCATCTTCCCCCTACACAATTTGGAAAGGTGCTTTTTCCTCTCCTTTCTCAGTCAATAAATCTACATCCCCTCAGTCTACATTCCCTGGAAACCACTTGATCTCGCTGGCTCATTATGAAAAACTCTAGAATATTTATGTTTTAAGGTTGAAGGTCTTTTTCCTTGGTTGCAAACTTAAACCTACCAATCCAGCTTTCTTCCGTGCTTGCTGGAGTTCCTGAATCAAGTTCTGCAGCTCCTTTCCTTCCAGGTAGCCACTTCCTGCAAAGACAAAGAGGCACCCAGGTATCATACATCTCATTCTGAGCTTCTGCCCCTTTCAATTTCCATGACAGCTATAGTTCTGGCCACTTGCGAAGCTCTCTCTTGCCTCTACATTGATTAACCCTGAAAGGATGCGGATGCGGATGCGGAAGCCCGGCAGCGCTGCTCTCTCGGTGTGTCAAAGTTTGGACCCACTAAGGGCAAAGGAGGATGGTACGGATGTTAAATGTAGCCATAGAAACTTCAGGGTGCAGTGTCCCCCAATCTCTGCTTGTTCTCTCACTCCCCTCCTCCATCGCCTTCCTATTCTTAACATTCCTGGAGAGAAAAAAAAAGTTGAAGGTTTGGGGATAACATAGAAAAATATATATAAACTTTAAAGTTGATGGTTTGTTAGCCAGCCGGAGAGACAAGATTAGAGAGATGGGGGAAGAAGTAAAGAAACGAGGGATAATAGGATCAGGAGGCTCAGGGGGAGGAGAAAGGGTGGAAAGGGGCAGGGACAAAGGGGTCTTCAAACAGTTAAAAAGAGAGAAGATAATCACCGTCTGCGTCGAAATGAAGCCAGATCTCGAAAAACTGTGAGGCTGTGATCAGGGAGGATTGCAGGTGGGATTCTGCCATCGTACAGCCGAGTGTGTGTCTGCGTGTATGAGTATGCGTGTGTGTCCGTGAGAGTGTGTGGTGAGCAAGATCCTCAGGGTGTGTGTGTGAAAGAGATCTGGGCTGCGGAGGAAGACGGGGGCGGATGCTGCCGGGAGCTGTCCTCAGTCCTGCTCGGCTCAGGCGGTCCTCCGGAGTTCTCTCTCCACACCCCGCACCCAGTTCTCAGTATTTATTCTGACGGCCGAGCCGGGCCACGCCTCCTCCTGCCTCCCATTCCTCATTCCCGCCTCTAGCTCGCACCAACCTTTTTCCCCTCCCAGTTTTCTCCTCTCCTCGCAGGGAAGCTAGCTGGAGCAGGAGTTTTAAAGTGTAGGAAGCAGCAGGTGGTGGGAGATCCTAGCTCAGAGACTGAAGGCTGAAAACAGACACCCTTTCTCCCACATTCTCCTAATCCATAAAGTATCCTCATTCCTGAATATTATAGTGAAATAACATAAAGAGGTTTTGATTTTCAGATGTAAGAGGAAAGCTGATAAAGAATACAACCATATAAATAATGCGTGTGTGTGTGTTGTGTGCGTGTGTGTGTGAGGGAGAGAAAGAGAGAGACGGAGGGAGGGAGGAAGACTTCTCCGAGACATTTTAGTATTTGTTTAAACAAAGGCAGGTGAAAGTATTAGGTTAGTATTAGGTTACTTTGATTAATGTGTACAATTAATTTATTGGTATCAACCACTCTATTTTGGGTGCCTAGGGTTCCTAGGATGACTGGAGAGTCATCCTAGGAATGTTTCTTAAGATGGTTTATATGCACAAGACCTGCCAACATGATGAAGTAGGATTATGTGGGTTGTTTTTTTTTTCCAGCTTGAAGTAGACATATAACTAGAAAGTGATAAAATTAAGTTATAAAATCTTAAAATGTTAGAGAAGGAAGTGATCTTAGAGATACTATGGTTTCCTTCCTATGAGTTTAGAAAGAGTAAGCCAAAGCAAAGAGAAACCAAGAATCTGGTCTAAGTTTATGCCTAGGTGATTTAGTGACCCAGCCAGCACCCCATTTGGAGGCCTTAACGCGTGTATCTCTTCTTTCTATGCCAAGCAATCTTTGTTGAAGAATTTTTCAGGAACTGGAAGTGACCATCAGAGTTGGAAAAACCTACCTAACTGATTGCATGTTACATTTTAAATATGTAATAAATTTAGATAATTTATTTTTTACATAAATACTTCTAAAGTGTTTGGTTTTGAATCTTTTGAGACCTTAAGGTCCTCTAAAGGCATATCTTAAGTATCTGATTTACAATGGTACAAAAGCAAAATGAAGGAACAGCAGAAAATCCAAATATAGCCAATATAGACTTAAAGTGAATTAAAGTGAATTCACCAAATTTTATTTTTTTAACCTTGTGTAATTAAGTATGAGAACCCTCAAATTTATGTTTCTCAGACTACAACTCTACCCAGTAGCAGATTCATGGAATTTTTTATGTCTATCCTTTTCAGAGACCCATTATTTGAAAGCTGGTCTCTTTCAATAATCTTCTCAATGGAGTTCTCTCTTCTATAATACTTGGCAGGCAGTACACAAATTATTTTCATTTTTGTTACCTTATCTGATTCTCACTTTTAGTGACTGAGAGTGTTATGTGGAGCAATACTATTATTCTTAGTTTACACAAGAGGCAAATAACTATTCTTGGAGTAAATAGGTGTTCATTAAATGTTCAGTTATTTATATTTGTGTTCATCCAGCGAACATTTATTGATACTATGTCAAGCATTCTGCTAGACATTGGAAAATAAAAGACATGGTGGCAGCCTTCTTGAAGCTTAGACTTATGGGGGTATGGTCACATGCACGCAGATGACAGTACATGTGGATATAATAGAAGTATGCATAAGTTAATATGCCTGCATAAGCCTCCCTGTTTTTCTGCCTGTGAGAGTTGAAGCTTAAGTTGTCTAGCTTTACTTAGATAACAAGCACAGAGAAAACTTTGTTCCATGGAGGGCACTTCGGGTTATAAGGTGAAATGATCATAGGAGTGAAAGACCAATTAGCTGATGCAAGTTCTTCATAACTCCTGGAAAACTAATTCTAAGAAATTTCCTGTTGGGCGCCTGGGTGGCTCAGTTGGTTAAGCGACTGCCTTCGGCTCAGGTCATGATCCTGGAGTCCCAGGATCGAGTCCTGCATCGGGCTCCCTGCTCAGCAGGGAGTCTGCTTCTCCCTCTGACCCTCCCCCCTCTCATGCTCTCTGTCTCATTCTCTCTCAAATAAATAAATAAAATCTTTAAAAAAAAAAAAAAGAAATTTCCTGTTTGCCACCATATTAGCATCAGGATCGTTGTATGAAAAATATGGTATGTGAACTTGGAAGCAAATACTGGAGGATAAACTTTGAAAAGAGGGTGGAATGCCTTGAAGAAGCACTCTGACCCTTTATGGTCCTAATGCTAGCAATGTCTTGACTTTGGGTACAGTTCTGAGACAGAAAGCTAGAAAAAAAAAAAACAAACACATGAATTAAACGAGCCAATGAAAAGAAAACTAACATTTATATGCTTTTCGTTAATTACGACTAATTTCCTTCCTGAAACCCACTTCTTAACTCCCCCTGATGGGTGCGTGGGCACACACATGCACAAACTCAGTATAAATTCTTAAATATTTCCACAACTTTTTTTTTTACGAGTTTCATTTTAAAATATTACATGGCTTAAAAAAAAAAGATGTACGTGAGAAAGCCATCTCTTTTCCATTTCATTTCTCTGAAGCTATGATGACTTTAGAATTTCCATGTGGCAATGTTTAGGTGTGGTGATTTCATGGTGGGAGTGTGAGAAAGGAATGGGTTTCTTTCTTGTAGCTGTCTACAAATAGCAAGCATACTTTTTACTTTTTATGTTCATGTGGAGTAGCATTTAGGGGAACTAATGTAGATTATGGAGATCTAAAGCCCCCTTTTAAATCACCTCTTAATACTCTCACTACCCCAAAGTAATCAGTATTAAATGTCCTATGCTTATACAAACATGCAAATATACACGTATGGGTTTATTGTTGTTATTTGGTTCACAGAAAAGAGGCTATATTCTGTATATTACTCTAAATTTTACTACTAATTCAAGGACATCCCTCTAATATTAACACCAGTATTTAACTCATACTTTCCTAACAGTGAAATATTTGTTAACCATAATAATAGACATTCAGATTCTTTGTTATTTTTTTAATGTGACAAATACTGCTGCAACAAACACCTTTGTCAATTTATCTTAGATACATGTGTTTGTAATTACAACAGGACAGAGTCCCCAAAAGTAACATTATTAAAGAAGTATGCATATTTAAAATTTTAACACACATTTACAGATTATTTTCCCCAATTTGTAGTAACTCATATTCAAATGGAGTCTGAGGATGACTTACACACATTAGTTATGAGTGTTATTGCCTTTTAAACTTTGTGTTAATCTAATGGGTAAAAATAGGTTATTATTTCTCTTAATTTGCATTCACTATTCTTAAAATTTGCCTTCTGTTTTTCTAAGGGATAAAAATTCCTCTCTCGTACATGTGCATGCTCACTACATATACAGAATTTTTTTAATAGCAGAAATATAATTCCATAGACAATATTTTTCCTCAGGACTATTATTTGTCTATTATCCCACTCTCACTTCAGAAGAATATCTCTTTTCAGACTATCTTCAGCCATTTCTAGAATAAATTCTACTCTATGGTGCCAGTAAAGAAGTGTATATACTATATAGATTTGAAGCAACTTGATAAATACTTTTTATTATTGTTCCCAAATTCTTTGGTTCCTTAATTAAGGTAAGAAGGATCTTCTAAAATGCATGGGAATCCTTTCATTTCTAGGATTTTTGAGCTACAAATGATTTTAATAGTAAAGATTTTTCTTTAAGATTGGAGTTTCTAAAATCATTGCTAACAGAGCATTTTTATGACTTGCTTTATAGTCCTCATTACCCAACATTAAGGTGAATGGGTTCATGACCTGGTATTGTCATAAAAGTAGAAGTAATTTATTTGCAAAAAAATTTTCCAGGGTAATTAAACTGCATTTCCCATTTCATGTTACTGAATTACCTCATCTCCATTCATATTCAGGCTACTGCAGTTCCAATTCACTATGCAGATTGGAATACTCAGAACTTCCCAGGTTTAATGAATGCACTTAGCTTCCATTCAGAAAAGAAAACTCCCAGAAATCTTTTAGTGTGGATCCAATTGCAAGGGGAATATAGTGTATCACTTTCTCTTTGCATTCCAGCCCCTCATAGAAGTGCCTTTAATAAATGAATTAAACTTTCTTGGGGGGAGTTCATGGTTTTACCCACTTAAATTCTCTGAAGGATATCTCATCAGCATCATCTTGCTATTTGATGTGCTTTTCCCAAGGATTGGAGGATTTTGCATATATTTAGTCATGGAGAATTCTGTACTTTGGGTTAGCTAGACAACAATGCAAAAGAACTCTATTTCATTCTGGGTGTCACAGTTTTAGAAAAAGAAGTGACCGAATATAGCTCATATAGGGGACAGTAGGAAGTTTTGCAAACAATGGTATGTGGCAAATTGTGGAATGAAATAGCAAAGTTTGGCTTGGAGAAGAAGTTGCCTGTAAGTATTTGCAAGGCTTACATAAGGAAGAGGGGATAGACTTTACCAGAAGGCACCAGAGGTGGCTTTTAGTGTAGTTTCAACAGACTTCTCTTTTGATTTGAGTTCTCCCCCAAAGATGGGCACTACTACATGGGTGGTACAATTCCCCCACAAGAACACTCACTCACTTGTTCAGAAATATTTATTGACCTCAGTATATGATTCAAGAGGCTACAGTGGTGAAGAAGACAGAGTATCTGTCTTCATGAGTGTTAGAGTTTAGCAGGAAAGAATATGGAGGTCGAGGCTGAATGGCAGGCTGTGAGGAGGGTTGTTGAGGGGATACATGCACTGGGGAGATTTTACTTTATAACTTCTGTCATCTTTCCCAACTCTTCCATTCTATAATTTTGTGCTTCTGCTTGGCCTGTTGTTTTTGTGATGTGTAGTGTGCATTTGCAAAATAGATACCGAGTGAGGAGTATAGGCTATGGCCTTGAGCAAAAGTGATTTTTCTTAGTGATTAACTGGCCTACTTAGGATAATTCTGAAGTCCATGACCTCATTAACCCCATTATTTAACCTTTTGAGCTACAAACACTAGTAAATACCGTTCAAATATTTTCATTTTCATTAACAGTCTTTTTACTTTTTTGGATACAGAATCCTTTGATTTATGAAGATAAAGGGATATAAAACACAGAAGACAGATTTTACTAAGTTCCCCCCCCAGATATCTAAAGTCATCAGGCTTCTGCAATTGATAACTTACATCAATTCTGAACTTCATATTGTTTCACATTTTAGTATCTCTGCTAGCATTCCACAATTGTCAAGTTGAGACATGATAATCAGGTATCTTCAATCAATGGTATTTTAAACTTGACGAAATTGAATTTGCTTGACACAATTTTAGTGGGTACCTATTTACATGAAGTATAGAATTTAAATCCCTCAGCCTAGAATCCAAACACCCATACAGTATACTTTCAGTCTTATTTCCAACACCATTCCCATAATGTCCAAACTCTCCAGCCACAAAAATCTACATATTTGGAGTATATCTTTGCTCATGTTATTCTCTTTTTGAGGGGGAAATCTTTTCCCTTCTTCAATATTTTCCTGGAGTGCTGCCCATCAGCAGCTCCCCACAGGTGAAGATCTTGCTGGGCTGCTCTTTATTGGTCTCTCACAAGACATAATACTTCTGTCTGTAAAGTAACTGAGTAGCTTACTGTTCTCTATCTTCTCTGCCTGGCCTTTCAACTGGATTATGCAGTTATTTATAAAGTGGTTTTAAAGGCCCAGATAAAAGGAACTATATTCAGGAACTATATTTGGCTACTAACAGGGAGGAAATTTATCACATCTTGATTTTAATCTGAATTAATACCTGACTAGAAGAAAGCTATTATATGTTAATATCTTTGAATTTATAATTGTACTTTTTTTCCCCAATGGACCTTTGTAACATTTAAAAGTATGCAAGGTGGAAAGTTCTCAATACATGCAATGAATTAAAAAGTTAGCCTTTAAAAAATGTACCAGGAAATTGAAAATGGATAACTAGTTAATCAATGAAATGAGTATGTACTGTTCAAGAATTTCAAAGTCATTAACAATGTCTGATATCTGACTTTTTTCTGGAATAAATGTCTTTCCAGTACACTTGTTCTATTATATTTTGTGCCGCATCTGTACTCAATCTTTTTTTGGTTCTTCGGGACTCTTTTTCTCTAAGGTATTTGCGTATGTGCTTCACTCCTCCTCCATTTCCTGCTCCTTTGCCCCCTCCCCTTTCTTCTCCTTCTCCTCTATCTCCTTTCTCCCTCTCCCTTTTCCTCTCCTTCTCCCACTCCCCCTTATTTATATGCCTCCGCCTCTCATTGCATGCCTTGGAATCTCCAGCACAATTTGAATAGATCTGGTGACAGCAGACATTTTTGCCTTGTTCCTTAGGGGAAAAGCGTTCAGTATTCCTCCATTAAGTATGACATTAGTTAAAGATTTTTTTCACAGATATCTTTAACAGTTAAAGTAAGCTCATTTTTATTCCTGATACGATGAGTTTTTACAATCATGAATTGGTATTAGACAAAGAATATGTGGTGTGTGTGTGTGTGTGTGTTGGAATATTATAAAGTCATAAAAAATATATCTTGCCATGCAACAACATGGATGGACCTAGAGGGAATTATGCTAAGTGAAATAAGACAGAAGAAGACAAATACCATTTCATTTCACTTATACGTGGAATCTAAAAAAAGCAAATGAAAAACAAAAAAAGCAGGAACAGACGCATAAATATGGAGAACAAACTGATGATTATCAGAGGCGAGTGGGAAGTGCAGGGTTCCTGTTATGGAATGAACAAGTCATGGGGATGAAAGGTACAGCATAGGGAATATGGTGAGTGGTACTGTACTAATATTGTGAAGTGACAGATGGTAGCTACATTTGTTGTGAGCATAGCATGATGTATAAAGAGTTATCAAATCACCATGTTGTACACCTGAAACTAATGTAACATTGTGTGTCAACTGTACTGCAATAAAAAAATCATGAGTTGGTTTTGGATTTTGGCAAATACTTTTTTGTCCATTGAGATGACCCACATAGACACACAAATCACACATGCAAACCACACATGTGGTTCTTAGTCCTTTGTTCATTAATATGGTATTTACGTTAATTGATTTTTTGGGGATATTAAACCAAACTTACATTCTTTTTTTTTTTAAGATTTTATTTATTAGAGAGCACACGCATGAGAGAGAGAACACACAGGAGAAGCAGACTCCCAGCTGAGTAGGGAAGACCACATCTTCTTTATCCCAAAAGTTTTAATATGTTGTACTGGGATCATGACCTGAGCCAAAGGCAGACGCTTAACTGACTGAGCCATCCAGGCGCCTCACCAACCTTATATTCTTAGGATCAAACCAACTTGGTCATATTGTATAATCGTTTAATATATTGTTTAATTCAGTTTGCTAATATTTTGTTAATTTTTAAAACCTTAACATTTTATATTTTTGTGAATATTTTTGCATCTATATTCATGAACCATATTTTTTTTTTTATGATGTCTTTATTTGCCTTAGGTATCAGAGTCCTACTAGCCCTATAAGATGAGTTGGGAAGTGTTTCCTCCTCTGTTATGGAAGAATCTTTAAAGGATTGATATTATTTCTTATTTAAATATTTTCTAGAATTCATCTATAGAGCCCCCTCTAAGACTGAGATTTTCTTTTGAGAATACTTTTTCATTACTAATTCAACTTCATTACTTATTATAGGCCTATTCAGATTTTCTGCTTTTCCTTGATAATTTTTTTTATAATTTGTATCTTTCTAGGAATTTTCCTATTTCATCAATGTTGTTTAATTTTTTGGCATAAAATTGTTCATAATATCCTATTATAATGCTTTTAATTTAGGTAGGAATGCTAGGAATGTCCCCTTATTTTCCAGATTAGGTAAGGGTTTGCCAATTTACTTGATACTTTCAAAGGACCAACTTTGGAATTCATTGATATTTCTCTATTGGTTTTCATTTTTTAGTTTAATCTAAATTAATCTTTATTATTTGTTTCTAATTTAATCTTTATTATTTTCTTTCTGCTTGCTTTGAATTTAATTTGCTTTTTCTGGTGGTTTTGGTAGAAGTTTAATTTGAGATTTTTTTCTAATTAGATATTGGTATTTAAAGCTATAAAGAGAGTGCGTGGGTGGCTCAGTTGGTTAAACATCTGCCTTCGGCTTGGGTCTGATCTCAGGGTCCTGGGATCGAGCCCCACATTGGACTCCCTGCTCAGCGGGGAGCCTGCTTCTCTCTCTCCCTCTGGCTGCAGCTCCCTCTGCTTGTATTCTCTCTCTCTCTCTGCCAAATAAATAAATAAAAATAAAATAAAGCTATAAATATCTCTCTAAACACTGCTTTACCTGCATCCCAAAAGTTTTGAATTTCACTTTTTAAAAAAATTTTATTTTATTTTATTATGTAATGTTAGTCACCATACAGTACATCATTAGTGTTTGATGTAGTGTTCAATGATTCATTGTTTTTGTATAACACCCAGTGCTCCATGCAATACGTGCCCTCCTAATACCCAACACTGGGCCAACCCATCCCCCCAGCTCCCTCCCCCTCAGTTTGTTTCTCAGAGTCCATAGTCTCTGATGGTTCATCTCCCCCTCATATTCCCCCCCTTCATTTATCCCTTCCTTCTCCTAATGTCCTCCATGCTATTCCTTATGTTCTACAAATAAGTGAAACCATATGATAATTGACTTTGTCTGCTTGACTTTTTTCATTTAGCATAATCTCCTCCAGTCCCATCCATGCTGATGTAAAAGTTGGGTATTCATTCTTTCTGATGGCTGAGAATTATTCCATTTTATATATGGACCACATCTTCTTTATCCCAAAAGTTTTGATATGTTGTACTTTTGTTTTCATTTTGTTCAAAATATTTTAAAATTTCATTTGCAATTTTTTTATCCCATGCATTACTTAGTAGTGCACTATTTAATTTACAAATATTTCCAGTTTTATTTTATTTCTGTTTTTGATATCTAATGTAATTGTTATGGGCATAGAATATATGTTGTATAAATTCAGTCTTTTGACAATTATTGAGACTTGTTTTATGGCCCGTCAGATAGTCTATCCTAAATAATGTTCCATATGCATTTGAAAAACAAACAAACAAACAAACAAACAAACATGTATTCCACAGTCATTGGATGCTCTGCTTTAACATTGTACGTTTGGTCAAGTGGTAGATATTGTTGTTTATATCTTCTATATATTTGTTGAATTTCTGTGTAGATGTTCTTTCAACTATTGAGAGTGGGTCATTGACATATTCAACTATTCATGTTCAATTATCTCTTTTTCCTTTTAACTTTGTCAGTTTTTGCTTCATGTATTTGGACAATCTGTTCTTATGTGTATTCCTTTATGATTGTTATATATTCCTGATATACTGATGATTTTATCTTTATAAAAATTCCCTCTTTGTCTCTTGTAATATTTTTTATTTTAAAGTCAATTTGATGTTAAGGTACTTTTGCACATTATACATGTTTTCTATCCTTTTTCAACCTATCTGTAGTTTTTGAATCTAAAGTATTGTTCTTTTGGACAGCATATTGTTGGGTTTTGCTTTTTTATCCAGTCTGACAATTTTTTTTCCAGTGTATGGAAATAAGATTAAAAAACCCAACTTTTGACTGTTATTCCATTATTCATTAAGTGATAACATATTCCTTATTAGGAACTGTAGGATAATAGGAAAAGCACAGGCTTTGCAGTTAGGAATACTAGCTTAAAATCCTGATTTTGCTACTGGTTACTTTTGTGACCTTGGTTAAGAGTAGTTCTAAAATATGTAAAAATGGTGATATCTCTCTCATAGTATTGTGAGATAAAAAAGGAACCACAGGTAAAGAGCCTGGTAGGGTGTTGACCAGATCAAGTAGTCAGTAATTCAGTTATAATAAGCATCTATTAAGGTTAATATATTAAAGTGCTTAATTAGATTCAAGATTCTTATCTTAAGATGTATTAATCCCGATCCATTATAATTGACTGGGGAAACCATTCTCATGTCCTTTATGATAGCAAAATTCCATAGCAATTTTATTGGTGCATGATTATTAGATGGTTATTGTTAATTTCCATTCATGGTTCACAATTCATTAGCTAGAGGTGCTGTTTTGAATGATCTTTTGATTTCTGCATTTCAGACAATGCCAGCATGAAGTAAACCACGAAGGTGAGGGCAACTGATCATGATAAGAGTTCTTTATGTTTTTGAGGTACTTTGTGATTATTAAAACTGAGTTCAGTCTCAGCGACTTTGAGGATGTCCCCTTGCAACTAGCTAGGACACAAAAATGAAGAAATCTCCTGTGGAAAAATGCTTTCATGGAGGATGAAAAAAGGAGTATTTTAAGGCCCCTACAAAAATTACAAAAATTGTTTTGTAATGAAACAAAACAAAAGCAAACAAAAAGAATCCACCTTACACAAAACAAGTTTTATTCTAGCACCTTTGCTAGTGTATCTACTGGAAACAGATCACTAAGAATGTTCTCTAGCAGTAGGGAAAATTTGAAAATTGAATTCTATTTTGTTTCTTGGACTAATAGAGCTTTGGTATAGTAAGGGCTAATTCAGCCTGAGAGATTTTACATTATGGGCTTAATCTCCTTGAATAAAATGCTTTTAAAAAATTTTCCCCCAAAAAACATCATGTATGTGCTCAGGGAGAGCAGTGATGAACAGTAAACAAATATCTTGATAGATAGATGGAAAGAAATTAGAATGTGCTTAGAGATACTGTACCCAGCACTATGGCGTTTGGTACCATGAAAATGCAGATTAACTAAATCACCAATAATCATAATGTTAATGATGATGAGCATTTTTAAAAATTATTTGAAGATGAGTAGACAGAGCTTTATCTATAAATAGGTACTAAGTATGTGTGTATGTATATATATATTTATATATATACACATATATATGCAAGCATATGTAAAGAGCCATTTTTATCTTTATGAAATATATTTGTACTAATGAAGTTGAATTTGAAATGATTTGCCATGAAGCAAATCCTATTCTCTAATCTATCCCATTCATATAATTAGAAATGTTTTTCTGTGGAAGATAATGAAACTGAAAAGCAAATACTGGTCTGGAATTTGTTAATAAAGGTTTTTTCCAACAATCATTATGTGCCCTCCACTGTGTAGAAGCTGGGGATGCAATGCTGAATCAGAAGATCTCTATTTTCAAGGGGTTTATTCTTTAGTTAGAGACACAGAAAAGTAAACAAGGAATTTCAACACAATGTAATGTGTGTTATGAAAAGATAATGTTAAGTACTATGGGAGAGTACAGAGGGTACCCAATTCAGTCAGCTGGGGCAGAGAAAGTTTCCTGGAGGAGATGGTGTATAAGCACATGAAATAAATTTCTAGGTAAAAGTAGGATTGAGGGTAAATACAAGAGGCCTAATGATGGTGGTGGATGCAGGGGGATGGTGGTGTTGGTGATGGCAGAGGGTGTTCTAGGCAGGAGTCATAGAGGCAAGAGGGAGCATAGAGTGCTTGTGGCCCTGCACATTTTAAGTATTGCTAAAGGGTTTAATGTGGGGGAATGGAGAGATGTTGATGGTAAAAAATGAAGCCAGAAAAGTAAGCAGGAGCCAGAATATGAATAAATCTATAGTCTATGGAAGGAGAATTCCTGTTTTGTGGTGTGCTGGTAAACTGCTCTGTGAATAAAGTGCTCTGTTTTATATTGTTTGTCCATTTCTGTAGTGTAAGTACTCCCACTGTAGCCAGTTTCATGCTACCATTGGTTTAACCATTGCCTTGCAAAATTCCTCAGTCTTTAAGTGTTGGCTCTTGATAGCCAGTTAGAGCCAACTCCATCCAACACACAGCTGCTAGATACTAGATCTTGATTGGTGATCTGATACTAGGATGGCACCTTTAGAGAGGGAGGGAGGCAGATGCACTGGTTATTGTAATCCATCAGTAGTTTTAATAAACTTTCCTTTTGTAGGTTGTAACTGAACCCTATCTTCCCAACACAAATATATACCTATATACTCACAAAATCATCTCATTTTACTATGTGACATTTTGAATTCTGTGGGGCGACAAAACTAAGAATCATAAAATTTTTAGGGATCTTTAAAATTGTTGGGCATAATTCTCTCAGTTTTCAGGAAATTGAATCTCAGGTTACAACTAACAGTTGCAGAGCCAGGTATATAACCTGTATGTCTTTTTCAGCCCTTCTCAGCTCAGACATTAGCCATCTTCAGCATCCTCCAAACCCTACATTTTCTTGACAGTGTCAGTCACTAAATTTTAGTTCTTTACTCCTTTTCTAAATATATATGATTCAACTGAACTACAATATCATCCTTTATTGGTGTCAGAGTTCTCTCTTCAACATTTTAGGTTTTCAGGTTAAGCTCTTACCTAAGTTTGATTTTTTTTTAAAGCTGGATTTTTCCAATAAATATACATGTTCAGTTCAATTAGTAATTCTTAAAACAATGTTAAATGTCCTGCTTTAACTGTTAAACACAATTTAGAAAGCTCAAGTGGAGAGAAGTTCCTTAAACGTATTCATAATTTTATGTTTGCCATTGTTCTATCTTCCTTCCTGTTGTTCCAGGTTTCCTACATCGTTTTCTTTCTGTTTCAAAAACTTCATTTAACTATTCCTTTAGAGTAGGTCTGCAGGTGACAAATTCTTAGCTTTCCTTTATCTGGGAATGTCCTTTCTCCTTCAGTTTTTACAAATACTTTCACTGGACATAGAATTTGGGATTGATCTTTTAGTGCTTGAAAGAGGTTTTTCTACTTCTTCTGGTTTCCATGGTTTCTGACGAGAAATGAGCTCTCATTCCAATAGTTTTTCCACTGTAGGTAAGGTGTCTCTGTTTTCAATTTTTTTCTTGCTCTGTAGTTGTCAGAAATTTGAATATACTATGTCTTGGCATGGATTACTTTGGGTTTATCTTGTTTGTTTTGCCTCTTTAATATGTAGGTTTTATATCTTTTACTAAATTTGGGGATTTTAGGCCATTATTATCTTTTTTTTATTACTTTCCCAGGCCTGTTCCCTTTCTCTTCTCTTTCAAGGACTCCAATAGCATAAATATGTTTTGTTATAGTCTCTTTGGTTACAGTCTCACAGGACCTCAAAGCTCTGTTTGACTTTTTTTCAATCTATTTTCTACCCATTACTCAATTTAGGTAATTTTTATTCTATCTCCAAATTCATGAATTCTTTCCTCTGGTCTCCCATTCTGCTATTTTGCCTATCGCTGAGTTAAAAAAATTTTTTTGGATTTTAAAATTTCTTTTAATTCTATTTTATACCTCCTATATCTTTACCAAAACTTTCTATTTTTCCACCTAGGTGGTATGTTATTGCTAATTTAAACATTTTTTATGTGGCTGCTTTAAAATCCTTGTCAGATTATCCTATCATCTGGGTCATCTCTGTGTGTGTCTGTTGGCTGTCTTTTCTCCTTCATTTTGATATTTTCTTGGTTCTTGGTATGAGAAGGGATTTTCCACTGTATCTGGACATCTTGGGTATTTTATAATGAGACTATAAATTTTATTTAAACCTGATGGTGTCACAGGCCTCTTCTGTCACTGTGCCTGTGGGTAAAGTGGGATGTAGTCTCATTATTGGCATATGGGGGTGGAAGTTGAGGTTCTCCACTCAGCCTCTGTTGACAGCCTAGAGTACAGTTAGAGTTCCTTGTTATTGCTGGAGATCAGTGGGAATTGAAGCTCCTTTCCAAATCTGCACTGACACCACTGGCTGTGAGGGGAGGAGAGGTTGTTACTGCTGCCCAGGTGGCCTGCACTGACACTGTGGGGAGTGCTGCTCACTGCCATGCAGGAATGAAAGTTCTACCTCTCCACTCCACATTCTTGAGCACCACCCCAGTCAGGGGTTACCTTGTTATAGCCAGGAGAGGGTGGAAGTCAATATTTCTCACCTAGCCTTTCCTGGCAGGGGTGGAGTGTGGCCATAGGTTTCTCTTTTCTCTGTGATGTTTGGTTGCATGCAGTATGGTGATTATTGTCTAAAAGTTTACTGTTTTTCTAGGCAGCCCCTTTTTGATCCTTTGGCTAGAGAGAGTTGTCTTTTCTTCTCTTTTTTTTTTTCCTGCTCTGATTGGCATTTCTGGATTGTTGGATTCTTCAGCCCTTAATATGTCCTACACTATCTGCCTGCCATCCTGCCTTTTATTAAAAAGTTGCTTTAGAAGGCCAAATGGATAGACAATTTAGGAATTTTAAGGTGAGAAAAAGATTAAAAGTCAAAACTCTCCAGAAATGGAATCTGGGTAGGTAGATATTCTGTGTCATGGGTCATTGAAGATGAAATTCAGGAAACAAAAGGGGGGTTGGACTAACTGGCATTTAAGGTCCTCTCCAACTCTAAAATTCTATGATATTCTGAAACTAGTGGCTTGGAAAGTCTTCCCCACTGAAGGGGATTTTGACATTGGAGCACCACAACTTGAACATCCATCCCATGATCTTTCCATATCTTATCTACATAGTCCCTGTAAGAGTAACATGGAGAGAATGGGGGATAAGAGGGAAATGGGGAGAGAAGAACATTCATCATAAACATAGAATGAATATATTTGAGTAGTGTTTATGGACTTGAGACTGCCTATGTTATCAGCATGTTTACATTATGTTCAGCTTACTGAGATCACTGTGACTAGTTATAAAAATATTCCCAGTATTTAGCCCAAATAAATTTTGTATATACTAGATAGTCCTCAGGACAAAAGGCATTGGCCTTTATGTAAAATAAATGTGTTTGGTAATTTAAAACAAAAGTATTTTGAGTTCAGAACATTTGGATTTCAACTAATGAAATAAAAGGTTTTGCTTACATGTACATAACATAATTCCATTAATGTATTTGTTAGTTAGACCTCCAAGAGGTCATAATTATCCCTTGAGAAAAATAGTCATTTTAGTAACACATTGGAGCTAGAGGGATCTTTACTAAGGAGTTAACAGCCCTGAAACAAATACTGGAAATTCCGGATTGTGTAATTCCAAATGCTTCTATTATGGAAATAGGTCAATTACATGTGATTCAAAAACAAATATATGACTGGCATTTCAATAAAATGTTACATGGAAAAAAGCAGTAACTAAAGTACAGAGCCTGAAAAGGTTAACTAGTTCATCACTTGACCCCTGTGAACTTGAACTAGGTCAGTACTGCCACGGGGGATGATAGGGAAACTAGTTAGTGTAATTAGAATGTGCTAGTGCGAATTTGTTACTCAGCTGTGGAATTACCCCCAAGAGATTAATTTACCATGTCATCACCTACACTTATTTTCAGCTAGCCACTTTGGGGGCTCCAGTAACACGACATATTTGGCATTTTCATTAGCTTAGTGGGTGTGAAGTGTAAACAGAGAAGAATTATTTCCTTTTGCAGTTGTCAGAAATTGTGAAATGAGAGCCCTTGCAAAACAACTGAAATAGGTTTCTTTTTATTCACTGAGGAGTTTTGTTTGTTAATAGAAGACTAGATTTTTCAATATTACTTTATATCCAATCTGTGAACCTTATATGATTATTAGTAATGTTTTATGTAGGCAAAGATTAAGTGACCAGAAATCATAGCCTGGTTAGGAATTTTGTTATTAAGAGTGTCCTAATAATATAAAATTTAGGATACAGTGAGAGAGGATTGACATGTGATGAAAATTAGAATGAACAGGATTTATCTACCTATTTAATCTGTACATAAATATGAACTATGTATGTTTATATATGCAAATATATATCCATATATAATTTACATATATACATATACCCATAAATGTACATGCATACACATGTGTGTGAACTGTTAAAATATAGACTGAGGCATTAAAAATTTTTAAGAGTTGATCAGACCCTTTAAAGGGTCTGGGATTGGGATAGCCTTCTGGTTTTTCAAGTTCCCTATTTGTCTTGGGTCTTTCCCACACCCCGTACCTATTCCTAAAATTTGTCAGTTTCTCCCAGATCAGCAATGGGTTGTCCACTATCATAAATGTCTTGTTCCATGGGCTCAGCATGGATCAGCATCCCATACTAGGGGCTAGGGGAGGACTGGAATGTCTTGGCTTTCATTCCTGAAGTAAATGTGGCTGGATCAGCACCTTCAAAGTTAGGGTTATAGATGGCCTTTCTCATTCTTAACTTTCTAAGAATTTATTGTACTTCCTCCATAGATTTCAGGGTCCCATGTGCCCAGGGAGATTCCCCTCATTGGGACAAGATCCCTGCAGGCTAGAAAAATCCAATCTATGAGGGATTGAGTACCTTGAGTCCCCTGAATGCCATGCACTTACTGCCAGAGGGCAGTGTATGTGATAATGTTGCCCATCTTCTCTGCTTCCTGCCCAGTTAGAGAAATGCCGTTGTCCCCGCATATCCCATAGCATACCAACCATGCCCTAATAATTTCCCTGGCCATTTCCTGGAACTTAGCAGTTATATCAATAAGCTTTTCAGGGGTATATATTCTCTCATCATGAGTGTTTCCTGAATTGGAGCTGTCTCACTGGCTCGGGTTGTTGTTACTGTGCTTTTGCTTTTCTTTGTATTAGTGGTTGGATGGCATGGGGCATTTTGTCCATTTCACTGTCCATTACAACATCCCCTTCCATGCTGTCCTCACTTTTCCAGGAATTCCATCTTTTAGCATCCCATTCAGGTCTTGTCACAAGTACTGAGACCTTAATTCAAGGTAGCTTGTACCCTCCTAGCTTTGCAAAATGACACAGTAAGGTCTCCAACTTATTTTGCCACCCTCCCAACTGTCTTCCAGCCCTGAAGCTAGCAAAGAGCAGTGGACATCTGCATATCCTTCTCTTATCTCAGCTCTTCTTTCAACTTTCTAATTCAAGTTTCAGCCTCTCGTTGGGTATCTCTGGCCACCATACTGTCCACAGTAGAGGCCAGCCCACTATGGCAACCATTCATTTCCCTTCCTTGCCACAGCGTGCTATGTACAGTTCCTTGAACAAGCATATTAGACTGGCCAGCATTTTCAGGTGATCCACAAGCATCTAGCATACAGGCCACTCCTCTCCCCATAGAGGCTGATGGCCAACTTGGGAGGTGCCCTGCAGAGGTCATTTCCCCAAGACCCATTTCTTTGGTCTCCTGGATGGCTTGCCAATTGTTGATTTAAAACCTCAGGAGCTTTCCAGGTGAAATCTGAAACTAGCCCCCATAATGGAGAGCAAAGGGAGACCAAAAAGAGGTAGGGCACTCCAGATTGGTAAGTGACAGGTTTTATGAGCAAGGGAACTTAAATAGGAACTTTGTCTTTGATGGCTGCAAGACAAGTAGATCTCCTCACTTGCCTGCCAGAATCTTAAAAGTTTCTGTAGAGGACTCAACCTGTGTTCAGTTATGTCCCCATCTAGATGGTCTTAACTAACACATTGCTCTTTCAAGTCTGCATCCTTGAAAATGGCTCCAAATGTGGGAACAGTGGGCAGAATATACATTCCAAGGACAGGGGAGTGAGTGAGGAACCTCTCATTACCCAGGTGAGGCTCACAGGTCAACCGGCAGTCAAGTTTTCTTGATGACCTCCTCCAATGGTCTGCCAATCTGAATTTGGAAAGGACGGGACAAAGTGAAATTTTTTACCTTCCTCTCTCAAGAAGCACCAGAGACATATCCGGGAGAGCTGACTTTGATGAGAATTCTCATCCTTTGCTGGCTTCTGCCAGTTTTCTCAAGATGTCTGCAGGCTCTGGAGTGAGTGGGGTGTCCCAGCAGTTTTTATCCTAATTACCAGAAACTGTAGAGGAGGAAAAATAAATTTCCTTCCATACTTGATGGTGAGTATTTGGCTGAGACTCCCTTTTCTCTAGGACACCTCATAAATGGGTAAGCTTATCTAGGTTAAAAGTTCTCTACTGTGGCCCCTGTAATTCAGGATTTTCTTTGGTAAGGTTGACTTGCTCGCTTAGCCTTGAAGTTTTATCCATCTAAGGCCTCACCTCACACTGAATACAGTCCAGCTTAAATTGGACCATTTCTGATTTCTAAGTTGGACCCGGTCTGACTTCAGGCCCAGTCCAGTTTCCCATTCAGACCTAGTCCATCTCTGGACCCGGTCTGGTTTCCAAGTTGGACACATTCTGTCCCTGGACCCAGTCTGATTTCTAAGTTGGCCCAGTCTGACTCCAGCCTGTTTCTGGACCCAGTTTGGAAAAAGAAATGCTCAAAGTCTGAGTGCTCATAATGCAAAAGCTGTGGAGCTAGGATCTGAATGGGACTTACCCATGACCTTCAAAGACAGAAAGCAGCGAGCTCAAGGGGCTCTACCGGTACCTACATCTTGTTGCTTGTTGTTCCTGGGGACCTCTGAGAGTCTCTTTTGGTTCCGTCCTCTGATATCAGAACTGTTAAAAGATAACCTGAAGTATATTAAATATTTTAAGAATTTATTTGAACAAAAATTGATTTGAATCAGGCAGCATCCAATCTAACAGACAGAAAGGAGCTCTGAGTTGCTGTACAAAATGAGACTTACAGGCAGAAGGAAGCAGGAACAAGGAAGTCATACTACACAAAAAAAGCAGATTGGTTATTATAAGGTTACTCTCCTTTAGAGGATGGCAGAAGTCTATCAGGCAGATTAGCGAACTAATGCTGATTGGGCGATTTCCTGACCTACTAGTTTAAGATTACATTTCCAGGAGAGCTGAAACTATGATCAAGTTAAGTCTTGGTTTGTTGACATGGGCTTAGCATAAATACTCCATTTTGGGCTAGTTGTCTTGTTTTTAACAGTATACATATGTAGCTTTACATATACATAAAACTTTGACTTGAAGTTTTCTTCCTGTTAATTTCTCACTTTTGTAGTGAAGCATGATTTTGTTGTTGTTACTACTTTAGTCTTACATGTTAAAATAATTTTGCTTCTCCTTGTAAAATTCTGCCATAAAGGAAATGCATAGTTTTAGACCTTTTTTCTAATTTCTCAGTTTCATTGTTGTGAATTTTACCTAAAAAGCCCTTATTAGATGAATTCCTTGATGGTAGTCTGAATTATCTTTATTCCAAATAACAGTATGAATTCAAATTTAGATTAGATGGATCTTATTGCCAACTCTTTTGGGGAACCATCCATCAAATTAGAGACAAAATCAACTCCTTTGACTTAGCTCTAAAAGTTAATTTTAAAACTTGATGAAGTAAAAATTTGAAACATGTGCTTTCACATATCTTTAAATTTGGAATTCAAAGTCATTTTTATTTAATACAAACTCCCAAATTCAAGCAAGCTGTGCTACTGGCATATAATCAGGTCTCTGAAGAATAAGAGTTCATACAGTAATACTAACAGGAGTAGTACTGTGTAAAGAGAAAAGGGTAAAAACAGAAATGTAGTTTCAATATTTCCTAGAGTGATAAATATTGAGGTTTTTCATCAACTCTCCAACCCATGTTCCCCAAACCACAAGTTTATTTTTTGTCAATTATAACTGTGAAAATGTGTTTTCCAAGGTGAAAAAAATTAAGTCTGACCTAGGAATTCTAATTTTGGTGATTCCCAAATTAATGATATTGTCTTGAGCAGTCATTCCATCCTTCTGTCTCATCCCTCTACTTATAAATTGAAGAAGTAAGAATGGCCCATTCTTTAATGTGTTGGTGCAGATTAAGGCTTTTTAAATTTATAGGAATTGATAGTCCTTGAACCATAACTGAATCCTTCCAGAGGATAGAAAGTCTATTCTATAGAAAGAGGTTAAAACACCTCTTTGTTCTATTTTGACCTTTTTCTATCCTTATTCCAGCATTTAATGACCTTCACTTAAAATGAAACTTTCCTTACAAGTAGAATTTAGATCTTTTTCCTTCTGTTCTTGCTGTGCTGGAGAAAAGAAACACATAGACTTTAGAATCAGAGTATCTCATATCATTGCTTAGAAAGACTAAATTGTTTAAAGTGTCATTAATACTTGGTGATATTTCACTATCATGGCATGGTTAGAGCAGAGGACATTTATATAAATAAACAATTGCTGAGAAAAAGTACATTTAGTGAAACAGTATCCTTGAGTTTTAATCGTGTTTGCTTATGTATTTTCTAATCTACAAAATGTAATTGTCAATGTTCCCTATCATCATTAGTGCAAATTAGCAAGTGAGTTTCTCTAATCTGTGATTTATTAATGGGAAAAAGTTGAGATTACATTGCTTACTGGGAAATAGACAGAATACTGCAACCACAGGAACCTAGAATAATAGAGAATACAATACTGTGATTCAAGAAGTTCAGAACAAACCAATGTACTAGGAGCAGTAATAAGGGTAATGGAAAAACAGTTCCCTATAACAAGATGCAGTAGCTTCTTTATGCCAGTAGGGTATTAATAATGCCCTAGAAGAAGTAACTGGAATTCTAAAGGAATTGTTAATTCCAGGAGAGCATCAGGTGAAGCCGGCCATTTTACCATCTCTCCTTTCCTTCCATCAAGTTTTGGTGACGTTGGAACAGACTGCTATTTTTGTTTTTAAAAAAACTCTTGAGGGGGGTTGCCTGGGTGACTCAGTTGGTTAAGCATCTGCCTTCAGCTCGGGTCATGGTCTCAGGGTCCTGGGATCCAGTGGAATTGGGCTCCCTGCTCAGCGGGAAGCCTGCTTCTCCCTCTCCCACTCCCCCTGCTTGTATTCCCTTTCTTGCTGTCTCTCTCTCTGTCAAATAAATAAAAGCTTAAAAAAAAAACTCTTGAGAGGGAGATATTTTATTTAGGATGTCATAATTTCTCCCAGTGTCTAACTTTGTTCCCTCTTGTTTCTTTAGCAGAAATAGAGCAATAAAATGCTCAATATTTTATATCCTTTCTTGCTGAGAAAACTGAGTCTGAGGCAGACAAAGTAATTTTCCCCAGCCTACTCTGAAGTTGAATCAACTATTGATAAACCTGAAATAGGAAGTTTTATTTTCTTAATATTTTGTTCTTTTTTTTGTCACTATAGAGAATTTAAAAGATTATTAGCCAAGTGCATGGAAGAGATGGGTTGTTATTTCCAAATCTTATAGTCTGAGCACCTGGGCGGCTCAGTTGGTTAAGCGTTTGCCTTCGGCTCAGGTCATGATCCCAGGGTCCTGGGATGGAGCCCCTCGTTGGGCTCCCTGCTCAGCAGTGAGTCTGCTTCTCCCTCTGCCTGGAGCTTTGCCTGCTTATGCCCTTTCTCTATCTCAAATAAATAAGTAAAATCTTTTTTTTTTTTTTAAGATTTTATTTATTTATTTGAGAGAGAGAATGAGAGAGAGAGAACACATGAGAGGGGATAGGGTCAGAGGACGAAGCAGACTCCCTGCCGAGCAGGGAGCCCGACGCGGGACTCGATCCCGGAACTCCAGGACCATGACCTGAGCCGAAGGCAGTCGCCCAACCAACTGAGCCACCCAGGCGCCCAGTAAAATCTTTTTAAAAAGGCTCTTTGTTAACCCAAGAGCCTTGGGCTCCACCTACTTGTACTACTTTTTAAAAATAGAGTAATTCATATGTAACATTCAAATAGATTTGGAGATAAAATGAATTTATATTGCTGAAAATGTCTACACTGTACTTACTGGCTGGTTTGATCTCTGTGGAGGCAGCATGCTGAAGAGGGAAAAACCTAGTTTGGGGTCAGAAACTTGGGTTTAAAACTTGAATCCAGCATTTATCACCTTTGTGGATTTGGAAAAATTATTCCACTTCTCTTATGCTTTTTTCCTTATTTGTAATATAGGGATAATAAGATTTAACTAAGCTGTTGAAAGATTTAAATGAGAAGGTTCATGTGTTCCTCTTCATGTTCTCTTCTTCTCCTACCTTTTGTCATACTCAACTAACTGAACATTTATTGTGAGTTTCTATTCCTCTACAATATTTCTCAATAATCCAACCTAATTAATCATTTTATGCTGAGACAATTAGAGTTAACCAATGTGAGAAATTTGACGTGGAAATTTACTCAAGAACCCTATTGCTTTGGCTTTTAAAGTCAAGTAACTGTTAGCTGATTTTTTTTTTCATCAAATTGGCTGCTTTTTCCACTATTTAATCAAAATGACAAATAGGCACTTTGGTTATTGAGTAGACTTAGGTGTTAGGAATATTGCTTCTGTAACCTGGGGTCACATCTGCAAATTAGTTTACTAAATAGAAATAATCAACTAAGAGTTTGTTTATGGAACTAAATTGTTCATCCCAGAAAATGAATTTAAACACAGCATACCATATCTTCCAGATAAAAATATTCCACTCAATATTTCTGCTCTTGGAAAATGTGTTGTAAATATACTGTTTCAAATATTTTTTATATTTGTCACAAAAATCCCCCCCCCTTTTTTTTTTTTAAAGAGACTGGCTTTTTTTTTTTTTTTAAGATTTTATTTATTTATTTGAGAGAGAATGAGACAGAGAGAGCATGAGATGGGGAAGGATCAGAGGGAGAAGCAGACTCCCTGCTGAGCAGGAAGCCCGATGCGGGACTCGATCCCGGGACTCCAGGATCATGACCTGAGCCGAAGGCAGTAGCTTAACCAACTGAGCCACCCAGGCGCCCACAAAAATCCCTTTTATTAGTCTATCAAGATGAAACCTGAGATTGATTTAAAGGATAATTATATAACTACAAACTTTCAAAGACTAAACATTATTTATGTAGCAGACAGTGCTGTTTTTACTAACTGTTGTGTTTGAGGAGGTAAATATATGTTTGGAACATAAAAATATCTTACACTCCTAGACATAGAACATTTATTTAAAAGATGCACTTGGTTGGCTGATTGGTTAGATTTCATAGAATTGTATATAGGTTAATATACACTGTGTTAAGTGTACTCCTTTTTGTATGAAAAATGTGCATACCTTTTTGTTAGTAAAATTTTATTATAAATGAAAATGTTACAGTAGTTTCATAATGTTTGAGCAGACTAATAATATATAGTCACTTGGCATACACATGCCCTTCCTTCCTTCCTTCCTTCCTTCCTTCCTTCCTTCCTTCCTTCCTTCCTTCCTTCCTTCCTTCCTTCAAGTTTAAGTAATCTCTACTCTCAATATGGGGCTTGCACCCATGACCCCAAGATCAAGAGTTGCACACTCTTCCAACTGAGCTAGTCAGGCCCCCCTTTACATATGTTCTTTCCATTAAAACTAATGTGTGTCTTTGACAGAAAGAACAAATCCAGCGCTTTTGATCAATCTAATGAAAATTCACATTCCTTTGATCTTGTAAATTACCTCCATGTGTAGCTAGAAAATGTAAATGAGCAAATGAGTAGGTATGCCCAAACTAGTTGAAAAGCCTGTAACATTAAACTCAGTCATTGTTATCTATAACATATTAAGTCACTGATTGTATCTTCTGCTGATTTTTGTTCAATATTAATCATCAAATCCATCAAAAACATAAACTTGATTATTTTTTCCTGTTGTATGTAGAGTTTCTTTGTTAAGAATTTCAGATACCTTGGAGCTATAATGTTTACTTTGTTAGAAGTTTTTTTTTTAAACCATCAAAACTCGGGCGCTTGGGTGGCTCAGTTGGTTAAGCGACTGCCTTCGGCTCAGGTCATGATCCTGGAGTCCCAGGATCGAGTCCCGCATCGGGCTCCCTGCTCGGCAGGGAGTCTGCTTCTCCCTCTGACCCTCCTCCCTCTCATGCTCTCTGTCTCTCATTCTCTCTCTCTCAAATAAATAAATAAAATCTTAAAAAAACAAAACAAAACATCAAAACTCAGCTTTATTGTGGCTCCAGTATTAAAAATTTATTTTGCTTTAAATCACAATTTCTGGAACAAATAATACATTATATGTTTAAAAAAAAGAAGATAGTAGGAAGGGTAAAATTACGGGGTAGGGGGGAATCTGAGGGGGAGACAAACCATGAGAGACTATGGACTCTGAGAAACTGAGGGTTCTAGAGGGGAGAGGGGTGGGGAGATGGGTTAGCCTGGTGATGGGTATTAAAGAGGGTATTGAATGGAGCAATGGGTGTTATATGCAAACAATGAATCATGGAACACTACATCAAAAACTAATGATGTAATGTATGGTGATTAACATAATAAAATTTAAAAAAAATCACAATTTTATTCACAAGCTCTAAAAAGTCCCCTATTACTGCTGCTCATAGATGATATAAATATTTATTTAGGTCAGTGATTTCATTGGAAAGACAGGGATAAAAATGTGAGTCAAATGACTCCAAAATACTAAAATTTGATCATTCTTATTCATTTTTGTTTCAAAATGAAGATATTTTCCTGATAATACAAACCATGGTAAAAATTATGAAAAATTTGAAGTTCCCTTGTAATCTCCCCTTATAAAGCTATTTACTATTAATGTTTTAGTATATTTCCTTCCATCCTTTAAAATTATACATGTATATTTACATATAATCATAACTATACATTATATATATATATATATATATATAAAAGAATGCATGTGCTTATTTAACTTAAATGTATTTTGTGGACCCTGTTTCAAGTTAATACAAAAGTGATTGTTTTGAGAAGTTATTTAATATTATTTCCACAATGAACATTCCATTTTTTCTTTACGATTGTAACATTTCAATAAACATCTTTGTATTTATACCTTTGTTCTATTATTTGACTATTTTCTCAAATATTACTGAACCAAATAGTATGTAATTTTGAAAGATAATGAGGTGGCTATCCTAAAAGATGTTTTCAAACTGCATATCCATCACAATTATTTCTGTGTCTATTGTCTCACACCATGTGTCTTAAAACTGCCAATCTGGTAGGTTAAAAGACAATATGATCTTATTATTTTTATTTGAATTTTTAAAATTAAGGAATTTTTCATATTTTTCTTTTCTTTTTTCATATTTCATTTGTATATTGCAATATGATTCACCACCATGGTATTAGCTAACATCTCTATCACATAACATAATTATTTCTTTTCTGTGGTGGGAAACATTTAAGATCTGGTCTCAGGATCTTTGAAGTATATAGTTAGAGTACTTTTGACTCTAATCACCATTGGTGCATTAGAACTCCAGAACTTCTTTGTCTTTTAGCTGTAAGTTTGCCCTTTTTAGCAACATCTCCCCGACTCTCCTGCTCCCCCGTCCCTGGTAACCATCATTGCAACTCTCTGTTTTCTACAAGTTTGGCTTTTTTAGATTCTACATATAAGTGATATTATTCAGTATTTGTCTTCTTTGTCTGGATTATTTCATTTAGCGTGATGCCCCAAGTTCCATCCATGTCTCAAATGGCTGGATTTCCTTTTTCCTTATAGCTGCATAATATTCCATTGTGTGTATGTGTGTGTGCGCATGTGAGTGTGTGTGTGTGAGAGAGATCGATCAGTGACATCTTTATCCATTCATCTGTTGATGGACGCATAGGTTATTTCCATGTCTTGGAATAATGCCGCAGTAAACATAGGAGTGCAGATATGTCTTCTAACAGGTATGATGTGATAATCTCATTGTGCTTTTGATTTGCATTTCCCTGATGATTAGTGATGTTGAGCATCTCTTCAGGTATCTATTGGCTATTTGTATGTCTTTGGAAAAATATCTATTTAGGTTTTGTGCCCATTTTTTAATCAGATTTTTTTGTTATTTAGTTGTATGAGTGCTTTACATATTTTGGATATTAACCCTTTATTGGATATATGGTTACAAATATTTTCTCTCACTCTGTAAGTTAGTTTTTCATCATATTGTTTTTTGGGGTTTTTTTTGCTATGCAGAAGCCTTTTATTTCTTTTCTTTTTTTATTGAGGTAAAATTAATGTTATACACTTTCATATGCATAGCATAATGATTCAATATTTGTATATATATTGTGAAATGATCACAATAGGTCTAGTTAATACCTGTCACTATACATAGTTACACATTTTTTTCTTGTGATGAGAACTTTTAAGATTTATTCTCTTAGCAGCCTTCAGATATGCAAACATTATTATTAACTATAGTTATGCTGTGTATTACATTTCTCTTATTTATTTTATATCTGGAAGTTTATACGTTTTGACCCTCTTTACTCATTTTGCTTACTGCCCATCTACTGCCTTTGGCAGCCACCAATCTGTTCTGTATTATTATAACATAATGATATGGTACATAATATTAGAATCTTATATACTAGGGATATTGCCTGTCTACACTGTGATGTATTTCTGCTATCTTTTAATTTTGTTCATAATGGTTTTGCCTTAAAAAGCTTTTAAATTAATGTATAGTTATATAACTTTATAGTTTTGGATTTCTTATACCTAAGAAAGATCTCCTCTTTTTTCTTAAATATTAAAATAATATACTCCTCTGTTTGACTATAATAATTTTATGTATAAAATAACTTAAATATTAATACATCTGGATTTTGTCTGAGGCAGAGACTCAGTATTTTTCCAAGTGTTTACCCAGCTGTGCAAAATTATTTATTATATTTATTCATCATTTTTCCATCCGATTTGAAATGTCACATAATATGAAAGTTTTCATATATTTATGGATTTGGATCTTATTTAGTCTTTTTCATTTCTATGTTTATTCCTATGCCAATGATATATTGTTTTAATAATTATAGCTTTTAATAAATTTTGCCCAGTAGAACAGATCCTCCTTATTTTTCTCTTTCAAAAATTTCTTATCTTTGGGGTGGCTGGGTGGCTCAGTTGGTTAAGCATCTGACTCTTGATTTCAGCTCAGGTCATGATCTCAGGGTTGTGAGATTGAGACCCACGTCAGGCTCCATGCCCAGCATCTTAAGCAGGCTCCATGCCCAGCATGGAGATTCTCTCTCTCCCATTTTCTCTGCCCCTACTGCCTTTCTCCTGTCCTGCTCTCTCTCCCCCCCAAAATTTCTTGTCCTCATAAATTTACCCTTCTTCATGAAATTAACCATAGTTTTGGTATATTCCATACCATTACTACATTCCATTTCTATTAGTTCTTTAGGAATTTAATTAAAAGTGCATTGAATTTATAAATTGTACTGGAGAAAACTGAAACCTTTACAGTATTGAGTTCTCCCATCTAAGAATCTTTTATGTGTATCAGTAAAGTTTTATAGTTTTCTTCACAGGGGTTTTATATGGTTCTTTTTAGGTTTATTTCTATGAATAATATAGCTTATATTTCAATAGGACTGTGAATACAATGATTGAATTCAAACATCTAAAAATTATTACTAATGTTTAGGATTTACTAATTTTGTGTATTAATATTGTAATTTAGTCACTAAATTTTGTTACGGATTTCAGAATTTTTACTCTTGCCTTTTTTTTGGCTAGAAAATTATATCATTTGTAAATCATGATAATTTGCTTGCTTTCTTATCTATATGTACCTGTCTTCTCTTTGTTGTTTCATTGTATTGACTAGAAACTTCAGAGCAATATCAAATAATGGAAATGATAACAAATATCCTTGTTTATCCCTGACTTTTGTAGAAGTGCTTTCAATTTTTTTCACTATTAAGTATGATGATGCTAATTTTTTCCTGTTAGACTGAATCACATTAAGGAAGTTTTATTCATAATATAGGAATAGGTAAATTATATGTAATACTTTTTATCAGTTTTAGAAATAAATGCTTTTCTATAGATCTGTCAACATAATGAACTACAGAATTGAATTCTTAAGTTCGGTTATCTTTGTTTTTCTGGAATAAAGTCAACTTGGTCATGTTGCAATGTGCTTTTGATTTAATGGTGGATTTGATTTGCTAATATTTTAATTAGGATTTTTTTTTCCATTATACTCCCAAAAGATTTCTTTGTAGTTATTGAGTATGTGGGTGGGTGTGAGCTCACAGGTGGGTATACAAAGTCAATTAGTTTTTTATTAAAGTTATACTAGCTTCATAAAATCAACAGTGAAAAACTCTATTTTCTATAACAATTTAAATGACTTAGAATTAGGGCACCTGGGTGGCTCAGTTGGTTAAGCGACTGCTTTCGGCTCAGGTCATGATCCTGGAGTCCCTGGATCGAGTCCTGCATCGGGCTCCCTGCTCGACAGGGAGTCTGCTTCTCCCTCTGACCCTAACCCCTCTCATGTGCTCTCTCTCATTCTCTCTCTCTCAAATAAATAAAAATCTTAAAAAATAATAATAAATGACTTAGAATTAGTCTGTTCTTTAAATTTGTCTGGGATATTATCTTGGTCTGTTGCTCTAGGGGAAAGGTAGATGTTTGATAATCTCATCTTTATAATTCATTATATCAAACCTGCAGTTTGTTATTCAAGTCTCCTGGTTTGTTATTTTATGCCTACTTGGCCTATCAACTTCTGAGGAAGTTTTCAGTTTCCAGTTATGCATGTGATCTTCTTTCATGTATTTATGATGTTTTTCTTTATAAATTTGGAGCAGAAGTGTTATTTTAGCTTGGATTCAAGGGCAAGCAGTTTCTAGAAAGTATAGGTAAGAGCGTGGGGAGTTGGGACAGAGAAACTAGGGAGGCTACTAAAGGGTGCGTTAGCAAGCAATTTATCATTGTGAGCAACTGTAGCTTACTGCCTCTGGGAACTCCCAGGAGCCAGTGTAGAAAATTAACTTCAGAGTTATCTTTGCCAAGTTGGTGAGAGAGCTGGGATATTTATGCATCCACTGTAGTCAATTGGTTGAGACCTACTCCAGGGTTGTCAGGTATTAATTCTCCAGAATTTCTGTCCTGTTTTGTCTGCAATCAGTGTGGGCTCTGGTAAACAGAGAAAACCAGCATTAAGAAAAGAAACAAATAAACATAATTCAGGTGTCTGGCAGTTGGAAGTCAGCCCTGAGTAAGAATGAAACAGCATTTGCTACAAGGTTCACAATTGTTATAGGTTTGTGATACTTTGTACCTTTTAATGAATTCATTCATCTTATATTAATTCATTCTTTTATTGAACAAATGTTTACTTTCACACAAAAATAATAGTTCACTGGTACATAATTCTAGAATCGTAATCCTTTTCTCAAAAGAATTTCTCAACATCTGATTCATAGGCTGGGTTTTCAGAGCCATACTTGTCTGAAAAATCATTACTTCTATTGATTTATCTATTTAGCCAGTCATTTTTTTTGAGATTACTGAAATGTCTGCCCTTCTCTTGTGCTCTTTTTAAAAAATAGATGTTTACTCAAAAAAACCAAATACAATCCAATCAATATTCTCACATCTCATTGAGACTTCTTAGAATTTTTAAAAAGTTCTCTCCTGTTTCCAGAATTACATATTCACTGGTAGTAATTTGTTCTAATCCCCCAGTTTGGTACCTTCTTTTTTGGCTTCTGATTTTCTTTTCATTTTTAAGTATCTGCTGTTGTCATGTTGATAATGATGAAAATGACTAACTTAGATTCATAATTAATGTTAGCAGGTAGATTAGTAGTTCCAGACCTTTCCACGGAAGATCCAGTTTTAAAAAGTGGGGAAAGACATAGTATTGTTAATTTTTATATTTAATATATAAGTTAATTGAAAACCTATTATCTACTATTACAGTTTTATGAAAGAAAGGATATTTTAATTCCTCTGAAGTAGGAAAGATATAGTCTCTTAAAATTGTGCAAATTTGGCCATATACATTCTTATAACATTGATCTTTATTTTCTCTCTTCATAGTTTAATGGGAGTTTTCTCTCTCGAGGGGTAGGGACTAGGTGCTACTGTGGTCACAGTTTCACCCTCAGGCCTCACTTATAGTTGTCTATTCCATGAGTAGTGGAGGATATTTTCAGGTGGCTAAGCTCTATTTCATTCAGGTGCACATAATTAAGTGAAGCCTGGGTGCAAATGTGGTTACATTCTTTACCTGAGGGGTTTTGGTAGGTTTCCCAAAATCTATTAGTTTAGTCTCTTTAGTGATTCCTCAAACCTATTTTGGTCAGAAAAGATACTCTTGACTTCATGACTTTTTTTCAGCCCCACAAACTAGTACTAGAGGAAGTTAGTACTACCCTTCAGAATGTTCTCCATTTACCTTTGTGGCTCACTTTGTGCTTGTGAAGTGTAGTTTACACCCTAGGTTTGGTGAAGTTTTTATTCTTCTTTGCTACTATTTTTTAAAGTTGTCTTATGAAATTGGGGCCTTTCTTGGCTTAAGTATGGGTTAAAGTTTACTAGGTTATTTTTGGTGGATATTGTTGAGGTGTTTGTGTATCTTATGGATATTTTCAGGTTACTTACCTCGGGCCTTCATAGTTACCAGGAATGAATGGTCTGGATATTTTAGGCGATTAGGAAGAGCATGTATTCAATAGGAAAGAGAGGAGGAAGGAAACTTACTGTTAGTTCCTACTAGGTGCTAGGAAGTACTATGTTCTTCAGGTTTTTCTAAAACTCAAAAGGTAGTCATTTTTAGGTGGGGATTGTTATTATCTTTGACAGAGGAAGGAATAGGAGCTCAGTTTAAGCACCTTATTCTTTTTCATGTAACTAGTTAGTCGCAGGACTTAGATAGAACATAGATCTCTGACTCCTTAATCCTTATTTTTTTTCAACAGTGCACTATCTTTTCTTTTTTTAAAAGATTTTTAAAAGATTGTATTTATTTGACAGAGAGCACAAGTAGGCAGAGAGACAGGCAGAGGGAGAGGGAGAAGTAGGCTCTCCGCTGAGCAGGGAGCCCGATGTGGGACTTGATCCCAGGACCCTGGGATCAGGACCTGAGCCGAAGGCAGCTGCTTAACTGACTGAGCCACCCAGGCATCCTGCACTACATGTTCTTTTTTCTTTTCTTTTCTTTTTTTTTAAATGTTAACAGATTTCATGTTTATTATAGTATTCTACCTTTCCTAATGAATTTATTGAACTGCCATAATTCTTTACTGCGTGTTTAATGAGCACGTAGCCAAATAATTACTAATGACTTACCTGAAAGTTTTTTTTAATAGGGTTTATTTTAGACTCAGAAATACTAATCAAATTCTTCCTTTGATTCTAGTTCCTAGCATAAAAATAAGTTTAAACTAATTGGTGTTATTAAGTACTTTGAACATTTATACATAATTTCAGGGACTTCATGAATCTGTTGTCCATCCATGAACCCAAGGATAAAGTCTTGTCTTAGAAAGAAAGGATTATCACATTGGTCAGTTCTTATTGTATAACACTATGTCTCCCTTGAGACTAAACATTTAATGATATAAGAGAAGATATTGTTAGATACTAGTAGTTAATGGGAAATGTAACTTTTCAAGACCTATATTTTATATACCACTTAATACGCTCCTTCTTTCTGAGACAAACAGTTAATATATATATATGTAACATACACTATCAACTGTATTTTTTTTGCTTCTTATCTTTTAGTTCTCTAAGCTTAATTACCTGGCCTTTCCTTAAGATTTTCTCTCCTGGACCACACTGGCCTAGATGTTTACATTTTAAATTATAGTTGAGTTTGATGACCTTACAGATAATAAATTATTGAATCATAATAAACTTGCTAGCTTAGCTTTTTATTTGGAGAAGAATTTCAGGTGGCCAAATCCTTGCACGCTGGTTTCTCATGGGATATAAAAGTCAGATATTCTTTGTGCTTGTATATGGATGTGTAAAAACTACTGCACAGACTTATGATGAAAACTCTTCAAGTTGTTTTTGACTGCATATGATGAAAGAAAAGTGCTATTAGTTTTAATGGGGGAAGAACAGTATGTTGATTTTCTATCCATTTGTGAGACAGGTTATACAGGCCATTACTGAAATACTGTTCCTTATTAAAATTCCTTTACACATTGAAATATTTCAGCGTCTGTTGATGGTGGTATATTCATATAATGTAGATAAGTTACTGGATGAATCCATTGTTTCACCATATCTTTAAATGCTTAAAGATAAATAATTGATTTGCTTAAGAATTTATGAGATCAGGCTCTGCAGCCAAATATAAGTTTAGGAAGATGTAGAGTAGTTGGACAAGGTTCTGAATTCATGTGATAAAAAGACCTGACTCAGCAGAGACCACAAACCAGCCATGGGCTAGATGCAGCTTAGGCTATTTTGTTGTTTGGACTGAACAATGTTTTAAAAACAATTTGAACTACTTCTCAACATGTAAAAATTGGGCAGTTTTACAGAAAATCCTTGGGTTTTGCCTTTCATTGAAAAATTAGAAGCACTGGCATCACTGGCCAGATTTCTTGAGCTAAGTATCAGCAGCAGAATGAAACATAGTTTCCTTTTTGTTTATGTGATAGAGTCATAATTTCAGTTGCCATAAATCATTGCAGTTCTATTATTTTGTAGAGAAGATGAATGATTTCTTGTATTTTTATCTTTATCAAAAGAGGGAAAATGAATGATAAGCTGAGAGGGTAGCATATGGGAGAGAGCATACTTCTTTGCAAAAGTGAAGATTATTCCTATGTGTTTAATGTGCAAAATGTGCTTTTGTCCAAAAATACAACTTAAAATGCCATTACGTAAGCAATCATGGTAAGAAATATGATCGATAAATGGAAAACTTATTTGATGAGGAACTTAATGATCTGGAAAAGATTCCAATTTTTTTTTTTTTTTTTTTTTACTGGGCTTGCTTTTAGATTAAAAAAAAATCTGAGTAATACTGCCATAAAATTGAGTTAAGTCGTACCTATGAAAATATAAATTGGCATCAAGACTTAATTCCAACAAGAAATGTTAGCTCCGATTGTCAAAGAAATAGCTGATATCTTAAAAGATAAGTTGGAAGAAGAAGTTAAAATATTTATGTCATGTTCTGTTGCAGCTGACAAAAGCCCAGATGTAACAAATATCATCTGGTTAGCAGTATTTGTACGTGTTATAAATGAAAATATACACGAGACTGAAGAAATTTTGAATATAAAGTCCATAAGAGGTATAACATCAAAAAACAAACTGTGTTGAGGAAGTCTTGAAATGCTTAATGGAGACTGGCTAAGAAATATTAGGGAGTGACTAATATAAGGTGGCACCTCCATGGAAATTCAGGTTAATATCAAACTTCTGAGATGAAAATCTCAGATGGTAAAATTTGGAGGGACACATTGTAATTTGCCAGGAATTACTTTGTACCGAATGGTTAAAAAAAAAAAAAAATGGAGACTGTCTTTGTTGGAATAAGTGACACAAATTGGAAGTGCTTCTGTGGTGTGAAATGTAGAGAGCTCAATGCTGGATTTGATGCCCTGGAAGCACAATTGAGTAAGTTGTCTGTTGTATGCAGAGTCTAGTAACTTAGTTGTGACATTTTAATTGCATTGAAAAGTTTCTTATTTTCAGGAATTGAAAGAAATTGGTTTGCTCATGTCGTCTTGGGAAAATTTCTACTTCAGCTCACCAGAGACTCAGGGATGAATCTTGGGCTTTTTGGTTAATGTTACAACCCATCCAAACCCTTTAAAAGGAACTTCACAAGTGGTTACAAATGAATTTATGTGTCCAAGTCAAGCAAAACTGTATGTTTGGGAAACTCATATGACAAGGAATATTGTGGTTTATGTTCCTTTGATGAAAGTGGCTCCAGAAGTAATAGTTATGGCTTAAACTATATTCCCCCAAAAGGAACTGAATTCCAGAAGATATTCTCTGATTTCAAAGTTTATGAAGATATGCTAACATTTAGTTTTAATCAAATTAAGCTCTCTCAATTAACTTTAATCATGAGAACAGAGAGCTTCAAATGGAAGTTTCTGAATTGCATAAATGTTTTCTGAAAACTAAATAGAAGTTCTAGAATACTAGAATTCTACAAATGCCTTTGTATGGTAATTTTCTTAATTGTAAGAAACCATTGTGCAAAGGTTTTATACATGTCCGGATGTGCTTATGTTTGTGAACAGCTATTTTCTTTTCTGAATAAAACTCCCTACTAGAGGCTGAATTCTGTAGCAATATAAAATACTCAACTAGGCATGGCCATCTTGGTGTAGAAGAGAGGATGAATTTTCCAGTTCTAAATCAAAGAAGCAATTCATTAGGAAAGACAAATTTAATACTTAATAGCTTCTCTTTATTAAATATATATATTTAAGGTTCAATTTAAAATATAATCCCAACTATAATACATGTTTGCATTATAATATATATTCAAACTGTAATTCAATAAAAATAAACAATATTTATTAACAGTTAATACTTTTTTTTTTTTAAGTCAGTCTTACTTTACTCTTTTATTATCTTCCTGGAATCTAAAGGACTTGAATTTGACATCCTTCACTCAGTGTTTCATCTTAGCAAATGAAAAGCAGAAATCTGGTTTTGCCCTCTACACACCTTTCAAATAATGACTGGAAGCTGCTGCTGATTGACTTTTCTCAAGAGGCACAGGCTGATTTCTATGCTTACCATGACAGTGGCCTTTGGTGAAGTAGTAGACTACTTACTTCTTCTTTACCTTTCCTCAAACCTGCTAAAATTGTTGGTGTTCCTTTCAAAATGCTGCACATTTTAAGTAACTTGAAGCAAGTCTTGAATCAACTGTAAATAAATTATGTATTCTCACTAAAGTGAACACATTCTAATTTTGAGATTTTAGAAAAAAACACATATAATAATGCTATCCTTAATATTTTTATTACAGTATCTCCTGTATGTACCTCCTGTAACAACACAATGTTCTGTGTACTTAATGGTCACAATTACTGTTAGTAATTTTGATTTTCTTGATTAGAATATCAACTCCACAAGGACAGTACTTTACAAATGTTAACTAATAACATTCTAAATACCCAGTAGAGTTCCTGGCATACATTAGATACTCAATAAATGTATGATGAAATGTTTTTTAAAGATAGCTGAAAAAAATCCAATATTTGAGTAATATGTATTAACCAGACTAGGCTAAATTGCATTCTTGTTAACAAGCAACCTCCAAATCTCAATGGTTTAACATACAGAAGTTTATTTCTTGCTTCTGCAACAGGTCACTTTAGTTGATAAAGGATTCTGCACCCAGGTTGATGGAGGCTCCAGTCTTGTAGCGGCACCATCTAGAATTGAGGTCTCCATTCAGACATCATGTCAGGGGAAGAGAGAGACTGGCGAATCATATACAGGCTTTTCCCACTTTTATCTTTGGCCAGAAGTGGTTGTATGTCTTCACTGAGGTGCAGAGAGCCTGGGAATATAATACATAGATACAGATAATTTATAATATATAAATAGAATATTTGGATATTTGGTGTTACTGTCTCTGCTACAACATGATAAATAAACCAGTGACTAATTGTTACCTGAAGTTGCTGCATGTCACTCCTAAGACTGTTGTTAAACCCTTTGGTACAAATTTCCAGATATGAAAAGAAAGTCATCCCCTAAGAGGACTGTAAGGCAGGCTGCTATTATCACTCATTAGGGACTCTGGAAATTTACAGTAATGTCACACTGTTTAAAGTGACGATTTAGAGTGCTCTTTGAACTATATTTGATTGACAGTACCACATGGGCAGATTGACCCAAGGTAGTGAATTCTGTTGGAGGCTAAAAGGGTGGGTCTCCAAAGTGGATCCAGAAGTGAATTCTGATAGATTATCTCCCCCTTTTCAAGGAAGGGTTTTCTTTCTTCCCTGAAGTAGGGAATCTCAAGTAAGTTCTATAGAAACTGTTTCTCGTTGTGGATCATTTTGCTGATTCTGCCAAGGATGCTGGAATTATTCTCCATACTGATGATTGTTTTGGGCCCTGATCAGTGTTTTTTTGAAAGGTAGTCAGAATCTCATTCCTGGAAATGCTATATCTTGCATTGGCTTATCAAGAGATTTCCTTCTCTAAGGAGAAATGTGGTTCTAACTCCTAAGTCAATATCGTCACTTTACATGTTTACAAGAAGGAATGTAAAGTTCTAAGACCTCTTTCAGGTCTCTGTTTCTGAGTAAAATCTGTTTAATATGTATAATTTCTTTTTAGGCTATTTCTGTAATAACACGAAGACTCTACAGAATGATTTATAACCCTTTGCATATAGGTTAGGAACAGAATCATTCACCCAATAAATGTTTATTGAGAAAGTGTGCATAAAGAATGAAATAACTGATGATAATTGTTGAATAACACAAAGACAAATGGGATACAATGACTACCTTTGAGGTGTTCAAATTCTTGCTAGAGAAAGACATGTCAGTGGATAATTCTGGCACATTGAGATTACTACTGTAATTTATGAATAAAGTGAAAGAAAGGAAGGAGAGCTTTTTCCTTCTGTATGGATTTCAGGAAAGGCTTCTCAAACATTGCAGCTGACTTGTCAAAGTAGGTACTTTCTATTTGAGGCAGAGAATATCCCAAGGCAGAGGGGAGCACTGTAAGAGGAGAAGCCTGGCCCAAGTTAAGAAGGCATAAAAGTTGGTTACATGTATGGGAACCTGGGAGAAAAATTAGTGGGCTATGCGATTGGGTTCTTGTGAGGGGGGAGTGATGTAAAATAGATGTGTGGTTGCTACAATAATGGCTTCTAAGGAATCGTGCTTCCTGGAAGACTCATCTTGTATAATCTCTTCTCAGATTGACTAGGTTTGACCATGTGATATATACAGAGGCATGATAAATATTCATGCAGGAGACATACCTGCTTGGAGCCCTGAGACTGTCATGGTTGAAGAAGCCCAGATTATCCTCCTTGAGGATGGGCGATCCCATGGAAAAGAAGAAACAACATGGAGAGAGATTCTAAGACAGTAGGCAGACCACATGTAGAGAGATCCAAGAAACAGATCCAAGAGACAGGGGAAGAGAGAGATATTATAGAAAGAGAGAGCCAGTGAGAGGAAGGGAGGCACCATGTATAGAGAGAACCCATGAAAAGAAAGGGACCATGTGAATGTATGAGTTTATGACAGGAATTCATCCCTAGTGGATAAGCAGGCTGAATTCAATCATATGTGAACTTAGGCAAGATTAGCAGAAGCACCAAGTAGCCAACCCACAGAATTGTGAGAGGTAAGAATCATTATAGTTTTAAGGTACTAAGTTTGGAAACAGTTTCTTATGAAGCAATAGATAAGAGATACAGAAGGTAAATTAATTTATTCAACAAATATTTATTGAGTTTATTGAGTATCTACTATGTGCCAGGAACTCTGCTGAATTGAGACCGTATTTTGCAAGGCCTTATGTTTCATGGTAAGGAGTCCTATTCTTTCTGCCCTAACTCTAGCCATTATAAATGCCATGGCTATTGTTTTAAGTGAGGTCTTAATCATATCTTGCCTATTATATTAATGTTCCAATTGTTCTTTTTCTCATTCCAGCCTTTTTTCCCCCCTAAAACATAAACCTGATCCATGTTATTTTCCTGCTTAAATCTTTAATGGCTTATTGTAGGCTTCAGGTCAAATTTTAGACTCCTTTGTATGCATTTTCTAGTATCATTTATACTCTTTTACCCAATGTTCAATAACTTGTGTTTCCCTAAGTATGCAGTGCTTACTCAGGTATTAGAAACTTTGGATGTGTTGTCTTGGCCTGGAAGGCTTTCATTTGTTTGTCTGGAAAAAGTTTTTAAGATTTCACTTATTTATTTGACAGAGAGACAGTAAGAGAGGGAACACAAGCAGGGGGAGTGGGAGAGGGATAAGCAGGCTTCCTGCTGAGCAGGGAGCCCTATATGGGGCTTGATCCTGAGACCCCCTCATGACCTGAGCTGAAGGCAGACGCTTAATGACTGAGCCACTCTGGCGCCCCTGTCTGGAGAAAGTTTACATATACTTTAAGACACAGGCAAATCTATACATCTTTTTCAATACTTCCAGGTGGAATTGATCACTCTCTTGCATTTTATACTACCACTGACCATTAACATTACTCTAATATCTCAGTACTTGTCACACTATGTTGATATGCTATTTTCCCTTCTAGATTGTGAGTTCCTTGAGGATATGGGATTCTATCTTTCTTATCTTTGTATAGGAAGAAGTTAATGCCTAGTACACAGTAGGTATTCAATAAACGTTTCTTGAATAATGCCTTTAACTTATAGGCGGTAGGAAATTACTATTTTATGGGAAGAAATTTTAGAAAATTGATTCAGGCATCAGTGTGGAAGAAGAAAAAACAAAGGCAAATGAACCCACTTATTAAACCATTTAAATACATTATGGTCAAGGTGAAACATGAGCATTGTCAAAAGTAAGGTAGTGGGAATATGAAGGAGATCTACTTAAAAGACCCATTGGAAGTAGAATGGCCATAGCATGGTGGAAACCTAAATGTGGAGGAAGAGGAAGAGTGAATATTTTGAAAAAGATTTTGTGTTGTCTAGCTTGGACAAATGGGTAGATGGAGATGCCTTTAACTGAGATAGAAAATACCAGAAGAGGAGCAGGTTTAGAGAAAAGGAAGGCATAAGAAGGAGATAAGTATCACCATACTGCCTGTTCAGAGTGAATTTCAAGGATTTGTTAGCTCTCTCTGGTAAGGGAACTGCTAACTATAATGAGGAAGACTCTGTTAAGCAGAAGGCTGGAAATCATTGTGGTTCTAGGAAACCTTTGTGAAAGATGATCTGGTTGGACTAGTCCTCAGAAACTCAGATTAAAGGAAAATGAACCAGATCAGTAAATTATATGATAATCTTCAAATTTCTCCCAGACTGAGCTTGATATGTAGTCTAATAAAGAGTTGGGTTTTATGGCATAAGCTTTAATTGCAATTTCTTTAAGAAATTTATTCTTTAAGAAAACTGGTTGTCTATTTATTTATACCTAAATACACAATAATAGTGCCATTTTAGTGATTGCTATGACTGAGGTACCTATTGTAACACAGAATCACAGTGGTCACTGACTTAATTGGAAATGAAGTTGGTCGCTCCTACCATTACAGTGGCATGATAGAAATGATTCTCCAGAGATTTTATCCATATATTACAATATTGCAACATAGAGTTCTCTCTCTCTCTCTCTCTTTAAAGATTTTATTTATTTGACAGAGAGAGAGAGACAGTGAGAGAGGGAACACAAGCGGGCGGAGTGTGAGAGGGAGAAGCAGGGAGCCTGATGTGGGGCTCGGTCCCAGGACCCTGGGATCATGACCTGAGCTGAAGGCAGATGCTTAATGACTGAGCAACTCAGGCACCCCCATAGAGTTCTCTTTGATTCTTTAATCATTTATTGTTCAACAATTGTCCAATTGTTAGAATACCAAACTGGAGTCCTTTCCCTCTGATTAGAGTCTTAAATTTTCTAACAAGACTTTAGTTCTGTGTTTCTTACATCATCAGGGTCATAGATGAAGAGCTTTAGATAAAACATTGCCTAAGACAACCTCCCATCATGTTAGTTGCTCTGGGAAAATTGGCTTTCCTTTTTTGATTTTTCTCATAGATAAATTTAGGTAATAATAGATTCATGAGAAATAAGCTTACTGGAGAAAGGAGTAAAGAAAGGAAGCCATATGTTATTTCTTTATATTCCTTAATTTAAAGAAGAGACAAAATCAAATGAGGGCATGTGGGATATCAAAAAATAACATGAAACCAACACTTCAAAGCCTTGAGTTTGTGATAATTAGTGCAGCAAAGAAACACTTGATGTATCTGCAAAGCAAAAAATAGGGCAAATAGTGGGGATCAAAACAAAAATTAAAAACGCTGAAGACCAAACTTGGAGCCTGTTTTTTGTTTTTTGTTTTTTTTTTAACCAAAACTCTGATTGTATTGCTGTATGAACAAAAAGAGATAGGAGGTAGACTCTAATGATAAAATATATCAAGAAGCAGTAACATGTTGGTAACTGCTATTGTGTCTCTCATTGTTTTGCTTTAAGTTTAAGAAGTTGAGTAACAGCGGAGCCTCACAATAGATTTATTCCCCTTCTCCTAGTCACTACTGCAGAAGAAAGACAGCTCATGACATTCTTCTGATTCCTACAATGGTATCATATACAGTGGGCTCTGGAGGCCAACTGCGTTAGCTCTCAGAGGACAAAAATGTCATCACCCAAATGAAGTACTTACACAGCACCAACATATAATCCTGATGTACCTGGAAGCCTGTGTCTTGCCAGGAGGATGCCTCTGCCCCATCCCTCCTGCAGAGACTGCCCTTGGGATACTGTACACTACAATCTCCTTATACTGTATCAGCAAGTTGGAGCAGATCCTGTAACTGGATCCTCAGCTGATGCTTTGGTGACACAGGAACATATAACATCCACTCTTTGTAATTTGGGTAGCAGTATCTTGGAGGCTAGTGATAAGTTAGGTGGTAGTGAAATGTAGTCCCTTTGGCGGTGCGTGTGCTGTGTCAGTTTGTTGTGAAGCTGAATTTAGTTGCAAGGAGAGTAGTCCTGCCTGTGCAATTACCAGTAAGTTAAATTGAGACAGAAATATTCCTTTTTTTTTTTTTTAAAGATTTTATTTATTTATTTGAGAGAGAGAGAATGAGAGAGAGAGAGAACACATGAGAGGGGGTAGGGTCAGAGGACGAAGCAGATTCCCTGCCGAGCAGGGAGCCCGATGCGGGACTCGATCCAGGGACTCCAGGATCATGACCTGAGCCGAAGGCAGTCGCTTAACCAGCTGAGTCACCCAGGCGCCCGAGACAGAAATATTCCTTAAAAGAGTTGCTTTTATTAAGTGCAGCTTGTCACTGGCTGTGACGGATATGGACACTCTATTTCCAGAGCATGGCAAAGAGTGCGAAACCCTTAGCATAGCCAATACTTGTGGAACGTTTTTTGATTTTAGCCACTAATGTAACTTCACATTTTTGCTGCTACATTTTTTTTTAAGATTTTTTATTTATTTATTTGAGAGAGAGAATGAGATAGAGCATGAGAGGCGGGAGGGTCAGAGGGAGAAGCAGACTCCCCGCTGAGCAGGGAGCCCGACGCGGGACTCGATCCCGGGACTCCAGGATCATGACCTGAGCCGAAGGCAGTCGCTTAACCAACTGAGCCACCCAGGCGCCCTACATTTTGTTTTTAAAAGAGTTGCCTAAGTTTAAAAACGTCTTTTCAGAGAGTAGCCAGGAGTTGGTTATTGTAATAGTTTGATGATGGGTTCATTTTTCCATTTTATTTTTGTGAATGTTTATTTTTTTTATGAATAAGGTACTGAGAACAAAATGTCTTCTAGTCAGATTTTTCAATAGCCACTGGCCTTATACTGCTGCACATTCAAATTTGCAAATTTGAAACTACAACTTTTATACATAATGAAATCTCTGGGTAGGTACACACTTTCATTATATTTCCACTTGCCTATTTGTCACTGATTTGGTCCTTTAAGTCAGTCTTTATCATACTTAAGGAAAAAGGAGAATACATTTAATGGTGCTAATTTGAAAATTTAAGATCAAGATAAGTAAAATATTGTTCTTACTTTCCAGGAGATTACAGTCAATTTTTGAAGACAGATATATGCCACAAGTCAGACTTTTTTTTAAAAAAGATTTTATTTATTTATTAGAGCAGAAGCAGGGGGAGCAGCAGGGAGAAGCACACTCCCTGCTGAGCAGAGAGCCTGATGTGGGACTAGATCCCAGGACCCTGGCATCATGACCTGAGCCAAAGGCAGACGCTTAACGGATTTGCCACCCAGGCGCCCCACAAATCAGACTTTTGATAAGTATTTTAGTAAAGGTGGTTCTGTGAGGGTTAATTCTAGTAGGCCTGGAATTAGCCTGAGCTGTTCTACTTGCATCTGTGTGGCCCTGACCCCTAGTTAGTAAAAGCATTGTTCTGTAACCATGTGTCTGAAGAGTTTGGGGTGGTTTGTATCATTATTTATTGATAACAGTGAGATTGAGAAGTTATACCTGGACTTGGTGACATCTCTGAAGACATCCCTATTTGGGCCAGCTACACAGAATGAATATATCTACATGATCAGCAAAATGCAAAACAAAAATCCTAGTGATAACTTCCATTTTGGGATCTCTGGTTCTAGAGTGCTCAGTGTCATGTTGGTGGTTTATGATTCAAGAAAGTAAATACATACTGCCATGGTCCTTACAAAGGGAGGACAGTTGGATTTTGTACTTGGCCTCTCCAAATCTCCTACTGTGAGATAGCCTTTGGCTGTGATGCATATTCTCTCTTTAATGCTGTGGCTATATTGTATCATTTTTCTGCAATCCATTTTAAATGTGTAAGCACCTGCCATTTTGGGTCATTAATGAGAAGGTCCAATATGGACAGAGCTGATGGAAAAGACAGTGATTTTGTGGGGGCATGCTACATGTGTGTGTAGGCCCATAACTGCTTCACACAGAAAGTTGGGTTGGAGAGATTAATATACATATATTTTTAAAAGGAAGATGATTAAGATACTAGGGCCCAGTAAGCCAGAAATAGCTTGGGTGAAGGCATGGCACATTCCAGGAATAAGTCCATGTGAATAGTATAAATCTGGAACTCAGGTCTGAGCTCAAGTCTAGACATAGTGTTGGGAGTCACTAGCTAAGGAAGTAGATGCTAGTGTACAAAGAAAGTAGGAGACAATTTGTATTTATCCTTGGTAGAGAAATATCAAAGAAAAAAGTTTCAGAAACCAAGGAGGGAGGCAGTTCATCAAAATATTAAATCATCCTTGCTACCCAAAGCAATCTCCAGATTTAATGCAATCTCTATCAAAATACCAATAGCCTTTTTCACAGAACTAAAACAATACTAAATCTGCATGGAACTGTGAAAGACCTCAAATAGCCAAAGCAATCTTGAGAATCCCAAATTTCAAGATATACTACAAAGCTATAGTAATCAAAACAGTATGGTACTGGAACAAAAATACACATATCAACAGAACAGAATAGAGAGCCCAGAAATAAATCCACGCTTGAATGCTCAATTAACCTATAACAAAGGAGGAAAAAATATACAATGGAAAAAGACAGTCTCTTCAACAAATGGTACTGGGAGTATGGGATAGCTATGTGCAAAAGAATGAAAAAATACAACTTTCTTATACCATAAGCAAAAATAAACTCAAAATGGATTAAAAACATAAATGTGAGACCTGAAACCATAAAATTCTTAGAAAACATAAGCAGTAATGACTCTGACATTGGCCGTAGCGACATTTTTCTAGATAGGTCTCCTCAGGCAACAGAAACAAAAACACAATAAACCATTGGGAAAATCTTAAATTTGGTAGAGAGTTCAAGAAGAATGAATATAGTGAAGATATTTTTGATGTTTTTAAGTGAGAAGGTTGAAGACAACCTTCTGAAAAAGGTTTTAATTTAGAAAGGAATGGAATAGAAATTTGGTAGTAAAAGAGAAGGGAAGACATGAGGTTAGAGAATTTGTTTAGGATTGGTATAAAAACAAACAAACAAAAAAACCCCTGAAATGCATGGAGACTGAGAGGAAAGATCTAGAGGAGGGGACAGGTTGAAATGCAAGAGATGGGAAGAACTGATGGGCAATGCCTTAGGCAAGGGGATGAGGAGGAAATCAAGAGGGTGCTGCTGCTTTTGTGAAGGAAGAGAAAGAAGAAAGTATTAGTTGTATAGGGGTACCTGGGTGGCTTATTTAGTTAATCGTCTGACTCTTGATTTTGGCTCAGGTCAGGATCTCAGGGTTGTGATAGAGCCCAAAGCTGGGCTCCATGCTGGGTGTGGAGCCTGCTTAAGATTCTCTCTCTCCCTTTCCCCCTACTCCCATCTTGCCCTCTCTTAAAAAAAAGAAAGAAAATATTAGTTGTATAAAAAATAAAATAGAACATATATTTTATGGGCCAAGCTGTTTGGGACCTTAGGACAAGTATTTTGCCATTTTAAATAGCAGATAGCATGTAGGTGTACTTTATCAAAGCATGAAATGTGAGAGGTGCTATGGGCTGTCCTGGAGTTTAAAACTCTCACCAATGCTTACCAATCAATATTTATACCTTCATAAGTAATAATCATCTTCCCCTGGCCTCAGACTTTGACCATCTTGCTTTGCTCTCAAGCATTTTTTTAGCAATGGCTTTTCAGGACCTCAATACCTTCTGTTTCCATGTATAAATGTACTGAGATATAATACTAGGGCAGAGAGAGGTAGATTTTTTTTTTTTTTAACAAATGTTTCTATCAGAGTTGGTAGGTCTCCAAACTACTCAATCTGTGTTACAATATTTTTTTGCTCTTCAAATTCACTAATTCTTCTAAAATTAATCTTGACTATTACATTAATTTTCCATTTTTAATTTGTATCCTGTTATTTTGCACATAGAATTTTAATTAGCTTCACATATAATAATAGAAGACTTATGCTTTCACCAAAATGGAGTAATAGGGATTAGATTTACCTGCTTTCCAAAACAACCAAAAAATGGGCAAATTATAAGGAGCAATAAATTTTAAGACATTGGACAAAGGAAATGAAGGATAGTCATCCATGAGAGATGAAAAAAAATGGGATGAATTCTGATTGCCCATTTTTTTTTTTTCTTGAAAGAGTTTCTAGGCCATGGTATAGGAACCCAGGTAGAGTAGGCAGACTACCTCAGTTAAAGATCCAGAACTAAAGGCCAGGGAGATCAAGGAGGCTAGAATTCACAAGACAGTACCATAAATGAGAGATCTGTACAAAAAGAGAATTACTGAGATCTTCAGATGATCTTCTTTGAGTAGTCAGGTGATTATTAATCAGCATATGTATGAAGAGAAACTACCTGACTCTGGTGAAAGAACTGCCTGAAAGTATTAGAGGTAACAGTGCTTATATAAGCCAGAATTAAAAACCTCATGATTCATGGAATATTGGGAGACTACTCAGAGGGGCCTTGGTAATGGGGAATAATTAACCCCAGACTGCACTCCAGTCTTGCTTAACAAATCTTTTTTTTAAAGATTTATTTATTTGACAGAGAGAGAAAGAGCACAAATGGGGGGTTGTGGAGGAGCAGAGGGAGAGGTAGAGAATTGCTGAGTGCGGAGCCCGATGTGGGGCTCAGCCTCAGGACCCTGAAATCATGACCTAAGCTGAAAGCAAGAGACAGAGGCTTAACAAACTGAGCCACCCAGGTGCGCCTTGCCTAACAAATCTTAAAAGCAAGTTATGAAGGGCACCTGGGTGGCTAAGTTTGTTAAGCATCTGCCTTTAGCTCAGTTTGTGATCCCGGGGATCATGGGATTGAGCCCTGTGTCAGGTTCCCTGCTCAAGGGCGAGTCTGCTTCTCCCTTTCCCCTTACCCTCCTTCCCTTCCGCTTGTGTGTGTACTCTCTCTCTCAAATAAATCTTTTTTTTTTAAATACAAGTTATGAAAGGATCAAATTACTTCCAACAATAGGTACAAAAATACAAAAATATCCAGGAACTAGCAAGGCAATATTTGCAATGTGCAAGTTTGTGTCCAATAAAAAATTACCACTTATATAAGAAAGCAGGAAAATATCTACCATAATGAGGAGATAATCAAACCTAACCTGGAACTGACATAGATATTAGGATTAGCAGGAAGGGAAATTAAAGCATTTGTTATAACTGTATTCCATTTGTTCAAAAACTTATGTTGTGACATGAAAGCTATAAAAGACCCAAATTGAACTTCTAGAGATCAAAACTACAGTGTGTGAAGTGAAGAATACATGGGATAGGATTAGCATCCAATTAGATATTGCACAAGAAAAGATTAATGAACTTGAAGGCAGAACAATAGAAATAATCCAAAATAAAGAACACAGAGGAAAGAGAGTTAAATATTAAGAGAACATCAGTGAACTACGGAGAAACTTCAAGTGGCCTAATATATGTGGAAATGGCATCCCTGAAGGAGAAAACAGAGGTGGGAACAGAAAAACATTTGAAAAAATAATGGCCAAAATTTTTCCAAATTTAATTAAAAGTATAAACTCACAGGATCCAAGAATCTCCACAAACCCCACATTCAAGAAGCATGAAAAATCTCTACCAAGGCATATCAGAATCAAATTGCTCAAAACCAGCAGTAAGGAGAAAATCTTAATAGGATCCAGAGAGAAAAAATGGCATGTATAGTGGAACACAGAGATAAAGATGACATTGTATTTATTAAAAACAGTGTAAGATGAAGGTGGAACAGCATCCTTAAAGTACTGAAAAAATAAAAGATCAAACTAGAATACTATACCCAGTGAAAATTTCTTTGGTTTTTAGTAGTTTGATCTGGACACTGCTTTCTTGGTATTTATTTTCCTATATAACTCATGGAGTTTCTTGTATATATAAATCCATTTTTTTTTAAGTTGAGGCTATGCAGCCATTATTTATTCAAATATTTTTTGGCCCATTTTTTCTCTTCTCTCTTTTTGGAACTTCAATTACACTATGTTAGACCATTTTCTATCGTCCCACAGACCTCTGAGCCTCTGTATAGTTTTTCTTAGCTCCTCTCTCTCTCATTTTCAGTTTGAATAATTTTATTGACCTATATTAAAGTTTGGTGATTCTTTTCCTATTTCCAATCTAATAATGTGCCCATCCAGTATATATTTCATTTAATAAATTGTACTTTGCAATTTTTTCATTTCCATTTGGTTCTTTTTTTATACTTTCCATTTCTTTGTTGAGATTCTCATTTGTTTATTCATTATAACCATCTTTTCATCTAAAGCCTGATCATATTTATTCTAGATGATTTAAAGTCCTTATCTGGAAATTCCACATGAGTCATCTCAAGTTTCACCAACTATTCTTTTTATTATTCCACGTCAAGCATCTTAATTTTTGGTTTCTTCACACACGGCTAATAATATGATTAATGGACATAGTAATTCCTATATTGCTTAGAGTCTGGGTTTTTCATTGCTTTGTCTTTCTTTAATGAGCATTGCTTTTTGTTCTGGTATATGGTAAAATTACTGGTGGATAAGTCTGCTCCTTTTGAGACTTGTTTTTAAGCCCAGGTCAGGCAGCTCTAACGCATTCTCTATACTAGTAATAGAGTAGCCATACTTTTAGGGCATGTTCTTTCTGTGTCCTATGTATCCTAGCACTGGGAAACACCAGAATCTCTATTCAACTCATAGTTCACCAGCACACAATGAGAGTTTTATCTTAATAGCTTAATAACCAAAGACTGAAAGGAGACCCCATGCAGATTTCCAGAGCCCCTTCTCTGTGCTATTCTCTGCTCTCTAGTACTCTGCTCTCCAAATTCTACTACCTCAGCAACCCCAAACTCCTTTTCTTTTTCAGGATATATATATATATATTTTTTTTTTTTTGCTTGGACACCGTCTCTCCATTTTGTTGTATAGAAAATGCCCTCAGAAAGAAACTTGGGTTGATCTAGGGGCTTACTTCATGTATTTTCCTTCTCTTAGGGATCATAGACCTGTGCTAGCTGTTGTTTAAAAATTGAAATAGTTTTTCCATTTTTTCAACTCCTATGCATATATATTTTCATTTCCAGTGTTTGTGGTGGTTGTATATTACACTGGTATAAAATAATCCATTATGGTTTGAGATGGAAGTCACATCAGATTGTTTTAACTTTCAAATTTAGGTCTATGATCTATTTTACTGTTTTTTGTATGTTAGGAGATGGACAAGTTTTATTTTTTCCCCATACATATTCAATTAACCTAGAATCATTTATTTAAAAGACAATCTTTCCCCCATTGAATTACAGTAGAGGCTTTGCACTCTACCTTTTGAAAAATCTTATACTAATACAAAATATTTAAAAATTTAGTATCATTTAGATACAACTCATTGATTTTTTTTTTCCTCTTCTGATAGTATTTCTTTATACGTGAAGATAGAAACCACATTAGGTGATGACAGCAATTATAGGTCCAAAGCGTAAGAACTTCCAATTTTTTAAAGTCACAAAGCAAGTCAATAGCAAAATTGGACTTATCAGTGATTTCAGAATTAAATATTTCATTTCTCCTTTTTTTCCAGTTGCTGATTATGAAAATATAACATATTTAATTTGGTAATTAGTTCAGGTCTTTCTATAATAGCCCTTTCTAAAAGGATAAATTAATTGTTATGATACTAATAGTAATGATACTAACACTGATAATAAAAACAACAAATATTTGGGGCTCCTGGGTGGCTCATTTGTTAAGCGTCTGCCTTCGGCTCAGGTCATGATCCCAGGGTCCTGGGATCGAGTCCCACATCGGGCTCCCTGCTCGGCGGGAAGCCTGCTTCTCCCTCTCCCACTCCCCCTGCCTGTGTTCCTTCTCTCACTGTCTCTCTCTCTGTCAGATAAATAAATAAAATCTTAAAAAAACAACAACAAATATTCATTGATCTTATTATTGATTTTTTTATTAGTTACTGTGGTGACTGGTCTCATCTCTACAAATGGCTTTCAACAAACCAGACCTCCTGGTATTCACACCCTTTGTAGTCATCTCCTATACTGAATATAGGCTTGCCACGTGTAACCAGTATAATGCAGTGAAAGTGACATTACAATGAGCTCTGAGGGTGGATTATAAGAGGATTTGCAACTTCCACAGTATCTTCAAGCTTGTATCTACCACATAAGAAGTCTACTACATTGAGCCCATCATATTTGTGAGGATTCTCAGGCTGCCATGCAGAGAGGAGGGGAGAGAGAGGAAGAAAGAGGATGGGGAACTGGGAGGAGGGGAGATGCGTGGGCCTGGCCAGTCCCCAAATGTTCCAGGCATATCAGCTGGGGTGCCAGATATGTGAGTGAAGGAGGTGTATTGAACATTGACCCATTTGAGACTTCAGCCCCATCTACCATCTGATTGCAACTGCATGAGAAACTCAGCAAGAACCATTATCTAAGCCTATTGAATTCATGGAACCATGAGCTATAATAATAATTAAAAAAAAATGTTGGTTTAAGCTGTTAAGTTTATGGGTAATTTGTTGAGCAGCCATAGATAACCAGACAATTACAATAATGACTGCTGCTGAATGAAATAAGCTGTTTATGCACAATGATTATTGTTTACAGTGAACTTTGCCTTCAAAATGACAGATACTACCAATTATTTTACTATTAAAGAATTGTCATTATTTTAGAATTTTGAAGTGACATTTAATTGAACTCAATGCTTATCAGGATACACTCAGTTTGGGGGCTGAAATGACCTGTTGTTTCAGTTAAAATGTTGGCATAAATTTTTCATGATTTTATTGTAGAACTTAGAGATATATTTTATTGGACAGACATAAAAAAAAATTCCATGGGTTGACTTAGATTCAAAGATTATTTCTTTTTTCTTTTTTCTTTTTTCTTTTTTTTTTTTTTAAAGATTTTATTTATTTATTTGAGAGAGAGAGAATGAGAGAGAGCACATGAGAGGGGGGAGGGCCAGAGGGAGAAGCAGACTCCCTGCCGAGCAGGGAGCCCAATGCGGGACTTGATCCAGGGACTCCAGGATCATGACCTGAGCCGAAGGCAGTCGCTTAACCAACTGAGCCACTCAGGCGCCCATTTCTTTTTTCTTAATGATGATTTCATTTCTACTTTTATGCAGATTGTTTTAATCAATATTATGTTTTCTATGATTGATTGTGCCAGAGAAGACCAATGAAAGTGTTAGTGCTTTTCTAATTAAACCCATGAATATGGTTGAGTTGTGGATATGGCTATTATTTTAGGAATCTCTTTCAAAATGTTTCTTCCATGCCCATTGTTAGAACTGTTTCTCTGTTCAAACGGGACACTATTCTATTGATTTTAATGCCTACTGAGGGTATTTGTAAAATCTCTGAGCAGTTATACCTTCTGTTTTGACATTTCGATTTATATGTTTTTCACCAGTGTTTCCTACACTTCCTACCTTACTCTCTTCCATGCTGTCATCAAGTAGGAGTTGCACAGGTATTCTTTGGTTATCTGTGTACCAGATATGTTCTGAATAGATGAGTGGAATTATTTCTTTAATGCTGGTAAAATAACTTTGTTGTCTATTACTGATACTGGTAGTTATGGTACTAAAAAAACATTTGTACTAGTTATCAATTCAACTATAAAAAGATTGAAAATGTGATAAAACATAGGAATAGGAATTTTCCTTTAAGTAATAAATGTTCCTAGTAAGTATAAAGTAGTATATAACATGTGAAACAAAGTTTTGACTTACATAGTTTACAATTTCGACCATCTACATTTTTTTTTTTTAAGATTCATTTAACCATTTTAGAGAGAGAGAGAACACATGCGCATGAGTGGAAGAAGGGGCAGAAGGAGGGGGAGAGAAATCCTCAAGCAGACTCCCCACTGAACGGAGAGCCCAATGTAGGGCTGGTTCTTAGGACCCCGGATCATGATCTGAGTGGAAATCAAGAGTCAGGTGCTTAACTGACTGAACCACTCAGGTGCCCCAACCACCATCTACTTTTAAATTATGGCAGATACTGGTTTAGAGGTTATAGTCCAGGAAACAGATGCACACTATTACTGTCAACTGGGTAGGTTGCTATTTACATAGTATGAACACCTATGCTGTATTTCATTTGTGGTCATATATAATCAGAAACCTGAAGACATTACATTTACTTAGAAGCCTAAAGTGCTATTCTGTAGTGAGCAAGTGATCAATCATCCCACAAATAAGTCTCTTAAAAATTTTAAAGAGAAAAAAAGAGGCAGTTGACAATACTCTTACCTATTTTGTTGTGGAAAACATTCTCCTTTATTCAATATAGGAAATAATCGGAAAGCCTTGCAGGATGTGGGTGAAATGAGACAGGAAAGAGAATTCTGTGAGACTATTTTCAAATATATTTTTAAAACAATGGTATTGTTGTGGATCAAATACTAAACTTGGTGTCAAATAACCTGTGGTTTATTGCTGGCTTCTCTGCTCAAGTTTGCATTTATATGGAATCGTTCACCCAGAAAGTCTTATGAATTATTAACTTGGAATCCTCTTCATTACATTCATCTGAGATAGATAGGATTTTTTATTCTCATCATTGTTTAGGTGTGGAAAGTTAAAGCAGGGAGGGAGGGTCACTAATCACACAACAGTAACATAGCCAGGAAGAGTTTGCCAACTTGATTCAAACCCTGAGTTTCAGTAAATTCAGACAATGTTTAGACAATATTTAATAAATACTTGGAAGTCCATCAGTGAACACCCACAGTAAATATAGCGATCCAGTTGCCCTCTATTTTGACTTCCTCATTTTTGGTTGTTCATTAGAATCCCCAAAATGCATCTTTTGTTGTTTGATGAGTGATTTCAGGAAGACGACTGTAAGAGATGGCCCAGCATTGCCATGTTCAACTCATGCTTGTGTATATCTCATTGTACCCCTGGGTATACACTGTCTTCCTATGCTTTTCTCTTTCTTATAATACATCATGGAGTTACCTACCACTTCTGGATTCACAAGGCACAGTAAAGCATTGCTCCTTCTGAATGACTTACCCTCAGAGCTTCTGAGGCCTTTGTCAAAAATTATTATGCTTCTTTGGTGGTAAAAGATAAGGTTTTTCAGTGGTTTTATATTTTTGTGTGTAAAATATTCCCAAGTGCAATGCTCTTATGCTGCTGCCAATAGGTAATATGAGCCAGGAGGCAGATTCCATCCTGGAAGCACTCAATGGAATGCATATATTGTAGTTGGCTGATACCAATCAATGAAGCTTTAGTTTCAAAGTGACACAGTTGTTGCAGAATTCACCTTGGGTTTAATGTTCCTGATAAGAGTTATTACATTATTTTAGAAAATTGAATGGGAAAAATGCCTAGTTCTATTTAATGAGGCTGCTTTGTCTTAAGAGAGATCCATCTTTTTTGGGTTAAAAAAAAAAACAAAAGGAACATCAAGGTATTTAATGAATTACAACAACCTTAATGTAAGCAGGCAGCAGGGTTTCTAGTCAAGGACAACTTTACCTAATATAGAAGTTATTTTTTGATCTTTGCCTGGGTCATTGTGAGTAAGCACTATGAAAACTATGAAATATAATATAAAATTCTTGAATGAAATACTTTAATTAAAATTCCTTATCTGTAATATTAAAGAGTTAAGATTTATTTAAAGAATTTTGTGAAGCATTTATATTAACTGTGATATGTAAAATAATTTAAATTATAATTTATAGTTTTCATATATTTGGTGCCAACTTCTCATCTTAGGAAGGAAACGTTAAATGGCTTCCTGATGATCTGTGCTCCAGTTTGTAAACTTTTGGCAGTTACCTGACTCTGAATAGTCCATAGGTCAGACTTTTAATGCCTGAATTATTTACTTTGAATGACTAGCTAGAGTTGCTCATGGATTTTTCTCTCATTAGCATGTGGTTCTAGTGTCCTTGGAGGAAGAATAAGGAGAACAAAAAAAGAAGGGCAACTTTGTTGAAATGTGCTCTTGGTTTTTTGTCATAGACTCTGTTCAGTTCCTAAATGTGAACTGGTTAGCAATAGAGGGTATTATTATTCATGTTTCTATTTATGATGTGAAATTTCTAAATGGAGTCTCCTAGATGTGTTTCAGGAAGAATAAGGCATGGTAGCAGGTTCTAAGACTACCCCTTTCTGCTGTGTGTCTGACGACTCACTTTGATGGCTTTGGGGACTGGCAAGGGGGGTAGGTAGTGATCAGTTCCTCTCTCTATTGCTGTCACAGTGGCCAGAGAGAGAGAGGTGCGTGATGTAGAGCCACAGTGTGAAGGACTGCCAGCTTATCCTTCCTAAAAAAACCACTTTCGTTTTTTATATTCTCTTTCTTTTACACTTCTAATGGCCTCTTGAGTGCCTGCTGGATAAAACAAAAATTTTATCACCTGGCACTGAGACGATGTGTTCTAGTTAGATGAGAGTCTATAAATAGACTCTTTCTAATAAGAAATAAGACTTCCTTTCTAATAAGAAAGTAAGTGAGGGGCATCTGGGTAGTCTATAATTTTGAAGTTCTCATTGTGGTCACATAAGTGGTTTATCACACATTTGAGTGACATGAATAATTCCTTAACCCTTTCATCTCCATTTGATCATGTTTAAAGTGGAAATTATGATATCAAGCTAATAGTATTGTCATGAAGATTAAATGAGATAATATGTGCCAAGTATATAAGCTATCTGACATATATTAAGTCTTTAATAGATGATAGTTATTTTATTTGTCATTATTACAGCTATTAGTATTGTAGAAGGGATATTGAGCAAGCCAAATTAATGGAATTTAATCAGAAAATATCTTTTTTTTTTTTTAAGTAGGCTCCACACCCAGCATGGAGCCCAACACAGGGCTTGAACTCACAACCTTGAGATCAAGACCTGAGCTGAGATCAAGAGTCGGATGCTTGACTGACTGAACCATCCAGGCGCCCCAGAAAGTATCTTTATTCTTACTGTCCCTTTAAAAATTTACTTAGCGATGGAACTCCTCCAGCCCCTTTTTTGAAAACTTAGTACCATGAATTTCCTGGTCACTTTCAATAAATACAAAGTATGTTTACTGCAAGTCACAAAACACAGTATCAATTTGGTATTTCAAAATAGGTCCATGAAATAATTACATTTTAAACTTGATTTACATATTTTCTCCTTTTCCCAGCTAGGATGTGCTGCAAGACAGAAGTTTTCAGTTTAAGAAGGGGCAAGTGGAAAGATACTCCATTTAGAAATTTTACATCAGATATAAGCATACTAAAAGCATCCTTGTATTGCTAATCAGTCCACTTGTAGAATCTAAGCTAAGAAAGCATCTATTACAGAAAACCAAGAGTCCCTTCTCCTCCCTTTATTCCCCTGCTTTGCAGTAAAGGTTGTTTTTTTATCCCTCCTGACTGACGGGAGAAGAGCAGGCCTTATGTGCTGGTATTACTTTCCACCTCCCACCTGAAAGATGTCTAACCTGACTTGTTTCTTGTGTACTCTTTCAAATATTCTCACTGAGAATATTTGAGTTTATGTCTAGTGATGAGGGCAATATATTTTTCTCCAGCTGCTTCTCCCCATACTGCTCTCATTTTCTTTTTTTTTTTTTTTTCCTGTTTTTCCAGAGGTCTTCTAGGGAAGGATCGGAAGTGGCTTCAGGTTATTTCTCTTCTCTTCTCAGGAAAACATATCTTTGCCTTTAAAAAGTTTGGGATGATAAGCTGATCTCAATGAAGATGTTATTTCCTCTTTCTCTGCTACCAAAGCAGCCAGCAGGGCCGTCTTGGACCTAAGAATTTCCACGCAAAATCAAATGCCAAATACCCCTGCCTTTTGGAGACATGTAAGACCCTCTCTGAGTGCTCCTATTGGAGCTCTTTTCACTAGGACTGTAGTGAGGGGTCTGCACCCCACCTCTCCCAGCATATGGCCAGCTCTCTCTAAAAAGAGCCTCCTCACAAAATCCTCTCCTCATGTCTACTGCCTGGACCCTGCTATATCCTCCATGTGGCTGATGGACCTTTAGACTCACTAAACAAGTTTTTGGTGATTTCTTTGAAAATTTGCGTTTTGCTCCTTCAGTGAACATTCAATATTATGTCACTTTTCAGACCTATCTTTTACTGCTTTTAAAATCAGCTTTACTCAGTTTCCTATCTTTCCCTTAACTATACTTTGTGATTTCCTTCGACCTGTCCTTGTTTAGGCAGATCCTTCTGTCCTTCTTTCTGAACATCTTCTCTCTGCCCCTTTTCCTGCCTCCAAATTATTACCTATCTTTGTTCAACCCATATCTTGTTGGATAATTTAGTTCAGAAAACTAGTTGATCAGAACTGTTATACTTCCTACATACCATTTGCATTTTAACCCCAAATAGTGAATCCTTTGGGAATTATAGGTGCTTTGGGAGAAATTGAGGAAGTCACTTTGAACCCTTCAAACCACAACAGTCAGCTGCCTGCTTAGCTTATGCTCAAGGATGGCTTCGTCAGTTCCCCACCTACGTGCAGCTGCATCAAGAATAACTATTCTTTCTCTCTAACCCTTGCTGTAATACCACAAGAGAACTCAGTTAGGAGAAATGCTAGTTGGTCTGCCACCAGTCATTGTTACATTTGCTGAATTAGTTCTCATCTACCTGAATGTCACAATCTTAGAGTTAGAATTGGATTCAAGGTTAAATAATAAGTGATCTTACAATTCCTTTTGCCCCAGGGGGTGAGAAAGGAGACTTGGTAAATTGGTTGTCCTCAATCAATAGAAGATGGAAATCTGCCTCCTTGGCTTAGAAATGAGAAAAGGAGAAAGAGAGTGAGCATTTTATATCTCTAATAAGAAAGTAAGTGAGGGGCATCTGGGTAGCTTATTCAGGTGAGTATCCAACTCTTGATTTTGGCTCAGGTCATGATCTCAGGGTCGTAGGATTGAGCCCCTCATCAGCCTCCTTGCTTAGTGGGGAGTCTGGTTCTCTTTCTCCACCTCTCTCTGCCCCTCCACCCCCAGTTTCTCTCTCAAATAAATAAACAAATCTTTTTAAAAGGAAATGAGTGAAAGGAAAGTACATATCTGTGTTGTAATGAGAAATGAAGGCTGCAATAAACTTGAGGTCAAAGGTATTTCTTTAACTTTGAAATAGTTTGAATGATAAGATTTCATTTAATTTAATTTTTGTCAACATAAAGAAAATCAAAGTACAGAAGTGGTGCATAATAATTTTTAGTTCATATTTTGATAAAATGCAATTAAGCTTTTGAATATAATTGTTCTATAAATACATAGATTGCATTTATTTCTTAGTATACAGAAGCAAAATCACTGGGACATTAAGTTTTACAGTTACTTCAATACGTTTTAAGGAACAACATTTGTGTATACCCTGAATTTCAGTAAGGTTGAAGCATTAAAAGTGATCAAGAGAGTTTAGCTACATTCAAAGTCTGTCTACTTAATAGCAAACAACTATTTTTGGAAGGTCATTAGTGTTGCTTTGGACATAAAAAGGAAGAAAATGTAATTAATATTTATCAGCTACCTAGAGAGACATAGCCACTTTCCAATTGCTATCTTCCTTTGCTTTCATTTAAAACTTTTTTTTTTCCTCTGACAAGAGACTTCCCCACTCAAGTTCATGATCATATCCTGGTGGATCAGGTTAATCTGTTTCATAATTAATAATTTCTGCTGTTCTAACATGTGATACCACAAACTAAGCACTAGCTATTGTGTGGAGCAAGAAAAAAAAAAACAGGTATAAGATAAATGAATTCCTGTTATGTAAGCAATGTATTAAGGTTTTAATTTTGTATCTGGAAATAAATCTGGATCACTGATATAAAATTCAGAACTATCAACTTCAAACATAGGAATCACATAAGTTTGAAATGAAAAATTGTACATTTTAATCCTTTAGCTCAGGTAGCAATAATTCGGAAAGGACCAAAAAAAAAAAACAAACCCAAATCAAATGAATTTTTTTTTATAAAAGGAATATAACAAAAAGAATAAGAAAAAGGTAACTCTCAGTGGTATACCAACTGGTACAATGAGTAATTAAGGAAGGCTATAGAAGTTATCAGTAAGTAATTCAATCATAGACTCTGGGAAAAAGAAGGGTTCTCAAGAGGTCATATAATGTAGTTCTTTGGCTTAGAAATAGGATATCTCAGTCTCTTTCAATTCTGGTCCTCTGGCTACTCTCAAAGACTTCAAAATGGATTATTTGATTTTTCAGGTCAATAACAATTTGAGTTCCTACTATGTAGCAAAGACCAAGGTATGAGCAGGATCAAAAAGATTACTTAGATCTGTCTCCTTATCTGAAGGAATTTATGGTCAAGTGGGACGACAAACACACAGACTTATAGTTATGATCCTACAATATTAAAAGTTTGGTCAAGTATGCAATAACATCCGGGATTAAAAAAATATTTCTTTCATTGTCATTTAAGCTTGTGACTTCTTATTCTGTGTTCTACATAGAAAAAGTGAAAAAGTTCTATCAATGGCAAGAGGGGAGAGAATATAGTTGTGTCTGGTATGTCCCTAAAATATCCATTTGGGTATTTAAAAGATTTATAAGAAAAACAACAACAACAAATAGACCTAAAGGAAGAGGGAAGATAAGAAACAAAGGTCAGTAGGTAGGAAAGAGAAGAGCGGACTAGAAAACAATAAATAAAGCCCTTTTAATTTTTTGTTTCCTGTTTATATATATATATATATATATATATATATATATATATATTTTAATTTCTTTATTAAAGCACAGCACAAATACAGGAAAATGCCCAGTCAGCTCTCTGACCTTTTACAAAGTAAACACAAGCTTGTAACCACCACGTAGAATAGGAAAGAGAACATTCCCAGCACTCTAGAAGCTTTGTTTTTCCTCCTAGTTATTACCTACCGTCAAATGTAGCTAGGATTTGACCTACATCTCCAAAGATGAGTTTTATCTGTTTTGGATGTTATGTGTGAGTCATGTATTCTTTTGTGTCTGGTCTCTTTCATTTTACATTATATCTGTGATTCATCTACATTATTGTGGGTAACCACAGTCATTGTTATTCATTGCTGTGTAGTAGTCCATTTTGTGAATTCATTGCAAATTATTTTTCCATGTTGAATAATTTTGGGTTGTTTCTGTCTTTAGGCTATTACAAAGAATGTTTCATGAACATTGATGTATGTCTTTTGATGAACAATGTAAGCATTTATTTTGGGTTTAGATCTAGGAATGGAATAATGGGTCATAAGTAATGCTCTCAGTAAGTTTACTAAAGTGTACCAATTTACATTTCTACCAGCATTGTATGAGAATTTCAATTGCTCTGCATTCTTAGTAACACTCAGTATTGTCCGTCCCTTTCATTTTAGTCACTCTTGTGGGTGTGTAGGGTAGTTCACTAGTGTTAGTTTGCACTTTGCTGAGAAGTAATTAAGTTGATCTCTTTTTCATCTGCATAATGGGAATTCACACATCTTTTGTAAAATACTTTTATGAGTCTTGTCTATTTTTATAGTTGTCTGTCTTTTCGTATCATATGAATACTTTATGTATTGGATACAAGTCCTATCTTATATATGTATTGCAAATCCTTTCTTCTGCTACACCTTGCATTTTCATTTTCTATATTTTGAAATAAAAAAAAAATCTTAATTTTATTGCAGTTCAATTTATCAGCATTTTCCTTCAGGTTAGTACTTTTCATGGTTAGTATCCTATTTGAGAAATCTTTGCCTATGCCAAGGTCATGAAGATATTTTTGTATGTTATCTTTGAAATGAATTATTTTTGGTCTTTCACATTTAGGTCTATGACTCATCTGATTTGTTTTTTTGCTTATCATGTGGGATACTGTTTAACATTCAGTTTTTTTTAAACAAATAACCTTAATTAATCATTTATTTTGCAGATTCTATTTTATTGCAGCAGTAATTTGCCTTAAATTGGATGATTATGGATGGATGGGTCTAAATCTGGACACTTTCTCCTGTTCTCCTGGAATCTTTGCCTATCCTCTACCAATCCTACATTGTTTTGATTATTGTAGCCCCATAATTAGTCTTGAATTTTGTAATATACATCCTTTAACTTAGTGCTTCATCGGTTGCCTTTGCTCTTCTTAGGTCTTTGAATTTCCACACACATTTTAGACTCTGCCTGTCAGTTTCTATTAAAAAAGCTGGGATTTTGACTGGAATTGCATTGAATCTAGAGATCAATTTAGGGAGAACTGATATCCTTAAAATATTGAGTCTTCTAATCCATGATATGGTTCATCTTTATTTATTTTTTGGTGTTATTATAAATGGCCTTTAAAAATTATTTTTCAAGTACTTGTTGCTGGGTATATAGAAATAGATATTTATATATTGATTGGCCTTGTTATCCAACTAAATTGCTAAATTCACTTAGTTCTAGTACTGTGTCAGATTTTATTGTATCTTTTGTGTAAATAATTGTGTCATTCATAAATAATGAAGGTTTTGTTCATTACCTTTTTTTTTTTTAAGATTTTATTTATTTATCTGACAGAGAGATAGCGAGAGCCAGAACACAAGCAGGGGTAGTGAGAGAGGGAGAAGCAGGCTTCACGCTAAGCAGGGAGCCTGATGAGGGGCTTGATCCCAGGACCCTGGGATCATGACCTGAGCCGAAGACAGATGCTTAACAACTGAGCCACCCAGGCGCCCGTGTTCATTACTTTTTAAGTTTTTTAAAGATTTATTTTAGAGAGAGAAAGAGAACACAGGGACAGGGGGAGGGGCAGAGAGAGTCTCAAGCAGACTCCATGCTGAGTGGGGAGCCCCAGTGCAGGGCTCCATCTCAAGACCCATAGATCATGACGTGAGCAGAAACCAAGAGTCAGAGGCTTAACCACTGTGCCACCCAGGTACCCCACTTTTTTTTTTTTTTAAAGATTTAATTTATTTGTTAGAATGAGCAGAGGGAGGGGCATAGGGAGAGAGAAGCAGACTCCTTGCTGAGCGGGAAGCTTGACCTGGGGCTTGATTCCAGGACCCCAGGATCATGACCTGAGCCAAAGGCAGATGCTTAACCAACTAAGCCACCCAGGCACCTCCTGACTTTTTAAGTTTTAAAACTTGCTACCTTTTCTTCCTTTATTGCTCTGGCTAGGTCCCGTATAGAGTAATGCTGAAGAGAAGTGGTGATAGCAGCCATTTTTTTTTTTCTTGTTTAATGTGAGCAGAAAATCTTTTACCATTTCACAATTAAGGCTGATTTTTGTGAAGTTGTTTTATTTTGTTACTCCCAGTAGTTACCTTATATCAGTGAGAAGTTCTTTTCTATTTCTACCTTGCTTAAAGTTTAAAACATGGACATTGAGTTTTATTAGATTTTATCTGCTTCTATGAGTTGATCATAAGTTTTCCCTTTTATTCTGCTAATGTTATAAATGGTATTGATTTTTAGTGTTAAACCAACTTTGTATTCCTGGTATAAATCCAACTTAGTTGTGATATGTTATTCTTTTAAATATGTTCTTGAATTCAGTGTCCTAGTATTTTATATAAAATTTTTTGTTTATAAGATATTGGCCTGTAGTTTTTTTCTTATATTTGTATAATGTTATAGTTTTCAAGTTTATGCTTGCCTTTTAAAACAAGTTGAGAAATCTTTCCTGTTTAAGACTGGTATTATTTCTTTCTTAAATATTCGAAATAACTCATTAGTGAAGCCATTTAGGCCTAACGTTTTCTTTTGGAGAAGTTTTTTTAATTGCCAATACAATTTGTTCAATAGATAAAGCAGTCAGTGTGTTTGCTATTTCTTATTGAGTCAGTTGTGTTTTTCAAGGACTTATTCTTTTATCTAAATTAAAAAAAAACAATTATCAGATGTTTTAATTCAATGAAGATTTTTATTTTGAAAAAAAAAAAAAAAACTCATTAGACTTGGTCAAAAGAAAATGGGCCAGAATTGTTGAGAATATATGATGATTTCACAGAGTATACCAAAGAAGGACTCTTTGTTCTTTCTGGAATAAAGCAGTATGAATAAGAACAGTGGCAAATGGCTAACATTGTGTATAATAGCTTTTGCTACATACAGAACCACTTTAAAATTTAATGGCTCAAACCAGCAACCATTTATTTAACTCTCAATTCTGAGGGTAGGAAATTTGGTGGGGCCTCAGCTAAGCACTTCTAGTCTGAGCTGGCTTTGGCTCATTCCGGCTAGACTAATTCAGAGTCTGTGGCTAGTTGATGGGTTGGCCGGGTTTGTCTGGTTAATGACAGCAACAGTAGGATGGCTAGGGTGTTAGTGGTGTTTTCCATCAGAGGTTAAGTTAACTCTGTGAGCCTTCATCTTCTGGAAGACTTGCCTGGGCTTGTTCTCATAATAGTCACAGAATTCCAAAGAGGAGAACAAATTTCCAGTGCTCAAGCATTTTGAAATTCTCTGCTTGTATCACAGTTTCTACTAACTCATTGGCCAAAAGTCACACAGCTAAGATTAACCTCAGTATGGGAGTGCACTACCAAATGGTAAGAATATAGGGAGGCACCAACAAAACAGGTGAAAAAATCATTCAATATACCACAGTGTGTTTGTGATACATTTTTAGTTCCAGTCACAGTAAAAGACTTCTTTTGGACACATGTGAACTAAAACATGGGTAAGGAAATATTGTGGTATTTCCATTAGGAAAAGAACCCAATATCCATGTCTGAGGTAAAAGATGAATTTCATTCAATACATGTGGCAAGAGATGCATATTTATACAAACTTCCCAAGAGCTTGTTTTAATAAAGGGAAACAATGGACTTGGGTCTATTCTGGGGCCTGGAAAGGAAAAGGAAGTGACATTTCCTAGCAAAGACTATCTCCTCAGATGAAGGCAGGGAAGGCTGAGGAAGACTGAGGAGGCTTCATGATGGAAAAGGAGAAAAGGAAGTGGAACTTGATAGGGAAATAAATATGGTATCTAGGGAGAATAATATTAATAACATTTTGTTGAGAGCTAAGAGCTTTCTATTTGTTGTTTTAATCCTCATAACAACCCTATGTTTACATAAAACTATCAGTCTAGAACATACGTATAGCAATAAATTATCAGGGAGAAGGTAGCTGAGGAAGGAAAACAGGAAGATTTCCCTTACCAAAGGCATGATGTGCAAAGTCTATGGAGAAGAAAAAATGAGAAGTTGGGGAGACCATCTAGGGGAAACCTAAAGGAAGAAGGGGATAGAGATAGATATGGGAAGTTCATTGCATCTGAAGTGAACAAAACATTCAGAGACAGGAATTAAAATGGAGAGATGAATGGAAGAAATTCAAAGGAAGCATTGAATAATAATTAAATTATATACAAGTGTAGAAAATATATAACCTCCAGTAGGACTAAGTAGTACAGAGAAAACAGAAGAAAGCCAGAAGACTGCTAGAGTCCCTCTCAGAGACAAGCAACTAGAAAGTTCTGATTATAGAGAAAGGGAAAATAGATAAGAGTTAAATGCAAATAAACTGGAAGAAGAGGTTATGATTTTTTTTTTCCTTTTTAAGGAATGGGGACTATACCTACACACACCCACACCCACATCCACACACACACCCACACACACAATGTAGATGTTTAAATGCTGTGCACTGCTTGTTTTAGAAAACGTGACTGGAGTAGGGAAAAGATTTGATTTTTAAATGTTTTCATTCTTCCAAACTCCAAAAGAAAAAAGGAAAATATAAAAAAAGGATTTTAAGGGGAGAATGGGGGAAGAGATATCCTATTTTTCTGCATTAAAAAAAAATGTGACATTAAGAGATTTCAACCCCCCTTATGAGGTCTTAAAAGTTACTGAAAAGTTGTTGCCAGTCTTGTGAATGTGCTGGATGGATGAAGAAAGAGTCTGTGGCCCCTTCCTCTTTCCAACAAGCAGAATGAAAACCAGGTTATAAGAGTGGCAGGGTCAAGGAGCTGTGGCCCCATATAGAAGTAGAGTGTTCTCTTAAGGAGAATGGGGGAAGCTTCCAGAGGGGCAGAGTGAACTGCCTCATTCCTTGAGTGCAGTCCATTGACCAGCAGCACCAGCATCAACAGGGAGTTTGTTAGAACAGTGGCCTCTCAGTCCTCACCTCAGATCTAATGAATCAGAAACTCTGGAGTTGGTATCTAAGAATCTGTGTTTTTAAAGCCCTCCAGGTAATTCTATTGCACATTGAAGTTTGAGAAACACTGGGTTAGAGGACACAGGGGATAATAACAGAGAAAATAAAGTGAAGCTGAGAGGTAAGAAAATGGTTTTCTTCCCTAAATATAGGAGTTCGTGTATTCAATTAAAAATTAGAGTGTTTACTGTACCGTGGTGGAATAAGATTGATGGCTATCAACATTTTCACCACAAAGAATGCTTTTTGGTATTCCCATTAACCTATAAACCACCTTTAGAGCAGGATTTCTCAACACTGGTACTACTGACCTTTAGGGCCAGATAATTCATTGTTGGGAGAGCTTGTCTTGCCACTTAGGATGTTTCACGGTGTTGCCGGCCTCACCTACTCAATGCTAATAGCATCCCCAGTTCTAAGAACCAAAAATGTCTCCAGGCACTGTCAAATGTCCCCCATGAGGCAAAATCATCCACGTTTGAGAACCATTGGTTTAAGGGAAAACAAAACCCGAGCAAGATACATTTGTTAAGTAGTATTTTTCTATTTTTATTAATCCAAATACATATAACTGACAACCAGAGCATGAAGCAAGCAGGATTCCCTCACTCCACAGCCATCAGCTGCACACGCTTTAGAGTCACCATTTGGGTTCAAATCCTGGCTCTCTGATATGTTTGGCCATGGGCAACGTTAGTATTTCTTTAAAGCCTCAGTTTTATCATCCAAAAAACATGGATGGAAACATATACTATTCAAAGATTAAATGTAATAAAGATGGAAAATGCCTAGTACAAAACAAAGTAATAGAAATGTCCATTATATTACAGTCTTTTTGTTTTGCAGATAAAGATATAATTCCCATTGCACTTGAAATATTTGAAATAGCTAAGTACATCCATTGCTATCACCACACAATTCCAACTGCCCATGGACTTCATAATGGAGCAACAAACTAGATGCTCTTTAAAATCCTTTCTAGGTTCAACATTCTCTGGTTCTATTTATATCTACATCTTAGATTTCAGATTTTTGTTTGTTTATGGATTCCTCTATGATCCCATGAAACCATAAATGCTCTCATTAGAAAAGTGCACATACCCAAGTACAAGTAGCATTTTTCCAGGCTCAGGAGGCTTCCAGAGCCCTTGAAACTCATTTATAAGTCCTACTTTAAAACTTTCTAATAAGCATGTCAACAGCCTAGAATTTATTTATAGGCAGGGGGGTGGGCGGATAGGACTGACAGGATCTATGTGAAAGATGGAAGTGAGGTTGACACAGGAAAGGGTAAAGATGCCACTCTTCTAACCCTGCGGTAGTAAAGGCTGGAATGAACGTTTTAGCACTGGTTTGGTTGGTGTGGCAATAAACGAGAATGGCTATGACAGAATCTTATTAGACCAGCAAGGAATGGAAAATCTGCCAAGAGGGACAACCAGGCAGAAGGGACCTTGTTTAGCTGGGTACAAGCACAGATAAAAGTGGGTGGCAGTGGACTTGGGACATAAATATAAATTTTAAATCGTGTGAGGAGACAGGAAGGCGATCAACACTGAGAATATACCAGAGGGAGAGGTGTTTTGCAAACAATGGTACAAGCAATGTGTGCTAACTGCCATAGAAAGACAACTGCTCTTCAACCAGTTGTTGATGATGATGGTGATGATGAGTGGAGATGCTAATAGAACTATTTCAAAATTCTTGTGACTCTTGAGCATGTTCCCTAATACAGTAAGAAAAAGTGAGACAGTCCACAGAATGGAGCAAGTGATGTCACAGATATTCTTAAAAAGAAACAGGAGAGTTTCCTTGCTGCACAAAAGCTTTCTGTTATGATGTAGTCCTAATAGTTTATTTTTGGTTTTGTTTCCCTTGCCTTAGGAGACTTATCTAGAAAACTGGTGCTATGGATGGTATCAGAGAAATTACTGTCTCTGTTCTCTTCTCAGAGTTTTTATGGCTTCAGGTTTCACGTTTAGGAATCTAAAAACAACAGCAAGAAACCAAATGAATAAACAAAAAGCAGAATCAGACCTATAAACACAGAGAATGAACAGATGGTTGCCAGAGGGGAGGGGTGTGGGGGTTGGGCAAAATGAGCTAAGGGGAGTGGGAGATGCAGGCTTCCGGTTATAGAATAAGTCACGGGAATAAAAGGCACAACATAAGGAATGTAGTTAATGATATTGTAATAATGATGTATGGGGACAGATGGTAGCTACGCTGGTGGTGAACATAACATAATGTATAAACTGGTGGAATCACTATGTTGTACACCTGAAGCCGATACACATTGTATGCCAATTATACTCAAAAAAATAAATAAATGAAAGGGAACTGGAAAGGTTTAGAGCTGGGAGCCTCTACCATTACTAACACTAGATCACTAGGTAAGTAGTTTAGAAATTCTGATGCAAAACTGAATTTAAAAGCAGAGACCATGGCGTTAGACGCGTAGAACATGGCCAGCTGCATGAAGGAAGAGTGACCAAAGAGGATAAATAATGAACTGGTTAAATGTATGAGTCTGAAGTCAGGGACGAATTTAAATTATTATTTGGCATAACCTTTGCAAGCTACTTACTTTTCTAAGCCTTATGTTTCTCATCCATAAAATGGGCATGGAATACACATCTCTAAGACTGTCATGAGCATTAGGTAACCTAGACAAGATAATGTGCTACAAATATCTGGCATATAGAAAAGCCTCAACATATAGTAGTTATTGTTATTAGTTAATGTTTACTGTGTTCTAGGCATTTTTCACATATTTCTAGGTTTAATCCTGCAACCATAATGTGAGGTAGATAGGATTGTAAACGCCACAAATATACACACTCCATATCTTATTTTTTTTTATAAAGATTATGATATAAAGAGGTAATGGTTGAACTGTTGAAATCACAGTAATAATTTTATAATTTCAGTATTCCTAACAGCTCTAAGACAAAGTGACTCTGTGGGGACATGGGGCATGGTTTACCTGTTTTTGTGTCCCTCACCACATGATACAGTGCCTTGCACCCTATGTGGATATATGCCGATGTGTTAGTTAAAATGACATCTCTTAGACTCACATTTAAAGTAGGAGAAACTTTGGAAATCATATAGTTCTCCTTTCACGCACAGTGGAATTTTAGAATGTGTTTCTAAAGGTCACATGCTAATCAGTCGAAGAGTATAGACTAGAACGTCAGTTGTAGAGTTCAGTTTCCAGAATATGTTGAAAGCTTTTGCTTTGTATGAAAAGTCTATTAGTTCCTGGACAGGGTGATGAGGGGCCTTGAGGAATATATAAATATGCTTATAGAGTGACTACCATAGGTTCCCAGAACCATTGTCCTCACATCATGGAAACCTGCTTTGTGGACTAGGATTTGGCAGAAGGTCCATGCTTGGCAGCTGCTTCAGTAATTGTTCACAATAAGACCAGCTTTTAAAGATAATTCCTTTGATGGAAATGATAAAGATAATCGCTTCCTGCAATTTAGTGTCCCAAATGTGCCTGCTGAATGAGTAGGGAAAGTTGGGCCTTTGCCTAGTATAAGTCTAATGTGCACTGGTCTTGGAATTGCTCAGGTGGAAAATTAAGTTGGATTTCAAACCTCTTCAAAGTTTGTGTGGTGTCTGTATCGGGGTTGGGTGTGTATCTTTGTTTCAGGAAGGCCCTAATAGGATATGGGGAGGGTTCTTTCTCACCAGAATCCCCCCAAAAGATAGAATTTTATTGACCCCTTTCCTCTCCCATCCTTCTCTTTTCTTCAGTGTTCCCCCTTAGATCTACTTCTTCCTTTTATCCTTAGGAAATTTTTGGACATCAGTCATTTTTACCCCTTTTTTACTCATGCCACCTGGACCTGATTCCTCTGAAGATGAAGAGTCTTGGATTTGCATCCTGACTTAGGCTGACTTGAAGTTTCTCCACCCCTTTGATCCTCTGTTTTAGTTTCCTCAACTGTCAAGGGGGAGAATGCTGCTGCTTAGCTCATACTACTGCAGGGATTAAATGAATGATTACACAAAAGAATTTAGCATAGTGCCCACCATGGGATAGGCCCTCGTTTTAGATTTTTTTTTTCCCACTCGTACTTTCAAGAGGGCTTACATTTAAATTTTCTATCTCTGAGTGTGTACTGTAAGACATTTAAGTGGGTCTCATGTTGTGAAATAAGGCTGCAGAGGGTTAGTGGAAGTAAGGGTTCTCTGAATTTATTCTTTGAGAGTCCTCTGTTTTGCCAGAACATACTGTCAGCCTGAAAGGGGACACCCATGAAGCTGATAGAGAAGAATCACCACCCAAGTATGTAGGTGTGAAATACAAAGTTATAGCATCTGTGAAGACTGTCTTTTCTTTCATGATCATTTTTGATTACAGGTGTCATTTTTCCAGCTATTGATGAATGCACTGCTCTATGGTAAAGTGTGGTTGCTATTTTAACTGTGTGCTGCAAAGATTCTGCTAAGAAGCCCTGAACCTACAAGCTGCTGTAAATGCCACTTCCTTGTGCTGGCAGAGCACTCCTGACCCTCTGTCTCATCTTTAAGCCTGTTCTGCTGACACAGTGTCATGTGTAATGATCTCTATCACCAGACAACTCCTGGGTTAAGCTCATTTATCTTTCTACCCCCAGCACCTAGCATAGTGAATGGCCCCGTAGTCCTCAATTAATGTTTGTTGAACTGGGTCAAGATACCCAACCTGTTATTTGGAAAAGTTTGGTGGGACAGTCTCTGTATTTGTGAGAAGAATACAAAGCTGGTGGTCATTGTAAAAGCCAATTATATCTTTCACTTATAAATATGAGTTTCATGCTTAGTATGTCTAAAGAGGTACTATTTAAATCCTGGTGGTGATAATGGCAGGTTGTGTGGCAGCAAGCCAAGCACAACTGGGAGGACTGAGAAGAGTAACAAACCTATAATCAGAGGAATTTGATGAGAGTCATTGAAAACCAAAGTTTGGTGTCAGAAGCTGAGCTTGAGAATAATTATACCTCTTTACAAGAAAATCAGGAGCAATAAGGGGTTGACAAGGACTTGTCTTCCCAAATGTCTGAATCTCACCTGGCTCAGGTATATTTATTTGAAAATGTCTCGGCCCATTAACAGACCATCATTTACCTTAACCAATGGTGGCACCCCATCATCCCATCACTGGGATGAAGATAAACATGGTATTTAGGTAGCAATTACCAACTACACAGCATAATTATTGTCTAGTCTTTGCCCTGTAATAAATCATCACCCAACCCAAACCATCTTATGTATGTCTGTGTTTTTTGAATGGAGAGAGTTTGATATAATTGTCTTCAAGTTATAGGATGGGCCTCAAGGGGATAGTATTGTGTAATGGTTAGGATCATTAGATATGGAATCAGACAGGCCTTGATGAAAATTCCAGTGCTCATACTCCCTGGCCTTGGGATAGTTACCTAACTTCTCTAAACCATAGTATCCCTATAGAGTCATAGTGAGAATAAAATAATTTTTATAAAGGGTTTAATGCTGTGCCTAGCATCAGTGCTCTATAAATAGTAGCTTTTATTAGGTGCAGCTGGGTAGCTCAGTGGGTTAAGCATCTGCCTTCGGCTCAGGTCATGATCCCACGGTCCTGGGATCAAGACCCACATTGGGCTCCCTGCTCAGCGGGGAGCCTGCTTCCCCCTCTCCCTCTGCTGCTCCCCCACCTGTGTTCTCCTGCTCTCTCTCTGTCAAATAAATAAATAAAATCTTAAAAAAAAAATAGTAGCTTTTAGTAGTAGTAGTAGTAATATCAGCAGTAACACTACAAGTAATAGTAATAGAAGTGACATCGGAAGAGTGGTAGGGTCCATCCTCAGTGAGGTGGGCATTATGTCAATTACTTGGGGGAGGAGGCAAGACCCTCAGACAGGGAACCAGAATTTAGGAGTATGGGTTTGAAACAGGAAAAGTAACTCCTGCCTATCATAGGGATCTGGGCTTAACAAGTGTCCAAATGAGGTTCAGGTGGGAGGGAAAAGGTAGTTGGTTAGCAACTAGATTGAGAGGTTGCCCTGTGGAGACTCAATCTGAAGATATATGTATATGAGATATGGCTGAGAGTTCCAGTTAACATTCATTCCCTTTTGTTCTTCCAGTCCTTTTTTTTTCTTCAGTCTAGTTTAATTTTTCACCTCATTTCAGATTTGCCATGAGTCATGAAGGAAATGGGGATTTTCCTGATTTAAACTTGATCTTTATTAGGGTTATACACTGCTTAAACCCCACTACTTGGACCCTCTCCTTTCTAGTAGGCCATTAGCAATAAGTCCTAAAAAAGAAGGTAAAGCTAGGGACATACGGTCCCCATAAGGAGATTCTTCCTCATTGACAATCTTGAAGTTCCTGCTTTTAATTTTATCAAGAATGTTTGCAAGTATTCCGACTGGCACTTAATCATATGCTATGGTGTGCTCTTCAATGCTTTAGTATGTTTAATATAATCTTAGTTTTTCTATTAGATTGTAAACTCCCTGGAGGTATTTGGTTGTATTTTATAAAAATCATCTGTAACATTTGGCACAATGATCTGTAAGTGAATACTCAGTAAATATGTTTACTTTTCCTCTAAAATGTTATGTTAATTTAGACAACAGCATTGTACTTGTCTATCAGATCTTTTGGAGCTGCAGATATTGCGGTATGCAATCAAAATTGTCACTAAATTTATTTTTAGCAAAACTAAAGCATGCCTTAGAGGATAATTAAATGCCAGGGTTCTCAATTTTCCAAAAACCTATAGCTTGGGGGCTATCTCTATTATGCACCACTCAAAAATAGCTGACACAAAACTTAGCAAAAGGTGTCTTGCTACACAGAACATGGCATTTTAATCCACATTCTGAGAACCTAAATTTCTGGGAGTGTTTACAGAAGCTGGATATGGGAAATTAGATGGGCCTATAAATGAGAAGATCAAAGCACATGCATCTTAAACATCCAGGAAGTGGCACTTACACAGTCGGTCCTCCATAACTATTCCAATGCCTGAGAGTAGGGGCACAGAAAAAGTGTGATCTCATACTTATTTTCTGTTGAATAATAAAGGTGCTGCAGCAGCATTTCCTTCCCCATTAGGTTGTAAGTTAGTATTAAAAAGTGTTTTCATTTCCTAAACCTGATGATGAGATCTTGGTACTTATAAACTCAAAAAGATAATCTTTCTGTTGGATCAATAAGAACTTCCACTATCTACATAAAGAATCTTCTGTCTACAAGGCTCAGGGCATATTTCTTTCCCTGTGAAGTAGAGAACAGCCACTCTGACTTGGCATGGAACCAGGGTATGCAGACCCAGAGCATCTGCCAGGTCCAGAGTGAAGAGTTAGGGTGATGAGGGATGACATCACAACACTTAATTTGAATTTGGGTCCAACTCAAAGGAACATTACAAGCAAAAAACAAAGGCACTCTGTATGTGTTAGAAGCTTTTTGACTGGGGCGCCTGGGTGGCTCAGTTGGTTAAGCGACTGCCTTCGGCTCAGGTCATGATCCTGGAGTCCCTGGATCGAGTCCCGCATCGGGCTCCCTGCTTGGCAGGGAGTCTGCTTCTCCCTCTGACCCTCCCCCCTCTCATGTGCTCTCTCTCTCTCATTCTCTGTCTCAAATAAATAAATAAAATCTTAAAAAAAAAAAGTTTCTAAAAAAGAAGAAGCTTTTTGACTGTTCAGGTGGGGCAAGTCTGGGCTATCGTCAATACTTTCTTCCAGAGTTCTCCAGCAGAGTTGAGACTCAGTTGCCTACAGTGGTAAACTGCTTAATAATTGTAGTAGGCAGAAGGATGGTCCCCAAGATGTCCATACCCTGATCCCTGGCACCTGTGAAATTCTATTGGCAGAGACTTTGCAGATGCAATTAAGGTTATAAATCATATGGAGATTATCCTAGATTATCCAGGTGGGTCCAATTGAATCACATGTGCCCTAAAAGCAGAGAATTTTCTTCATTGGAGGCAGAAGAGAGAGAGCAGAAGTCAGAGAGATTTGAAACTTGTGAAGCAATTGATGGATCATTGCTGGCTCTGAGACTCAAGGACCAGAAAAAGGCCTCAGAAGCTAAGGATGGCCCCCAGCTGACAGCCAGTAAAATGGGACCTGCAACCACGTGAAACTGGATTCTGCCAACAGCCCCAGAGCCTCTAGATAAAAGTCCACAACTGCTAGCACCTGTTTCAGTCCTATGTGACCCTCAGCAGGGAATCAGCTCAGCCCTGTTGTGCCAGGACTTCAGACCTATGGAAACTGGGAGATACTAAATTCGTGCTGATGAAAGCTGCTAAGTTTGTGGTAATTTGTCATGACAGCAATAGAAAACTAATATAGAAATGCTCACTCTCTTGGTGGGCTCTGTTCCCTGATTTCACCTTCCCACTCCCCTACTGATATTTCCTGGGATCCTCTCCCAAAGAAATCATTTAAACTCAAGCCCTAATTTGAACCATGATGAGGCCATCCAGGAGGCATACCCCCCAATTCATTTTTTTTTTTTTTTTTAAGAGAGAACCTGCCTTGAGATATACAGGCTGCCGACCAGTCCCCGGCCCTAGGGCTTATGATCTGCTATGTTTGAGCTGAGTACATGTTCTCCTTGAGTGCTCCTGGCCGATGAGCATGCTTGGTGGGGTAGCTGGGCCTATTTCTGCCCAGTGCAGGATGCTTCCACAGGCAGTCTTTACGCTGGTGTCCCCTTGTGCTGTCTGAGGCTCTTTAGAGCTGTACCACAGTATGAGCCTTCTCCTACCTACTCATCCTTCTTTTCCCTTCTCTCTTCACAGGTGTCAGGCCTATATTGCTGGTCTGAAACACTGCCTTTTTTTCTCTTTATCTTTCATAGGCATTACACTCAATATATCTCTTGCAATTTAAATTCTGTCTTTGCATCTGCTTCCCTAAGGACTGACCTGACACACTGGGCTTCGTACAAGAAGGCAGATCTCACCTAGATCAACTTACCACATGGAAATAAAATCAGATATGTAAGAGACAAAGTGGAGAGTAGCTACATATCTGTTAAGGCATAAAAAAACTGCCCATTAAAAACTGTGGTCCAGTGAATGATGTTCTGGAATCTAACAACTCTGAACAATTCCACAGAAAGTAGGAAGGGAGAAGCTTGTGGTTGAGGGCACTCAGCTAGGATGCCCTCAAGAGACAAAGGTAAAATCTTCTACTTCCTGCATTTCTATATGGCTTAGTGGGGATCATGTAGGGCTGTAAAAAATGTAAAAGTTCAGGAAAAGGCAAAGGAGGCTGTAGCAGGATGATAGTCTAATTTACAGTGTCCACACAGATGATGCATGGCTGGCCAAAAATTCTTCCTAGGAAAATTAGCCATGTAGCCCTGTTTCTTTAGAGGGCAGGAGACTCAGCCAAAGACCATATTCAAAGGGCAAGTCTGAGCCAAAAGCTGATGCTACAAAAGGCAGAATCTCAAGCCAAGCAAATATAAATCCAGGTATGAGAATTCAAATTTCAAAGGCACTCTGTTATTTGAAAGCCACTTATATTATTTGCTTCAATGATGGTAATAAAATTTATAGCAAAATGAGCACCTGCCTTAATTAAAAATAGATAAGTTTCAGTCTAAGTTGTAACTGGAGAGTGATTTAAAGGAATTAGTTATAGGTGTATCCATGTACAGATGTATCCACTGAGGAGGGCCTTGATTTTACCAAGTCCAGCAAATTCAAATACCTACCTTAATAACCTACATTCTAAGAGCATTATACAAGGATTCTCAAATGCAGACCAGTTAGTGCCCCATTCAGAGCTCTTATGTCCAGTGATTTATATCATTCTCTAAAGAGTGTCAAAAATGCAATATTTACTGAGAGAATTACTACTTATGAAAATACCTTCCATAATAGAGGTCAATTTTGAAAAAGCCTAATCCTGATTTCTGTTACAGGTTATTTAGTCTCTAAGTAACTTACCACTGGAAATCTTTCAAAAAAACTGCTCCTTGCTTCCTATAGGTACCTATTGTGTGTTGTTTCCCCTCTAGGTCAGGTTCTGTACTATTGACCTTCTTGTAGCCCCAACTCCTTCATCCATTACCCTGATGTGCACATTGTAGGCTTCAGAGCATTCAAATGAGTACGCAAGTATACCGTTGGGGCTAAAACGACAGAACATCATCATTTTAGTCATGGTGAAACGTACCTATTGGAAGTCACACTAATCAGAGTCTTTTGCACAATTTACTTTCTTTGACATTGTTCTTGAAGTATCTATTGCATTTGGGTATATCTCTTGTATAGTATAGCTATAATACCTGGCTAAGGCAGCATTGCCTAGAGGTCAGTACAGTGGACTTTGTGTAACTTATGTTTGGTTCCTTCTCTAATACTTATTAGCTGTGGCCTCGGGCCAATTTTCTTTAACTTGTCCAAGCCTCAGTTTCTTCATCTGTAAAATGGGAAAACTAATTCCTATTTCATAAGGCTATTGTGAAGATAAATGAAGTCATAAACATAAAATGCTTAGCAGGACCCGATCCATTAGGGCTCAATAAATACTAGATTAAAAATATTCTATTTAATAGTGTCTTAGAAAGTTCATGGGAATCCCTCCCTAACACACTACCTAGCAGAGAGTAACACACTACCTAGCACTCGATAAGTGCTACTTACATTAATTAGGATAGGCTAAGGTGCTGTTATAAATTGACTCAATACGTAGTGGCTTAAACACAAGAGTATTTCCTTTTCCCTTATATAACAGTTGAAAGTGGATGTTCCATGCCAGCTGAGGAGACTCTGCTCCACACAAGCATTCGGGGACCCAAGGTGAATGCGGTGGTGCCATCTTTAGCGTGTGGTGCTCTGGATGCTGCTCTCCCTGACAGCTGGAGTGCAGTGCAGGAAAGAGCATGGAGGCAGCCTTCTGGGAGAATTTTTGTGGGCCAGGTCTGAAAGTTGCACACGACTTCCCCTCTTATTCCTTTAGGGAGAGCTTAGTTGCATGGTTACACTCAACTGCAGTGGAGATTGAGAAATATAAGTATACTGGGGAGGGCAGATCTTGGTAGACAGCCAACAGTCTCCACCAACAATATCCTTTTTGGAGCGGGTGCCTGGGTGGCTCAGTCGTTAAGCGTCTGCCTTCGGCTCAGGTCATGATCCCAGGGTCCTGGGATCGAGCCCCATATTGGGTTCTCTGCTCCGCGGGAAGCCTGCTTCTCCCTCTCCCACTCCCCCTGCTTGTGTTCCTGCTCTCGCTATGTCTTTCTCTGTCAAAAAAATAAGTAAAATCTTAAAAAAAAAATATATCCTTTTTGGAGCAACAAGCTCGATGTTGATTCATTTATAAAAATACTATATTTTTCCTTAATTTTAAGACTTTAAAACCTTAACAAATTAGAGTCAAAGTGCTTCTATAAGTCTTTAGGTAAGCCTATACAGATCAGATAATCTTTTAAATTTATTGATTTAATATTTATTTTATAAAGATTAGAAACTCTTAACAGGAAGCAGAGAAGGCATGCACATTATACGTCAGAACTTTAGGAATTTATTCAGACCTCCTTTATTTAAAAAATATTTATAGAATATTCAGTTTTCTCAAGCACTGCATTTCTATGGGTGATATAGGAAAACATCTTGTTCTCAAAGAGCTTGCAATCTGGTAGCAAGATGATGATATTCTGCCAGCAGTTATCATGGAGTTGGAAAAGGAAAGCATTCTGGAGGAATGCTAGAAACAGATGAAAAACCAGCTTCCATTTGGTCAGCACTGGTTTTCTGTTCCGTTTCCTTGGCACTTGGAAGTTTCTACGGAGCCGCTGCAATGTCAAGCCATAAGTTTCTGTCTAAGTCTTCAGTTGGTCATGCATCATGAAGGGCTGCAAACCTTCCCCTCCCTCAGCACTCAGACATACTTAAAATTTTTGATGTTTTAATTCCAAGAGGGACAACTTTTAAGGGAAATTTTCTTGAACTAAAATGAAAGCTAGATATCTTTGGGGATATTCTTGGAAATCACTTCTAAGCAAATTACTAGAACTGCAAAAAACAATTTCTATCATAGGCCTCACAGTCCTATCTTTTGTGATTTTCTTTTTTTGCAAGAAAATTCTGAGAATACCTATTTTACTAAGTATCTATTTAAAGATAGAGCTGAAAATAAAGTCAATTTAAAATCAATTACAAGGATATCACAGTAAATGTTTTTTAGAAACTGAGGACAAGATAATTACCTTTTTCTGAAAGTGAAACATAAGCTTACTTTGATTATAATTATGCCACAACTAATTAGTAAAAGAATGCCACTAGTACCCAAATTAAACTTTCTGGAAAATTTTGCTTCCTATTTCAAACTAAAAAAAGTTTGGGGGGGCAGAGCAAGATGGCGGAGGAGTAGGAGACCTGGATTTCGTCTCCTCTCAGGAATTCAGCTGGATAGGGATCAAACCATTCTGAACACCTACAAACCCAACAGGAGATCGAAGAAAGGAATAGCAACAACTCCCTGAACAGAAAAGCGACCACTTTCTGGAAGGTAGGACGTGTGGAGAAGTGAATCCGAGGCAATATTTGGGAGGATAGATGACGGGGGAGGGGCCTCCGTAGGCCGCTTCTGACAAATGATAGAGCCGTGGACCACAAAATCGGAACTTTTAGAAGTCAGCTCCGCTGAGAGATGTTACTCTGGTGGCTAAGCGGGGGATGAAAACCTCGCGGGACAGTGTGGTCTCAGGACCCTCGGGGTCACAGACCGAGGGTGCCTGAGTGTGGCAGAGCTCCCAGGTATCAGAGCAGGGAAGCTGGCTACAGAGACGGAGCCCAGGCATGGGCTCTCAGCTCAGGGTTGTCATAAACCATGATCCACAGCACAGTCGGGCCACTTCTCCTCCAGCGGGGACCCGGCAAGCAGCAGATGTGGGGAGACTCACCTTCCTCCCCCAGGAGGAACGGCGTGGGAGCGCACCGTGCAGGGATCTGCTGGGTTTGGAGACTCCACACGGGGTCAGGTGCCAGAGGAGGAAACGCACGGTCGCGGGCTGGGTGAGCACAGAGTGCGGCTGGAGACCAGGGAGATGGGAGTGACTGACGGCTTTTCTCTGGGGGCACACTGAGGAGCGGGGCCCGAGTTCTTGGCTCCTCTGCAGCGGAGATTGGGAGGCTGCCATTTTCACTCTCCGCCTCCAAAGCTGTACAGAAAGCATGCAGGGAACAAAAGCTCTGGAGAGCAAACCCAAGCAGATTACTTAGCCCGGACCGGGCAAGGGTGGGGCAATTCCGCCTCTGGCAAAGACATTTGGGAACCATGGCAACAGGTCCCTCCCCCAGAAGATCAGCGAGAACAGCCAGCCAAGACCAAGTTTACCGATCAACGAGAACGGCAGAACTCCAGCACTAGGGGAATACTGCACATAGAATTCATGGCTTTTTTACCATGATTCTTTAGTCTTTCAAGGTTAATTTTTTTTTTTAACTGTCTTTTTTTTTTTTTGAATTTTTCTTTTTCCCTTTTTCAACCAACTTCTTATCAATCCCTTTTTTAAAAAAACATTTTTATTTTTCATTTTTAGAGTCATATTTTATCCCTTCATAGTAGCTACCCGTATTTTTGGCATATATATATAAGTTGTTCTCTCTTTAAAATTTTGAGATAGTTTCTTCTAACAGATCAAAATATACCCTAAATCTCTACTGTATGGTTTTTTTCTACTCCCCTGGCTGATCACATTCTCTCCCTTTTTTTTTAATCCTCTTCTTTCTTTTTTCAAACAACTTCTTATCAATTCCTTGTATAAAATTTTTTATAATTTCCATCTTTACAGTCATATTCCATCCCTTCATCATATCAACCCTTATTTTTGTACATATATAAGTTTTTCTTCTTTAAAATTTTGGGAGGCACTTTCTTTGACCAGACCAAAATACACCCAAAATCTAGTGTGTGGCACTGATCTATATACCAGCCTGATCATATTTGATCACATTCTATTTTTTGTTTTGTTTTGTTTGTTTTTATCTTTATCTTTTTCTTTTTTTTTTCTTTTCTCTCTATTTCCCTTTCTTTTCCCACTGCTTCAGGTCTTCTCTGATTTGTTTAGAGTATATTTTCTGGGTACATTGTTACCTTGCTAGCATTTTGTTCTCATTAATCTATTTTCCTCTGCACAAAATGACAAGATGGAAAAAATCACCTCAACAAAAAAGAACAAGAGGTAGTACCGACTGCCAGGGACCTACTCAATACGGACATTAGTACGATGTCAGATCTAGAGTTCAGAATCATCACTTTAAAGATACTAGCTGGGCTTGAAAAAAGCATGGAAGTTATTAGAGAAACCCTTTCTGGAGAAGTAAAAGAACTAAAATCGAACCAAGTTGAAATCAAAAAGGCTATTAATGAGGTGCAATCAAAAATGGGGGCGCTAACTGCAGGATAAATGAGGAAGAAGAGAGAATCAGTGATATAGAAGACCAAATGATGGAAAATAAAGAAGCTGAGAAAAAGAGAGATAAACAACTACTGGATCACGAGGGCAGAATTCGAGAGATAAGCAATACCGTAAGACGAAACAACATTAGAATAATTGGGATCCCAGAAGAAGAAGAAAGGGGGAGAGGGGCAGAAGGTATAATGGAGCAAATTATAGCAGAGAACTTCTGTAATTTGGGGAAGGAAACAGGCATCAAAATCCAGGAAGCACAGAGAACCCCTCTCAAAATCGATAAAAATAGGTCAACACCCCCACATGTAATAGTAAAACTTATGAGTCTCAGAGACAAAGAGAAAATCCCGAAAGCAGCTCGGGAGAAGAGATATGTAATCTAGAATGGTAGAAACATTAGATTGGCAACAGATCTATCCACAGAGACCTGGCAGACCAGAAAGGACTGGCAGGATATATTCAGAGCATTAAATGAGAAAAATATGCAGCCAAGAATCCTATATCCAGCTAGGCTGTCATTGAAAATTGAAAAAGAGATAAAAAGCTTCCAGGACAAACAAAAACTAAAGGAATTTGCAAACACAAAACCAGCCCTACAAGAAATATTGAAAGGGGTCCTCTAAGCAAAGAGAGAGACTAAAAGCAACATAGACCAGAAAGGAACACAGACAATATAGAGTAACAGTCACCTTACAGGCAATACAATGGCACTAAATTCCTATCTTTCAATAATTACCCTGAATGTAAATGGGCTAAATGCCCCAATCAAAAGACACAGGCTATCAGATTGGATTAAAAAACAAGACCCATCGATATGCCATCTGCAAGAGACTCATTTTAGAACCAAAGACACCCCCAGATTGAAAGTGAGAGGGTGGAAAACCATTTACCATGCTAATGGAAACCAAAAGAAAGCTGGGTGGCAATCCTTATATCAGACAAATTAGATTTTAAACCAAAGACTGTAATAAGAGATGAGGAAGGGCACTTTATCCTACTTAAAGGGTCTATCCAACAAGAAGATCTAACAATTGTAAATATCTATGCCCCTAACATGGGAGCAGCCAAGTATATAAGCCAATTAATAACAAAAGCAAAGAAACACATCGACAACAATACAATAATAGTGGGGGACTTTAACACACCCCTCACTGAAATGGACAGATCATCTAAGCAAAAGATCAACAAGGAAATAAAGACTTTAAATGACACACTTGGCCAAATGGACTTCACAGACATATTCAGAACATTCCATCCCAAAGCAACGGAATACACATTCTTCTCTATTGCCCATTGAACATTCTCCAGAAACGATCACATACATCCTAGGTCATAAATCAGGTCTCAACTGGTACCAAAAGATTGGGATCATTCCCTGCCTATTTTCAGACCACAATGCTTTGAGACTAGAACTCAATCACAAGAGGAAGGTCAGAAAGAACTCAAATACATGGAGGCTAAAGAGCATCCTACTAAAGAATGAATGGGTCAACCAGGAAATTAAAGAAGAATTAAAAAAATACATGGAAACCAATGAAAATGAAAACACAACTGTTCAAAATCTTTGGGATGCAGCAAAGGCAGTCCTAAGAGGAAAGTATACAGCAATACAAGCCTTCCTCAAGAAACAAGAAAGGTCTCAAGTACATAACCTAACCCTACACCTAAAGGAGCTGGAGAAAGAACAGCAAATAAAGCCTAAACCCAGCAGGAAAAGAGAAATAATAAAGGTCAGAGCAGAAATCAATGAAATAGAAACTAAAAGAACAGTAGAACAGACCAATGAAACTAGGAGCTGGTTCTTTGAAAGAACTAACAAGATTGATAAACCCCTGGCCAGACTTATCGAAAAGAAAAGAGAAATTACCGGGGCGCCTGGGTGGCTCAGTCGTTAAGCGTCTGCCTTTGGCTCAGGTCATGGTCCTGGGGTCCTGGGATCGAGCCCCGCATCGGGCTCTCTGCGGGAAGCCTGCTTCTCCCTCTCCCACTCCCCCTGCTTGTTTTCCCTCTCTGCCTGCCTCTCTCTGTCAAATAAATAAAATCTTAAAAAAAAAAAAAAAAGAAAAGAGAAATGACCCAAATAAATAAAATCATGAATGAAAGAGGAGAGATCACAACCAACACCAAAGAAATACAAACAATTATAAGAACATATTATGAGCAACTCTATGCCAGCAAATTAGATAACCTGGAAGAAATGGATGCATTCCTAGAGATGTATCAACTACCAAAACTGAACCAGGAAGAAATAGAAAACCTGAACAGACCTATAACCACTAAGGAAATTGAAGCAGTCATCAGAAATCTCCCAAAAAACAAAAGCCCAGGGCCAGATGGCTTCCCAGGGGAATTCTACCAAACATTTAAAGAAGAATTAATACCTATTCTTCTGAAACTGTTCCAAAAAATAGAAATGGAAGGAAAACTTCCAAACTCGTTTTATGAGGCCAGCATTACCTTGATCCCAAAACCAGACAAAGACCCCATCAAACAGGAGAATGACAGACCAATATCCCTGATGATCATGGATGCAAAAATTCTCACCAAAATACTAGCCAATAGGATCCAACAGTACATTAAAAGGATTATTCACCACGACCAAGTGGGATTTATCCCTGGGCTGCAAGTTTGGTTCAACATCCGCAAATCAATCAACATGATACAATACATTAGCAAAAGAAAGAACAAGAATCATATGATCCTCTCAATAGATGCAGAAAAAGCATTTGACAAAGTACAGCATCTTTTCTTGATCAAAACTCTTCAGAATATAGGGATAGAGGGTACATACCTCAATACCATAAAAGCCATCTATGAAAAACCTACAGCGAATATCATTCTCAATGGGGAAAAACTGAGAGCTTTCCCCCTAAGGTCAGGAACGCGGCAGGGATGTCCACTATCACCACTGCTATTCAACATAGTATTGGAAGTCCTAGCCACAGCAATCAGACAACAAAAAGAAATCAAAGGCATCCAAATCGGCAAAGAAGAAGTCAAACTCTTACTCTTTGCAGATGATAGGATACTTTATGTGGAAAACCCCAAAGACTCCACCCCAAATCTGCTAGAACTCATACAGGAATTCAGTAAAGTGGCAGGATATAAAATCAATGCACAGAAGTCAGTGGCATTCCTATACACCAACAACAAGAGAGAAGAAAGAGAAATTAAGGAGTCAATCCCATTTATAATTGCATCCAAAACCATAAGATACCTAGGAATAAATCTAACCAAAGAGACAAAGGATCTGTACTCAGAAAACTATAAAATACTCATAAAAGAAATTGAGGAAGACACAAAGAAATGGAAAAACGTGCCACGCTCATGGATTGGAAGAACAAATATTGTGAAGATGTCAATGCTACCTAGAGCAATCTATATGTTCAATGCAATCCCCATCAAAATACCATCCACTTTTTTCAAAGAAATGGAACAAATAATCCTAAAATTTGTGTGGAACTAGAAAAGACCCCGCATAGCCAGAGGAATGTTGAAAAAGAAAAGCAAAGCTGGTGGCATCACAATTCCGGACTTCCAGCTCTATTACAAAGCTGTCATTATCAAGACAGTATGGTACTGGCACAAAAACAGACACATTGATCAATGGAACAGAATAGAGAGCCCAGAAATGGACCCTCAACTCTATGGTCAACTCATCTTTGACAAAGCAGGAAAGAATGTCCATTGGAAAAAAGTCTCTTCAACAAATGGTGTTGGGAAAATTGGACAGCCACAGGCAGAAGAATGAAACTGGACCATTTCCTTACACCACACACAAAAATAGACTCAAAATGGTTGAAAGACCTCAATGTGAGACAACAGTCCATCAAAATCCTAGAGAAGAACACAGGCAGCAACCTCTTTGACCTCAACCGAAGCAACTTCTTCCTAGAAACATCGCCAAAGGCAAGGGAAGCAAGGGCAAAAATGAACTATTGGGACTTCATCAAGATAAAAAGCTTTTGCACAGCAAAAGAAACAGTCAGCAAAACCAGAAGACAACCGACAGAATGGGAGAAGATATTTGCAAATGACATATCAGATAAAGGGCTAGTATCCAATATCTATAAAGAACTCATCAAACTCAACACCCAAAGAACAAAGAATCCAATCAAGAAATGGGCAGGAGACATGAACAGACATTTTTTCCAAAGAAGACATCCACATGGCCAACAGACACATGAAAAAGTGCTCAACATCACTTTGCATCAGGGAAATCCAAATCAAAACCTCAGTGAGATACCACCTCACACCAGTCAGAATGGCTAAAATTAACAAGTCAGGAAACGACAGATGTTGGCAGGGATGTGGAGAAAGGGGAACCCTCCTACACTGTTGGTGGGAATGCAAGCTGGTGCAGCCACTCTGGAAAACAGTATGGAGGTTCCTCAAAAAGTTGAAAATAGAGCCACCATATGATCCAGCAATTGCACTACTGGGTATTTACCCCAAAGATACAAAAGTAGGGATCCGAAAGGGTACGTGCACCCCGATGTGTATAGCAGCAATGTCCACAATAGCCAAACTGTGGAAAGAGCCAAGATGTCCATTGACAGATGAATGGATAAAGAACTGGTATATATATACAATGGAATATTATGCAGCCATCAAAAGGAGTGAGAGCTTGCCATTTGCAACGTTGCAGAGGGAACTGGAGGGTATTATGCTGAGCGAAATAAATCAAACAGAGAAAGACATGTATCATATGACCTCACTGATATGAGGAATTCTTAATCTCAGGAAACAAACTGAGGGTTGCTGGAGTGGGGGGTGGGGTGGGAGGGATGGGGTGGCTGGGTGATAGACACTGGGGAGGGTATGTGCTCTGGTAAGCGCTGTGAATTGTGCAAGACTGTTGAGTCCCAGATCTGTACCTCTGAAACAAATAATGCAATATATGTTAAGAGAAAAAAAAAAGGTAGCAAGAGGGGAAGAATGAAGGGGGGGAAATTGGAGGGGGAGACGAACCATGAGAGACAGTGGACTCTGAAAAACAAACTGAGGGTTCTAGAGGGGAGGGGGTGGGAGATTGGGTTAGCCTGGTGATGGGTATTGAGGAGGGCACATTCTGCATGGAGCACTGGGTGTTATGCACAAACAGTGAATCATGGAACACTACATCTAAATCTAATGATGTCATGTATGGGGATTAACATAAAAATAAAAAATTAAGAAAAAAAAAGATGTGGGGCATTCAGTGGGGGTAAGGTTTGCTGCAGTAATGAACAACCAAAAAAAAAAAAAAAAGTTTGAACACTGTCTTTGTTCTTTTTTATAAGATGTTTTCTGTCCTGTAACTCTTTAAGCACAGCATGTGTGTTTTTTCTTTGGACAAGTGGAGGATGACTTTTTAGTTTTTGTGGGCGCATCAGCTGCTCTTTGAAGGTCCCTTCTAGTTGCCACAATGCTGAATGATTTTCCCTTGCATTTCAATTCTATTTTCTTGATTACAGGCAATGAGGCAAAGTACATCTTTGTATATTTAGCTTTTTCTTTCTTTGAAATACTTCTTTCCATTTTCTCATGATAAACGGATGCTTTTTAACTAGCATCCACGTTGTATTACATAGTTGAAACATAATCAAAATAGGTTATACTCTCAGCATTTCATCTGATAACATGCCCGCTCTATTCTTGGTAATAATTTGGGTTGCAGCACCAGCATGTGAAGAACATGGGATTCCTTCTGAATGCTGCCAATGCTACATTGCCAAGCTAACTTCCTTAGGCCATTTCCTCTTCCTAAGTCTTAGTTACTGGTCTTTCAGCTGGATCTTCTCAGCTCCAACAACACTCACCTTCAGCTATCACATTCTAGACCAATGCCAATAATTACCACTTCCCAAAATCTGTCTCAGTCAGTCAACTCTCTTATTCCTCTACTTCCCTTACTCTTAAATCTGTTCCACCATTTCTCCGATTTCATTGAGACTGATATTTTTTGCAGGGTTGAGGTCACCAATTATCTATACTTAGCCAGTGTCAAAGTCACATCTCTGCCTTTATTTCCCTGATCTCTCAGATGTAATTGACATAGATATTCTCTGGTCTTTTGAAATGATATTTTATCTAGGCTTCTGTGACATGCTTCTGGACTTCTTTCTATCTTGCTTGCCCCTCCTTCTCAGTCTCCCTTTCTAATTCCTCCTCCTCTTGATCCTGCCTCTAAATGCTGGAGAGTCTCAGCACTTGGGCTTTGGCCCTCTTCTTTCTGCTGTTGACATTTTTTTTTTTAAGTTTCCAACTAATCCCACAGCTGAAAAATCCACATTTATACTTCTCCCCTGGGCTTTAGACTGTGTGTTTATTTTCATTTGGTTATCTAATAACCATTGGTTTCCTGGTCTTGCTCTACTCCCAGACTTTAGAGCACTACCGTTCACATTCTCAGAAAAAACAAAAACAACATGGACTCTCTCTCACACCGCTTTTACTCTGTGATAAGTCCTGTTGGCAAAGCATTCAAAATAGATCCAGAATCCAACACTTCTCTACTGCTACAACCATATCTAATCCTCTGTCATGTGTCACCCCAGACTGTCACAAAAGTCTCCCAACTGGCTTCTCTGCTTTCACACTTGCCTATTACAGTCCCTCTTCCCAAGAGCAGTGAGAATGATTTCTCTAATAATGATAGCTAACATTATTGAGAACTTACTATTTGCTAGGTCCTGTTCTGAGTTGCTTACATGTCTTTGTTCCCTTAAATATTTTATTATTTTTTATTTATTTAGAATGAATGAGTGAGCAAGTGAGCAGGGGAGGGGCAGAGGGAGAGGGAGAGAGTGAATCCCAAACAGACTCCATGCTGAGTGTGGAGACTGTTGCAGGGCTCAATTCTACAACCCTGAGATCATGACCTGAACTGAAATCAAGAGCCGGACATTCAACTGACTGAGCCACCCAAGCACCCCTGTATTTGTTACTTTACACCCTTTGAGATGGGTATTATATCAGTCTCCATTTTACAGATAAGGAAATTGAGGTACAGGGAAGATAAGAAACTTGTCCAAGGATTTATTGCTAATAATTGACAGAAGCAGATGTGACTGTGGGCAGCCCAGCTCTGCTACATGAACTCTTAAACACTGTGCTTGATTATTTTCATGTCACCCATCTGCTTAAAATGTTCTAAAGGCTTCTTATTGCAACTAGACTAGATCTAACTCTTGGCCAGGGCTGCAAGACCCCACTTGCTTTGGCCCCTCCCTACCTCTTTGATTTAATTGCTCATCCTACTTTCCTCTCTCCTTGCCTCCTCATTCACTACCTCCCAGCCACACTGGCCTCCAGTCTAATGCTCAGAGCTGTCAGGATCATTCCTGCCTCAGGCCTTTGAAATATGCTGTTTCTTTTCAGAATGCACCTTACCTGATCTTTGTATGGTTGCCTCCTCTTGTCATTTAAATCTCACTTCAGTTGTCACCACCTCCAACAGCCCTTCCTATGCACTCTGCCCCCAGTTATTCTCCTTGTCGTACTTATAACTACCAGAGTGCATCCCATTACTTATTTGCATTTGTCATCTTATTTTCTACATTACGATGTGAACTTCTTAAGGGCTTTTCCGTCTTACTCCTCTTTGTAACCCCAGGGCTTTGAAGAGTGGCTGGTACGTGACCAACCTCATGTTTGAAATGGGGATGGTACCTCTCTTACAGGGTTACTGTGAAGGGTAAGTGAAATTGTGTCCAGGAAATTTCTTTTTAAAGTATAAAGTTATTAATATAAAGAGTATATCACTGCTTGAAGCTGGAAATCCTGATGGAGCAGTATTTGGGACTAATGCTTACGCCTCTTCAGCTGCTAAGGTAAGGGTCTATTCTTTAAACAAAAAAATTCATTGAGAAAGGAGGGTAAATAGCCACCTCTCCTCCTCTCATTCCCTCCCCCGCCCCCATACACACAAGTTGATATTGAAACAAGGAAAAAGATTTTTGTCAAAGATTTCTGGTGAATCAAGGAACTGTGAAATCAAATCCCTGGAAAGCAGTGGTGTTCTGCCATCTTGAGTTTGTGGGCACATGTGTGTCACTGCTTCCTGGTACTTATACATTATATTTGTCAGAGAGTTTGCTTTTTAACTGGAGAATATAGTGGACAGGGCTATTAGAGCTAATTATTTTCCAGAGACCCTGCTGCATAATCAGCAGGAATTTTTTTTACAGTTCTACTTTTTGAGCTCCTGGAGCCATAAACATCTCCATAGGTTTCAGAGCTCAGTTTGGGGGCAGTTGGCAGCTGGTCACGAGTGACTGTTAGTAGTGACTGCACTGACAAATTTGATTACATAGAAACAATTTGGTGGCTTTTTTAGGGTACCACTGAATACGATGTAATCTCAAAAAACATTGATTCCTTGTCCATATTACTAAAGGAAAATAGCAGCATCTTTTGAAAAGAAAATTGAGCCAGATACTCAGGGGACCTAAGTTCTTGTATCCACATAGCTACTGTCATGTGGGCTTTTACATGGCTTCACCATCCTTCCTGTCAAGTGGGACTGATCACAGGAGAACTGTTTCTTCCAGAATATTATGGTCAAACTGATGTGAGAAAGTCAATTTAGTGTTCTGGAGGAAAATGTGTGTATGCGTGTGCATGTGTGTGTAGGCATGCACACACACCCTCATGTGTTCTGATACTTGAGTAGAGCTGGCTGTTGGGGATTTTTAATAGGTGTCTTGTGTTGTAATAAGCTACCATGATTTACACTTTGCTGATGGGACCACTTGACTTCCACACTCAAGCCAAGGCTCACTCCAGGCTCAAGTTCTGCCATGACCCTACAAATAAGGGATATAAAGAGTTGTGGATACATGCTCTTGAGATCAGCATTCTCTCCGTCATGCCCAGTCTGGCTCTGAGTTTGCCAACCAATTATAATACTGGGTTTCTTTACTCCTGAGCCCTGCCATGCTCCATAATTTTAATAACTAGATCTTTACCTTGCTCCTGTGTCTGAGTCAGAATCTTGGGAACCACTCAGTTTCCAGAACTTCCTATGCTCTTTGCCTGCCTGGAGCTCTTTGCTATCTATGTCTTCTTCTCCAGGTGTTTCTGTCCTTTGCTTCCATGCATTGAACCTCCCTGAGGTTGACCACTTCCATGGGCAGTAGGATTCCCCACTAGAATCTGCAGCAGGGTCTAGTTCTAAGTCTGGATTCTTCACCATGTGTCTCACATTGTAGTTAATCATTTAGAGAGGTATTATTCTGATGCAGAAGAAGTAGTAAAGAAGAGATGGAGGAACTAAGGAGACACCCTGTCCCCACAGATGGAATGTACTAATACTGACATATTTCTTGGGCATCCATGACATGCCAGGCACTGAGGATACAATGACCTGGAGACTGATACCGTCAGTGCCCGATGGAGTAGGCATTTCAGTGAGGGGTAAGTAAAACGTGTATGTGTAAACTGACAACCAAATGAAATGTATATTAAAACTGATACAGTGTCACAAAGTTAGCAAGGGACTCTAATAGAAGCTGAGAGAATTGAAAAACAAACCCACTATTTTTGTGTGCTCATGCTTATAGCTGTCTTATGACAGAGAAAAGATGCTCATCTCCCTGTCCTCTGTGAATATTTCTCACTAGAACTAGAATCACTTTCAAAGAAATCGTAAACATTAAAAATTATCTTATGAAAACAGGAGGTATTATACTATCACTCATGCTCTGGTATTCTAAAAATCAGCTTCATTTCTGAACAAATTTAACAACCTGACCTTAGTGCTTGCCATATGCTTTTTATTAGGGCATAGGATGTTAATAGAAACAGATTTTATATTTTTATCCAGACTCAGGAAAATAAAAGAATGGAAAGAAACATGATTTCTTAAATTTCCAGTGACATGTCTGATAATACATAATAGAGATTACTTATTGGGTGTAACTGAGGCAAGATGGAAATACAGAACCTTGGACAAGCCCTGCTTAGAATTTTTTTTTTCCCCCCACAATTAAAAGAATTTCAGAGCAGAATGGATGCAATGGAAGCACACACAGAACTGGGTCCATCTGTTTGCAGCCACAAATAGAAACCTTGTCACAATTGAGATAATATTAGTTAATCTTTGCCCAGGAAACCATGAAGTGGCAAGTATTGGAAGCATGATTTTAAAAGTAGAATGATGCTTACTTGTGGCAAAAAATCATACCAAGAAATAAAAAAATAGACTTCCTTGAAATATGGTTTGCGAGGACTTCATTTATGAAATTCCCCTTGACCCTGTTGTTTTGGTTAATTATATAGGATCTCCGTTCTAGGCAGAATTGTGAAGAAGTATAAAGCAATTATTTTCCTTATCTTTTTAGACACCCCCTCTTTCTCACAATGATAGACCAGGGGAGTGACCGCTCTGGATTTGGCAGTGTGATCTGTGGGAACAAAGAGGCAGCGGCCACCTGAGAGGGAATCTGCACCTACTCCTCAGAAACTTGTTTCACTACAGCTAGTGTGCGAGCCACTGAATGGCATTGAAGTTATGGGGGCCAACAGGACGTATTCTCCTCCATGCCCTTTCTCCTACTTGCAAACTCACCTTTTTCTAAGGACCTCATCTGCCTCGAAGAAGACCTTGAGATAGAGAACCTGGGTGCTTTGTTATTTATATCCCTTCTCTTGTCATTGGTTGGGTGAGGCGTTGGACTAGATAACATCTAATATCCATTTAAGCTCTAATTCCGGAGAGAGAGGCAATTAGTTTACAGATAAGAATCAGTGGTGTGCTGGAGTCAGCTGATACAGGCCTGCAACTTTACATTCAGTGACATCTTACGGGTAGCGTGGCCATAGTGGGACTATTTACACCAAGGAAGTCAAATCAGGGTTGTTGTTCTTTCCTCCAGAGAACAATTTTAACTGCCCATCACTTGGTAAATCTCAGATATTTTGTAATATTCACAATAAATACTAACTTTCATCTCACTTTGTCCATGTGAATGCATGAGAAATCTTACCATATGGATATGCACTTTTAGTATTTTTTCCTGAGAATAGCAGCAAATGCAATATTTGCTCTAAATGATAGCAGTCCTTGTCACTATAACTCTTCAGAGGAAATTTGGACAAACACCTGGCATCATGAGTATAACTTGGGTAGGAAATTTTCTGGTGACAGCTATCATTTCAGTGATAAACCAGCATTTATCCTAGTAAACCAACGTTTTCTCCTGCATTATTCACTTGCATGGTTAGTGTAAACTTTTCTAGGTATATACATCTTCCCCCTCATTTTGACTAACTGGCTTTAAAGTGTCCTAGTTCTCTTCTCTAAAATTCTTGCCTTTATTAATATGGCTATTACATTTAATGATTTTTTTAAGCATCTTTGTTCAAAGGGAGTTCCTCAGATTTGGAATCAAAAGGGCCTTCTTTGGTGTACTCGTAACAAACTGACTTTGACAGAACAAAAGTGGGAATGGGTGGTATTGTACTTGGAATTATGGTAGTTTGTGGAAAAGAGAGAAGATAATAGGGACAGAAAAAAAAATTTGGAGTTAAGATGTTTCTTATTCTGTCACTGCTATTTACCCTCAAACACCCTCTGGATGGAATTTTGACATGTTATTGGTAAATCATTCTAATGTCTCCTCTTCAGTCTAGGTGAATATTTATTTTACTCCAACTTGACAGCTAGCAAAAATTCTGTTATAAATGGCCAGGTTTTGAAAAGCAGGGCTGTTACAATGGGGATGGGAGGAAGAGTTCCCAGTCCATGCCAAGCCAAATTGTGGGGTAGGAAAGGTTGTAATTTCTTGCTTTTCTATTTCTCTTTCTGTAGGTATTATTTTCCTATGACTTCCCCTACCTGTGACAGTCAGGGCCTTCTTTACTCCCTCTGAGTAGCCCAGTTCTCCACCAAATATACCACTTTACCTGGTCCTGTTCAGTTCTGTTCAACAAATACAAGAGTCCATTCTGCATGCTAGAACTATCATAGGCCCGGGGAATCCAATACTGAATAAGACACGATTCATGCTTCAAGGGAGTCTCCGTAATTTGGCTGGACACACACACACACACACACACACACACACACTCCGTTCTAAAGTCTTTCAGAATGGGTATATATTATTCTGTTGATATAAACTAGGTTCTACATGGATACGAGGAGGAATAAGGAAATCTTCACAGATTGAGAGAACTGAAAGAGGGGAAGTTTATACCACTATACGGAGTTAACATTTATTGAGCACTTATGGGTTCGTAGCTTTTCTAAAGGGCTTTGCATATATTAAACTCATTTTATCCTTACAACAACTGTTAGTTATAGTAACTTTTTTTTTTTTTTGCCAATTTAGTAGTGTATCCATTGGGGCATGGTGATGTTGTCAAACACTCATGATTAATAAGAGATAGAGCCAGGTTTGTACCTAGCAGAACTATCATGGTTACCACTGTGCTATATGCAAAAATAGATTTTTATTCATCCATCCATAAATATATGTATGTATATTAATTAAAAATAATCCATGTCCTACCATTGTTCTAGCTCTAGTAATATAAAGAAAAATTGACAGTAGTGTCTTCAAGCATTTCAAAATCTAATGGAATAGACATCTCAGCAAACAGACTGTAACTAATTCCATGTGAGTAATATCCAAGGGTTGATGAAGAAACACCTGAGGGATCCCTACTTGCAAATAGGAGTATAGTACCATGAATGTCATTTAATTAATTTTCTGTGCTGTGCCTTCTTAAATGTGCCTACATTTAAGAGGACTTTCAGAGATGCAAGGAATATGGCCTCTTTGAAATGCCAATAATCTTTTGCTTGGTACCTTCAGTCCATTCATTTTACCATCTTGTCATTGTCCCTCATCTCTCTTGGTGAATTCCTAAACTAGGTTTAATTCCATCCACTACTCTGCATCTGGACTTGCACAGTGGAAGACTACTGGAGAGAAACATTACCTTGCATGCGAGGTCACTAAGATCAAGTGAACATTTACTGCTAGTCAGCAAGTGTGCTGTGTTTCTCTGGTCCATTCATTCTCCCTCTATTTAAACCATATCATACCTTCTCCAGTCTTCTCAAACCTTTTAGACTGCCTTGCTCATTCTCACTTGTAACTCATGACTTTGCTTCTTATTTTGTTGAGAATAGCAGACAGAAGAGAACGTCCACAAATTCTCAACACTGCCTAATTCTCCCACTTGTTCCAGCCCCAAGTGCTTTGCTTTTTCTCTTGGGTTACTCTATGATCCATCTCTGCTCTGAGCTACAGCCATAACCTATACTTGTTCACTAGATTCCATGCTTTCTTGCTGGAAACCAGATTTCCCCTTCTCTAAAGGATAAAACTTGCTGTTATTTCTCTAATTTTTTTAAAGTTTTATAATAGTTTTTTAAAATACTTTTCCCCTCCAGCTATTATCTCTTTCTTTTGGGGGCTAAATGCCTCAAAAATGTTGTCTGTACTCATTGTTTCCATATCCACTTCTCCCATTCTCTCCCATAAAATCCATCCCAGACCTCTCCTCCAAAGTGTATTTTATTGCCTACTTGACATCTTTACTTGGATACATAATAAATCTTCCAGCTAATATGAACAAAATTGAATTCCTGCTATTACCAGTACCCCCCCACCATCTCCTTCTTTCACAGTATTTTCCACCACAGTTAATGAAATTCCTTTTTTCCAGTTTTCACACCAAGAACATTGGCATCATTCTGGATTCCTCTCTTTATCTGACAACCAATGTGCAATATAATATAGGCTGACCTTGATAATATGTCCAGAATCTAGTGACTTCACTTCCACTACTGCCTTCCTGGTCCAAGCCATCATGACCACTTCCCTGGATTATGCAATTACTCTTAGCAGGTCACTTTGCTTTCAACCTTATGTCTTAAGTCTGTTCTCAACAGGGAAGCCAGTGATCCTGTTAAAACATAAGTTAGATCACAACAATTTTTGGCTCAGAAATTTTTAGTGGCTTTCCAGCCCCTTCAGAGTAGAAGCCAACATCTTAAAAATAATCTTCAAGGCTTTGCATGCTCTGGCCCCCATTAGTTCTCTGAATTTTTATTTACCAGATATCCTCATGGATCACCCTCCCACCTGCTTCAAATCGTTAATCAAATTCCACTTTTTTAAAAAAGATTTTATTTATTTATTTGATAGAGAGAGCGAGAGAGGGAACACAAGCAGGGGGATTGGGAGAGGGAGGAGCAGGCTTCCCGCGGAGCAGGGAGCCCATGCGGGGCTCGATCCCAGGACCCTGGGATCATGACCTGAGCCAAAGGCAGATGCTTAACTAACTGAGCCACCCAGGCACCCCAATCAAATTCCACTTTTAAAAAAAATATTTTGAGACCAAGAGAGCACATGTATGCATGCAAGCAGGGGGAAGGTCAGAGGGAGAGGGAGAGAGAATCTTAAGCAGACTCTGCACTGAGTGTAGAGCACAGTGTGGGGCTCCATCTTAGGCCCCTGAGATCATGAACTGAGCTGAAATCAAGGATTGGTCGCTTAACTGACTGAGCCACTCAGGAGCCCCTCAAATTCCATTTTCTTGATGAGTCTTTCTCTTCATAGTATTCTTGTTCCTTGCCCTTGTAGCCCCTGAAGCTTCCTAGCCCCTGCTTTTAGGATAACTTTTCTTCTTTACAATTATTACTACCTACCATACTCAGTATTTTAATTATTTAGCTTATTTGTTTTCTTCTTCCCCAACTAGAATATAACCCTTGGATTTTATTATTTAGGGTTTGTTGGTTTGTTTTGTTCACTTCTGTATTATTCCCAGAACCTAGAATAGCTCTTGGTACAGAATATGTGAGCTACAATTATGTGTTGAATAAATGAACAAAAAATAATAAAAAATAAACTCTACAAAAGTACTTAAGGCACATAGATGGTCTTATGCAAGATTTGTTGAATAATGAATGAATGGCACAACGTATAAAGGAATGTAGTTGAGAAAAATTACGGAACTTGTAAACAGAAGTAGAGTTGTAAGGTGAAGTCAAGATTTAGGCTACTGCATAAGTTATGTACCATGAACTTCAGTGGTTTTTTTAGGGTAGATCAGATATTTGACTCCAAGCCTTTAGTAAGATAATGTGAGAAGAAAAAAAAAATAGTGGTGCTGTGATTTATAGAACCAAAATTAAGATACAATAATTATCTCAGGCAAAGCAAAATTATTGCTGAGAGAGCCATTTCTCCCAAGAATTCTAGAAAGGAAAAGCACAGTGAAACATAATGAAATGTCTTCACCCAACTCTTTAGACTCTCCCTCACCAGACCAATGGCATCGTCCCACACCATAATTCTATATTAGCAATTCTCAGTGGAGATAATATATTATCTAAGTACCTAGTACTCTTCCAGTGTTGCTCAGCTTGGTATATTTTAAGAATCTAGAGTAAAGGGTAGACTGCAGATTTTTCAGAGAATTGATCTTCCATTTATTCACTCCACAAATATTATCTACAATGAACCATTAACTGGGCTCAGCACTTGATATATGATAGTGTATTAAAAAGATATTATACCTTACATTATGAATATCACATTTCCAAAAATACTTCTTCTTTCAGCCAAATTTTGACAACTATGAGGCCAAGTGGTGAGTTTGAATTGTACTTCATTTCCAGAACCTAGAGTGCAGTTATACTGAGTTTACATTTTTAATGTGTTTCTTTGCGTTTAGTAATCATTATGTCATGGTTAACAGACTGCATTTTGTTCTTAAGCAGACCTGAGTTGGAGGTTTAGATCTACCACCTACCACCAACTTGGGCAAGTTACTTAATCACTGGAAGCTTAGTTTCCTTATACAAAAAAGATTTATCTATCTATCTATATATCTATACATATCTCTATATATCTTTTCCCCTTTACTTGAAATAATTAACAAAATATCTGGGTACTTGTGGGAGAGTAGATGTGACTTGAAAGGTAGGCAAGAAACTGGCTGTTTCATTTACATGCTAAGTAGTGTGGATTTCAGCTTTAGAGATGGGTAACTACAAATGAATTTTAGGTGTCATAATGACACAATCAGATTTATGTTTTACATTCATCACTGTGTTGGCAGTCTGGGGATGAATAGGAAGTTGAAATTTGAAGAGGCTAGAGGCAGAGAGCTAATTAATAGTTGAGATAAAAGATGATGAGAACTTACACCAGGATAGTGGGGCTGGGAATAGACAAATGAAAGGGACTATTTGTAATTTCCTCCTGCTTATAAACTTCCCTTTTTGTATCCCATTCTTTGAGAGTACTGCTCATGGCTGTTAACTGTTCTGATACCTTAATTTGACCCAAAGTTTCTTTTGCATACACTGCTTCTTGGTGATATTCTCACAAAAGACCATTGGAGTATTTCAAGCAACAAAGCAGGGACCATGGACATGAAATCCTTCTTTTTCTTATGCTTGAGTGAAGCCCTGAATAATTCTGTTCACTGAGGTCCTAGTTGTAATTGGTATCTGCTTTCATCACATAGCCCATATTTTTAAAAAGCATTGTGACCTGGCTATTCTATACTGTCAAAATAAAGAGAAGTTCTTTTATTAAAACAATGCCAATGTTTTTGTAGAGGGTGTTAGATATTTTTGTCTGACTCTGCTTCTGATATTTTTACCAGAGTATTCCAAAGTCAAATGGAAAGCTGTAAAAAAATCTGGTTTAAAAAAATATAGATAGGATTTAACCAAAGGTATATCCTACCAGCTCATGACAGCAAAGGAGAGGGAGGGAGCATGCAAATCACAAGCCTGGCTTTATCAGATTTTTAAAGCAAGCCATTCGTTGGTGCTTTTTTTCAAACTGGTATCCATAGGCCCTTTGTCATCAGTGGATCCATTTGTGGTAAGAGGGTAGGTATAATGGAGAGAAGAGAGTTTGGGCAGAGAGTGGGACGGAAGAAAGACATCCTCTATTTCCTCATTAAGTTCTTGTGAGGAACGCTGGTAGAAGCTTGAAAGGAGCCAGGAGACTTTTATTCTATCTTATGTCTTCCATATACTAACTATTTTACTATGTTTAGGTCGCTTAACTCTTGTTTTCTTAAATGTAAAATTCATTAAATACTCATTCGACATACACGTAATGAAGGCTAACTGTGTGCTTAGCCCTGTTCTAACTAAGCATAGGCATATAAAAATATTTAAAACAGACAAACCCTCAGGAGTTTAACCCTAATGGGATAGGCAAATATTAAACAATTAAAATGCAAACATATGGTTTTGATTTATAATACATTATTTTTTAATATAATAAATGTGTGCTTTATATATCATTATTATTTGGTATATATTGCTACATAATTTGGTAAATAAATATAAATCTTACGTAATAAGTGATATATTGCAGATAATAAATACATAATGAAATGAGAATAATAATGTCTTCTAACATCACAAATGACATATGAATCAAAATTTCTAAAAGACTTTTGAAAAATACAGGATGCTCTGTAAATGCAGATTGCATTTACTCATTCACAAGGTTATAAGGGTAGTACTGGATTTAATTCAAGGTTCTCCATGTCCAATATTTTAGGACTGGCTTTAGAATGGTACTGACTTCTTACACCCACATCCTCAAAGGATCTGGAAGACCACCCATACAACTGGATTGCCCCAAGCATGGGGGTTCTGGATGATATAAACACTGTGGTCTTAGGGCACTTTCCTGGCTTGATATGCTTTACACTGTTAGGCAATGGATGCCTTAGCAGCTGGTATATTAAAGCATTGTTATGCTTCCTATAATTATTTATGTTTCTATGAGGGCTGGAGAGATGTGGTGCATATCGTTATGTTCCTTCTGCCTAGGGCAAAGTCTGAGATCTGGTAGGTGCTCAGTAACTGTCAAAACAATGATACTTTGGCCACATGGTAACCCTTGGGGGGATTGCAGCATATTGTAGAACTACTGGAAGTGACTGGGAAGTGCTTATGCTCCCAGATGAGCTCCATGCTTACCTGCTGTCTTCAGTGTAGACCTCTTTTTCCTTTTCAAAGTAATCATGGAGGAAAGAAGGCAAAGGGTAGTGTGGCACCACTGGAAACTGTGTTCTCCCTATTAAACTCTTTTCTATTCTTTCTTGAAAACATCTTGCATCATTCAAAAGGTTTATTTACATTTTCTTTTTTGAATGACAATGAAACTAATGATGGTCTTATTTATTTTACAGTAGTTTGAAAAATTCTTTTTATTCTTCATGGAGAATATCACTCCATGGCTCATAAATTCATAGAAACGTTGGCGTTATTTTAGCTTATGAAGTATAACTTTTTTTTTAAGAACAGATGAATCAGGAGGTATTGTGTACTCCAGTTTTTAGAATTCCAGAGTAATGTTACCAAGATAAAAACAGTCTTAATTGAGACTGAAAGTTAACTGTCTTAATACCAAATTTATTTCTATAGTTTGACAATCTATGTTTTCCTTCATAGGAAGTTTGAAGCTTATGCTGCTCTGGCTCAGTGTGTAATTATACTTTTGTTTTTAAGGAATTGTTACTATGGGTCATCTATGAATAAATGCCAATTACTCCAGAATTGGACTTTTGCTATTTCTGTGTTCTGAGATCACATAAAATTCAGCTGACATCAGCTGTGCAAATGTACATAACTGCCTGTCTTCCAAGATGATGACTCATTCACATGAGTAACTAAGATAAGTAAGATTATCTTGTCAAATTCCTGGTGAATACATTCTTTCTCCTCACCCTCTACTCCCATATGCATCTGAAGAAATAGCAAAAAGATACAATCTAAACCTAATGGTGATACCAACTGACTTTCCCCAAAGATGTTTTAGAAAGGAAAATGGTGGTCATAAGAGAACAAACAAAATCCTAAAGATTTGTGTAAAATGAGTTCATATGTAATATAGTCTCTAATCTTCTGTAAATAAGTTTTTTAAAAAAATGGACTGATAGTTGCTTAAATTCCTGCTATTTTTGGCCAGGTCAGTTTTATCTAATTTTGGTATAGGATAGGAGGTTAGAGTGGAAATGCAGCTGGTAGTCATTACCTTCACTTTTGTTTAAAGAAGCAAAAGGCAATCAGGAAACAAATGGGAAATGACCCAGAGACTGACGTAATAGTTATGAATGATCCAAACAGAGGTGGAATGAACTTACTGACTTAAATGTAGAAGCAGGAAAGTCAGGGGATTCATAATTCAAACTGCATTTTAAGTACTCGAGCTATTGTATGGTCTAAGAATCATTGACAGAAAGGAGTTTTGAAATTTGAAGAAAACATTTTTAAAAAGAAGGCTTTTCTTGGAAAAGAAAAAGGAAATTCTGAAATTGGGATCCATGGAGTGTTCATAGATGGGCTTCATGTAGTTTTTGAGCCCTTGACATTCTAGTAAAAATTTGGGTGGTTTTTAGGTATGCATTTTTGGTGGGTGGGGCAGAGGAAATGGTACACAGCTTTTATAAAATTTTCAGAGGGTCTGTGACCTAACAAAGCTTATGAGCCAAGGGCATAAAGGAAATAGCAACTAACACTCTTTGTGTGAACTTGGCCAGTGACTCAACCTCTGTGAATCTGTTTCCAGCATGAGTGTAGTTAGCTCTGCCCTGCTCTTTCCACTAGTGTAGTTACAGGGATCAGTTGAGATAATGTGTTTGAAAATATTAACAGGTAACGCTACTATAGAGAGCACTTCTATGTGCCAGGCACATTCTTTTAAAGAACCTCATGCCCTTTATCTCATTTAATCTTCACAACTCTATGAAATGAGAATCATTACTTTCTCTGTCTTACATATGAGGAAACTGAAGTACAAGGAAATCAAGCAATTTGTTGAAAGTCACACCACTAGTAACACCACTGGGACTTGATGCAATCTGATTTCTGAGTATAGGCTCTTTGCTGCAATACCGTAGTGCCTCCCTAAAGACCTTGTAAAACGTCATTCAATCACGAACTAGTTTAAGAATAATGGTTGATGGAAATATTCTGAAGATGGAGAGGTTAAAATTTGTAGTTTTTTTTTTTTTTTTTTTTTTTTTTAAGGTGGTGATTACAGTGGGTGCTTGGGAACACCGGCTTGAAGAACCTTAGGTAGCACCAGAGGAGAGACAAGTTTTAAGCAGAAAGTCTGCTAGTTCCACTTGTTCTCAGCCTTTGATGCTCTGTACTCAATTGTTAAGGCAAATTGGTCTCAAGCTAACCCATAACTGAAAAAACACTTTAGCCAGGTCAACCTTAATGTGCTCGGCTAAGCTGATTTAGGAAGGGCCTAATGGTTCTCTCCCTAGTGCTGAAGTGTTTGTTCAGTTGTGGCTGCCCTGGCTGACTTCTGATGAGGGGCATATTGAGTGTGGGTGTGGACATGGTTCCCTGCTTTCCCGAGAGTGGGGGTCTTGAGACTTAGAGCATCAGAGAATCAGGTTTGGTGTGTGCTGGAACAGTAAAGATCTATATTTGCTTTAACAAGAGTTTATTTTTGCCCACCCTTTTCCTGCAGTATGCTCCGTTGTTTCAGCTGTGGACTTCTAGTGTCTAGATGATATATAGAGAGCAGAAAGAATGACAGTTTAGGGATTCCAGCCTGACGCCAGAAGTCAGAGAAAATAGTGTGATACTCAGAACACAGAGTTCATTTCGTAAAAGCATCTCAGAGTATCCTGCTGAAACTCATAGCTGGAAGGAATCTCTGGTATCATCCTATCCAAGGGTTCTTAAAGAATTTCAAGATCTGTGTGAACATATGCATTTTTCTGAGATGATCTGTAGGTTTCATAAGATTCTCAAAGTGGTCCATGACTCTTTCAAAAAATAAGAATAATTTAGACTAAAACCCAGACTTAGAAAAAAATGAAATACAATCCATCTAGAAGAGAAGACTGCTTTAAACAGCACTTTGAAGGAAATACACTAGTAACAGCAACTGTTGTTAGCTACTCTTGCTTCTTGAAAAAATCCTCCATTTGCTTATTTGAAATTTCTAAGGCACTTTAGTTTCATTCACTTCAGCTTCAGTCTCTATGGTGATGGATGGAAAATAGCTGGTCAGGAGCACCTTTACAGTAAGTCCTGAGGATAGTTACTAAGTTACTAAAGAGTTTTCTTTTTTTGGACTAATAGCCTTGGTTCCTTTTATCTTTCCCCTTAGTTCTATTTTTTCGACCCTTAAATCATTTATGTGGTAGGGGATGGGCTGCATCTTGCCTCATGATTCTCACCCTTGGCTGTTAGATCACCAGTTTTATGTTCACTATTTGAAATCACAGCATTGCATTGTGTACTTCACTAGTGCCATGAGGCTTTTCTGTATGATTCTTCACAACCTTATAGGGACAGTGGGTGTATATTATTGTTACTTTGATGATTAAGGGACACAGGGAGGTTAGGTCACTAAGCAAAGTGACTATAGAACTGAAATTATCTCCTAATTTCTTGAATCTCAAGAACTATATTTACATAAATATCTAAAAACTTCCAGTATATATTGAAGTTCTTGGGTGGAAATTCTCATTTGTCTTCTTTGTAACCTGGAGATAATATACATTCCCCAGGACCACGTAACTCCTAAAATCAATGTGTTCAGGGAATGGTAAAGAAGACAGATGATTTTGAATTCTAGCCTTTATTCTACCACGATTTTTTCTGTTTTTGGTTTTTGGGTTTTTTTTTTGCCCCTTATATGATGCAAAAATATTCAGGTACAAAACCTCTGGTAAATGTACCCATTTAAAAAGTGGACCAAAAAACAATAACAAATTTGAGTTATTATGAGAGTATTTGAACCTGAGACTTGTCACCACATTCATACATTGATTTTTCCTGGCATAGAAGTATACTTGCCAACAATGAAAAATTGAGAGACTGTAAGTAACAATTCAGATTTCTGCCTTTGTGCCTTCCTTCCCTTTGGGAAGCAGTCAGCTAGAGTTGGTAGCACTGTCCCCTAAAGTTGAGGCTTAAGGTCTCCAACTTGCCTCCATTCAGTCCCCCACTCGTTGTAGTTTTGACTCCTAGTATCTAAGATTAAGACATTTAGAACCTGGAAGGATGAGTATAATGTATGATCAAAGAATACATAATAATTAGCTGAGCAGTTTTCATGCTGTGACTGGACAGTTTGAATGTGTGAGAGAAACTAAGTATCTTGGCCTCTATTTGCTCACATAAAACAAAGACTCAAAGAATGACCTCAGTGTTGGATTCAAGGAGGTTGTGGGGAATTGTTAGACCCCCTTGCATTCTGAATATCGTTAGAGAACTGCAAGATGAAATAAGGTTCCGGGACACACTTAACTGAAAAATTTCTGTGATCAGCTTACCTTGCGTGATTCCACACAGGACACGTGGTTCTAGAAATTCTTGAGAAGCACTGGCTGGCAATAGCTCTCTGCCAGAGAATGAGGCCTTAAAACTGGAGCTTCTTTTACCTGATGCCTTATAAAAGTTAAAGAGGCTGTCGAGCTAAGATAGCTGAATAGTTAATAATTCACTGGAGCATGCGTGGATGTACTCAAGGGCAGTCTGTTAAAACTTGTGGGGCTTAAATGATTTCAGTGACTTTTTCATATTGACCAAGACAGCCTATGACCAAACCGTTTGACAAGTCTTATTGAAATGGCACTGGATGGGCGCCTGGGTGGCTCAGTTGGTTAAGCGACTGCCTTCGGCTCAGGTCATGATCCTGGAGTCCCAGGATCCAGTCCTGCATCGGGCTCCCTGCTCGGCAGGGAGTCTGCTTCTCCCTCTCCCACTCCCCGTTTGTGTTCCCTCTCTCGTTGTGTCTTTCTCTGTCAAATAAATAAATAAAATCTTTAAAAAAAAGAAAAAAGAAAAAAAAAAGAAATGGCACTGGAGTTAAGTGTTCTTTTCAGGAACATAAATATTTACAGTTATGACCCACTGGGAATAATTCAGTCTCAAATGTTCTTAAAATATCAGATGGGGTTTAATCCTGACTCTACCACTTGCTAGTTTCATGACTTGAGGCAAGTTACTTAAACTTCTATGTGTTTCAGTTTTCTCATCTGTAAAATGGGGATAATAATGATAGTTATTTAAAAAGATTGTTTGGAATAAATGAGTCAGTACACATAAAGCACTTAGAACAGTTCTTGGCCTATATTAAGGATTCAATAAGTATTGGGTTTTATTATTTTTCATCATTTGGGGATTTTCTAAATATTTGAAAGCAAGCACTTAATCATCATATTAATATTAATTATAAACAACTAGTCTGTTTAGTGTCAAAGTTTAGAAATATTAGATAAAATGACATTATATAACTTACTTATATAATAGCTTTTTATATCCAAGCTTCAATTTTAATTTGTAGATACACAAATAATCAGCATTATTTGTATATTGGTATTATTAATTTGTATATATACAAATACTCATATATATAATTATCATGATATCTTTATTCAGTCTATATCGTTAAGTATCATAGACAATGTCTTTAGCACTATAAGCATAGAAAGTAAACATCTTTGCCAGGAACACTTTTTATTTTATTATTTTATTTTATTTTATTTTATTTTTTATTTATTTTTTTAGAATGTTTATAGCAGCTTTATTTGTAAAAATCCCAAACTAGAAACAACCCAAATGTCCATTAATAGGTGAGCGCATAAACAGATTTTGGTATATCCATATGATGGAATACTACCCAGAAATAAAAAGGAAAAAACAACTGAGATATATATATATATATATATATATGACATGAATGAATCTCCAAATGAAAGAAGCCAGACAAAAAAGTGTACATGTTGTACAGTTCTATTCATATAAAATACTAGAAAATGCAAACTAATTTATAGAGACAAAGTAGATCAATGGTTGCCCAGAAATATGGGTGCATTAGCTTTTTCATTTGTTTCTGTTTTTCATTATGACAACACTTAACATAAGTTCTGCCATCTTAACACATTTTTAAGTGCAGAACATGGTAGTGTTAACTGTAGGCACAATGCTAAACAACGGTTCTCTAAAACTTATCTTGCATCTTGCAAAACTTTATACCTGTTGAACAACAACTCTATATCTCTCCAGCCCCTTTTACTCACCTTTTTATTCTGTTTCTATTGTTTAACTATTTTAGATATCTTCTATAAGGAGAATCATGCTGTATTTGTCCTGTTGTGACTGGCTTATTTCATGAATTAAAACCTCTTCCAAGTTTATCCATGTTGGTGTACATTTCAGGATTTCCGTTTTTATTTTATGTTATGTTATGTTACCATACCATACATCATTGGTTTTTGATGTGGTGATCCACGATCCATCATTTTCGTATAACACCCAGTGCTCCATGCAGTATGTGCCCTCCTTAATACCCATCACCGGGCTAACCCATCCCCCCACCCCCCTCCCCTCTAAAACCCTGTTTGTTTCTCAGAGTCCATAGTCTCTCATGGTTCATCTCCCCCTCCGATTCCCCTGCTTCATTTTTCCCCTACTTCTCCTAATGTCCTCCATGCTATTCCTTATGTTCCACAAATAAGTGAAACCATATGATAATTGACTTTTTCTGCTTGACTTATTTCACTTTGCATAATCTCCTCCACTTTAAGGTTTACTGAACAGTTATCCCTGACTGGAAGGGGAAATTCACATAGGAGGCATTGATTCTTTAGACTTTGTTTCACCAACCTGGTGAAAGATGGAGCTTTTATAGAGAGATCACTGACACACTCAAGATCAGAACAGAGTGGCTGGGATAAGACTAACTTCTGGTTTTCCTGACTTCTAGTTTGTTCTTAAGAGGCAAAAAGAATTCTGTAACAAAAGTTGAAAAGAGGCATTTCACCAAATATGCTACTTTGTAGATTTTAAAAATAACTATAACATAAATATATAGCTTTCTCGATTGCACTGCTTATTCAGAGTACATGGAAGGAAGGAAATGCAATAGTGAACTTACCTGCATATGTTCAGTGATTGGGCTCATTTCAAACCAGAAGCTTGGGACTCTGGATTCTGTAAAGTTGTCTGAATTTCTGCTTGAAACTGGACACCCACCTGTCTTTCAGAGTAAAGATGATAGTCCTTTACCCTGGTCTTGGTTAAGGAACACTTTGTTCAAACTATATATTACAAGAAGATGGAGCATTCATTACTTGGTGGTCTGAAGTTCTCCTAATTCAGCAGGATCCCAAAAAGAAGAGCTCTCAGTAAGCATTAAAAATTCAAACAGCATGAGTGTCTAAGAGCCAAGTTTTCTAGCTTATTAGCTTTTTATTTATAGATCTGTAAAGGGCTTAAGTAGAAAGTGTAAGCCTGTGGGGAAATTCTACCTGTGAAGCTGCTTTCAAAATGTATAGGTATGTATAATAGTCTGTGATTATGCAAAATTGTACAAGGGTCGGTCCAGTCATTTTACTAAAGGCTTTATTAAACTTGTGTAGATGGCAAGCAGGCTAGCTTAATGTGGTCCCTGTGATTTGAGAGATGGACAGCTAACTTTAAAACATAGTAAGGAAGTTCCATTGACATATATTGAGTTTCCTGGAGTTTATAAGTATAATAGCATAAAAACCCCAACCTTCACATTTGGTCATTGAGACAATTTTCAAACACTTTCAGTTCCGTTGGTGTCTGTGAGGTAATCAGATTAGTTCCTACCCAGGGTGGATCAGGCCCCCATGAAGATGCTACATTCTTCCAAAGATGATTGCCCAGTTTGTGTCCACACACTTCAACCACTCTGATTAAATGACCTAATTGTTCAAACAACCAGATAGTTAACTTATCAGCTCATTCAAATGGTTTTTGTGTGTAGATATGAATGAGAGCTACCAAGTCTTTCTCTGGTTCTTTAAGCAGATGACTAATCATCCCAGTTTTCTTTGATACTCTCCAGGTTTTAGTACTAAAAATCTTATGTCCTAGGAAACCCCTCCCAAGAAAGTGAAAAGTCCTGGTTTTTAGAGATGAATGAGGAAGGATGGTAAAAAGTATAAAATTCACATGATAGCCCCCAAATTAGGGGCTGGCAATATTTTTTTTAGTGTCAAATGAATATGGCTTAGATTATCTTTTATGGTTGCTGTCATGTTTTTTTCTTCCTTTTTCTCTGATCGAATCTCTGATTTGTGGTTCACAGCAATGGATGCAATTAAAGTATGTAATTTAAATGTGTTGCAATTGTGAGCATGTTACTCTGTTTTTGACTTTACCTATGGATTAACTGCTGGGCTTTGTATTGAGATAGTGCTACTTTAATTTTTAACATCACGAAATGTTATTGTTTTTCACAACCTAAGAGTGACCATATTTTCTTAGAGTTTAGAAAATGAAAATGGGAATGATTACACTACCAGTTCCAATATGACTAAGACATCATGAAAAAGTCTAAATTACTGTGTTATTTTAAGAATAGATGGAAGGGCACATACAACTGTATTAGGAAGGCAAATATACAAACCAAGAATGCACAATATGCAGAAAATAATTGGGATTAAGCAAGGGAATTTGAAAGATTATATGAGGAATGTATCTCACAAGTCGGGATAAGATTGGCAAGTACTCCTAAGTCAATCAAAAGCTTTCCATCTCCCAAAAAGAAACCAACACTCAGCAAAAAAACAGTACCTCCTGAATTAGCTTTGGAATACCACAGGAAAGAATGCACACTATTGTATCATAATTTGAATGCCCTATGAAACGAAATAAAGTTAGTTTCTGAGGTTGCAACTAAACTCAAAATGTCCTGTGGGTAAACAAAAAAGAGAAATTTTGATAGCAGCTGTGTTCAGCTGATTCTGTTGGATCTTACCAATGTTCATGCTCTCCATATTATATTAAGTTTTGCCTCAAATGATAGCAACAGGAAAATATTCTTCCTGACTCTTAGGCACTTTGATTTGAGAATGGACTTTCAAAACATTTTGATTTCTCTGAAGATTTTAGTAAAGCTTCAGAAAACATAAAACAAAAGACTGTTGAAATCTTGCCTAAATACAAAATAGACTTTGCTCATGTATCTTCATATTTCATAGGCAGTACAGTTATAAATTTTGACAAATTCCATTCAGTCTCTGAACTTCTTCCCAAGGATAATGAAAAAGATCGTACCAACTAAATGTCCTGAGCACCTTGCACACCAGACTGCTGAAAAGGGGTTCATATTATATTATATATTACTCACCTGTGATAGTGAAACATTCATAATAAACGTTTATGTTACTTTTCAGTTTCCTCAAAATGTAGAGAAGCACTTAATGATATATTCAACTTCATAGAAATGAAAGGAGATAGCCTCATTAGACAAGTGCTTCCAAGAGAGGTATCATTGTTGCGGCCATAGAAAAGATTTTAAAATGCGGGCTTGCTGTAAAATCTGTTTTCAAAGTGTGAGGCAAAAAGAATGACTTGGATGGAGCTGTATGTTGTAATTACTGCCATTTTAAATAAAAATGTTACCTTGTTCTTTAAAACAAACAAACAAAAAAACACTAAAGAATGACTTTCTCAAATTAGAGAAAGGATTTCCAAATTAGGAAATACATCAAGGATGAAAATGGAGAAAAAGATTACAGTAAAAGAGAAATTTATATGGAGTTTTCCAAAACTGATGGATGATTCTAAAAGAAGCCATATGAAGTCCAGAAAAAGACAGACATTATTCTGTGTTATGTTTAGGTCACAGCGAATACTCATACAGCAAAAACTAATTTTTGAGAAATGAACTTCAAATCTAAAAATAGAAAGGAAGAAGGGAAAGAAAGGAAAGAAAGGAAGGAAAGGAAGGAAAGGAAGGAAGGAAGGAAGGAAGGAAGGAAGGAAGGAAGGAAGGAAGAAAAAATGTCACCAGAACAGGGAAGCCAGACTTCCTCAATTTATCAAAACTAACTTATTTGGAATCCAACTGCAATTTCTCAAGTACAAATTACCTGTGTCTTGAGAAAGAGAAGTAAAATGCATGATGACATCTATGTGCTTTGAAGAGTTTAAAAATGATGGCTATTTTATTTTACTTATTTTTTTTAAAGATTTTTTTATTTATTAGAGAGTGAGCATGACCAGGAGGAGCAGAAGGAGAGGGAGAGAATCTCAAGCAGACTCTCCACCGAGCGTGGTGTTGATGCAGGGCTCAATCCCAGAACCCTGAGATCATGACCTGAGCCAAAATCAACAGTCAGCCATTCAACTGACTGAGCCCCCAAGGTGCCCCATAAATGATGGCCATTTTAGACATGTATAATTATAACGAGTATATAGATGCAAAAAGATTGGATTGACTTTCAAATGCTCTACCAAAAGTCTATAGATACAAAGTGGTTGGACATTTTTGGAAAGCTGGAAACGAATTCCTGTAAATCTAGTAAGTAAAATCCATTATTCCGTGATCAAACACTTGTGTTGCAAGGATATTGAACTTGATACCATCACATTGGATGAACACTAAGAATCAGTGTGATGTGTATTACATATTTTCTGTATTACAGAGAAGTATTAATGGAAAAGGAGATAGGAAGAATAAAATATTCTAGGAAAAAAAGGAGCATGTCAATATCATTTTTTTAAAAAATTAAATTTGGGCAATTTATATGTTTAATTAGCTCTATTCACATTCTCCTTTTAAAGTCTTCCATTTTTATGTTTCTTAAGAGTACATAATAGGGGGGCGGAGCAAGATGGCGGAGGAGTAGGAGACCTGGATTTCTTCTGGTCTCAGGAATTCAGCTGGATAGGGATCAAACCATTCTGAACACCTACAAACTATCAAACAGTGTGGTCTCAGGGACCACAGGGACCTACTCAATACGGACATTAGTACGATGTCGGATTTAGAGTTCAGAATCATCACTTTAAAGATACTAGCTGGGCTTGAAAAAAGCATGGAAGTTATTAGAGAAACCCTTTTTGGAGAAATAAAAGAACTAAAATCTAACCAAGTCGAAATCAAAAAGGCAATTAATGAGGTGCAATCAAATATGGGGGCGCTAACTGCAGGATAAATGAGGAAGAAGAGAGAATCAGTGATATAGAAGACCAAATGATGGAAAATAAAGAAGCTGAGAAACAACTACTGGATCACGAGGACAGAATTCGAGAGATAAGCAATACCATAAGACAAAACAACATTAGAATAATTGGGATCCCAGAAGAAGAAGAAAGAGAGAGAGGGGCAGAAGGTATATTGGAGCAAACTATAGCAGAGAACTTCCCTAATTTGGGGAAGGAAACAGGCATCAAAATCCAGGAAGCACAGAGAGCCCCTCTCAAAATCAATAAAAATAGGTCAACACCCCGACATGTAATAGTAAAACTTACGAGTCTCAGAGACAAAGAGAAAATCCTGAAAGCAGCTCGGGAGAAGAGATATGTAACTTACAATGGTAGAAACATTAGATTGGCAACAGACCTATCCCACAGAGATCTGGCAGGCCAGAAAGGACTGGCAGGATATATTCAGAGCACTAAATGAGAAAAATATGCAGCCAAGAATCCTATATCCAGCTAGGCTGTCATTGAAAATTGAAGGAGAGATAAAAAGCTTCCAGGACAAACAAAAACTAAAGGAATTTGCAAACACAAAACCAGCCCTACAAGGAATATTGAAAGGGGTCCTCTAAGCAAAGAGAGAGCCTAAAAGCAACATAGACCAGAAAGGAACACAGACAATATACAGTAACAGTCACCTTACAGGCAATACAATGGCGCTAAATTCCTATCTTTCAATAATTACCCTGAATGTAAATGGGCTAAATGCCCCAATCAAAAGACACAGGCTATCAGATTGGATAAAAAAAACAAGACCCATCGATATGCTGTCTGCAAGAGACTCATTTTAGACCCAAAGACACCCCCAGATTGAAAGTGAGGGGGTGGAAAACCATTTACCATGCTAATGGACACCGAAAGAAAGCTGGGTGGCAATCCTTATATCAGACAAATTAGATTTTAAACCAAAGACTGTAATAAGAGATGAGGAAGGGCACTTTATCCTACTTAAAGGGTCTATCCAACAAGAAGATCTAACAATTGTAAATATCTATGCCCCTAACATGGGAGCAGCTAAGTATATAAGCCAATTAATAACAAAAGCAAAGAAACACATCAACAACAATACAATAATAGTGGGGGACTTTAACACACCCCTCACTGAAATGGACAGATCATCTAAGCAAAAGATCAACAAGGAAATAAAGACTTTAAATGACACACTTGGCCAAATGGACTTCACAGACATATTCAGAACATTCCATCCCAAAGCAACGGAATACACATTCTTCTCTATTGCCCATTGAACATTCTCCAGAAATGATCACATACATCCTAGGTCATAAATCAGGTCTCAACTGGTACCAAAAGATTGGGATCATTCCCTGCCTATTTTCAGACCACAGTGCTTTGAAACTAGAACTCAATCACAAGAGGAAAGTCAGAAAGAACTCAAATACATGGAGGCTAAAGAGCATCCTACTAAAGAATGAATGGGTCAACCAGGAAATTAAAGAAGAATTTAAAAAATTCATGGAAACCAATGAAAATGAAAACACAACTGTTCAAAATCTTTGGGATGCAGCAAAGGCAGTCCTAAGAGGAAAGTATACAGCAATACAAGCCTTTCTCAAGAAACAAGAAAGGTCTCAAGTACATAACCTAACCCTACACCTAAAGGAGCTGGAGAAAGAACAGCAAGTAAAGCCTAAACCCAGCAGGAAAAGAGAAATAATAAAGATCAGAGTAGAAATCAATGAAATAGAAACTAAAAGAACAGTAGAACAGACCAATGAAACTAGGAGCTGGTTCTTTGAAAGAACTAACAAGATTGATAAACCCCTGGCCAGACTTATCGAAAAGAAAAGAGAAATTACCGGGGCGCCTGGGTGGCTCAGTCGTTAAGCGTCTGCCTTTGGCTCAGGTCATGGTCCTGGGGTCCTGGGATCGAGCCCCGCATCGGGCTCTCTGCGGGAAGCCTGCTTCTCCCTCTCCCACTCCCCCTGCTTGTTTTCCCTCTCTGCCTACCTCTCTCTGTCAAATAAATAAAATCTTAAAAAAAAAAAAAAGAAAAGAGAAATGACCCAAATAAATAAAATCATGAATGAAAGAGGAGAGATCAAAACCAACACCAAAGAAATACAAACAATTATAAGAACATATTATGAGCAACTCTATGCCAGCAAATTAGATAACCTGGAAGAAATGGATGCATTCCTAGAGATGTATCAACTACCAAAACTGAACCAGGAAGAAATAGAAAACCTGAACAGACCTATAACCACTAAGGAAATTGAAGCAGTCATCAGAAATCTCCCAAAAAACAAAAGCCCAGGGCCAGATGGCTTCCCAGGGGAATTCTACCAAACATTTAAAGAAGAATTAATACCTATTCTTCTGAAACTGTTCCAAAAAATAGAAATGGAAGGAAAACTTCCAAACTCGTTTTATGAGGCCAGCATTACCTTGATCCCAAAACCAGACAAAGACCCCATCAAACAGGAGAATGACAGACCAATATCCCTGATGATCATGGATGCAAAAATTCTCACCAAAATACTAGCCAATAGGATCCAACAGTACATTAAAAGGATTATTCACCACGACCAAGTGGGATTTATCCCTGGGCTGCAAGTTTGGTTCAACATCCGCAAATCAATCAACATGATACAATACATTAGCAAAAGAAAGAACAAGAATCATATGATCCTCTCAATAGATGCAGAAAAAGCATTTGACAACATACAGCATCTTTCTTGATCAAAACTCTTCAGAATATAGGGATAGAGGGTACATACCTCAATAAAGCCATCTATGAAAAACCTACAGCGAATATCATTCTCAATGGGAAAAAACTGAGAGCTTTCCCCCTAAGGTCAGGAATGCGGCAGGGATGTCCACTATCACCACTGCTATTCAACATAGTATTAGAAGTCCTAGCCACAGCAATTAGACAACAAAAAGAAATAAAAGGCATCCAAATCGGCAAAGAAGAAGTCAAACTCTTACTCTTTGCAGATGATATGATACTTTATGTGTAAAACCCCAAAGACTCTACCCCAAAACTGCTAGAACTCATACAGGAATTCAGTAAAGTGGCAGGATATAAAATCAATGCACAGAAATCAGTGGCATTCCTATACACCAACAACAAGACAAGAGAAAGAAATTAAGGAGTCGATCCCATTTACAATTGCACCCAAAACCATAAGATACCTAAAAATAAATCTAACCAAAGAGGCAAAGGATCTGTACTCAGAAAACTATAAAATACTCATGAAAGAAATTGAGGAAGACACAAAGAAATGGAAAAACGTTCCATGCTCATGGATTGGAAGAACAAATATTGTGAAAATGTCAATGCTACCTAGAGCAATCTACACATTCAATGCAATCCCTATCAAAATGCCATCAAGTTTTTTCAAAGAAATGGAACAAATAATCCTAAAATTTTTAAGGAACCAGAAAAGACCCCGAATAGCCAGAGGAATGTTGAAAAAGAAAAGCCAAGCTGGTGGCATCACAATTCCAGACTTTGAGCTCTATTACAAAGCTGTCATTATCAAGACAGTATGGTACTGGCACAAAAACAGACACATCGATCAATGGAACAGAATAGAGAGCCCAGAAATGGACCCTCAACTCTATGGTCAACTAATCTTTGACAAAGCAGGAAAGAATGTCCAATGGAAAAAAGAGTCTCTTCAACAAATGGTGTTGGGAAAATTGGACAGCCACATGCAGAAGAATGAAACTGGACCATTTCCTTACACCACACACAAAAATAGACTCCAAATGGTTGAAAGACCTCAACGTGAGACAGAAGTCCATCAAAATCCTAGAGGAGAACACAGGCAGCAACCTCTTTGACCTCAGCAGCAGCAACTTCTTCCTAGAAACATCGCCAAAGGCAAGGGAAGCAAGGGCAAAAATGAACTATTGGGACTTCATCAAGATAAAAAGGTTTTGCACAGCAAAAGAAACAGTCAGCAAAACCAAAAGACAACCGACAGAATGGGAGAAGATATTTGCAAATAACATATCAGATAAAGGGCTAGTATCCAATATCTATAAAGAACTCATCAAACTCAACACCCAAAGAACAAATAATCCAATCAAGAAATGGGCAGAAGACATGAACAGACATTTTTCCAAAGAAGACATCCAAATGGCCAACAGACACATGAAAAAGTGCTCAACATCGCTCAGCATCAGGGAAATCCAAATCAAAACCTCAATGAGATACCACCTCACACCAGTCAGAATGGCTAAAATTAACAAGTCAGGAAACGACAGATTTTGGCGGGGATGCGGAGAAAGGGGAACCCTCCTACACTGTTGGTGGGAATGCAAGCCGGTGCAGCCACTCTGGAAAACAGTATGGAGGTTCCTCAAAAAGTTGAAAATAGAGCCACCATATGATCCAGCAATTGCACTACTGGGTATTCATCCCAAAGATGCAAATGTAGGGATCTGAAGGGGTACATGCACCCTGATGTTTATAGCAGCATTGTCCACAGTAGCCAAACTGTGGAAAGAGCCCAGATGCCCACTGACAGATGAATGGATAAAGAAGAAGTGGTATGTATATACAATGGAATATTATGCAGCCATCAAAAGGAATGAAATCTTGCCATTTGCAACGACGTGGATGGAACTGGAGGGTATTATGCTGAGCGAAATAAGTCAAACAGAGAAAGACATGTACCATATGACCTCACTGATATGAGGAATTCTTAATCACAGGAAACAAACTGAGGGTTGCTGGAGTGGGAGGTGCGGTGGGAGAGATGGGGTGAGTGGGTGATAGACACTGGGGAGGGTATGTGCTCTGGTAAGCGCTGTGAATTGTGCAAGACTGTTGAATCTCAGATCTGTACCTCTGAAACAAATAATGCAATATATGTTAAGAAAAAAAAAAGATGATAGCAGGAGGAGAAGAATGAAGTGGGGGAAATCGGAGGGGGAGACAAACCATGAGAGACAATGGACTCTGAAAAACAAACTGAGGGTTCTAGATGGGAGGGGGGTGGGAGGATGGGTTAGCCTGGTGATGGGTATTAAAGAGGGCACGTTCTGCATGGAGCACTGGGTGTTATGCACAAACAATGAATCATGGAACACTACATCTAAAACTAATGATGTAATGTATGGTGATTGACATAATAAAAAAATTTAAAAAAAGAGTATGTAATAATATAGCCTACAAAATTTAAATATCCTGTAATGCTTAAAAAGAGAAAATAAATTGCTCTTCAGAAAGCAGAAATATTTCCAAAAATTTATTATAAATGTGTATTTTTGCACCTATATTAATTCACTTAATACATCAGAGAAAGATAAATGCTGTATGATCTCACTTATATGTGGAATCTAAAAAGACCAAACTCATAGAAACAGAGTAGAATGGTTATTGCCAAGGAATGGGTGGTAGGGAAAATGGGGAGATGTTCGTCAAAGGGTACACACTTTCAGTTATAAGATAAATAAGTTTGGGGGATCTAATGTACAGAATGGTGATGATAGCAGACCATACTGTATCATATACTTGAAATTTATAAAGTAAGTTAAAATGTGTTTGAAATTCCACAGTGCCTACTTTAGACTTCAAGTCAGATACGAATAGCATTTTCACACGATAATATCAGTTATCTTGGGACTTAAGAATTGACCTTTAAAAAAGTCAAAAATTTACTTTCCTAATACCTGCTATGTGTATGTGTGTGTGTGTGTGTGTGCATGAGACCTCATTAGTAGAGCAAATATATGTACAATAATATAAATGCTTAGGCATGCTCCATCTGTACAAACCTGGAAAGTTGTGGCTTAGAGCATACTATTGTGCCTTGTTGTTTGACTCAGACATTTAGTGTTGCTTTATTGATTTGTAGTTCTGTTCAAAAAGTGGAATTTGAACACTAAGAAATTGCAAGTACAAAAATGACCATTTTTAAGTTTGTATGCCTAATGAAATAGTTAGCATTTGTCTTTTAACTAGACTTTAATATGAAACAAAGTACAAGTCTTAAGGACAGTTTGCTCCCATTGAGCTGCATAGCATTTCAGTCTGGTATCCATACTCAGTGAACATGTGAGAGCCAAGGGGACAAGTCCCAGTCAAGTTACATAGACAACGAAAGTAAAATGCCAGCAACCAAATAGCAACACCAAATCTAAAGAGCCAAAGTCCATATCAGAATCGAGGCCAAGGGGTGGAAGTCTGAACTCTTCATACTAAAGGGAAAGCGTGTAAGGGAAAAGATAAATTAAAAAAAAAAAAAGGATTAAGAAGATTCCAGGACAGTTTCTGGCTACACCTTTGTGTTACCTGCTCCTCAAACACATTAGTAGGTGGGAATACGGTAACAGGGTGTGTCACCCTGGCTTAAAAGTAGGATGACCAACCTTTTTTTCCCCCAGTTTTATTGACATGTAATGAAAAATAACATTGTGTAACTTTAAGGCGTACAACATGATAATTTGTCATATGTATATATCGAGAAATGGTTAGCACAATCAAGGTAGTTAATATATCCATCACTTTTTTTAGCTACCATTTTTGCGTGCATGTATGGATTGATCTATAGTATTTTGAGTACAGTACTTGGAAGTTCTTTGTTAGGAATGGTGTGCTGCTAGATCTTAATATGGAACAAATTACTCTTGATTTCTCTTGCCTTCTGCCTTTAAATGCAGGCTTTCCTTTTGAATGCTGATAGTCATCTGGAAGGAGAATTAACACTTCAAATGATCATATTCTCCCTGAACAGTCTCAATTCCTTCAACTACCATCTAAATATTGATACTCATTCCAGCTCTCTCTCCAAGATCCCAGAATCTTATTTATAACTGCCTAAGGGATATATTTCTCCACTTTGATGTCTCAGAGGAACCATTGAATTCTGCACAAATGAAACTAAGCTTATTACTATTACTCCCTGGGCTAGGTATTATCTAGCTGCAATAAGCTGCACCCATTTCTGTTTCCTTCCCGTGTTTCAGCACTTTACCCCCTTCACATGTTAGAAGGGCTATTAGTCTAAACATTGCCTTTGAAAGACTCCTTTGTGGCTAGGGTGCTGGATGTGATTGAGATCCTGCCATTGAAATGCACTCATGAACTACTAGGAAGGTGAAAGTCATTCTTTTTTACAGTGGAATGAACTGAAAACATCTCTATCAGACATGAGTGCTGGCAGCTGGAGCCCTGTGCTCCCCTGTCAGTTTCCCAGGTGTGGTGTTGGCAGGTAGAGTCCTTACCTCTGGGTGGAAACAGCTCTTCCTTATCTGTGAATTCTGCTTCCTGCACCAAATGCTGACTGAGACACTCCTGAAATGGCTTTCCTCCCTGTGCACTGTCTATCCTTGTGAATGTCACCGCCATCTAGACAACTACCCAAAGCCAGCCAGTATGCAGATGGCTCCCAGATCTAATTCTCTACCTTTGACTTTTGAACTTTTCTGTTTCCATATCTCCATTTCCTTGTTGTACACATTGACTTATCTGATCTACTGTCACCCCAAACTGGACACATCTACAATAATAATCTTTCTTTCAAAATCAGTTTAAGAAAATGACACTATTATTAACAGAGAGAGACATAGACAGTCCTTCCAGTTGGATTGTTCTGTATCTTAATTATGTTTTTCCAAAGCACTCAGGCTTGAAATGCTGGACTCATTTTTCACTTTTCCTCTCTCTTGTCTAATTTTCAGTTATTCTCTGTTCAGAAACCTGTCATTTATATTGGATTACTGCAATAGCCTGTTAACTGAGCTCTGTAACTCTTGTTGTCTTCCCTATAATTCATCCTATTGCTGTGCCCACACTTATTTTAAAACTCTACATTGATTAATTCTGTTCTTTCTTCACAAAACTTCAATGATTTCCTATAGGCTATTCATTTAATAAACTTGAAATATTTTAGCTTGGCATTTAAACTTCTTCATAATCTTCTTATTTGAATTTATGTCTCCTTGTTCTTCTAAATATTCCATCTGTGAAAGAGTCAAGATGGGGTAGGTTATTGTGGTAGTAATAGGCAGCTCCTAAATCTCAGTGGTTTAAAATAATAGAGGCATGCCATACCTGTCTCTGAGGCTCAGCTGGTCCTCTCATCCACACTGTTCTTTTTTGGGACCAAGACTGAAACACTGCTAGCCATCATGGCTAAGGGAAAAGGAGCTCTGGTGGGTCTTGGGCCGGAATGAAATGTGTAGACCAGAAGTAGTCTCATGGTCGCAAGGTTAGTGCCATAATTCTTTCATTCTCCTGGGAAGATAGAGACAGAAATACAATGACTGTACTCTTCTACTCATTGTCTTCTTTATTTTATGCTTTTCTGTCTTCATTCTCTGCTCTGATTATTGTTTTTAACGTGAAAGTCTCCCTACTTATCCACATTGTACTCATTCTTTTATATCCAGCTTTGTGTCATGTCTTTCATTGGCCTTTCCATATTGGTCAAATCCACAATAATTGGGGTGCCTGGGTGGCTCAGTAGGTTAAGCATCTGCTTTCAGCTCAGGTCATGATCCCAAGGTGCTGGGATCAAGCCCTGCATTGGGATCCCTCTCACTGCACAGAGGGGAGTCTGCTTCTCCCTCTCCCTCTCCCTCTGCCCCTATCCCTGCTCATGCGCATGCTCTCTCTCCCTCAAATAAATAAAATCTTTAAAATTTTTTTTAAAAATCCACAATAGTCTCTTTCACTCTACATAAGAATAATTTTCTTATCATTGTGATATCTCTGTTGCTTTATATTATCATTAAAATAAAAAAATTTAATGCTTTGCCTTGTACTAGAGTGTATGGAGTGTCTCTTTTTCTTCTATATGCCATCCCCTGTCCTTGTTACAATACTTTTAATTTGCAGGCTCTCAAGAATTTTAAAAATTTTAATGGCTATGTTGAAAGTAGGTGAACGCTAACCAAATTTCTAAGGACAGGAAGGTATATCACTTTAAATTTTGAGGGTCCTCCAAATTAGTACTACAGAGTATATTTTACACTGATATTTATATTAAAATAGAAATATATATCAAAGGTAGAACACATTTTAAGGGGAATTAATTTATTGATAAAAGCCTAACAATTACTCTATCAACACTATGTTAGAATATTAATATCTTAGTAATAAAAAAGGTGCTATTTCTCATAGATTATATGACTTTAGGTAAAAGCTTTGTGTTAACTGTATTTATTACTTTAATGGTAATAAAAATAATTGTGTTAATTTCAATGATTAAAATTAATTTATTTTTGTGGCCAGTTTCTCATTGAATGGTTCAAGTATCTCAAATCTTAATATTGCTGTGCAAAAATATGGGAGTACAAAATTTGCCATCAACATGAAAATATGAGACTACTGCAATATTTTCAGATTATTTTTTAGAACTGTGTATTGATTTTAAGACGAATTTTTCCATTTTACCCATTATGTCCTTGAGCACTTAGGGTAGAGAAAAAAAGGAGATGAGAAATGTGTTTGTACAGAATCAGTTACATGAAATAGGAAGATTAGCAAAAGTGAACCAGACCGACAGGACATTTGGGAACCTACAAACTATTGCTTGTGCATCTTTTTGTTATTTAGCAAAGTGGTTAAGTAGCACATTGATCTTCAAAGGACAATAAATTGTGCATACTCTGCAGCCATCTTTATGCCAACAATTCATGTGCTGTGCAGAACTAAATTCTTCAGGAGCCACTTGTTATGAAGAAGAAAACCGCAACATCAGCTTTCTGTTACTAACTTGAAATTATATCATGTTGGGACGGGAAAAAAACCAATATCCTTACATTTTTTATTTGATATATTTTGTTTCTTAAATATCAGATAGGTGAAAGGAATATTAATAATATCTGAGTAAGATAAAAAGAATAGTAATAAAATAAAAATCTAGGTATCACCAACCAGTTTCAGAAATAGAATATTACCAGTACATTTGAATTTTCCTGTGTGCCTTTCCTTAATTCCACACCTCTATTTTATGTGTTTGTATCTCTATCTAGATAATGTAGTTTGATTTTGTATGTTTTTGAAATTTATAGAAATGGAATCACACTGTATTTACTCTTCTGTGATTTGCCCTTTTCTACGGTGTTATGTCTCTGAGCCTCATTTATTTTGAAGTGTGTGGCTGTAATTCATTCATTTTTGCTACTATAGATTATTTTACACAAACTTTATTTATCCTACAGTTGATGAATATATAGACTGTTTCATTTTTTTGTTATGACAATATATATTGCCATAAATATTCTTTGCCTATCTTCTGGTATATCTGTTCAAGAGTTTCTCTAGGATATGTGCCTAGGACTGAGATTGCTAAGTGGTAAGGTAGGTATCTTTAACATGAAATGATACCAAATTTTACTCCTGCTTGCAATCTACAAATGCTCCATATCATTGTCTATATTTAATATTCTCTGGCTTTAAATTTTCCGCAAACTTAGGAGTGAAATGGTTGGCTTAATTTTACTTTCCCTGATGATTGAGGTGTGTGTTGTTGTTGTTGTTGTTGTTTTAATTAACAGATGTTGAATTTCACTGAAGGCTGTTTCTCAATCAATTGAAATAATCATATGATATTTTTCTGCTACAATCCATTCACATGTGGGCACCTGGGTGGCTTAATTGGTTAGATGTGTGACTTTTGGTTTCAGCTTGGGTCATGATCCCATGGTTGTGGGATCAAGCCCCATGTTGGCTCCACGCTCAGCGCAGAGTCTGTTTGATATTCTCTCCTTTTCCCTCTGCCCCTCCTCCTGCTAGCACTCTCTCTCTCTCTAAAAGTGAATAAATAAAATCTTTAAAAAAAATTTATAATCTGTTCACATGGTGAATTATATTAATCAATTTTCTAATGTTACATTTCTGGAAGAAACCCAATTTGATCATGATGAAATATCCTTTTCAAATATTGTTGGAACCAGTTTGCTAATGCTTTATTTTGTAACTTTTGGAGTTCCATATTTTCTCTAATACTTAGGATTGTACTTTTTCTTTGTTGTATAGCATAAGGTGTATGTAGCATAAGGTTATGCTAGTCTCATAAAATTTATTTGGTCAGATTTTTTTTCTGTTATGGCTTTATAAGATGAAAATTATATATTGTCATAGAATCTGTTGGTTAAATGACCTCAGGTTGGTATTTCCTTTATGGAAAAAGTTTTGATAACTGATTTTATTTATCTAATTCTAATAGACTTATTCAAATTTTGTATTTTTGTGTCAATTTTTGGTCACTTATGGGTGTCTAGGAATTTGTCCATTTCATTTCAGTTATAAATGTACTCGTATAAAGTTGGTAATTTAACTTATTACATATTTAATCTCTGAAATACCTGAAATAATGTATTCTTTTCATTATGTTTATTTGTACTTTCCCTTTTAAAAATGTTTCTAGAATTTTGTTAAGTGTATCCGTACTGATTATAGGTACAATGTTGTACAGCAGATCTCTAGAATTTACTCATCTTGCTTAAATGAGGCTTGATTAGTAACTCTCTATTCCCGCCCCCTTCACCTAGTGCCTGGCAACCATAATTTTCACTCTATGATTGTGTGAATTTGACTAGATACCTCATATAAGTGGAATCATGTAGTATTTGTCTTTCAAAGATTTTATTTATTTGAGAGAGATATATAAAGAGAGAACAAGCAGGGGGAGAGGGAGAAGCAGGCTCCCCACTGAGCAGGGAGCCTGATGCAGAGCTCAAACCCAGGACCCTGGGATCATGACCTGAGCTGAAGGCAGACGCTTAACCAACTGAGCTACCAAGGTGCCCCAGTATTTGTCTTTCATTTAGCTTAATGTTTTCAAGGTTCATCCCTGGTGTCATATATTGCGGCATTTCCTTCTTTTCTAAGGCTGAATAATATTCCCTTGTATGTATACCATAATTTCTTTATCCATTTATCTGTTGATGAACATGTTATTTCTTGGCTGTTGTGAATAGTGCTACAGTGAACCTGGGAATGCTAATATCTCTTTGAAATCCTGCTTTAAGTATTTTGGATAAGTATCCAGTAGTGGGATTGCTAGATAATATGGTATATTTTTGATAAAATTCCATACTGGTTTTAATAGCAGCTGCATCATTTTGCATTTCCATCAATAATGTGCAAGTGTTCTTATTTTTCCATATTTTCACCAATACTTATTGTCTTTTTTTTTTAGGATAGCCATCGTTACAGGTGTGAGGTGATAAATCATTGTGGTTTTGATTTGCATTTCCCTGATGATTAATAGTGTTGATTTTTTTAAAAATATATACCTGCTAGCTATTTCTATTTCTTCTTTGGAGAAATGTTTATCCAAGTCTTTATCACATTTAAAAATTGGATTGTTAGTGGTTTTTTTGCTGTTGAGTTGTAAGAATTCTGTATATATTTTAGATATTAATCCCTTATCAGAGATATTTGCAAGTATTTTCTCCTGTTCTGTGGAGTGACTTTTCATTCTGTTGCTTGTTTCCTTAGTGTGCATGCATAGGCTTTTTAATTTGAATTTTTTGTTTGCTTTGTTTTGGGGTTTCTGTTTATTTTTCCTTGTATATTTTTGCTTTTGTTGCCCATGCTTTTGTTGTTATATACATGAAATCACTGCAAGACCAAAGATGTGAAACTTTTCTTCCATGTTTTCCTTTAGCAGTTTTAGGGCTTATGTTTAAGTCCTTAATCCATTTTGAATGATTTTTATGTATGGTATAAGATAAAGGTACAATTGCATTCTTTTTCATGTAAATATTCAGTTTTTCTAACAGCATTTATTGAAGAAACTATTCTTTCCCCATTGTGTATTCTTGGTACTCATGTTAAAGATCAATTGACCGTATATGCATGGGTTTATTTCTAGGCTCTCTCTACTGTTCCATTGGTCTGTATGTCCAAGACAATGATGTCACTTTTGCCACTTCCGTTTTTATGCCAGTACCATACTGTTTTGATTACCATTGCTTTATAATATACTGTGACATAACCCAGCTTTGTTCTTATTTTTTAAGACTGATTTAGGTACTTAGGAACTTATGTGGTGCAATATAAATTTTAGATTTTTTTTCTATTTCTGTAAAAAATGTCATTGAAATTTTGTTAGAGATTGAATGGAATCTGTAGATCTCTCTGGGTAGTGAAGGTATTTTAAAAATAGTAAGTTTTTTAATCTATCCACGTGGGATGTCTTTCCATTTTCTATTATTTTCATGCTATTGTAAGTAGGATTGTTTTTCTAATTTCCTTTTCCAATAGCTTGTTGTTAGTGTGTAGAAATGCAACTGATTTTTAAATATTGATTTTGTATCTTGAGGTTTTACTGAGTTTATTCTTTTTTTTTTTTTTAAAGATTTTATTTATTTATTTGACAGAGAGAGACACAGCGAGAGAGGGAACACAAGCAGGGGGAGTGGGAGAGGGAGAAGCAGGCTTCCCTCTGGGTAAGAAGCCCGATGTGGGGCTCGATCCCAGGACCCTAGGATCATGACCTGAGCCGAAGGCAGACGCTTAAGGACTGAGCCACCCAGGCGCCCCTGAGTTTATTAGTTCTAAAAGGTTTATTTTAATGGGGTCTTTCAGGTTTTCTATATATAAGATTATATCTCCAATTTTACTTCTTTCTTTCTGATTTGGATGACTTCAATTTATTTTTTGTCTAATTGTTCTGGTTGGTACTTATAGTACTATGTTGAATAGAAGTGGCAAAAGTGACAACGCTGTCTGGTTTTTAATGTTAGAGGAAAAGTTTTAGCTTTTCACCATTGAGTATGATACTGGCTATGGGCTTTTTCCTATATAGCCCTTTCCTCTATTCCTAGTCTGTTGAGAGTTCTTATCATGAAAAAGTGTTGAATTTGGTCAAATGCTTTTCTGTATCTCTTGAAATGATCATGTGATTTTTATTCTTTATTCTGTTCATGTCATATTGATTTTCATATGTTAAAATATCCTTGCATCCCACTTGAGCATGATGTATGATCCTTTTAATATGGTATTAGATTCCATTTGCTGGTATTTTGTTGAGGATTTTTGCATCCATATTTGTCAGAGAAATTGACCTATATATAGTTTTCTTCCCTTGTGGTGTCTTTGTCTGACTTTGGTATGAGTGTAATGCTGGCCTCATAGAATGAGTTTGGAAGTGATCAGTCATCTTCAATTTTTTGGAAGAGTTTGAGGGTTGGCATTAATTCTTTAAATGTTTGGTAGAAGTCACCAGTGAGGCCATCTAGTACTAGACTTTTCTTTGTTGGGATATTTTTTATGATTGATTCAATCTCCATAGTAGCTATATATCTCTTCAGACTCCATTTCTTCATGATTCAATCTTGGTAGTCTGTATATATGTAGGAATTTATCCATTTCATTTCTTCCAGATTATCCAGTTGTAATATCACCTATTTTATTTCTAATTTTATTTAAGTATTTTCTCTTTTTTTTCTTGGTCTGGCTCTGGTTTTTCAATTTTATCTTTTCAAAAAACCAACTTTTAGTTATTAATTTTTTCTATTGTTTTTCTGTGGATTTCAGCTCTAATCTTTGTTATTTCCTTTCTTCTGCTAAGCTTGGGCTTAGTTTTTTTCTTTTTTTCTAGCTCTTTGATGTAGAAGTTGGGTTGTTTTTTGAGACATTTCTTTGTTTTTAATGTAGGCATTTACTGTAATAAACTTTGTTAGTACTACTTTTACAGCATCTCATAATTTTTGACATGTTGTGTTTTGATTTTTGTTTGTCTCTAGCTGTTTTCTAATTTTCTTTCTGATTTCTTCTTTGACCAATGGTTATTCAGAATGTGTTGTTTAATTTCCACATATGTTTGTATTTTTGAGCTTTCCTTCTGTTGTTGTTTTCTAATTTCATTCCATTGTGGTCAGAAAAGACACTCAGCATGATTTCAGTCTTTACATTTGTTAAGATTTGTTTTGTGACTCAACCTGTCATATAGCCTGGAGAAAGTTCTGTGTGCATTTGAAAATAATGTGTATTTTGCTGCCATTGCGTGGAATGTTATGTTTATGTCTGTTAGGTCCATTTGGTCCATAGTGTTATTCAAGTCCTTTGTTTTCTTACTGATCTTATTGATCCTCTGTCTAGATATGCTGTCTTTATTAAAAGTGGGGTATTAAAGTCTATTCTTGTATTGCTGTGTGTTTCTCCCTTTAGTTCTTCAATGTTTGCTTCATGTATTTAAGTGCTCTGCTGTTCAATGTATATATATTTATAATTGTTGTACCTTCCTGGTGGATTGACTCTTTTATCATTATATAGTGTCCTTCCTTGTCTCTTGTGACAGTTTTTGACATCAAGTCTATTTTATCTAATATAAGTATAGCTCCCCACCCCCGTTTTTTGGTTACCATTTGTATGGAATATTTTTCCCATTCCTTCACTTTCAGCTTATGTGTATCCTTAAATCTAAAGTGAATTTCTTGTAGGCAGCATATAATTGGGTCTTGTTTGTTTGTTTTCATCTAGCCACTCTATATGTCTTCTGTTGTGGGAATAAAATCCATTAATTTTGAAAGTAATTACTGATAGGGAAAGATTCACTTTTGCCATTTTATTGTTTTCTGTTTGTCTTGTGCTTCTTTAATTTACCTTTTTTTCCTCTTGCTATCTTCCTTTGTCTTCTGTTGATTTTTGGTTGCCATATGCTTTGATTCCTTTCTTTTTTTCTTTTGTGTAATTTCTCTGAGTATTTTTTTACTGTTATCTTGGAGTTTACATAAAATATTTTATAGTTACAGTGGTTTACTTTTAGCTGATAACAACTCAAGTTCAATTACATAAAACTCTGCACTTTAAATCCCCTCACTTTATCTTATTGTCACAATTTACATTTATTCATGAGGTATATCTTTTAACATTTTTTAGTTACAATTATTTTAAGTACTTATGCCTTTTAAGTACTTAATTATAGATTTTATACTAGAATTAAAAGTGATTTACCCACCACCATTATAGTAATACAATATTCTGTATTTGTCTACATTTTAGCCTTTACCCATGACTTTGTTTTCTCATGCTGACATGTTGCTATTTAGCATCTTTTTGTTGCAATGTGAAGAACTCCCTTTCACATTTCTTGTAAGGCAAGTGGTGTTGCCTCATCACTTAGTGGTGATGAAATCCCTCAGCTTTTATTTGGGGAAGACTTTTTTTTTAATTATTATTATGTTAATCACCATACATTACATCATTAGTTTTTGATGTAGTGTTCCATGATTCATTGTTTGCGTATAACACCCAGTGCTCCATGCAGAACGTGCCCTCTTTAATACCCATCACCAGGCTAACGCATCCCCCCAACCCTCTCCCCTCTAGAACCCACAGTTTGTTTCTTAGAGTCCACAGTCTCTCTTGGTTCGTCTCCACCTCCGATGTCCCCCCCTTCATTCTTCCCTTCCTGCTATCTTCTTTTTTTTTTTTTAAACATATAAAGTATTATTTCTTTCAGAGGTACAGGTCTGTGATTCAACAGCACTCACCATAGCACATACCCTCCCCAATGTCTATCACCCAGCCATCCCATCCCTCCCACCCCCCACTACTCCAGCAACCCTCAGTTTGTTTCCTGAGATTAAGAATTCCTCATATCAGTGAGATCATATGATACATGTCTTTCTCTGATTGACTTATTTAGCTCAGCATAATACCCTCCAGTTCCATCCACGTCATTGCAAATGGCAAGATTTCAGTTTTTTTGATGGCTGCATAATATTCCATTGTGTGTGTATATATATATATATATATATATACCACATCTTTATGCATTCATCTGTCGATGGACATCTTAGCTCTTTCCACAGTTTGGCTACTGTGGACATTGCTGCTATAAACATCAGGGTGCATGTACTCCTTCGGATCACTACATTTGTATCTTTGGGGTGAATTCCCAGTAGTGCAATTGCTGGGTCGTAGGGTAGCTCTATTTTCAACTTTTTGAGGAACCTCCATACTGTTTTCCAGAGTGGCTGCACTGGCTTGCATTCCCACCAACAGTGTAGGAGGGTTCCCCTTTCTCCGCATCCCCGCCAAAATCTGTCGTTTCCTGACTTGTTAATTTTAGCCATTCTGACTGGTGTGAGGTGGTATCTCATTGAGGTTTTGATTTGGATTTCCCTGATGCTGAGCGATGTTGAGCACTTTTTCATGTGTCTGTTGGCCATGTGGATGTCTTCTTTGGAAAAATGTCTGTTCATGTCTTCTGCCCATTTCTTGATTGGATTATTTGTTCTTTGGGTGTTGAGTTTGATAAGTTCTTTATAGATATTGGATACTAGCCCTTTATCTGATATGTCATTTGCAAATATCTTCTCCCATTCTGTCGGTTGTCTTTTGGTTTTGCTGACTGTTTCTTTTGCTGTGCAAAACCTTTTTATCTTGATGAAGTCCCAATAGTTCATTTTTGCCCTTGCTTCCCTTGCCTTTGGCGATGTTTCTAGGAAGAAGTTGCTGCTGCTGAGGTCAAAGAGTTGCTGCCTGTGTTCTTCTCTAGGATTTTGATGGACTCCTGTCTCACATTGAGGTCTTTCAACCATTTTGAGTCTATTTTTGTGTGTGGTGTAAGGAAATGGTCCAGTTTCATTCTTCTGCCTGTGGCTGTCCAGTTTTCCCAACACCATTTGTTGAAGAGACTCTTTTTTCCATTGGACATTTTTTCCTTCTTTGTTGAAGATTAGTTGACCATAGAGTTGAGGGTCCATTTCTGGGCTCTCTCTTCTGTTCCACTGATTTGTGTGTCTGTTTTTGTGCCAGTACCATACTGTCTTGATGATGACAGCTTTGTAATAGAGCTGGAAGTCTGGAATTGTGATGCCGCCAGCTTTGCTTTTCTTTTTCAACATTCCTCTGGCTATTCAGGGTCTTTTCTGGTTCCATAAAAATTTTAGGATTATTTGTTCCATTTCTTTGAAAAAAGTTGATGGCATTTTGATAGGGATTGCATTGAATGTGTAGATTGCTCTAGGTAACATTGACATCTTCACAATATTTGTTCTTCCAATCCATGAGCATGGAACATTTTTCCATTTCTTTGTGTCTTCCTCAATTTCTTTCATGAGTATTTTATAGTTTTCTGAGTACAGACCCTTTGCCTCTTTGGTTAGATTTATTCCTAGGTATCTTATGGTTTTGGGTGCAATTGTAAATGGGATTGATTCCTTAATTTCTCTTTCTTCTGTCTTGTTGTTGGTGTATAGGAATGCCACTGATTTCTGTGCATTGATTTTATATCCTGCCATGTTACTGAATTCCTGTATGAGTTCTAGCAGTTTTGGGGTAGAGTCTTTTTGGTTTTCCACATAAAGTATCATATCATCTGCAAAGAGTAAGAGTTTGACTTCTTCTTTGCCGATTTGGATGCCTTTTATTTCTTTTTGTTGTCTAATTGCTGTGGCTAGGACTTCTAATACTATGTTGAATAGCAGTGGTGATAGTGGACATCCCTGCCGCGTTCCTGACCTTAGGGGGAAAGCTCTCAGTTTTTCCCCATTGAGAATGATATTCACTGTGGGTTTATCATAGATGGCTTTTATGATATTGAGGTATGTACCCTCTATCCCTATATTCTGAAGAGTTTTGATCAAGAAAGATGCTGTACTTTGTCAAATGCTTTCTCTCTCTCTCTTTTTTTTTTTAAAGATTTTATTTATTTATTTGACAGAGAGAGACACAGTGAGAGAGGAAACACAAGCAGGGGGAGTGGGAGAGGGAGAAGCAGGCTTCCCACAGAACAGGGAGCCCGATGCAGGGCTCGATCCCAGGACCCTGGGATCATGACCTGAGCCGAAGGCAGATGCTTAACGACTGAGCCACCCAGGCGCCCCGTCAAATGCTTTTTCTGCATCTATTGAGAGGATCATATGGTTCTTGTTCTTTCTTTTATTAATGTATTGTATCACATTGATCGAATTGTGAATGTTGAACCAAACTTTCAGTCCAGGGATAAATCCCACTTGGTCGTGGTGAATAATCCTTTTAATGTACTCTTGGATCCTATTGGCTGGTATTTTGGTGAGAATTTTTGCATCCATGTTCATCAAGGATATTGGTCTGCACTTCTCCTTTTTGATGGGGTCTTTGTCTGGTTTTGGGATCAAGGTAATGGTGGCCTCATAAAACGAGTTTGGAAGTTTTCCTTCCATTTCTATTTTTTGGAACAGTTTCAGAAGAATAGGTATTAATTCTTCTTGAAATGTTTGGTAGAATTCCCCTGGGAAGCCATCTGGCCCTGGACTTTTGTTTTTTGGGAGATTTTCAATTACTGCTTCAATTTCCTTAGTGGTTATAAGTCTGTTCAGGCTTTCTATTTCTTCCTGGTTCAGTTTTGGTAGTTGATACATCTCTAGGAATGTATCCATTTCTTCCCGATTATCTAATTTGCTGACACAGAGTTGCTCATAATATGTTCTTATAATTGTTTGTATTTCTTTGGCGTTGGTTGTGATCTCTCCTCTTTCATTCATGATTTTATTTATTTGGGTCATTTTTCTTTTTGATAAGTCTGACCAGGGGTTTATCAATCTTGTTAATTCTTTCAAAGAACCAGCTCCTAGTTTCGTTGATCTGTTCTGCTGTTCTTTTGGTTTCTATTTCATTGATTTCTGCTCTGATCTTATGATTTCTCTTCTCCTGCTGGGTTTAGGCTTTATTTGCTGTTCTTTCTCCAGCTCCTTTAGGTGTAGGGTTAGTTTGTGTATTTCAGATGTTTCTTGTTTCTTGAGAAAGGCTTGTATTGCTATATACTTTCTTCTTAGGACTGCCTTTGCTTCATCCCAAAGATTTTGAACAGTTGTGTTTTCATTTTCATTGGTTTCCATGAATTTTTTAAATTCTTCTTTAATTTCCTGGTTGACTCATTCATTTTTTAGTAGGATGCTCTTTAGCCTCCATGTATTATGAGTTCTTTCCAACTTTCTCTTGTGTTTGAGTTCTAGTTTCAAAGCATTGTGGTCTGAAAATAAGCAGGGAATGATCCCAGTCTTTTGGTACCAGTTGAGACCTGGTTTGTGACCTAGGATGTGATCTATTCTGGAGAATGTTCCATGGGCACTAGAGAAGAATGTGTATTCCGTTGCTTTGGGATGGAATGTTCTGAATATGTCTGTGAAGTCCATTTGGCCAAGTGTGTCATTTAAAGTCTTTATTTCCTTGTTGATCTTTTGCTTAGACGATCTGTCCATTTCAGTGAGGGGGGGTGTTAAAGTCCCCCACTATTATTGTATTGTTGTCGATGTGTTTCTTTGCTTTTGTTATTAATTGGCTTATATACTTGGCTGCTCCCATGTTAGGGGCATAGATATTTACAATTGTTAGATCTTCTTGTTGGATAGACCCTTTAAGTATGATATAGTGTCCTTCCTCATCTCTTATTACAGTCTTTGGTTTAAAATCTGATTTGTCTGATATAAGGATTGCCACTTTGGGGAAGTCTTTATCACTTTTTCATTTAAGAAGAGTGTTGGCAAGTATAGTCTTCTTGGTTGGCAATTTCTTTCAACATTCTAAGTATATAATTTCACTACTTTCTGGCCTGCAAGTTTTCTGCTGAAGAAGTAGCTTATGGTCTTATGAAGTTTCCCTTATACATGACAAGTTGCTTTTCTCAGTTACTGTATTATTTTGTTCCATGATTTTTGTTTGGTACTATTTAGTATTTTCTATCTCTGTTGAAATTCTCACTTTGTTCGTGTGTTGTTCTCTGGACCTTGGTGAGCATCTTTATGACTATTATTCTGAACTCTCTATCAGGTAAGTCATATAATTCTATTGCATTAGGGTCAGTTTCTGGAGATTTATCTTGTTTCTTTGTTTGGAACATCTTTGCATGATTCTTCATTTTACTTGACTCTCTATGTTGGTGTCTGCACATTCAACAAAGTGGCCACCTCTCCTGTTTCTCACAGATTGGCCTTGTACAGGAAAATAACCCCACCAATCAGTCTAGACAAAGATTCTGGGAGGTTCTCAAATCTTCATGCTAGTCCAACCTATTTTCTTTGTTCTTTACAGCCCTCGGCTATCTAAGATATGCTGGGTTCTGTCAGTGCACAAGAACACATGAGATGGAAGCCAGTTTTTTGGGGGGCATTTGCAGAAAAGTTGGATGATTGGATGCCCTGTTTAACTCTTTCTCCAGAAGAGGAGAGCTGTTTGTTGTTATTGTTGTTGTTGTTTGTTTGTTTGTTTTTCATCTGCTTACTGTGTGCTGACATTTGTCAGGCCAAGAGCCTGTCCCTATTCTTACTTGCCCCAGGTAGCTAAATTATGCCAGGTCCTCAGCACTCTGAGACACACAAGTAAGAAGTCTATCCTTTGTGCAGTGCCAGAAAAAGTTGTGGAATTGAATGACCAGACCAATTTTTTCTCTCCCCAGGGAGAAACAGACAGCTGTGGTTATTCACTCTTTGTGGAGTCAAGGGAAGAAGTTATGATGTCTATCAATTGAAACCATTGTCTTTGTTTTCCTCCAGGCAACCAGATTGCACTGGACCCATCTGTACTCCAAGACAGGCAAGCCATATGCCATTTCTTTGGGCAATCCCAGAAAAATTGGGTCTTCAGATGTACATGGCAACTCTTTTTTTTTTCCCCCCCAGGGGAAGCTGAGAGCTGGGATTTTTACTTCTCTCATTCTTACTGAGCAGAAGGAGGAGTTATGCAATTTACCAACCCAAGTCACTGTCTTTCTGTTCTCCCTCAGGAAGCTAGATTATGTCAAGCCTATCAGAGGTCCAAGACTGGCAAGTTCCAAGAAACCAGTTCTGTGGGGAGCCGCCTTGAAAAAGTTGAGGTATTGGATTCAAAAATGAACTCTTTCCTTCCCCCTGGGAGAAGCTGGGAGCTAGGGGATCTCTTTCTGATGGTATGGCACTGTGCCAGAGGTAGGGATTCTGGTGAAAGGGTATCCTGGATCTCCCTTTCATGTTTGTTAAACCTGGTTCTGTGTTTGTCTGGGGTGCAATAGCCTTTCAGTTAGAAATTCTGGACTTCTTATAAAGAGAATTTGTGAATTGTTGTTAATGAATTAGTGTGTCTGTGGAGGTACGGAAGGTCCAGGGTTACCTACTCTCCCATTTTGCTGTTGTCACTCTGTAGTATTTTAAAACTATGATTTCTTTTTGACTGATTTGTTGTTTGGACATTAAAGTTGAAAAATTTTTAACATGTAGAGTCTTGATTTCCAACTTAAGTGCAATTTTATGGAGATAATGGACTGAAAAATAACAATTTTTTGAGATTTTCTCTATGGCCTGGTGTAAGGTAAATTTTTAAGAAAAAGTAATCTATGTATGTTAAAAAGTACAGGTTATTTAATTTTTGGTCACAGCGTTGTACACTGGAAGGACAAATACAATTTGGAAATAAGAGGCTTAATTTTCCCAGTTGAGAATAAGACCTTTATCTTGGGTCAACCTTTTTTTCTTAACCTTTTTTTAAAGTTAACTTACATTGGAAAACTTACATTAGAAAACATTAATCATAAGTATTTTTTCATATCTTTGAAATGTTTATAAAACTTTTGAAAACTCAATAGGCCTTTGTCAGCTTTCAGATCCAGATTAATAAATTTTTAAATTTCTAGAAATAAGAAATATTAAAATAATTTTTCTACAAGATTTTTATTTATTTTTTCCCATTCATCTCTATAGGACTAATCTCCTGAAACTTTTAAGGAAGGATTAGCTAGATACTGCCTTTTCTCATTTCTAAGGGTTTTAAACATACTTCTTTACTTCTGACTGACCTAGGGATATTGATTCAGCCTTCAGAGTTCTTTTCCCTCTGGATTTATCTTCTTCCCATAAGCTCATATCATTGTATATAGTTCTTATATCCATTTGCAGATTTTTCTTCTTTAAGCTCTTCTATTTATTTTTCTTAATTCCTTGCATAGCTCTTTTACCTTTACTTTTTCTTGGCATCTCTACATTCTGGATTGCAAAAGCCTAAATTTGTGTGTAAATTGAAGTCAGAGTTGATCCTGCAGCTGTTTTCTTATGCTTGTGTCCTCCCTAGGACTTTAAAAGATGAAAGGCTTGGTAGTTAATAGATAGTTTTAAAAGATGTCTATTTTTCAGAATCTATAAAATACAGTGGTCACTCTTAGAGGTCTAAATATCATATAAACTTTTTTGGTTAGTTTATAACTGACAGTAATAGAAAAATAAATACAGATTTTTATACCAAAGCCAATCTGGTTTGATTTCCTGTTCTACTGTTTACAAAAGTGTAACCCTTGATAGTTTTCTTAATCTCTTTGAACCTCAATTTATAGAATTGGTAAAGTAAGGATAATAATGCCTAGCTCATGTTGTTGTTTTCTTGAGAATTCAATGTTATATGTGTAATACACACATTATTAGGCTTTTGAATCCAGGACTTCTAAAAGTGAATTCATGGTAGAACTTTTTTTTTTTTTTATGTAAGTGTAATAGGTAATTTATCCATAATCCTTAGCCATTTTAGGTCATTGCTTAATCAAATCTTGATTTTTAGGTTTAGGCTAGAATTTACTATGCTTTGCTTGGAGGCAGATGGAGAGATTTTTACCATAGTGGTTAGGAACACATCATTTGGAGCAGACTACATAGGTTTGAATGCCCACTTCTACATTTGTAGATTTGTGATCTCAAGAGCTTCACTTAAACTCTATATGCCTGTTTCCTCATCTGAAAAATGGTGATATATAGTGCTTATCTCATAGCTTTGTTTCGAAACTTAAATGATTTAATATTTTAAAGTACTTATAATACTTTAGGAGGTTTTGTTGGGGAATATCTATCTATCTATCTATCTATCTATCTATCTATCTATCTATCTATCATCTATCTATCTATCTATCTATCTATCTATCTATCTCTACATATCTCCAAGGAAGAGTCAATGTTAGGGTAGTTTGATGTCAAAGTGCCTTTAATTTTTTTCAACTATGTAGTCACTTCACACTTGCTGTAATCCTTGTCTTAAAACCCCTTCTTTCCTGTCTCCACCCCTTGATTCTTATCCTTTAGATCTGAGCTTAAACATAATGTTCTTCTGCAAATCTGCTTGGATCTCACAAAGGAAGTTAGATGACAGTAGCATCCTTGGACTATCTTCCCTTCTAACCCGTAAGCTCCATGAAGCAAGGATTGGACAGTCTTGTTTACTGATGAAACCTTGGCTCCTGGCAGTGTGCCCTGGAATGTTTGTTGGAGAAGGCATTCCTTCTCCAATTCCTTACACTCCTCTTACTCAGTAGCACATGGACTCTTCATGGGAGGATGACAGATGCAAATAACAGTTTGGGGTTTCTTTTCTAGCCTTTTCATTTTCTGGTAAGCCCTGAACTTCCCTCTAAATCCGTGTTGATTTCTCCTTGCCACAGACAGGCAAAGAGATTACAGTCTCACTTGAGGTCAACAGCATGAATTCCCGGAAGGGTCTCTTACCAGCAAGAGGAGACCTTTTTTGCACTCTCAGAGGAAGGAGAAAGGGATCTTTTTCCCACAAGAGAAATTAGTTTGCTGCACCTTCTTTGAAATTTGTAGGTAGTTGAAATGCAATCTTTTCTTTTTTCAGTTGAGTTACCCCTGGCAACCAGCTCCCACATCTGAATCAGACTTCTACTTTCCCATAGAATGTCTTTCTGAAGAACTGGAATTCCTTCAGAACAAGGTTTTGAAATCAGAATTTTGGGTGCTTGTTAGATATAGTCCCACAGTGGTTTCCTGAAAGGATTCAAATGACCTGTGGTTTGTAGATATTATTGGCTTGTCGTTCAGAAATGCTGCTCAGCAGGAACTTCTCTCTAACTCTTTCCTGTCAATGAGGGAGGATGCTTGGAGAGGGAAGTGAAATAACATTGATGGCATTCAGATAATATGCAAATTAAGCATTCTTACACACTTGCTTTCAATCAACTATCTTATCATAACTGAATAAGAAAGACAAATGGGCATCAAGTCAGCATGATAATTTTAAAATGTAAATGGATATAAATATGATCAAATAAGACTCCATCATTATTATGCATAATCATGAATCATCCACAGAGTAAAAGATATAGAAATAGAAAAGAAATGGCCTTGATTGTCCTGATTATTAAATATACAAAGAAAATTATATTTGACCATAGCAATGCATGCATTTTCCTCTTCAATAATGCTAAAATGCCCAAGAGAAGATAAATCCACAGTAAGATTCCAGTTAACTCACATGGGGAAGCAGAGGAAGGCATCTGCAAAAGACTCTGTGTAAAGTGTCTGCCTTTGAAATTTAAAAACAAATATCAAATATTTAATAACATTCAGATTCATCTATCTGATCTAAACTTGGCCACATATTATCCAGGTCAATTTAGTGCTTACGGGTCATGATAAAAGGATAAAAAAAAATTTTTTTTTAATTCTATAACAAACTCAAAGTGTTATTTGGGATTTGTAGAGCCACTCTAAAGTTAGAAATTCTACTTCATCTGTGAATGGTGCAGTGTGGTATCAGCAATGTGAAATGTCAATTTTGTTTCCTTAATTCTTTTCTGTAAGGATGGTGTCAATTATTTTTGTTCCATGTTTGTGTGGTGTCAGATAGCCAGTCAGTCAACAGCATTTAATGAGTGTCCACTGTGTACTCTAGGGAGCTCTAAAAGGAAACAGCACCTGTCCTTGAGGATTTTACAATGAAGTGGGAGAGATAAGGTAAACACATGAAAAAATACACAACAGTTGCCATAGAGTCTAAGGCTTTCTAATTAAAACAAACAAAAAGCAAAAGACATTTAGGTTTTGTAACTTCTTTTGTTTGAAAGTTCCTAGGAAAATGTCACTTTTTCTCATGAGTATCTAGAGGATTGTCTGAACATTTTAAGCTTTTTAGGAAAATTCCTCGTATTTTTTTTAAGATTATTTATTTATTTGAAAGAGAGCCTGCAAGAGAGAGTTGGGAGGTGCATAGGGAGAGGAAGAAACAGACTCCCCACTGAGCAGGGAGCCAGATGGAGGGCTCAGTGCAGGACGCTGGGATCATGACCTGAGCCGAAGGCAGATGCTTAACCAACTGAGCCACCCAGGCGCCCCTGAAAATTCCTCAGATTTTTAAGTCAGTATGGGTTAATACTATTGAACTCTTCAGCAGAGTATCTTTAAATATCTGCTCAGATAGGAGATTTTGGCTTAGGTTCCTGAGTTTGGAACTGGATAGAGGGACAATAACCCTACTTTAAATGTGTTGATATTTTTGCTTTCACAATTTTGATGTAAGCAGTTAGCTGTTGACTAAATAGTATAAGGTATAAGTGGTAGGAAAGTGATGCTTTCTTGATTTCTTTTTTTCCCTTCGTCTATCAGATAGGTGAGATAAAAGATCCTGGTTTCCTCAAAATCTGATTTCTGGTCTGCTGCCTGTAAGGACCACCAGCAAAAGCTATCCATATACGACTGCTTGAGTGGTTCCTACCAAAGGCATGGTCCTAGCTTTAACCACTTTTTTCATGGTGAGTGTTTCAGGTTTGTCCTTAGTGTCTTTCTGTTTGCCATCTGGCCCATCTTCTCTGTCTTGGGTGTTTCCTTGCTTCAGTACCAATACTTCTATTTCCTGAACTTCCCCAGCTGGGATATTTTGGCAATGGACTGCCATTCTGAAGGAATTTCACCTTCTATATCTCTCTTACTCCCAAACCTGCCTTTTCCTCCAGGGGATGCAAACCGACTCATTAATCCACACTGATGTGCTAATGACTTCAATAGTTTACTATGATCTAGTAGTCATATCGCAGTGGGGATTTCTGAAAGTGAAAAAAATTCAGTTTCTATTATTTAAACCTAAAACATTATGTGGATACCTGGGAGATCTTTTAGCATAGGAGGCCTTTGTGCAGGCCGTGAATGCTTGCCCTCAGACTAGCTTTATTATCCCATGGTGGGAAATCAGGGATTGGGCTGGAAAATGAAGGAAAATATTTCCTATATCCTCACAGTTCCAGGAAGGTAACTGCATCACTTCCTTCTCAATCCTCGATGGTTTATGACAGTCAGTCTAAATTTTTCACTGTGGCCTTAAATTTTACTTCTACCCCTCTGACCTCATCTTCTCCACTTTCCCCCTCATCTACTGGGTCAAAGCCTCCCTGAGTTCTTTTAGTCCCTCAACCATCTGGCTCTCATTCACTCCTGGCTTGAAGAGTGCAGAAATTCTTAAGACTGGCACCTTCCTAGCATTCAAGTCTCCTATCAGATACTACCTTCTCAGAGAAGACTTCAGGACTTTCTTATCTAAACAAGTTATTTCCTACTTCTTTTGTTGTATTTTCTTTATAGCTCTTCTATTTTCTAGAATATTCAAGTTTACTGTTTCCCTGTTTATTATATTTTATCTACCATTGGAAGCTCTTGAGGGCTGAAACTTTATCTTAGGAAATATATCTTGAGGATCCAGAACTATGCTTTATAAATTGTTGGGGCTAAATGAGTCTTTGATAAGAGATTGTTGGTTAGATAATCATAGCCACTATGTGCTGAATTTAGGTTCCAGTTAAAAAAGAAAATACTTAAAATAATTGTTTCCCTGCCAACAACCTGACCCTAAGAAATGCTTACTCTATCATATTCCAACCTTCTCAAAAAAAAAGATGTGAGATATATATATAGTTATAAGATATTATATATATATAATATGAAATATTGCTCAGCCATTAAAAAAGAACGAGTTCTTGCCATTCACAACAGCATGGATGGACCTAGAATATATTATGCTAAGTGAAATAAATCCGAGAAAGAGAAATACCATATGGTTTCATTTATATGTTGAATCTAAAAAGCAAAACAAATGAACAAACAAACAAAATAAAAGCATACTCATAAATATAAAAAAAAAGCGTGGAATGTGAGCACTTCTGTCTTTGAATATCTTCAGTTTTGAAGGGAAGAAACAAAGAAGATGACAAATTATGAAGAGCTAATCACACCTGTTGGGAAGAAGTGTGCAGTGGATCATAGTATAACTAGGAAATTATTAATAAATGATCACCACAGGAAGGAAGCTGAAAGAAAGGAATGAATCATTGCCCAGAAGCTGTTGTGGTGAATCCATGCAATACGTCCTTCTTGATCCTCGAAGCCCCTGGAGCATGGAGTATGGAGTAGAGGCTTATTTACACTAAATAACACAAATGTGTGAGCAGAAACAAAAACTGGTGGCAGACATAGCAGAGAGGCTGTGGTAGCGAGATCTGGCTCCAGGTTAGCTGGTAGTTGATTAAGGCAGAGTCACAGGAAGAAAAAATGGTTCTATTTGCCATGATGATGACAAGTAGCCTCCCTGGATGGCAAGTAGCCTCCCAGTCAGACATCTTACTTTTCGTCACCTCTACAATAAGCAGTTTTCTCCCTACAGTGATAGGTGACACTGGTTATTTTGAAAGATATATGTGCTTCTATGGAGATGAAAACAGGAAAAGGAGAGAAATAGTAGGGTTTTTCTCGTTTGCTTTAAGTCTTATTTTCTCTTTCTTTTTCTTTCCTCCCTTACCTCCCTCCCTTCTTCCTCTCTCCCTCTTTTTCTTTTTTCTTATCATTTTCTTTTTCTTTTTTCTTTTCCTTTCCTTTCCCTTTGCCCTTTCCTTTCCTTTCCCTCTCTCTCTCTCTTTTTCTTAGAACTCTTGCCTCATCAAGTTTCCAATCTTTCTCAATTCATTTCTTCAACAATCTGTCTTGTAACCTTGTGTTCACTGAGTATCTTAACTGGGAGAAATCTTTGTCAACTTGAAAGTAAACAATGGTACCACATTAATTTGTATTTCTTTGATGATGCGTGAGCTGAACACATTTAGGTTTTTGACAATTTCTTTCTTCCCTGGAGTATTACCTATTCATAGCCTGTGTCTTACCACCCCCCCCCCACCCCTTCCATTAGAGTGTTCCTGTTTTTCTTAATTGAGCTCAGTGCTTAAGATCTTAGGTTCTCTAGAGTGAATTTTCTGAGCCTCACGCTAGCTCTGCCACTTGCTTTGGGACACCGAGGTATAAGTTGCAGAGTGACCATATGCATGAATTCTCATCTTTAAAATGGGAAATAATAATTATTGTTATGTCTGAGAATACTGCTGAGGAATAACTAGATAAAATATGTTAAGTGCTTATAACAGTGCCTAGCACATAGTTTATGATCCATAAATGTTATCTGTTATTATTAGCTATTTAAATATTAAGAATATTATTCCTTTATAGGTGATTTAACAAATGTTTTTCTTCATTTGACTTTTGCCTCTTTTTTTTCATCTGACGTTTTGACTTTCAAATGTGTTAAATTTTAGGTGGTCAGATTTGTTGATTTTTATGTTTTTCTTGAAAGCCTTTGTGTTCAGAAAGTTTCCCTCAACCCCAATTGTAGAAAGAATAGGTTTTCACACAGTACTTATAATTTTCATATCCCCTTTACTATCCTCAATCTCCTGATGTCTAACTTCAGTCTTCTTCACTATTTTTAATTCTCACTTACTTTTACTTTTAATTGTGTTAAAGTATACATAATACGTACTTTACCATCTTAATTATTTTTAAGTGTACAGTTCCATAGTGTTAAGTATTTTTGTGCAATCTATATCCAAAATTCTTCATTGTGCAACACTTCTGTACTCATTAAATAACTCTTCTCTATTCCCCTGCAGACACTTAACTGACTGAGCCACCCAGGCACCACAAAGTTTCCTAAAGCTTTAATCTACTGCTTAGTGTTGTTTTAAAAATTATGGTGTCGCCATAATTCAATTATTGATTGATTCATTAACTCAACAATGATTAATTGAATAACAATAGGTCAGGCAATGTTCTGGGATAAAAAATTAACATGATTTTTGCCTCTGAGGACTTGACTAACTTCAGTGGAAACACGGACCTAGACAGTAAGAATTACAATACAGTGTAATAGAGGCAAATAAAGTATAAAACGTTAATCAAGTTCTGGTCTAGTTAATCTTAATATGTTAGGGCCTTTCAGTTGCCATTTTTCTTGTCATGAGAACAGTTTTCTCACATGTTCAAGGTTGATTTCTTTTTTTTTTTTATTCTTATGTTAATCCCCATACATTACATCATTAGTTTTAGATGAAGTGTTCCATGATTCATTGTTTGTGCACAACACCCAGTGCTCCATGCAGAATGTGCCCTCCTCAATACCCACCACCAGGCTAACCCATCCTCCCACCCCCCTCCCCTCTAGAACCCTGTTTGTTTTTCAGAGTCCATCATCTCTCATGGTTCGTCTACCCCTCCGATTTCCCCCACTTCATTCTTCCCCTCCCGCTACCTTCTTCTTCTTCTTTTTTTTTTTCTTAACATATATTGCATTATTTGTTTCAGAGGTACAGATCTGAGATTCAACAGTCTTGCACAATTCACAGCGCTTACCAGAGCACATACCCTCCCCAGTGTCTATCACCCAGTCACCCCATCCCTCCCACCCCACCCCCCACTCCAACAACCCTCAGTTTGATTCCTGCGATTAAGAATTCCTCATATCAGTGAGATCATATGATACATGTCTTTCTCTTTTTGACTTATTTCACTCAACATAATACCCTCCAGTTCCATCCACGTCGTTGCAAATGGCAAGATCTCATTCCTTTTGATGGCTGCATAATATTCCATTGTATATATATACCACACCTTCTTTATCCATTCATCTGTCGATGGACATCTTGGCTCTTTCCACAGTTTGGCTATTGTGGACATTGCTGCTATAAACATCGGGGTGCATGTACCCCTTCGGATCCCTACTTTTGTCTCTTTGGGGTAAATACCCAGTAGTGCAATTGCTGGGTCGAATGGTAGCTCTGTTTTCAACTTTTTGAGGAACCTCCATACTGTTTTCCAGAGTGGCTGCACTGGCTTGCATTCCCACCAACAGTGTAGGAGGGTTCCCCTTTCTCCGCATCCCCGCCAACATCTGTCATTTCCTGACTTGTTAATTTTAGCCATTCTGACTGGTGTGAGGTGGTATCTCATTGAGGTTTTGATTTGGATTTCCCTGATGCTGAGCGATGTTGAGCACTTTTTCATGTGTCTGTTGGCCATGTGGATGTCTTCTTTGGAAAAATGTCTGTTCATGTCTTCTGCCCATTTCTTGATTGGATTATTTGTTCCTTGGGTGTTGAGTTTGATGAGTCTTTATAGATTTTGGATACTAGCCCTTTATCTGATATGTCATTTGCAAATATCTTCTCCCATCCTGTCGGTTGTCTTTTGGTTTTGTTGACTGTTTCCTTTGCTTTGCAAAAGCTTTTTATCTTGATGAAGTCCCAATAGTTCATTTTTGCCCTTGCTTCCCTTGCCTTTGGCGATGTTTCTAGGAAGAAGTTGCTTCGGTTGAGGTCAAAGAGGTTGCTGCCTGTGTTCTCCTTTAGGATGTTGATGGACTCCTGTCTCACATTGAGGTCTTTCAACCATTTTGAGTCTATTTTTGTGTGTGGTGTAAGGAAAGGGTCCAGTTTCATTCTTCTTCATGTGGCTATCCAATTTTCCCAACACCATTTGTTGAAGAGACTGTCTTTTTTCCATTGGACATTCTTTCCTGCTTTGTCAAAGATTAGTTGACCATAGAGTTGAGGGTCCATTTCTGGGCTCTCTATTCTGTTCCACTGATCTATGTGTCTGTTTTTGTGCCAGTACCATGCCGTCTTGATGATGACAGCTTTGTAATAGAGCTTGAAGTCCGGAATTGTGATGCCGCCGGCTTTGCTTTTCTTTTTCAATATTCCTCTGGCTATGCGGGGTCTTTTCTGGTTCCATACAAATTTTAGGATTATTTGTTCCATTTCTTTGAAAAAAGTGGATGGTATTTTGATGGGGATTGCATTGAATGTGTAGATTGCTCTAGGTAGCATTGACATTTTCACAATATTTGTTCTTCCAATCCATGAGCATGGAACGTTTTTCCATTTCTTTGTGTCTTCCTCAATTTCTTTCATGAGTATTTTATAGTTTTCTGAGTACAGATCCTTTGTCTCTTTGGTTAGATTTATTCCTAGGTATCTTATGGTTTTGGGTGCAATTGTAAATGGGATGGACTCCTTAATTTCTCTTTCTTCTGTCTTGTTGTTGGTGTATAGGAAAGCCACTGACTTCTTTGCATTGATTTTATATCCTGCCACTTTACTGAATTCCTGTATGAGTTCTAGCAGTTTTGGGGTGGAGTCTTTTGGGTTTTCCACATAAAGTATCCTATCATCTGCAAAGAGTGAGAGTTTGACTTCTTCTTTGCCAATTTGGATGCCTTTGATTTCTTTTTGTTGTCTGATTGCTGTGGCTAGGACTTCCAATACTATGTTGAATAACAGTGGTGATAGTGGACATCCCTGCCGCGTTCCTGACCTTAGGGGGAAAGCTCTCAGTTTTTCCCCATTGAGAATGATATTCGCTGTAGGTTTTTCATAGATGGCTTTTATGATATTGAGGTATGTACCCTCTATGCCTATACCCTGAAGAGTTTTGATCAAGAAAGGATGCTGTACTTTGTCAAAAGCTTTTTCTGCATCTATTGAGAGGATCATATGATTCTTGTTCTTTCTTTTGTTAATGTATTGTATCGCATTGATTGATTTGCGGATGTTGAACCAACCTTGCAGCCCAGGGATAAATCCCACTTGGTCGTGGTGAATAATCCTTTTAATATACTATTGGATCCTATTGGCTAGTATTTTGGTGAGAATTTTTGCATCCATGTTCATCAGGGATATTGGTCTGTAATTCTCCTTTTTGATGGGGTCTTTGTCTGGTTTTGGGATCAAGGTAATGCTGGCCTCATAAAATGAGTTTGGAAGTTTTCCTTCCGTTTCTATTTTTTGGAACAGTTTCAGAAGAATAGGTATTAATTCTTCTTTAAATGTTTGGTAGAATTCCCCTGGGAAGCCATCTGGCCCTGGGCTTTTGTTTTTTGGGAGATTTTTGATGACTGCTTCAATTTCCTTAGTGGTTATAGGTCTGTTCAGGTTTTCTATTTCTTCCTGGTTCAGTTTTGGTAGTTGATACATCTCTAGGAATGCATCCATCTCTTCCAGGTTATCTAATTTGCTGGCATAGAGTTGCTCATAATATGTTCTTATAATTGTTTGTATTTCTTTGGTGTTGGTTGTGATCTCTCCTCTTTCATTCATGATTTTGTTGATTTGGGTCATTTCTCTTCTCTTTTTGATAAGTCTGGCCAGGGGTTTATCAATCTTGTTAATTCTTTCAAAGAACCAGCTCCTAGTTTCGTTGATCTGTGCTACTGTTCTTTTAGTTTCTATTTCATTGATTTCTGCTCTGATCTTTATGATTTCTCTTCTCCTGCTTGGTTTAGGCTTTATTTGCTGTTCTTTCTCCAGCTCCTTTAGGTGTAGGATTAGGTTGTGTACTTGAGACCTTTCTTGTTTCTTGAGAAAGGCTTGTATTGCTATATACTTTCCTCTTAGGACTGCCTTTGCTGCATCCCAAAGATTTTGAACAGTTGTGTTTTCATTTTCATTGGTTTCCATGTATTTTTTTAATTCTTCTTTAATTTCCTGGTTGACCCATTCATTCTTCAGTAGGATGCTCTTTAGCCTCCATGTATTTGAGTTCTTTCCGACTTTCCTCTTGTGATTGAGTTCTAGTTTCAAAGCATTGTGGTCTGAAAATAGGCAGGGAATGATCCCAGTCTTTTGGTACCAGTTGAGACCTGATTTATGACCTAGGATGTGATCTATTCTGGAGAATGTTCCATGGGCACTAGAGAAGAATGTGTATTCCGTTGCTTTGGGGTGGAATGTTCTGAATATGTCTGTGAAGTCCATTTGGTCCAGTGTGTCATTTAAAGTCTTTATTTCCTTGTTGATCTTTTGCTTAGACGATCTGTCCATTTCAGTGAGGGGGGGTGTTAAAGTCCCCCACTATTATTGTATTGTTGTCGATGTGTTTCTTTGCTTTTGTTATTAATTGCCTTATATAATTGGCTGCTCCCATGTTAGGGGCATAGATATTTACAATTGTTAGATCTTCTTGTTGGATAGATCCTTTAAGTATGATATAGTGTCCTTCCTCATCTCTTATTACAGTCTTTGTTTTAAAATCTACTTTGTCTGATATAAGGATTGCCACCCCAGCTTTCTTTTGGTGTCCATTAGCATGGTAAATGGTTTTCCACCCCCTCACTTTCAATCTGGGGATGTCTTTGGGTCTAAAATGAGTCTCTTGCAGACAGCATATCGATGGATCTTGTTTTTTAATCCAGTCTGTTAGCCTGTGTCTTTTGATTGGGGCGTTTAGCCCATTTTCATTCAGGGTAACTATTGAAAGATAGGAATTTATTGCCATTGTATTGCCTGTAAGGTGACTGTTACCATATATTGTCTGTGTTCCTTTCTGGTCTATGTTGCTTTTAGGGTCTCTCTTTGCTTAGAGGACACCTTTCAAGATTTCCTGTAGGGCTGGTTTTGTGTTTGCAAATTCCTTTAGTTTTTGTTTGTCCTGGAAGCTTTTTATCTCTCCTTCAATTTTCAATGACAGCCTAGCTGGATAGAGTATTCTTGGCTGCATATTTTTCTCATTTAGTGCTCTGAATATATCCTGCCAGTTCTTTCTGGCCTGCTAGGTCTCTGTGGATAGGTCTGTTGCCAATCTAATGTTTCTACCATTGTAGGTTACATATCTCTTCTCCCGAGCTGCTTTCAGGATTTTCTCTTTGTCTATGAGACTCGTAAGTTTTACTATTAGATGTCGGGGAGTTGACCTATTTTTATTGATTTTGAGAGGGGTTCTCTGTGCTTCCTGGATTTTCATGCCTGTTTCTTTCCCCAAATTAGGGAAGTTCTCTGCTATAATTTGCTCCGTTATACCTTCTGGCCCTCTCTCTCTTTCTTCTTCTTCTTCTGGGATCCCAATTATTCTAATGTTGTTTCGTCTTATGGTATCGCTTATCTCTCGAATTCTTGCCTCGTGATCCAGTAGTTGTTTATCTCTCTTTTTCTCAGCTTCTTTATTTTCCATCTTTTCATCTTCTATATTACTGATTCTCTCTTCTGCCTCATTTATTCTAGCAGTTAGCGCCCCCATTTTTTATTGCACCTCATTAATAGCCTTTTTGATTTCTACTTGGTTGGATTTTAGCTCTTTTGCTTCTCCAGAAAGGGTTTCTCTAATAACTTCCATATTTTTTTCAAGCCCAGCTAGTATCTTTAAAGTGATGATTCTGAACTCTAGATCTGACATCGTACTAATGTCCGTATTGAGTAGGTCCCTGGCAGTCGGTACTACCTCTTGTTCTTTTTGTTGAGGTGATTTTTTCCGTCTTGTCATTTTGTGCAGAGGAGAATAGATTAATGAGAGAACAAAATGCTAGCAGAGTAACCACGTCCCCAGAAAATATACTCTAAACAGATCAGAAAAGACCTGAAGCAGTGGGATAAGAAAGGGAAAGAGAGAAAAAAGAAAAAGAAAAAGAAAAAGAAAAAGAAAAAAAAGAAAGATAAAAACAAAAACAAACAAAACAAAACAACAACAACAAAAGGAAAACCAGAATGTGATCAAATATGATCTATATGGTATATAGATCAATGCCACACACTAGATTTGGGGTGTATTTTGGTCTTTTAGAAGAAAGTGCCTCCCAAAATTTTAAAGAAAGAAAAACTTATATATGTACAAAAATAAGGGCTGATATGATGAAGGGATGGAATATGACTGTAAAAATGGAAATTATAAAAAATGTTATAAAAGGAATTGATAAGAAGTTGTTTGAAAAAAGAAAGAGAGGATTTAAAAAAAGAAAAAAGAAAAAGAGAAACAAAAAAGGGAGAGGATGTGATCAGGCAGGGGAATAGAAAGCACCATATACTAGAGATTTAGGGTATATTTTAATCTGTTAGAAGAAACTATCTCAAAATTTTAAAGAGAGAACAACTTATATATATAAGCCAAAAATATGGGTAACTACTATGAAGGGATAGAATATGACTCTAAAAATGAAAAATAAAAATGTTTTTTTTAAAAAAAGGGATTGATAAGATGTTGGTTGAAAAAGGGAAAAAGAAAAATTCAAAAAGAAAAAGACAAAAAGACCGTTAAAAAAAAATTAACTTTAAAAGACTAAAGAATCATGGTAAAAAAGCCGTGAATTCTATGTGCAGTAGTCCCCTAGCGCTGGAGTTCTGCCGTTCTCATTGATCGGTAAACTTGGTCTTGGCTGGCTGTGCTCGCTGATCTTCTGGGGAGGGGCCTGTTGCGGTGGTTTCCAAATGTCTCTGCCGGAGGCGGAATTGCCCCGCCCTTGCCCCCTCCCAGCTAAGTAATCTGCTCGGGTTTGCTCTCCAGGGTTTTTGTTCCCTGCGAGCTTTCCGTACAGCTTTGGAGGCGGAGAGTGAAAATGGCAGCCTCCCAATCTCCGCCCCGGAGGAGCCGAGAACTCGGGGCCCCACTCCTCAGTGAGCCCCCAGAGAAAAGCCGTCAGTCACTCCCGTCTCCCCGGTCTCTGGCCGCACCCCATGCTCGCCCGGCCTGTGACCGCGCGCCTCTGTCTCTGGCACCCGACCCGCGTGCAGTCTCCAAACCCAGCAGATCCCTGCAGTGCACTCCGCGTGGCTCCTCCCGGGGAAAGGAAGGTGAGTCTCCCCGGATCTGCCGCTTGTTGAGTCCCTGCTGGAGGAGCAGGGGCCCGACTGTGCTGCGGATCACGGTTTATGGCCACCCCGAGCTGAGAGCCCGCACCTGGGCTCCGCCTCTGCAGCCGGCTTCCCTGCTCCGATACCTGGGAGCTCTGCCACACTCAGGCACCCCTGGTCTTTCTGCGACCCCGAGGGTCCTGAGACCACACTGTCCTGGAGGGTTCCACCCCCCGCTTAGCTACCAGAGTGACGTCCCTCGGCGGAGCAGACTTTTAAAAGTTCCGATTTTGTGCTCCGTGGTTCTATCACTTGCCAGAAGCGGCCAACGGAGGCCCCTCCCCCGCTGTCTATCCTCCCGAATATCGCCTCAGATTCACTTCTCCGCACGTCCTACCTTCCAGAAAGTGGTCGCTTTTCTGATGAGAGAGTTGTTGCTCTTCTTTTCTTCGATCTCCTGTTGAGTTTGTAGGTGTTCAGAATGGTTTGATCCCTATCCAGCTGAATTCCTGAGAGGAGATGAAATCCAGGTCTCCTACTCCTCCGCCATCTTGCTCCGCCAATCTCAAGGTTGATTTCTAATGGTAAGAGAATTAGGTTGGAATGAGATAGGAGCTGACTTCCTGCAAACACTACTATGGGCTTCGCATTTCACTTTACTTTAGTCCATTATCAGGGCTATTATCTAGTTCAGAAATTGATATGCTGAAAATACCCTAGTTTCTGTTCTTGCATCTTAAAGTAGAAAGATCAGATACTATTTCCTTTAGTTGTCTATCTGAGGACACCCTATAGGCTATTCCCTTGATAGATTTAATTTCACCACTGTACACTGAATTTTTCTTAAGGAGGAAGCAGCTGGAATGAACAGAGTTGAATTCTGAGATTCTGAGGACAATGGCATTTGTTAGCAATTTCTAACAAGTGAAGGAGTATAATCTGTAAAGTACTTCCTCCTAAGATGTTCTTGTAGTTCTACTTTATTGTATCCTTCCCCTTACCTCCAACCAACACTGCTTCTTATCACGCAATGAATGACTAACTTGCACACATTCACCTACAGATTTTAAATACAAATAAAGAGAAGGGATTCCAGTGATTATTTGGTACTTCCTCTGCCCTTTAAATAGGTGTTAACTAAACCATTTCAGGTAGATGTTTATATATCTTATTAAATATCCCTAGTGAAGAAATTCTATAACTTGTTCCATTGTTCAGAAATCCTGAAGTCTATGATTTGCTGTGAAAAATAAACTAGAGAGCAGAATAATTTATGTAGCTCATATTTAAAACACACTCGACTGAATTAGTTGGATGTTCCAGAGCACAATAGATATACATATGAAAATTTTAATGAAGGATGCCTTAAAATTATAATTTGTCCATTAAGTCTGTCAGTTCACAAGTACTTGTTAGGTATGGGTAATGCATCAGGCAATATGGTAGTTACTGTGGGTACATAGATAAGAAAAAGATAATCTTCATCTTAAAGGAATAGACTCATTGGAGAGAAAGACCTGTAAACAAAGAATTCCACACAATATGATAAAAACATAGGAAAAAAGGTGAAGTAGTTATTAGGACAGGAATGAAGCAGTTTTAGGAAAGACTTCTAAAGGAGAAGGTGCTTAATTGAATTGTATCTGAAATACTGGCTGCTCAAAGTGTGGTTTGCAGACCAGGGAATTTGCATTGTCTGGGAGCCTGATAGAACTCTAGAATCTCAGGTCCTGCCCTAGACATATCAAATCAGAATCTGCATTTAAATAAGGTCTCCTGGTGATTTGTATGACATTAAAGTTTGAATAGTTTTGCCTTAAAGGACTCCCAGTAACTGCCAGGTGGATATGGAGGAAGGGAAGAATATTCTCTGGAAATGGAAACAGTATGTGTAAAGGGACAATCTTGAGAGGCACTCTCTCTAGTAGCAGATTCTGAGACAAGGATTTGAGTACAAGCAGCCTATTTGGGAGGAATATCTGGTAATGTAGTGGGAGGTGAGACAAGGAAGATGAGAACAACTGTTGAGCATTTTTCTAGAAAGTAATCTCTGTGAGCAAATCGGAATTAGTCTCTTAAGACAATGCTGGGAAAGGGTGTGACATATAACTTGGAGTTATAAATTCCAGTTACTCTATGGTTGAGAGATGCTGCCAGGTGATGCTAATTCTCCAGGGTTTTAGACTTTCCATAGGCATAGGCTCTTTGGACTCTGGCCACCGGAAAAGCCTTCAGGCAGAGTTGTAGGTGAAAACCAGCAGATTGGTGTTCACTCACAGAAATGGGGAGTGGTGAGGAGGATATAGGTGGGCACCAATGGTGACTGCTATGGGGAACGAGGTATTAAGCAGCACTATAGGACATACTCAAGGAATTGCTGTTTATTCAGCATTCTGGGAAATGCAGAAAGTTAATGTATAAGCATCAGGATCCAAGGCTGTCTAGATACATAGAAGCCAAATCACAAAGGGCCTTGTGAGGATGATAGACTAAGAAAGTTGAGTTTCACCGTGTGGGCCATTATGTATTTTTTAAATTGAGTGTCATGATAGAAATTTCATTTTTAGACAGATTGTTTTGGAGGCAGTTGAGAGAATGGAAGGAAGTCCATGGGATTGAAGGTGGAGAGGCCAGTAGAAATTATATAACCTTAGATGCAACTTCTGTAGTTATGGTATCCCATTAGCATACTGGATTAATCAATATTTCTACCAAGCTTCTATATTCAAGGTATTTTGCAATGGTGTATGTGAGGTATAAAGTATTGTCTGTTTCTTTTTCTTTGATTGATTAAAATAATCTATTCAAACTGAAGTCTAGTCCATCTATTAGTGCCATGGTTGTATGTCAGTAAGGGTTGGTGTATTTGAATTCAGCATGGATTTGTGTATTGCATAGGTCTTGAATGCCCTAACCAATGCCTGGTGTCATCCATTTGTTTTTTTTTTGTTTTTTTTTAAAGATTTTATTTATTTATTTGACAGAGACAGTGAGAGAGGGAACACAGGCAGGGGGAGTGGGAGAGGGAGAAGCAGGCTTCCCGCTGAGCAGGGAGCCTGATGCGGGGCTCGATCCCAGGACCCTGTGATCATGACCTGAGCCGAAGGCAGACGCTTAACAACTGAGCCACCCAGGTGCCCCATCCATTTGTTTTTAATAGAACAATAGTTCTGAGAGCACAGGACACTATTTAATAATTTTTCCTACCAAATGGAACTATAAATAAGCTCCCAATTAATGAATATATTAATAATTTACCCTGCTCATGGACCTTAGTCACATTTTATTTATGATCATTGCCACATTGCATATAAATGAGAATTTTTTGGTTATTACTATACTCATATCAAAGTGTTGCCTACCATTTCTCTTAGTTGAGATAGGTAGAACTTTGTTTTCAATCCTGAGGACTTCATAATCCTAATCTTAATTTTACTGTTGCCTGGAAGATGTGTGTGTCCAAAATATCATATTTTTCAGATTTTATTTCAGTCACTGAAGTGTATTGAAAAGTCTCATTTTATATACTCCATTACTGACATCATTATAAAGATTTGATGTTGCTTAAAGTAATCACTGACTTTATTAAACCAAACTTTTTTTTTTACCTTTGCATCAGTTGGGATTAACTTTTTCTCACTCATCCTTAATTTGCATCCTTTGATTATTTTCCCTATTGATGTTTTGGTCTTCTTAGAGCTATAAGTCTTCAATTCACAAAAGACTTGATTAATACAATGACTAGTATTGTATATGGTATTAAAGATAAGAATTTCTTAGCTTGTAGTTTATTCTTTATTTTAACACAGAGAAAATGTATTGGGGAGATTCAAAATGATAAAGTTATCTGTATTCAAAATGAGAAAGACAATAAACAAGATATTGAAATTGAGTACAAATCTTCCAAAATCACCAAAGCTCTTTGATAAGAAATTTATCTTCTTTGAGCTGCTTCAATTTAAAATAAGCTAAGTGTTAATGAGTCATGACCCATTCTCTGTTCATTTGTCCTCTCATCTTGCTGTGGCAAATACTCAACAAATACTGATTAACATCAAAGAGAGTTCACTCTCTATTGGAAATTTTGCCACAGTAACATGTTATTTCTGTTTTACACTTATTTATGGCAACTTTTTCTATGGTGGGCACCAGAGGGGGCCAGTTGGATATATCTGTTGCCTTATCTTATCTTGGTCTGAAAAATGAAACTACCTAGAGATCGCACAAACTGATCTGATGCAATGGGAAAGTCCATAGGAGGACTTAAGCAATAGATCAAGTTTTATTTTTTATTTTTTAAAAAGATTTTATTTATTTATTTGACAGAGAGAGAGAGACAGCGAGAGAGGGAACACAGCAGGGGGCGTGGGAGAGGGAGAAGCAGGCTTCCCGCCGAGGAGGGAGCTGGATGCGGGACTCGATCCCAGGATCCTGGGATCATGATCTGAACTGAAGGCAGATGCTTAGTGACTGAGCCACCCAGGCACCCCAATAGATCAAGTTTTAATTCAATTAATTGTTTAATTAAATGATCTTAAAATGCCTGACTCAATTTCTCTGAGTGGTCGTTTGTGTATATCATCTAGTGAGACATTAAAGTGAGCTGATAAAGAGTAGATTTTGGAATCTGGGTTCATATCTGTGATGTAAATACAGATTTATTGCATAACCTTGACTAAGCTGCTTATACTCTCAAGAGTGAGACAGTGGACAAGAATGTTCACATTGTGAGGATTAAGTGCTATATAGTGATTGTCATAGTCATATTTTCATAGCTTCATAATTAGGGAAAAGATAAGTATCTGTAGATAGCTTTACCATTTTGTAAAGAGAAAAAAATTCATTTGGGTTTTGATGCGAAGATCCTTTCTTCTCATAATTTCTAAGTTTCCTGTAAGTTTCCATTCTCTTTCACTCAAGCCTTCCTTTACTTTGGTTATGCAGAATTTATGCTGTGGCCATTATGGGTTAACATTACTGCTGTGCAAACTTTTCCATTTAATTTTAAAGTTCCATTGTTCTGTGACATTAAGATTGCTATCAGTATTCAAAGGTCAATGAGTCAAAGACACTGGAGCATAACATATATTTCTCCCACCATTTTAGAACCTCATATTTATTTTGAAGACCAGGAAGCCCATCTTCCTTTCTCTCTCTTCCCAATGTTGATTGAACTTTGAAGTTTTTATTTTCCCAGTAAATTTGTAACATTGATGGCTAGCCTTAAACTTGGCAAAAAATGTTTTCCCTTCTTTTTTACTTTTGCTGAACTGAGACCTTTTGGACATCTGTAGGTCAGTTCTCGTTGGAGAGCTGGTAACAGTGGAAATACCTGCACCTTGGAAATAACTCAACTCTGTATCAAAAGAAGTCAAGCAGCAAAGGTCAGGCAAGAACATGAATCCTGATGCTCAGACAAGCTCCAGGCAGGCCTTCTATAGAATCTGAGAAGCCAGAGTCGGGGTGGGGGGGGAGTGGAGGGAGAACATTGTGTTCTTGCTCAGTCACCCTCTCCTGCTGCTCAGGACAACACAGACATACTGTAGTGAAAGTCAGCCAGTGCCCAGGTGAAAGAAGATAGGTAAAACATTTTAGGATGAAAATAGGAAAAATTATAAATGGAGATAATTGTGGAAATAAAGTGGTTTTTAATGTTAGTCGTTGTAAACTAAAGATGGCCCTTTGGGCTGGATATAAAATGTAGTTTTTTGGTAGTAATCCTTTTACAGTTGAATAACCTCTACCTAAATAGAAGCTTTATCGAGGCAGTTGTTTTTAAATTTCATTTTTCGAGTCATCGTTTTTCTTCTTAAATTAAAACTCCTTAAAGTGATAGCCATAGAATGATAGGTGAGTAAAGAAGTCATAACAGAATATTCTCACAGAATAAAAAAACACCTTTGATAATGTGGTATTAATGAAGGATTGATGAGAAAATCTTCAGTAGATTCAGGTTTTCTCTTATTTAAATCATAAGGTTGGCATTCAAGTGTTGAAGTGGTGGTATGACAGTAAGCTAAACACAAATATCTGAAGATTCATTCTTTCCTTCATTTACTACCAGCCAATTATCCCTTTACAAAATGGTGTGTACCTCATCAACATATATACATTTTTGACATAATGGGAGGATATTATGATTCATGTCTGTGATAGGATTTTAGTCTCCTGGTTTTAAGATTGCCCATTAGCGCAGATATTGTTAGATCTCACACTCACAAGGCACCTGAGTTCTTGTTGAGACCCACTGTGAAAGCTTGCCATTGTTATTCCAACATTACCCAGAGTTCTTGTTTGCGTGAAGCCACATAAAGCAGAATTGAATTCCTAAAGAATAGACATAGTGTGCAAAGCCTGATTACTCTTTTTGAAAGCTGATCCAGACTGGTAGAAGCTTTTAAAAATTTTGTATTTAAGATTAATTTTAATGAAAAAATATATTAGGAGTACTTGTTTTGGCCATTTTCAACCAACTCATTTCTTTTAGGAACATTAATGCCTCCAAGGTAGAAGGAGAAAAATGAGGCACTTGCCTTGTGTGATTATGGAAGAAACATTATGTTTTGAGAATGAGAACCCAGAGGTAATTACTTCTCGGGAAGAGAAAAGGGAGTATGCCGCTTTGGCACACTCCACAAACCAATTAGATATCTTAGCAAAACAAGTTGCCTTAGAAATCCCACTTTATTTGGAATAGATAAGCTCAGAGTTCAGAGACAGACCTTACCTCAACCTTTTCTGCTTCCCTACTCTCTACCCTGATAACTTTCTCACCTGTAAATAAGAAAGTACTCCTTAGAATATCCAGTCAGCCAATAACAGAGTGTAATACTGTATGTATTAATATTCCCAGGACACACAGTGGTGCTACCTGGGAGTCAGATTCAATAGCACACCTGGCCTTGGGTGAGTCATCTAGTCATGCTTTGTTGGTTTCCTCATCCATAAAGTGGTGATGGTGATACTATCTACCTTGCTGGCATTCTACAAATATTACTGAAATGGCAGTTGGTTAGCACTTTAGAGGAACATGCTATTAAAAAATGCCTTTATTGCCATCTCTTCAGGGCACAGAACTCTTCTCACATTCAGGAGCTATTGTACCTGTACAACGTGTTCTTGAAGCTTGGAAAGGATAAGAATGTGGATCTTGAAGGAGAGCTCAAGTTCAGTTATTTAATTATGACAAGGCAATGCATGGATTTGTAGGTGGAGAAATGCCAACTTTGTATCTGTTAACAGCCATCCACAAATGAAACTAAATAAAACTAAGTTATATCCCCATCATACCCAAAGAAATGAAGTTAAAACTAGCCCAGAAAAGAGCCAATATGCATATGTGTTGAGGGGAATGATTAATTATCCCCCTTACCCTTCAACATGTCTTGATCAAGAATGCCTAGGTTATTCTCACATAATCTGCTTATAGCCAACTCACATTCATGGCCATGAGATTCTCAAGAATTGTCATTAGAAACCTCCCACTGAAATCAATAGACTTAACAGTTTGAATGAGAAAAAGGAAAAAAAAAAAGCTAGAAATTACTGTTATTTCCACTTTAGTTTCTCTCCAAGATGTTGATGTGCTAAGTGTTACCTAGCAGAAGGCATTGTGGGCATGAAAAAACATTATCAATCTGTCTGAAATTCTGCATCAATGAAAATAGTAACTTCCTTAGAATCCTGTGGTTTGAAGACCCCCCTTTCACAAAATGTCTGCTAATGGAAATAAAATCTTTCTTTTGAGGAATGTGCACTAAGATAGGAACAATAGGTCAACATATTTTAAAGTGCATTAAGATGACAAGAAATGATCAAAGGTAGTCACAAAATCCAACCCCCAGGTGCCATTAATGAGTGTACTTTCCAATTTGAATGCCACTAGTTGTCCATAATCCAGGCATATTAACCCTGTGGAAGGAAAGGATAGAGCCTTCTGCTTATGGTAGTTCTAAATAGAGCAATAACTTTAATCCTATCATTATCAAGTCTCAAAGGCAGTGATGCCTAATCATATAATTATTTGTCTATTTATGGATTCTCAGTAAATGGTATGCCTTAGTTTATTGCTGTACTTGTTTGGGTATTAACTGTCACTGTCAAAGCAATTAAATGACAATTCTTATCATTCAAGGGGCTTAAGAGAGTCTGCTAGGTCATTTTAAGGTTTGACTATAGGCCAAATTGCCCAAGACATTTTTCCCTCTCCCTTTAAATATATAATATATATATTTATTACATATAATATAAAATAATATGATATAAAATAATATAACATAGTATAATATATGTTGCTCCTTTAGAATCCTCCACAGACAGCATAGTCTCTGTTTTTAGAAATTCTCTTTGGAGTTCAAAAATGCTCCCTTTAAGGAAAATTTTACAGTGGTTTTTTTTACATGCACTTTAAAATATGTTGACCTATTGTTCCTATCCTTCAAAGTGATGAAGAGTCAGTGGTTCAGCAATTCTTGTCACACCTCTTGTCCCCATCTTTTCTACCTTAACTTGCACATACATACTTAAATAAGTCAATAAAATGAGAAAAATATACACATTACCTACTGAATTCCCCCAAATGAGAAACTCAGGCCATTATCAGCTCTGCAATCACCTAGCAAGTATACTCTCTGCTAAAAAGAGTGGAAAGGAAGAAGGCTCTAAAATTGCTCATCTGTCTGGATAGACTCTAGTGCCATAGGATGGGAGTTTGTCTGCATACCCTAAAATTTATCTCTCTGTGTGTGTGGAGATTACTCACTGGTTTAGAAAATAGTCAGTGCTTACAAGTAACTCTTAAGGACGGTTAACTAATGATTCAGTTTGCCTATGTATGTTTTCCCAATGGCAGAATTGTTGGCACCTGCTTGGCTTTTTAAGTAAACCCAGAAAATGGATGTTAAAGCCTTCTGGTGATTCAGCAGTGGGTGGAAATGTTACTGCTGTGCTAGAAGTATTTGTTTCTATAGGCAAAGAGCTTTTATGTGTTTTTCTGGGTTATTTAATAACTTAATATATGTGAGTTCATAGAGGCCATTTATTTATGCTTGTCTATAGCTGAAACACACTACCCTTTATATAAATATTGAAAGAATCTTGCATGTTACTATTTTATACTTTTGCATCTTACACACTGAATTAAGAAAATCTTCATACTTAACATGTTTTCAGAGTTGACCTTCACATAATATTTAACTGCATACTTAAAAAAAATATTGTCCCCTTTCCACTCTTCTCACTTTTCTCCCAGATGTTTGAATCCTCTCCTCACAGTAAAATTACATTTGGTAGCAACAAATCCAGCTGGTAGGGCATCTAATCCAATTTAATACACAGATACAATTTTGCATTTGAATAACTGAGGTAAACACAGTCTATTGCTAGCATAAGGTACTGTCATTGCAACTGTAGGCAGTCATTAAATCAAAGATAATTTGTGATTCTTATCACCAAAACAAGGTGTATGAAACTTTTTGAACTCTGTAATCAAAAGGAACTAAAAACACTCATAAGTCTAAATGTTATCATCCTAAAAACTTTGAGAATCAAGCTGGTGGTGTCTCCTTTCCCAGTCATACTGCACTACATAATTATTATGTAAAAAAAAAAAAAAGAAAAGATGTTTCACAAGACTTGTAGGCAGAAATTAATGTGAGAAAGTCTTAATATATACAAGTTTCATAAAATAGTCTATCCACCCATGGGACCCTGGGTCCTATGGCTATAATTGTCACAATGAAATAAAACCATTTAAAGCATCTATGTGTTTTGTTTGGTGTTTAACAGAGCAATTGAACTGGCATACTTCTCATTCTATAATAACAAAAATCAAAGACAGAATTAAAAATTAAAGTCATGATCTTATAAAGAGAAGTAGTCCTAAATCGGGAGTCAGAAAAATCATTTTTTCCATATATTCACTCCATACATCCTGAAAAGTAACTCTACCTTGTGGGCCCCATGGTCCCCAACAGTGCTGTGAACAGACTGGACTATATTATCACCTACGTGCTTTTTGGTTCTAACAGTCTTAAAAATCCTCTAGAGCCAAACATTGTAGAAGAGAGTGTTTTTGCATTAAAATATAAAAGTAGTTCTAGATTTTAGAGCAAGACATAGAAAAATAGTATAGTGGAAGGAGGGATAAAGAAGTGGAAAAAGAGAATTCCTCAGCAATGATTTTTAAAGATAAAGTTAATTAAGGTTGGCTTGTGGAACAATCAAAAAAAAATTAAGAAAATTCCACTTACCATAACATTAAAAAGAATAAAATATTTAGGAACATATTTAACAAAAGAAACCCAAGACTTTAATACTGAAAACCATAAAATGTCATTGAAAGTAATTTAAAAAGACCTAAAAAAATAGAAAGCTATCCTCTGCTAAGGGATTAGAAGACTTATGGTTAAAATGATGGCATTTCCCCAGTAGTTCTACAGATGCAATGCGACCTCAGTCCAAATACCAGCTGTCTTTTTGCAGGAATAGGCTGATCTAAAATTTGTATGGAAATGAAGGGATATGTTTGGGGGGCAGTTTTAGCCCATTAAACCCAGCAATTCCACTCCTAGGTATATATCCAAAAGAAACAAAAGTATATGTATGTGCAAAAATTTGCAAACAAATGTTCATAGCTGCTATATTTATGATAGTGCAAGAGTGGAAACAGCCAAAATGTCCATTACTGAGGAATGTATTAGCAAATTGTGGTATAGCCATATAATAGAAGATTTGTGGTATAGCCATATAATAGAATATTGTTTGTGGAAAGGAATGATATACTGAAATATGCTACGACATGGATGAACCTGGAAAACATGATGCCGTGTGAAAGAAGCCATACACAAAAGGCCCTAGGTGGTAGGATTCCATTTATATGAATTTTCCAGAAGAGGCAAATCTATAGAAACAGAAAGTGGACAAAATGTTTTCCAGGAGCTGAGAGAAGGACTAGGGATTAACTGCTAACAGATACGGGGTTTCTTATTGGGGTGATGGAAGTACTCAGTGTGATAATTGTACAAATTTGTGAATATCTAAAAACTACTGAATTGCACACTTTAAAAGGGTGAATGTTATGGTATGTGAATTATATTTCCATAAGGCTGTTATTAAAAAAAAAAAGGATTGTGGTTTTACATACAAGTTAACTACTTTGATGCCTATGGTTCAACCTGGGCAAAAAACAAAACAAAACAAAAAAACAGTTACTGTATACTTCAGTCAGAGCAGATCATGGCAGTCAACCCAACTAACCTGAAGATCTTGGTCATATGCAGACCAGTTCACTTTAATGAGTTTTGCATTTATAGTGCTCAATAAATGTGTTACCATTTATTAACTGTTAATTATAAAATAAGCCATAAAGCTGAGTTTCACCAAAAAAGCCTCACAAACCAGTTTAGTGGCTAGAAACCAATCACCCCAGCTTTCTGAGCATTCCATATCCCACAGTCAGTGATAAGCACTCTTTCATTTACTTCTCCTTTCTTTGAGATCTTAAATACTTCTATGGGCTCAATGTTTGTATGCCCCCAGAATTCATATGTTGAAGCCTGAGTCCCCAATATGATGGCACTTAGAGGTGGAGCATTTGGGAGAAAACTAGGTCATGACAGTGGAACCCTCATGAATGGGAGTAGTGCTGCCCTTTTAAGATGAGACAGGAGAGGGGTAATGTATCTCCACTATATGAGAATAGAGCTAGAAGTCTGTCTGCAAAACAGGAAGAGGGCTGTCACTAGAAACCAAATTGATCATGGAATTCCCAGTCCCCAGTGCTGTGAGAAATAAATGTTTGTTGTTTTAGCCACTCATTCTAATTGTTATAGTAGCCCAAGCTAAGACAAATGCCTTATCCATAAATGAAGACAGATGGACAAGACTGAACTGTAAAGGCCTTTTTTGTCTCTTGGATTGTCTAAACCATAAGGTTTTTTTTCAATTTTGAAAAAGCTCTTGGTTCAAGAGTTTACCCTATCATTGTTTGACAGTGTTACCTGGCAAAAAGTTTGGCCAAGTCATATTTTCTGTACACAGGAAATTAGAATATTTCTGAGAATGTAAATTTCCCTGGAAGGCTTTATTTCAGTAATCTTTTAACAAGCATTAAGGCATGGAGAAGGTTATACAACCTAGAAAAGATTGCCATGGGGCATGTAAGTAGGGTCTAGAAATCTCTTTTTTTTTTTTTTTTTTATCTCAGGAAACAAACTGAGGGTTGCTGGAGTGGTGGGGGGTGGGAGGGATGGGGTGGCTGGGTGATAGACATTGGGGAGGATATGTGCCATGGTGAATGCTGTGAATTGTGTAAGACTGTTGAATCATAGACCTGTACCTCTGAAACAAATAATACATTATATGTTAAAAAAAAAAAAAAAGATAGTAGGAAGGGAAAAATGAAGGGGCGGAAATCAGAGGGGGAGACAAACCATGAGAGACTATGGACTCTGAAAAACAAACAGGGTTCTAGAGGGGTGTGGCGGGTGGGTTAGCCTGGTGATGGGTATTAAAGAGGGCACGTACTGCATGGAGCACTGGGTGTTATACGCAAACAATGAATCATGGAACACTACATCAAAAACTAATGATGTAATGCATGGTGATTAGCATAACATAATAAAATAAAAAAATAAAAATCTCTTCTAATGGTTTATTCTTTCATTTGTTTAGTTTTAATTGATATTGTTTAAGTACTTACTACGGGTCAGCCACTGGGAAAGGTGTTGAACTGTAAATAAAGAACAAGTCAGACAGTGTGCCTTGTGAACCTGCCAGTTGTCACCATTATGCTGGACCAGTCCAGAATATAATACAATCAGAGTGCATCTCTTATTTATATTTTTCCAAATAGTACTTGTTTAAGAACAAATTAGTCTTATAGTATTTCTGCCCACACATAGGTAACAGACTTTGCTATGGTCATATTGTCATTTTACATTGCAAACATTTCAGTTCAGGAATTAGGCTCATCAGTGGAAAGTAGTAATCAAATTTCCAAATGCTCATTAAGGCCAAACTCCTCTCTCTCATCTGAAGCTTACTTTTGCCTGGAAGAGCCTAGTGAGAAAGTGAGAGTACAGCTGGTTTTGATGTCATTTCAAATGGAATTGTTTGCTTAATTTAATTTTTTGCATTATTCATTGCTAATGAATAGAAGTACAATTGGTCTTGTATATTGATTTTTGTATCCTGCAATGTTGCTGAATTCATTTATTAGTTCTAATGTGGATTTCTTAAGACTTTTTTTATATATAAAATCTCATAATCTGTAGATGTAGTTTTACTTGCCAATCTAGGTGACTTTTATTTCTTTTTTTTTTTTGCCTAATTTCTGGCTAGAATCTTCAGTGCAAAGCTGAATGGAAGAGCAAGAGTAAATAATCCTTGTCTTGTTCTTCATCTTAAGGGGAAAACATTCCAGTTTTCAGTTTTAAGTATGATGCCAGCTGTTGATTTTTTCTAGAGATCCGTTTATGAGGATAAGGAAATTTCTTTTTCTTCTTAGTTTGTTGAGTGATTTTTATCATGAAAGTGTCAGATTTTTAGGGGCACCTGGGTGGCTCAGTCGCTAAGCATCTGCCTCCGGCTCAGGTCATGATCCCAGGGTCCTGGGATCAAGCCCCGCATCGGGCTCCCTGCTCAGCGGGAAGCCTGCTTCTCCCTCTCCCACTCCCCCTGCTTGTGTTCCCTCTCTCGCTATGTCTCTCTCTGTCAAATAAATAAATAAAATCTTTAAAAATAAAAAAAGTGTCAGATTTTTGTCAGATGTTTTTCCTGTATCCACTGGAATGTTAGTATGTTCTTTTTTCCTATTATTCTGCTAATATGGTATATTACATTGAATGATCTGTATTTCAAATTAAAATTGCATTCCTTTTTATATGTTGCTGTGATTGGTTTGCTGGTATTTTGTTGAGGATTTTGGCATCTATATTAATCAGTGATTGGTTTGTGCCTTTCTTTTCTTGTGATGCCTTTGACGTATTTTGGTATCAGACTAATACTGATCTCATAGAATGAATTTGGGAAATGTTGTCTTCATGTCTTTATTTTTCTTTTTGGAAATGTTTTGAAGGATTTGTACTAATTCCTCTTTAAACACCTAGAAGATTAATTAGTAAAGTCACCTGATCCTAAAATTTTCTTTGTGGAAAGTTCTTTTGATTATTCCTTTTTCTTTTTTTCAGATCTATTCAGATTTTCTATTTCTTTTGAGTCAAATTTGATAATTTGTGTATTTCTGAGCATTTGTCCATCCAGGTCATCTAACTTTTGGTATGTAATTATTCCTAGTATTTCATTATAGTTTTTTTTTTTAACTCTATAAGGTCAGTATTGTCCCCTATTTCATTCCTGATTTTAGCAATTTGAATCTTCATTTTTCTTGGCCAGTCTAATTAAAGTTTAGTGAATTTTATTGCCATTCAAAGGATGTTTCATGATGATGTCTTAATTCATCTTATCTATTGTTTTCTTATTATTTTTAAATTTATTTCCAGTTTAATCTTTATTATTTTTTCCTTCTGTGCTTTGGGTTTAGTTTGCTCTTCTTTTTCTTGTTTCTTAAGGTGGAAGTTTAGATTATTAATTTGAGATTTTTTAATATAGGCATTATAGCTATTAATTTCCTTCAAAGCACTGTTTCTGCATCCCATAAGATTTTTTATGTTTCCATTCACCTCAACATTTGCTAATTTCCCTTGTGACTTCTTCTTTGACCTCTTGGTTATCTAGGGGTGTGTTATTTAATTTCACATATTTGTTGATTTCCCATATTTCCTTTTGTTTTTGATACCTAATTTCATTCCCTTGTAGTTGGAGATGATACTTTGTATGATTTAAAGCCTTTAAATTTACAACTGAATTTTATAAGGGGGTAAAAAGAAGTCTCTCCATTGAAGAAGTGGCTTTGATCTGAGCTCCTAAGAAGATAGAAAGACATGTTGACATCCCACAAGCAGGAAAAAGCTTGGTATTTTCAAGGTTCAAAATAAGGCTGGTGGGGCAATAATTGTGGGCAAGAAGAGCCCTAGCAGTGGAATATGCAATGGAAGAAGCAGATGGGCTGTGGGGAGTGGGTAAAACCACAAATGTTGCAGATTTGAGGTTTGGTGAGAATAATGGCTCAAGTTGAAATTGGCTTATTTTCATTCCAATTAGTAAGCATTCAAAGAGTTACAAATAAATTTTGGGAATCTTGATGGTGCAAGAGCATGTAACTTCTCAAAGCCTACTTAATTTCCCATATATGTGCCTGAAGGTGGGTGGTCTCAGAAGCGAGGGAAGAGTGGTAAGAATCCACAATCAAGGGTTCTCCATCTTCTCAGGACAAAGATGGTGCAAGGATAGCAACAACATAATGTGAAAAGTAGGCTCAAGGTCAGTATGTCTCATGTCAGGAGAGATTGTGGAAGACTTTGGAATGGCCAAAATGATAAAAAGATTAGTAACATGTCCTGACTAGATTACTTATCCAGATTCTCTCAGCCTTTTATTGTCATTGAGCTATTTTTAAACTGTGTAAATTGTAGATAACTGATAACAATGAAACTGACTACTTTCCACATGTAAATGAATTCTTTTGAGTGACAAAAAATTGATCCACTTATCCCCCCCCTGAAAAAATAATTTTGCATTTACTTGTAAATTCATTTCAGCATTCCTGATTAACCTATGTAAGTATGGTAGTTTGAAATCTTTGAACCAATTGTGACATCTTGTTTTCTCATTAGCAAATGAGTTAAAATCTTTTGCATGTGTTCATCTTATATTATTATGGATCACGATTTTACTTTTTAGAAAAATTATCCATTAAATTGGAAAAAAAACCATCATTCTGTCCCATCGATATTTAGTTCTCAGGGACAATTTGTGGTAAATATCACATGCATCTTGTCAAGAGCAAACAATTCATTGTCATGATTTCTCTAACAGCCGTCTTGTCTCCTTGGACTGTTGGCATTTATCTCTGAGTTTGGAGGCACAATTATATTAAGCAGTCCATATAGCCCAACCCCCATTTCCCTGGTTGGGGTTCTCTGGAGCTTTTCACCCTTCACCTTTATCCAGAGACTAATTGAGGTACTCCCACATTCCATCTTAAGGAGTACATTGCCCTGGTTTTGAGTAGAAGCTTAGCTGCTGATTTATTGTAGGCAAGGAGAATCTGCTGATCAGTGCCATAACACAGGGCACTCTTGCAAAAGCTCCTTCACTTGCTGGTCTTAGTGAAGTCTTGTATATCTGGTTTTCCTTATGGATCTTATGAGATTATTTCAGTTTTCAGTCTCTCAAGATTTATAGCAGCTGAGGTGTTTTGGTGGCAGCTATGCTTGTAAAATAAACATGTCCAGGTATAACTGTGATAAAGGCATGATGTTTGGAAAGGCCAGGTGTAAAAATAATTGATTTATGACTTGCTGGAGGAGTTCTTGACCTAGGATTGAAGTACATGAAAATAAATCTTTCTCTGTAATGAGTTCATTTTTCTTTATTTTAATTTTTTTCAATTGTAGAACCAAGTTAGTTGTTTTTACATCAAAATGCAGTTCTGCAATTCTTAATAAATCTAACACTTCTCTCTGTTTTGTTGGGATAAACCCAAGGGACAAAAATAAATGATGTGACCTGTAACAAGTCATGAAATTACACTGAGTTTTTTTTTTCCAAAGAATACTCTTAGATGTTTATAAAATCTTCCATGATGAGTAGCTAATAGAAAGACAGTATCCTAAAAATATCATTTTTAATGATGTGGCAGCAATAAAATTGGGAAGATTTTTTTTCTTATTTAAGGGTTATAGTAAAACCTAAATGAGCAGAGTACTAGAAATCTCCATACTTTAGCAATCTGTTATCAGAGTAATTTTATCTTCATTGATCTGGAAACCTAAATAAAGCATCAAACTATCTTATATGTCAATTTGGGGGAACATTCTATATGTGTTTTATTGTGTATAATCAAAAACTGAGTGTCAGAACAAATTTGTAGGGGCTGCATTAGATCCATTATGAAGGAATCTCCCATTACCATCATTACCATATGTACTGAACTTTTAAGTGATAAAGTGATATGTATCTTCAACTGTTTTTTTTTTTTTTCCTGTTACTTCTTTAGCTTTTAGTTAGAGCCCTGGAAAGTAGAAGAAAGAAGAGAAAGAAGAGGTAGAATTGCTTGTCCCAATTAGCTCTCTAACTATTGGCTATCATTACTGGAAAATTAATGAAGACTTTGCTTTCCTTTTTTCTATCCAGACACATACGTGGATATTAAAGCACAAAGTAACCACTTGGGACTTACAGAAGGAGGTGAGAAGGGTCATAATGCTGTTAAAGATGTTGGGGTCACCAAGATCTGAAGGAAACAAAGGGCTAAGATGATGACAAGAGGAAGAAGCAGATAAATGGCCAGGAATGGTCACCCCAGGCTTAGATTGATGTTGGTGGAAGCTGATATTCTTTGTAGACAGACATTAAAGAACAAGAAATCCTCCTCTGTTCTCAACATTCTGGGAATAAATCACTGTGCACAGGAAGATAAGACTAAACCAGATCAATCTGTTAATACTAAGATCAATTATTCCATTGCTTTTTAATATTCTAATGATCAGAAATCAATAAAATTCTAGTGTCAGTGATTGAGAGCTAGGAAGGCGCAGCGTGACTGTGAAATCTACATTTCAAAAAATCAATTGCCAAATTAAAAATTAGATTCTAGTTTCAAATGTCAGACTAAAGACATGTTTATCAAGATTTCCTCCCATGACCTAATTAACAGAAATAGTAATAACAGAAAAGAGGTATTACTCAACAAAAACAATGGACTGGAGAATGGATTATCAGTGAACATAAGTTCAGTGGGGAGTCTGCTTGGATTCTCTCCCTTTGCCCCTCCCCCTGCTCTCAATCTCTCTCCCAAATTAAGAAATCTTTTAAAAAATTAAAATAAAATAAAAATAATAAAATCTATGGAATTCAGAAAGTAGAAGAAGAGGTGATGACTAATGATTTGAGTAAAGGAAACCATAGTCTGGAATATCCTTGAAGGCAACTAGAGTCAAAAAAACATCTGATCTCTATTTGATAGGGTCCCAGAGGCACTGCAGATTCAGAGAAGGGGTCCCCTAACCTAATGGCCAGCTTTTTTCTGACTCAATTTAAAACAAAGTCTGTCAGTCAACATGCCCAGCAACTCACATTGGGCACCTAGTAAGCCTTTCCAATGCCACAATCTCATATATTAAAAAGCAACAAAGAATCACAGAAATTTGAGGAAAGCCTGCAACACAAGAGGATAGATGAAACTTGCATCAGAGGAAGTAGGAAAATTCCTAAAAATGAAAAAAAAAAAAAAACACCTTAAATTAGGCCTTAGAGATATCTATAAAGATATTGTGTGTGTAAAATAAGATCAGCATACTGTGAAAAGTGAACAGTGAATTCCATTCAAGATGGCAGACTTATGGGCACTTATCTCTTCTTCTTCCTGAGTCAGCAAAAATGATAGTCAATGATAGAAAAAGATGTAAGCCTACATAAAGACAGTGGGATGTATCCACTAGAAAATAGAACACGTTTTTGGAATCTAGGGGGAAACACAGAGAATGCTGGGGAATAATGAAGCAGAGTTATAGGATCACAAGTTAGAGAAACTTGAGTTCTTATTATTAAGGTACCCCCAGTGAGGCCTAGGGAACATGAGTCTTGACAGATTATTGCGGAAGTCTAGGAGGAAGGCTATGAGAGCCATGACAGTCCATAATTCTATAAAAAACCATAATATATGTTGGTAAATTCAACAGAAGGAGCTAATGGAGACAGATGAGGCAATAATTAGAAATTAACCCTTGAGAATTTAGCCTTGGGAAGGAAAAGAATCACTTCTTCCAAATATTAGCTAAATAAATGAATAGAGGCTGAATAACATGATATGAGATCATGGACTAAGAATCAAGTAAGCTCAGATAAGTTAGGGACTTAAGAAGAGTGGTAAATGTTTAAAACAGCCATTGAGGGGGGGCGCCTGGGTGGCTCAGTCGTTGAGCGTCTGCCTTCGGCTCAGGTCATGATCCCAGGGTCCTGGCATCGAGCCCCGCATTGGGTGCTCTGCTCAGCGGGAAGCCTGCTTCTCCCTCTCCCGCTCCCCCTGCTTGTGTTCCCTCTCTCTCTGTGTCTCTCTGTCAAATAAATAAATAAAATCTTAAAAAACAAAACAAAACAAAAACCAGCCATTGAGGGAAAAATATAAAGGAACTGAGAAGATGAGAAATTATTGTTCAGTCACAGTTAGGTTTCAGCTGGATCATAATGCAGCAAACTGCACAGCGTTTCTCTTCTATCATGCTCAGCTGCCATAGAATTAGCACAGCATCAGTTCAGATGGCCACATCATACTAGAGTGCTTGTGTAGAAACCACTGAAATGGTTGATCCTGCAGGACAGGCAGAGAAAGGTTACTGTCAATAAAATCAGAAAAGGCTCATGGACTGGGAGAACATGAAGGAGAAATGAGGCTACAAAAACAATGAGAGTAAAGGGTAGGCTTAGTGGAAGTCTGTTCAGGGGTGAAAGACTTGGCCATGATTACAAAGAAAGTGCAAGGCCTTTTTTTTTGAAGAAAGTACAAGGTCTTAACTCATAAATTTAGTGTATTTCATGTGAATGAGAAGGTCTCAAGTATAACTTTAAAGTTCAGTGACTGACGTGGAGTATACATCCAGAGATTATTTTAAGCATTTGTTATGTAACTAAACATGTATTCTTTGAGGAGAATAGAAGTGTAAAAAAATTTTGAGAGAGAGAGAGTGTGTGTGTGTATCCAAAAATGAATCAAAATAATTAGGATGAAAATTGTGTGACGGTTCTTGGCAGGATATAGTGAAATAAACTTTTCTAAGAAGGCACATCTGAGTGAACTGTAAGTAGTTATTTTTATCTCTGAAAAGCAAATTTTCCAATGTTGTTACACATGTGGTAGATCTGTTTCCAGAAAAGCAATAAATTATTTTGAAAAGAGACAAGACGTACACCTCATTAATGATTACTAGTAAGGGAGAATCATTTCTGTACAACCAATGAATAGCCAAAAGATATAAAAGTTAGAAATAAGATATTTGAGTAAATAGATAATCCAAGGGATACTATGTTAATCCAGACACTGATAATCCATTAAATGGATTAAATACATTAAATAGATTTTGTTTTGGTTATCCCTTGTTACATAATAAACCACTCCAAAACTTAGTAACTTAAACAACAAAATTATTTATTATCTCTCAGGATTCTATAGATTGACTGGGTCCACTATACAGTACTTCTGTTCCATGAATAGTTGGTTTAGACTGAAGTCCACAGAACTCTGAACTGATCTGGAATGTGTACATCAACTCACTTGGCTGGCAGTTGGAACTGTATGTTGGCTGGGAGTACAGTTGGTGCTGTTGACCAAAATGCCTCTTCTCTCTCTCTCCCCATGTAGCCTTTCCATATGTCTAAATCTTTTCCAAAATAGTGTGTTTAGGTTTGAATATTAAGAGTTCTAAGTAGAAGCTGAAGATCTTTCAAGGTCCAGTTTTGAAAGTTATCCAGTGTTACCTCTGTTGCATTTTATTTGTCTAAGCAAGTCTTGATTCAGGCCAGATTGGCTTTAGAGTGGTGATATATGGAAATGTCTTTTTAAAATCCAAGTTATAGGGGTGCCTGGGTGGCTCAGTCATTAAGTGTCTGCCTTCGGCTCAAGTCGTGATCCCAGGGTCCTGGGATCGAGACCCACATTGGGCTCCCTGCTCGGCGGGAAGCCTGCTTCTCCCTCTCCCACTCCCTTTGTGTTCCCTTTCTCGTTGTGTCTCTCTCTGTCAAATAAATAAATAAAATCTTTAAAAATATATAAAATCCAAGTTATAGGGGCACCTGGGTGGCTCAGTCATTAAGCATCTGCCTTTGGCTCAGGTCACGATCCCAGGGTCCTAGGATGGAGCCCTCATCTGGCTCCCTGCTCAGCGAGGAGCCTGCTTCTCCCTCTCCCTCTGCTTGTGCTCTCTCTCTCTAATGAATAAATAAAAAATCTTTAAAAAAATAAAATAAAATCCAAGTAATAGATGCATATAGCTTTTTAAAATAAAATAATAAGAAAATCTTGTATGAAAAGTAATGGTTTTCTACCTGCCTTCCACCCCTGTTCTCTAGGCCCATTGCACAACCAATTTTCTGGGATTCTTTTCATTAATATACTGCATTGGCTCTACTATTTCCTGAATCCCATGTCTTCTTTTTTGGTTTACTTGTTTGTCTTGCTGGAGCACATTTTCAAATATGGTACTAAAAGAGGGTACATGGAACATAAATTTTTCAGTTCTTAATTGTTTAAAAATATTTTTATTCTGTAATCAGAATTAAATTTTTAGAGTATAAAATTCTAGATTGAAAATAGTTTTCTTTCAGAATTCTGAAGGCATTCTTCCATAATCTTTAGCACCTTAGCATTACTGATAACTGGTCTAATTCCAGTCTTGTTCTGGTTCTATTGTTTCTATTACTTAGGATATATATGGAATGGTTTGAACTTGCAGCTGGCTGATTTGCTTTGCAAAATTCTGTAGATGCCTGGAACTACCAAACTGCAATTATGGTAGAATGTGGGAATGAGACGGGACAAAGAGGAAGGTGTGGTAGGCAGAACGGCCCATTCAAAAATATCCATACCTAAATCCCTGGAATCTGTGAATATGTTATATCACATAGCAAAAGGGACTTTACAGTTATATTTAAGTTGTGGCCCTTAAGATAGGAAAATTATTCTGGATTATCTGAGTGGACCCAGTCTAATCACAGCAGCTTTTAAAAGCAAAGAACTTTCTCTGGCTGGAGTTAGAGAAATAGAGCGCAAGGAGAAGTCAAAGATGTGAAGTTTGCAAGATACTCAACCTATTGTGGCTGGAATGAGAAGGAATGCAGGCAGTTTCTAGGAGTGAAGAATTTCCCCCAGCTGATAGCCTACAAGTAAATGGGGACTTCATTCCTACTCTCACAAGGGATTGAATTTAGCCAACAAACTCTGTTAGGTTGAAAGCAGATTTCCTCCAAAGCATCCAATAAGGAATGTAGCACTGCTAACACCTTGATTTCAGCCTTGTGAGTAAACAGAGGAGCCAGCTGAGCTCACATGGACTTGTGATCTAAAGAAATGACTTGTGAGATCATAAATTTGTCTTGTTTTAAGTCAATAGGCTTTGGCAATTTGCTAGAGCAGTAGAAAACTAACACAGAAGGTCATTAATTGAAATCTGCATGAAAAAATTAATGGCTTTATCCTTTCTTTCCAAATCACTACATTTAGAATACCTGTCATCAGGGTTATTCCCCAGTGCAAGCCAAAAAAATACACAAGTACCTTCTCTGAAGAAATACAAGTATCTGCATTGCTGAGAGGTAGGGCAGCTTTTAGAAGCTTTGATATTTCAGACCTTCATATTGATGTTTTGTGGACCTCCGGTCCACAATGATGGCCAGTTTTCTACTCTCGTGTCTTAAGCCAAAATCTGCCAATTAACAATTCCAAAGAATAAAAATGGTCTTTTCTAGACTACACATATTCTAAAATGTGAAAGAGAGAGGCCGAGCTGTTTTTACTCATAACACATTGTTACCAAAAGCGTAGGGTTTTTTCCTTTTGACACCAGATTTGTGGTGTCTTTTCCAATACCACTCTTCAATTCTCTGGACACCAACTGGGTGTCTTACACTGCAATTCAATTCTGACAGTAGCTACTTGGAGTTAGCATCAGACTTCACAGGTTTGAGGGCTTAGTCCCACAGACTGCCCTCACTTCAGATGCCAGCCACAAATCAAGTTCCCAGGTTACCCACAACTTCTGTCTGACTTAGTTACAAAGTTGAGAGTTTCCTATAAGCCTTCCCTCCATGTTTGATAATTGGCTAGAACATATAATTGGCTGTTTTCTGAAATTCCAGAAAACAGCACTTACTCTTACTGGTTTATTACAAAGGATCCAAATGAAAGGTCAGATTAAGAGGTAGATAGGTACTGGAAGGAATTCCAGAAGAGTCCCAAGTATAGGAGGTTTTGTCCCTGTGGCAATGGAGTGGGCCACCCTACTGGCATGTGGATGTGATTCCCAACTGGGAAGCTCTCTAAACCCTGCTGTTTAGGGGTTTTTATGGTCATTCAATTACATAGAAGAGATTGATTAAATTACTGGCCATTGGTGATTGAACTTCATCTTTAGCCTCTCCCTCCTCTAGTAGTTGTTGAGGTTGGTGATGAAAGCTCCAACCTTCTAATCACATGGCAGTTTCCTTTAGCAACTAGCCCCCATCCTGAAGCTATCGAGAAACCCACCAAGAGTGACATCATTAGCATAAACTCAGGTATGTTTGAAAGAGACTTCATTTCAATAATAAAAGACATTCCTATCACTTCTATCACTAGGAAATTCCAAGTGTTTTAGAAGTTCTTTGTTAGGGACAGGGACTATATATATATATATATATATATATATATATATATATATATATATATATTATATATAGTATATAATATATATACTAATATATATATATTAGTCTTTGTGTGTGTGTATATATATACACATACATACATATATGTGTGTATATATATATATTAGTCTTTGTGTGTATATATATATATACACACATACATATATGTATGTATATATATAATATGTCACAGAGCAAATGCAGATGAGAGAGAGAAAAACAGGCACAGAGGAAACAGAAAATTCAGGAAACAGAAACGTTCTCTTTTTTTAAGATTTTATTTATTTGAGAGAGAGAACGAGCAGTGGGGAGGGGCAGAGGGGGAGAGAGAGAGAGAGAGAAGCAGACTCCCTGCTGAGCAGGAAGCCAGATGCAGGGCTCCATCCCAGGACCTGGAAATCATGACCTGAGTCAAAGGCAGACACTTAACTGACTGGGCCACCAGGCACCCTGGAAAGGAACTTTCTAAAAATTAAAAGAAAATGTCCAATAATAGAATACTAATTCATATTCTAGAGATTTTAAAAGATTGCATTGATGATGTAAGAACAGGGTACTAAACAAAACCAAAAACAAAACTGTTAGAAAACATAAAAAGAATGCTTATGAAAGCAAAATATGGTTGAAAGGAAAAGAAAATATAATTTAAGCATTGGGGGGAAAGTTAAAAAAATATCCTAAAAAGTTGAAAAAAACGCACATCGTTGGAAAATATATGCAAAAATGTTGCAGACGTAGAAGACTAAGCCAGGAAGCTTAAAATCTAGTTAAAAAGAGTTTCAGAAAGTGAGCACAAAAAAGTGAAGGGAGGAAATTTTGAAAGAACATTAAATCTTTTTCAAAGTTTATAAAGGACACGTGTCTCCAGACTGAACAGATAAATGCAGGTGTAAAATTTACCCCTTTTCTCGGTCACCTGGGTAGAAAGAATTTCTCCTAGAGTTTCATATGTCCATGTTGCCACACAGTTCTGCATCACTGGGGCTGACTTTGGGCTAAAGTTAAGAGAAAAGAGAGGAAAAGATTAGGTATTGCTTCATATTCAGGGGTCTACAGGGCCTACCTCTCCTATTTCCTTTGGCCAGAAAACTAGTTTTAAGTATCTATACTATTGCTTTCACTGCTGCAATGCAGTTCTGTGACTGAGGCACCCTTACAGGCAGGACTGGGAGACAAAAAAAAAGGAAAGAAAAAAACAAAATAAAAACCCAAACATACACACTTTCCGGAACACTGATGCTAGTTTTCGAAGTCGAGAAGGACAAGATTCCTTTCTGCTTCCCATACCTGCTGCATACGTTTGCAGGTAAGATTTCTCTTGGGTTAAAGCCAAGATATTTTTAAAAAGGAAAAAAGTCCAGAATAATCATGCCTATTATAATTCCTCCTTCAGATTTTGTCATCCCTCTTTCCAAGTCATCTTTTCAGAGTCCTTAGATTTTGCTATTCATATTTTGACTAGGAGTTTTAGGTACAATCAGTAGGCCAGATAAGCAGTAGTTTGCTTATCCCATGTTGGCCAAGTATGGAAGTCTAAATCGGGTTTTAAATATTTAAATAATTTAAGTATAAGAAGAAAAGTCCAGCAGAATGTAGGAAAATATGAGACTAAAGAGAAAGGCATAAGATTGTATGTGGAAATATTAAGTAACTGAGACAATGATGATGTAGGGTGCATCTGATACAAGGGTATGATCTTTTGGGGAGTAACAAACTCATATAAAAGAATATTAATAAGAAGATATAACTGACATTAGGATGAAGGTAGAGGCAGCAAAGGTGAGAGGGGTTTGAGAAAACTCAGAAAAAGTGTAGGCTTCTGAGCTTTAGACTTTAAAATGTTAAAGAGAATTGTCGAGCAAAGTTTACTATTTATATATCTTTGTCTCCTAAAGAGTGTTTACTACAGTGTCTTAGGCATAGGAGAAATGCCATTAATACTCAAGGTTCAACAGATGATGGCTGGGGTGAAGTAACTGAGCTTGTATGAAAAAAGTTGTTAATTTATGAAAAAAAAATCATGAATCATTAATCCTGTCATAGGCTATGTTAGATAAGGAGCATTTTGTACGGTATTGACTGGAATAGACTGAGGTCAAATGGACACATCTTGATGAGGATGTTAACTTTGTAAAAGGAGAGAAAATGAGGGAGACTAGCAAGAAAAAGTGACAGAACCAAAATACCAGAATTGTATTAAAAGAAAGTAATGCTATCAGAAGCTTGAGATATTGGTAACATTAGGCATTGGTTTCAGCAGCATTTTGAGAGATGACTAAAAATTCCTGTTTGCTATGACTCATAAAAGTTGAACATTAGTAGTCTGCATCTTTTCATGAATTGCCACTTACCAGTTATCAAGTTTTGCTCATTGTTTTATTGCATCAAATAACAACATAGAAACTACTTTAATGAATTCTTTAGCTTTTGGTACTGACGATTTTTTAAAATTAATATACACAAAGGGCTGCAGGCTGGAACACCTCCAACTGGCCTTTCCACATGGATGCTTGGCTTTCTTATAGCATGTTGGCTGGGTTCCAAGAGCAAGCATAATAGAACAAGGCAGATGTACATAAGATTTTAATGACTTACTGATACAACATCACTTCTACCATATCCGGTGGTCACGGCAATTACAAATGTCTATCCAGATCCAAGAGAAGGGGCATAGGGTCTCTGGCGCAGTGGGAAGAATGCCAATGTCACTTGTAAGAAGAACATGTGTAATAAGAATATATTATTGTGGCTTTCTTTGGAAAATGCAATTTGTAGCAGTGTGTTACAGTTTTAAAAAGCATCATAGTAAAGATATGGCAAGTTAAAAAAATATAAAATAGCAACCTCTGGTGGTTATTTTAAAGCAGAGGGAGGCCATATGATAAGTGATGCATCAAAGGAAGAATGTAGTAACCTGGAGCTATCAACTCCCACAAATTAACTCATTTATTTAGTTGTTAATAACTCATTGAGCATTCAGTGTTTGCCAAGCCCTGGGGGATATTAAAATGAGTAAGACAAGATCCTTGCTCTTAAGGAACTCACATAGTAAGACAAATAACTTTACTGTCATTTTAATGCTATTGTTTAATTATGGGGCATGCAAGGTGCTGGCACAGTAGTTAACTCTTAAGAGAGTTGGTCTCTGATGGAAGGCACCTTTACAATATTTCCTATCTCATTGTTTCCCAGTATGTGTTGCCTACTTTTCATGTGGCCTATATAGTCAATGTGTGTTCATTGTCCCTTTGAATCTGGTGTGCGAATCTCCCAATCACTTGCTCCTGGTAAGCCTCATTATTGCTATTCACATTATTATTGATTTAAAAACCACGGAGCTTGGCTTCTCAAGGATATTGCTCTGAAGGATATACAGATTTAGCTAGAATTAAAGTAAACTGGGGCAGTGTATTTGGTTACAGAAGATAGCAATGTGTCCTACTAAGGGCAGCTTCTCTGTCAGGGGAAAGCTATATTTAACTCACTCCTTTTTAATTGCTTTGATGTAGTTCTATGAGCACTGAAATTTAATCTCATAGGAACCTTTCCCTTTTTATAGATCACAGGCCTTTCTCAGGTTTAAAAAAATACATTTACCTCATTTTAGCAGAGAACAAATACTCATGCAAAAGAATATTAATGGAAATATATTATTTTAAGATGATGTATGTTTCAACAACTAAGACATGAAGTAGATAGACAAATAAATGTTAATAAGGTTAGTGATATTTGCACATTCACTCCTCCTTTGATAAGCCCATAGGAAGATAGGGCCCAAAGCATATCTGTGTGAACCTGGAGCAGCAGCTACTATGGTGCCACAAATAAAGTGGGTCATGAAGACTTTCAGAATATATAGATAATATTTCTACTTCCATGTTTATATTCATGACATAGACAATATGAATATGATGACCCAGTCACAGAAACCTATTTGCACAGAGCCTCTTCAGCTGGAGGGCTAGTGTGACCATGCAGAATAACCCGCCAAGCACATAGTCATACAAAGTGAGATATCAGACCTCACTTAGTAAAGTACATGGTGCTTTCCCTCACCAAAGTAAAACTGTCTTCCTATCTGCTTGGAAAATTGCAGTGGCAGAGATTTCACATTTCTCTTTGACACAACACACATGCTCCCCCCGCCTGCCTCCCCAGTTCCTTCCATCGATGGAACTTTCCTCTCTGGTCTGAATCCAGGTCTTTCCGTCAATTATTTCTTTTTAGATTGATAAGTAAAAAAAATATGTTAAGATGGATTAAGGAACTGCCAGTTTTTCCAATGTTTGAAGATAATTCTCATGTCTGCTTATCCAGAGGAAAATATTTCTACTTTTTAAAGCCACTCTCCATATAATGTTTTTTAGACATTTCTATTGGCTTTTTCATAGTAGATTCATTACTATTAGATAGATTTATTTCTCTGTGGTAAAACAAAGTGCCTATAATCCACTGTGCATATCTCTGTTACTGCATTTGTCACAATATATGTTAAAATGTTTTTTCTCCCTTTCCTCCTATGAGATTGGGGCGCTCTTGTGGGCATAGGCTACTTTATTTCTCTCTGTATCTCTAACATCTGGGGAGGTATCTGACATTCAGAAGAAACTCAATAATTTTAGGATGAACGATAGAATAAATGTGGCATGGTAATTACACTTTTAAGTACCAGAAAACTATGAAAATAGCTAATATGTCTTTGACGACATAAAAATTAAAAAAAAAAAAAAGATTTGAAAAATGTGGGCTGAGATTAAAGAAATAAAACATCATAGGGTGCCTGGGTGACTCAGTCGTTAAGCGTCTGCCTTCGGCTCAGGTCATGATCCCAGAGTCCTGGGATCGAGCCCCGCATGGGGCTCCCTGCTCCGCGGGAAGCCTGCTTCTCCTTCTCCCACTCCCCCTGCTTGTGTTCCCTCTCTCACTGTGTCTCTCTCTCTCTCTCAAATAAATAAAATCTAAAAAAAAAAAGAGGGCGCCTGGGTGGCTCAGTTGGTTAAGCGACTGCCTTCGGCTCAGGTCATGATCCTGGAGTCCCGGGATCGAGTCCCGCATCGGGCTCCCTGCTTGGCAGGGAGTCTGCTTCTCCCTCTGACCCTCCTCCCTCTCATGCTCTCTGTCTCTCATTCTCTCTCTCTCAAATAAATAAAATCTTAAAAAAAAAAAAAAGAAAACATCATAAAGAAAGTGCAAAGTTTTAAATTCAGATTAAAAACATTTTGAATAGACTTTGTTGATTTTAAAAAGTCTTAGGGGTTTTAGTTAAATCTCAAATCAGTATAAATCAATAGTATGAAGTAGCCACTACAGCAATTAATAAACCATGAGGCTTCTATATAAAGTATTCATATTTAATAGTCATATTATTTGCTGCATTTTAGTTTAAACACAATAGCAATGTTTGAAAGAAAGGAGCCTAGTAGAAGAATGGGTTCAAGTTTCCAGTACTTCTTTATTATACCCAAACCAGAATATCTGTAAAGTATGTAGTCTTATATCTGTTCCTATTTAAATTTACTTCAGGAAGATTTCATTGATTTTTTTTTTTTTTTATAAGAGCAGCAAACTTTTAACTGTAGGTTCCCTTCTCTTTTTCTAGCTGGGAGGAAGCTGTAGCCAATTTCTTATTATAGCATTCACTATTGAAAATAGACTTCTATTGTTCATGCCTCTTTTCATGAACTCTTAATATTTTGAAATGGAGCTCTTTTGAAATTAAAGTTCATAAATTTAGTCTTAGTTCAGGTAAGGGGATTATTGAAGGAAAGAATGGTATAAGTGAAAACCGTTTATTTTTTTCCAGCTATTCGTGTAGAGCAAACTAATTTCCTATTAAAAAAAAAAAAAAAAACCCTAGTAAATATTTTAGGAAATGTTGGATTTGAAATAACTGACATTTAAAATGGAAAAAAAAAAAAGTTCTTAATTTCAGAAAAAAAATTAAAAATGGAATAAAAAAAAGGGAAAAATTCTAGCTGATTGACTACCCTCCCTTGGAATATCAATTGGGATGATTAAAACAAATGTTAGAGAGGGGGGCCTGGGTGGCTCAGTCAATTAAGCATCCAACTTTTGATTTCGTCTCAGGTCATGAACTCAGGGTCCAGGGATTGAGCCCCATGTTGGGCTCTGTGCTCAGCTGGGAGTCTGCTTGAGGGTTTTCTCTCTCCCTCTGCTCTTCTCTCTCTCTCAAAATAAATCTTTTTAAAAAAACAAAACAAAATAAATAAATGCTAGAGAAAAGTTGACACTCTTCTCTTTTATGACACAATTCTATTACTATTTTTCTTTTATTCCTTTGACTACTCATTCTCAATTTTGTTTGCTGGGCATTTATTTATGAGTCACAAATCTTCCTTCTTTCGGCTTATTACCAAAGTCTCAGTTCTTGGTGTTCATTTCTTCCCTTTCTACAGTCTCCTTCAGAAAAAATCCTTTCCGTATGTACTTTTTTATGATTTTTACTCTTACCATTATATAGCTAATTCTAATGCATGATATCCAATTCTATTTGTCACCTGAGTCAATCCCACATTTCTAACTATCAACTTTATTCCACATGAGTGTATTGTCATTACCTCAAACTTATCATTTTTTTCAAATGGAATACATTGCATTTCTGTTTCAATCAGATATCCCTTCTAAATTCTTTGGCCACATCAAAAACTACCATTTTCTTAATCACTTAAATTTTAACTTTTTATAACAACATGGAAATATTCTTTTTTTCATCCAAATCCTGTTAGTGTTTCTTTCAAATATTACTTTTTTTTCTTTTCAATTCCCATGGCTATTGCCCAAATCCATGCTCTCCTTGCTGGACATTTCAGTCCTTGCTGCATTTTCCCCCTCGAGTTCAAACACTCTATACCCCAAATCTATGTAATGTCTCCTTTTACTTAACTGGATTGAAATCTTGTTTCTTGTGAACAAACATGTTTTTACTCAGATACCATCTTCAGTCAAATGTGGACATTAGGTATAGCTTCTTAATTCATACACTTGCTAGATTAATATTCCTAAGTATGTCAGACGCCTGTTAAAAAATCTAACCCTCTAGAAGTGTGCCTCTAAAAGTTACAATAATCAAAGCTCCTCTTCTTGGCTTTTATTACTTAGAAAACATAGATTCTGATTCACATATCCAATCTAATTTCTCCCTTTTCCCACTATATACCTTCCACTTAGGCTGGCATGTCCTAGAAACGCCAATGTTTATTTCCTTATTTAATGCCTTAACTAATAATGTTGCTTTCATTTGCAGTGCTGTCCCATCATCTTCTCTACCTTCCAAGTGTCTTAGCTATTAATTCTGTATCTTTGGCCTGATAAGGCTACATGATCCCACAAATATATATCTGGTAAATGGCCACTCAGTCTTTAAAACTTAGGTCATGCATCATTAGACTTAGAAAGCTTTTCCTGACCTTTGTCCTTCAGTCCTCTCTTATTTTATTATCACCCTAATAATGTATTAATATCATTTATTTATGTATTTACCTTTCCCAGAATAACTGTGTATGCCATGAAGTCAAGGCAAAAATCAAATCAGAAAATAACACAGTGCTTGGTAGAGAGTTGGTTCTTAGTAAATGAATGCTGAAGAAATGAATGAATGAATGTCTATCTTTTAAGACAGCTTAAGTCTAACCTCCCTATTGAAGCCTTCTTAGATTATCCTCAATGCTTGCTGATGTCTCTTCCATCAACAATTATAGGTTTTACTACACAATTTAGTTTTCAATTATTTACCCTCTTATTTTTAAATTTTAGATTTTAATCTTCTCTGCCTTAATCAGATCAGAAATTCTTGAATGTCTGGGAACATGCCATTTTCTTATTCTGTCTTTTCCACAGTGCTTAGCAGGGAAAACATGTTGTTTATATCTGTTGATTATAATTTTTCAAGAACTACATCTCTGAAAAAATTAGAGATGGTGTCTCATGTAGTTTGGCTAGAAAGTTTTTCTGCAGATATATTTATACATCATCTCAACTAAAAGATGCTGTGTTCAAAAAATATTGCTCTTTATTGGGAAAACACAACAATGACATTTCCTCTCTGCATCTGATCTTTCTATTTTCTCCTTTGGCAGTGGTAATAAGTCCCTTCCCAAATGCCAGCCCAGTTGGTGAGCATGTTCCTCTGCTTTATTTCTCATAGTTACACCTCTGAGTTTGTTGAAACACTGTGGAAATGTAGAAAAGACTTGTCTTGATTTATTCCAATTTGAAAAGTGTTCATGTTTGTCCAAAATCTACCTTCTTTGTCAGATGCTCACTTTGATACTTGACAAGTTTGACTAGAAATGGATACTAATTTGAAAGTAGTTACCAAAGGTAGGAACTAATTAAAAAACAAAACTAAAATATAAAACCCCCAAATCAAGCAGAGCTCCTTCAGATTAATCAGTATTCTTCAAACGGTGATTTTGTGCTGTTAATTAGAAAGCTGTGAAAAATAAGAAAATATTTATTAATAAGAAAAGCTAATGTGATTTCTATTACTGAATTAAGATTAGGCATATTAATCTATTAGAAAAACAAAACATTCTTTATAATTTCAAATCAGAAACATTTTAAAAGTCAACAGAAATATCCCTTGCACAATTACCTAGTGAAATTACAGCTAATTTTAAAGAAAACTTTCAGTTAAAACCTATCCATTAGGGAAAGAGTAATTTATCCTAATTCCTATGAGATATTGTTAGCATTACACTGACTCTTGAAAAAATTTTAGACAGTTTTAATAATCTTCCTCCCCCATGTTTATAAATTTAAAGGTTACTGGACAGTTAAAAATAATCTTCCTCCAGTTTTTCTAAATGAAAGGATGTCAAGGCATCACCATTTGGATTGCTGTTGCAGTGATTTTGTAACTGTAGCAACCGAATGCTGATGAACCAGCTTCTATCAGGAAAGTGTTTTAAAAATTCCTGTGAGACTTCAGCAGCTTGGTAAGCCAAAGGGGAACATATTTCAAATTAATTGTTCCCATTTTATGTGTTAAAAAAAATCAGCCAGTCTCCTCTGTGACAATCCTGCTTTATTGTGTCAGTAATGAAACCACACATTTAATTGACAAGTGACAGTTCCTTGCTGTTCTGTTTCCTTTGCTATTTATGATATTTTCAGTGGCTGTCTGTGGTGCTGAGAGTGCCTATGGTGGCAGAAGCTCGTCAATATGGTCAGTTCCATTAGCTTTCTGAACAGGGTCCTTTACTTTACCTGGTAATATGGTTCCTGATTGATTATATCTTGAATTTTAGTAAATGGAGTTACATTTTTTTTTTAAGATTTTATTTATTTATTTATTTATTTGACAGAGAGAGACATAGTGAGAGAGGGAACATAAGCAGGAGGAGTGGGAGAGGGAGAAGCAGGCTTCCCGCAGAGCAGCAAGCCTGATGCGGGGCTGGATCCCAGGACCCTGAGATCATGACCTGAGCCAAATGTTTAACAACTGAGCCACCCAGGTGACCCTGGAGTTACATTTTTTTATGTGCTAGGGAGTTTTATATCTATGTTAATCATGTTAACGACCTTTTTTTAAAGGGAAAGGATCCCTTTGTATTGCAAATAATTATTCAGGAGGGAAAGAAGAGCAGAATTGGGAACCAGTAAGGGTTACACTTGAGGAAAATAGAAATCTTGCTAGAGCTTGACCACTGTCAAAATGAATATGATAATCTCTAGAAGTCTTCCTTCTAATCTCTATGCAAAGGATCTAAATTCTTATTTTTATTTATTTTTGATTTTTAAAAAATTTTTTGAGAGAGTGCAAACAGGGATGAGGAGGGGCAGAGGGAGAGGGAGAAAGAGTGCCTTAAGCAGACTCCACACCTAGTGTGGAACCCAATGCAGGGCTCCTTCTCAGGAGCCTGAGAGCATGACCTGAGCTGAAATTAAGAGCTGGATGCTTAACCAGCTGAGCTGCCCAGGCATCCTAAGGATCTAAATTTTTAAAAACTGAGATTTTTAGTTATCACATTTTTAAAGATATGTTTACTATAATAGACTATAATAAAAATATAAGGTAGGTTTTTGCATAGGATGTAGCTGTAAAGAGTATTTCTTTTTACTAACAATAAGAAAAGTTCAGGAAAACTACAAATTTCATTTTTTTAACCTTCAGAGAGCTGAGATACCAAGTGAACCACATAGCCTCAAGTCCAAGGAAGAAAGACCCATAGCCACCCCTCTCCAAGTTTAGATGGGACACTGGAACTATCTTACCTGTGGCAGGGAATGGTAGGAAGAAAAGGTCCGTTCACAGTTCGATGAACTGTTAAAGGCTGAGGTTTGGCAGTGAGCTAGTACAAAATCTCTGGGAACCTCAGATATAGAGGGGTTACAGCTGTCTCACAGGCTCTTTGCCATGGGCTACTACCAGGTGTTCATGAAAAGACTGGTTTCAGAAAACCTTGTTACACTCAGGGCATAGGTAAAGAACTAGTGTAGCCGGGAAAAGATAGGGGAAACAAAACAAAACAAAACAAAACAAAACAAAACAAAAAACCTTGAGGTCTTTGAGGCTGAGGGGCAGGAAAGAGGACTGAGCCTAAGCTGATACCATTAGAGGTGTCCTGCCTCTGTGGGAGGGGTAGAAAACATACTTCAAGAACCACACAGAGATCCACCACAAATACAAAGCAGAGTTTAACTGCCATCAGGAGGAGGGACAAGAACCTTGAGAAACCCTACCTTGGGGCTCAGGTACACAGGGCTTCCCTAAGATTGGAGCTCAAGCAGGACAACAAAGGCCCCTTTCTGTCAACCTAACACACAGTACCAAGCTACTGCAACCTACCACTGAAGGAAGGGCAAGGGAATGGAGAGATGCCTCCCACCCCCAACTCTGTGGTAAAGGTATGAAGGGATGGTTGAAAGATGAAGGTAGATTACAAACACTGAGGAAAAACTCTATAGCAATCCTGTCTCCCACTCTACACTCAGGGTATCTTGGAGAAATTTGATGCCTTCGTGCACTGACAATAACAAAATCCAAACTCCTCTAAATTCCTGGTTAGATTGATGCAATCCTCTTCATTACCTGCCTAAACAGAGTTAAGGCAGTTTGATATAGAAAAATAATCTTTCCAATAAATGATGCTGAAATATCCATATGGGAAAAAAAAAAGAATTTAGATCTCTATCTCTTATTACACATGAAAATGAACCATAGATCAAAATTTAAAATCTAAAACTATAAAACTTCTATAAAAAAACAAAGAAGAAAATCTTTGAGACCTTGGATTAGGCCAGAACTTATTTATTAGCTAGGATACAAAAAACATAGATCATAAAAGAAAAAAATTGATAAATCAGACTTTATCACAATCATACCCTTTTCTCTTTGAAAAACATGTTAATAAAATGAAGAGTCACATATTGGAAGAAAATATTTATTAAACACTTACCTGATGAAAGATTGGTATCTAGAGAATATAAATAACTCCCACAACTCAATAAGAAAAGAAACAACCCAATTTTAAAAATGGTCAGGGGCGCCTGGGTGGCTCAGTCAGTTGGGTGCCTGACTCTTGATTTTGGCTCAGGTCATGATCTTAGAGTCATGGGACTGAGCCCCACATCAGGGTCTGCACTCAGTGTGGAGTCTGCCTGAGACTTTCTCTTTCCCTCTTCCCCTCCAACCCCCCCACCCCGCTCGTGCTCATGCATTCTCTCTCTCAAATAAATAAATCTTTAAAAAAATTTTTTAAATAAAAATGGGCAAAAGATTTGGACCTAAACCTCACCAAAAAGATATACAGATAGAAAAAAAGAAAAAGCATGAAAATGTACTCAGCATCACTAGTCATTAGGGAAATGTAAATAATAAGCACAGCCCATCTATCCAAATGGCTAAAATAAAATAAAAAAAAAAATCTGATCTGATAATCCTAAGCACTTACAATAATATGGAGCATGTGGAACTATCAAACATTATTGTCAGTGAGTATGCAGAATTTTACTGCCACTTTGGAAAATAGTTTTGCAGTTTCTTTTAACGTTATACATACGCTTACCATATGCTCCACCAATCTGACTGTTAGGACTTCACCCCAAAGAAATGAAGACCCATGTCCACACAAAAGATTGTATGTAAATGTTTATATTGGCTTTACTCATAATTACCAACATCTAAAAATAAGCTCTGAAAGTCCAGCAACTGGTGAATAAATAAGTCAAGTGTAGTAAATCTATTCAATGTAATACTATTTAGCAATAAAAAGAACAAGGTATTGATGCCTACAACAACATCGATGAATCTCAAATGAGAAAGAAGCCTGTCTCAAATGGCTACATACTGTATAATTCTATTTAGATGTCCTTCTGGAGAAAGGAAAACTATCAAGTCAGAGATTGGATTGGATTTCTGGTTGCCAGGCTCTGGCAGTGTAAGAAGGAAATTCATTACAAAGGAGTACGAAGAAACATCTTGGAATGGGGAAATGTTCTATCTCTTATCTGTTGTATTATAAACACAACTGGGTTTGTCAGCATTCATAGAACTGTACACCTAAAAATGTCCATTTCACAATATGTATATGTTAATAATCTTGACTAAAAATAAGCTGAAGATAGCTTATATCATGAAAGATCATTCCTATGGCTGAAAGCTCCTCATTTCTGAAAATGAATCCTTGATATGTTCACAGGTATAACTTCTGTTTATCTTTATTATAAATTTCCAGGAGTTTTTATGGATTCCTCAGTGTTATACCCCTAAATACAGACTTAAAAGTGCATATCTTCCTGGATTTATCTTCATTTTTCCTGTCTTCCTTTCCCCATCTTTTAAAGATCACTTAACCGGAAGGAAATATTGAAAATGTTAGTTGTGGTTATCTCTTCAGGTGGGATTATGGGACTGAAATATTTTATTCTTTATATATTTTTATATTTTCCAACTTATAATTATTATGTATTATTTTTATAATCAGAAAAACTCATTAAAATGTAATAGCACTCCAAATTACCTTAACATTACTATTTGGAGATACCTGACTTTCTAGAGCTACAGACACTGACTTGCAACCACTCATCTAATTTAGGTTGCTTCCTAAGGGACTAACAGATTTTGGTCACTGAGCAGCTTTGTGACAGATAACGGTTGCTTCAGTCTGTGTTGAAAGTGGTGCCTGCTTATGACCTGCACAGAATATGTCTTTACTGGTAATGTACACAACCTGTGTGAAACATGGTCACTTTTATGTTCAAATATATACACATACTTAAACACAAATAAAAAAATCCCACAAGATCTAGGTTGCATTTCGGGTAATATGTTTGGGCCATTCATAGTCCAACCTATTTTCATCTATCTTGCACACACGTAAATAGAATTCACAGAGATGGTAGGAATATTTTTAAAATAACACTAGTAACGAAAAACAAATGCATAGAATATTTCAAAGCTATCTTTCTGTTATGAATGTATCACAATAGAAATCTAAAAAAAATTGAAAAATGCAGATCTCTCTCACTCTGTCTCTCTCTCTCATTTATCCATCTATCTCTGAAATTCTTATTACTCAGGAACAAGCTGCTATTAACATTTAGGAGTATTTTCTTTCAGGTATTTTTTTTCTCTGTTTGTAATTACTAACATTTGTATTTAAAATTATCCAATATTTGCTTGGTCTCTTGAGTACTTACATTGGTACAATAAAAAATGCAGCTACATCACACTGTTACTCTGCTACTCGGGGGTTTTGAAAGTTAAACATCTCTTCTTATCATGTGCTTTTCTTGCTAGAAATTGTCAATGAATTAGAAAACACAGTTTGGTAAGACCACGTACCCTTTCCTTTAATTTCTTTTGTTTTCCCATCAGTTTGCTAATTGTCCTACATTTACTGAGCTCCTTTTCAATTTCCCTCCTCTTTAGTCTGTCATATCTAGGATTGGAAATAAGAGGGCATTAATTTTAACGATCTTCTAACAATGTGACTAATCCCATCCATAAGTGAAGTGTTTTCTATTTAAATCAGAATTCTTGGGATACAGTGCTTCCATTCCTTTCTTTCTTTCTTTCTTTTTTTTTTTTTATTATGTTAGTCACCATACAGTACATCATTAGTTTTTGATGTAGTGGTCCATGATTCATAATTTGCGTATAACACCCAGTGCTCATTACAACACATGCCCTCCTTAATACTCGTCACCGGGCTACCCCCTTCCCCTCTGAAACCCTCAGATTGTTTCCCAGAGTCCATAGTCTCTCATGGTTCATCTCCCCCTCTGATTCCCCCTTTTCAGTTTTCCCTTCCTTCCCCTAACGTCCTCCATGCTATTCCTTACGTTCCACATATGAGTGAAACCATATGATAATTCTTTCTCTGCTTGACTTATTTGACTTAGCGTAATCCATTCCTTTCTAATTTTATTTTGTTTTTTAAAAGAGCGCCCTCTCCTTGTTTTTTCCCTTTTGCCCTTCTATTTCTTGGACTCTCTTGATTCTCTTGCCTATCCCATATCTCTGGAAATTGCTTTAAGGTTTCAGAACTACTGTGTAGAATAATTAAAAACTCCATTATTTCCTCTTCAAAAATATTAACGCCACATAAAAGGTAGGATTTCTAGATTTAATATATCTGGACATAGGTACAAAGAGATACAAACCTTTTCCTTTTCCTGTAAACTCCGAAGTTTTCCTTTATGAACATGTAATTTCTAACTTATCTCTTAGGAGGAAAGATGCTCCAAAAGGGAAATCAGTGCACAGTAGTGAAAGAGTTCCATTTTCCTGCTAAATCAAAGCAACATTTACCTTTGCCTCTGAGGCTTGACAGAGACCTCATCTATACAGTGATTCATTTCATGACCTTCAAAAAGAAAAGTCAGTTGCGTCACCTTGTAACAAAACGGGAGAACCAGAGAGACAGTCTTTCATAAGGTCAGCAATCACAACAAAATAAACATTTTTATTAATGTTGAAAAAAATTTGCAGGGACAAAATAGACGTAGAACTGACAGTATCAAGAACAGCCTAGAACAGGAATTACATTATATTAAAGAATATTCAATTTGAAAGCAAATACATCTCTCATTTTGAAACCAAAATTCTGCTGCCGGTAGGAAAAGCTGTCACGTGGGATCCATAGCGCTCAGAACTTCCCTAGTCTAATGACTGTGTTTCAGTCGGGGTTAAAAGCCAGAGAAGACCATCGAAGTCATCTCTTGCTTCTCTGAATTGTTAGTCAATGTTTCCAGAACCAATGTAGATGGAGAACAGGTGTATTTAAACAGATTTTTTAAATACCACATTTTACTTTAAAATTCAGACTTCCAGCGACACAATAACCTTTCTCAGAAGTAACACTGGGGATCTGTTTTTGAGAAATGGTCTTGAGGTTTTGTTGTGAGTTCAGCTCTCAGTTACTTTAAGTTTTTTTTAAAATTATATTATGCCGTGACTTTACTACTATTAATGCTAGGATCAGTTTGAGTCTGTCTTTGTGGCCAAAGGCCGCAAAGTTGTCGGACCTGCATTCTACTTAGACAAAGGTTAGTGTACACATGCTGGAGAATCAAGGATAACTTAGGGATTGATAGTTCCTTAGATGAATATGGAGGGATCTGAAAGTCTCTCCTACCTGGAATGAGGACTGACAGAGAGCAGGGATTGGTCAGACCCAGAACAGTCAAAGGCTCTGTGTCCTCTAAGGGCATTCACGATTAGTATCAGTAAGGAAGGGTTAAGGGATATCTGTCAGTCAACATCCAGTCAGGAACAGATGGCTCAAAAAGCAATTTAATATGAGGAATTAGTTACAAAGGCATTAGAAGAGCTAAAAGGCCGAGTAAGGTGAGGTAACCCAGTTATTACAAACTGCAGGAAGTCACTTTCTCTGGGCTGGAGGGCCAAGGGAGAAAATGGAGTTACCTGAGCCCGGGGTGGGGGTGGGGGGCTGTGCCAAGGAGCGGAAGGTGAAGGCAGCAGAAATGGGAGAGGCTCATGTTTAGAAAGGCTCACTCATGATGGAGGGGACAGTTTCAAGGCCAGTGCAGGAAAAGCAACAGCACGTATCCCAGGCAGTCTGCGGCAAGGAAGCATGGCAGGATTCTTGGACCTGTTTACATAAAAATAGTAGTTAGAACTAGCCTTGGGAAGTAGAGGATAGTCACTGAGACCTGGGGAAATGAGGGCTCCATTATTAGAACACATGTCTATGGTTATAATAACAGAAGTAACAAATAATTGCGAGTGACTACTAGGCAATTGTGCACTGGGCACAGTGCTAGGTACAGTATCTTACTTAGTCCTGCCAACCGTCTGTGGAGTAGATGCCCTTCTTATCCTCACTTTTCAGACCAGGGGAGGAAGGCCTACCATCAGGTCACATGGCTTGGGCCTTCTGACTGCAGAGGGCTTCTTATTCAACCACCACCTTATGCTCTCCCGCTATGCAATTTCATCAATCTTAATATTGGCTTTGCTTTTAGTTCTTGAAAGGGATACATTCAGAAGGATTTCTAGGTTATGCACATTATGGGAAGGTTTAGTTTCTCAAGAAGTATGCATTACCCCCAAAGGAAAAGATAGGCCTTTATCCACCGACACCCCCAGAGAGGGTGTTTTGGCCCTAATTCAATCTGGCCAGGTGCCGTCCATCTGGTTATGCATCCGGCTTGACTTATTCAGTAATTTGACTCATTGAAACGCACACATGCACAGCCTACTACTTGGAGCCCTCCGAAGAACAGAAATAAAAACTCTCTGCAGATGTGACTGAGCTGATGAAAAGCAAGGAAGTTTCTAGTTAAAAAGCACTGCCAATCCTTTCTCTCACCATCTGAACTTGTAATGCTGGGAAAGAAAACTTTCATGTTGGTTCATAGGATGAGCATTTCTTCCCGAGGAATCCAGTCATCCGTAAAATGACTGAGAGATCCCAGAGATAAGCCCACATGGCTCAAACTTCATCCCTTCCTTATCTTAATGAAGTGGCGATTTAGAATTTCAGTTTCTGAAGCAAGTCATAACATGGGCAGCCAAATTTCATCTGGTAGTAGAATGCTCTAGAACTGCTCTCCTTTTGGGGGGAAAAAGTACATAAAGGATTTTACTGTTCTTCATGCTAAAAACCTATATGAAAAATTATATGACACCTTAGTTCCTTATGAGAGTAGCAGAGCCCCTCATTTGTCTAAACCTTGATCTTTAAAACTAAGAATAAAGATTATCAGATAGGATATAAAAATATAAATAAAAAATAGTAAATTAGACTACATCACAATATCTTTTGCTGTCTGAAAAAAATCTTTAATAAAAAGCAAGCCACACATTGGAAGAAAATACTTGTTAAATACCTACTAATTAAAGGACTGATATCCGGAATATGTAAGGATTAAAAAAAAACTCTAAAATCAACAACAAAAAAACACAAAAGGATGTGTGACATCATTAATCATTAGGGAAATGGAAACCATAATCACAGTGAGGGATCATAGCACACCTATTAGAATGGCTAAAATTAAATATCTGATAATAACATGGAACAAGTGGAACTCGTGTGTGTTGCTCATAGGAATGCACGATTTTGCTGCCACTTTGGAAAATAGTCTGGAAGGTTTTTTTCAAAGTTATACATATGCTTACTGTATGCTTACTGAGAGGCCTATTTGGAGTACAATAGGGCCCTTGAGCCCAATGACACTTAGGGTAGGAGGTGGTGTGGCAGATGCATGGAGTGTGTGAATGCTTCACCACCACAGAAAGAACTCAAAGCTTGTATTTTATCAACAGAGAATCAGTGCCATCCCTATGAATCAGTAGCATTCTGTTTCTATCTTTTATATCACACTATGGATTAGGGATGAGAAGAATGTAGAGTTTTTGTTTCAAAGTCTTAAGCTAGCCAGAAGTTATCAGATCACCTTATTGCCATCACAGCCATGTATTATAATTTGCATTGGAGTTTGACATATGAGTGGATCCTTACTGAGCACATTTAGTGTGGGATGCTTTTATTGTGTACTTTAGGGAAGGAAATGAAAAATGACAACTTTAAACTTATCTGAACATCATGATAACTCTATTGCATGCTGACTCTGTGCTAAGAAAAAGTACTGAGTGCTATGCATGGAACATCTCATTTATTCTTAACAACATCCCTATTGTCTCCATTTGGTAAATAAGGAAACCGAGGCACAGAACAGATGAACAGCTTTCCCAAAATCACAGTCAATAGGGGCAGAGAAGAAGAAGCCAAGATCTGTCCAACTCCAATTTTAAAATCCAATCTATTAGTCACCATGTTGTTGACCTTGCTGGCTGCAATCTTGACCTTACTGCTCCTTGCCTCTCTATGTAGCCTTTTGGTTTTCTATTTGCTTAACAATTTATCTTAGTAGTAAAATCTAAAAAGAGGAAAAGAGAATACTATAACATCCACAGAGATATAGGAGCCCAAAAGAATAATCATCTTATTAAAAATGGAAAATAAGAAAAAAACACATTTAAAAGATGTAATGATGAGAAGTTAAAATTATTTGCTTAGGCTGATTCTCAGACAGCCCTGTCTCCTAAAATGTCAACATTAGAACAAAGGCTGACATTTGTTTGGTGATGGTGCAAAATGATACAGCCTGAGCAGGAACCACCAATAGAAATCTCACCCCCACCCCCATTCCTTCTGATCTAAATCTGAATAGACCTAAGAAAAATAAAAGCTAACTGAGCAAAGTTCTTGTTATTTTGACTCATTTTGGCAAGATAGTTAAAGCTAAAAATGTTTTAATTTAAAATCAAAATAATACAGATCAGCTTATTAAAACCTTTCTCACCTTCCACCCACCTATTTTTATCAGTGAAAAAAATCTTGGTCTTATGAAGTTGGGGCAAGGGCCATATCTAATTCCTAGACACAACATGAGTCTGGAACACAGATATCATAAGAGGTTTCTAAAGGCATTGTAACTATTAAGTAACATAGGAAGGAAGGTTCTAGGGTTAGTTGTCATAAGGCAGGCTAAGACTTGAAAACTCTTTTCCTCATTATGAAACACTGCTTGACTTTATTTAGATGAATTTATTCTTAAGCACCGACATTCAGACAGCACTTGTCTTTTCTCCCTCTTTTCTGTTTTTTTTTCTTTTTTTAAAATTTGTTGAGCACTTACTTTGTATTGTAGTATGGGCTATGCATTTTATATAAAATACCTCATCACAATGACCTTTTTGTAGATGAAGAAACTGACGTTCTGAGGTGTATTAAGGCTTGGCCCATAATTAGAGTTAATAAGGACTGGTTGGAAATTAAACTCAGGTCTGCTTTCTGCCCCTAAAAATCATGCTCATAGCCCCTTTTACCATGGGTTTCTGAGTTTTTTTTCCTAGATTCCAGCGTCCAACCATCTTATACTTCTGTTAATACTTTCTCTCTTCAGGCAAATCCATTTACATTTTAGAAGATTGAGTTGTACTTCCTGTTAGGTGTGGATATGTTAGCATGGCATATTAATTTTGAGTATGGCTTCTAGAGACCACCCAGATTCAGGTTCAGACTCCACCATACACTAGCTTGTATACGCTTGTGAGAACTTGTCCAGTTTGCTTGACCTTGTCAAGGGTTTAATTTCCTCAGTTATAATATAAGGATGATTGTGACACTGCGTAGTTGTGAGGTGAAGGAGATGAAGCATGGAGAACATTTAGCATTTGCCTGACTCATAGTAAGTGTTCAATAATATTGTAGAGGGGGAACTCTTGAAGTAATTGGGGCACAAGACTTGAGGTATTCTGACAGTCTGAGCACAAACACTCTTGAATTCATGTATTTGTAAAGTTCAAAAAACTACTGCAACAATCTTTAGTCTTCATACCTTCTCTCACCTACATACTGTTGGTAGGTTAATCTGATCATGAGTCTCCCTTGCTAAAAACCTTCCCTGTCCTTGCAGAAGACCAAGGCAAAAGAGGTCCAAGACAAACCACCATAGTGTGACAATCAAACCTTTTCTAATTGAACCTCAACCTATTTTTCTCACTTTACTACTTCACTTCATATAACCAATTTTAAGCCAAAGTGAACACCTTGATATTCTCAATATAAATTATTTCTTTATTCTTTGTTCCTTCCTGTATATCTGCATGTCCAAATCACACCGACTTCTGGCCTTGGGACAAATGTCATCCCCTCTGCATCCTTCCTGATCTCCTCAGCTGGGAGTGTTTTCTCCTGTAGTGCTACTTCTCAGTCTTTAAAGAAAAAAAAAATCTTTTTTAATTGGAGTATATTTGACAATGTTATATTAGTTTTAAGCATACAACATAATAATTCAACATCTCTATTCATTATACTATGCTCACCACAACTGTAGCATAGTATAATACCCACCATATAATGCTATTACAGTACCATTGACTATACTCCCTATGCTATGCCTTTTATTCCCATAACTTATTAATTCCATAAGTAGAAGCCTCTATCTCTCACTTCCCTTCACCAGTTTTGCCCATCCCTCCACCCCCTTTCCCTCGGGTAACCCTCAGTTCCCTGTATTAATAAGTCTGATTCTGCTTTGTTTGTTTATTCATTTGTTTTTTAGATTCCACATATGAGTGAAATCATACAGTATTTGTCTTTTTCAATCTGACTTATTTCACTTTAGCATAATATCCTCTAAGTCCATCCGTGTTGTCACAAATGGCAAGATCCTATTCTTTTTTTATGGCTGCATAATATTCCTATGCATCAGCATTACCTGGAGGGCTTATTACAACACACATTACTGCACCCAACTCCAGAGTTTCTGATTTTGTAGAGAAAGGGTAAGGCTTAAGGATTTGCATCTCTGAGAACTTCCCAGGTAGGGCTGATGCGGTGAGTTCAGGAGCCCCACTTTCACACCACTGTCCTAGAACATGTTAGCTCGCAGCATTTACTACCATTTACTTTACATTTCAGTGGTATGCCTGTGTCATACCTCTTATTAGAGAGCAAACTGCTTGAAAACAAGATCTGAGGCCATCAGTTTTTGTGCCTTTCTCCCATGACTTAGCAAATAGGGGGCCTTAATATTGCTGTTTGGCTAAGTGAATGTTAGTGGTACGGGAAGACTTTTCTAGTGTTGGAGTCCAAAGAAAGTGAAACACCCTAAATTCACAGATGTGACCTATTCTAGCGCTAAAGGAAAATGAATAATACCATAAGAGGATGTGTATTTATTGAGGACTTGCTATTTGCTAGATGTTGACTGAAGTACTTTATACACATTATCTTATTCAATTCTTATCACAACTCTTTGAGGGTAGACTCAAGTATTATTTCCATTTTATGGGTGAGCAGTGATCCTTTGATGATAAATAATTCCCCCAAGGCCAGCTAGCTAGCAAGCAGTAGAACTGGGATCTAAACCAGTCACTGTTTCCAAATAGCTCTTAAAGGCCACGCCCTATGGCCTCTTGCTGAATGATAAAGACCTGCAAAGTAATAGATTTTCATTCTTGTAATCAGTTGGGTAATAGTGGTCTCTTTTTAAAAGTGGATAGTAAGTAGAGTGATTTCTGCCTGTTATGGTCTAAATTTAAAAATATATAGGGCTTAATTTGGAATCTTAGGCAGAAAATCAAATTATCAAACTATATATAGGGAATGGTTAACCTCAATATCTTAGTCTCATTAGTCAGCACTAGGGATTGTCATACACATTTTCATCAGTTCAAAAATGATGATGAAATTAAATTGCATGTAAGACACTGAAAAACCAGATTTGCCCAGCATAAATACATTGAGTGACAGAAAGAAAAATCAAAACAAAACAAACAAAAAGCAAATTGAGTGATTTGGGTTAGAAGAAGTATTCCACAAATAAACCTATTTGCTTCAAAATTATTTTAAGATTCTTGTTTGCTTTTCAGTTTTTATGACTTAGACTTAAAAATATAAATGGCCAGGTTCAAAATGACGCATAAGAAACATCTATAATAAAATGCAAGAATATCCAAATGAAGCTATTTTGAAGTATTATTGGTTGTAGTTTTCCAGGCATTTTGATGTGGTTTTAAAGCACCAGGTTTTCTGGCTGCTTGAGTTTTGGGCCATATAATTAAGAAAAATATGTGTTTTAAAGGAAGAAAGGGATGGACAGTCTCTGCTGTGGTATTGTTGGATGGGGGTGGGGGAGGGGCTGAGGACATTGTCCTCTGTGGTAAGAACCCAAGAAAGCCAAAGTAGCAGAAGGAAAGGTCTAGAAGAGTCCAGCAATCTGCAATCTGGTCTGAATATTCCTTAGTTAACTCCCTGAGCTGAAGGTCATTACTTGATTGTTATTAGGGAAATACCCTGCTGTTACATTATTTCAAACAACTGTGAGTTTGTACTCTTAAGAAGTAGATGAAAATTAGTATAGTACTTGGAGCTATATTTGATTATCCCTTCGAGTTCTGCACCCAAGATTCCAGAAAATTGTATGGGATTCCGGGAGCCATGCCATTAAATTCCAGATTAATAAACCACTACTACTCCTGGTAGCTTGATTTTATCTAACAGTTTTATGAATACAATAAGAAAATTATTGTGGTAAAAGTAAAGTAATTAACTTTTTTTCTTTCTGGCTTATGCTTTTTTTTTTCTTTAAGGGGATAATTGATAATTAGCTATAAGGAGTAAGTTCAAATAAAACATGTTCAGTGAAATGTCAACTTGTGTAAGAGAAATAATCTTGGTTTAGAGTTATAAAAGTAGAATAATCAACATTAAAACAGTATCCATTTTGTGACAACAAGATACGTTATATTGAGACACACTGCAAATGTCACTACTTACTAAATAATGCCTATATTGACTTGAAGAGGCCCAGGGCATCAGAGATGTAATCCTCATAAGGAAAATACTCTGTGTCGTTTCTTGTTTCCCTACTCATAACTGGCAACACAAAATTTTCAGCAGTCTCCATTAGAAATCATGTATTTTGTGCTAGCCAATGAATATGAGGTAAAAAGTGTCTTTTTTTTTTTAGTGTTTGAAATCTTTTTTTAAATTTTTTTATTATGTTAATCCCCATACATTACATCATTAGATTTAGATATAGTATTCCATGATTCATTGTTTGTACATAACATCCAGTGCTCCATGCAGAACGTGCCCTCCTCAATACCCAATTGTTTACAAGAATCTGAACTTTTTTTTTTCAAAACTCATAAAGTGAAAAATATCTTCTATAAAAATATATGAATTCATAGATGTATTTTAATAGACAGGAGGATAGACTTCAGAATCTTTTAGATAGACATGAGAATCTTTTCCTTGACAACCGTGGATGAATGATAGTCAACTCCATATTGTTGGTTGATTTAAAGGAAATAGCACTCGGTAAAGGGGAAGTAAAAAGCAAGATTAAGAAGGATGTCCCCATGGAAGGTGGCCTCAGGAAAAAAGGAGAATGCAGATCTTTCCAGATGTCCAGAGCTTTGAGAATATTTTTTCAGTCCAATGGCTGGACTCTCCACATTTTGTGTTTTTCTTGGAAACCCCGAAGGTTTAGTTCTCTTTCCTTTATCTTCACAGTCTTACTCTGACGTCAATTTCCCATCAGCATCAGGGCTCCTGGAGAACATAAATGTGTTGCTTCCCATGAAAGATAAATGCGAAGTAAGTCCTAAATGCATTTGGGCATTATTGAAGTTCCAGATCTGCTGAACATTTATTTGCCAGTTAAAAAAAAAAAACAACAACCCCCCCTTCCCCCCCCCAAAAAAAACCTGTTTGAAGTTCAGGCTGGGATGGGTGATATGTTAAACATAGATCTATGTATCTGTAGTCCACAAACACTGTGACATTTATTCCCCCATAGTCCTCTGGGGGTTTTAAGATACTATTCCATTCACTACAGGTTAAAAAGAATCTAACTAATCATTTAATGTTCAAATACCTATATTGGTCTGGAAAATTAGAAGTGATTTTAAAGGGACACTTATGCATGGAAAAAGAAAGAAAAACATTGTTGCCTTTCTAAAACAGTAGCTCCTGTCCACCAAAGGGTGAGGTAATTAGTCAATTCAACCCACATCAAGGTGTTCAGAGGACATCCTAAAATTCTCGGCATTGGAAATCCAACCTGTGAGCTCTATGGTTTTGAGGTTTTTCAAAGTGCCAAGTACTTCATGTAATGTCTGTTAATTCTGAAAACAAATTACTATTCCTACTTTATATAAGCTGAATCTCAGTATAGTGAGCTGAGAACAGTAAGTTGAGTCTCAAGAGGCTGGACAGGTGAGACATGATGGCCCTGGGCATGGACCCAAGTCTGTCTGGTTCTAAAGCCCCACTTTCTTCACACCCTGAGCATCACCTGCAAACTTTAAGTGGAAAAGGTTCACAGCTAGATGTATCTTTCAACCTCATCAGGTGAAACAGATTTTTAGGCCAATGGTTGCACTTTCCATTTTAGCATCTCTGTGTGTGGTGGACTGATAAATCTATACACTCTACATACAAATGCGCCAAGAAAATGTTGCTTCTTTATTTCCCACAGATCATTGAACCTCCTAATAAACTATATTCCACTAGATAGCAGGGGGGGTGACAGACATGGAGGGACACACTAAATTAATCCAGCTTGCTAAACTCAGCTGTCTAAATAAAGTAAACATTCCATTTAGGTAACCCAGTCATTTGTTTTAAAGCTCAGTTTTCAGATTTGCTCCTGTCTTCTGTCTCTCCCTAGGATGGCTTTTGGTCAAAAACTCAATGTGTGACCTCACAGCTTTGGAAAAGAGAGGATGGGAGACAGGGCATGCTCAGAGACACATTTGCACCCCTTATGCTTTTCTCTGTCTCATCTGGTTTCCTCACTGGGTCCCTTGTCTGCCTGTTCTCAGACACCTCGGGTATCTGATGTTGGCTACAGGCCTGGTGACCATCCAGTTAAGTCTCCTGGCTCTATCAGGACCCCCTGGCACACTGTTTACTTTGTCCCATGCCTTCCCAGCAGAATGGCTCAGATCTGCTGTGGCTTCTATCTGGGCCCTGGCTAGAGGTGGACCACTTGGCTATGTGCTCACTTCATACTCACCACGGCAGTCCCCCTGTCAAGCTCTCTACTTAGACCCCAGTGATTTCTGTGTGTTTCTGAGGCCACTAGGGAAATCCAGGAATCCTTCTAACCTACAAAGGAGGACAGGGTGGCCTGAGAGAGCTGCTGGCAGTGCTCCCTCTGCCTAAACCCTTTGTGTTGTCATCATCCACTGCTTGCACCCACCCCAGGGGCTCACCCAGGTCCTCCAGAGCTTCTCTCTCCTGGCTGGAGCAGTGGGGCCATCAGTCTAAAACTTTAACTCCCTCTCTTTTCCTTCTGTAAGAATCAGGGTTAAGCATGAGTGGTAGTAGTGAATTTCTACCTCTTGCTTTGCTTTTATGGATCTTCCCAGACATCCTTTGATCTTCATCCAACTTCTCCATTTTATTGGGTTCTAATGGTAGAACAGCTCAGGAGAATCCAATATATGGGGGGAAAGCCCCACACTGGTTTAGTAGTTTGAAAATACTGGCCAAGTTTCATGTGTGCACAAAGTTTTATATAAGAAATGATAGCTACCCTGCTGAAACAGAGCTAAACCTTAATAAAAATAAATTTGAGAAAAAATAAATGAAGGTTCTTGCTCCCAGAATTCCTGTACAGTATTATCAAGTTTGCTTGCTGCCTTAGAGAAAGATAACCAATATTTAAAAATATTGTCAAGATTCTGGGCAGATTGACTCTAAAATTTCCCATCAATTTTGCCTTTCAGTCAGCAGGTTTCCAGCAGATACTGTGCCCTGGCATATTGCTTTACCAATCTAATAGCCTCTATGCATATTTCACTATTCTTTGTATACTAAATGACACTGGTAAACATTATTAAAATGTATGTTTTAAGAATTTGTTGGTTTTTCTATTAGTTGTTTTACATTTGCACACCAATTAACATATATCTCCCTGGTTTCTTTAGAGCCTTTAATTTACTAATATGCACCAAAAGTTTCCAAGAAAGGGCTATAGTGTCAAAGTGTTTTGAAAACTTGGTTAACTATATAATCCTTTTCTCTTCTTTTCTTCTCTTTTCTTTTTTAAAGATTGATTTATTTGAGAGAGAGAGCATGGGGGGTAGGAGGGGCAGAGGGAGAGGGAGAGAGAGAGAGAGAGAATCCTCAAGCAGACCCCCCACTGAGCATGGAGCCCGATATAGGGCTCCATCCCAGGACCCTGAGATCATGACCTGAGCCAAAGCCAAGAGTTGGCTGCTTAACTAACTGAGCCACCCAAGTGACCCAATAATTCTATTCTTTCTTTCTCTCTTTTTTTTTTTTACAAGAATTAGAGGGATAGAAATGAGGTCTCATAAAGAAAGAACAAGTAAATATTTTTTCATGTATTCATTTTGTTTTATCCAGTTTTGTTTTTCAAAGAGAAGAAAGGGGTTAGAGGTTACTTTCTAATATATGAAGACTTCTAATTTAAAAACAACCATAGACATATTATCTTGTCAGTGGCAAATAAAATAAAGATATTTAGACTTCAACAAGCAGGTGACTTTTCCTTAGAAATAAACTAGTTCTTTCTGACCACCAGACAGGGGAAAATATGATAATAGATCTCTAAGGAAGACCCATGGAATTTGAGTCCTTAGAGATCTTCCAGGTCTTTAGTAGGTTTGGACATTCACCTTGCTAAAAGTAGAGCACTGTGCCAGATTGGATCAGAACTAGCTCATCCCTGCTCGGATTTCTGCAGTTGACCCTGATCCTTCAGGGAGTGGTACTGGAGGAGACCCAACACCCATCTGAATCAGTGAGGCCTGCAGCCGTCTCACCAGGACCTGACTGGGCTTTGGAGTGGAAATTCCCCATTCCTGTTTAAGGCCTTGATTCTTCCAAGAAGTCACCTGGTTAAGCTAAGCCAAAACATCTGAGCATTTGCTCAGTGACCGAGGGTTCACCCAGCCAAGTGCCCTGGCTGGTTTTCAGGTGTGGGTGACTGCAGCAGTAGCTTCCTCACCTTGGGGCTTCCTCACTCCCTGAGACTGTGTCCCAGTCGCATTATGGAAATCATCCAGTGCTACACATTGTGCCCAAGTCACATGTTTTCCCAACAACAGGCTCATCCTTTTGATCATTTTCTGCTTCTCTGACTTTGGGACGTTCACCTTGCTGCCCTGCCAAGATCTTTGCACTTGAGGAAGGCTTTTAGGCTGGAGGGAATTTTACCTTGGTGCCTGCAGGGAGATAACTTTGGCTTACTTTAGGGTAGAGTGGCTTGGCAACAAGGGCACACAATGTCTGGATTATTGGCTCATGAGCATGCTTCAGAACTGAGTCAGGGTAACTTTTTCAAGGACGTGGAATGATTTTCATGGCCTATTAAAGGCAAGTAGTTTCTGAGATGGCTGAAAGTTTATTCATTGCTATCTTCCAGACTTGCTTTTGAGTTTTCAACCTTGCCTGGGTTAAATGGGCTGAAGGAAATGGAGTTTTCTTTACCTTGCAATGATTAGAGATGGCAGCTCTCACCTGGGTGCTTCTTGCCTGTGACCTAGAGATATAAATTAACTTTTCTGGTAAATGAAATATATTTGGAATCAAATGTGGAACATCTTTAAACATGAATAAAATAAAATATGAAGACTAGGTTAAAATCATATTTGTTTAAATGAATGCTTTGAAAGTAGATTCATATACAACAGAATTTTTAAAAACACACTTATCTAATTTTGTATCATTTCTTAAACAGATATGTTGTGCAATTCAATTCTTAGATTTTGAAATTTTTTCTTTGTATACTTAAATTATTTCAGAGGCAGGAAAATGATTTAAATAGTACTAAACAATACGATCTTGTACATAGTACTTTTTAGCTTATAAAACATTTTTATGTAACTTGTTTATTTGATAATTCAACTCACACATTTAAATATTGTTCTGAAGCTTCTCTGATACACAAAATTAAATAAAAAGTGTTATCTCATTGACCAAAGGCCATTAATGCCCCTTGAAATAGGAGAGCTATTTGGTGCTTTACACAAGATAAACAGTAACTGCTAAATGATTGTAATCTTTTAACTGTAACTCAATTTACAACAATTAACTCTATTCATTCCTTGAATTCATGTAGCATACTTCCTTTTTATAAAAGATTTTATTTATTTGAGAGAGAGAGAGACAACATAGATAGGGAGAAGCAGACTTCCCGCTGAGCAAGGAGACTGATGAGGGACTCGATCCCAAGACCCTGGGATCATGACCTGAGCTGAAGGCAGATGCTTAACCGACTGAGCCACCCAGGCGTACCCATGTAGCATACTTCCTGAAAAAGGCTCCAATTTTACAAGTTTATATTAATACATTTATTCCCACAATGTTCCTCAGAACATGGGCAGATTTTACCACTTTTTTGGATGGCAAAACAGTCCATGAGATCAGATAAGATGCCCAGAGTTGATTGGTCAATCAGGGTTGCCCTTCCTACAGGCATCTTGTGCTGCTACATCTCCCCAGTGGCCCAGGACCATTCTCTGGGGCTCTTCACCCAGGTGTGCCCTCTATGGAACCATCTCTTCTTCCCAACTGTTCTTCATTCTAGAATCTTACATTAAAAGTCTACCCATTGTCTGGGCTTTCATGGGCTTTCTAAGCCCCAGGTTCAACCTGTGGAGCCAAGAGTTGTTAATAGCTTTGTGTTTGACTCTACCTTACGACAGGCTCACATTTGCCTGTAATAACCTCACGCCAGTGAGGAAAGGTGGTGTCTAAGGCAAAAGAGGGATCTTTAAGAACTCCTGCCTCATGGAAACTTTGTGTAAGTCCAGATCTGAGTGATACCTTAGCTGGTCTTCCAACCCTTGCAAGTTCTGTGTTTATTACATATTCATTTTATTGACAGATGTAAAAACAAAAAACAGAACACTCTAAATATGTGTGGCATTCACTATCAGTCAGGGAATTGTTGAAAGCCCCCTTTAAGCATTTTATGACTGAGGTTTTCAAAGTGACTTGGAGAGGACTTTGACAATGGCACATTTTTTCCCCCATCATAGAGGGGTTATTATTAGCTCAAGTCTCTGACTCATGGAGAAATATAAGTAAATGAACACTTTAGATACACTTCCATGCCCAGTAGTCTCAGGAGAGCCTCACAATTAAAAAGTTCAATTTCCTTTATTCATTAAATGTCAATAAATACTGGAGAGACAGGTGTGTGTAATATTCATGCAAAACATCTTCCATTAATGGGCTCAGATGTGAAAAATAGGTCATTTTAGTAATTCTGATTTTTGATGCACAGGTGGCCCAGAATTCCACTTTCTGCTGTTAAAATCTGTTCCATACCATGAAGATTGTACTATTAAATGTCATAGAATAAAATACATCTGTATGTCTGGATGGATAGATAGATAGATAGAGGTTTAAAAATGTGACAGAAGCTGCATCATAATCTGAAGAAAATATAAAATTCGTAGTAGTATTGAGAGATCTAAGTATAAATGTCTTATCAGACTACTAAAGCCTATCTTCCCAAAGCATCCCTATTTCATGGAAGTAAATTGTCCAGGGGAGGAGCATTTAGAGAATATTTCTTATTAGCTACATTTTGGTTCCTCAAAAAGAGGTGTGTTTATGTGTGCAAGACACAGATTAATTTATGTCTTCCCTGTGAATTCTAGAACTTTGCTCACCCTGCTCTAAAAGTTGACTTTGTAATTTTTCTCAATTTCTTGAGCCTACCCCTTCCACCTTCTTCAGTCATGCCATTCTTGAAAACTCCTGCTCACTCTCCAAGACTCACTCAAATGGTATCTCATTCATTGGAACCTTTCCACCTTACCTAGGGGAAGTGGTGGTCTTATTCTATATTCCCTTGAATCTTGTCCGTGTCCTGGCTGTAATCATATTATCTAATATTTATTAAGAGCTCACTCTGTGCCATGTAATATCATAAGTGATTTACATGGATTCCCTTATTCAATTCTTACAACCTCCTCCAATAAGACAGGTATTATCTAATTGTGTCAGAATACAGTTAAAAATTTGCCCAAGGTTTTACAGGTAGGAAGGGATGTAGTCTGGATTTGAACTTGGGCGCTCTGACTCTAAGGCACTCTAAGCACCATATTATGTAGTAATGGCAGATATTAAATACATTTTATAGAGTAGGTTTATGTGAGCTCATCCAGTGTCATAGCTTCAAATACTATCTGTAGGTTGATTACTCCCGAATTTATAACTTCTCCTGGAAACCCAGGCTTATGTCATCCCTGGCGTTTCTAATAGTTATCTTGGACACATTTTTCCCGCATCTGGCCCTTCCATAGTTTCCCCACATCTTGGATGATGACAACCATATCCGCTCACTCTCAAAATCATAACTGAGGTCTTATCATTGCCAATAACTGCAATTCCTCCACAATCTCCATTTCATGCACCCCACTCTCTGGCCAGTCCTCTAACCTCTAGAGTTCACTCCATATATGGTGCCCCAATTATAACAGTCCTTCAGTCCACAATTTATTAACCACTTTTTACTGTTCTTCCTCCCTTTGGTATATTCTTCCACTCTTTCTCTGGCTTAAATCCCATGTTCAGTCATTATAAATAATTGCTCGCATGTATCCTTCTTTGCCCCTCTCCTTCTCTCTACTCACTTGTTAAAACTTTGACCTTGATGAAATCTAAATATCCACCACACAACCATGCTGACTCACCATAAATTCAAAAATGAACCCTAAGTGGACATAAATGCTAAGAGTTAATCATATGATCTCATATGACTTAGATGACTGTTTTCAACCTCATTCCTCTCTTCTCAAATTCCCAACATTTCCTCCCCTAGCCTCACTCTCAGCTGGTGACCTTGCTTCACTAAGAAAATTGAAACAATTTAAAAAGAACTTTCATAGACTCCTACCACCATCCTGACCACCTATCAGCATTTGTACCAACATCCTTTGCTTTATTACCAGTTACGTGAAATGGACTCTCCATACGTCTGTCTAAAGCAAACCCTCCCACTTGTGTCAGATCCTATCCCCTCTTGCCTAATTAAGGGCATTGCTTTGGGAATCCTATCTTTTCTTTCTTATATTAGCAGTGTTTCACTGTCTAGTGGGCCAATCATTCATATCAGCATACAAACATGATGCCATTTTCCCATCTAAAAAAGGGTTTCTTTTCATTCCATTTCATTCACTCATCACTACAGCCCCTTTCCATTTGCCCTACTTTGCCCCAGAACTCCTCCAATTCACGCTGTCTCTGACTCCTGTCCTCTCATTACCTCTTAAACTCTTTCCAACCAGATTTTTACCTTCACCACTCTACAGAAATTTCTCCTGTTAAAGTCACCAATGACTTTGCTAAACCTACTAGTTAATTGTCAGTTTCCATCTTACTACTTTATTTAACATTGTTGGCTCTTCCTTTCTTATACTCTCTTTTTATTTAGCCTCTAAGATACCACACTTAGCTGGTTTTCACCTTACCTCCCTGGTTGAGACTTCTCAGTCTCTCTAGAGGGTAAATCCTTTCCTCTTCAACCTTTGTAATGTTGGAATATCCCACAACTCAGTCCAAGATCCTCTTTTCTATATACAGTATTCTCCTCTAGTCTCATGGCCTTAAATTATTACTTCTGTAAAAAGATAACTCTCAAATTTATAATGTCATCTTAAATCTCTCTCTCTACCTCCAGACTTATGTAGCCAGCTGCCCACTCAACATCTTCACATGGACATTTAACAAACATCTTAAATTAGTGTCACACTGGGCAGCCTTCTCCAGCTCAGGTAATGACAACTCCATTCTTCCAAGTGTTTAGACCAAAAAACAAAAAACTAGGAATCATCTTTAATGACTCTTTTTCTCATATCACAGATGCAATTCATCAGGAAATCCTAATGCGTTTACTTTCAAAATACATCCAGAATCTGAATATTTTGCACTAACTCATTACCCACATTCTTGGCTGAGCCGCTACTGCCAAACAACTGTTCTTAAATTGTCTCCCTACAGTCTACAACCTGGTTTTAATACAGCAACAAGAGTGATCCTAATGAATCTTAGGTCAGATCATATCAAGCCCATCTTCAAAACTTAGCATGTCCCCTATTTCAATCAGAGTAAAAACTAAAGTGCTTACAATGGCCTGTGTGGCTCACATGATCTAGACCTGCATTATCTTTGATACTCATATCCACTCTCCCCCTCATTCCCCTCACTCGAGTCACACTGGTTTCCTAACTATTCCTTGAACACATCAAACATGCTCCTGCCTTCAGGCCTTTGATATCATATGGGTAATATCTCCTTGTTTCAATTTTTTGTTCGACTTTGAACTACTGAATGAAAACTGTCCTCACAACTCTATTTAAATTACACCTCCCCACCACCCAGCACTCCTCATTCCCATTACTCCATTCTTCTATTTTTAAAATTTATTTTGAACTACTTAAAAAAATTTGACTATACTTGACACACAGTGTTACATTGGTTAGATGTACAAGATAGTGACTCAACTTCTCTAAGTGTTCTGTTCTGCTCACCACAAGTGTAGCTACTGTCTGTCACCGTGTAACACTATTACAATATTGTTGAATGCATTTCCTGTGCTGTGCCTTTTTATTCATGACTTCCACTCTTTTATTTTTTCCCATACAAAATATCACCTTCTAGGGGTGCCTGGGTGCTTAATCAGTCGATTAAGCATCTGCCTTTGGCTCAGGTCGTGATCCCAGGGTCCTGAGATCCAGCCCCACATCGGGCTCCTTGCTCAGTGGGGAGCCTGCTTCTCCCTCTTGCCCCTGCTCATGCTTTCTCTCTTGCTATCTCTCTATCTCAAATAAATAAATAAAATATTCAAAAAAAAATCACCTTCTAACATATCGGGTAATTTATATATTTAGTATGACTATAGTTTGTTTTCTATTTTCCCTGTTTTTAATGTAATTTCCTTGAGAGTAAGAATCTGGTTTATGCATTGATGTACTTCAAATGCCCAGACAGTGTTTAGCAGATAGCAAGAGCTCACTAAATATTTGCTGAGTGAATGAAGGAATGACTCCTTCCAGTTGCTTAGTACCAAACCTGGAGTCATTCTTCACTCCTGTACTTTTCTCATACTGTACAAATAAGTCAACATCAACTCTTGTCAGCTCAATCTTCAAACTATATCCATAAATAGACCACTTTGTACCACCTTCATGCTATCACTCTGGTTAAACCACCATCATATTTTGTTTGATTTCTCTGCTTCCACCTTTCCCTCTCTTTAATCTGTTCTCAACACAGAAGCCAAAGTGGGTCCCATGAAATGCAGTTTAAATCACATCACGCTTCTGATCAAATCCTTGCAGTAAATGTTAGTGACCACTTCAGCCTAGGGAGCCTCACCTCCCGGCCCCCTGATACCTCTCTAACATCATGCTTCACTGCTTTCCTCCTTACTCATGCTGTCCAGCCACATAGTCTCCCTACTGGTCCTTGAAAATACAGCCGGGGAGGGTCCTGTCTCAGAGACTTCGCACTAGCTGTTCCCTTGTCTCGTAATGCTTTTTCCTTAGTAATCTTCATGGTTCACATCTTCATCCTTCTGATCTTTTCTCAAATATCTTTTTACTGAGACCTTCCTAACTATCCTAGCATGTTTTCAATCCCATCTCCAGAACTCTCTACAGCCTTTTCCTGCTTTATTTTTCTTCATCCATTACCACCTAACATACTATCTGTTTTAGTTATTTATTTTATTATCTATCTCGTCTGACTGGAATATGTATTCCAGGAGGGTCGGGATTTTTGTTAACAGCTATATCCTGAGTATCTTGGACAGTGTCTGGCACAAAATAGATATGGCCATTTGTTAAGCAAATAAATGAAAGGTAGCCTGCCCTTGGCCATACCTGGTACATCAGAAATGCTCAAAGGTACTCTCTTTGAATAAGTGAATGAGTGAAAAGGATCAAATCTTAAGGGTATTAAAAATCATACTAGAAGAGTTCTCTGTCTCACATTAAGCTCCCCCAAATGAGGGAAAGACAAGCAGTGTGGTTAGCACATTTAAAACCATACCAGAATAAACATAAGGCAATGGAAACTGACCAGCTTCTTCTCTGTTCTATAGTTTACATGCAGATAGATTTTCATGACTGAACCATGCTTCCAGTTATCTTGCCCTCAGTGTGACTGTATGAAGAGCCACTGTGCCCGATGACAGCTCAGACTGCCTTCTGAGTGGGGGGAACAGGACGAGGGCAGCTGTGCTCTGGACAGTATGAGTAGTTAGCAACAGTTGGGACTACCTGACCTCATTTTCTGTTCCTTCTTGTAAGAAAGATATTTTGAAGCAGAAAAATATTCTTTACGTGCATATAGAGTTGGAAATTTTCAATGACTAATGTTGGAAACCAATACCAGTGCTATGTTAGTATGTGGACAGTTGATAATGCTGTCTTTGGCATTGTCAGAAGCTGCAGTGAAACGACCCAGACACATGTTGGCAGTACTGTGCTACCTGATGGTGCCACCTAGGGGTCATGCTGTGTTTTGGCCCCAGATGAACCTCTTGACTGAGTTGTTAGGCATTTATTGAAGTTCCCTTACTTTTATTTGCTAGGTGCTCAATGATGTGCTTAACCATGAACCCATAGTAATTTCCTCCAGAAGAACAGCCTGAATTTAATAAGTAAACATGAAATCTAGCAAAAGCTTTTTCTATGTGAAGAATTAGAAAACTCCTCCCACTCCCCAAAGCACTTAGCTGTAGTTGGGAAGGTTCTTATTTTAGCACATCTAGATTTTTTCTAACCCTTTATGAAATAAGTAAATCCACCATTACATTTACAGAATGGAAGCACAGCCAAGGAGCATGACTTACCCTGTACCACCCAGCAGCTCCATGATGGTATCTGTGCAGGACCTCAGATGACCCAATTATATTTTAGCTGAGATGAGCCAAATCTCTCCAAATCAGTTTATAAGCTGAGAATTAGAATGTCTGCCTTAACACAAGCTATAAACATCATAAACATATACATAAACATTATAATCTTGAAATGTTACCTCAAGGTCATGTCTCCATAGAGAATAAGTTTGCCCACAATACAAATACTAAAATAGAAGAAGGAAACTTTATAGACTCTGAAACGGAGGAAAGTTTACAACCACACTTTACTTCATCCTTTTTCCTTGTGGAAAACAGTCTTCTCTTCCCACTCTGAAGACCAGAAACCAGTATTCACATCTTACTGAGGACATAGGAAGCTACTGGGCTCAGTGAGAAAGGAGCTGTGCGTAGTCTTAGTCTCTAAGGCACATTCCCACAGGCTCCCTCACTCATGTCTGTTATTCCCATGATGGGCTCTTCTGCACTTATCTCTGGCATATCTAGGTTCTTTGATGATTAACCCACTGGGTTCATTTTTAATTTCTTTGGAAATGAATAGAGTAAGCATCTTTCCTTTATTAATGTGTCCCAGGCCTTTCCCTCACTTCATGAAAATATTTTCATCTCTAAATTTCTGTTTCATTTTCAAAGAGTTGAGGACATATACAAATTGGAATATATAGTGTGTGTGTGTGCGTACGCGCACGTGTATGTACGTGTGTCTGTGTGCATAGTCTCATACATGAATGTCTTTAGAGGGTATCTATGTATCTGTAAGGTGAAATTATTTAAAAGGAAATGTATTAAGTATATCTCAACTAGAGGATTGTAATGCATTAGTGGCTTTTGAGAAATAGTAACAAAATCGTCAATAAAAGAATAAATGGCTGCTTCCTAGTTTTTTGTTTTTTGGTCTAAACACTTGGAAGAATGGAGTTCTAATTGCCCTCTATTATCTTCTTCTAAATCCTAAAGCCTTCTAAGGCACTGACTTTCACTTTGTTCTGGCATGACATTCCCACAATAGTAGTTTCTCCTGTGGGGTAAGAATATTGGTATTATTTTTAAGAACAGTGTTAACAACCATGACATCTGTACAGTTCGTTATAGTACTGTGACATTGCCCTACTATTCCACTCCTGAAGTGCATATATGTATCCTGAAAAATGAGGAGGAAGCCTCACGAGCCCACCTTTCTTAGTCCACAGCCGTATCTCATTTAATAAGTGAGGGAGGCGTTGGGCTCAATGCCAATGAGCAGAAGTAACAGTCTGACTCTGAAAGGGTGAATAGGGAAAGACAGAGAAATTTGATAGGTGGTTACAGCTAACCTGGAATGCCACATTAAGGAGTAAATCTACAGGAACTGAGCTCCAGGGCAAGAACAGGGATGAAAAGTGTTATGACAAGAAGGGAGAGGATGTCAATAAATATAAACTTCCTTTATGTCTCTCTCTTTTCCTCTCCTCCCCCTTCTCCCCTTTCTCCTCCTCCTTTTCCATGGATGCTCTAGTATGTTTTAGGAAACTAGGACTTTTCCAATTACCAATTTCTTTATTTATGGATCCTTTCCCTAAACTTTTCCAGTAATAAAGTCCTCCATCCTTCTACATCAGAAGCTAACATGAAGGTAAACTTCAATTACTGAAATGAGCAGCCATTAGTAGAGGCTACTCTCATAGTTACTCACCTTTCTTATTAACTCTATTTTTAAAGGATTTATTTATTTATTTGAGAGAGACAGAGAGAGAGTGAAAGAGACAGGAGGGGCAGAGGGAGAGAAGCAGACACCCCACTGAATGTGGATCCTGACACAGGGCTGTATCGCAAGACCCTGAGATTTTGATCTGAGTTGAAAATCTTAACTGACTGAGTCACCCAGGTGCCCCAACTCTATTTTTTGTTTTAGCATTTCTTTTCTTTTCACATTCCCCTCTTCCTCTAGGTAAGCCAAAATGTAACTGTTCCATGGAAAATATAATAAAAGTTGGAAAGATTAGAAGCATAACACTAAAAAATCAAAGTAGAGAAAACTCAGCTTATTGGGTTAAATTTGCATATTGGTTTATTTGGGACAAAAGAAAAATACATGTACAGTGATCAAAGTGTACAATGGAGTTTTTATCAGAATTTTACTGAACCTGAAATTGATGATAATAACATTTAAGATGACAGTAAGTTTAAAATGAGACCCTATCTAGTCAGTCATTTATGATTAATTCTGAATTTTTACAACTAAAATGAAGAAAGTCTTAAAGCATCAGTGGAAAAACTCAACCTTCTTCTTTTTTCTTGTATTTGTATACACCAGCCTTTCATTTCTGTCTTCAAATAGGAGCTCTAAAAATATTGAGATGCATGGCTAGGAATAAAAACTGGGCCCATGTATTGACTACCCTTACATGGTACTAGGTACTACTTGGGAGGCTTGTTTCCTATTTTACTTTCAACTGATGGTGGAGCTAGCTGGGAAACAGAAAAAAAAAAAGTATAAAGATAATTAAGGATTGAGCTTTTACTTTTAATGTTTCAATAAGAAAATAAAAACTTTTGAAATGAAAAATTGACCTATTTCTAATTGCACAAAAAGGACTTTCTTCTACTCATTGTGTGCAATGTATAAGAGGGTCAACTTTCAGCTACTAAAATAAATCTTTTATCTACTGTTATATTTGCTATAATTAACCACTAATATGGATGTAAAAGAAAAATTTTAAAGATTTTCATGATTTCTTTGAAAAAATGGGTTCTGTAGAGACATTGAAAAGAGAATCATAGACTATCTACAGTTTGCCTCAGTTGAGTACACTCTCTAGAGCTTGCGTTTAAAAATAGTACCCACATGATCAGGAATGATGAAATCCATACAGAGCTATGTTCATCGATTTTTAAAAAAAATTTAATTGCTAAGAGGTTTCTGAAAATTCTGTTTCATCAAAATTGAACTCACAGTTAAACTCACAACTAAAAAGGAAACAGCACCAAAGAACATGCCAATAAAGAAATACTGTATTAACAGTGCTGAAAGAAAAGTCTTTTCAGATAATCTAGTTAAAGTAGAAATGCCAGAGGTTATCAGAGCTGTCAGGTTGTAAGTCAATCATGAGCTCCTGGGAGAAAGAAATTTCCCCTGATGCGAGATCAAGGTTATTATTGCTGGCTCGCATTTCCTGTCTTAGTAATATGTTCAGCACCAGCGAAGAGGGAATAGAGATTCTTTCTGGTGAACTCATATTTGAAATGTAACAGACTGAGGCCTTAAGGAGAGTGAACTGAAGAAAGAGAGAAAGATGGGTAGTCTCTGGTTGGTCTCTATCTGCATTCACTGCCTCTCTGGCTAGGTTAGACAATAGTTTAAAGTTGTCTGTTTTGCTTCACAGTTATTGGATTCTTGGAGGGTGTTCTAGAATATTGCTTTTCTTTATGAACTTTCATCCTCCCTATAAATAGGTATTTCTAAGAGGAGATGGTTTATTTGTTTCCTCTAGGTTTCAAGACCTAGAGGCTGAGGTTCTCCCTTCCTTCCAGGGAGGGTACTAGTCTGGATAGAAAAAAAAAAAAAAAAAAATGAAACATCAGGTTTGGGAGCCATATGACATCAAGATTGAATTTTCTTCTGGTTGGCAGTTAGGTTTGGATAAGTTTTTAACTTCTAGAATTAAGTTCTTCATCTAAAAATTTAGTATTACCTTCCTTGTAGGATATTGTAAGAATGAAAGAAATAAAGTATATAAAACGACTGGCAATTGTCAATGTGTGATTCACGTTGTTTCCTCCCAGAGGGTAAACCTGTCACAAATCTAAATCTACTATGAAGGGTTCATAAAAACTTTCCAAATTTCAAGAGAAGGGCTTTGTATTTGGGCAGAGGAGGTAGTTACATTTGAAGATCTTTCAAAAATGTTACCATATTGAAAATGTTTCATTAGTCCTAAAATGTGTATGTTTCAGATTAATTTTTTATATTAAAATATTGCAAATATGGGGCACCTGGGTGGTTCAGTCAGCTGAGCTTCTGTCTTCGGCTCAGGTCATGATCCTCAGGTCCTGGGATGAAGTTCTGCATTGGGCTCCTTGCTCAGCAAGGAGCCTGCTTCTCCCTCTTCCTCTGCCCTCCCCCATACTTGTGCATGCATGTGTGTGCTCTCTCTCTCTCTCTTTCTCTCTCTCTCACTCACTATCTCAAATAAATAAAATCTTTAAAAAAAAAACTCCTCCATTTAAAAATAAATAAATAATTAATAAAATACTATAAATACAATAGGTAATTGCTAAGAGTGCAAAATGTAAAGTGGAAGGGAAATCTGTTGAGTTCCTGAAACAGTTAAAAAAACAACTTCAAGTTGCCTCAGAGAAAGAAAGGGTTATGAGATGTGATCCAGGACCAGCCATGTTGGGAGTGTCCTTTTGCAGCAGAGAGAGAGAGAATCAATCCTCATCCGTTCATACATATACACAATATTTACTGAGCATCTGCTCTGAGGCAGCTTCAGGAAGAACCCAATAAACACTCTTCCAACCCAAATGAGGCTTACAGTCAGTGGAGAAACCAAAACTAATGGAATGATCAAGGCACCATAAAATTCCAAGTTCAGGGTACCATAAGTGGTGGCCAGGCAGTTTTGCGCTGAAGATGTTAGAAAGGAGCTACATTGTGCAGCAGTACATTTGTATTAGCAACAGTTAGAGCTATAGAAAAATGGTTGAAGTGACTCAATTTATCCTTGGCCTTGAAGCAACTGCATTTGAGAGACTAAAAAATATCTATAATATATGGGCTGGTGCAGACCCTGTGACGTCTGGAGGAGCATGAGAGAAAGAGGAGGAGGAGGGAAGAAGAGGGGAAGAAAATGGAAGGAGTAGGGAAAGAAGGAAGAGAGGAAGAGGAGGAGGAGAAGGAAGGATCAGAACAAGATCAGAACTATGATTGCTTTCCCTGGCTTTGTAAGGATGTTTAGAGGAAATACCAAAACCCACACTATTTGCTATTTATGGACAGGGATAGCCAGTGTTCCACCAGGGTTGGGGAAACTGGGTAGTATTCTATCTTCCTTTCTTACCTCTGCTGCAACAGAATTGGTGGGCCTATGGTGACATCCAGTTATAAAAGTTTTCTGTCTCTCTTAGGATACAAGATTCATTAAGGGATCTTTTTTGCTCCCACCTACTCTTCAGGTATAGTTTAGATGTTGATCTTTCTGCAAAATCTTTTTTTTTTAAGATTTTATTTATTTATTTGAGAGACAGGGAGAGAGAGAGCACACAAGCTGGAGGAGGGGCAGAGGGACAGGGGGAAGCAGGCTCTCAGCTGAGCAGAGAGCCCGATGTGGGGCTCTATCCGGGGCTCAATCCTAGGACCCTGGGATCATGACCTGAGCTGAAGGCAGATGCTTAATCGACTGAGCCACCCAGGCACCCCGATCTTTCTGCAAAGTCTTAACTGACTCCAGGGAATGATCAGATGCCCCACAATGTGCACCTTGAAACTGGGTGCTATTACAATTTTCACCCCTTATTTTACTGCTTATTTACCTGGCAGTTTCTATCAGAGATATAAATTTATCGAGATCAAAGATTGACTTGCATATTCTATTGTATACAGAGCATTTAGGGACACTGTAGGACCTCAGTCTATATTCGTTGAACATAAAAATTTGCACTCCCACTGGATCAAGGCTGAGGTTATTGATTCCCTCTGTAGTCTCCAGAAAGGCAGAAGCAACAGATGGTCCCATAAAGACTTTTCCAGCTCTGAGATTTCAGGAGTATATGAGGACACTGGGTGCCTTAATCAGAGGACAGCTACCACTGAATTCAGAAAAAGAGAGGAAAGGGGAATTGACAAAAAAAATTCTTCCATTTGACAATTTTGCTTATACCAAAGTTTTATGTAGTTTAATTTCAATTTCTTTTATGCTATTGATAACTTTATGCTGACCTAACATGTTGAAATACTGGCATAAGAAATCCCTGGTTTGGATCTTTAACAAAATCCTTTAAAAAATACATTTTACCTATTCTTACCTGCCCACCATCTCAATCTAAAATCCCCTAACAGAAGGAGGCAGAAGAAACCTTTTCTGAGTTTGCCAAAGATAAGACTCAATTGATCTCTCCCAAGATAATTTTGATTCTTGAAGTTGATAAAATATTTCTGTCCATTAAATGACCAAGTTTTTTTTTTTTTTTACTATTCAACTTAGAAAAGATGGCCCCATAAACATAAATGAATGTTAGATTTCCAAGTGGTATCCATATGGTAATTTGCTTATTGTTTTAAAAATTATATATATCTACAAAGTGGTTGCTTGTCAATTTCCCATAATTATGATATTTTTTTAAAGGAATGTTAAGTAGGAGTAGCAATAGTTCCCTTAATTTTGATGATGTTTTAAGCATATGATTTGTGCATCTTGAAACGAGGGGCATTCAGGTTCAATATCTGGAGAGTAATCTGATGTTCGTGGAAGCACTTTGGGAACCCAAGCTAGTGTGTTTCTGATGTCATTTGATGAATATTGGGTAAAATTTGAGCAAAAGAAAATTATAGATAATGGTAATAAACTTCATCATCATTTTTTAGAAAAAAAAAATGCCTTATATGCTCTTTTTCTCAGACCAGCCCTTAATGGAAGAAAAAGTCTATAAGTACTATTTGGTTAATGACCAAAAGAAAGCTTAAATTTAGCAAGATTTCTTTAAATCTTTTCTATAAGGCTCTGTTTTTATGTGGAAACACAGGGAGAAGATCTGAATATGTGTCAACAATTAGAATTCAATGGAGCACTTAGAACCTCTCTGTATATATTTGAGCTCTCCCCATAGAAACAGTCCTACATTAGCTGACAGCAGGAGTGTGAAACTCCCAGAAATGGTATCTCTAGTTTATACATCAAAAATTCAAGAGAATTCAACAGCTAAGGTTGGATGCTGATGAGCCTAGAAGAACAGGCACCAGTAACAAAGGCAAGAAGTCTGAGAGCCTGGACTTTGAGCCTACTGACTCTATACTTGCATCTCAGCACTGCTATTTGTAAGTTCCATGACTGTGGTCTCATCCATTCACTTCTTGAGCCTTAGACTCCCTGATGGTAAAATGGGTGCCCATATGCCAGCCTTAAAGAGTTATAGTTAAACAGCAAGAAAAAGTGCTGTTAAAGGTACTAGATATATAAAAAATTTTCCCTTTCTTTCTTGGTTTCTCTTTCTTCTGGTCACTGTGGATTTTACTTGCTATATGAGTTCTACTCTCTTGCATGGGGATTCACCCCTCCCAGGAAACTCCTTTCCTGTGGCCTCCTGCTCTAACTCAAAGTGGAGTAGATACCCCAAGGGATTGCAACCTGTGGGCCAAGACATGCTCAGAAGCTGGGTCACCAGTGGGAAAGGCTCAGGAGTCACCCATAGAAATGCACCATGGCACTGACAGCCTGGGGCAGGTAAGGCTGCTGCTATGTCCTGCCTGGAGACACCACAGGATGCGTGTCCAATCTTGTCCCTCTTTGCATGTGTTTGAAACATGTTGGCCTCTAGTTGCCTGGGAAGAGTCTAATCAGCCAGCACAAACTAGGGGGGTGGAGGGTTGCAGAAATGGCTGGAGATGGGCAGGGAGGGATGCTGGGCAGGGACCCAGTGCCCGCAGGAGGTGAGTGCATGGCTGAGAACCCATCCCAGAGAGGAAAACGAGGTAGCTGGAGATGGAACCACACATGAGCTGAGGCTTCAAAGCCCCCACATTTGCTCCATTGACCCACAGACTTCACCTACAAAACAAATTCACAACTAAAATTATTAAGCTTTTCACAAAGACAATTGCAGAATATTTAAGCCCAGGGCTCTTCTTAGTACAGGTACCTGTGTGACCACACTGGTTGCACATCCATAAACTTGACTCTGGAGTTGAATGAGACAATGCTCTAAAGCCGCTGACACACAAAAGACATTATAGAGCCATCCATGGTGGCTGCAGAATACTGCAGGTCAAGATGACACATGGTATTATAATTAAATATTTTGTAGAGTTAAAAATAAATTTAAAAATTAAAATACTTTAAGCCTTATCTTCATCAAGACTCTTGTACTGATGATGCAGATTTCTTAGTGAAGCCTTAATGGCTGGACTACCTGAAATGAAAACACTCATTGGCCAGAGTACACAACAGGAAAAACATCTCCCAGCAATGTCTTAGGACTTTTCTAGGTACACAGATGGTTCCTGTAATATTAGAACTATGTTCAAATAACAATTTTTACATATGAGTCAGCATAAAAGCAGAGTAAAAGAACTTAATTTGGTCTTGCATTGTGAATGAGACATAATTCGAAATTTCATTGAGGGGAGTGGGAGGCAGTGTGGGGATGGATTATAAAGTCCATTTGGGATTCTATCGAGACTGTAAAGGAGTAATTGGCACAAGTGTTTAAACAACCTGTCAAAATATCTCTGGGGATGGGGACACTCACCTAGTTAAGATGACAGTCATAGAAATCTGGGGAAGTGAGGACTGCTAGATGGTTAACAGCCAACTCTGCAATGATGTGTATATGCTCAGAACCAGAGGCGGAGTGGCGACCAGCTCCTAGGTGATGAAGCTCTTGGGGAACATTTGGATTACCACACAACCTCCTAATGGTGTCTTGCAAGCAGGCTGATCTTTTTAAAACATAAATATCATGTCACTACCTTGTTTGGAATATACTGGCTTCCCGTTGCCTGAGAATAGTCTAAACTCCTTAAATTGCATACAAGACCCTTCACAATCTGATATAGCTTACCTCCTCACTCCTCTCCACCCTCTATAATCCTCCAATGAACTTCCCTCTCTCCTCTTGGCTCCTACTTCTTACCTCAGGAACATTCTCTTCCCCACCATCCTCCCCTTGCTCCATGACTTCTCACAGGTGCTTTAGTTTTGAACTTAAACACCACTTCCTCAGGGAGGGAGCATGGGTGTGAGTACATTCCTTTTCTGGAGCTGGGCTGTCACCTGGGCTATAGATCTTGGGCCATTCTAGTTGTCAGATGTTGGGTCTTAGAATCACAGGTGTATTTTAAAAGACCTGTGTGAACTGAGCTCCAAATAAACAGTGCATATACAAAGCACAAGTCAAAAACCAGATTAAAGGAATAGCTCTAGATGTGCTCATTATGTTTGTTGAAAGAATCTCCTTTTTCATGTCTCTCCAAGCTAGTGATAATTTCTGAGAGTTCTGTCCAAGCTTTCTGAGAAGGCGTTTTGGGAGAAGACTGTAGAGTTTAAAGAACCATCTCAGAGATGTGGCATTCATATTGACATGCCTAATTGGAATAACATGCCCTTGTGGGAGTACAGTGACAACAGAGCGAAGAGTTTAGGTTGGCTCTGATTAGGCCGTAAGTTTCAATTGAGGTGAATGGTTTTCAGAAGGGCCAGAAAAATAACAAGCATAGAGCAGAAAAATAACAAGATGAAAGTCTTTGCCCAGTGTCACACAGTTTTAACTGCAGCGTCTGTATGAAGAATTAAGAGTAGGGGTGATTTGGAAAACTACTATGCGAGATTTGAGTATTTCTCAGCATCCATTTGTGTAGGTGCCACTTCAGAATTCATGGCACAAGTTTAAAGAAACACACCTACATTATATCATGCCTCTTTGGGGAAATTCTGGAGACTTCCATCACAAGCCCCATTATGAGGGTGCCTGGGTGGCTCAGTCAGTTAAGCATCTGCCTTGGGCTCAGGTCATGATCCCAGGGTCCTGGAATTGAGCCCTGCATTGGACTCCCTACTCAGCAGGGAACCTGATTCTCTTTCTCCCTCCATCCCTCCCCCCACTTGTGCTCTGTCTCTCTCTTTCTTTCTGTCTCTCTCAAATAAATAAATAAATAAATAAATAAATAAATAAATAAATAAATAAATAAAATTTTTAAAGGCCCATTACTGAGAAATGCTCTTGCATTCTGTGTGAAAGCAGACAATAGATAGCTCATATAATTGTCTGGCGTTGTGATCATCCATAATGTGCCAGACCCTGTGCTGAGTATTAGATATTGAGCTGTGAATAAGAGAGATTGATGTGATGTCTGGAACAGTACTGCCAGTAGAACTTTCTCCAATGACAGAAGTGTTCTATAGTCTGTCCAAGACTTTTTTGTATTGTATTGTATTGTACCTAATACAATAGCTAATAGCCATATGTGGTTATTGCATACTTGAAAAGTGTCTAGTGTAAGGAACTGAATTCAAAATCTCAAGTCCATTCAAAATTCCAAACTCTACAGGATGGCCATTTGGCCTCCTCTCACATCTCATCCCTGGTATTGTCAATGCAGAGACTTATATTGTATTTGTGGTTTCCCAACAAAAATGTCCTTAATTTTCCCTTGTGTCCCTTTCCCTACAATTAACAAATACCCATCAATACCTGCTCCCCCAGAGCTCCTTGCCTACTTCCAGTGGGGGCCATAGCCTTCCTCACATCCCTCAGTCAGTTCTCATGGAATACCATGCATATCTCCACCAAAGCACTTAACACCACATATTATATCTGATCATTTTTAGATGTGAGAGACAGTGAAGCACAGTGAGTATGGCCACAAGTTCTGGAGCCTGATGTCCTGGGTTCATTCACACAAAGATTTAGTGATAATTTATTTTCTTACTTTATAAATATTATTCACCAAATTGGCATATATAATTGCCAATCACAGCATTAACCTGATTCCAGCCAAAAAGTACAGAAATTTAATACTTCTAGTAGTCTTTAGTGCCTCCTCAGGCATGAGTGAGTGTTTTGAATGAGAACTTTTGAATTAGTGATTATAGGTCAGGACCCCATCGCTGCTCTTGGGAGCCTTAGCTAATGTAAAAGAAAAAAAGACCATCACTTAAATTTGCTTTTATTCTAAACTTGTATGGTAATGGTTTCTAGTCCTTGTTAAGAAGAAACTTCCCAAAAGTAAATAGCACAAATGAAAGCATTCATGAGTAAATCAACCAGCCAGGAAAATTATTCCAAGGAGGGTACATGAGTAGCTTTTTCCTTGTTCATTGTAGACCAAATGGAACTCTAAATGTTGTCAGAAGTTTGTCAAGATGCACATTCAGATGGCTCTTGAAAAGATGGAAAATCAATGTTGTTCCCTATTACTTTTACCGTAAAAGTATAGCATTTGAATTGTAGGGTCTAAAGATAGGGAGGATGGTGAGAGTTCATTATAATCCAGCTCCTTCTCTGCCGCTGTCATGACGCCATCTCCATTACTACACACAGATAAGAAGAGCTCTTATTTCAAAAGATTTCCAGGGCAGGAAATTCAATCTTCTGATACCCTCTCCACTGAAAAATTCTCCTTACTGTCCAATCTAAACTGACCCTTTTTGCTATAGATTATTAAGTCCATTAACTTTCATTCTGTCCACTGGGAGGCAGGGGACAGCTTTCATCTTCTTAATAAAAACTCTTCACATTGCTGACCATGTTATAAACTGGTTCATATGAAAAAGACAGGTTTGGGTAATGAACAAGTGTTTTCCTGTGTGCATGTTGATACACTGGTTGACTCTGGGCATCATCTTTCCAATCTGTAAACTGTGGAAACAGACTTTTTGCCTATTTTTCTCACTGGAGTTTTGTGAGAAAATCATTCCATTGGAGGACCTCCTGCTGTATTTAGTAACCTACATTTTCCACCAATAAGTGCTTTGAATGTTAGCAAAAACTTCTGGGTTTTAAAATGCCTTTTAGGTTGATGAAAGCCATCTTGAATTTTTAAAATTGAGATACAGTTGATATATAACACTATGCAAGTTTAAGGTGTACAACATATTGATTTGATAAATTTATATATGGCAACATGGCCTTCACTGTCATGTTAGTTAACACCTCTATCACCCCACATAATTGTCATTTCTTTTTTCTGATGAGAACATTTAAGATGTAGTCTCTTAGCAACTTTGAAGTCTATAATACAGTATTGTTGACTATAGTAATTATGCTGTGCATTTGATCTCCAGAATTTTATCATCTCACTGCAAGTTTGTACCCTTTGACCAATATCTCTCCAATTCCCCCACCCCTCCAGGCCCTAGTAACCACCATTCTACTCTCCATTCTATGAGTTCAGCTTTTAAAATTCTATGTATAGAGGCACCTGGGTGGCTCAGTCAGTTAAGCATCTGCCTTCGGCTCAGGTCATGATCCCAGGGTCCTGGGATCAAGCCCCAAACCCTGCTGCCTGTTCAGCGGGGAGCCTACTTCTCCCTCTGCCTGCTGCTCTCTCTCTGTCTCTGACAAATAAATAAAATCTTTTAAAAAAATAAAATTCTATGTATAAGTGAGATCATACAGCATTTGTCTTTCTCTGACTTATCTTACTTAGCATAATGCCCTCAAAGTCCACCCATGTCACAAATGGCAGGATTTCCTTATTTCTCATGACTTTCTCATAATATTCCATTGTGTGTGTATGTGTGTGTGTGTATGTACATCTTCCTTATCCATTCATCTGTTGATGGACATCTCTCAAATCTTAAGCTTAAGAGTTATTTGGCTTTCTATTGGTAGAGGCCTAAAAAAGCTTTCTCAAATATACTAAGAAGTCGTAACTTGATAGAGAACAAAGGAGGAAAACTACGAATGGGAATTACTTTCAGAGCTCTGAAAGGAAAGGAAATAGTTTTTCCTACTAAGCTGATACATCATTCTATTGTTAGAGGATGAGAGTTAACTTGGTAGTTCCCATTTTGATCCTAGCTGCTCTGAAGCTGAGAGCTGAGGTATAGATTTCCTGAGTTAGAATATTTTAATGTAGTGGCTCCATTTCTGACCCCTTTTATTTGCTACCTTTGGTCTTTTATCTTGTATTTTGGAGTTAATTGTACTGGTGCTGTTATTGAAATGTTCCCACAATGTACTTTGTATATAGCTGGACTATAGGTAAACAAATACTTAAATATTAACTCCTGTTCAAAGTTATTTCACTTCACCTTAGCTGAACTTTGTTTATTTTTAAAGAAACATGAAGCACACTTTACTGTTTGTGCTATTACAGACAGGAGAACTCTTTTATTCGTCAACCTAAGTATTTCAGGTTGTGTCTTCAAATCACACCTCCATATTGCCACTACTGTCTCAGCTTTGCTGTTGCAATTTTCTGGTTTAGAAATTGGATTTTTGTTAATTTATCTTAACCTTTTATGAAAATTTTGTGAAGGAGCCAAAGAATCTTGTGACAAATGGGAATCCTTAAAAATAAATAAATAACCCTTGATTTTACAGGAGTACACAAAAAAGAAATATAAGAGTCTTGCTCTTTTTACTAGATGAGAATATGTGGGCTGACATTTAAAATATAGATCATAGCCTGGTGATTGGTATTGAGGAGGGCACATTCTGCATGGAGCACTGGGTGTTATGCACAAACAATGAATCATGGAACACTACATCTAAAACTAATGATGTAATGTATGGGGATTAACATAAGAATAAAAAAATTTAAAAAAATATGTTGAATGACTGAAAAACAAAACAAAAAATAAAATAAAATATTGATCATATTTTGGCAGTAGTGGTCTTTTTAATTTTATTTTAATTCTAGTAAACATACAGTTATATTAATTTCAGTTGTACAATATAGTAATTCAACACTTCCATACATCACCCAGTGCTCATCACAAGTGCCCTCCTTAATCCCCATCTCCTATTTCACCCATCCTTCCCACCCATTTGCCCTCTGGTAACCATCAGTTTGTTCTCTATGGTTAGGAGTGTTTCTTGGTTTGTCTCTCCCCCTCTCCTTTTCTCCTGTGCTCATGTGTTTTGTTTCTTAAATTCCACATATGAATGAAATCATATGGTCTTTGCCTTTCTCTGACTTATTTCACTTAGCATTATACTCTCTAGATGCATCCATGTCTTGCAAGTGGTAAGGTTTCATTCTTTTTTATGGCTGAATAATTTCCATTGTATATATCCATTCTTCTATTGATGGACACTTGGGCTGTTTCCATAATTTAGGTATTATAAATAATTCTGCAATAAACATAAGGGAGCATATCTCCTGCTGAATTAGTGTTCTTTTATTTTCTGGGTAAATACCCAGTGGTATAATTACTGGATCATAGAGTAGTTCTATGTTCATTTTTTTGAGGAAACTTCATATTATTTTCCACAGTGGCTGTACTAATTCACATTCCCACCAACAGTGCAAATGTGTTCCTTTTTCTCCATGTCCTCATCAACACTTGTTTCTTGTGGTTTTGATTTTAGCCATTCTGACAAATGTGAGATGATATCTCATTGTAGTTTTGATTTGCATTTCCCTGATGATGAATGATGTTGAGCATCTTTTTATGTGTCTTTTGGTCATCTGTATATCTTCTTTGGAGAAATGTCTATTCATGTCTTCTCCACATTTTTAATTGAATTATTTGTTTTGGGGGTGTTGAGTTATATCAGCTTTTTATATATTTTGGATACTAACCCTTTATCAGATATGTCATTTGCATATATCTTCTCCTATCCAGTAGGTTGTCTTTTAGTTTTGTTGATTGTTTCCTTCTCTGTGTAGAAGCTTTTCATTTTGATGTAATTCTAATAGTTTGTTGGGGTTTTTTTGTTTTGTTTTTTGGTGGTTTTTGTTTGTTTGTTTTTTGCTTTTATTTCCCTTGCCTCGGGAGACATACCTAGAAAAATGTTGCTATGGCCAATGTCAGAGAAATTACTGCCCATGCTATCTTCTAGGATTTTTATGGTTTCAGGTGTCATACTTAGGTCTTTAAACCATTTTGAATTTATTTGTGTGTGTGGTATAAGAAATTGGTCCAGTTTCATTCTTTTGCATGTAGCTATCCAGTTTTCCCAACATCATTTGTTGAGAAGACTTTTTCCCATTGTATGTTCTTTCCTGCCTTGTTGAAAATTAATTGACCATAAAATTGTGGGTTCATTTCTGGGTTTTCTGTTCTGTTCCATTGATCTATGTGTCTATTTTTGTGCCATTACCATACTATTTTGATTACTACAGCTTTGTAGTATATCTCAAAAGCTGGGATTATGATACCTCCAGTTTTGCTCTTCTTTTTCAAGATTGCTTTGGCTTTGGGATCTTTCATGGTTCCATACAAATTTTAGAATTATTTGCTCTATTTCTGTGAAAAATACTGTTGGTATTTTGATAGAGATTTCATTAAATCTGTAGATTGCTTTGGGTAATATGGACATTTTAACAATATTTGTTCTCCCAATCCATGAGCATCGAATGTCTTTCCATTTGTTTATGTCAGCTTCCATTTCTTTCATCAATGTTTTATAGTTTTCAGAATTCAGGTCTTCCACCTCCTTGGTTAAGTTTATTCCTAGATACTTTATTATTTGTGATGCAATTGTAAATGGGATTGTGTTCTTAATTTCTCCTTTTGCTACTTCATTATTAGTGAATAGAAATGCAATGGGTTTCTTTTTTTTATATAATGATTTTATTTATTTGAGAGAGAGAGCAGAGCGAGAAAGAACACAGAAGTGGGGTGGGGGGAAGGGGCAAAGGGAGAGGGAGAAGCAGCTCCCCAATGAACAGGGAACCCAGTGCAGGCTCCATCCCAAGACCCTGGGATCATGACCTGAGCCAAAGGTAGATACTTAACCGACTGAGACACCCAGGTGTCCCTAAGAAACACAATGGATTTCTATATAATTTATTTGGTATCCTGTGACCTTACTGAATTCATTGATCAGTTTTAGAAGTTTTTTGATGGAGTCTTTGGGGTTTTCTGTACATACTATCATGTCATTTGTAAATAGTGAAAGTCTTATTTCTTCCTTACCAATTTGGATGTCTTCTGTTTCTTTTTCTTGTCTGGTTCCTGTGGCTAGGACTTCCAGTACTATGTTGAATAAAAGTGGTGAGAGAGTAGACATTCTTGTCTTGTTCCTGTTTTGGGGGAAAAGCTTTCAGTTTTTCCCCATTGAGTATGATGTTAGTTGTGGATTTTTCATATATAGCCTTTATTATGTTGAGGTATGTTCCCTCTAAATCTACTTTATTGAGGATTTTTATCATAAATGGATGTTATACTTTGTTAAGTGCTTTTTCTGTATCTGTTGAGATATTTATATAGATTTTATCTTTTCTGTTATTGATGTGATGTATCACATTGATTGATTTGCAAATATTGAGCCACCTTTGCATCCTGGGAATAAATCCCACTTGATCATGGTGAGTGATATTTTTAATGTTTTGTTGGACTTGGTTTGCTAGTATTTTGTTGAGGGTTTTTGCATCATAGTCATCAGAGAAATTGGCCATAGTTCTCTTTTGTTGTGGTGTCTTTATCTGGTTTTGGTATCAGGATGATACTGGCCTCATAGAATGAATGGCAATCTTGACAGAGTTAATGGAAAGTAAATCTGACTATATTTAGAACTTATGGTAGGGAAACTATGGCTCAAAGTCATACTGTTTTGATGGCAGCATCAGAATTAGATTTGAAGTCCTCTGACTTCCAGTCCAGAAGTAAGATTGGTAAGATTATACTGCCTAGATAAAGCTTGGTACACAATCAACAATAAAACCAGAACAAAATCTTGTCATTGCAACATGATGATACACAATTAAATAGATTCTGCAGGAAAGATTCGCAGACAAGCTTTAGAGAGATCTTGGTGGTATTTCCATAAAAAGTGATTTTCTACCAGTAACTAATAGGCTTGAAAAGAGTTTACTCCTACTAGAATAATAAAATAATCTAGGTGGATGATGGAAGCAATTGGGTTCTTCTACTTTTACCATTTCTTCCATTACTTGCTTTCTCTTTCATTTCCACTCTCATTTCCCCATCACTTTTCCTCTTCCTTGGTGTATAAAGTGGATTTTGCCTTCCTAAAACTGCCTCTTAGGGCTTTTTCTTCCCTCCTGTTTCACCTCAGCCTCCAAGCTGAGATTGTGCATCCTCTTGGAAGCCTTCCTGTTGATTCTAAACCATTATGGTCTCTTCTACCTATGAAATGTCAAACCCTACTGTTTGCCCCAATTTTTATGTGTAAAAATTCACTGGCCACTCTTTTTCAACTTTTCACATTTTAAATGACTTTCTGTTGTTTGTAAGATGCTTAAGGATAAAATTCATGTATTTTTATAGTAGATAAATTGTGCTATGCACAAAAAAGGCAATTAATATATATTGACTAACTGTAAAATGTGACCTTTTTTTTAAAGAATATTTTTATTTTAATTGTGGGAAAATATACTCAACATAAAATTTGCCGTTAACCATTTTTAAGCATACAGTTCTCTGGCATTAAGTACATTCACACTGGCTCTTTTCCTAGTTTCTTTTTTTTTTAATTATGTTAATCACCATACATTACATCATTAGTTTTTGATGTAGTGTTCCATGATTCACTGTTTGCGTATAATACCCAGTGCTCCATTCAGTATGTGCCCCCTTTAAAACCCATCACCAGGCTAACCCATCCCCCCACCCCCTCCCCTCTAAAAATGTGGCCATTTTTATATGCAATAATCCCTAAATACTTACAGTATAATAAACTATATTACAGCCTTTTCAGATTTCACTGAATTTACTTATCCATTCTGTTTGAATAATAGTTCCCAGAAACCGTGATCATTTATTTATTCATGATCAATAGTAATTTATGAAGTTCCTACTGTCTAGGAGGGTTTGGTTCTTTCAATGACTCTACCACATATACCAACTCATAGCAATCACATTAACAAAAGGTATTTCTCTGGGACACCTGGGTGGCTCAGTCAGTTAAGTGTCCGGCTCTTGATTTCAGCTCAGGTCATGATCTCAGGGTTGTAGAATTGAGCCCATAGTGGAGCCTGAAGTAGAGCCCATAGTGGAGCCCTGTGTCAGGCCCTGTGTTTCACCCCCACAGCAGTCTCCATGCTGTGAGGAATCTGCTTGAGATTCTCTCCCTCCCTCTCCCTCTATCCCTCCCCTCCAATCACTCTCTTTCTGCCCTCCAAAAATATAAATCATTAAAAAAACTCAAGAAATATTAATTACCTGAACTCTGGCATATTAGTTTTCTATGCTGCATAAAAAAAAAATTGCCTCAAGGGGCGCCTGGGTGGCTCAGTCGTTAAGCGTCTGCCTTTGGCTCAGGTCATGATCCCAGGGTCTTGGGATCGAGCCCTGCATCAGGCTCCCTGCTCAGAGGAAGACTGCTTCTCACTCTCCCACTCCCCCTGCTTGTGTTCCTGCTCTCACTATTTCTCTCTCTGTCAAATAAATAAATAAAATCTTTAAAAAAATTGCCACAAATTTAGTGGCTTAAAACAATATACAATTATTATCTCTAAGTCTCCATGGGTCACAATTCTGTATATGACTTAACTGAGTTCTCTGTTCAGGGACCTATGAGGGTGTGATCAAGTCATCAGTCAGGCTTCATTCTCATCTGGAAATCAGGGTTTTCCCCTAAGGTCAATTAAATTGTTGGCAGAATTCAGTTTTGTGATTTTAGGACTGAGGCTCTTAGCAACTATAGGCTGCCCCTCTCCATAGGCTGTTCAGAACATGGCTCTTTGTTTCTTTAAGACTAGCAGGAGAGAGCCTCTGATCTCTAGACCCTCTTAGTAGGCTCACCTAACTAGGTCAGCCCTCCCCTCCATAATCTTCCTTCTGATTATGTTAAAGCCACTGATTAGGGACTTCAACTATATCTGCAAAATTCCTTCATGTTTGGCATATAATTTACTCAAGGGAGTGACTACCCCATTACTTTTGTTATGTTCTATTGGTTATAAGCAAGTTATAGGTTTTGCTTATATTCAAGGGAAGGGGACTATACAAGAGAGTGATTCCTTAGAGGTCACCCTAGGATGTGTCTACCATATTTAGCTTTAGAAATACTTTAGATATCACTCTCCTACCAACATCTTGGACCTGCTCATGTATTCAGACAGCAATACACTTCTTATTTTGTATAATTTGGACTGGATACCACAGCTCTATACTCTCTAAATTTTTACTGACCAGAAACCCTATAGGTTTCTTCTTCTGGTAAGTCATCCCTGGGATTCACATTCTAAAATTAAAGGCATTCACATTCTAAAACTAGAGGCACACCTAAACCTCTAGGATACTGTCAAACTGACCTCCCTGAATCTCCAAATCTCTCTGGGAATCTCATAAGGCATCTGCTATTGTGCAAGTGCCATATCAGGTACCTTAGTGGACATTAAGGAGAATAAGACTTGCTCTTATAGTGATCTCTCAATCTAATAAGGGAGGCAGATATGAAAACAGATAAATTCAATATACAATATAATAAGTGAAGGAATACTAGAGGAACCAACTGAGAACAAGAGAGAGCCGGGATGAAAGAGTCTCCCTCAATATCTACATTTATATATAAAGAGACTAAGGTTCAGAGGTTAAGTAACTTGCCCAAGGTCACATTACTACTAAGTAGCAGACTTGAATTTGAACCTAGATAGTCTCTATCCAAAGCCTGTAAACTGAAATATTATGCTAAGCATGAGTCATGGTATTCCAACATGAGGTGAGAAAATTGGAGGATAGCTTGGGACCAGGTGGTAAAGGACATCATATGCTAATGTAAGGAATTTAGACTTCGCCCTTGACAACGAGGATATATCAACCCTAACTAAGAGTCAGCAGATATATCAGTTCCTCATTAGCACTGGTCATTGGAGAAGGGCAGCAAGCAGGGACTAGACGACCGGGAATTTGAGAAACTAACTAGCTGTAAGGTTGGATCTTAATTGGGAACCAACAGTTCCATACAATGTATTCAAAGAAATGAGAGGATACTTCCTGTTTTGGTGTACACAGGGCCGAGCCTACAGGTTATAAAAATGACTGTCTATAGTTGAAAGGGGCTATGCTAGACTGGGACAGAAAATTGGTGGTTCTGAAATAAAAATAAGGCTCAATCATAACTATGTTTTAAAAAGTAGTTATAGAATGGTGAATTGAATTTAAACAAGGATGCAAGACAGCTCAGTGGGAGAAAGAATAATCTTTTTTTCTTCCTGGGAAACTAGATTAGCCACATGCAAAAGAATGAAATTGCATTCCTACTCCATATTATAGATAAAAATTAACTGAAAATAGATTAAAGACCTAACTGTAAAAGCTAAAACTATGCAACTCTTAGATGAAAACATAGGCACATATCTTTGTGACCTTATATTAGGTAATGGATTCTTAGATATGATACTAAAGCTTAAGCCACAAAAGAAAAATATGGGTAATTTGAACTTCATCAAAATTAAAAACTTTTGTCCTTCAAATGACACCATCAAAGTGAAAAATAGAAAATTTTTACAAATCATATCTTGTAAGAGACTTGTATTTAGAATATTTAATAGTTAGCTATAACTTAATAAAAAAGACAACCCAATTAAAAAGTAAGTAAAGAATGTGAAGACATATTTCCCCAAAGAAGATACATAAATATTTAATAAGCATATAAAAAGATATTCAACATCATTGCATTAGGGAAATGCAAATCAAAACCACAATGAGATATTATTTTACATCTGTTAAGATGGCAATAAACAAAAAGATAAATAAGTGTTCACTAGGATGAACTAAGAATTCATCCTAAGAACACTAAGAATTTCTCATAGACTCCTGGTGGGAATTTAAAATGATGCAGCCATTTTGGTGAATAATCTGGCAGCTCTTCCAGCAATTGAACAGAGTTACCATAAGGCCCAGAAATTCCACTCCTAGGTATGCACCCAAGAGAAATAAAAATACATGTCCACACAAAAGTTTGTAAATGGATGTTCAGAGCAGCATTATTCATAATAGCTGAAAATTGGGAACAATCCAAATGTTCATCAACTGATGAATGGATAAATAATATATGGTATATCTATACAAGGGAATATTATTCAACAATAAAAAGAAGGAATAAGTATGGATACATTCTATAACATGAATAAACTTTGAAAACATTAGACTAAGTGAAAGAAGCCAGTCACAAAGGACCATATATGATATGATTCAATTTATATGAAATGTTCAGAATAGACAAATACATAGAAACAGAAAGTAGATTACTGGTTGCTTAGGGCTAAGGAGAATGAGGGGAAATGGAAGGGGGATGACTGCTAAAGGACACAATATTTTTTTTGGATGAAAATATTCTAAAATTGACAATAGTGCTGATTGCACAACTCTGAATATACTAAAGATTATTTACATTTTAATGACTGAATTGTATAGTTTGTGAATTATATCTCAATAAAGATGTTGCCCCAAAAGGTAGCAACAGAGCCCAGAGAAGATGGGATATTTGGAGGTGGGTAAGTGATAATGAAGATGATAGAAATGGTGATGAAGAGTGAGATTAAGGAGAGATTTAGAGAATAGAATGAATGGGAAGTGATTGGAAATGAAAGGTAAGGGAGAGGAAAAGTTAAGGATGAGTCTGATCTTCTAGATTCAGTTACTGATAGCATCGCTATGCTCCAGCCTGAGTCACTGAAAAATGCTTACTTTTGATCAACACTTTTCCTTTCCCATTTAACATATATACTGTTCTACTGCATTTACCCTAAAAATAATAAAGTGGGAAATTTTCTCCTGGCATAAACAAGCCTTAGAAGAGGTTGATATTCAAAAATGACAGGTGAGGTGTTCCAGAGGAATATCAAAACCATGAACTCGTTGAGCAATCTCTCTTTCCCACATCACTACCAAAAAGAAACTATGGTGTTTCGATTTGTGATTTTAAATTTCATTCACATATTTTCTCTTTGCCTTTTTGTACAGTAGATGACTATGGGGAAATGTTTCTGATCATGGAATTTGGGGGTTTCTTGAGAATCCAAAGGAATGGACAATTTTTAATTACCTGATGTTTGAAATGCAAACTATTCATCTGAACAGCACACCCCCAGTAGGTTTATGAAGTAGCCTGTTGACATAAATGGTCATTGATAGATTTATGTGACTGCTCATATTTGGGTTCTATGCCAGTTAGCAGAACTCTCTTTGTGATAACTTTATTTGAAGTCCTGTTAAACTTTCTCCTTCATATACACAAGAAACAAGAAATCCCATTGGAATTTGCCATCCCTAATCACTATTCCAAAGTAATGAAAGCTTTTATTAATTGTGCCTCTTAATATGCACTTACTGATAGGAAATTTCTCATCAAATGGATGACAAGATGTTTTTTTAAAAAAAATCAACTAGAATAACAGTTACTCTGCCATGATATTATCAGCCTTTCAATTTACAGATGATATCTTACAGTCAAACCAGGGTAGAGAAAAAGGTTAATACACAGGGGGCATTGCATTCTCTGTGAATACCAGGGCTACCCAAATGCACCAAGGGCCAAGACCTCAGATTTCAAGTTGTTTTCATTAACAAGAAAAGTCCTTGTCATGTTCATGTTCCCTAATTTTTTCTTGTGAGTCTCTTTTTAAAAATCATAAAAGTGCTTGGAACAGGGAACTCAAAAAGTGATCAAGAATATCCTTTAAACAAAAAACAAACTATAATTGATTTTTAGAAAAACAAATGACACTGCAAGTTAAGTAGGAGTCTAAATTCGTTTTATTTGCTTATATTCTTGTAATATGATTGTCTACAGCTCTCTCACCAGCTCCATGTGCCACAGCTGAGCCCAAGAGTATAGGCATGAAGTTCCTAGCATCTCTCTACCTCCTCTCTCTGTTACATATTCAGTGAGGTGCATTATTTGTGGGATCTAATGGTGTTTACAGAATTGTCCTTCCTAAAAGACAACAACTTATGGGTAGGAATCCAATAGATTAGTACTAATTAATGTGGGTCAGAATCCACTGGTTGATGATAGACTCCTAGGAAAAGCAGTCTTCCCTTAGGATCCCTCCACTCTTAGACCTTAGACACAAAAGGTTGATTCAATCCTCTTTTCTGGACAATAAAAGTTGATTGTCTTCAGTGGGAACCAATAACTTCTAAATGCTGAAGACCTATTTATATATTGTCTTCAGGGAACCCATACATTCCACACATAAGAGATGTGTCCCCTGCATAAAAAAGGAGATAAACCTTCCATGTCATATCAGCATAATCCCCATTCAAGAGTGAGGAAAAAAATGCTTAATCTCCAACAGGATACACCTTCACCCCTGAGAAAACTTTTTATCGTAGAATTAAAATTATAGGCAATTGGTTTGGTTTCATCTAGGCTAATCAAATACATTAAATCTATGTTATAGTTGAAGTAGAACATAACGCACAGCCTTACAGAATTTAGCCACTAAGCATATGATATTTCTATGGGAAAGTATGGTCAGAATTCCAATTTGGGACTCCAAATATCTCCTTGAAAATGGTGTTAAGACTCCCCCCTGGTACCACAGCCTCTTCCGACCACTGGCTGGAACTTCCTCGGATCCAAGCACAGGATATGACATCCATGACTAAGAGCAGGTTCCAGAGAGGCAAAACTTGGGAAGAGTTGCAATAAAAATTGGACATATTGGCTCTTGAAATCTAGAAGACAAAGGCAACACATAAGGACAATTTTGTTGCCAGTGTTACCCATTTCTTAAATACTGGCCCTTCGATTTCTGCACTTGGGCTCCCTTCCCACACCACTCAGACTCCTTTAGGGAGCACATCTGCTCATGGCTCAAGGGCACTTTATATCAGTGTCTTTCGAAGTGGCTCATCTGACTCAGAATCACCTGGACATGGCCACATCTACTGAACTGGAATCTAATAGTGTTTATGTGGGTTTAGCATTTTAACTTTCTTATGTTTTAACAAGCTTCCAGGCTTGTGATTTTTATGAATTTTAGAATCTGAGAACCACTGTCTTAGAAGTACAAAAAGGAGAGTGGGTTACTTTATTGTCTTTGTCTGTAATGATGATCAGAAACAGTACTAATGGGGGATGCCTAGGTGGCTCAGTCGGTTAAGTGTCTGCCTTCAGCTCAGGTCCTAATCCCAGAGTCCTGGGATCGAGTCCTGCGTCGGTCTTCTTGCTCAGCAGGGGCCCTGCTTCTTCCTCTGTCTCCTGCTCCCCCTGGTTGTGCTTTCTCTCTCTCTCTCTGACCAATAAATTAATAAAATCTTAAAAAAAAAAAAACAGTACTAATGGGTGTGGATCGCTTTTTTAAAAAATTTTATTTTATTATGTTAATCACCATACATTACATCATTAGTTTTTGATGTAGTGTTCCATGATTCACTGTTTGCGTATAACACCCAGTGATACATTCAATACGTGCCCTCTTTAATACCCATCACCAGGCTAACCCACCCCCCCACCCCCCTCCCTCTAGAACCCTCAGTTTGTTTCTCAGTGTCCATAGTCTCTCATGGTTTGTCTCCCCCACCGATTTCCACCCCTTCATTTCTCCCTTCCTACTATCTTCTTCTTTTTTTTTTTTTTTACATATAATGTATTATTTGTTTCAGAGGTACAGGTCTGTGATTCAACAGTCTTATACAATTCACAGCACTCACCATAGCCCATACCCTCCCCAATGTCTATCACCCAGCCACCCCATCCCTCCCACACCCCACCACTCCAGCAACCCTCAGTTGGTGTGGATTGCTCTTATCATACCACATTGCAATTATGAGTTTATTATTCTCTCTATTCCTCACTTGACTGTAAGCCCCTTGAAGGCAGAAATTGAGTTATATTTATCTTCATTTTCATATGCCCAGTATAATACTTGATATAAAGAGATATTCAGTATTTACTTTGAGATATTAATATTTATTGAGTAAATGAGTAAATAATGAGATAATCAAATATATCTAGAGATAAGGTAATTCTGGTATTTGCATTTTAGGAAGGAGTGAGTTTCAGATGGAAATGTTACTTTAATGATGTTCATTGTGATTTGGGATATTTTTGTATATTGCCATATTTATCTAATTTTATTTATTTGCATTCTTTTTTTATTTACTTATATTCTTAAAGCTGCTTATTGGTATGCCATGAGCTTTTAATTTCTTCTCCAATACATATTAATGTTTGTGTGCCAGATACTTAGAAAGTGAAAACTAGATTATGTTTTCTACCTGCACATAAGTAACAAGTAAAGAGGATGTGTTTGTAGAGTTCATATGAAGAAGGATGAATGAAAGAGCCAACAGATTGTAATCAGTGATTTTCAGAATCTTTTCCTAAATATCATATAACCTTTGTCCTGGCATATATATTCTCCATATTTTGTTTTGTTTACTGGTAACATGAAAATGATCACAATGACTTAGCTTATGGATTTTTTATTTTTATTTTTTTGAGCTTAAACAGGGGGTCTGCAGTCCCCTGAGATTTAGAATTGCAAGGTGCTAAGGCCTTGGTACTACTGTAACTCCATTTTCAAAAATCTTGTTTTAATATTATTTTATCCAGTTTAAGTTTCAATCCATTCAGATATCCACATCTTTTATATCTCCTCATTTAAAGAAATCCTACCTTTGAAGTATACTGCTTTATCTGAGTTTCTCTGAGCATAGCTGGCTTTTCTTGCCTTCCCCCTCCTCTTCATTTAATTAAGACAAACCTTTTTCCTGCCTTTTCGAAAAGCCTTCCATCACACCCAAATCAGTAGTCAAATCGGGCTGATCATTTTTGTTTTGTTTTGTTTTCTTTTCTTTTCCTTTCTTTCTTTCTTTTTCATTATGTTCTGTTAGCCAGCATACACCGGGCTGATCGTTTTAAGCGTGATGTTGTCATCTCTCTTCTTTTTCTCTTTCTTCTTCTCCTTTTCTGTTTTTTTCTTCTTCAAACAGGATTTGTTTAAAGAGTTGTTCTAGTCTAGTTCTTTATTCAAAAACCAGAAAAACCCAACAACAATGCCCAAGATGTTATCATAAAACTAAAGTGGATTTTTGGTTGGACAAAGGAGCATAATGACATTCTCTGAGATCTTTGTTATTTTTATATTCTTGCAAGTCAGTGTTTTACTCATTTATTTTTCCTCCTTCCAATATATGTTTTGGTTTCTTTGTGTGTACTCCATCACAAGTCTTGCCAAAATATGTTGAGGAAACTGGGTGACGGCCAATCTGCAACAAAATAATTCCCCTGCTTTAACTTACAGATGGTTTTCTAACACTGAAATAAACCATGGGTGCCTCCCCCAAATAAAGGAGCTTGGATTCAGTAACATACATAGAAAACTATACCTTCTCAATTACCTATTTTTATAGATGTCTCACCAAAAATATTTTTGGATTTGCTTTGAGTCCCATAAGATCATGAGCAGTAAATTTGTACTGTGAAAATAAGGCTTAAAACTTGTGAATTTCCAAATACTTCATTTTGCTCCATCCACATTCTCCTTCTTTTCTTCTCTCCTCTAACGTGTCAACTGTAAGATATAATTTCTTCCATAATTCCTCAAGTGATCACTGTGAAAATCCTGTCAAGTCTGTTCCTACCACAAATGAATATTTATAGATGATTTATAAAGTGCTGAAAACTAGAACTTATAATGGAGAATCTGACAAGGCCTGAAATGTTTCTGCACTGGAAGGCATCAATAGAGCAGAAAAGCAGACATTACCAGAGTGAGCTACTCCTTTGCAGTGCTCCCATGGAAAGGAAGATAGCATATAGGCTCTTCAGAAAGGACCAGAAACACTGAAATAATCATGGACTTCTCAGGAACTTACAGTGTGCTTGTCTGTAGAGCCCTTACACTTAATGGATCTGAGAAAGCATTATAACAGCTTCCCTTTCAAGAGGATGACTTCTACTTAAAGTTTCCAGAGCCTAAAGTTTTATTCTGTTGTATGGATAGACCTAGTGGAGTGGTTTCTCTCAGACTCGTGCAATTAGAAGTTTCAGAAACATGTCTATGTTGTGGATGTCTTTGACTTATCCCTTTGAGTGGGAGGAAAGATAAAATCTCAAATTTCAATTCTCTTTTATAATTTGAGAACCACAAAAACACAGAAATATTAAATCTATAGATAACTGCAAAACTTTCTGATGGCCAGTAGATTTAAACTTCTAACTATGTGGTTCCACAGAAACAGAAATAAGCTGATTTGGATTTTTCCTCCTCTCTCCTCCCCCTTCAGCTCACTCTTGATTACAGCTGATAGTTGCAAAGCACTGCCTCAAAAGTTAGATGATAGTAGTAAGAAGGAATATAAAAGGGGCCAGATAATTCACAAAGAGAAATTGCAAATCTCTGGCTAATTATGAGCTGGAAAAAAATGTCAAATATTCTTCTAATCAAAAGACAAAATCCTCATGGCTTTTTCTTTAAAGGGCTATTATTGGGGCGCCTGGGTGGCTCAGTTGGTTAAACGACTGCCTTCAGCTCAGGTCATGATCCCAGGGTCCTGGGATCGAATCCCACATCGGGCTCCCTGCTCTGCGGGAAGCCTGCTTATCCCTCTCCCACTCCCCCTGCTTGTGTTCCCTCTCTCGCTGTGTCTCTCTCTGTCAAATAAATAAAATCTTTAAAAAAATAAAAATAAAAAAAATAAAGGGCTATTATTGGAACACTATAAAAAAATAAATGTGAGATGAAGTCTTAGAAATACATAGGACTGGTATTAAGGGCCCAGAGAAGCTATTCAGCTTATAGGTAACTTTTACTGAGTACCTACTATATGCCAGACACTCTTACCAAGACTGTAGGAGTTCTACTTGTATTTCTTATATCCTCATAAAAGCCCATAAGTTATTGACAGTTACTATCCATATTTTATAGTTAAGGAAATGGAGGCATAAGGAGATTAAGCAAATAGACTGTGAATGCATAGCTACCGAGAGTAATATCTGAGACTTGAACCTAGGCGGTCTGGTACTAAAGACCCCCTTCCTATCCAGGTTCTACTTATTGTACTGGTCCTCTTGCCTGTGATGTCTGAAACACATACATGAGTTCATAGACCTTTGGTCTCTCAAAACCTCTGCTCTCATTCATTAATCTACACTTAATAACTGGCAGTCCTTAGTTATCTACAGAGTAAACTTTGTGTGCTAGAAGAACTTGATTACTAATGGGAGAGAAGAAGCAAATGTATGATGTAGGTTTAGTGCAATAATAAAGTAACCTGTGAACAAAAATATGATAATATGGATCAACCCATTTGCATAAATATTTATAAGGAAAAATCTCAGTGGAGTTGGGATTACTGGGGAAAGCTTAGATGGGTATTGATTTAGTAAGAATAATACCTAGTGTGGTAAACTGAATAATGCTCCCCCACATGCCCACGAGGGATGATATCCATGTCCTAATCCCCAGGACCTGTGAATACATTATTTTACGTGGAAAAAGAGACTTTGCAGAAATGATTATGGTTAAGGAATTTGAGATGGGGAGATTATCCTGGATTACTGGGGTGGGGTCCAAACTAATCATATGAGTACTTAAAAGCAGAGAATTTTTCCCAGCTACAGTCTGACAGAGAGATGTGATGACTGAAGAAGGATCAGGGGAAAGTTCAATGTAATTGACTTTGAAGATGGAGGAAGCCATCTTTGGGAGCCAAGGAATGCTAGCAGCCTCTAGAAGCTAGAAAAGGCAAGCAGGTAGATTCTTCCCCATAGTCTCCAGAAAGGAACATAGTCTTTGTGTTGATTTTAGACTGGTGAGACTTGTGTCAGACTTCTGACCTACAGAATTGTAAAATAATAAAGTTTGTATTGTTTAAGCCACTAAGTTTCCAGTAATTTGTGATAGCAGCAATAGAAAACTAATACACCTAGCTTATATTTGTTTAACAGTTCAGAGTTTCAAAAAACTCTCACAGACATGATCTCATTTGGTCCCAGAGCAATCTGGTGTGTTAGGTTGGGCAAATGAGGAGACAGAAGCTCAGAGACGTTGAGTGACTTTTCCAAGGTTTTCATCTTATTTCCCAAGATTTCACAGATAGCAGATGGCAGAACAAGCCTTCATATCCAGGGCATGCTCTGCTCTGCACTCTGTGCTATTCATGTATAGAATGGTCTAACATGTCAGCAAATCCCTATATTGGACATTTACACTAATTAATTAATTGATGGTTGGTAAAGCTGATCCAGTGCTATACCATAGAGGCTGAAGAAAAAAGAATTTGAGATAGTTAATAGGTCTTCCAACCTTCTTGATTGTATAGCTATAAATTAAAAAAACCTGTTTCATACTTAGTGTCAGCTAAGAGGATCTGTATTATCCTCAAAGATTCTTGGTTTTTATAAACTATAAAATCATTTACACTATAAAATGAAAAATTGTTTTATTCAAGATTCATCATGCAAAATTCACAGTGGTTATGATTATGTAATAAGCCAGATTGATAAAATGTCCCTGTGATCTGAATAAGGCAAATAATTAGAGTAACTTGTTTTGCAATCTTTTTTACATTGTGAACCTTCTGGTTAAATCATCATACATTTAGAATTACAGACATTAATGTAAAAGGAGGGACTCCCTGTCCAGTTTAATCTATGCCACAGAGACCAAAGTGCCCATGTTACATAGCCACCAAACACAAATAATAAGTTTCAATAATTTATTATTTGTAATATACAAATCATCAGATGGAAAATGAGAACTTGAATATTGAAAATTATAATTTGCCTGAAGAAATGGAGGCTTAGAAGAAAGGATGACTCATGTGTTCAATAAACTTTTGTAATTATCAAGACATCTAATAAAAATGGATGAGAATAGAAAGTCAATGTGAACTAAATTTCATTGAATCAGGATGTATTCTTTACAAAAATAAGCTTCAACAAAATCATATTAATATATTCTGTTCCAACTAGATACATTCACACACTGGGTTTGTTTTAGGTGTGGTTCCTGGAGTACTGCTAGGCTCCAACCTGTACAACAGTGTAGGTTACTGTAAACATTCCCATACTATACATCTAATTGGTTTTAACTTATTTATTTTACTTAGCCATTTGGTCATAGGGAATAATCTTCTTTAATCCCATTATTGATCAATTACCTTATAATTTATTACCCATTCTCTGTTTTTTCTTCTGACTCTTTCAGTGAATCCACAAAATATCTAAAGTATCTCAATCTCATCTAAATAACATTTTAAATATTTGAATATTTAAACATATCTAAATCACATATGTTACTTAGATGAGATTTAGATGTGTATCTAAAATAACCAAAATACTGAGTTTCTAACATGCAAGTCATTTTGGTAGTATTGGTTTAAGTATAATACTAAAAAACTAATGTTGGTGGGGAGATTCAAGAAATTCATGCTCTTTCAGTATTTCTTACCTTATCAGGGATGCAAAACATAAACACAGGTGAAAATACATGTTCTTTCAGACAGTCTCATGGTATTATCAATAGTTTTTACTTATACTGTATAACTTTTAGTTATACACACATTCTCTGTGTACAGTATTTACATAGTATAGCGTCCTTCATTCACTGTTAACATGCTTTTCTTCTGATGCTTGTTGTTTCTGTAGGGCCATTGTACCTGCCTGTAGCACGTTAAAAAAAAAAAAAAGAAAGAAAAACCATCTCTGATATGAGCCTATTGGTACACACTATTTGGTCAAGGTTTCCTTTGGGATAGTAGTCAGGTATGAGGGATGAAGCACAGCATGGCAGGATAGAAGACTGTGCTAAGTCAGGGAAAGAAAGTAGGAAGATAAAGAACAAGCAATGCAGAAACTCAGTCAAGCTGAAGGAGACTGAGCAACACAAGATCACTGTCTAGGCCACACATGTTTCTACTTTCAACTTAGTGATTTCAGAGGCAGGATGCATTTTCCAATTTAGTTAAAGCTGGGTTGGTAAAAGAGAAGATCTATTTTGATGCATAGAGAATTGGCAATTTTAAAAGGTGTGGTAAAGTTAAGAGGATGTGGACAATGGAGACCTCAGAGATTTTTAAGCAAATGTCCCATGGACAGAACTCTAATTTAGGAAAACTAGATGGCGTGTTAATTGAGGCAGAATTGGGATGGGGTGCTAAACTTATCTGTTGTGGCAGGTCACAGAAAAGATGTGACAACTGGTTGACCAGTGAGCTGGACCTGGGTACTCAGAGACTCCTCACCTCCTCCCCTGTCCTTGGAATGTGTGTCCTGTTTGCCTTTCCTGCTCCCAGGGGCTGCTCCAAGGACATAGCCATAGTGTACTTGACCGTACCCAGTTAAGGAATCCCTCTACATTTTAAAGTTTAAAGATCTGGCAGGTGGGTGCGAGGATCCATTTGCCTTGTGACTGCCCAAGACAAGCCTTTTATGTAAGTTCCCTTTGTTTATTAAAACTGCCACCTACCAACTGGGAGTGGCCTGCCTCTTTCTTCCTCTCCCTGCCCTCTGTGTATGGGGCCACTTTCAGGTTACCCCAGGGAAGCTCCTGAGAGGATTGTGAACTGACATTGTCTCAAGCTTGTATAAGCATTACCTATGGCAGCATGTAGGATGTTGCTTGAAAAATAGTAAAGATTTTTGAGAATAGACTGTTTTTTTCCACGCTTCCAAACATAAATAGCATAATTATTGTGTTATAGAGCTATAGAAAGCTATACTTCGATTATTTATTATTTATAATGAAACAAGTAGTATATTGATCTATTTTACAATAGTTCTATATAAAGGTGTATGTGTAAATGAACTCTAATACACATCTTGGGTATCGTTATTAGCATTTGAAGTCCATTTCATCAGGAATCAACATTTTCAAAATGGTTATTTAACACTTAAAATATATTTATTGAAATATACCCCAGAGTGTTTATTCATTATCATTGGAGAAGTGAGGGTTGTCTAGGATAGATGCATGGTTAAAATATTGTAGAACCCTCACTACCTTGAATAAATTTCCAATAAGCCCAGCGCTTTAATGCCATTTGTAGAATAGTAAAAATCTATAGTCCCATTAGTCCTATGTTTCTCTTCTTCCTGGAGAAATCAGAAACTGGATTCTACTCCAACGTTGACTTCACAAGCAGTCAGAACACTACTATATTCACCTTAGAGTGACCCTCTCATGCAATGTGGTAATCAGTGTATTTAGGCGGAGTTTGGATTTTTCTCCATGCTATGTAACAGGTTGCATGATCATTTTGCTAATACATGATTGTAAATTTGGTAGAATTTTGTTCTGAGACCTTTTCTTTTCATTGTAAGACAGCATCTATTAGTAAGGTTGTGAGAAAAGGGATGTAGAGTTCCCACAGAACTACTCACAGAATCTACTAACATTACCTGAAAGAACCTAATATTTCTTAAATGATCTAATTGGTTTGGATCATTTTATAACCTATCTAAACATATCTAAGTAAATCCAAACCTAAATATAATTAATCTTCATATCCATATATATCTACATACATACACATATTTATGTTCATACCCATATCTCTATTTTTCTTTAAGAAGAAGCAATCAGAAAGGCAGTAAGGGAAAGAGGAGGAAGAGATCCCTAGAAATCCAGGTGGGAGATTGATTTAGGAGGGAGGAGGACAATAGTTTGGTGGTTTTGCATAGTTTCAACCTAAGTTGGAACTACATTTCCCAGAATTTCCTTTCCTGTATGGGTAGTTGTATCCCAAAAAGAAATGAGCACAGGATTTGGAAGATAGCAGCATGAATGAAACACTTGCACTCTCTTTTTTCATTTTCTTTTCAATTTAAATTTTGTTAACATACAGTGCAATACTGGTTTCTGGAGTAGAATTCAGTGATTCATCACTTGCATACAACACACGGTGTTGTCACAACAAGCGCCCTCCTAATACCCATCACCCATCTAGCCCATCCCCCACCCACCTCCCTCCATCAACCCTCAGTAGTCACTTACGGTTTGTTTCCCTCTCTCCCTTTTTTTTTCTTTTCCGCCTTCCCATGTGTTCATCTGTTTTCTTTCTTAAATTCCACATATGAGTGAAGTCATATGGTATTTGTCTTTCTCTGACTGACTGACTTCACTTAGCATAATAATACACTCTAGTTCCACCCACATCTCTGCAAATGACCATTGCTGTCTTTAAAGTTATAGTGGTTAAATATGTTGAGAGACAGGTATGGAGGTTCTAGCATGTTTCAGCTTGTCCTTGTTCTCCTGCTTGGTACCCAACACTTCTTTCTGACTTCCAGCTTTGTAGTGACTCCAACAGCAACCCTGATACTGATCCCAGAGCCACTACCAGACATAGGACAACAGCCTTCTATGGATCCATTAAGCAACTCTTCCTTTCTCAGTTGCCACTCCAGCAGCTAGGTGCGCCTGCAGTCCCAGATTCTCAGGCAAGCTCCAAACTGTCTACTTGTGCCAGTGTTGGTTAGAGAGTTTTCTCTGATTACTTCCACACCTTACTTCCGCAGCTCCTTCCACAGTTTTGTAAGATCTAATTCCTATAACAAATACTGCATTCCATATTCTCAAAGTCATTCTGTTTTCCTGACTAAACACTGACTGATGGAAATATCAAATGTTGCAAAAAGAGCAAGTAAAATAAAGATGGGAAAGTTTTCCTTGAATAAAGTAACCAAGAGATTGTTGAATTTTTTATAGCATTTTATCTGTAGCAGCTGGACAGAAGAAATATCAAAGTCAGTTGAGAAATGGAGGTAAATGAGAAAGTAGAGACAGCAAAAAAATGCAGTATTACACACTTCCATTCCCCTATTTACTACACTATTTTGCTACTATTAGTTTAAAATGGTTGTCCTTTTACTAGACTGAAAACTCATTGAGTAAAGAAATGGTTCTTTGACATTTGTAGAGACTAATACAATACTTGGCACCAACTAAACAATTTAAAACTTGTTTAATAAAAGAATGATTAATAAGCATAATTTTAATTAACATTGAAACTTCAGACTGAACTTGGAAGAACTAGCTCTTTCACTTTAAATTAGCAATAGTTTGTATTGCTACAATAGTTATATTGGAGTGCGTAGAAAATTTTTGGGGAAAAGAGCAGGAAAAGGAGAAAAAGAAAAAAATAAATAAAAGCAGGCCTAGTTGAGCCTGATAATTTCAGGCGGGTTATACCCTATTGAAAACAAGGAGATAAAATTACCCAGCCATTTCATTGCTAACTATTGATCCAATGAGGAATTGTTGGGGTTTTTTAAACTCTTTTCTTTGTTATGGACTCCACTGACAATGTGACAAATGTATGGATCTTCTCTCCAGATAAAGTTCCATGTATATGTAGATCATTGTGCTTTCATTTTAAGATGTTCATAAAATTTCTCTGGGATAAGGATCCCTACAATAAAGAAGATAACAGATAACAGATAACAGATATTGTCTATTAAGCTCCCATCTCAATCTCATCTGTCTTATTCTCTCTCTCTCTCCCTACCTCTGCAGGCCAAATACCTCTTTCAATTTTTTTTTTTTTTTTTTTTTTTTTTTGCTTTTTAACAGTAGCTTTGTACGATCTGCAGTTACTCAGTTCGGATAATGACCACACGCCTATGGCATTTTTAGTGATCTCCATGTAAGAATATATGGAAGCTCTTTACAAGAAACTGATTTAAGCTTGTCCATATCAAAATCTATTTAGGAAAAAATGATTAAAATTTATATTTTTCTATCATTTATACACATATATTTTTTTTCTTTTTTAAAATTAAAGTATAATTAACATACAGTATTCTATTCATTTCAGGTGTACAATATAACGATTCAACAATTCTATATGTTACTCACTACTCAAGATAAGTGTACTTTTTTAAAGATTTTCTTTATTTGAGAGAGAGAGAGAGAGCAAGAGAGAACACGAGCAGGGTAAGGGACAGAAGGAGAAGCAGACTCCCCACTAAGCAGGGAGCCCAGTGCAGGGCTGGATGCGGGCTCGATCCTGGGACTCCAGGATCATGACCCAAGCCAAAGGCAGAATCTTAACTGACTGAGCCACCCAGGTGCCCAAGATAATTGTACTCTTGATCCCCTTTAACTATTTCATCCTTCCCCCCACTCCCACCTCTGGCAAACATCAATTTGTTTTCTGTATTTAAGAGTCTTTTGTTTTGTTTTGTTTTTCTCTTTTTTCTTTGTTTTGTTTTTTAAATTCCACATATGAGTGAAATCATATGGTATTTTTCTTTCTCTGCCTGACTTATTTCACTTAGCATTATACCCTCTAGGTCCATCCATGTCATTGCAAATGGCAAGATCTCATTCTTTTTATGGCTGAGTAATATTTCAGAGTGTGTGTGTGTGTGTGTGTGTGTCTGTGCATACACACAGCACATCTTTACCCAAGTGTCCATCAATAAATGAATTAATAAAGAAGATGTGGTATACATATACACACACAATGGGATTTTTTACCTACATATATTTTAAAAGTATAATAAAATGGGTATACAGATTTCAAGTTTCAATTAGATAAAATTAGAGGTTATGCATATTATTCTCCATCTCTCATCTACTCTCTATATATCCTCTTGCCTAAAGAAACTCTTACTTACCTTCATAGCATATTATAAAAAGTTGCTTCTGTCTTAAGAACTCCTTTTTACAGCAAAAGAAATGAATCAGTGTTCTGGTAAACACATAATTCATTGGTATTACTATATACTAATTCACTCAAAGCAGCTGACATAATAGAACAGTGAAATGACCTGGTAAAGACCCAAGACAGCACTGGCTTGGTGACAATAATTTGAGGTTGGAATATTGTCCTTCAAAAAATGCTGTTATCTCTGAGCAAGCATCCAAAATGTGATGGTGTTTCTCCAATAGCTCTGTGAACCACAGAGATCTCTACATTGGTTTGGGAAACAAAGGGTAGAAGTATGGGTGATTCCTTAGACTGATGATTAACTGACAAAAATTCTGCTTTTAGGGCGCCTGGGTGGCTCAGTTGGTTAAGCGACTGCCTTTGGCTCAGGTCATGATCCTGGAGTCCCGGGATCGAGTCCCGCGTTGGGCTCCCTGCTTGGCAGGGAGTCTGCTTCTCCCTCTGACCCTCCTCCCTCTCATGCTCTCTGTCTCTCATTCTCTCTCTCTCAAATAAATAAATAAAATCTTTAAAAAAAATTCTGCTTTTATTCCTATAACTTAGATCTATGCTAATTGGAGATCTTGGTTCTTCATGGAGGAATGTTTTAACATGGGTAACAAAAAGAGTCTTATGAATCTCAGTGAACTAGATGTTGAGAGTGCCCACCTAGCCATATTGTTCTCTTTATACCACTAAATCAACAGGTAAAAATAGAGTTCCTAGCTTGTGATTGATTTTGATGATTAGGGGGAAATAGGCTATACCAATGGGAGCAGAGGGCATTATATCTAGAACCCAGGAGATCATATGGGTATTTCTTACTACTCCTGGGTCCAGTGATAAAAGTTAATGGAAGACTGCAGCAGACAAATGCAGGCAGGACCAGTAAGGGTTTAGACCCTTCAAAAATTAAGGTAAACAGGCATGATATCTGGATGCTGACTGATGACAATGAAAGTGTGGATGGATGGGTAGTGTAAGAGGGGCATCAAAAATATAAACTGTGGTCTTGTAAGCAATAACAGACCAAAACTATTACAGTATGTCCGTTTTTTTCTTTAAACTGTCCCTTTTCCAACTATTTTATATAAAGTATATTGATGGTGGTTATCTTTTTAATTTTGTCTTCAGATGCCAAGATATGAAAGGGTTGTGGCTACACTAAGAGAGTAATGATCATTAACTCCAGATGAGTAAAGGTGGCTAATGGGACTCTGGTCTTCATTCTTTGGAGAGAGGTTGTCAGTCTTTGTTAAATTGAAGGATAGTTGAGTCATGGTACATGTAAGCATACTCTTGTTGTTTATAAATTTCAATATCTATTTATTTTGTATGGATGGATGATAAGTAGCCAAAGGAGTGGCTTGTGCTGGATAGACTTCTCCTTTTAATCAAACAGCATTTATTCATTTACCCTCCTATGTTCTTTCTTATACCTCAGGGCCTAGAAGCTTTCAAACTACCTTTAAAAAAATCTCTTGTAAACTTGGCTTTAGATTCCACCAATGAGAGACACATCTATGAAATTATTGCACCTTCAGCAAAAGTAAACAGACATAGAAGTTTAGCAAATGGTAGGCATGAGATTTTTGTAGCTCCTCAGATTGTTTGCCTATGAACCACCTGACTCATGCTTCAGGCAGCTGTGATTATCAGCAGTGGTTTCTTGTGATTCTTGCAGCTTCCTGAAACCTGGCATCAAACCAGAGAACAAACAGTAGGGGAATTTTTTTGTTATTGTTTACTTCACCAGCTCTTCAAATGATTTGATGGGAATCAAATCCCCAATATTATGTCTCTTTCTGCTTTAAAAGTGCCTAGAGTGGATCGTGCTTTCTTGCTGGATTCAGTTTTCCTGCTGGAATTGTGACTGATACATCAAGTTCACAAATGACATTCCTTCCCCTTCCTATTTCCTAATGTTAATCTCTTATCACTAGGAAAAGAAAAACATATTCTTGCAAAAAGAGTAACAGATTAAGGATTTCTTTTTTTCACATAATGCCAAGCTATGGCTTTGACTAGTCTTTTGATTTAGTTCTATGTGGTGATTTAGGAAGGGTCTTAGGATTCTCTTGAAAATATAGATGTCTAAAGGAAATAGAAGAAAAGCAGAACTGATGGATAATACAGAACAAGAGATTAAAGACTCCAAACTGATTTTCCACTATCTTGGTTCTGATTTTTCAGGCATGCAGATCATTGCATGTTTCTAGAGTTACAGTGAACATGCACATGCATGATGGGGCAGTTAATTCTGGAGAGTCAATGATAATCAACATTTTCATCATCACAATTAACATGAAACAAGTCCTTACTGTGTATTCATTAAGTGCCTTATGTGAATTTTCCACTTAATCTTTCTAACAATATTCTGAGGTAGCCATTAATTATCCTCTTTTCATGTATAAGAAACTGAAGCATCAAGAGTTTAAGTTACCTGTTCAAGGATACACATCTAGCCCGAAGCAGAAATAAGATACTCAGAAACACATGCATAAATGGCATGGTCAACACTGTCTCATAATAGTCTGAAATTTATAAACTATAAAATGCAAAATAGCTCTCCTAACCTCACCTAGGGACTGTTATACCTGTCACAAGTGCTAATTCGGGAAAGCCATGGAGATTTCAGAGAGTTTGTAGGTTTAGGAGGAGGAAGGAAGAAACTGAAAAGGTTGGATGACTTTGATGTTATGACTCGAGTGTGGGACCCCATAGAATAAAATGTGTCAAAGGAGGATAATGGTGGCCCAATCTCCAGGTTCCCAAATGTTAATTCTTTTGCTCTTTCCAAGATTTATGGACCTATGGTATCAGGTACAAAAGGCAGCCTGGTAGAGAAAGTTATGGGTAAGGAGTTAAAAAGAGCACATTACCAGCCCTTCCTCAGTGTGTTTATATATTTAAACTTCCAATATTTGAAATTCTACCAAAATGTATGGATATGGGAAGAGACTTCTATAATATAGTGTGTGGGGGAAATAATACATTTCAAGATGCTCATGTAAAAGATACTACCTCAATGCAAGGAATTATTTTCTTATCAACATAACAGTATTTTGTTCAGCTAGTAAATTTCCAGTTTATAAACATATATTTAGATTTATGTACGTATGTACCAATATGTTGTGTTTTGCCCCATAAATAAAATAACTTTAGAATAATGAAAGTAAAAAATATTAAGGTTTTAGAATTTTCAGTTGCTTAGCTCATTTGATAATGTTGGAACTTCATAATGATATGTTACAGGGAATTAATTCTGTGTAGGTTCTGCACTAACTAGAAAAGTGATCATTCTCTATCTGACTCAAAGTTTAGGAATATATTATTGGATGCTATGGAGAATACCATGGGGCAAAATATATAGTCTATGCCCCCAAAGACCAAAATCAGGTTGGGTAAGGAAGACACATATGTATCTAAAGTTAAAATACAATGCAAAGCAACATATGAATAAATACATTAAATATTAAAATATTAGACTAATACTGGTGGTTTATATAGTCCATAGATAATTCTGGACCTGGTAATATGTAGCTAAGCAGAGAAGAGAAGGGAAGGAATTTCAGGTGGGTGAATAACTTGAGCAAATGTAAAGTGAAGTTTAATAAACACTGAACATACAATTTAGCCAAGGCATTCACAGAAAGGGAAGATGAAAGCATTCATCTTGGGTGTAGAAGAAAAAATTATCAAGCGATTTGTAAGCTGTCTGAGGGACATGGTAAACATATGGTTCTGCCCATGTTCACAGAAACAAATCCTGGTTTTTCTGAAGGAGTTTATAAAATATTTGATCCTCAACAAATTTTTTTCCTCTGTTCACTTGGTGGTAGATATCCAAAGATCAAAAACCTCTTCACAAGTATTAGGCTGTTTCAGTTTGCTTCCAAATGCTGTGTTCTTGAGTATTTCAGTATTTCCCTTCTGGAAGGCAGTTGTGAAGGATGATTACAAAATGTCCTTTGAAACATGACTAGCAGCACATTGAAAGAGGCTGTTTCGGTGGACCGAGTTCATGGCTGCCTCCCACATTTGGCATGTTCCTACCAATAGAACAGGAAATAGAAAGCATATTTGTTTAGTCAGGAAACTTGCATTCATTGTTTGTGCTGGCTGCACAGGAGGGTGAGTGGGTATTTATATTACTGTTCTGATTGCAGGGCACTTTTGATTCCTCATTAATGGTGTTTGGAGAGTTGTGAAAAGAAATATAACAGCACACAGTTATTTTCATAGACTTCCTTCAAAGTAATATAATTACTACAAATATTGCCTTAGTCTCCTACTGAGAGAATCAGAACCTAATTTCAGATAGAATAAAATGCAAGTAAAAGAAAATGAAAGGCTTAAGCCAGCTAATGCTTTTAACCTATGATAGGATTTTTAAATATGTATTTAGTAGGACCCTAGTTATTTTCAAGTGATAATTTCCATTTATTTTGGAATTTAAGAATGTATCAGAAATATGTTTTTTCTTCTATTTCATACTTTTCTATTGGTTTCTGGCCTACATCCTTTTTGCTCATACTTGGATAATACACAGAAACTATTTAAACTCCCCAGCTTTCCTTCCTGAGCACAAAGACTCCTAGAGGACCAGATCTTTCTTCCACAACCTCTGCATTCCTTCATGAATATATCTGCAGAGCCAGGAATCCTTAAAACAAATCTGTTAAGACCAAGACATCAAATGCTGCCTTGCAGTGGAAAAATTTAATATTAATCAAATATATACTTAATTATGTTAAAAACATTACGTGTGTTTGTTTTTATTTTGTTTTCGAAAGTCCCTTCTCACTAGCAGAATTTCCCCCCCACACACACACAATTAGGCATCTGCTGTGTGAAAGTTTTCCTTGAACTCTTTGACAGTGTTATTATTGTTGTTTGCTTGTTTGTTTGTTTGTCCATTGTTCAAAAGTTCCTTTACCCTGAGAGGCTAAGAGGTAAAGTAAATGTGTGAGAAAAACCATGAGGAACATTCTAAGGCATTATAGTAACTTTGGCAAACTAAAGAATATAGCTAATCCCAAATTGATTGTTTCCCTTATAAAAATGTGGCCTACTATTGCCAAATATCCAGTTTTATAAAAAGAAGTTAAATACTGAAATTTGATATAAAATTTCCAATTAAAAAAGAGTCATATACTTCAAAGCATGACTGTAAGTTAGGCTTCAGGGCTTCCATTAACAACTTGTAAACTTTTATATAGTAATAAATGTGGCAGATGTTTGACCTCCTGAAGAATGAAAACCAATGAACTATGTCCAAGATCCATGTTGACAACAGCTATTTTATTTAACACTAAAAGTGTTAGTTGCAAATTATTCATATAATTTTACATTATTTATAGTACTTAAACATTTTATATCCATATCTCCAATTATATACCCACCCAGCCACCTACCCAACCATCCCTCCCTTCCTCCCTCCATTTATCTATCAACACACATACATGTAATGAGATGTAGTCATTCAAGTCTGAGCTCTGGAATCAACTGCTGAGGTCCAAATATTGAGTCTACCAACTATTAATGAAGTACCCTTGGGGATTCACTTAGCCTCCAGTGCCTTAGTTTTCTCATCTATAACATGTGGATAATGACAGTCGCTCAAGCATAGAGTTATTCTGAGGACTGAGATTAGTTTTTGCCTGCATCTTCAGTAATGTTGAACTTTCTGGGCATTTTCATGACTGCTGCTAGGGAACAAAAAAGTGATCTCATTGATTCCCTTTCCACCCGCCAGTGTGAGATGCTCAGATAAAAGCCGAAATGAGAACAAGAGCCCTCTGGACATGCACTGTAGTGTAAAAACTTTACATGGTTTGAAGAAGATAATTTTTTCACAAAGCCCTTAGCCATTAGAGCTTCTGTGACTCTAATGCTAGGCTCCTTTAAAAATAAGTCTTATGTCTATTTTTTTTTTTCAAATGGCGGCTTACAGACTGGTTATGTACGCATGTCTTTCTTTAAATCTCTCTTTCTCTCTCTCAGTTATCTATTTCACAAAAAGAATTCTTCCTGTTACAAGAGAATTTAGAGTAGTGCTGCTTTAAATAGCAAGCTTTCAATGCATTCAAAGTATGAATCAATTTATGAAAAATTGATTTACACACAACTTTACAGGAACAAATCTATTGCATAAAAGCTGTTGCAGGACTCAATCCAATGAGCTTTAACAAATGTGGAACCAATTGCTTGTCTAAAAACAAACTAACTTTTCATGACCCCCACCCCAATTTTCCCAACATCCACATGTTTTTTAGCCTTTTTAACTGGTGTCTGAACTGAATAAGCATTTAAGAAAATTCCATAATAGTAAATATACAGCCCAGATACAGAATTAAATTTTTGCAACAGAGACTATTATTCTACTTATCGATTGCCTGTCAGCAAAAATTGATGATTTTCCAAAGCAAAAAGCAAACATAAAATCCACATTACTAAGGGTAATTGCTCTACTCCACATGAACTGCATTGTTTTTGTTGTTGTTTTGCTAGTTATTTGTTAGTCCTAAGAGAAAACAAAACTCAACCCTAAAAACATTCATCAGCAGGAAATTCTAACAGACCTCTTTGACAGGCCATCGAAGTGCCATTTACAAGCATGTGAATAATACCCTTATAGCCAGGTAAATACAAAAAAACAAAAACAAGAACACACTGAACTCTCCTCCCTGAGGTGGACCTTCATTTCTATTTGCCTGTTCATTCAGGACCTATTGTACCAATAATTACTCCTTGTGCTTCTGGTAGCAAATGTAAAATTATTTGGCTTATTTGGCATTGGCATACAATTAATACATGTAATTGATGATAAATGGTACCTTTCCTTTTCTCTCAGTGTTTAGCTGAGGGCCCCAAAGTTAAGGAGAATAGGTGTTAAATGCCAAAAAGTTTTAAAGAGAGATGCTAGATCATCAGCATTTAGATTTAGATGTAAACTGCTTCTGTTATATTTCCTTCATCCTATATAAGAAAAGAAAGTTTAAAAATAATTGATAGGATCAATGAAAGGGAATTGGTGATCCCTTAGAGTTCTTGAGAAAACCATCCCTGTGTCCACCTGGGAGTGCGGTGGTGTGTCCCAAAGACTGTGATGTTGGCTTCTGACCTGGAAAGGCCTAAAGGCAAGGGGCTGGGTAAAACAACTGTAAGGGAAAGTGAGGGTCAAGAAGGAGGGCAGGAAGGAGTCAGAGTGGGGAAGGGCAAGGATATGATTTGCTTTCCAATGGCCAGAGTGGTCAAGGAGCTAAGTAGCTGGGCTTGAGCTATTTGGGAGTTTGCGGTATGAGAGAACTATCTGCCATGTAACCACAGAAGCAAGAGCCTAAGTGGGTGTGCCTTTGGAGGATTTGCCAAGGGGTTGCCGTAAAGCCAAAGGCTGAGGCAATGGCTTGGGGATTAGGAAGCAATAAATCACCTCCTTGTCACCTCCACTTCAGGGGACATCTTTATATTGGATGAGAGTTGATGTTCTGATTTAGATCTGAGGTGATATATTAATGCCTGAAAATGAGATTGTTCTATTGTTTAAAATTGGGATCTTCCAGAGATATTGTTCAAAGCAGGGAACAGAAATTAGAAAGCAGATTAGCTAGGGTATGTTTAAAGGAGTTTCATGAGGAGAAAAATAAAGATTTTTCTGACTGGCGTTATTGAGTTGACCAATTCAATAAACCGTTACTTATACAGTGGAATGAACTAAAAATAGCCTTTTAAAATTAGGAAATGGCAAGGCAGTGGGATTTGCACAGTTCTCCAAAATAAAATGCCATGATAAATAGAAACTCTGAGAATATTATTTAATATTTTATTGTAAAAGAATTCTCTGCCAAAGCTCAGGATGACAGGCTAATTACCATTCCTCAAAATGTCACTTACACCTTATCCGGGAATCACCTAGACTTCTGGCTCTCCTTCATATTCTGTTCAATTGATCACTCTTAAAAGTAGCTTTCAAACCAGTACTTTTTTTCTCCTGATCTAGTCCTACAGTTCAAGTCTTACCTGGGCACTCCTCTGGACCAGCAATATTTGTGAATGAGTGCCCACACACATTTCACCATCTGAAGCCAGTGTTGTACCTGGACCAGCCCTTGTGGTTCTCTTATTATGATTGTAAGACTACATCAGAAACAACCATTGGGAAATTTTGAAAAAACAAATTTATTACAAGTTCTCGAGGGTACAAGGCAAACCAGGGCCACACAGTGAGGTTTTGGGGAAGAGAGGGAGAGGATGAGAGAAACTGAGAGAGACTGAACATGGACCTGGGTTCTGCCTTTACTGGGGTCATAGGTAGAGTACCTAGGGTTGCACAGGTTCACCCTTTATTGGTGAATTTAAAACACAAGAGTGGGAACAAAAGCATGGTAAGGGGAAAATAGGGTTATTCAAATGGTCAGTTGTCTAGGTCAACTACGACCTTCTAAAAGGGAAATTTCATGGGTGGGACAGGCTGGCTCTTCATCTAGTTATAGAGTTGGCAGTGTGTTTGAAGTGGATGCCTTAAGCAATAAAAAGCTTAATGTCAGGCACTTACATTACAATCAAAAAAGCTAATTATCAGGCCCTTTGCCCTATATCCTAGAATACCCTTTCCTTGCCTTCTCTGATTTGCCCACCAAAGGAGGTCTCCTAAGGTTCTACTACACATGCAGACTCCCAAGGCTAGCTCAGGCCACAGTTGGCACCAATTTACTTAGAAGATACTGCACAGGAACCACAGCTTGGCAAAAGAGCAACACTGAAAGAGTCCATACAGCAGCTGATGCAGCAATCATACAGCTCTCCATGAGCTATCATCTCCCCAGGGGATGTCTCAGGGCTAAGGAAAGGAGACCCCTGTGGGGCAAGTACAGGTGCTGCTCTGTCATAGAAGAAGCCACATGCTTCACAGGGTCAATTTTTCTTGTAAAAATTCCATAGGCATTGCTTCCAAGGGTCACTTGTAGTCAGGAAAGCTCAAAGCTATGGTTCCCCTATTTGGTATTTATAGCTCATTTATTATTTTCCCAGTCTAAATGCAATTTACCAATCAGGGTTATTTTTACCATAAGGTAAATATTGCCTAGTGATATAGCTATTATGTACCATCTTATCTGGCTTTCAAGTAACAGACTTAGGGGGTAACCCACGGTTGGATTCTTGTGCAGCAGGGAAAGGGTTTGATAACCCTTGTATCTACTTCTTCTTTTCCTGTGAGCCTTCCCTATCTTCATTGCCATCCCAAATCATTGACTCCATTTTCTTTACTATTTCTATATCTTGTACATATTTCTGTTGTTGGCACATCCTAGCAAATGGTAATAATCTGTTATATTAAAGTACCTATTAGGTCTAGTGTTAGGGTGTGGCTGTTTGTGGGATGGGGAGTGAGGATTGTGATAACACAGCCCCTAACACTGAGGATTTTTAAACACATTTAGTTGTAACAAAATAACAATAGTTGACAGTTGATATCCTCAAACATATTTTGTTGGATTTGTCTTTTCTCATCCACTGGATATAAATGGCAAACAATTAGACTAGGTAATACAGGTATTTTTTAAAAATCAGATGTTTGAAAGACTACTAGCTAAGATGAAAATATGACCTAAGTGAAATTAATGCTTAAGAATTTTAATTGAGAAAATGACTTTTTAATTAGACCAGCTCATGAATTAAAGATCGTCATTAAACTATGGACCATGGAGTACTTGTAATAGCTCTACATCCAACTTCAAGTGATGTTCTCAATCTAGAGCAAATGATGACCTCTGGATTTAATGCACATGTTATTAGCAGTTTGATCCCTTAGAGTCAGTCCATGAATTTTAATCCTCTCTAAAAGATGTTCAGAATGATTGGAAAAATGTAGCTGGACATAAATAAACAGGAGCAGCTATTTACCAGAAAAACTCTTTCTACCTGACCTCCTGCTAAGTTAACACAATGGTTTCTGAGAGAACATTATGACTCATTCCCCTTCTGGTATTTACCACAAACTCATATATCTTATTCTCTCTTCTACACTGCTTTAATCCGTCCCTGATCAGGAAACATCATTATCCACACTTGGAAACTGACTCAGACATTCAGTCGGAGGCCAGCAGGTTGCAGGCTTACTGATCCATATTCAGCCTTGTTTGTCTCATTCCATTATCCTTGACTCTGGGGAGGGTTAAATGTCCTAAGAAAGTCAGCTACAGTTTGAAGCCTGGACTCTATTGATATCAGAGTTTGATAAGGTAAAAAGAAAGGAAATGGAATAGTATTACATAAAACACTAGTTGCTGACGTGGGGGGAGATGAAGAAGAGAACGAGGAAACAATAGCAGATATTGTCAAAGGGCTAGAACAGTAAGTTCCCATTGCAGAGAATATGAGGAAATAAACTGCCAACAGAAAACCAGATTCTTGCATTCCACAATAACACCATGGGCTGAAATGCTTAGGAGGGAAGAATGACAGCCAAGGCCAAATTTGGCCCCACTCTTACCCTCTATACCTCATGTCAATTATTTCCAACTCTCAGTGCTCTTGTCTCATATACAAAGAAGGGAAGCTCTTTGTTTTCTCTGAAATGTTTGTTGAGAAATACTAAAAAATAAAGTAGAAAACCAAACCTTTTATAAACCGTGAAGGAGGTTGTAGTTAATGTAGAAGTGTGGATGTATCACAGAGGTGCTGCCTTGAATCCACTGTTTCTTTGTGGATTTTGATTCTTACCTGCTTATTGTATATGAGAGGAAAGTCCATGCAAAAATAAATATTCTATGCCTGATATACTGTGGACACAATTAATTGGTGAATGATGAGAACATCTCATGATAATGTAGAACCAAATTTGCTTAACATAAGTATTCCTTCAGAAATGAAGCCATTCAAGTTGTCTAAACAGATACCTGGAAGAGTCCCTTTGCTCCTAACTATTAGACTGTATGCAAGTAGGGATTTTTGTATTTGAATATCTTGCCTCAAATTTTTAATTTTGTTATTTTCTTACCCTGGCTTAATTGAGTGGAAGCAATGTGATAGATAATGCTGAGTAAAACTCCTGGGGCAGATTTCTTTCCAGAAAAGACAAAGTTGGAAGGAAAAAGATGTATTTATTCCTTTATATACTAATTCAGTGGACTATTTGTGGGGTATCATTGTAAGGCATATTTTACGTTGAAACCATCTTATAATATGGTACCTTTGGTCCATATTAATAACAACCAACACTTACTGAGTGTTAAACTTTGTACATATAACCTCTTATTTCCTATGAATGACTTCATATCACTGGTACTACTGTTACTTTCATTTTGTAAGTGAGACTGAAGCAAGAAGAGGTTATGTAATCAGTCCAAGGTCACATACCTAGTAAGTGGTAGAGCTGAATACTGAACTTCAATAGCCTGACTCCAGAGCCCACAGGGTTCACCACTACTGTAACTGCATCAAGAGCCTGAAGGAAAACAGGATTTGTACATACCTTGGTGTAGAGAATGAAGGACAATGAAGTGCAACCAAGTATATGGAGAATTCTTCTACTGACTACTGTAAACTGTTTTGTCTCCTGCCGTCCTTTTTCTTGCTACCACCTCCCTTCTTTCGAATGTTTCTTGTCTTGCTCACTGCCTTTATTCCATTCTAGATAACAATACCCATAACTGTTTTCTTCTCACTGTATCTCCTCTTCCTGGTTGGTATCATTAATTCCGAGATTAGTAATCACTAGGTAATGGATTTCCAAATATATATCTCAATCTTGAGTTCCAAACACATGTCCAAGCTGACCTGTGTCAGCACCTGGTTGTCTCAAATCTCCTGAAACTCAACATGTCTAAAAATGATTCTATGGCCTTTGGATAGGGCTGTCCTGAGATTTACTTCTCTTCCTGTATTCACTGTCCTGGTTAATGACACCATTTCCTAATTTGCAATCTATGATTGGCAATTGCTACTTGTCACTCACTCAAATCCTCCCCATTTGAGGTCAGAGATCATCTCTCTCTTTTTTTGAAAATTGAGATATAATTGACATATAATATTATATTAGTTTCAGGTGTATAACATAATGATTGGATATTTATATATATTGTGAAATAGATCTAACACTATACATGATTACATTTTTTTTCTTGCTTTGAGAACTATTTTTAATTGAAGTATAGTTAGCATAATGTTAGCTTCAGGTGTATAAGTCTGTACTGAGAACTTTTAAGATCTACTCTCACAGCAACTTTCAGACATATAATACAATATTATTAATTATTAAAGAGATCATCTCTTGAATCCAGCTGTTCCTCCTTCCTCCATGGCCTTTACTTTATTGAAGGTGTGAATCATGCCATGTTCAGCCTCTCTGACATCAGTTTTTCTCTGCTCCGGTTAGAACCTCCTCCATTTTTTTCTAGTATTACAATTCTTAACAATAAATTTAACCAAATTAATTTTTTACCTAGAGACATCTGTCAGTATTCTATCATTCACAAGATAAAATCTAAACTCAAGATGATTGGCAAGTTCTTTCAAACACAGTTCTTGCCCTCTACAGTTAAGAGTTTGTTTCTTGGTGTATGTCTCTCTCTTTTTTCCCTCTGCTCATTTATTTTGTTTCTTAAATTCCACATAGGAGTGAAATCATGTGGTATTTGTCTTTCTCGGCCTGACTTAATTTGCTTAGCATGATACTTTCTAGATCCATCCACATCATTGTAAAGGCAAGATTTCATTCTTTTTATGGCTGAGTAATATTCCACATATATATATATACACACTGTGGGCACGATATACATCTTCTTTATCCATATATCAGTTGAGGACCACTTGGGCTGTTTCCGTAGTTTGGCTATTGTAGATTATTGTAGATAATGCTGGGGTACATGGATCCCTCTGAATTAATATTTGTGTATTCTTTGGGTAAATACCTAGTAGTGCAATTGCTGGATCATAGGGTAGTTCTATTTTTAACTTGAACCTCCATACTGTTTATGAACTGATGGTTACCAGAGGGGAGGTGGGTTTGGGAATAGGTGAAATAAATGATGGGGATTAAGGAGTGCACTTGTGATGAGCACCAGGTGTTGTATGGAAGTGTTGAATCTCTAAATTGTACACCTGAAACTAATAAAAAAAAGGAAAAAACAGTGTTCCTATCTATAGCAATATAAATACAAAACAACAACAACAAAAAGATAAAATGATTGTGGCTACCTGCTACCTATTCCTTATGCCCCAGCAATCCAAGAGCCCAATTTAGAGTCAAGATGAAGAAACTTTGGAAGTGCAAACTGAGCTGGAAAAGAGACTGCTTCCATTTGGGATCTCTCTCATACCCTCTCCAAGGTACCTTGGCTTACCCACTTCCTAAACTATTCTCTACCTTCCCACTCCCCATCTACTCTTTCTGTATTCAGCCTTGACATGTAAGCCACTAATAATGGAGGAGAGGTTGGTTGGAAGACAGTCATCAAGATCTGAATTTAGGGTGGATTATTAAAAAGAAAACAAAATAAATCAAACCAGAACCAAAAAAAAAAAAAAATTAAACCTTTCATACTGCCAAGATACACACTCTGCTAGTATCTCTGCTCTGCTTGTTATGGTCTAAATTGTGTTTCCTCAAAAATTCTTATGTTGATGTCCTAACCTGCAGTCCTCCAGAAAGTGATGTGTTTGGAGATAGTCTTTAAAGAGGTAATTAACATAAAATGGGGTCATTAAGGTAGTTCTAACCTGATATAAGAGGAGATTAAGACAAAGACATTTACAGAGGGAACACCACATAAAGACAAAGAAAATGGCCATCTACAAATCAAGGAGAGAGGCCTCAGAAGAAACCAATCCTGTCAACACCTTGATCTCAGACTTTGGCCTCTGAACTGTGAGGAAATAAACTGCTGTTGTTTAAACCACTCTGCTTTGCTATGGAACCCCTAGCAAACTAACACAATACTTTATAAAAACAATAATAGCTAGTACAGTGTTTGAATGCTTACTATATGCCATGTTGTGCTCTATATGACTTACATATTTTTTAACTTATTTGGTCCTCACAACAACTATGAGGTAATATGACTTTATTTCGTTTATGTGAAGGACAAAGCTGCAGGATTAAACAGGTAGAAAAGCAGAGGAATTGGGATTTTAACCTAGAGAAGTTTTAATATACTCTGTGCTACCGCCCCTGCCCCTCATACATTCTGGGCTCTAGACATACCTGGCTTCCCGCATTCATATTTTGACCATGATTCTGGAGGGTTTTTGTTTTTTAAGACTTTGCAGATGATACTTTCCCTTCTAGTAAATAGTATTAATCTTCCTCTGCTCTTGACCTAAATAAAATTTCACCTTCACTATGACCCAGATTAAGTCCCTCCTTCTCTGGGTGCCTATTGCACTGTGTATATCCCTTATCATAGCCCCTATATTGATTTTAACTGAGGCATCTCTCCCCCTCATTGAACTGTTAGCAATTTGGGGTCCAGTGGAGACTTAACATTATATTCTCCTGAAGCATTGACTACTATGCCTGAAACATAGTAGGTAGTATAGTTGAAGGCACCCTACCTTCTGATTGTACTCTTTTATTTGGATATCTTTTAATGCTTATGATGGACTGCACCTATGATTTCAATTAATAGATTAAATGAAAACCTTGATGTTTTATAAATATAAATTCCTTAATAGATTCATTTGCCATTGTCTACTGACAGTGCTTACAGTTCAGCTTTCAGGAGTTTTATTCTCCACTTGCTATGAACTGACCTAAGCCAATTTGACTTTTATTATTGTCAAGTTATCTTTACATCAAAAACTAATGATGTAATGTACGGTGATTAACATAGCATAATAAAAAAAAAGTTATCTTTAGTAGATTTCAACAGCCTCAGAGGACTAAAGGTAGGAGGGGACAATAGTTCTTGTCTCCCACAACCTTGCCATATGGGAGGTGGTATACTACAGTGAAGGCGGGTCTCCAGTGGAACTCTTCCACACATACAAACACTTGCAGGCAAGTGAAACAGTTATCTAAACTGTAATACTGCCTCCTGAAGTCCCTCTTCTCTGTCCTGTTGGAGACTCCACAAGCACCTTGGGTAAAAAATGCATGCTGAAGCAAATGACAATATTCTGATGGCAGGAAGAATTAACCTTCCAGTTGAGCAAGGTATATTTGCAACGATGCAAATCCTGTGCAGCATATCAAGTCAATCATGTCTCGAACACCACTCGTTTTACTAATGAAAAATTATTTCTGATAGCCTTTTTGTTAGTTTGAAGCCCACTAGAAAGGATTTCATTTTCTGAAGCACTTGTTACCCTTTGGAGAGGAGACTTCTGGTTAGGATCTTTCAAATGCTATTTAAATACTTGAGTGTGAGTTCCTAGTTACAATCCTTCAAATGTTGGTTAACTGCATATAGGATGTAATTTGCTACACATACACACAGGTATTTGTAGTGAAGTACTTAAAATTAAAGCTATACAGGATAGTGTCAAAGAGTTTTCCAAAGTGACTGTCTAAATTTATACTCTCAGAAGGAAATGAGAGTTCTAGTTGCTCCACATCCTCACCATCACCTGACATTGTCAGTCAAATTTTTTAAATCTAGCCATTCTGTTGGATATATAGCCCTATTTCACTGTGCTTTTAATTGCATTTTCATCATGGCTAATGAGGTTTGGCAGCTTTTCACATATTTATGAGTCATATAGATGTGCTATTTGTGAAATGTCTTTTCTTTTGCTTATTTTTCTGAGTTGTCTGTCTTTTCCATATTGATTTACAGGAACAATATATTTTTAATATTTTCAGAACCTGGGGCAAGAGTACAAATATCTTCTCTCTGATTTCTTGGCTTCTCTTTTTTTATGCTACTTAATTTTAGTGTAGTTTAATTTATCAATGAGAATTTTATGTGGAGTTGGACTATTCACCAGTCATATTATGTGATCTTCATACAAAGTCTGGGGAGAGGAGGAAAAATATTTTATTCTTTAAAATGAGTTTATACTAAGTCAGAAATTTTTATTAATACCAACCTAAAATATTGAACAATAGAAGTCCCACAAGGGGAAAAGTAGAAGGAAAACACATCTAAAGATAAAAGCACTTGCTTCTTACTAATCCATAGATGTTATGACCAAGGGTTAATCTAACCAAATTTTGTAAGCCCATAATTAGGATGCTTCTTTCTGGCACATCTGTATTCTTAATTTGCTTTCACATCCTTGTTTTATGGATTTGGGCCATCAAAAGCTGTGAGTTCCCATAGCTTTTCCTCTGAGTATTTCTCCTCAAGGAATCATTTTCTGACAACTTTCTACTTGAAACTGCTTTTTAAGCTCCTTCTCCAAAGGTTCCAACATCACTAGAGCCTTATTTCTTTTATGAATCAGAGAAAGTAAGTATAAGAAACATTAATGTTGCATCATTATGCTGATGAGAGTGTGACTAATTTTTTGCAATCAGAAAAAGGAAAACTGCTCATTTCCTATTAAAGCATAGAACAAGCTTTTCCCTGACAGATTTTTTCAAGTAGTAACTGCTGCCTAGGCATTCCCTGAATTTTTTTGACAAGGTGGAGACTTAATGTCATTTCCAGCAATGGCTTGAGTGTACCAAAGTTTAAAAGATTGCTGGTGAACAAAGGATTTTATGAAAAGAATTTCTCAGTGGTTCTATACAGTGACAGACTACTAAAAGATCATTAACCCATATTAGGGAATATTTTATAATCAAATTTGAGTAATAATAATAAGCTGTCAACCTGCTTAATGGCAAATGGAATCCAAGACTGACTCTTATACTAAGTTCCATCCTATAGCCAAGATTATTTTTTCATTATTCATCCTTAAATTATTGACTTTATTTTCACATGTTGGATTGTGAAGAGATATGAGGGCTGTTTAGAAGTCATATACAAAGCAGTAAATACTATCTGTTTTTCTCAAGTGAGGAAAGTTTCCTAAAGGAAATAGACCTTTAGATGAGTTTGAAAGAGTGAATGAATTGACAAGGGGAAGCTAGAGTTAGGTGAGGAGTAGAAGATAGCCCAATGAAAGGCTTGCAAAAGGAAGTGAAGGGCAGTTTTCAAAGGACAGACATGGAATGAACGGTATTCAAACTACTCTGGAAAAGCTATAAATCAAACCTGTAGATGAGAGGTAGTAGAAGGCATATCATTGAAAGGTGTTAAAATACCAGTGTTTTGAGTACCATATAAGAGCTGAGCTGTGTTTTAATGAGCTCTACATTTAAGCTATCCCTCTTCCTTATATATGCCACAGTTACATTTTCTTCATCTCAGTTGACACTGTAAATTACTTTAACTATATCTTACTTCCTTTTCTCAGCTGCAATATTATTTCTAACTATAGCATCATATTTGATGAATCTCAATTTTCTTATATTTACATTTCTTTAATTACTCCTAGACATTTTTTTTTGCCACATGCTTTTTTCTTTTTTTTCTTTTTTTTAGCTTTACTCTTTTCCACAAACTATCTTCATGTTATCTGAAGGAAATGTATAACTTTTATAATCTGCTATTATATTATAACATCCTTTTGAAAGTCCTTTATATCTAGCCGCAGTCTTTCATGTTGTCCTATAATTGTCTTTCCTTCTCTCAAATATTAGTTAGACCATAAGGTTATGATCTTCAAAGTAGTCATGGTCATTGTGTCATGTGTCTTCCATGTCCTTTTCTATGAGTCCACATCTTGTACTTGTTCCACAGAGACTGCCCTCTCTAGCCCTTTAGTAACTGTGGTCTATTTCTTGAACTGTTTGCCTGCACACTCCATTCCTCTTACTGTTACTGGTCATAACACAGAAAAATAAAAATCTATCTTCTTTCAACACTTCCTTCTGCTAGGAGCTTTACATAAATTATTTCCAGTGATCTGTATTAAGAAAAGTGATACCCAGAAAAGTTAAATGGTTTGTCTAAGTTTACAAGGAAATAAGTAGCAGAGCCAGACTGAAATTTCATCTGACAAATTTCTAAGCTTACACTTTTAATTATTATACAAACCAAGATAAAATATTCAGTACGTTCTATATGTTTCTCTGGAAGAGGAAAAAAAAAAAAAAATATGGTGCCTTCCCTCAGTGGATTCATAGCCTATTTGGTGAGCTAGGAATACTAAATAGGGAGAATAAGATAGTCTTTCTTTTTAAGATTTTATTATTTATTTATTTATTTATTTATTTATTTATTTATTTATTTATTTAGGAGAGAGAGAGGCAGGGCAGGGAGGAGCAGAGGGAGAAGGACAAGCAAATTCTGTGCTGAGTGCGAGACTCATCATGGGGTCCTGAGATCATGACTTGAGCCAAAATCAAGGGTTGGTCATTCAACCAATTGCACCCCAAGAATAAGATATTCTTTATCATATTCTTAATATGATGTTAATCATTTTCTGAATATGAGAATTACTGTGTATAAAAGTAGTTGGGTCATACAGGAAGCTGGTAAGGTTTAACTGGATTTAATTCTGGCTTAGTAGTGCAGGAGGTATAATGAATGGTCAAACTGGAAGGCATAGCTAGATAAAGCTTCTTGGAGGAGATGCAACTTCAATGAGGTTTGCATTCTTTCCCCATTACTGGATTCTCCTCGTACAAGGCAATTTCTTAAAGATCTGCTTATTGAGCCTCTTCACTGTCTTCTGGATCACTTATGAATCTACCTAGGTCATCTGGAATACTCAATCCTTTCCCCAAGGTACTGGCCACAACTCCCCAAACCAGAGCTTGCACTGAACATACCATTAATGCTCTTTATCTATTACACAGACATTGAAAATACTATGCAGCCACTGAAAATACTAAACATTAAGCTTTCATCATTTTATTACACAACCATTCCATAGCCGTATATTCAGGAGTTATCACATGATTCAAAGTCTAACTCTTTATCAAAGTAAGGTAACTAATTGGGTGTACTTATACAATTCTGTGTTGCACTTTACAATTTCTGAAGCATTTACAGATCCATTAATTTCCATGAGTCCTGAAAGGTTTCACTTTTTGTGGACATTTATGACAAAATCCTCCCCACAAATGTTAAAAAATATTCCTTCACCTGACACATGTCAAAGGTGAAAAGTAGTGCAGAATGTGACAGTAAACATGATGTAATTTCCAAGTGATGGAGCATGGAAATTCAAGTAAAATGAAGTTTCTTAGCTTGAATCATTTCTCTTAGTAAAATTGCAATCCAGCAGCCATACAGACTGGATTAATACTTAACCTTTTAGACTGAAATATATTAGTATCCTATGATAATCCATGGCTCAAAAGCCATAGGCATTTTTCTTTTTTTTTTTTTTTTTGGTTTAAACTTATTTCTATTAAAATTCATTCCATTTTTTTTCTATTGCTTGCTGTGTTAGGCTAATATTCAGGGAAATATTCATTATCAATGAAGGTACAAAAATGTCTTTAACATTCCTTTAAGTTTTTAAGGAAACATTTGCATATACAGTAGATACATGTGTAGGAATTCATTCAAATTTATTGCATTTTATTCCTGCATTAATTTTTACAGACACACTTGCTTTATCACATTACTAGATAAGAATTTATTCAAATCTATTTCATACTATGGCCTGCTTCTTAGTTACTAGTATTCACTGATTTGCCATATTTAACACAAAATTCAATTAGTTTTAGATAATCTCTTTCCTTTTTCTTCAATTCAAATTTCATCAAGAAGTTTATATCAGGATTTAATAGTTTTATTTCATTTCTAATCAGTTAGCATGTTCTTAGCTGCAAGGGACAGGAAAAAAACAAGATGTCTGGAGATAGAATTGTCCAGGGTTAGTAATTTAGAAATTCAATTGCAATTTTCAGGACCCAGTTTTGTTCCCTATCTTTCTCCTGTCATTATCTGCTTGTCATTCTTGTCCCTGCTGGTCAAGACATGAGTGACACAGTTGCCGACATCATGGGCAGTCACTACAACATACAATAAATGAAGAGGGGCAGTTTTTTCATGTATGTATTTATAGATACAAGGACCTTCTTCCAGCAACTTCCTAGTGGACTTCCTCTTATATCTCTTTGCCCAAGACTGCACCACCTGTCTTTAATAGATGATTCACTGAAAAAAGAATCAAATGGTCATGATTGACTTTGACGAATCACCCTCTACTGCCTTTGGGGCTGAGGATAGGACTGCCTCTCTCAGGCCCACATCCCTGCCAAGGAAGGTAAATAGCTGAAAAAAAAAAAAAAAACCAAACAAAAAAACTGAGTTTCTGCCAGCCAAAGAATAGAAAGTATTTGGAAAGTTAAAAAAAATTGCTTATACTCCCTAGTATTATCCCTTTTTCCTTTTAAGCACAATTCTGGCCCTACTTGATTCTTTTCCTATTGCTAAATAACCCTTTCCAATATTTCACAAAATTTAACTGTATTTAAATACTATTTAAGTGTAACTATATACTATTAAATAAGAACAATTTGATTTGTAGTTGCAGACAGTAACATGGTTTTGGTTATAACAGGATACAGAATTGAAGGGTCCAAAGTTGAGATTTGTTTCTAGAACTATCTGTCATTTCTTTTCAAGTCTCAAGGCTGTCTCTTGGCTTCAACTTTATCAAGGTGATTATAAGTAAGTTCAGTCCAAATTCAGTGACTTCTTGGTCAAATCTATAATGATTATTTCAGCCCAGCTGAGTTCTTCTCCTGCTCTTGCTGGTACGAGTGAACTCACTGCGGATCTTACATAGCCACCTGATGCTGGAGTTGGTGGTAAAGGGAGGGTGCATGTACTTAGACCTCTTCCTCTGCCTCTGCTTCCCACACTGTCATCAATAAACAATATCCTTTTGGCCTGTGATCACAGAGTAAGTGATACCAGTGGTGGCTTTAGTGGGTATTGCATTTGGTTCTAGCAAAGGTTCAGAATATAGAAAATTCCATGTTGATGCAGCTTCTCCCCTCCTATCCCTGGTTGGGGGCCCAGGCCCTTCTCCCCATGCTAGCAGCACACCCACTGTGGAGCTGGCTATAATTTCCCCCTCACTCCAGTTGCACAGAAAACATAAATCACGACAGCTTTCTCAGGTCCTCAATCACTACAGAGGGCATGTATCTTGGTTTTCTAGGGCTACCTTACCAAATTAACATACATTTGGTGGTTTAAAATAACTGGCATTTATTCTCAAATTTTTGGAGACTAGAAGTCTGAGATCTAGGGAGAATCCTTCCTTGCCTCTCCCAGATCCTGGCTGTATAACTCCTTTCTCACCCTCCATCTTCACACAGCCTTCTCTTCTCCCTGTATCTATCTGCATCTTCTTCTCTTCTGTCTTACGAGGATAGCTACCATTGGGTCTATGACCCACTCATATAATCCACAATGGTCTCATCTTGAGATCTTTAACTTAATTGCATCTGCGAAGACCCTTTTCCTAAATAAGGTCACATTCACAGGTCTCAGGGTTTAAGATGAGGACATATGTTTTGGGGGGCCACTATTCACCCTGCTACAGGGAGTGGAAGTCTGAGGCCTGTCTCATGCCATGTGGGTCATGCTACCACTTCTCTTGCTTTCTCCTAAACCCAGTTGTACAGAACCCACTTACAGGACTGTTTCTCTCAAGTGGCAGATAGGAAACAAGTCTGACTCTTCTCTCAAATGCCCCCTAAATTTCATGAGGGGCCTTCTTGCATTTTCTTCCCTCCCTTCCCATCCCACCTCCACCCCCTTAAGATTCTGCTTTAAGAGGTCAAGGGGCACAAACTCCATTCGATTTCTCACTCTGTACTTGTTTGTCCTTGTATTCTTCACTGCCCTCTCCCCTCCCCACAGCCACACCCCCCATCATAGTGTTTTCTCTGAAAGGGTAGGGGGTGAAGTACCAACCATCTCTGATCTTTTTGTTTCACATCAAAAACAGTACTTCTTTGGACTTAGCAATTTAGAGTTGAGATCTCTGCCACTGGGGTGAGCCCTCTTCACTCAAATGGACATCATTAGGTTTAGCCTTAGATGGAGGAAGAACTAACAGGAACAGAAAGGCATCCACTCAACTGACATTTTACAAGTCATCCTGCCCCACTTACAAATTGAGAATTATCACTCAGGTCCACTCAAAAATGCTCTTCTTTTAGCTTCTCTAAGTACCTAGAAGTTGCTTGAAAACCTCAAGTCATTTAAGTTATTTTTCTTTTCCATTTGGGTAGTATTATCATCCACATAAACATTTTAGTGCAGCTCTTGCGAATACAAAATAATTTTGGGCTGATGGCAACTCTGGACCACCTCTATTCTTTTGAAATAAGTGAACCCTTATCTGTCCATTTTGAAGATTTTCATGGTTCATGTAAATTGCTACAAGATCGATTTTGCTGCGGTTGAGCAGAATTGGTTAAAATCAGACATACAATTGGTGCCTTAGTAAGGAAAGAGTGACTGGATCTTTGTTCCCAGAGCCCCCAAATTTAGAATTTATAAACATTATAAAAATTGACTTAAAAAGTTGTATGCTCTCCATATCTCAGAAAATGACCTTTCCCAGCAGTGGAAATGGGTGCAGGAAGAAATAGCTATAGGCTATCAGAAAGAGAGAGCTTGGACAGTGAAGGGAGATAGCCCAGGAACCAAGAAGAGGCTGAAATTTGGAGGTAGAGGGTGGCTGGCAGGGAGCATTTAATGGGCTGAGCTCCTGGTAGGGGTAGGGGAGTGAGAAGACAACAGATGTTTCTGGAATAATACTCTGTCAGTGGAGGAAATGTGTCTACAGAGATATCCCCCACCCCCACCCCAAAGCCTGGCAGCACACCCATCCACTTGTCAAATTACCACACACTTAACAGCCTAAATATTAATTTAGTATCTTACAGTTCTGAAGTTCAGAAATCCAACATAAGTCTCACTGGGCTAAAATCAAGGTGAATAGTAACAACTTTTAATTTTTATTTATAAAGTATTCTGGTATCAAGATCCTCTATTAATAATATTAATTGAAGCTGAATTTTTAAAATAAGGATTACATTTAAATCCCACTGGCATGAGCTCTTTAATAGGTTGCAGAGAAAGATTTTATATCCTGAGATGTTTTTTAGACTTTAATGTGCTACCTCCATGACCTATGACCTACTAAGTTCTTTTGTCACAACTGTCATCATTAAGTCATATGTTTACAAGTTAACTTTAACCTCTTGTTTCACTATGAATATGCTTGGCAAAGCTTAAGCAATCTGTGTAGGTGGCATAACATCTTAGGGATTTTGAATGCCAGATGGATTCCCATTTTGAGTTGACCTATTAAAGTCCTATCCTGACCTAGGATTTGATAATCAAATAAATCAGTTATTAATTTATCATAGAAATTGAATTTATATAAAACGTATAAGAACAGGGCCAGTGGAAAATTATGTAGGAGTATTCAACTATTTTGAAAGGGGAATGCAAATCTTCCCTAACATCGTGGTCAGAGTGAAGTAACACAGGTAAAACAGGATGAAAGAAGTTAGACTTAAACCTCAACAAATGAAATTTTATATCTGGTGGATCCCATGCTTCCTGCTAGGGATATCTGAAGAAGGTAGCAGGGTGAGAGGGGCTTGACATATCTTTATAGGCTAGAGTTTACAAATCTCAGAAGGGAGATTTAGGTCCTGTGCAAAAGCTCCAACACATATTGAAAACATTCATAAAGTCAAGTTTGTTCCAAGTGGACTACTAACAGCTAGACAACAATGTGCTCATTTACAATATAAAAGTAAATGGGTCATTTAAACTAGGTTACCAGCAGATCGAAATGGGAATAGGGAGGTTTATGTGAAAGAAGAAAGGGACAAAGGGAGCAGGGCACCTGTAAGCTCTGATATCTGTAAATTTCGGCAAGGCAGTGGGAGTCAGGACAAGTGAGCTTGAGTACTTTTGAAAAGAACATAATTTGCAGTTTTGCATCTCTCCAAAGTTGTTTTGTGTCTCAGTGGGAGCACACTGTTTTGTCAAAATGGCAAATGGCCAGTAAGGAAATAAATGAAATAAAATTCTCATTGAGGGGGAGAGCTAGCCAGAGAGAAATCTGGGGCATAATCCTTTGAACAAACGGCAATAGGAAGGTAGAATGATATTTAAAGTACAAAAGAAGTGGCATGAAGGGAAGCTTTCAGACTTTCAAGAAAACCGTAAGAAAACTTGTGGTCTGTGATGTTATTTGTGACTACAAGAAGGAAGACCTCATGATTTTAGGAAACATTTCTAAAAATCAGATTCATATATATGCAAAGAGAAGCATTTCATTCTATTAACACCAAGTAATATCATCTGCATTATTTGTATTACTAATGAAAGTCTAAATCTATGAGATACCTTAAAAATATCATGCTGTTATTAAAATAGAAATAATAATAGCCTGTGCATAACAACTTGGATTTATAGCAATTTATAGATATTGATTATGCTCATTCTATCTAATTAAATGAGTAATAAAAGGCCATTTGAGAAGCATAAAGTTTTCTACTGCTTTTTATAATAGGAAGAGATAACATATCATTTTTTTAAGTGGGAAAATATTCTTGCTGGGATATTAATAACAGTGAATACATGAAACCAAAAGACATGGAAACCAGAGAAAGAAGAGTTTGAGAAGAATATGAAGTGAAAGAGAACAACTGGGGCTGAAACTACTACTCAAAGCCCAGCCCTAGCAATTGGAACTTTGATGAAGATACATATGAAGGACAGTACCCACGCTATTGACATGGAGAGAGCATGGGCAGCCAGGAAAACACTATGTCTCATGGAACAGTATTTTATACAACCAAAGAGGTCCATTTTTCATCTTTTCTGCCCCTCTCAACCTTACCAAATAAATCCAAATACAGAATGCCTATTAACTCTGCTAGTCTAAAATAAGCATTGAGTCATCCTTTTTCTTTGGGTTCAATCAACACAGCTCCTTAGGCTTCTCTTGAGCCAGGAAGCTTTACAGGCTTTCATCATTTCTGATTCATTCATTCTTTTGTTCTGTATCTTAAAAGCCCGGCAGGTTTGGAATTGATAACAGAGTTGCAATCATTAGTCAGCAAGTTTTTCATGAGTACCAGCAGGCTGAGAGTATACTGACCACAGGCGGTCCTAAGTGGCCACTGGGTACAGAGCCATCCTAGGAGGGAGGAAAGTAGTGGAAAACATGGCCCCACCACTGAGGCTCTCACAGTCTGATTCTAATAGAAATCACAAATTAAAGCTGTACCCACTAGTCCCTAAGAAGTGAAGAGGAGCATAAATGCTGACCGGGGTCCTCCTTGACTGGGCATTGCTTCTTTGCATGCTCTAGTCTCCTCTTGCAATTTCACTGGATCTCAAACCTCCAAACCTGGAAACTATCTTTGGTCAATCCCTTGTCAATGGAGAATATCCTGGTAAGCTCCCCTTTATTTATTTATTCATATATATATATAATATAAATATATAGTATAACTACATTAAAAGTATAAATATATTAAAATATAAATAAATACATATATTTATATACATTTACATATATATATTGAAAAAGTGATTCAGATATTTTATTTAAAAATTCAAATCGTATAAAGGGGCTTACAGTGAAAAGTACATTCATGTCCTTCCCACTCCAGACTTCAGGTTCTCCCATCTCAAGGGATAATCACTATTTCCGCATTCTTGTACCTAGAAACAGTCTGTGGGATATGCAAATAGATATATATGCCCACCTCTCCCCTCTTAAAAATAATTAATAGATTTTATTTTTTTAATTCCATTTTAGATTTATAGACTAGCTGAACAGATAGTTCTTAGAGTTTCATATGTTCACCCCACATCCCTCACCCTTATACACAGTTCCCCTATTATTAATATCTTACATTAGTATGGTCCATTCATTAAAATTAATTAATATTGATACATTACTTTATTAACTATCATCCATAGTTTACATTAAGGTTCACTCTGTTTTACAGCTCTAAGGACTTTTGACAAATGTATAGTTACGTGTACCCACCATTACAGTTTTTCTACAGAATAATTTCACTGCCCTAAAAATCCCGTGCTTCACTCATCCATCTCCCCTCCTCCCCTCCAAATCCATAGCAACCACTGATCTTTCCACTGTCTCCAGAGTTCTACCTCTTCCAAAATATCACATAGCTGAAATCATACAGTACGTAGACATTTCAGCCTGGCTTAGCAGTATGCATTTAAGCTTCTTCCACATCTTTTCATGTCTTGATGGCTCATTTCCTTTTCTCACTGAATCATATTCCACTGTATGGATGTACCACAGATTGTTTACCCACTCATCTATTAAAAATACCTCGGTGGCTTCTTATTTTTGGCACATATAAATAAAGCTGCCATACACATTTGTGTGCAGGTTTTTATGTGGATATAAGTTTTCGATTCATTTGGGTAAATACCTAGGAGTGCAGTTGCTGGATTGTATAGTATGTTTCGCTTTATAAGGAATTGCCAACCAACCAAGGCAACCATAAAATTTGTATTTCTAACAGCAGGGGATGGCTGTTCCTGTTGCTCCACCTCTTCACCAACATTTGGTGTTGTCAGGTTTTTTTGTTGTTGTTCCGATTTTGCTATTCTAATAGGACTGTAATAGGATCTCATTGTTGCTTTAATTTACAACTCCTTAATAAGATATTACAATGAACATCTTTTCACATGCTTACTTGCCATCTGTTCATCTTCTCTAATGAGGTGTTTTCTCAGATCTTTTGGCCAATTTTTAAGTGGGTTGATTATTTTCTTATTGTTGAGTTTTAAGGATATTTGTATATTTTGGATACAAGTTCTTTATCAAATACATGTTTGCAAATATTTTTTCCCAATATATGGCTTGTTCTTATTGTCTTAACAGTGTTTTTCACAGAGCAGAAGTTTCAAATTTTAATAAAGTACAACCAATCAACTTCTTTTTATGGATTGTATTTTTGGCATTATATCTAAAAACTCTTCATTGAAGACAAGGTCACCTAGGTTCCCCATTTAAGTGAGATCATATGGTATTTGTTTTTCTCAGGTTCATATTTTTCACTTAGTATAATGCCCAAAGTCAATCCATATTGTCATAAAGGCAGGATTTCCTTCTTTTTATGCCTGAAAAGTATATATTGCCCTTAAACAACATGGGTTTGAACTGAGTGGGTCTACTTATGCATGGATTTTTTTTGATGCAGTACCATAAATGTATTTTGTCTTATGATTATCTTATCAGTTTCTTTTCTCCAGCGTTATTGTAAAAATACAGTATATAATACATATAACATATAAAATATGTATTAATTGACTGTTTATGATATCATTAAGGCTTTCATTCAACAATAGGTGAGTAGTAGTTAAGTTTTTGGGGAGTCAAAAGTTACACATGTACTTTCAACTACATGGGTTCTCTGCACCCATATATAACTGTATGCACATATATGTAATCACATTTTCTTTATCCATTCATCCATCAAACAACACTTAGATTTTTTCCATACCTGGCTTTTCCATACCTTGGCTATTGTGAATAATGCTATTATGAACATGGGAGTACACATATCTCTTTGTGGTAATTATTTCATTTCCTTTGGATATACATTTAACCGGAAATGGGATTGCTGGATCATAGAGTAGTTCTAATTCCTGAGGAATGTTCATAGTGTTTTGTATAGTGGCTGTACCAATTTACATTCCCACCAACAGTGTACAAGGGTTCCCTTTTCTCTATATCCTCACCAGCATTTGTTATGTCTTGCCGTTTTGATGACAGCCTTGTGAGGGGCTAGGTGGTATTTCATTGTGGTTTTCACTTGCATTTCTCTGATGATTAGTGATGTTGAGTGCTTTTCATGTGCCTGTTGGCCAGTTGTATGTCTTTTTTTAAAAAATGTCATTTCAGATCCTTTGCGAATTTTTAAATTTTTTTTCCACTATGGAGTTTTACAAGTTTCTTGTATATTTTAGATATTAACCCCTTATCGGATATGTGGTTTACAAATATTTTCCCCATTCCATAGGTTGCCTTTTCATTTTATTGATAGTTTCCTTTACTGAGCTGAAGCTTTTTAGTTTGATGCAGTCTCACTTGTTTATTTTTGCCTTTGTTGCTTTGCTTTCGGGTTCAAATCCAAAAAAATCATTTCCAAGACTTATGACAGGGAGTGTACATGTTTTCTTCTAGGAGTTTTACGGTTTTGGGTTTACATTCAAGTCTATCTCCTTTTTGTTAAGATCTGTTTCTGGAGATTCTTCCTGTTCTTTTGTTTGGCACAATATCTCTTTCTTTATTTTCCTTGACACTTAGTGTTGGTTTCTGTGCGCTAGATGAAACAGCTACCTTTCCCAGTCTTGACAACGCAGTCTTGAGTAGGAGATGATCCTTATTGATCAGCCCAGCCCAAGCTTCTTGTTTTCTCTCAAACTTCTTTATTCTTAGTGGCTCCCAAAGTTAAGGCCTGGAAGGGTCCAAAGGGGAGGATCGAAGTCAGTACCTACAGGCAGGCTGATTAGAAAGCTGGGACCTTAGGCAACAGTTGAGAAAGTATGCAGTTAATACCCTCCCGGTTAGAACCTGGAATATGGGCATTTTTACCTGCTCCCTTCGTGCTAGGCTCCAGAATATAGCTGCATCTGGCGGGGAATGCTCCTTAGGCCATTAAAAAGTGTTTCTTTGTTTGCTACAGTCCTGTAAATGTGTGCCCCACTGGCTATTGGTGCCAGGTGACCCAGGGCCCAACCTTTGGGTGGCAGCCACAAAATCTGGGACTCCAGAATACATACAAGCTCCTTTCAAGGAGATCCTGGGGACTTGGATTTATTACTGGCATGGGCTAGAGGGAGAAGGCAGGGAAAGTGTCCACTGGCACTGGACACTGGAAAGGATTGTAGCCAGCCTCTAGGTGCCTGCTAAATTAGAAGCCTGGCCCTGAAGCAGCAGCTTTTAAAGCATGCAGATAAAGGGAAAGACTGGGAGAGGAGTGTTTATTTTTCCCTGCTTCCTCTGCACCAAGGTGAGCTCTGAAGAGAGAGCTGGTTAAAAACTGCTTCTTTGTTTGCTACAGTTTTGTGGGACTTGTGAAAGGAAACCCCATTGGCTCTCAGAGCCAGATGATATAGGGACCAGTCCCTTGGGGGACAGCCATAAAGGCTGGGGTGCAGTCATAGGCACAAGTTTCTCCCAGGAGGACGTGACAACTTGGAGCAGGTTGGAAGGAGAAGGCCCCTAGGAGCCTGCTAAATTAAACCCTGGTCCTCCCGCAGCCGTTTTTAAAGTACGCTCATAAACCTCTTTCATGGAAAGACGAGGAGTTGGATGATTTTGCCTGCTTCCTCCAGGCTGAGCCCTGAGGGTGGGGAGGATAGTGCATTAAGTATTACTGCCTATTAAGAATTGCTTCTTTGTTTGCTATAGTCTTGAGGGTCTTAGACCCAAGCCCATTGGCTTTTAGGGCTAGGTGCTTTGGGGGTCCATCCCTCAGGTTGTTGTCTTAAAGATAGGATACTACATGTGGGATCTAGGCTCTTTGTTCCACAGGGAGAAGCTGAAAGTTCGGGATTCCCTCCTGATTGTATGGTGCTGTGCCAGAAGTGGGCTTTATTGCAAGAAAGTGTCCCAACCTTTCCACATCCATTTAGATGTGGTGTTTTCTTATTCACCAATGTGTAGGAGTTGTTGAGCTAGTCTAGATGTCTTTTAGAGGGAATTGTGTTGTGTGTAGTTACACATTAGGTACAACCATGGGAGAAGGGGTGCTCTGGAGCTTCCTGTCTCTATCTTCATCAACTCTTCATTCAAAACTACCCTTTGTTGTTGGTTTTGAGCAATTTGATTGTTATTCTGTGGTGTAGTTTTCTTCAGGTATTTTGTTTTTAATGCTTGGAGTTTATTAAGCTTCTCAGATATATGGGTTTATACTTTTCATCAAATGTTGAAAAATTTTGGTCATTATTTCTTCAAATTTCTCTGTCCTCTCCTTTCTCTCAAGGACTCAAATTGCATGTACATCCAGCTTCTTGAAATTTTTCCATAGCTCACTGATCTGTTTATTTTTTAAAAATTCACTTTTCTCTCTTTCATTTTGGCTAGTTTGTATCGCTATGTTTTCAAGTTCATATTTTTTTCCCTGCACTGTCTAATCTGAAGTCAGTATCTTTTAGTAATTTCTTTTTTAAAATTTTTTAAAGATTTTATTTATTTATTTGACAGAGAGAGACACAGTGAGAGAGGGAACACAAGTAGGGGGAGTGGGAGAGGGAGAAGCAGGCTTCCCTCCAAGCAGGGAGCCCAATGCAGCACTTGATCCCAGGACCCTGAGCCGAAGGCAGACACTCAACGACTGAGCCACCCAGGCGCCCCTCTTCTTTTTTTAATTTTAACCTCAGACATTGTAGTTTTAATCTGTAGAAGTTTAATTTGGGATTTTAAAATACTTTCTATGTCCATGTTTTGCCTTTGAACATAGGGATACAGTTATAATTACTGTTTTCATAATTTTTATGTTAATTCTAACATCTGTGTCATTTCTGGGTTGTTTTCAAGTGATTGATTTATCTACTCATTATGGGTCATATTTTCTAGCTTCTTTGCTATGTACTGACCATTTCCTCATGTGGATGCACTGTCCATTACTCAGCTGAATTCTTGAGGGAGAACTTTTGCAGAACTCTGAGTTCTCTCTCTGTCCATCTCTTTCCATTCCAGTACTTTGTCCTGTGAACTTTCATTGCTTTGGTCTTCCCAAATTCTTAGCAATATCTTCTTAATGCAAATGGTCTACCAGGCTCTGGTGGGTTCCTCCTCCATGAACTTTAGCCTGGAAACTCTCTCAAGGCAGTAAGCTGAAGGAATAGTAGGGTTCATTTCATTTGTTCTGTCTCTCAGGGATCACTGCTCTTTACTGCCTGGTGTACAGTGTCTTACAAATATATCATTTCACATATTTATTTGTTTTTTATTGTTTTAGGTGGGAGAGTAAATCTAGTCCCCATTACTCTTCTTGGTTAGAAGTAGAAGCTTACACTATTCATTTAAATTTTTACAAAGAATTTAATTTTATGGATAAATTGCAACTTATCTAATAAATTTTGAATTGATTGCTATTTGGGTGATTTTTAATGAACTATTGCAGAAAAACAATAAAATGAAAATCCTTACATTTTAGCTTTGCCTCATAAATAGAGCTATATTAGGGGCACCTGAGTGGCTCAGTCGATTGAGCATTGACTCTTGATTCCAGCTTGGGTCATGATCTCAGGGGTCATGGGATCAAGCCCTGTTTCAGGGCTCTGTGCTCAGCAGGGAGTCTGCTTCTCTCCTCCCTTTCCCTCTGCCCCTCTCCCTGTTTGATCTCTCTCTCTCTCAAATAAATAAATAAATAAATAAATAAATAAATAAATAAATAAATAAATCTTTAAAAAATTAAATAGAGCTATATTATATTTTAGGTGTTAAATTCCTCAATCAAAAAGTGTATGCTTTCAAATTTTGATAAGCATTTTATTTTTTTAAAGATTTTATTTATTTATTTATTTGACAGAGAGTGAGCACAAGCAGGGGGAGCAGCAGGCAGAGAGAGAAAGAGGCAGAGGGAGAGGGAGAAGCAGGCTCCCTGCTGAGCAAGGAGCCCAATGTGGGGCTTGATGTGGGGCTCGATCCCAGGACACTGGGGTGATGACCTGAGCCTTAGGTGGACGCTTAACCAACTGAGCCACCCAGGCGCCCCATTGATAAGCATTTTAAAATTGCACTTCAAAAGCTTCTGCCAACTTTCATACCATTAAAAATGTCTGAAAAAGCCTATTTTTTTTAGAGATTCCCATTTCTTCTGAGATCCCCATTTCTGCTAGTTCCATCTAAATAATTGATAAATGGGAAAGGATGTATGGAGAAATGTTTTAGAATTTCAAAGAATCTTAGTATTTGAATTTTCTCTCTCATACTTAAACCTGATTCTAAATCTTGTCACTTTTTTGTCTTACATATATATGTATTCTACTTGCTATATGTAACTTACATATTATTTGTCACAGCATTATGAGATAGGGGTTATTATTGTCCTGGTTTGGCAGATGACATACCAAGGTACATAGATATCTAGTAACATTTTAAGTTCATGAAGTTTTATCCAGAAGAGACTGAATTTAGTATCTATTGCCATCACTACAAAGTCTGTAGCTAGTCTTGTCCTCAATACTGGTTTTATCGCCTCCACCCATGGCTGAGACATGGAAGTCTATGAGTCTGCGTTAGCCTGGAGAGAGCAAGGTCTAACTAGATCCCCAACTTCACTCCTGGTATATCCTACCCTTGCCTTGTCCATACCACTATCAAGGTGTCTGGCATGGTCTCGTTTCCTCCATACATCAGTCCTTGCTGCTGCTTACACTCTGCCAGTCTGCCCTCTCTTGGAATATACTCTGTTTCCTGAAAGACTATGAATACAAGAAACTTTTTTCTCTGGCCCATGCATGTATCACTGCATTCAGGCCATCCTTTCCCAACCTGCAGGTGTCTCCTTCACCTGAAGCTGGCTCTCCCATTGTTTGGGGAAAGAGGAGAGTTTATTCTTGTCTCACTCTTTTTTTTTCAATACTGTAAATCTTGCATTTTTTTCTGAGAGAATCCAGACTTTTCTTCTCTAATGGAACTGTCTTACTTAAGTTCATATTGTTAGAATACTAAAACAATTTCTATCTTTGTATGAGGCCAATCGCTTTTATGTGATTAGATCCACCTGCATCTCTGACTCTATGACACTCTCATGTACTTTGGAACAAATATATCATTTTATCCATCTGCCCCACACTATCAGCACTTCTATTCTCTCACACAGCACCAGCTCCAGTTATCACCTGAAAGAGGATCAATGTCTCTCCTGCTTAAAATTCAAATCTGTTTATCTTTTCCCTTTCTTGGCAGCCGAACTACACTCTGTCTAGTTATAACATATGGCCTCTTCCATGTGGATAGGCAATTTTCTCAGTGTGCCACTCTCTTCCTAGATATCAACTGATGACCTTCCTGGCCCAGGGATCTCCAGAGAGGTACTCAGACTCAAATTAGTACACTTTTACAATTCGTTATCTTTAAACATTTGGAAATTGAAATGGAAATAATTTTCCAGAGGCTCTTGCTACAGTGAAACTGGTAATCTTATTTGAAAGGATAACATGACCAGGCAATTTTGTGTGCACTATGAACAGAAAAAGAACTTAGGTTACTAAGCAATCATAGAAAGTGTTTCATTTAGACCTAAAAAAAGAATGACTTATGCATGAAGTTTAAAAAAAAAAAAATTGGATGAAACCTCTTTCAGTTTTCTGCCTTGAGGATCATAGGCAATTGCACTGTGGAGTAGACAGATTTGCAATGTCTGGCCATCCCACACATCCCTTCTATAAAAATCAAACTCCTCATGACTGGGAAGGGTTCCTGCTGGGTGTTTTCTTCTCTTGGTTATTGGCCATAGCAGATTGGTCACAGAGAAATAACTGACCCAAGCAAGGCCAGTTTTCATTCCAGTGTCTTTGGATTCAGAGAGCCCAGTCTGTTATCTGACGTCCTGGGCTGGCAGGCAATCCAACTCTATGGGTGTGGGCACCATTTTTCATCATGTGCCATGAAAAGTAGCTAAAGCCATCATGGAATCTGAAAAAAACAACTGATAGAATCAGAAATATACAAATAAATGACCATGATGCCATGGAGAGCAGAAAGTTAGCAATTCCTGTGAACCTGACTATCCTTCCTGACCTCACATTTCAGGCAAAGCCCTGGTGTCCTCCCACTGCATTTCACTTATTGTGTTAACTATACTGAGTGTTCTTCTGTAGCTTGCAGTTAAAGTAAGTTTGATCAGGACAGAGGTAAACCATAATATCTGGGATGGTTTAGGAGCAATCCAACCTTAAAGCAGGGGGAGTGAATAACTTTAGAACTGTTCTGCTCCTTATCTATTTGAACAAAAAATACTGTTCTTAGCCAAGAGTTAATAATGTGCATAGGTACTTGTGTTTTATGCAGGACTCCTATTCTATAAATTGGTAAAAGTAAAAGTAACATTATAAGCAAAAGGTATGCGATTTTAATATGTGTCATATCCTACTAATAAAATCCCAAAAATAATAAATATCAACATTTATTGAATATTTACTGTGTTAAGCATGTAAACACTGTGCATGCATTTTCTATATTATGTCAATTTTATAACATAAAGACTATTTTTGTCCTAATATTGTTATAGGTTTAGGAATATGAGATGGCTACAGAATAAATGATATTATTCCTATTTCAGAGAACAATTGAAGGCCATATATGACATAGCCTCTATGCCATCTGTCCTCTTCTGATTATAATCTGATTATAATCTGGTTTGGTTGTATATCTCTTAAAATAAAACAGCCAAATCAAGCAAAATACTCTACCTGTAGCCTAACTAATGTAAAGTATAGTGAGGCCATTATCTTCCACACTCATTAATTAATTAATGCATTAATAATTCAACAAAGATTTGAATATCTTCCATGTGGCATATATTTTACTGAGTGCCAGGGCAGTAAAGATGAATTAAAAGTGGTAGTATATGTTGAGCATCTTTTCATGTGTCTGTTAGCCATTTGTATGTCTTCTTTGGAAAAGTGTCTATTCATTTCTTCTGCCAATTTCTTAATTGGGTTGTTTCTTGCGTGTTGAGTTTGGAAAAGTTCTTTGTAGATTTTGGATACTAACCCTTTATCAGATATGCCATTTGCAAATATCTTCTCCCATTCTCTAGGTCACCTTTTAGTTTTGTTGCTTCCTTCACTGTGCAGAAGCTTTTTTTTTTTTTTTAAGATTTTATTTATTTGACAGAGAGAGACACCGCAAAAGAGGGAACACGAGCAGGGGGGAGGGGGAGAGGGAGAAGCAGGCTTCCCGCCGAGCAGGGAGTCCAATGCGGGACTCGATCCCAGGACCCTGGGATCATGACCTAAGCCGAAGGCATACGCTTGACGACTGAGCCACCCAGGCGCCCCCAGAAGCTTATATCTTGTTGAAGTCCCAATAGTTGATTTTTGCTTTTGTTTCCCCTGCCTCTGGAAATGTGTCTAGTAAGAAGTTGCTATGGCTGATGTCAAAGAAATTGCTGCCTGTGTTCTCCTCTAGGATTTTGATGGTCTTCTGTCACACATTTAGGTCTTCTTGAATTTATTTTTGTGTATGGTATAAGAAAGTGATCCAGTTTCATTCTTCTGCATGTTGCTTTCCAGTTTTTCCAAGACCATTTATTGAAGAGACTGTCTTTTTTCCATTGGATATTCTTTCCTGCTTTGTCAAAGATTAGTTGACCATATAGTTGGGGTCCATTTCTGGGTTTTCTCCAATGTTCCACTGATCTATGTTTTTTGTGCCAGTACCATACTGTCTTGATGACTACAGCACTCATAATCAGGGAAATACAAATCAAAACTACAATGAGATACCCCCTCATACCTGTCAGATGGCTAAAATTAACAACACAGAAAACAACATATGTTGGTGAGGATGCCAAGAAAGGGGAACCCTCTTATACTGTTGGTGGGAATGCAAACTGGAATGCCACCATTCTGGAAAACAGTATGGAGGTTCCTCAAAAAGTTAAAAATAGAACTACCTTATGACCTAGCAATTGCACTACTAGGTATTTATCCAAAGGATACAAAAATTCTGATTCAAAGGGGTACATGCACCTCAATGTTTTAGCAGCATTATCAAGTACAGCCAAATTATGGAAAGAGCCCAAATGTCCATTGACTAATGAATGGATAAAGAAGATGTGGTATACATATACACAATGGACTATTACTCAGCCATGAAAAAGAATGAAATCTCACCATTTGCAATGACATGGATGGAGCTAGAGTGTATTATGCTAAGCGAAATAAGTCAGTCAGAGAAAGACAAATATCATATGACTTCACTCATGTGGAGTTTAAGAAACAAAACAGATGAACATGGGGGAAGGGGAAAAAAAAGAGGGAAGCATACTATAAGAGCCTCTTAACTATAAAAGAACAAACTGAGGGTTTCAGGAGGGGAGGTGGGCAGGGGGATGGATTAAATGGGTGATGGGTACCAAGGAGGGCACTTGCTGTGATGAGCACTGAGTGTTACATGTAAGTGATGAATCATTAAATTCTACTATTGAAACTAACATTACATCATATGTTAACTAACTAAAATTTAAATAAAAACTTGAAACATGAAAAAAAAAGTAGTGGTGGGAAGATACACACAAACAGAAAAACAGGTTGACAAATGTTATTGCAGATGTTACAACAAAGAACTGTGGGTGTACTCTTTCTAAATAAATAAATAAAATCTTAAAAAATAAAAGATGAAGAGGCAATGGTAGAAGTCTAGAGACTGGAAACAGCAGAGCCTGAAAAAGGCAGGGAAAATGGAAAGGAAATAGGGTACACATGATGTTTGAGATAGAATCAGAATGATTTTTTGATGCATTAAATGGGGGATGGAAAGGAGAAACCAAAGATAATCCCAAGGCTTCTGGCTTGAGATCCAAATAGTACTGGAGGGAGGTGAGAAAGTAACCAGGTCAGGCTTTGGCAAGCTGAGACTGAGGTGTGTGGGACAAGCAGCTGGAGATGTCTGGCAGCAGCTGGAAGTGCAACCTCAATTTGTGTTCATTTTGTAAGCAATCATGAGCCATCATCGATTGATATTGATGTCTTTTAGGACACTTTAGCACTTTGCCCACCTCTTCCCATTCTTTTGCAAAAATTGTCATAAGTGGGAAACTTATCTAATTTTCCTGTTTAATTTCATTTTATTGGTTTCTGCCTGTCAAGATAATTTTGCATCTAGACTTGGTTCATCACAGATTTCACTTTTTGCTATTCACAGATCCGATTCACTATTTCTTAACATGGTTAAAAATGGTGAGCAGGACCAAAAGCAAACGCTATGGCTTGCCAGTACTGAGGGGTTATGTGGCTATTTCACATTTCGTACCACCCCTCCTTGATCTGTCTGCCCTTCTCTGCCCCGTTCTTGGCTCCAAGAATTAGACTTTTATAAACTACATGAACTGAGCACTGTGTGCTCTGGCTTCTAGTTGGAACTACTAGTGGAAGACAGAGAGAGCATACCCAAAAGTGGGATCAGTGAGAGGTCAAGGGTTTTTTTCTTTCCCTGCTCTCTCTCTTCTTCAGTGGCTACCCTTGTCACGTGATGCTCCTTCCCAGGCTCCAACTCTCACTGGGCTCTAGTGACATCATGTTCTCTTTTTGCTCCCTCAGGTAATAGGATGGTCATAGGTTCTAAATTCCTGGGTGCTCCACTACCTGTTGATACCCTTCGTCCCACCCATACCTATGTACACAGACTATTAAATTCTCTTCACAACACCAGCTGAGCACTTTGTTGGCTGCCATGACCCTGACTGATGCACTGCCACTTCGTTTGACATTTTAGATGTCTCTCCTATGTGATTTAAAATGTATGATTCATAAAGGATCATAATATATGATTTATAAAGGGTTTATAACATTTCACTTAAGAGAAATAATTCTTTTCCCACTCCAACCCTAGTTGCAACTAAAAGAATGATGTGATATTAACAGTTTCAAAGGATATAAGAAAAAAATAACAACTGGGATCAGAAAGTGCACACACGCACCAAACTCCTGCTTCCTTAGCTGAGGTTATTTGGTTGACATTTCCACACTGTGAAAATCATGATATAAGTCAAGAGTACCTCTTTAAAGTAGAAATAATATATAACAATAATTTAGCCTATAAATGTCTCAACTGTAGTAATCATTTATAGTTTAATTAATATAATTAGTTTAATTATATTAGGTCACTCCACAGCCCCAAGGTACCCTGAGCACCACTTAGTACATGACGATGAGCAACAGCACCCAGAACAAGGTGATCTTAACTAATCTTAACTACAACTATCTGTGGCTCAGTTAAATGAGAAAAGGCAGAGGTTGGGATGTTCATTGTCTCTGTTTTTCTTTAGACTAACATAGGTAGAAAGAAGAATGTATTTGGCATCAAAAGTTTAGGAGCAAGAGTCTCTTCCTCACCCTAGTAAGATTGGGCTAAGGCTCAGCTTCTCAGTTCACAGAAGCAATGTGCAAATATTCCAGGTTCTTGGAAGATTTTCTATCTTTGATATTTAAAACACATCAGTCCTTGTTGATGATATGGGGAATGGGTGAGTAGGGAGTGGGAGGTAGGGAGGGGACATCAATTATCCTGAACTCTTCTGGTTTAGATTTTTTCATCATATTCCATTGTTCCTTCCCCCACAGGATATTCTCATTCCAGCTTTCTGAGAATGTAAATTACTATTTGGTCATATCAAAAAATTCCAATCACAAAGCCAAAGGCATTGTTAACCCCCAATATAATGCTAGAAAGCTAAAACACAGAAAAGAAATAGGATGAATTGACTTTTACCAAGATTAAACAGAAACTCTTCAGTTGTGGAGCCCTGGTTAGAAGTATGGCTGTATCTGTCACTCAAATGATGGCATGGTAGAAAAGTTCCTAGAGATGATACATTTATTTATTCTTAGAGTTGGGAAAACAAAACATAGTTTAAAATGATTTAACAATGGGGGTGCCTGGGTGGCTCAGTTGGTTAAGTATCTGCCTTTGGCTCAGGGTCCTGGGATCTAGCCCCACATAGAGCCCCATATCAGGCTCCTTGCTCAGCAGGGAGCCTGCTTCTCCCTCTCCCTCTGCTGCTTCCCCTTCTTATGCTCTCTCTCTCTCACTCTCTTTCTCTGTCAAATAAATAAGTAAAATCTTTTAAAAAATGATTTAACAATGGCATGTTAAAAGCCTATATTATGTGGATGATGTTCAGTGGCAATAGAAAAGCTTTCCCTATAAAATTAGATGTTATATTCTTCAAAATGGAAATTTGGGGTTTTCTCTGTTGGAAACTTAGAAAAAAAGTTTAATAAGGTCTTATGGTTCCATCATTTAACTAGTGACTGAAATACTATTATAATTCATTTTGGGGGAATGCTTTGCTCCCTTAGTGAGCTTTAGGTGCTATATTATTAAATGGGTTAACTTTCTTTTTCTTAAAGTTTTGATAAACACCAAGATTATTTTTATATAAAAAGAAATCTTATTTTTCCTGTTGCTTTCTGTATTTTTCAAAGATCTCTTAAGATTAAAATTGCCTCTGTCTCTTCCTCTGATGATATCTCCTCCACTTTCTTTTTCCTTCAGTTGACTTGCACATTCATTGTCTGAAAGAGAATTGAAATAGAAAAAAGATTGCAAGTAACACTGATTGAGCATTGCTGTATGACATGCAATGTATTACTCTAGCTACATAGTATAATGTAATTTGATCATCCCAAGATTCTATGGAAAGTTATCCTACTTTATATGATGTATGTATATGTGTGTGTGTGTGTTCGTGTGTGTAACTATGTGAGGTGATGGATGTTAACCAAACTTAGTGATCATTTTGTAATATATACATATGTCAAAGCATTATTCTATATACCTTAAACTAATACAATGTTATATGTCAATTATACCTCAATAAAACTAGGAAAAGTTTTTTTGAAACTTAGGATTTAGTTAACTTGCACAAAGTAACGTAGCTACTAAGTGTTAGAGTTGACATTTGACCTTAGCCCTAAATATGAGAGCAATATTTTCTACTTCCTATAAAATTTCTTACCATATGTCATAATTAAAAAAAAAGAAAAAACTACACAAATAAAAATAAAGTTTGTGGCGTATTTCATATGTTGCTTTTTTAAAACCAAAATTAGTTTACATTTACTTCTATGTCTTTTGATGGATCATTTTCCCATCTGAAATATAAAAAGTTTTCATTTTTCTATGATAAGAGCTTAACCTTTCAAAGCTGATTAAAGAATGATTTTCAGAATCCATTTTTTCTGCTTTTTCTTTTCAAATGTGTTATGTTCTATATATACCTTCTATATTTTTTAATTGAAGAAAATTATTTTCTGTCAAAATTGCAAGGAATAAAGATCATCTTGAAATGACATTTTTTATTGAATATCAGTAGAACAACCTATCCCTTAAATTGTCCAAGTTCTAATAAGCTTATCTTTGAAATTGGGCTCATTTTGCTTTTGTTGGGTATACATTCTAAACCAGGTTTGATGGACTCAATAAATCAGATTTTAGCAAGCAGCCTGCTTCTGAGGCATAAGGAACCACTTGGTCAGTGACTATCTACTGCATGGTGGCCTCGATTTTCTGTAGTTGTCTCTTAGAAGAAAGTTTGATCCAAGGCTTTGAGGTTCTCCTGATTAAGGATAAATTCCCATGACTTGACCAAGGGGATATTACATTTTAGTTCTAGTATAGATGCTTTTGCTTGTTTCCAATTATTATAGTGTTAGACTATGGAGTATGGGCTAAAATTTATTTCTGCCCTCAGTAAAAGAGACAGTTTAGTGTAGAGATTAAAAGTGAGGGCTCCATTGGGGCGCCTGGGTGGCTCAGTCGTTAAGTGTCTGCCTTCGGCTCAGGTCATGATCCCAGCGTCCTGGGATCGAGCCCCGCTTTGGGCTCCCTGCTCTGCGGGAAGCCTGCTTCTCCCTCTCCCACTCCCACTGCTTGTGTTCCTTCTCTCGCTGTGTCTCTCTCTGTCAAATAAATAAATAAGATCTTTAAAAAAAAAAAATTGAGGGCTCCATTAAGGAGGGCATGTGATGTGATGAGCATTGGGTGTTATACGCAACTGATGAATTATTGAACTCTACGTCTAAAATGAATTATGTACTCTAGGTTGGCTAATTGAATTTAAATATAAATAAATATATAAAAAGTATATATATAAAATAAATATATATAATATATATTTATATATAAGATAAAAATATATAATGTATATTTATATATAAAAAATATATATATAAAATAAAATATATTGTATAAAAATAAAAGTATATATATTTATATATATAAAATAAATAAACAAACATATATATATAAATATATGAGGGCTCTATAATACATTGGATTTATATCCAAGTTCCACTACTCATTTTCACTGTGACTTGGACAAATTACCTAATCCCCTTAAGCCTCTATTTTCTCACTCCAAATCAAGATAATACTATCTCATCAGGTTGTTAGAGTTCAGAAAATAGTCTATGTCTGGTGCTTAGCACAGTGTCTGTTATGCTTTACAAAGGTCAACTTTGACTTGGGTAGGGAACACAACATCTGTAACCATTTACACTGCAGATTAATCCATGGTGCTAATGATTGCACGATCATGTGGTCTGTGGCCGGTGTCCCATGCAGGCTAATCAGCCTTACACTGATTCATGGCCTCAGCTTTCTCCAGCAAGGGCATAAGTATACTGGAACAAATCTATACCTAATACTGGACAAAAAAAAAAATCAAAATATTTGCCCCATGGCTGGTCAGTCAGTTGAATCACCTTCATACACAAAGGACAATATTAAAATTAAGACCATCTTCTAAAAAATTAAATGTGCACCTGCAGTTCACTGTGATGATTGAGGGAAGTCAATAAACTAACAGAAACTTATGAAAGGGCAAAGTTAGTTTGGAAAGGTTATTAACAATGAGTATATTTAAGAAGCAGCTCAGTGTGACTACTGCCACAAGAGCTAGTTTGTAAAAAGAATTAAACATGATTGAAATAATTTAGATCTATGAGGTCAATTAAGCCATATTTTTACATGCAATTCCTTACATAACTGGAGACATGTAAATTGGTTCCCTCTCCAATAAAGAAGCACTCTTGAGTAAAAATTAAAACCAAAAGATAAACACTCTTTACTGGTGCCTATCCCACTCCTGCCAAATGTTGTATACATAATGAAGAGATATTAGTTTTAGATTATCAGCTTGCCAAGCACACAGCACAGCAGAAACAAACATCTCGGCTAGTGTGATTTTCTTGATGATGCATGAATATAGTAGAGAGGTGGTAATATGCAAAGAACTTATGAATAAAAGGGTTTGATTTTGTTCTGGTTCCTGCTGTTGGCATATCATTTGGCATAGGTAAGTATGAGAGGCCCCTTGACGGGAAGTGGGGATGATGCCTCACTATATTAGTCTGGTTGAAAACAGGTCAAAAATATCAGAACTTACCATTATTTGTGCCTTACTTTAATTAGAGAGCTCTTTACAACTACAAAAACTCATCAGATTAACTCAAAAATCAAATTATTATCTTTCTTGCCTAGAAGAAAAAGAACAACTACATTCATCATCCATTTAGCTTTTTTTTTTTTAAACACTAAAGAGTAACAGTAAAGTAGCATCTTACATTTTTAAGTATTTTGTACTCTATTTCATATTATCACTTAAAGTATCTCTCTGAAGAGCAGTAAGAGAAAGTCAGGATAACTATGAAAGATACCTTCCTAATTATAAAGATTAAAAAAAAAAGAACATAACAGAATGAGTTAATAGGAGAAACAGGGGAAGGTTGGTTCACAGAAAAGTGTCCAGCATCCCTGGCAAGGAGTTACAGTTAAAAACATTTGCTGCCTAAAAAGAAACTATTCAGCCTACCCATTCAGTTTGAACCAGAATTTCTCCCCATTCACAAGAGCTGTATTTTTCCTTTCTTGTCCCTGTTCCCTCCCACATTTTTTTAACTCATCCAAGAGCACAGAGAACAGGAGCCTCTTTCTGCCACAGAAACACCAAAAGTGCTTCCACCAACACAGGCATTCAAAAAGATCAAATGTAAAAAGAATAGGGGGGGAACAAGATGATTTTCTTTATCTCATGTGGCCTCTTACTGAATCTTTGGCCATCTTGGGTGCAGGAGATTACATATTAGTGCTACTTTCTACCTTGTTCCCCCAAAGTTTGCTTCCACGGCTGCTTCAAGTCTTTGCTCAGATCCTGCCTTTTCAATGACGTCTACCCTGCCTTCCCTTTTGAAACTTGCACACCGCCCTCAACAGTTTTTGGGGCTGTTGATCCCCTTGTCTCGCTCAAACTTTTCTGATCACCTTCTAAAATATTATATATTTTTCTTATTTATGTTTGTTTACTATCTGTCCCTCTCCTGTAAAATATAAAATCCATTAGGGGAGGGATCTTTGTTTAGTCCATTCATGTCTGGCACAGAGTAGACCCTAAAGAAATATACATATACTTTGAGTGAAAGAATACATACATGGTTGCCTTTTGTCCCTTTAATAGGTAACTCAGATACTTATTAAACATCACAGCCAAGCCTAATTTTAAACTTCTAGAAAATAATGAGTGGAAAATGTTAACATACATGTGCTGAACACTCTCATTTTGCAGAGAGGGATAAAAGCACATTTCAATAGAGATGTGAAAAAGCTGCAGAAGGGCCAGTGCTGTGCTTACTAATAGCGTATAACAAATTACTGGGTTTTAGAAATTCAATTTAGTTCTCAACATGTGCCGTTTTGCCACCTGCATACACAAGAGTCACACCCACACCAACTCTCTTCGTCAGCTCTACCTTTTATCCCCCTCCTCATTAGCCAACACCTAATTACATACTAATTGGCTCAGAGAACGCAAGCTTGTTATTGCACTAGAAACACTCAAAGCTCCCCCACAGACAGATTCTCATGAAAACCAAATATAAAAGGAGTTGGCCCAGTGCCTGGTTTTCATTAGGAGGAAGCTAGATTCTTTTAGGTCCTGGCCATACAGATCAGTGTTTTCATGCTCCTGTTAAGTCAGTTGTTTTTTTTTGTTTTGTTTTGTTTTGTTTTTTGCGAGCACATTTTGATACTTGGTACCAGCCAAAGAAACCAGATTTGAGTCTCTCCTGTGGCAGTGAGCTCAGAAAGAAAGTACATTTACAAATGACCTTGGTAATTATATGAATGGTTCATTAGACAAAGAGACACCCATACTTCACCAGGAACATTTCTTCATTCAGTTTATTGTTGTTGCTCTTTAGTGATCCCTGGACATCAAAATATTCAAACCATACTACCTTGGATTAGATAAACTGACCATATAAATATGTTAGGAACACAAACAGGTAACTCTCTTTGCTGAAAATCATTTTTCTTCAAATGGGGGACACACCAAAACATTCTTGCCATCACAATACAATCAAATGAGCTGTAACTAATGACACAGCATATAAGGAGTCCAATTTGGGATGTAGTTTTCTAAAGCTGTGGGTTTTTTTTTAATTAGATTCTGGTATTATAATTACCAATGAGGATGGGTTCAGCCACCTGGAGAAGACGAAAACAGAACAGAGTGTCCAAATGAGGACCACTCATGGAACATCAAGTTGGCTGTTGACTGCTCTCCCACAGTCCCCTGGAATGGGGGAGGTGGGGAAGGCAGCAGTGAGAGAAGATGCTTGCCATGCAAGGAAGTGAAAAGCCATATTAGGGCAGGAATAACTAGGAACAAGACTGATAAAGGAACCATTCAAGTGACATCTGTGTACTGAAATGAGCCACACACTAACTCCAAATGCATATATAAAGGAGATTGAGAATCTTGGATAGAGTTCATGTGTAAATTGTTGTTGATTTGATATGATGGTATGGTGGGGAACTGAAATATGGATTCCCTATGTGGACAAGCAGAGATTCTTGGATTATCATCTGATCAAATGACACTGATGCAGGAATCTCATGTGATATCCATGTTAGAGTATTATTTAATCTCTGAACAACTCCAGTGATGGCGAATCTACTTGATAACCCAGTCCTTTTAAGGAAAGTTGTCATTTTTTATGAACTCCTTTAAGTATTATAAATATTACAGCTAATAATTATGTAAATGTAATTGTGTTTTATATTTAAAGTGTGTATGTATATGTGTTCATTTTCATTTGAACCTCATACAACATATTCTATAATCCAAGTATTGTTAATGGTATTATTATTAAATGGATAATGAAATTATGCAAGTACAAAGGATGCTATACAGTATTCAGCACATGATAAGGCCTCACTAACTTAGGTGAATGAATACAACCTTCTTCACAAATTTCATATGTGCTAGGAACTTCTTTGGTGAGTATAGCCTAAAATTCCTAGTTGCAGACAATAGACTCTAAATCAGCATGTTTAAGCTGAGATGGTTTTATTCAGAGGCATACATAATGCAGAAAAACTGGGTATGCTGGAGGAACAGGCTCCAAACTAAGCTTACAGGAATACCCGACCACAGCACAAAATTGGGCTGATACATGAACTGCTGCCTCCCTCAAGATCAGACAGTTCAGGATTGGAATGTTCCTGTTGCCTGTTCTGGAACCATGCCAACTCTGCCAGGATGTGCATGAGCTAATTGGCTGCACTGCACCTGTTTCTCTTCACACATAACTAAGTTTCAAATCAAAATCCTGCATGAGTACATCTGATTGGCAGATGAGTACATCTGATTGGCGTTGGGAACCTCCTGTAAGGGAACTTTAGAAATGGACATGTAAATTATTCATCCCTTTATGTACGTGAGGAGCTGGTAATTCACAGTCTGCCCCACAGTGGAGTGGTAGAAAAGGAAGCGCCCCAACTGGGACCTGAGCATTAGCAGTGAGAGCAGAGGACCTGGACAGACGGACACTTCTTGGGGCATCAGCAACATCTGCACAATTTGAGACGAATCATAGGAGTTCAGGGGATTTACAAGTTATATGAGTTCTGCCATTCTCCTCTTTCTCCAATACACATATTCATCATGATCTGGCTCTGACCTTCTCTCCTGCCTTTTCCTATCTTAAAATTAATACTCACCAAGGCATTTCTGCTTGGAGTTCACTGAGCAAACACGTTGTCATTTCTTGCTTCTGCATATTTGCCTTTGTTGCCTTTTTGCTGTAATGTATTTCTTTCTGTGGGTTTTTCTGACTCAAGGTCAAGCTTGGGCATTATCTCTATTAAGAAACCTTCCTTAAGTCCCTGATACTGGGCTAGTTATCTTTATCATAGCATCAAGTGGATCATCTTTGTACTTATAACATTTAATAACGATTGTCTGTTTGTATATGTGCTCTCTCATTGCATTGTGAGCTCCTTGAAGGACAAGTCCAAATATTATTCATCCTAATATCTAAATACAGTTTCCAACAGTGCTCTATTAGTAAGGGGTAGATAACTTGTCTAACAAACAATAACAAAATTTCAATGGTTTGACTCAATATGCATTTATTGAATAACTATCTGCTGATCACTCATCTCAGAGTTAAATATGGGTCACTGGAGACTGTGCTCTGCATAGTCTCTCAGGGGCCACACTCCTTTCATCATTCAAGTAACATATTCTAGTCCTCTGTTTTCCTTGCTTATCCAGAGGATAGAAAAAGAAAGAAAACATGAAAAAATGTGGAAAAGGTATACTTTGTAGATGGCTGCAAACATTAACTGGAAGAGTTGTATATGACTTTCACCTATATTCCCTTATCTAGAACTCAGTCTCATGCCCCCACCTAACCACAAAGGAAGTGGAAAATAAAGTCTAGATGCAAGGTCAGGCACAACAGGGAATGCTATTTCATTGATAGATGGCATTGCTTAATACCACAGTCTATATTTCTGACCACCAAATTACATTCTTCCTCTCACAAGGGAGACAAATCAAAGTCCCTTCCCATTACTGCATACAGTACAAAGTCCAGAATCTCTGAGTGATGCTCCCTCATATTACAACCAGTATGATCACTGGGATGTTCTGTTTTACTCAGTCATTAGGGATCCCAGGCTTGACATATCACATAACTCTGTCATTTTCTTTTCATGCTTCTCTGGTTTCAGAGGATGGAGGGAAAAGAATCTGTAGAACCAAAGGTTTGAAAATAGTGTATGCTATTCCTACCCATATTCTATTAACCATAACTGAGTTTCACATCCCTAGCTAGCTGTAGGAGAGTCTCAGGGATGTAGATATGCTCTATTCCAGGAGGGAACAAAGAGGAGTGCTCTCTTACCATAGTGGAATCAAACTAGAAATTGACAGAAAAACAATAGTAAAATCTCTCAACACATAAAATTAAATAAGGTGTTTCTAAATAATTGATGGGTCAAAGGGGATGTCTCAAATGAAATTAAAAATACATAGAATTCAATAAAATGAAATGCAATATGTCAAAATATATGAGATGTATCTAAAGCAGTATTGAGGGGCAAATAAGAGCACTAAATATTTGCATTAGAAATGAGGAAATGGGGCACCTGGTTGGCTCAGTTGGTTAAGCGACTGCCTTCAGCTCAGGTCATGATCCTGGAGTCCCGGGATCGAGTCCCACATCGGGCTCCCCGCTCAGCGGGGAGTCTGCTTCTCCCTCTGACCCTCCCCCCCTCTCATGTGCTCTCTCTCTCATTCTCTCTATCAAATAAATAAATAAATAAAATCTTTAAAAAAAAAAAAGAAATGAGGAAATGTCTCAAATCCATAATCTAAGTTCGCACCCAAGAAAAAAAGAGGAGGTAGAATAAAACAAACCCAATGCAAACAAAAATAAATAATAGAGATAAAAGCAGAAATCAATGAAATTGAAAATAGAAAAAAATCAATAGATTGAACCAAAGAAAGAAAATGTTGGTTCTATAACAAATCAGTAAATTGTAAACCTCTAGTACAATTGACAAAAATAAAAAGACAAAAGTCACAAGTCACCAATATCAGAAGTGAAGTAGGGGATATCACATCCTGCAAATATTAAAAAGATAATTTTTAAAAAGCCATTCTCTGCCATTCTTTGTCTTTTGATTGGAGTATGTAGTTCATTTACATTTAATGTAATTACTGATAAGATAAGACTTATGTTGAAACTTTGCTATTTGTTTTCTATATGTCTTATGTCTTTTTTGTTCATCTATTGCTTCATTTAATGCCTTCTTTGATGTTAATTAGATATTTTCTAGTGTACCATTAACTGACTTCTTGTTCTTTTTTACTATTTCTTTGTTGTTATTTTCTTAGTGGTTGAACAGGAAATTACAATGGATATTTTAAATTAAAATAATCTAGTTTAGATTAATATCAACTTAATTACAATACTATATGAGAACTTCATTCCAGTATAATTCCTTTACCTCTCCCCTCGTTTGTGTTAAAATTTTCATATAAACCATATCTTCATACATTATAAGCCCATCAACAGTATTTTAATATTATTGCTTTATTCAGTTGCCTTTCAAATTAATGGTGAAGAAAAGAGTTTCTCACCAAAATACATGTATATGTTCTTTTATAGTTACTATTTAGTTACCTTTACTAGTGGTATTTATGTGGATCAGTGGGATGGTGAGTTGCCAGTCACCCACTCCAATTGTCTGAGTGCTTGTTGAAATCTTCAGATATTCAGTTGAAAGGCTCCTTGTAATTACTTTCCCATTAAATTCTCTAGGACTGAAAGTCCTATGTCTATTGCAGCTTTATATGTCTGAGGTGGAACTTTCTTCTACTGAAGTGATAGAATATATTGAAAAGTAAAACAAACACAAAAACTCCCTGCCATGTGCACAATACCTTGGGAAGCCCAGGGCTCTTTCTTGCAGAGTTCCACTTCCACTCCTCTTCCTCCCTCATTCTTAGACCTCTGCCCCTCATCCAAATAACATTAGGCCCTTTCTCTTTTTCTTTCTCCCTCTTTCTCTCTCTCTCTCTGGCTGTATAAGGATGAAGGTTGTGGGACACTGTTCTGACAAACCTAAAATATAGCACCTGCCCAGTAAGAAATGACTACTGAGGTTTACAGAGTCAGTAGTCTCTAGGTCTCTAAGCCAAAGAAGACAATAAAGAATGTATACACTGTTTTCTTATCTTCTTTAAGATAATCATTCCTTTGGTTGTGTTTTCATTTGGATTTAAATAGGAAGTCATGTGATACTGCACCAGAGCCTGGTAAGAAGATGGTATTTTAGAGAGTCAAGTCAATGATTGATTTTTGTAATTCTCAAAATGCTAGAGTGCTTTCATCAAGTAGGGCTCAATAAATATTCATTCAATGAGTGAATGAATGACTGAATTTCCTCTTTTCCCTTTCTTCCTCTGTGTTGCCCCTCATCTAAAATAGTTGTCACGTATTTAAATTCTTACATTTCTTAGAAAATATTTTTCTCTTCAGAATTATTTTTCCATTTTGTCTTGGAACCTCTAACCTCTCTAATGTGCAGGAGCACAGGAAAGCAGCGTTCAAGTCTTTCACGTTCCTCTCTGGGAGGGTTATCAGATTACTTTTGTAACATGGAAAGTTGATTACTCTCTAGGACAGGAAGACAAATATAGTTCATATACTGCAGGTCACTGATACCCATTGCCCAGTTTCCATGCCTCATAAGTTAGATTAGATTCCTTGCCTCCTTGGTGACCCAACTCTCGCAGGCGGAATTGATTATCTTTTTTTGTACTAACACTCTGCCTTGTATAAACCATGAGCATGGCTTTTACCCTCTACTGGATTATTTTATATCCATGACCCCTCAAATGCAGTTGCTTAAGGACATGAATTACCTTCTACTCATTTCTCTCTCTCCAGCACTTACTATGAGGCCTGAGAGTTGGTGTGCAATAAGTGTCTTCTTTAAATAAGTGGATGAGCTAAGGAATAAACTGCTGGAACATATTGAAACCTGTTTTTCATGTCCATTTGTTGCTGGGCTCTTGGTCATTCACACCCTTGGTAATGCTGCTTTTATTTGATCTGACTTCTTCTCCATAGCTGTGATTACTTTCTATCCTCAGTGTCAAGTTTAGCCCATAATAGAAGGTTCACAAAATTTGCTTCAAGACTTACATGGTGGGGAAAAAAGTAGACCTTCAAGGATTTGCTGAGGTAGCTCCAAGGATAAGCTGAAAGTTCCACTACAAAGTTCAAAAGATCTGAGAAAAGCAAGCAAAGCACTAGAGTTTTAGGGAAATGGTTGCAGAGAGTAAGGACTGGCATCCACATGGATATACATGTAAAACATGAAGCAAATAGAAGATCCAAGTCAGTTCCCAGCTTAAAATGCTTCAGTGGTTCTCCAGTACTATAGTAGAAAGTCCAAACTGATGAACCTACTTTTCAAAATGGCACCTGCCCATTTCTCCTCCTACATCTTCTTGCAAACCCTGGCTGTGTTGAACAAGTTTAGAACACTTTGTATGCTATGCTATTTCTTTTAAAGCTTTTTTGGGGGGAAATAATTGTAGACTTATAGAAGTTACAAAAATAGTACAGAGAAGTCCTGTGTATCCATCACCCCATTTCCCTGAATGGTGACATTATTGAAACCATATAACTATAGTGCATTATTGAAGCCAGGAAATTGACTATGCTATTTACCTCAGTACTTTTGCCCAAGATGTTCCTTCTGCTTGTAATAATATCCTTTACTTAGCTCAGATGCAACCTTTTTATCCCTTCATTTCTGTTCCCATGGCACTCTGCATATATTCATATAACAGTGCATTGTATTATAATAATCTGTGTCTTCTCCTGTGTGCACTGTGAGCTCCTTAATGGCAGAATCTATGTCTGATTCATCTTTATATCCTTACTGCCTAACCCAGAGATTGGCACATTATAGATAGTAAGTGCTGCTGGAAAAAAAAAAACTAATAAATGAGTGTTGCAAGATAACTAAGGCAGCTGTAATAGAGATCTAAAGGAAGGGAAATATTTAAGAGGTAAAATCTGTAATACTTGATGGTTGATTATATGAGGTCAGGGCTGAAGGAGGGGAGATGAGGGCAGGATTCTGAACTTTATTAGGTATAGTGGATACAGTTGCTTGCCTCCCAGCATCCACTCCAACCTTTTTGGCCTCTTTGGTCTACATAGACCTATACTCTTGACTCCTGTGATAGAGCACTTGACAAAGGTCTAGATAATCAAAATACTTTCCAGAGAATATTGATAATTGTAGAGATGATAATCTGACTTAAGCCACCTCAAGCAGTATTCCATTCACAGAACCTACAAAAAACAAAAAGGCTCTTGATCTTTTCTTCTCAATTAAAACTGAGAAGTTATATATCAAAGGCTGCTATAGCTCTCCTTTTGCCCCAAGGGACGAATCTGGATCTTCTGGAAGACATCAAATGGCAGAATCAGGAGAAAGCAAGTCCAAATGATATTTTGTGTAACCCATGAATCCATGCATGCCTGAAGAAAAAACTCTTTATGTTGGATCGCTAAAGGAGATGGCACTTTGAATGAATAAATTGTCTCTTAATAGAGCTATTTGAGTTGGTGCTTCTTCAAAGAAAGGGTCCTAACTGACATCCAAAAGTTCTGCTTAAGAGTATTAGAATTCTGGATTTTGTTTCCTAATTCAGGGTTGCTCTTTCAACCAGATTTCTACTTTAAGTTAGGATATGGGCTTCTCTTGTTGAAAAATAAAACTAGGTGAAAATTCTCAGTTCAGATGATTCCTTTGGTGGTTCAACTTTTCAGGAGGCCTTATATACCACATTAGTTAAAGCATGCATTTTTACTTTCAGGCAGACTGGGTTTATAATCTTGGCTTTTTTACTTACTTAACCTGCATGACTTGACATGTTCCTCACTTCTTGAAGTTCAGTTCTATCATCTGATAAATGAAAAGAAAAACACTTAATTCATTGCCATGAAAATTGAGATAATGTTTATAAAACATAGTTTCAAGTATTTAGTAAGTGCTACATAACTGATGAAGAAGTAGAACAACAAGAAGCAGAAAAAGCAAAAGAAAAAGCAGCAAAAACAGAAGCAGAAGCAGCAGTATGAGAAAGAAGGAGAGAAGGAGGAAGGGGAGGAGGAAAGGAAGAAAGAGAAGAAAAAGGAGAAAGAGAATAAGAAAAGGAAGGTAAAGAAATAAGGCTTTGTACTTGCCATTAAGTGGACCATAATTTTGATGATGGATAAAGAATACATAACATTGAACATGAACTGCATTGTCCCCACCAATGACATGTCTTCTGCTTCAACAAAATCCCAGGGTATTGTCAGTCCCACTGGCAAAGCAGAACATTATATGGTGGTAGTAGGTAAATTATTCTCCTGTTTTTACAATAGGAATCTCAATTCTGTATGTCTCAACCAAAGTTTTGAGTCTTTGTTTTATCAAGACTTTTACATTTTTTATTTTTCTTTATTTTTTGAAATTTTATTTTGCTTAAATTCAATTAATTAACATATAGTGCATTAGTTTCAGAGGTAGAGTTCAGTGATTCATCAGTTGCATATAACACCCAGTGCTCATTATACCACATGCCCTTCTTAATGCCCATCACCCAGTTACCCTACCCCCCCACCCACCTCCTCTCTAACAACCCTCAGTTTTTTTCCTAGAGTTAAGAGTCTCTTATGGTTTGTCTCCCTCTCTGATTTTGTCATATTTTATTTTTCCCTCCCCTCCCCTATAATCCTCTCTTTTGTTTCTTAAATTCCACATATGAGTGATACTATATAATTGTCTTTCTCTGATTGACTTAATTCACTTAGCATAATACCCTCTAATTCCATCCACATCTTTGCAAATGATAAGATTTCAATTTTTGATTGCTGAGTAATATTCCATTGTACATAGATACACCACCTCTTCTTTATCCATTCATCTGTCGATGGACATCTAGGCTCTTTCCATAGTTTGGCTATTGTGGACATTGCTGCTATAAATATTGGGGTACAGGTGTCCCTTCAGATCACTGTATCCTTTGGGTAAATACCTAGTAGTGCAATTGCTGGGTCATAGGGTAGCTCTATTTTTAACTTTTTGAGGAACTTCCATACTGTTTTCCAGAGTGGCTGCACCACCTTGCATTCCCACCAGCAGTGTAGGAAGATCCCCTTTCTCTGCATCCTCACCAACATCTGTTGTTTACTGATTTGTTAATTTTAGCCACTCTGACTGGTGAGAGGTGGTATCTCATTGTGGTTTTGATGTGTATTTCCCTGATGCCAAGTGAAGTTGAACACTTTTCCATGCGTCTGTTGGCCATCTGTATGTCTTCTTTGAAGAAATGTATATTGATGTCTTCTGCCCATTTCCTGACTGGATTATTTGTTTTTTGGGTGTTGAGTTTGATAAGTTCTTTATAGATCTTGGCTATTAGCCCTTTATCTGATAAGACATTTGTGAATATCTTCTCCCATTCTGTTGGTTTTCTTTTGGTTTTGTCAACCGTTTCCTTTGCTGTGCAAAGCTTTTAATCTTGATGACATCCCAATAGTTCATTTTTGCCTTTGTTTCCATTGCCTTTGGAGATGTGTCTAGCAAGAAGTTGATGTGGCCAAGGTCACAGAGGTTGCTGTCTGTGTTTTCCTCTAGGATTTTGATGGATTCCTGTCTCACATTTAGGTCTTTCATCCATTTTGAGTTTATCTTTGTGTATGGTGTAAGAAATGGTCCAGTTTCATTCTTCTGCATGTGGCTGTCCAATTTTCCCAACACCATTTGTTGAAGAGACTGTCTTTTCTCCATTAGATATTCTTTCCTTCTTTCTCAAAGATTAGTTGACCATAGAGTTGTGGGTCCATTTCTGGGCTCTCTATTCTGTTTCATTGATCTATGTGTTTGTTTTCATTTCAGTACCATACTGTCTTTTTTTTTTTCAGATGAACTATAATTTTTAATAAGTCTCCAATGAATACTTAACATAATAAAAGAAAAAGAAAAAAGTACAGAACCCCAGATAAATTCAAATTTCAGAAAATCAGTAACATACTGTCTTGATGATTACAGCTTTGTAATACAGCTTGAAGTCCAGCATAGTGATGCTACCAGCTTTGGTTTGCTTTCAACATTCCTCTGGCTATTCGGGGTCTTTTTCTGGTTCAAAACAAATTTTAAGAGTGCTGTGAATTGTGTAAGACTGTTGAATCACAGATCTGTACCTCTAAACAAATAATACATTATATGTTAAAAGAAGAAGAAGAAGAAGAAGAAGAAGAAGAAGAAGAAGAAGAAGAAGAAGAAGAAGAAGAAGAAGAAGAAGAAAGCAGGAAGGGAAAAATGAAGGGGGGGAATCAGAGGGGGAGATTAATCATGAGAGACTATGGACTCTGAGAAACAAACTGAGGGTTCTAGAGGGGAGGGGGGTTGGGGGATGAGTTAGCCTGGTGATGGGTATTAAAGAGGGCATGTACTGAATGGAGCACTGGGTGTTATACACAAACAATGAATCATGGAACACTACATCAAAAACTAATGATGTAATGTATGGTAATTAACATAACATTAAAAAAAAGATTGTTACAGCTCTGAAAAATGTTGATGGTATTTTGATAAGGATTGCACTGAATGTGTAGATTGCTCTGGGTAGCATAGACATTTTAACAATATTTGTTCTTCTGATCCATGAGCATGGAATGTTTTTCCATTTCTTTGTGTCTTCCTCAATTTCTTTCATAAGTGTTTTATAGTTTTCAGCCTACAGATCCTTTATATCTTTGTTTAGGTTAATTCCTAGGTATCTTATGGTTTTTGACACAATTGTAAATGGGATCCTACCCTCAGCAATCAGACTTTTACATTTAAAAGGAAAATTTTCTGTACATTTAAAAAGTTATAGATTTTTATATCTTCTATACAAAGGATGATGGTTTGACTTCCTAGAATAGCTACCAAGAGCACAGATTGATTGGTAAAAAAAAAATGATTATGCCATACTTGCATATTGATTTTTTTAAATGTACATGGTTTTTAAGATTAAGAATTCAAGACTATGCTGATCAGGGATACTTTGGACCTGTGAAATCTTTTTTTTTTTTTTAAGATTTATTTATTTATTTATTTGAGAGAGAGAATGAGAGAGAGCAAGCACATGAGAGGGGGGAGGGTCAGAGGGAGAAGCAGACTCCCTGCCAAGCAGGGAGCCTGACGCAGGACTCGATCCAGGGACTCCAGGATCATGACCTGAGCCGAAGGCAGTCGCTTAACCAACTGAGCCACCCAGGCGCCCGGACCTGTGAAATCTGACCTCACTCTGCATAAAAGTTATGGGCTTACTGTCTTTGATTTATTCACACTTGTAGGCCCAGTAATATTTTTTGAGATGTTTTAAACTTATGGTAAGGCACAGAAAATAATATAATAAATACCATGTCCCCAGCACCCAGATCTAGGAGTTGTTAATATTTTGCCACATTTGCTTTTCTAACATAGAGGAAGAAGAAGAAGAAGTAGGAGAAAAAAAAAAATACAGGTTAAAATCGCCAATCGTAATTGGTGATTTGTCAAAGTTTCTTTGTAATTCTAACATTTTTTACTTACATATATTTTAGTACTCTGTTAAGAGTCTATAGGTTCAAGTTTATTTTCTTTTTTATGGTGAATTGTTTATTTTGAGGTTGTGTAATGGCTCTTTATCTCTAATAATGCTTTTGTTTGTTGTATCATTTAGGCTTTCAGGCTTTCTGTCATTTCTAGGATATAGCTGGCTTAAGTTTTTTAAATATGAGAAAGTCTTTTTTTGAGCTGCTATTTCTAGTCTGTTTATAGTAGTAAGGATTATTTATATGTTTAGATTTCTTTTTTATGATTTCTATCTATTTCTATTTATCATTATTTTTTTATCCTTTCTTACCTTCTATTGAATAGAACATGTTTTTTTTTACATTTTGCCCTTTATGAACTTACACAGTGTATTTCTTTTTTCTTTTACTTTTTTTTTTTTTACTCTTTACCTTTAAATACTTAAAATGAATATTTGACTTAACAATGTCTGAAATTGATCAGACTCCATCCTCCTCACAAATAGTACAGGGACCTTAGGATTCTTTACCTCTGATCACCAATCGTCTCCATATTCCAAATTATTTTCAATACTTTGATTCTATTTTATTTATATCTACTCTGCTATATTAGTAATTCTTTTTCCTTTATTTAGTCAATTCTTTTTTTTCATTGTTTTAATTTGAATAGAGTTGACATACAATGTTACATTAGTTTCAAGTGTACAACATACATATTATGCTCACCACAAATATAGCTCCCATCTATCACCATACAATGTTATTACAATATCATTGACTATATTCCCTATGCTTTGCTTTTTATTCCCATGACATCTTCATTCCATAACTTGAAGCCTGTGTCCCCCACTCCCTTTCACTCATTTTGTCCCTACCCCTACCGCCTTCCCTCTGACAACCATCCAGTTTTTCTCTTTATTTATAGGTCTGATTATGCTTTTTGTTTATTCATTTGTTTTGTTTTTTATATTCCACATGAATGAAATCATATGGTATTTGTCTTTCTCTGTCTGGCTTATTTCATATTTAGTCAATCCTTATTTAGATTGATCCATATATACACTATTTTATTATTTTTCAACATTTCCTCCTGCGTCCGCCTTCTTTGTTCTGAGTTCAACGTCCTACTTTCTGACTAATAGTTTTGTTAGCGGTCAATTCTTTCAGTAGTGGTTTGAAAATGCCTTTATTTCCTTCTCACTCTTGAATGATGGTTAAGCTGGGTTTATACTAACTTGAAATTTATTCTTACTGAATACTTAGAAGATATTCCTGTAATGTTTTCTGGCTCTTTTTATTGCTGCCAAAAAGTCTGTTCCAATCATAAATGTTTCTGTGTAATTTGTTTCTTATCTACAGTTGCTTTTGAGACTTCTTTTTTCCTAAAGGAAGTTCCAAAATTTTCCCAGGGAATCACTTGATTTGGATTTCTAAAAAATTCCTCTTGCTTGAAACTTTTTATGTTTTTTCAAACTTAAGATTTGTGAGTTTCATCAAATCTGGAAAATCCATAGGTACTATACCTTTAAATATTATTCTCTCCTTCTAGAACAAATGTTATGTAAATATTGACTTTTTCCTATATTATATCCTTCTGTTTCTTATTTATTGATTTTTTTAAGTAGGCTCCATGCCCAGTGTGGAGCTCAACACAGGACCTGAACTCAGGGCCCTGAGATCAATACCTAAGCTGAGATCAAGAGTCAGAGGTATAACTTACTGAGCCACCCTGGCACCCCTGTTTCTTAACTTCTATTTTTTTTTAAGATTTTTAAAAAATATTTTATTTATTTATTTGACAAAAAGAGACACAGTGAGAGAGGGAACACAAGCAGGGGGAGTGGGAGAGGGAGAAGCAGGCTTCCCATGGAACAGGGAGCCTGACACAGGGCTTGATCCCAGGACCCTGGGATCATGACCTGAGCCAAAGGCAGATGCTTAACGGCTGAGCCACCCAGGTGCCCCTTTTTTTAAGATTTTATTTATTTATTTGACACAGAGGGAGACAGCAAGAGAGAGAGACCACAAGCAGGGGGAGTGGGAGAGGGAGAAGAAGATTCCCTGCCGAGCAGGGAGCTCGATGCATGAATTGATCCCAGGACACCGGGCTCATGACCAGAGCCGAAAGCACTGAAGCCTGAGCCACCCAGGTGCCCCCTCTTAACTTCTCATTCATTTTTTCAATCTTTTACTTTCTGTCCTGCATCATGGGTAGTTTCCTCAGAACCCTCCCTCAGTTTACTAACTGCTCTGTAGCTATATTGCTTGTATGCTATTTAAACCATCATTACGGTTTAAATTTCTTTTTTTTTTTAAGATTTTATTTATTTATTTGAGAGAGAGAATGAAAGAGAGAGAGCACAAGAGGGGGGAGGGTCAGAGGGAGAAGCAGACTCCCTGCCAAGCAGGGAACCGGATGCGGGACTCGATCCCGGGACTCCAGGATCAAGACCTGAGCCGAACGCAGTCGCTTAACCAACTGAGCCATCCAGGCGCCCCCACAGTTTAAATTTCAACCACATTCTTTCCTTTTAAACTTCTACCTGGTTTCACTCTCTAAAGTGTTCTCTCTTCTAAATCCTTTAATCACTTAAAACTTACTTTGTATTTTATGTATGATTGTCATTCTATTATCTCAAGTTCCTAGGTGCTTAATCTCATGTGTTTCATCTTCTGGGGTTTTTTTAAATTTTTTTGTTTGTTTGTTTTATTTATTCATGAGAGTGAGAGAGAGAGATAGAGAGAGGCAGCGGCAGAGGGAGAAGCAGGCTCCCCGCCTAGCAGGGAGCCTGATGTGGGACTCGATCCCAGGACCCTGGGATCGTGACCTGAGCTGAAGGCAGACGCTTAACCATCTGAGCCACCCAGGCGCCCCTCATCTTCTGAGTTTTAATTCATGATTGATTATTGCTCATGTATTATGTAAATTTTGGTTGTAATCTTGTGTTTATTGGTGCTTGTTTTTTACTTTAGGAAATTTTTATGTCTTGAATGAGGCAAGGGTTCCTCCTGAGTGATTTTGTGTTTTCTTCTGCCAGTCATCCATACTCTTTTATTCATTTTTTGGCTTGAGAACTCCAGAATTACATGAATAATACAAAATGAGATCCCAAACCCATAAGACTCACAGCCCTGGCTATCAATTTTTCATGAGACATTTTTTTACCCAGTGTGTGGGTAGGGACAGTATTCCTAGTCATTTTCCTGAGTCAGTGGATTACTAAAAATCCTGCTTTATTCGAGGTCTCAGCTCCAACTTATGGCCTCACATAGGAAATGCCTATATGTTACCCTTTCCTCCCAGAGCTGAAGCATTATCAGACTACTTGCTTATTACTTTACCTTTTTCTTTTGTCTCTATTTCTAGCAACAGTGGATTTCTATTAATATTCTGGCAAAGTCAGCTACACATTAAAATTTATTGTATTTTATCTATCATTTATAGGTTTAGGTATTTGAAGTATTTCCATCATAATCTTGTAGATCAGGTTGTCAGAGCTCCAAATACCCTGTTGTTCTTCAATCCAATTCTCAAGAGTAAGATCAGAAGGCCCACTGTCCATCTAGAGATGGACTAGGATATTTTCCACCATCCACTGCAGTCCATAAGCTTGGTTTTAGTAGTTTGGAGCAATTAGAATCCTGCCTTTGAAGTTTAAATTAGAGTGTAGAGCAATGTTTCTTAAACTATGGACCCTATGTCATCATCTCTCAGAATTATCAGAGCGTTTGTTTAAAGTACATATTTCTAGTCTGAAACACAGATCTACTAAATGAAAAGTTTTGCAGATGGAACCTGGACACTTTAAACATTTTTTAGGCCATTTCTATGAAACCAAAGTTTGATAACTACTTATTTATAGGTATCATTCACCTTGATTAACATTCCTGATTAGCATTCCTTTAAATCCTGAAGAACACACCTTATTTTCTTGTATGCTCACTAACATCTAATACAATGTATTGCATATATTATGTAGTCGAAAAACATATTCTGGGCTGTCAAAATGGATGAATCAGGGCCAAAATCACACTAGAATCAAAAGAGCTTGAAGCTTACTACATATAATCCATGGCTCCAAACCTCTCTCCTCCAGCAGTGAACTGAACCCTACTCAAGGTTTAAATAATAAAAATGAGTTATTCAATTATTTATCCAACTAAAATCATATCAGTAAAGTAATATAGTGAATATAATTATATATTTAATATATGATTGTATTCATTAACTCAATATCATTAACTCATGATGCTCTATGTGACAGGGAAATCATATATGCCATAAGACCCAGTGTCCTCCCTAAGGGAAATTACCTTGGTAGCATGTTGAACATGAACATAAAGCTTGATCTGCCATTCTTAAGATAGAGCAGAAGTAAATGCAGTGGCTCTAGGATGAAACTTTGGCAAGGCAAATTACAAAGCCCTCTCCTTTGCTCTTACCAAAGGTTAAGAGCACTAATTAGAAGTTAGGAGTATCATAATCTCAAAGGCAGCTGGGGAGTGTGACTTTTAATTACCTGAAAATTGAAATCAAGACTTTAATGTCTAATGTCACTGACAGCCAGAATGAAGGGAAGGAGAACCAATTTGATTCAGCCACTGTCCATAGCACACACACCAATATTTTAGGGATCATCTTTATTTCCAGTATTGATTTTCTCCAGCTGAGTCAGGGGAGGCCATTGGAATTAAGGTGACAAAATCACATGTCTTCATATTGAAGATAGGTATGTAAATCATCTATTCAGATGGGAATAACCAGAACTGCATGGTGAAATCTAGATAATAGCAAATAAAGAGAGTCTATGAGATTATGCACTAAAACAGGCAAGTTCTAACAAATGTTAAATGTAGTATTCAGAGATCCTGGATCTCTCTTTAAATGGGTAATTTAGTTAAGCAACACAACCTATTTAAGTTACATGGCCTGTGGCAGAACTTTCTGATTCTGTTTCCTCATCTGCCCTGTTCTTTAAAAAAAAAAAAAAAAAAAATAGGGTTGTCAAAGAAACACAATTGGATAAAAGATGAAAAGGATTTTCCTAGATTCATGAAGTTCTCTAGTAATGGGCTATAGTAGAACATTCTCTCTCCAACCTCCTTCACTACCTGCCTGAAAGCTCTTTGTCAAGCCCCTCAAAATGGATAACCATCCCTAAGCTTTTGATTTCCTATAAATTGTCCAGCAAATGAGGAATGTTGCCTGTTAGGAATTACAAGAACAGAAGAGAGGGATCTCCAAGTTGTTTGGGGCTCCATCTCTGGGTACATCCTCTTCATGTGCCGTGTACCAGGGTTGCATTTAAATACCCTGTCTTCACACAGCAGGGCTTTTCAGATGCTAGGACTGTGCTTGAGAGTCATTTCCTCAGGGAATGCATGAAACAACTGGCCAGAGAATCTGTGACTCACCCATGGAATTAAATGAGAGACTAAATAAATAACCGTGTCCCTGGAAGAAATTAAGGCATTCCTCTACCAAATATTAATTTTAAATATCTTCCCATACTGCTGCAGGATCACACACTTACATCTGATGTTCTTCTGTGTAAGATAGATAGGGTCAAAGCTGGAGGGCACTGAGATGTAGCCCCAGTGTCTGAAGTTGTGCCAGGACAAGGTAGTGGATCCCACAGGGATCTGGGAGGTGGGCAGAGTGAACCCCAAGGACCACATTAACAAAATCTGAATTATACAAAGCCAAGCACAAGCAAAGGACTAAAATAAGATTGGGGAAAAAATAAGTGGCTTAGATATCTGTGCCCTTATCCAAGTGAGAAATAAATTATTGAACAAAGTACAAGACCTCACACTATGTGACATACTGCAGCTTACAGTATCTATTTGCCTTTGATTCAGGTTAATCATTTCTACATCACCTTCTGTATCAACCTCATACAGCTCTCCAGCCTATTTTCATATCCTGGACTCTTGCTCCCATTGCAAATGCAGTTTCCCTAACCCTGCCCAATCCATTCTTTGCTTTTACTGTTCTGGTTTTCTCTGACCCCCCCCCCCCCCCAATAGTGAAAAATCTCTATTAAGTGCCTCTGGAAGGAGGTAACATTGCAGACAAATTCACTCTATACTCGGGCAGTAAGAATGAGCTGTCAGAACCACTGTACAGTATTGCCTCTGAAAGGACAATGTAAAAAAATATAGTGCTACATTAAAAAAAAAAAAGAAGAACTCTTAAGTTTTTAAATTATATTAAAGTACTGCTTATTCTCAAACCTTTTAGTCCCCTATTTGATGCTGATTGGGAAACTTCCAAAAGCAGCATATCAAGGGGAATGAGAAGGAAATATTTGTTCTACCCTAGAAAATACATGCGTAAGGTAAAGTATTGCCATTAAGGCCTAAGACATCACCCAACATTTCTTAAATCCAAAGCAGTGAGTTGGGGTTTTCCCTGCTACACCTGCATTCCTTTCTCCCTTTGCAGTCATTTTTGGTGTTCTCTCTTCTATCTCTGCTCTCAATTGTCCACTCATTCCACTTTTTCCAGAAAACATTTGAGAGTGAAAATGAATCCTATTGATAATTCTGTTGGAACAATAAGTATAAGGCAGTACCATCTTGGAACAACCAGGATGGTGTTCATTATATTGCATGTCTGAATATCTAGGGCCTCATAAATCTAGAGAATTGTCCAGAACCACAGAGCTGGCATCATAAAAGTAGTTCCTGAAACCCTCCAAATGTTCTCAGTTCCTATCTTGACCAAGACTTTAACCTATCTTGTGTTTGCTTTCTAATTTATTCCTGATACCAGCTCCAGCCTCTTGGGAAGTTTTCCTCTGTATAAACTGGCCTCAGTTATTGTCCTTAAACTTGAAGCACCTTCCATGAACCTTAGCTTTGGCTGCCATCTCTGACAATTATTAGTACCCTTTTGTGAATTACCATCTACCCATTCAAGATAAATTGTCCAGACCAGCTGATTTAGTTCCTCCTCACTTTTCCTTACCATTTCACCAAAAGGACATTCCACAATATCTACTTCTGTATCTATTACATACAAAAATCATTATAATAACCTACCTCTAGATAATAAGGTCTTTCATAGGCATGGGTTTTATTTGATGCTTATAACAAACTTGTGAAGATGTATTGAACACTTCACAGAAGAGAAGCTGAAGCTCCAGGAAAAATAACACTAATAACTTTGAATGTTTTCCAATATGATCCCAATATTCCCAATCAAATGTCATATATTTATCCAAAGATTTCTAGATTAGGACTATTATAAACTATCTGAGTCAAGTACTCAACTAGTTTTTTGGATTTGCATCCCTATGCTTGTCTTTATAGGACTTACTTTTATATAATTATTAGAGAAAGACATTTTGTAGGCCAAATCTTTGTAGCTGGGTCATTCAAATCTCCCCATGGGTTTTGCCCCACACTCCAATTTAAGATCAAACAGGCCCTTCAAGGGGGTATGCGGTGTTCCATCTTATCTGTCCTGTTGCCTTTACCACGTGAACCTTGCTACCTATACTCCCTATAGCTGAGCCCCTGCTTCATTCCCCTGAATTCTACTCACTGTGATGTTTTTGTCCTTGGGCTTCAAGATCCTTAAGGCAACACCCCTGATATCTGATGCTAGAGCTTCCTGACATTATCCTTCTTGATCCTGTCAATTACCACCAAGGAACAGGCCTCTCTGGCCTAGGGGACACTCTGCCACTTGACCTCAGTTTGGACATTTAGCTAATAATGCTGGTATCTTGCTGCCATTTCTCCTCATGAGCTGACTTTCATGTTTCGGCTCTGTGTTCAAACTCACATTTCTCCCTAGTCATCTCTAAAAAAAAAAAAAAAAATTCTCTTTTGCTATACTACTCTAACGCATTACTACTTTTATCATAAGTTCCTGATTTGCTTAAATTCCCTTGTTCTGCCTTTTCCAATCTAATCCATTTCACCTGAGGTCTGGTTCTGACATTTCTTTGTCAATACCTCTAAGCTTTCCCTTATTAAATGAAAATTTGATCCTCTGCTTGACTCAACCAGAATTTCTATGGAATCCCTGTGGCTTGGTCTACTGTGAAGAAGAGGAAGCCAGAAACAGGTAAAACTAGGTTTGGAAAGAACAGATGTTGCTGTTGAGCAGATGCTATGGGGCAGTTTGCCTGGGAACCAGATAATATACCACAAATAACACAGTGATCTTACTCTTCACTTGAGGCTATGGCTGTGTCAATATCCAGAGGTTTCCACTGTGGGCCATGGAATTTCCAGGTCCCATTCATCCATCAGGTCAAGTATTATTATGGCTGAAGCAGCCAATATCTTTAATGCAAGACCTCAGTTAGAAACTGGTTATTCAGAGAGACAGGTCACATAAATTGACCAACATAATGGGGGAGATCAAAGGAAGACTGTGAGCAGAGAGAAACTGGCCTTTGGAAACAGATTGGACATAAAACCATTCCAGGCTGGGGAGTGGGGACTCCATTATCCTCCCCCTAATCAGAGGTGCTTAATAAGCAGTTAGGATAGATGAAGAGTCTTAGGAATTGCTGAGGAGGAACAAAAAAGAAAGAAAAAGCAGAAAAATCAAGGTGCCTGGCTGACTCAGTCAGTAGAGCATGTGACTCTTGATTTCAGGGTTGTGAGTTAAAGCCCTACATTTGGTGTAGAGTTTACATAAATGAATGAATGAATGAATACATACATACATACATACCCCATCAGCCCTCCCACCCCTATAAACTTCTCATATTTGTATCTTCTCAGATGAAGGGCTTTTTGTTTGTTTGCTTGGTTATAGCTGTATATCCTTAGATGCTGTCATTTATATGAATAAGCATGTAAACTATGGTATCTGTTTCTCCAGAGTGGTATACAGACCTATGGTGAGTTCAGGCTTGGGTGGTTATTTTGTGGTGAGGAAATCGGATGAGCCCTGAGAAATCTTTGTTTCTGATAGCCCTGGCCTGTATCATTGTGTGACAATTTAGCCATAATATCTGAAGAGTGATTAATCAAAACTCAACATTCTCAAACATTAATGTACTTAGTAGTAACTGAAGGAGTTTTTTACATATACATACAGGATCTACCCCTTCAGAGTCCCATTCAGTAGATTGTAAAGAACTGGAATCTGAATTTTTCAATACACATCAGGTGATCCTGATAGAGTCCATTCTGGAAACCCATGTTGAGAAATCTAGCTTTGTGAAGAGTGAGGGATGGTCCTCAGATCAGTGGGTCAAAAATGAAAGGTTAAAGGGAAGATGTTAAAAAAAGACAGAGTTCAAACATTTTATTTGGGCTGAGTTGAGGGATAATTCTTGGCCTGATCTCATTCATTTGAAACATATTTATTCTCTAAGGACTTCCCTTCCCATAAATTTTTTGAAGGAAAATAACTCAAGATAATAACAACATTGAATATTTACTGAACTCATACTATGTGTCAGGTCCTATGGTGAACACTTTAAAGAGGTCGCCATTCAATCTTCCCAACAATCTCAGCAAGTATGTGCTATGTTTATTTTAATTATACAAATTTGTCAGTAGATGAAGAATGTCAAAACTAGTAGTGGCAAAGCTGAAGTTCTGACATAAATCTGTTCCCAACTCAGTGCTATCAACCAACACACTTAATTGCTTCTGAGCATGCAGTGCTGCTCCCTACAAATCATTTTTTTCATGCATGCATGCTTTCAATAGCCATGAATTTGTTAATTAAACAATTATTTGTTTCAATTAGCAATAATCGCACCTCGGATAAACCTCATTGGCTACGATACTGCCACTGAACACCTACTATATGTGCCAGGTTATGTATGGGTTCTGGGACACAGAACAAAGAACCTTTTAACTCATTCAATAAGGCTAGTATAATACCAATATATAAACTGTACAAGAATGGCATTAAAAGAAAACCAGAGGCCAAAACTCATTTATGAAGAGTCCTAAATAAATTATTAGTAAATTAAATATAGCAACATAATGAGAGTATAAAACATTAAGAAGAGATAGAATTTCCCCAAGAATGAAATAATTATTTAACATTAGAAAGATTCTAAAAGGAATTCCCAAGAAAAACTCTAAATGTAACCCTCTAGATTTATTAGCACATTAAAAAAAGAAAACAACCTCATAATTGCCTTAATTCAGCAACTACTTACTAAATCCAATACCTGTGCCTAAATTTTTGGAATTACGTTCTAGTTGAAGGGGACAGATATTAAGTAACATAAATAAAGAAAATATACATTGTGTCAGAGGGTGATAGGTGCTATGGAGAAAAATAGAACAGGGAAGGGATAAAGAGGAATGGCCAGGGGAGGGAAGAAGTTTGTTGATACCATTTTAAGTAAGAGTAGTTGGGGAAGGTCTCAGTGAGGAGGTGCCAGTGAGATATGAAGGGAGTGAGGAAGAGAGTATTGTAGAAGTATGGCTGACAGGTGGGCCATAAATAGGTAGGAAGCCACAGAGGTAGAACAGAATGAGCAAGCATAAAAGGAGGAGATTGTGGAGGTTGGGGGTAGGGGAGAGGGTTGCTGATGATCATATAGTGTATGGACCAGTACAATGACCTTGGCTTTTATTCTGGAATGAGGACCCATTAAGGATTTTGAGTGGAGGAGTGAAGAGGTCTGATTTAAGAGTTAAAAGTATTACTCTGGCTGATGTGCTGAAAGCTGATTTTGGAACAGCAAAATATCTGTGTGTTTGTTAGCGTCAGTCTAGGTTGTAGTCATTAGGTCCCACGTGCCAGTGGCTTGAACAAGATAAGAGATCGTTTCTTTCACAAAGTAGTTCAGGTCATAATCAGGATAGACAAAATGATTTGATAGTGTTTTGGGCTCTGTTATCCCCAGGACACTTTGCATCTTTTCAGAGTCAAAAACCAATCACCATCATGGCTGCATTCCAGCCGGTTGGAAGGAGGAAGTGGAAAGGGAAGGCTTGCTCTTTTTAAGGACATGTTCCAGATATTGCACAAACATCTGTTTCACTTGCAACCCACAGGCTAGAGCCCAGGCACGTGGGCACAATGAACTTCAAGGGACACTGGGTGAGGAAGTCTTTGGTGGCTATTTACCCCATCAAACTCCTATGACTTTAGAACAGTGGCTCTCAAAGTGTGGTCTGGACCAGCAGCATCAGGATTACCTGGAAGCTTGTCAGAAATGCAAATTCTCGGGGTACCTGGGTGTCTCAGATGGTTAAGTGTCTGCCTTCAGCTCAGGTCATGATCCCAGGGTCCTGGGATCGAGCCCCACATCAGGCTCCTGGCTCAGCGGGGAGTCCGCTTCTCCCTCTCCCTCTGCTTCTCCCACTGCTCATGCTCTCTCTATATATATCTCTGTGTCTCAAATGAATAAATAAAATCTTTAAAAAAAAAAAAAAGAAATGCAAATTCTCAGGCCCCATCCCAAACTCACTGCTCAGAAACTCTGGGGATGAGAGCCAATAATCTTTTTTTAAAAATGAGCTCTCCAGGTAATTCTGAGGTATGCTACCAGGAACACTAGGGAGAAGGAGCCATGTTAGGAACCACACATTTGAACTATTAATTCTTTCTTGCCTAATTTATTATCTAAAGGTTTCATGGAATTCCAGTGTAGATATTAATTAAAAGAATTTGAATCTGAATATTAATCATAGAATGCAGTATTACTAGTTTCATTTTAGGCCTTGCAGTAAGTGTGGTTAATTTCTTTAATGTTGTGATGGCTTTACACGCAAAGGATTAAAAAAAAATGCACTGACAAAACATTATTCCTGTTACCTTCTTAGGCTATATTTACTCTCCTGCTCTGTTTTCTTTGGTTTCCATTCTATCTTGTCAGAAAATTACTGGGTGTTGTCAGAGTTAATTGATATTTATAGGACGTCTTCAATATCAACCCACCAGAATGAACAAATAAAAATTGCCATGTCTGCCTAGAGGAGAGAAAAATGTTTTCTGGGAAAGTCCTTTATCTATAAAAAGAGGCTGGATATACCAGAGAGCATATATTAACATAAGAATTTAAAAGAATTGATTGAAATACAGAATGAACAGAAAATTTTCTAAGAATATGTAGATTATCAAATTTGAATCAAAACAAATAGAAAATTCAAATATGTGAATGACAGTTGAAAAATTGAAAAGGCAGTAAATCTGGTTCTTTGGAAATGTAGATCTGCTCTTTAAAAAGGCAACAGGTCTAGTTAGACTTCAAAAAATGATAAATTTCCATGTTTTATAAACTGTACAAAGAAGACAAAAGCAACAAAGAAGAACCTTTTAACCCATTCAGTAAGGCTAGTATAATACCAATATATAAACTGTACAAGAATGGCATTAAAAGAAAACCAGAGGCCAAAACTCATTTATGAAGAGTCCTAAATAAATTATTAGTAAATTAAATATAGCAACATATTAAGAGTATAAAACATTAAGAAGAGATAGAATTTCCCCAATAATGAAATAATTATTTAACATTAGAAAGATTCTAAAAGGAATTCCCAAGAAAAACTCTAAATGTAACCCTCTAGATTTATTAGCACATTAAAAAAAAAAAAACTCATAATTGCCTTAATTCAGCAACTACTTACTAAAATCCAATACCTATGCCTGAATTTTTAAAAATCAAAATCTATTAGTAATCTAAGGGGGGAAAAACACCACTTTCTTGGCTTGATAAAGAGTATTTACTGTAAGTTTACAGCAAGTATCATATTGTTGCAACATGGAAACATTCCCAGTGATATCAGAATAGGACAAGAATTTCTACTTTAACCACTACTATCTAAGCAGAGGTCCTAAAAATGCAGTTAAATAAGAAAATAAAATAAAGTTTCTAAATATTGTTGTTACTTGCCGACAGCACAATCACTGTCAGATATTCAAAGATAATCAAATGAGAAGCTATTACAAGCAACAGGAGAGTTCAATAAGAAACCAGTTACAAATAAGAATTTTAAAACTCCAATATATCAGCAATAGTTAAAACATATGTAATAACAGGGGCACCTGGGTGGCTCAGTCGGTTAAGCGTCTGCCTTCGGCTCAGGTCATGATCCCAGGGTCCTTGGATCGAGCCCCACATTGGGCTCCCTGCTCAGCAGGGAGCCTGCCACTCCCACTGCTTGTGCTCTCTCTCTGTCAAATAAATAAATAAAATCTTTAAAAAAAAAAAACATATATAATAACAATAAAAAATACTTAGAAAGGAACTTAATAAGAAATTTATAAAACCTTATATCAGTGAGATTATATGATACCTGTCTTTCTCTGTTTGACTTATTTCACTCAACATAATACCCTCCAGTTTCATCCACGTCATTGCAAATGGCAAGATCTCATTCCTTTTGATGGCTGCATAATATTCCATTGTATATATATACCACTTCTTCTTTATCCATTCATCTGTCGATGGACATCTTGGCTCTTTCCACAGTTTGGCTATTGTGGACATTGCTGCTATAAACATCGGGGTGCACGTACCCCTTCGGATCCCTACATTTGTATCTTTGGGGTAAATACCCAGTACTGCAATTGTTGGGTCATAGGGTAGCTCTATTTTCAACTTTTTGAGGAACCTCCATACTGTTTTCCAGAGTGGCTGCCCCAGCTTGCATTCCCACCAACAGTGTAGGAGGGTTCCCCTTTCTCCACATCCTCACCAACCTCTCTCATTTCCTGACTTGTTAATTTTAGCCATTCTGACTGGTGTGAGGTGGTATCTCATTGAAGTTTTGATTTGGATTTCCCTGATGCCGCGTGATGCTGAGCACTTTTTCATGTGTCTTTTGGCCATTTGGATGTCTTCTTTGCAGAAATGTCTGTTCATGTCTTCTACCCATTTCTTGATTGGATTGTTTGTTCTTTGGGTGTTGAGTTTGGTAAGTTCTTTATAGATTTTGGATACTAGCCCTTTATCTGATATGTCATTTGCAAATATCTTCTCCCATTCTGTCGGTTGTCTTTTGGTTTTATTGATTGTTTCTTTTGCTGTGCAAAAGCTTTTTATCTTGATGAAGTCCCAATAGTTCATTTTTGCCCTTGCTTCCCTTGCCTTCGGCACTGTTTCTAGGAAGAAGTTGCTGTGGCTGAGGTTGAAGAGGTTGCTGCCTGTGTTCTTCTCTAGGATTTTGATGGACTCCTGTCTCACATTTGGGTCTTTCAACCATTTTGAGTCTATTTTTGTGTGTGGTGTAAGGAAATGGTCCAGTTTCATTATTCTGCATGTGGCTGTCCAATTTTCCCAACACCATTTGTTGAAGAGACTGTCTTTTTTCCATTGGACATTCTTCCCTGCTTTGTTGAAGATTAGTTGACCATAGAGTTGAGGGTCCATTTCTGGGCTCTCTATTCTGTTCCATTGATCTATGTGTCTGTTTTTGTGCCAGTACCATACTGTCTTGATGATGACAGCTTTGTAATAGAGCTTGAAGTCCAGAATTGTGATGCCACCAGCTTTGCTTTTCTTTTTCAACATTCCTCTGGCTATTCAGGATCTTTTCTGGTTCCATACAAATTTTAGGATTATTTGTTCCATTTCTTTGAAGAAAGTGGATGGTATTTTGATGGGGATTGCATTGAACATGTAGATTGCTCTAGGTAGCATTGACTTCTTCACAATATTTGTTCTTCCAATCCATGAGCATGGAACGTTTTTCCATTTCTTTGTGTCTTCCTCAATTTCTTTCATGAGTATTTTATAGTTTTCTGAGTACAGATTCTTTGCCTCTTTGGTTAGATTTATTCCTAGGTATCTTATGGTTTTGGGTACAATTGTAAATGGAATCGACTCCTTAATTTCTCTTTCTTCTGTCTTGTTGGTGATTAGGAATGCCACTGATTTCTGTGCATTGATTTTATATCCTGCCACTTTACTGAATTCCTGTATGAGTTCTAGCAGTTTTGGGGTAGAGTCTTTTGGGTTTTTCACATAAAGTATCATATCATCTGCAAAGAGTGAGAGTTTGACTTCTTCTTTGCCGATTCGGATGCCTTTTATTTCTTTTTGTTGTCTGATTGCTGTGGCTAGGACTTCTAGTACTATGTTGAATAGCAGTGGTGATAGTGGACATCCCTGCCATGTTCCTGACCTTAGGGGGAAAGCTCTCAGTTTTTCCCCATTGAGAATGATATTTGCTGTGGGTTTTTCATAGATGGCTTTTATGATATTGAGGTATGTACCCACTACCCCAACACACTGAAGAGTTTTAATCAAGAAAAGGTGCTGTACTTTGTCAAATGCTTTTACTGCATCTATTGAGAGGATCATATGGTTCTTATTCTTTCTTTTATTAATGTATTGTATCACATTGATTGATTTGCAGATGTTGAACCAACCCTGCAGCCCAGGGATAAATCCCACTTGGTCGTGGTGAATAATCCTTTTAATGTACTGTTGGATCCTATTGGCTAGTATTTTGGTGAGAATTTTTGCATCCATGTTCATCAGGGATATTGGTCTGTCATTCTCCTGTTTGATGGGGTCTTTGTCTGGTTTTGGGATCAAGGTAATGGTGGCCTCATAAAATGAGTTTGGAAGTTTTCCTTCCATTTCTATTTTTTGGGACAGTTTCAGAAGAATAGGTATTAATTCTTCTTGAAATGTTTGGTAGAATTCCCCTGGGAAGCCATCTGGCCCTGGGCTCTTGTTTGTTGGGAGATTTTGATTATTGCTTTAATTTCCTTAGTGGTTATAGGTCTGTTCAGGTTTTCTATTTCTTCCTGGTTCAGTTTTGGTAGTTGATACATCTCTAGGAATGCATCCATTTCTTCCAGGTTATCTAATTTGCTGGCATATAGTTGCTCATAATATATTCTTATAATTGTTTGTATTTCTTTGGTGTTGGTTGTCATCTCTCCTCTTTCATTCATGATTTTATTTATTTGGGTCATTTTTCTTTTTGACAAGTCTGGCCAGGGGGTTATCAATCTTGTTAATTCTTTCAAAGAACCAGCTCCTAGTTTTGTTGATCTGTTCTACTGTTCTTTTAGTTTCTATTTCATTGATTTCTGCTCTGATCTTTATTATTTCTCTTCTCCTGCTGGGTTTAGGCTTTATTTGTTGTTCTTTCTCCAGCTCTTTTAGGTGTAGGGTTAGGCTGTGTATTTGAGACCTTTCTTGTTTCTTGAGAAAGGCTTGTATTGCTATATACTTTCCTCTTAGGACTGCCTTTGCTGCATCCCAAAGATTTTGAACAGTTGTGTTTTCATTTTCACTTGTATCCATGAATTTTTTTAATTTTTCTTTAATTTCCTGGTTGAGCCATTCATTCTTTAGTAGGATGCTCTTTAGCCTCCAGGTATTTGAGTTCTTTCCAACTTTCCTCTTGTGATTGAGTTCTAGTTTCAAAGCACTGTGGTCCAAAAATATGCAGGGAATGATCCCAATCTTTTGGTACCAGTTGAGACCTGATTTGTGACCTAGGATGTGATCTATTCTGGAGAATGTTCCATGGGCACTAGAGAAGAATGTGTATTCCATTGCTTTGGGATGGAATGTTCTGAATATATCTGTGAAGTCCATTTGGTCCAGTGTGTCATTTAAAGTCTTTATTTCCTTGTTGATCTTTTGCTTAGATGATCTGTCCATTTCAGTGAGGGGGAGTGTTAAAGTCCCCCACTATTATTGTATTGTTGTTGATGTGTTTCTTTGCTTTTGTTATTAATTGGCTTATATACTTGGCTGCTCCCATGTTAGGGTAATAGATATTTACAATGGTTAGATCTTCTTGTTGGATAGACCCTTTAAGTAGGATAAAGTGCCCTTCCTCATCTCTTATTATAGTCTTTGGTTTAAAATCTAATTTGTCTGATATAAGGATTGCCACTCCAGCTTTCTTTTGGTGTCCATTAGCATGGTAAATGGTTTTCCACCCCCTCACTTTCAATCTGGGGGTGTCTTTGGGTCCAAAATGAGTCTCTTGCAGACAGCATATTGATGGGTCTTGTTTTTTAATCTAATCTGATACCCTGCGTCTTTTGATTAGGGCCTTTAGCCCATTTACATTCAGGGTAATTGAAAGATATGAATTTAGTGCCATTTTATTGCCTGTATGGTGACTGTTACTGTATATTGTCTGTGTTCCTTCCTGGTCTATGTTACTTTTAGGCTCTCTCTTTTCTTAGAGGACCCCTTTAGATATTTCTTGTAGGGCTGGTTTTGTGTTTGCAAATTCTTTTAGTTTTTGTTTGTCCTGGAAGCTTTTTATCTCTCCTTCAATTTTCATTGACAGCCTGGCTGGCTATAGTATTCTTGGCTGCATATTTTTCTCGTTTAGTGCTCTGAATATATCATGCCAGTCCTTTCTGGCCTGCCAGGTCTCTGTGGATAGGTCTGTTGCTAATCTAATGTTTCTACCATTGCAGGTTACAGACCTCTTGTTCTGAGCTGCTTTCAGGATTTTCTCTTTGTCTCTGAGACTTGTAAGTTTTACTATTAGATGTCCGGGTGTTGACCTATTTTTATTGATTTTGAGAGGGGTTCTCTGTGCCTCCTGGATTTTGATGCCTATTTCCTCCCCCAAATTAGGGAAATTCTCTGCTATAATTTGCTCCAGTATACCTTCTGCCCCCTCTCTCTTTCTTCTTCTTCTGGGATCCCAATTATTCTAATGTTGTTTCATCTTATGGTGTCACTTATCTCTCGAATTCTGCCCTCGTGATCCAGTATTTGTTTATGTCTCTTTTTCTCAGCTTCTTTATTCTCCATCATTTGGTCTTCTATATCACTAATTCTCTATTCTGCCTCATTTATCCTAGCAGTTAGAGCCTCCATTTTTTATTGCACCTCATTAATAGCCTTTTTGATTTTGACTTGGTTAGATTTTACTTCTTTTATTTCTCCAGAAAGGGTTTCTCTAGTATCTTCCATGCTTTTTTCAAGCCCAGCTAGTGTCTTTATAATCATCATTCTGAACTCTAGTTCTGACATCTTACTAATGTCCATATTGATTAGGTCCCTGGCAGTCAGTACTGCCTCTTGTTCTTTTTTTTGAGGTGAGTTTTTCCATCTTGTCATTTTGTCCAGAGGAGAATAGATGAATGAGAGAACAAACTGCTAACAGGGTAACAATGACCCCAGAAAAATATACACTAAACAAATCAGAAGAGACCTTCCAGAAAGTGGTCGCTTTTCTGTTCAGAGAGTTGCTGCTATTCTTTTCTTTGATCTCCTATTGAGTTTGTAGGTGTTCAGAATAATTTGATAGCTATCTAGCTGAATTCCTGGGACCAGATGAAATTTAGGTCTCCTACTCCTCCGCCATCTTGCTCCTCCTGTCCGCTTTTCTTTCTTTTTAATGAACACAAATTCAGCTTCTCTGTTGAGTCCCAGAGACTCTATGGTTGTTTTTACTGAATATGCCTCATTAAATTAGACTTTAGTTAATTAAATTTGCTTTACAGCTACTACAATTCTTGGGGGCCATTAGGCTTAAGGGAACCTATTAAATACATAATTTTATGTTGTCAAAATCAGGGAGAAATTGGATTTAGACAAGATAGTGCACTATTTCTGAGCAAATCCAGAAAATTTATCTATCCATTATTCCTGTCTATCCATTATTCCTGTGTTTAATAAGCAAATTAAGAAAACTCTGCTGTCTATCCATTATACTTAGTTGGGCAAAATCCAAACATGGCTCAATCTTAATGTTTGCCTCTTCTTTGCCTAATTCTTGATTGCTAAATCCTGCTAAAGAAAATTATAGAACCATTGAGATGAGTACCACTAAATATACACTTAATGACCCCAACTGGGCCTCAAAGCTCAGAATTTCTTTTATTCTCTCAAAACTTTGTTTTCCTCAAACCCAGATTTCTTTAGGAGTCTTGCCTTCTATTTCACTGAGAAATTAGATACCATCACAGTGTATATTTCTCAGTTTTCCACCGGAGAACCTATAAAACTACCCTCCCTCCTTTATTCTCAATTCTGAATTTTAAAAGACATCTTTCTTCCAGTCTAAGACTATTATATTCAGCCATTAAAAAAAAATAAAAGGAAATTTTGCCACTTGCAACAGTATGGATGAAGCTTGAGGCATTATGCTAAATGAATAAGCCAGACAGAAAGACAAATACTGGGGTGCCTGAGTGGCTCAGTTGGTTAAGTGTCTGCCTTCGGCTCAGGTCATGATCTCAGGATGATCCCCACATTGGGCTCTCTGCTCAGCAGGGAGTCTGCTTCTCCCTCTCACTTTCCCTCTGTGCTCTCTCTCTCTCTCTCTCAAATAAATAAATAAAATCTTAAAAAAAAAGAAAGACAAATACTGTATGGCATCACTTATATGTAGAATCTAAAAAAAAGGAAAAAATCAAACTTATAGAAACAGAGAGTAGAATAATTGTTGCCAGAGGCTGAGGTATGGAGAAAATGGGGAGATATTAGTCCAAAAGTACAAAATTTAAGTTATAAGATGAATAAGTATTGAGGAACTAATGTACTGTAGTCACACATACAGTACAATATTGTATATTTGAAATCTGCTAAGAGTAGATCTTAAGCATTCTTACCGCATACAAAGTAACTGTGAAGTGATGGATATGTTGATTAACCTGATTGTGGTAATCATTTCACAATTACACATATATCAAATCATCATGTTGAGGGAATCAAAGGTATACATATTGGGAAGGAAGACATAAAACTGTCTTTGTTCACAGATGATATGATCATCTATGTAGAGAATTTGAAGGAATCAACAACAATAGCAATAACTCACAGAACTATTAAGTGATAATGGCATGGTTGCAGGATTCAAGGTCAATATACAAAAGTCAGTTGCGTTCTTGTGTTTCAGTGAACCGGAGGAGTTTGAAATAAAAAAAAAAAATACCATTTACATTGGTACCCCAAAAATGAAATATGTATAAATCTAAAAAAATATATACAAGGTTTATATGAGGAAAACTACAAAACTAGCCTATGAACAATCTTAAAGAACTAAATACATGGAGAGAGTCCATGTTCATGGATAAGAAGATTCAATATTATCAACATTTTAGTTCTTCTGAAATTGATTTGTAGATTCAGTGCAATCCCAATCAAAATTCCAGCAAGTTATTTTATGAATATCAACAAAATGATTCTGAAGTTGATGTGGAGGGACAAAAGACCCAGACTAGCCAACACATTGTGGGAGAAGAGCAAAATTGGAGGACCGATGCTACTCAACTTCAAAACTTACTATAAATCTACAGTAATCAAAACAGTGTGGTATTGGTGAAGGAATAGACAGATCAGTGGAATAAAATAGAAAGCACACATATAGTCTATCTCTGACAAAGGGACAAAGGCAATACAATAGAGCAAAGATTGTTTCTTCAACAAATGGTACTGGAACACTGGATGTCTATATGCAAATAAATGAATCTAAATCTTATACCCTTCACAAAAATTAATGCAAAATGGATCATAGGCCTAAATGGAAAACACAAAACTATAAAACCCCTACCAGGTAACATAGGAGATGATCTAGATGGCCTTGGGTACAGTAATGCTTTTTTAGATACAATACCAAAGATACAACTCATGAAAAAAGTGATAAACTGGACTTCATTAAAATTAAAAACTTCTCTTCAAAAGGTAATATCAAGATAATTAGAAGACAAACCACAGACTGGGAGAAAATATTTGTAAAAGACACATCTGATAAAGGATTACTATCCAAAATATGCGTTCTTAAAACTCAAGAAAACAAACAACCTGATTTTAAAATGGACCAAAGACCTTAACAGACACCTCACCAAGGAAGGTATACAGGTGACAAATAATATATGAAAATATGCTCCACATCATATGTCATCAGGAAAATGCAAATTAAAACAACGAGATACTATTATCCACCTATAAGAATGGCCAAAATCAGAGGGGGGAAAGATGGCAGAGGAGTAGGGGACCCTATTTCAACTGCTCCCCGGAATTAAGCTGGATATCTACCAGACCACTCTGAGCACCCATGAAACCAGCCTGAGATGTAAGAAGATCTGGATCTCTACAAACAGAATATTGCAGGCGGTTGGTTTTGAGGTACGAAGCGGGGAGCCGTGATTCCGTGGGCAGATATCAGAGGATAAACGGCAGCAGGAGGGTGCCTGGCCATGGGGATCCTACACGGCCAGTGAGTGACAGCCTCTCGCGCTGGGGATGGACTGGGGGACAGACTCGCAGACCGGAAGTGGCAGGGAAAGGACTTTAGGGCAGCCCCGGGGTGGAAACCTGGAGCAGTGGGGTCACGAGCGCAAACTGGGGGCGGCTGGCAGTTTTAGAAGCACAAAGGGCAGAGACATGCCCCGACCTGGAGGCAGGACTGGGGGTGCTGTAGAGGGGCGCACAACCCAGAATGCTGTAGTTTATAGCAGCATGGACAGAAAAGAAGATGGTGTGGCCTGGAGAGCTCACTAAAGAACAGACTGCGATCTCTCTGCTCTGAGGCAGAGGGTTGGAAATGGTCTCTTCTGCTCTGACTCATGAAAGAGACGTGGAAAGCTACCAGGGAAAGCCGGCAGAGAACAAAAGCCCCAAAGACTGATTCCCACTGAGCCCATCCCCCGCCACATGGGGGCAGGGCAACTCCGCCCAAACAGGGTTGCCTGAGTAAGTGCACCAGGCCCCTCCCACAGAAGACAGGCTGGGAAAACAAGAGGCCAGCAACCCTAAGGTCCCAAGAATACAGGTGCATCTTGCTTGGGTTTTGGTCAATAATTTGGACTCTATACATTCCCTCAAACACCCATCAACAGAATGACTAGGAGGAGGAGCCCCCAAAATAGAAAAGACTCAGAGATTATGACTTATGCTGCAGATTTATGAATGGATGCAGATATAACCAAGATGTCAGAGATGGAATTCAGGCTAGCAATTGTGAAGACAATGGCTAGAATGGAGAAATCAATTGATGGCAACATAGAGTCTCTAAGGGCAGAAATAAAAGGTGAATTGGCAGAACTTAAAAATGCTATCAATGAGATCCAATCCAATCTAGATAATCTAACAGCTAGGGTAACTGAGGCAGAAGAGCGAATAAGCGACCTGGAAGACAATATAATAGATAAAAAGGGAAAAGGTGGCCAGGGAAAAACAACTCAGAATTCATGAAAATAGAATCAGAGAAATAAGTGACACCATGAAGCATTCCAATGTCAGAATAATTGGAATCCCGGAGGGAGTGGAGAGAGAGAGAGGACTAGAAGATGTATTTGAGCAAATCATAGCTGAGAATTTCCCTAATCTGGGAATGAAACAAAATTTGAGTCCTAGAGGCAGAGAGGACCCCTCCTAAGATCAAGGAAAACAGGCCAACACCCCGGCATGTAATAGTAAAACCTGCAAATCTTAGAACCAAGGAAACCATCTTAAGGGCAGTTAGGGGGAAGAGATTCCTTACGTACATTGGGAGGAACATCAGAATAACGTCAGACCTATCCACAGAGACCTGGTAAGCCAGAAAGGCCTGGCAAGACATATTCAGGGTACCAAATGAGAAGAACATGCAGCGAAGAATACTTTTATCTGGAAAGGCTTTTATTTAGAATGGATGGAGAGATGCAGAGCTTCCAAGACCAGCAGAAACTGAAAGAATATGTGACCACTAAGCTGGCCCTGCAAGAAATATTAAGGGGGGTTCTATAAAAGGAGAAAGACCCCAAGAGTGATATACAACAGAAATGTACAGGGACAATCTATAAAAACGTCTTCACAGGCAACATGATGACAATTAATTCATATCTTTCAATAATCACTCTCAACGTGAATGGCCTAAATGCTCCCATAAAATGGCACAGGTTGCAGATTGGATAAAAAGGACCCATCCATATGCTGTCTACAAGAGACTCATTTTGAACCTAAAGATACATCCAGACTGAAAGTGAAGGGATGGAGATCCATCTTCCATGGCAGTGGACCTCAAAAGAAAGCTGGGGTAGCAATTCTTATATCAGACAAATTAGATTTTAAACTAAAGTCTGTAATAAGAGACACAGAAGGACACTGTATCATTCTTAAGGGTCTATCCAACAAGAAGATCTAACCATTGTAAATATCTATGCCCCCAACATGGGAGCAGCCATCTATATAAGCCAACTGTTAACCAAAATAAAGAGTCATATTGATAACAATACATTAATTGTAGGAGACCTCAATACTCCACTCTCAGCAATGGACAGATCATCTAAGCAGAAAATCAACAAGGAAACAAGAGCTTTGAATGATACATTGGACCAAATGGACCTCATAGATATTTCCACCCAGAACATTCCACCCTAAAACAACAGAATACTCATTCTTCTCGAGTGCACATGGAACTTTCTTCAGAATAGACCATATACTGGGTCAAAAACCAGGTCTCAACCGATACCAAAAGATTGAGATTATTCCCTGCATATTCTCAGACCACAATGCTCTAAAACTGGAACTCAATCACAAGAAAAAATTTGGCAGAAATTCAAACACTTGGAAGCTAAAGACCACTCTACTCAGGAATGTTTGGGTCAACCAAGAAATCAAAGAAGAACTTAAACAATTCATGGAAATCAATGAGAATGAAAATACATCAGTCCAAAACCTATGGGATACTGCAAAGGCGGTCCTAAGGGGGAAATACATAGCCATCCAAGCCTCACTCAAAAAAATAGAAAAATCCCGAATTCACCAACTAACTCTACACCTTAAAGAACTAGAGAAAAAGCAACAAACGGCACCTAAACCATGCACTAGAAGAGAAATAATTAAAATGAGAGCAGAAATCAATGAATTAGAAACCAGAAACACAGTAGATCAGATCAATGAAACTAGAAGTTGGTTCTTTGAAAGAATCAATAAGATCGATAAACCACTGGCCAGACTTATCCAAAAGAAAAGAGAAAGGACCCAAATTAATAAAATTATGAATGAAAGGGGAGAGATCACGACTAACACCAAGGAAATAGAAATAATTATTAGAAATTATTATCAACAACTATATGCCAATAAACTGAGCAATCTGGATGAAATGGAAGCCTTCCTGTAAACCTATAAGCTGCCAAGACTGAAGCAGGAAGAAATTGACAACCTGAATAGGCCAATAACCAGTAACGAGATTGAAGCAGTGATCAAAAACCTCCCCAAAAACAAGAGTCCAGGGCCTGATGGATTCCCTGGGGAATTCTACCAAACATTCAAAGAAGAACTAATACCCTTCCTACTGAAGCTGTTTCAGAAAATAGAAACAGAAGGAAAACTTCCAAACTCATTCTATGAGGCCGGCATTACCTTAATCCCCAAACCAGGCAAAGACCCCATCAAAAAGGAGAATTTCAGACCGATATCCCTGATGAATATGGATTCCAAAATCCTCAACAAAATCCTAGCTAATAGGATCCAACAATACATTAAAAGGATCATCCACCATGACCAAGTGGGATTTATCCCCGGGATGCAAGGGTGGTTCATTATTCGCAAATCAATCAATGTGATAGAACACATTAGTAAGAGGAGGGAGAAGAACCATATGATCCTCTCAATTGATGCAGAAAAAGCATTTGACAAAATACAATATCCTTTCCTGATTAAAGCTCTCCAGAGTATAGGGATAGAGGGAACATTCCTCAAGTTCATAAAATCCATCTATGAAAAACCCACAGCGAATATCATCCTCAATGGGGAAAAGCTGAGAGCCTTTCCCTTAAGATCAGGAACATGTCAAGGATGCCCACTCTCGCCACTATTGTTCAACATAGTACTAGAAGTCCTAGCAACAGCAATCAGACAACAGAAAGAAATAAAAGGTATCCAAATTGGCAAAGAAGTCAGACTCTCTCTTTTCGCAGATGACATGATACTTTATGTGAAAACCCAAAAGACTCCACCCCCAAATTACTAGAACTCATCCAGTAATTCAGTAATGTGGCAGGATACAAAATCAATGCACAGAAATCAGTTGCTTTCTTACACACTAACAACACAACTGTAGAAAGAGAAATTAGAGAAACGATTCCATTTACAATAGCACCAAAAACCATAAGATACCTCGGAATAAAACTACCCAAAGAGGTAAAGGATCTATACTCAAGGAACTACAAAACACTCATGAAAGAAATTGAAGAAGGCACAAAAAGATGGAAAAATATCCCATGCTCATGGATCAGAAGAATAAACATTGTTAAAATGTCTATGCTACCCAGAGCAATCTATACCTTCAATGCCATCCCGATCAAAATTCCAATGACATTTTTCAAAGTGCTGGAACAAACAATCCTAAAATTTGTATGGAATCAGAAAAGACCCCGAATCACCAAGGAAATGCTGAAAAAGAAAAACAAAGCTGGTGGCCTCACGTTGCCTGATTTCAAGCTATATTACAAAGCTGTGATCACCAAGACAGCATGGTACTGGCACAAAAACAGACATATAGGCCAATGGAACAGAATAGAGAACCCGGATATGGACTCTCAACTCTATGGTCAAATAATCTTTGACAAAGCAGGAAAAAACATGCAATGGAAAAAAGAAGACAGTCTCTTCAATAAATAGTGCTGGGAAAATTGGACAGCCACATGCAGAAGAATGAAACTTGACCATTCTCTGACACCACTCACAAAGATAAACTCAAAGTGGATGAAAGACCTCAATGTGAGACAGGAATCCATCCAAATCCTAGAAGAGAACATAGGTAGTAACCTCTTTGACATTGCCCACAGCAACTTCTTTCAAGATACATCTCCAAAAGCTAGTGAAACAAAAGCAAAAATGAACTTTTGGGACTTCATCAAGATAAAAGGCTTCTGCACAGCAAAGGAAACAATCAACACAACAAAGAAGCAACCCACAGAATGGGAGAAGATATTTGCAAATGACACTACAGATAAAGGGCTGGTATCCAAGATCTATAAAGAACTTCTCAAACTCAACACCCAAAAAACAAATAATCAAGTCAAAAAGTGGGCAGAAGATATGAAAAGACACTTCTCTGAAGAAGACCTACAAATAGCTAACAGACACATGAAAAATGTTCATCATTAGCCATCAGGGAAATCCAAATCAAAACCACATTGAGATACCACCTTACACCAGTTAGAACGGCAAAAACGGACAGGGAAAGAAACAACAAATGTTGGAGAGGTTGTGGAGAAAGGGGAACCCTCTTACACTGTTGGTGGGAATGCAAGTTGGTACACTTTGGAAAACAGTGTGGAGGTTCCTCAAAAATTTAAAAATAGAGCTACCCTATGACCCAGCAATTGCACTCCTGGGTATTTACCCCAAAGACACAGATGTAGTGAAAAGAAGGGCCATATGCACCCCAATGTTCATAGCAGCAATGTCTGCAATAGCCAAACTGTGGAAAGAGCCGAGATGCCCTTCAACAGATGAATGGATAAAGAAGATGTGGCCCATATATATAATGGCATATTACTCAGCCATCAGAAAGGATGAATACCCAACTTTTACATCAACATGGGTGGGACTGGAGGAGATTATGCTAAGTGAAATAAGTCAAGTAGAGAAAGTCAATTATCATATGGTTTCACTTATTTGTGGAACATAAGGAATAGCATGGAGGACATTAGGAGAAGGAAGGGAAAAATGGGGGGGGGAATTGGAGGGGGAGATGAACCATGAGAGACTATGGACTCTGAGAAACAATCTGAGTGTTTTAGAGGGGAGGGGGGAGGGGGGATGGGTTAGCCTGGTGATGGGTATTGAGGAGGGCACGTACTGCATGGAGCACTGGGTGTTATAAAAAAACAATGGATCGTGGATCACCACATCAAAAACCAATGATGTATGGTGACTAACATAACATAATAAAATTTTTTAAAAAATAAAATAAATAAATATTACTAACAAAAAAAAAAAAAAGAATGGCCAAAATCTGGAACGTGGATAATACCAAATGCTGGTGAGAATGTGGAGCAACAGGAACTCTCATACATTGTGGTAGGAATGCAAAATGGTATAGCCACCTTAGAAGATAGTTTGACAGTTTCTTAGAAAAATAAATATGATTGAGCAATTGTGCTTCTTGATATTTATCCAAAGGAGTTGAAAACTTATGCCCACAAAAAACCTGCACATAAATGTTTACAGCAGCTTTATTCATAATTGTCAAAACTTGGAAGCAACTAAGATGTCCTTCATTAGATGAATGGATAAATAAACATCCAAACAATGGAAGAGTATTCAACTCTAAAAGGAAATGAGCTCTTAACCATGGGGGAACTTTAAATGTATATTGCTAAATGAAAGAAGTCAATCTGAAAAAGCTACATACTATATAATTCCAATTATGTGATATTCTGGAAAAGGCAAAACTATGAAGACAATCAAAAGATCAGTGGTTGCTAAGGATGGCAGTGAGAGTAGGAGGGAGGGAGAGGGATGAGTGGGCAGAGAACAGAGGATATTTAGGGCAGTAAAAATCTTCTGTATTATATTATAATGATAAATATATCATTATGCATTTGTCCAAACCCATAGAACGTACAAGTCCAAGAATAACCCTTAGGTAAACTTAGGTCTTTCAGTGATTATGATGTGTCAATATAGATTCATCCTTGGTTTTCAAAAATGTACAGTTTTGGTGAGTGATAGTGGTAAAGGGAGAGGTTATGCATGTGTGGGGGGCAGAAGGTACATAGAAAATCTATGTTCCTCTGTATTGTAAACCTAAAACTGCTCTAAAAATTCTTTAATAAAAATATCATCATGTTGTATACCTTGAATATATACAGTTTTGTCAATTATATCTCAATAAACTGGGAAAAATAAGACTATTAGACTCCACAGAATTCTGGGTCCCAGCCTCTACTACTTTCATAGGGACCTTACTCTATTGATAAATTCCTCTTTCTAGCTATGTCTACTTCTCTCTTTCTCTGGGTCCTTCCCATTATTATTTAAATATGCTTGAGTAAAAATAAAACTCTATCTCAAACTGTCATCCACTCTAACTTCCATATCCTTTCTTTTATGGTTACATTTCTGACAAAAAAAAATCCTCTTAAATGGTGGAAATATTTCTAAGTTATTAATGTCAACTAGTTTCTCATAATCTTTCCCATTTCTCTTTCTCTCTATTCAAGCAGGTAGTTGCCTCTGGCAATTTTCTCAAGAAGGTGATTGACTCTGGAGAAGAATGTGCCTTTGAGACCTCCCTTTAATTCCATTGTGGAAAAAGATGTTTGGGCTCTAGACAAAGTGAATGGAAAAGAGAAGAATTACTATGCTTATCCTGTCACCCATTTCCTCTGTTGAAAGATGCCCTTGAATTGTGGAGGGGAGAGAAATAGTTTAAGTAATGAAGGCAAAGCCTCACAGATTAGACAGTTCCCTAGAGAGGTTTGTAGCATTCGAGGGCAAACCTTTTGGGCACAACTTTGAGGGAGACCCAAGAAAGATAATGTCTCCCTGCTGTATTTAGCCAAAGAGACCAGAGATGCTCATGTCCAAAGTATGACACAGATGCCAGGTGGGAGCCTCAGGATTTAAGAGCCCCTATAGGCATAAACAGGAGATGTCTAATGGGTATATCAATGGCTAAGAATCATCTCCTCTTGCACCCCCAAGCACTGACTCCTCAGAAACTTGACTGAATCTTGAAGATAGACTGAATCTCCAAAAGAACTGTGATTAAGTAGGTGCCACCATAATGAACTGTAGAATTGAAATAGCATAACTAAGTATCCAGAATGAGGTTTCTGCTAAAGTAAGCAACAACTTTTATTCCTGCTATGTTCAACCGATATACCTGGGACATTTTCTTATTTGACTTCTCTATCACAGGTAACTCAATTGACCACTCTTTCCTTTAAACCATCTCTTGCCCTGGAGTTCACAACACTGAAAAATTCTGGTATTTTTACCAACTTCCTAGCTGCTTTTTAATCCAATTTTGTGGACTCTGTCTGCTTATTCTTTAACTGGTACTACTTATTTATTAAATTGATATTTGTTCAGCATTTACCATGGACCTGGCATTGTTTGAGGGAACACGCATAGGACAATAACAAGGCAGATTTGGCCTCTTCCACTATAGAGCTGACAACCTAGTGGAACTAAGAAACTGAGTCTGAACAACTTGAACCCATGTCAGGTTTGGATCACCCACTCCATCTGATTTCATCAGCAAATATTGATTCAACAACCTGTGCTACAGGAATGACTTAGACATCTCTAAGGCTAGATGTCCGCCTAGAGTTTTGGACATTTTTATCCATCTGAATCCTGGATATGTCTTCTTGGATATCCTTTTGCATCTCAGACTCAAGATGTCAAAAACTGGTCTATTTTGCTTATTTTATGAATGTTATGCATGTCATCCTATTGCCCAGCCTAAAAACTTGGCCTTTATTCTTTATTTGTTTCTCTCCCTTATCATCCTCATCCTATCAGTTCTTAAGTTCTGTTATGATATATCCTATCTTTTAATTTTACCCACTGCTAGCCCTCCCCTAGATTACTGAAATAGATACCTAATTAGTTTCACGGCTTCTAATTTTGTCCCACCCAAATCATTCTTTATACTATAGTCAGAGTCATCTTTTCTAAAGCAACTCTTATCAGGACACTATCTTTCTTAACTCTCCAGTGATTTCCCCAATACTGTTGGGAAAAAGCTTAATAATCTATATGGTCCCTAAGTTCCTGCAAGATCTTATATTTACAAACCTTCCCATTCTTATCTCCTGCCACCCCATCTTTGCCCTCTCCTACCATTCCTATACCACATGCCACAATTTGGTCATCTCATTTTTTTTTAATTTTTCAGTCACCCCACGAAGTTTCTTTTTTTTTTTTTAGGATAAATTATTTTATTTTATTTTTTTATTCTTATGTTAATCCCCATACATTACATCATTAGTTTTAGATGAAGTGTTCCATGATTCATTGTTTGTGCATAACACCCAGTGCTCCATGCAGAATGTGCCCTCCTCAATACCCACCACCAGGCTAACCCATCCTCCCACCCCCCTCCCCTCTAGAACCCTGTTTGTACCCCACGAAGTTTCTTGCATCCAGTTCTTTGCATACATTTCCCCTTGTCTCAGGAACCCACATTTTTGCCAAACTTCCTCCCCACTTTTATTTGGAAAACTTCTGATCATTCTTCAAGACTTGATTTGGACTTTATTTCTTCCCTCAGTAGGAATTGTATTCCTCCAAACCACTTTCATAATATGTGGCACTTTTCATAACACTACTTAATCTCATGTATCATAATTGACTATCTACTTATTTGTGATCCTCCAACAGTAAGTTCTTTGAGTTCTTGTTATTTTCACCATAGCTCACCCATAGCAGGAGCATGATATACATATACTTAAATATATATACATAAATACATATTTAAGTATATATGTATTTAAAATACATTACACATTATATTTACTATGGCACTTTAAATAAATAAGAGCATTTATACTGTAGAATTTCTAAATAGAACTAAAGTCACAAGATTTGTAGTAGACTAAAAAGCCTATTGAGTTTTTCATTTGACAAGATGCTATTTGAAATTCTAGGACGTCCTGGGTAGTGACTTTAATCTTTAGGCAGATATAAAACTGTCACCCTGATTTTCCTCCCAGGCAGATTTACTATGAAGCTAATGGAGTTGAAGTTGCAGGGTTCCTCCATTGCACAGGCTCTTCCAAAGTCCCAGAGGGGCCCCAGCAACGTGGTCAGAATCATATGATCTCATAAACTTTGAAAAAGTAAGATACTTACCCACAATTGTCTCTTTTCATTCCAACTTCTTTTCTGTCATTATTTCTTCTTATATCTGGTAATGTTGGAGTAGTTGTAGGCATTTTTGGAATCTGAATAAGGAGAAGCTGAATGCTAGGTACACTTAGTGGGATATATTTACTTAGTTTGCAGTTATTTCTATGCAAGTTACTAGCTAATGAATAAAAATGTTATTTTTCTGGATTGTCTGACATTTGTAATTTTTATGATTTTTTTCTTATCATTAATAAATAAATGCTTTTCTATTTGTTTTAAATTTATAATTTTGTATTACTTTTCTTAAAGAGCCCATTCACAAATTATATAAGCCTTAGGTCTTATCTAACCTGGATGTTTCCTTGATATGAACAAAGAAAATGGGAGGCATGAGGGAATGAACTATGGTTTCTACCCCAATCTATTCTTTACTTGTCTTCTTGGCAAGGTCCAGTTAAGAAGGTGATGTGAATTACAGAGTCACACAGTTGTCAGGCAAGGAGATATTACTTCATCTCTAGGTCCCAGTCTGAGACTGTCCTTAAGGTGACTCTTCCTTAATTCACTGATTACATTCTTTAGATTGGTTCCTTCACCATGGAACCACCACTAAGGAATGATAAAACATTCCCAGAAAACAGTGCAAATGTACAATACTATAGAAGTTATGCCATTTTTCCCCCACTGGTGTTTTGTAACTGCCTGCACTACACTAATACTAGGGATGATTCCACCCAGCAAGGAACATCCAGTCTAATAAAAATACAAATAAGAAAATAGGCAACCACCACAATTACCCAGATGTATATCTTTACAGTGGTCTTGCATTTTTTACTTACTCAACAAATATTAATTGAATGCATATTCTGTGCACAGAATTTTATCTCTAAATGTGAGGTAAATGAAGAGAGCACTCACGTATGACCTCTGCCAGAATAGTGTCTGATTTAAATTGGAACCAAGAGATACCAGTGAACTGTCAGGTGACAGTCTTCAGGCAAATCTCATCATTGCTAATTGAAAGCAGAGAAATTTCAGCTTCCACCAAAGAGCCTTAGCGGTAGCAGTACTTAAGCAAGTCAACATGTATAAAATGATCTGATGTTGAAAATATTCTGCTTCATAAAGAAAATCAAAAAAAATCTCAGAGGAAATTGAAAATTATGAGCTTTCTGCTGGCTCCACTAAGGCATAAATCTCTCAGCTTTTGATTAGACAATTAGCTATTTCATGTTATTAAATAGAAACACTGCTCTTCTCAACAGTGAATGACTAATTAGCAAGGGATATGAAATAATGTCATCTGTCTTCAGGAAATCTCAGGGAAGTAAAGAAAATATGCTTTATCCCCATTGCAATTAGCATGTGTAATGTGCTAAACTTTCTTCTCCCCTTTGCCTGATTCTCCCCTTAATAGAGGGGAATGCTTTATATGGTAAAGGAAAGAAAACTAAGCCTCTGCACCAGAGGTATGTACCATTTACTGAGGATCTATTATTTCTGCATATTATTTGTTTAATTCCCACAAGAGCCCTGCAACATAAATATCATTACCACCATTTTACAAAAGAGAACCCAGTCTCAAGGAAGTTAAGTAACATGCCCAAGGTAGCTAATAAGTGGTTGAATCAGAGGTGAAATTCAAGTCTTACTGCACCAAATCACATTCCCTCCTACAATGCAAAAGTATTTCATTCCTCATGTATAGGCTTGAGTTTTTGTAGATTTTGCAGGAGATGAGCTCAAGGGGTTAGGAATGCTGTAAGGCAGAGCTGACCAACATGGTTATGTAGCTGACTCTTATCTCCATGGAACATAAAATATGCATACATGTAGATTTGGCTCCTGCTTCTGCCAAACAGCAGTGTCTAGAAGGAATGACCCCTTGACTATGAGTTAGCTGCTCTGGAAAATATGGGAGAATTGGAATGAAAAGGCCTTTTCCCTTCCACATCTCAGATATACATTATGAACTAGTGGTTCTCCTGTCATAACCTATATATGCCCAGGTACCATGTAAGAAATCTGGCTGAACAGATAAAATCCATCCATATCCTTCATTGGATTAGAATCATGCCCTTCCATGTTGTAATTCTTTGCTCTCCTTTCACTTCGGGATAATTCCAAACTCCTGAGAATGACAAATCTTGTAATAATTACTCCTCACCCTAACCTATGCACCCTCCAGACCCGAGGAGCAAGTTAACATTTCTACACCTTCCTGTGTTTTCATATCTTTCTTTGTGCCTTTGACTCACTTTATTTCATGTGCCAGAAATGCCTTCTGCACCTTCTTCTCCATTTGATAAAACTCTTATGATTCTCCAAGATGCAGTTCGGTCAATGTATTTCTGAAGAATCTCTTGACCCTTTTGGACAAAATTAACTTCTCCAGCCTCTGAGTGCCTATGATAATTTGATCATATCTTTATTTGAATATTAATCATATAGTATGATTATTTAATGGTTTATGTGTCTGAATCCTCTACTGAATTACATCTACTTCCTATTCATCTTTCTATCTAGGTTCAATTAATAAATGTATAATGTCCTGATTGTTCTCTCTTCTAATTTATCTAAGTTGGGGTCACATGCTATCCTTGTCTTCTTTTCCTTTCTGGTGATATAGAATCAGAGACTTAATTTCAGGAAAATGTACAATTCTACCCCAGGAGCCAAAAGAAAAGATGCAAGAGTGGAAGTAGAAGGGGTGATGATAATCAGCGATTCCAGTCTGATGACAGTCTTCACCAGGCTTTCTGGAGAATCAATCTGTTTTTGAACCAGTGCTTTCTCTTACTTCCTTGTCAGAATGCAGTTAGACATGGAACATTTGAAATGTTACTGGGAGACAATGAATACAGATCATGATGGAAAGGAGATCACGACCGTTTCCAAACTGTCCAATATTCTTCAGAGATACCTTGGTTCAACCGAGGTCAGGGGTGAATAGAGATTGATGTGTTGCTCATGGAACAGAATGCAGCATAGTATGGCTGAAAAGACATGAGGTTTGCAGCACAACAGCTCTGAAGTCACACACCAGGGCTGCCATGTAGTCACTGTGTGTCCTTAGACAGGTTATGTAACTTCTCTGTGCCTGGCTCTACTAACCCCCAATGTAAGAACAACAGTTCCAAACAGCATAAAATCTATCAATGTCTGGTTCACAGTAAGTGCTCATTAATGCTATTTCCCTCCCTTGAAAAGAAATAAATGGCATATATTTCCATGAAGAATGAGGTATATCCAGCAATTTTATCGAAACTGTAACAGATGCAGTTGGAAATTTTCTTGGTTTCTCGACTCCTTAGTTTGTGAAATAATATATCTGGTGGTAGCATATGTGAGATGGAATTAATTATCTCTGATGGGAAAGTTAGCAAAGCACTGAGCTAGAATTCCTTTTAATGATCTTCCCTGATCCAAAAGGAAAAATCATCCACTGCTTGGATCTTGGGCAGAAATATTTTCAAAGAGAAAATTGTATGTATTTCTCATGTTGATGGTGTGGATATGCTCAGCTTCTAAATGAAAATGTTCTTATTTAATCACAGGTCAGAATATGCACTTTTTCTTAAAATTTGCCTCATTGGAAGCTTTCAAACAGAATTTGCATAGTTCTCTCTTTTTACTTTCAAAATAAAGAGTACATAATTAGAACTGGGGTGTCTGTGGCAAAACACCCCAAATCATGAGCAAATAAATTTGTCCTGAACTTTTATATTTCTACATAGTAAATGTGACTACTAAGTGGCAAGAATGTCAGAATTTACCCTGGAAAATGCTAATGATAGTATATTTTGAGTACCATCTTTATGTATATAGTATTTTATTAAGGTAACACAAGCACAGTGTGACATTACTTGGTTTCCCCTGCAATTTTGAAAGGTTAATTGAATTGTTGAGCAATATTTTAATTTATTCTAATTTGCTTCATTGCGATTCATCTTTCTAATAGTTTTGAATATCTTTGCATGCATTAAGGTCTATTAAAGTAAAGCTTTTTTTTTTTTAACCAAATACTCATTTGTGACCACTTTGTCCGTTTTAAATTTGAACCCCATTGTTAGCCAAATGTCAAACACTCTAGAAATCATTGCATTAAAGGTAATTTTTCTGATAGCTGAAGTCATCTTATTCACATAATATCCTGGAAAAGAAAGTGCTTGGTTATTCAAAAGTCCCATTCCTATCTTTTAAATGGGGTGCAGAAAAAGACCTTAGTTTTTTTATGGATGTGGAAATGTTGCCAAATCAATTCCTAGGATTTCATTTTTATAATGGCAAGTCAGGCCTCTTCCTGCATCCTAAGAAGAAAATTTGCTGAACCGCAAGTGTGGAATCAGAAGGCCATATGTTAAAGTAAATTGTTACTATACGAGCAAATGGCAAGCTGCCACCACCAGAAGACATTTTCATTACTTCTCATTCACTACAGGCGCCATAGTTTTCCCACCAGTTGTAAAGATCATTTTAAGTAAAGAGATAGAGCAACACTTTCAGGATGAGATGTTTTAAGAATATTTTATGCAGTTATGCCAGAGCTTAGTGAACAAAATGAACATCCTAGTGATGAAAGGAGAGAAAAGAAGCTTCCACCCATGAATTCATGTCAACAGTCAGCGGATGTCTGTTTTCTTTCTTTTAGAATCACAGGTATGAGGAAATCGCAACCAAAATTTATTTTCAGATGTCAAAGTATAATTATAAGAAGCTAAAATCATAATTCTCAGGCAAATATAAATATTGTATGTGCAAATGATATTATTTTACTCATTAATTAATGGGAAAACCAATAGGATGTTAAGGATTGACTCAAAGAGCATTTACAATGCTAGGATATTTATAGGAAGTTTAACAAAGAACTGTTGGGTTAAGATTGCTGATTTCCATTTACAAATACAACAGACTTATGATGGTCCCACAAGTCATTAAGTCTTTGGCAGCACTTATTTCAATGAATAGGAATTATTTTCATCTTTACTAAACAAAAATATACGAGTTAAGTAATTTCATTAAATCTGGGACCTCTAATCAATAATAAATAATGAGACAAACTAAGTACATTCTTCTAGACGATCATTGACTGGCCTTTGCCTCATATGATATTAAAAAGACATACCACAACTTTATGCCTTTTTTCCAAGTTTTACATAATTCTCTGACAAAGGTAATGAATTGTGCAGTAGATGCCTACCACAAGTTTTAAAGTACCACTAGTAAATGAATTTATATTTTATTGGAACATTATGTGTACTCAATCCTGTTTTGGTCTTTTTTGCATATAAGGAATTTTAGGAATCCTGCTCAACATTATATTAGCATATATGAAAGTTGAGTTGCAAATGGATAGTGAGCATTAGAGTTACATTTTAAAGACATTTTATAATGTTTTTGTATTCTGAAGCTACTACATCTCTTAACACATGCGTTTTCGTAGGCCTTTGTAAACTGTGATGGGCTTAGACGCTGTATGTGTCAAACAGTTAAAACAGTGTTGCTCTAACACACATAGACCTACCAACAATGACATCTTCTCCAGGTTAAGGAATCACTTTTGTAATGCACAGGTCTACATGCTACTACCTACGTATCAAGGTCTTCCATAATTCCTCTGAAATTGCTTCTCTGCTAATTCCCAACACACATGCCTGGTTCGGGCACAGATCAGGATAAATCAGTGGCCTGCTGCACACGTACATGGGCTCTTCGCACTGAATTCTGATTATTCAGAATGCTGCTCTGGGCAAATTATTCAACTTCTGTAAGCCTCTCTCCTAATTTCTAAAATGGGTAAATAAAATTACCTTCCACAAAGAGTTCCCATGAGGATTAAATGAATAAATTTTCATCATTTACATAGAACATTGCCTCTGTCATCATGAATGTACAATAATTGTCCGCTCTTCTTGGTCAGATCAGCCTCTTCATCCTCCATTCTGTGCCTCCTGTCTTTTTTTTTCTTTTTTCCACTTTTATCTCTCCCCATACCTAGGAAGTTCTCTGTCTGAGCCATCCTTCAATGCTCTACCACAATCTCTAGTTTCTCTAACTCTTAATGAATCCTCATCTAAACAATCATCACATTTAAGTATATGCTCTCTTATACAGTTAGAGGCTGTTTCGTGTATCCTATTATTTCTGCAACTAGACATAAACACCTTCAGGACAGTGTGACACCAAGAGGCATGTACTAATTTGATAATGTACCCTTCTACTTAGGAAAACAGGCTCTAGTTCAAAGGTTCAGGTTTGGAAGAAAGTAGGACGAGGTTAGTAAAAATCAGTTACAATGCCATTAAGTCAAACCTCTCCTTCCAACAACTCCCATTGCATGTGTCAATGTGTTTAATTTGCTTATTTAATTTGTCAGTTTATTTACATGGGAATCTATGCTTATGAGGCTGCTCTCTGAATTTGATTTTGCTCATGAACAAATGTCTTAGAGAGCAATCAAAGAAGGCACAGATTCGGAAGAGCCTGGCAAGAGATCAAGAAACAGGACATACATTTTTTATCTTCAAGAAAATCTTTTGCATATCTACTGTGCCCCAATAAACCTGTTGAGCCCCTTTCTCTCAAACTGCTCAGTCTTCTGAGCATAGCAGTAGTTAAACTAATTTGGATTTTTGTTGATCCAAAATTATTTTAATGATCTGTATAAATTTAAATATGAGGTCAGAAATATGTATAGTTGACCTTTGAACAACATCAGGATTAGGGGTGCTGACTCCCTGCACCGTAAAAAATTCATGTATAACTTTTGACTCCCCCAAGTTTTACTAACACCCAACTGTCAACAGTTGATTAGCACATATTTTGTATGTTATATGTATTAAATCCTAATGTTATTAAGAAAATCATAAGGAAGATAAAATACATTTATAGTATTGTAGTGTATTTATCAAAAAAAATCCATGTGTAAGTGGACTTGCACAGTTCAAATCTGTGTTCAAGGGTCAACTGTACATTCCATCTCAAATATGGATCATCTCCACTCTCTAGTCTTTCTGTTCCATGGGAGACCGCTGTGGGGAGAGAGGAGTTCACATCAACTCACCTTACAGGCACCTTCTGTAGAGTTTGTACACAAAACACTTAGGCCCAAGAAGCATTTCTTCCATGTGCTGGGACTTTGTTCTCTAAGAGGTTCTGCTCCTGTTGCTGCTGGTATCACAACTGAAGCTGTGTCTGCCCCAGCATCATGAGTAAACTGTGTCATGCTTGCCCTTGCATCTTTGCCATGGTCCTCTGTGGAAGGTAGCCTTGTGAGTAGGCTGCCCAACCACCCCCATTTGCCTGGTTTTTGCACTGAAAGGCCTGTATGCCAGGAAATTCTGCATTCCTGAGCAAACTGGGAGCCTTTTTATGCATTGGCTGAATCTTCTTCAGGTAGCGCATCAGAGAATCTGTATCCACTCACTCCTACGCCAGCCTGTGAGTCCATTCTCTGCTTCTTTGTTTTACAGCTTTCTCAGGAGCTTGGGGGTCAATTCCTCCCTCCCGCTGAACTCTGCATCAGTTACCACCAGTTTCCTAGAGATGAGGTGGGTTCCCGTGAGGTGCACTGCAATGGCAGCTTTAGGTTCTGATGTTCTGTCCGCCTGCCTCTTCCCCTCAACAGCTTCACCCCCTCTTTCCTTTTCTCTTCCTCCCCACCTCCCTATAGCTTCTGCCATTTTGGGAAGAATCACCCATTAGCTCTCCAAGCATTCGCATATGTAAATATAGCTCCTTAGTATCTCTTTGTCACCTCTGAACCAAGATCCTTGCCTCAATGTCTTTTTCTAACTTTCTGACTGCATAAGAAAAATACATCTGCCAAATCTGCTATATTTAAATATCTGAAGCTGGAATCAAGACCATTTTTCCCTTGGTCAGACAAACTGTGTTCTTCATTTGGTTTTACTAAATGCTAAATCTGAATATAAAAAAAATAAGGCTACTTTAATAGTCGTAAGAGTAAAAAGAGAAAAGCTGAAGAGCATCCCCAGCTGAAAAACAGTTATTTCTCATTTGATTAACACAAGAAGAAAAATAGTTACAAAGTTCTCTAAATATCTCTTTTTCAGAAAAAGAACCAAAATATATATTTGATTGCCCAAAACATATTTCTCAAAGTTCTGAACTACAGAACAAATGAGTTGGTAGGAACCCTGAAGAAGTCATAATTATAACTCTGTTATTATGACACAACAATATGCTCAGAAGTAATATTTGGATATTCTTCCAACATAATTGATAGCTAAGCACATGCATTTTAACTATGGGTGGTAAGAATCACATGCAGAAGTTTATGTCTTAGTTTAGATTGGAGAGGGTATATGAGGAGATAAGAGGATTATTTTATGGGAGAAAGGAAATACCCTTCGCTTATATGCCATAGTACTTCATAGGCTACACAAAAAATACAAATCGGTCCCATAACTTTCCTATTCAAATCCTTCAGGAGCCTCCCACAAATTTTTATATGGCCTGGAGGGCCCTATGTGGTATAACTGGGTGGTTATCTGGCTCCCCTGTGTACCTACAGGGGCATTTGGCAATATCTGGAAACATTATGTGTTGTCATGACTGAAGGGAGAGAGGTGATCTTGGCATATAGTGGGTAGAGGCCAGAGGTACTGATAACATCTCACAAACAAGAGGTGCCCACAGCAAAGAGTCATCTGACTCTTGGCTTTTCTCTTGATAATCAGTGAATTAAATAGGCTTGTATACAATTCACACTGGGGAGATGATCTTGAAGGGAACATAAGCAAAACTGTGCCCACACTGAACTTTGCTGCTGAGCTTGGGCTTCCAATGGCTCTAAACGAATGCCCTGTTCAAGCTCTCAAAAATGACTTAGAAAAATGGGTTGCTTGGAGGGTTGTGTGGGGGATGAGGCACTTGGTGGAAAGAGTATGGGATGAGATCAGAAACTGTGGGTGGGGGGTGAGAGCTTCCTGAAAGTTCATGAGACTTATGATAGCAGCTGGAAGAGTTCAGAGCAGGGACACAAAGGCAAAGGATAGAGGACATCATCACCCCCCATGAAGGATGTAAACCATGGATGCTTCCTTCTGAAATATGGGAAAAGTCATATTTAAGAGCACAGGTTTAACACTGTCCCTTTCACATTATAGTTGTTTTAAATGACCCAAAGTTTTCAGTTTATTCTGATGCTCCTATCCAGCCTCGTGTGTTATTGGGTGTGTAGAAAATAAATGGAGTTGGTAAAGAACTCCTTCTAATCCTTGGAATTCAGCCTCTCTCCTGACCCTTGGATTCTGGCAAAGAAAAGTTAGCTGTGGCACACAGGGAGCAGACAGCAGGAGCCGGAGGAGCCAGAGGCTGTGGGAAGGGACGCTGGAGGAATTCACTGATAAGACTTTTCTTCATTCTTCATGTGGGGCAGAGAAAACTGACCCTGTATGTGGGGGTGGGACAGCAGGAGGCAGAGACAAGGAACTGTACCAGAGATGCAAATATTTGTGTTATGATCATAATGGGGTCTAAACTAGTCACAAATTACAGAGCCCTAACACCAAATATGGAAATAATTCCAGATGAACTACATTCCATTCATAGTCCATCCTTATTCTGAAGGCTGAGTTCCTACGCTTTTCTTGTTGTTCTTGCTTATTCTGGGAATAACTCATGAGCAGGTAATCTAGGTTTCCTTAAACTTCTGATTATAGCAAGTTCTGACTCCCAATGCACCTTGAAAGCCCCCTAATAAAGGCACTTCCCACTTGTCTCTAACAGGATTAGCATAGATTGCATGAGACTCTTCAGTGATTTTTCAAAGCTGCAAACATTTGATCTAAGGGCAGTAGACAAAGTGATAGATGACCTGGCCTCAGGAAACAGATTTCCTCCAATAGATTTCCCTCTTCAGCATTTTTGTGCTGATTGAGAAAATGCCGTGCCACTTAATGAGAGAACCAAAAGATTAGGATTTAAGTCACAAAATAAATATGAACCAGTGTCCTCATGAAATCTTTACATGGGAAAAGTAAATGATAAGTAGAAGCTCTATAATATAAATCGTTGGTCCTCATTGAAATAATGCCATCATGCTCAAGGGACCTAAAATTAGTTCCTGAGTGACAGCCTTGACTGGGAGGGTAGTGGAAAACCTGAAATGATATGTCACAGTAAAACAAGATCAATAAACAGATTTAGAATTAAAATCTGACATGAGTCCATTTGGAACCAGGTCCTTCTTATGGCTGTGTCTGTTACAGTGTGAGGCACAGTATGGATGCTCACTTGGGAAAGGAAGTACAAAATATGACCCTTATTATAACTTCAAAAGTGTGAATCAGTAATGTGTAAAATCACTAGTGTATTATTCTGTAGCTCATGACACTGAACATTTTGATTAACCTTAAGATGTAAAGTGGGCCTCTATCAGAAGGGTCATAGTAACCCTTAATAACTGTCCTGAAAACTTAAAAAGAAGTCCAATCCCTGTAATCCATAGGAAGGAAGACAGGCTTGCATTAACCTCAGAAGGGAAGCAACCTCTCTCTTTACTTCTTCATTCATGCAATGTGTATTTACTGAGCATTTATTATATGCCAAGCACTTTGGTAAACTCTGGGAATAATTCAGTGACTCAGTCATATGTGCCGCATGATATGAGGCTTGCGTCTAACAAGGCATATAGAAATCAGTAACATTATCAAAAAGTAATGGTCATTACTCATCCAAAGGATTTCTCAAAAAGGGTTGTGGGTTACTTTCTAGGAATTGTTTCTCCTCTATAACCAGAAGATATAATCAGTCATTTATTTAACATTTATTAATAAATAAATAACATTTATTTCATGTCTGCTAAGCACTAGGCACTCTGTTTTGTTTGGGATTTTGGGGGAGAAAGCAAGACAGATGTTGCCCCTGCCTTTTTAAATATGAAATCATGTTACTCCTAATCATCCCTGAATTGGCAGAGCTGCTGAGTTATTAATGACTATGTTAACCTTTCATTTCAATAAGAACTGCAATGGGCAGTTGCTAAGCATTATCTTTTTCTCAGTAAAATATTAATGTAAAGAACAGTGACTCAAACATGAAATGCCAACGGCCTTCATTTCCCACAGGCACACTACATCCCTATGCACATGGTTTGTGCAGACATCGTGTCTGAGCTATGAACTCATAACGGGGGGATTTTCAAGTTTTATATGGAAGGGAGAGAGAATTTTTCCCTCACTTTGGCAACAAGTGGGCAGCCTCAAACCAAGCCTCTGAGACTCTCAGGGTGTTTTGTAACTGCCTGCAGTGCCCTAATACAACTGGGCTGGACAGGGCCACACTGTAGGGGCAAGACCACCTGTGCCCCAGCCCCTCCGTGGTGGTTTTGGTATACCCTTCATAGTAAGGCTGGAAATGTTAAAAATTTAGCATGGACACCATGGAATCCAGAATTATAAGTTTGACTTATATTTTTTTTTAAAGATTTTATTTATTTATTCATTCATGAGAGACAGAGAGAGAGACAGAGGCAGAGGGAGAAGCAGGCTCCCCGCGGAGCAGGGAGCCCGATGCGGGACTTGATCCCAGGACCCTGGGATCAGGACCTGAGCCGAAGGCAGACGCTTAACCGACTGAGCCACCCAGGCGTCCCTAAGTTTGACTTATAATTTGACTTTTCTTGAGGTGTTGGTTAAATAGACTGGCTTTAATTCTCTCACTAATGAATTCTTCAGTTTAGATTGTACATTTAAGAGAGAGAAAGAGACAGTGTTGATTTGGGAATGGATTTCATTCTACTTTCAAACGTGTTGGCTTTGTCACTCTTTTTTCTATAGCTGCAAGGTTGCAAGGTTTGGTAGCTGTTATATGATCTATGAACTGCAGGAAATAGGGTCCAGGGTTCTCAGACCAGTCACTCCTGATTCTGACCTTTAGCTTAATCTTAGACATCGGTGTATAATTTCTGACATATTAAAATGAATCCAATATCAAAGACTAAATTTAAATGACTCTGGAAGTAAGTCAGCTATGTTTCCAAAATTGCACATGCTCCACCAATTGTTGTATTTTGGAAAAAGCTATGGACTTCGAAACAGGGCTTGAAGTCAAGTTTGAATTTCACCATTTGCTGGCTGTGTGAATTTAGGCACATCCTACAAATTCTCTGAGCCATTTTCCTAATCTCCTCTTCCTCTCGGTGAATTAGGGTTGTAGTTGCAAACTTGAGCTTTAGGTCAGGTAGTATGATCATAGAGAAGTTATGAACATTTATTAAGTGATAGTAGTGCAATAATACATATAAAGCATTTAGCATACTCCTCAATAAAAATGGTGGCTATCGTTGTTCTTCATAGCTATTCAATTATTATTCATAGCAACCAAAACACTATACAATTATTTAATTGGTGCCATCTAAGCCAACAAAGTTCATCTGTAGCAAAAATGACTGAATAAGAGAATCACTAACAACAAGGATGAATAGTAACAACAGAAGAGAATTTGTCAGGAGGCTCGTCAAGAGGCTGCTGTTTAGGGAGCTGAGAAGGAGCAAAATCGGATTCACCGTTGCATGGATACAGAGTAGGTACAGATAGATCCTGCTCACGAGCTTGATTTGCTGCAATCAGGAGTCAGTGGTAGCCTCTTGGCGCCAATGATCAGTGCCTGCTCCTTCCTGGAGTGGATTGGTTTTATGGGCAGTGAAAAAGGTCAGGAAAAATTTGGTGTAGACTCAGCACAGCACAGCAGTTAAGGCTATGGGCTTTGGAGGCAGACACCTGGGCGCTGCGTCTCTGGCATGCTCCTTTAGGGTTTTACACATCAGCTCCCCCTTTTTTAAAATGAAGGTGCTAAAAATAATATCTTCCTCATTAGCATGTTGTAAAAATTAAATACGGTTATTCATTTGAGGGTTTAGCCCAGTGCCTGACACACAGTAAGTATCAATGAATATAAGTTCCTATTTTTCCTAATGTCTTCGTGCAGACGTTGTATCTAGGAAATAAGGGTCAAGGACTGTGTAATCTGCCACCTAGATAGTTGACACTTATTAAGTCTGAAAGAATGAAAGGTAAAGGCAGAATTTATGCAAAGACTTGATTGAGTTTGTGGCCTAGTAACCCATGACATAATTTTAATAGCTGATTATTACTCAGTAACTGATTTGACTCTAGGAAAGGAATTCTTTCATTAACTCACCATTAAATTACAATTTTTAGCCAGCATTGAAATTTAAATTCTTCCTGTTAACAACAACAACCAAAAAAATCCTAACCATTTGGACCAAATTTATATAACATAGCGATAGCAACTTTGCTTCCTATATCCTGGCTTTAGGTCAGGATAGCTAAATACTGCTAAGGCAACCAATGATTTACTGGGTGTTTATAAAGTCTTTGTACAATTTAAAATCAAATAACTTTGTCCACAAGAGCAACAAACTGTAAACATCATATAGAAGAATATTATTACTATACTGATATTTTAAATGCTAATTTTAATGTTTCATCTTATTCACAAATCATACACAATGTCTGTGAATAGTTCTTTTTTGAAAGAGCAGCAGTTGGTGAATATTTTCAAATAATGTTGCAGGATTTCTTTATATATGAATCATGAAAATAGAGCCTTTCCAACTGTAACTTCCTCAAGTACCAGTGTGCTTCCTTATAGAATGCTTAAAATACGTGACATTTAAAAGAATGATGGATTTTTAAGATAAGTGAATTTGTAGAGGGCTGAATTGCTTATCCATATAGTTTTACCTAAGCTTTGTCGTTTTAATAATTTCCATTTCAAAGAGCTATCTTAACCCTACAAAGTGCATCATAGCCATAAAAAAAAAATGAACCGCTTAAGATCAATAACTCCAATTTAATTTGGGATATAACAACATCAACTGGAGAGTACTTTGCAAGTTGGAAAATCATAATTCAGGTGCTTTACTAAAGATTTCGCAGTGGGCAGCTTTTGTTGATTGATTATTCATCTCCAGAAAGAAGCCCCTTCTCTAGAAAGCTCTTCTCAAAATGTAGAAGCAGAGCCGGAAGCAGCCACACTCTCATACCATGAGGCTTTAGTCAGATTGACACAAAAATATTGTTTAACAAATGAGAGCTTTGTTAAACCTCACTATGTTACCCATCAGAAAGCAGGACGATTATACTCAGTGCTACATATTTGAACCATAGCCCTAAAAAAATCAGTCATTATTCTTTCATATGAAATTCACAAGTTCTTTCATGAGGGTATTTAGGTGGTTCCAGAGCTGTATTTTGCACATATTCAGCACCCTATGACCCTGAAAGGGCACCTAAATTTTTCTGCTTGAACATAGCAAAGCAGTTTCTTAGTTGAGTCTTTGAAAGTTTTTTGTTTTTTTCTAATAAAGGTTCACAGAAAGGTACATTGTTGTTTTTGTTGCTGAAAATGATCATTTATTAAGCTATTACTATTGGTCAAATGCTGAGTTAAGTGCTTAATGCTTTTGTCTGCTCACCTAATCTCCACAATTATTATCTCTTTTATCAGATGAAATATCAGAATAAATAAGGAAAGTTTAAGCAGCCTGTTCAAGACTGGCCATAAGGTCATAAATGGCAGACCCAATTCAAACCCAAGTCTGAGATTTTCCTATAAACCATGAAAATGAATTGGGATGATTTTTTTTTGTAATGCCAAGAGCATTAAGCAAAGAAGAGAGAAGATATGCCCTTGAATATACCCAAACACCTTATCTGAAAGAACGACAAACTTTCTGGGCTAGAATAATCATGGTGCTAGTTGGCATAAAGTCCCATGATGTTTGTCTTTCCTAGTTCCAAAGTCACTCACTGCCACTAACAGGACACTAGCAAGTAATGAAGTACTTTCCCAGAATAGCATCCTTTTTTCTTATTTTATTATGTTATGTTAGTCACCATACAGTACTTCATTAGTTTTTGATGTAGTGTTCCATGATTCATTGTTTGCATATAACACCCAGTGCTCCATGCAGTACGTGCCCTCTTTAATACCCATCACCAGGCTAACCCTCCCCCCCCCCTCTAAAACCCTCAGTTTGATTCCCAGAGTCCATAGTCTCTCATGGTTCGTCTCCCCCTCTGAAATCAGAGCCAGACTAGCATCTTGATAAGATTTACTCTGCCTCCCTTTCCAGCGCCGTCTGCAGCCATTCCACATCTGCCTCCCTCTGCTCTCTGGCTGCCTGAGTTGCTCCCTGTTCCCGTCTCGCCAGGTGCTTTCACACTTCAGAGTCCGCATGCACCGTACACTGTACCAGGACCTCTTTTTGTGATTAGTGCCTCCTGGTCCTTCAGGTCTGGGTTCCCCTCCCCCAATATTCCATTCTCTCCCATAGATCTTAGTTTAAGTTCCCTGAAAGCAGAGCTGAGACAAGGGCTTGATGCAGATAGATTATCTGGGAAGTGATTACAGGAAGTAATGGTGAGGGGAAAGGGAGAGTGACAACAGGAGGAGGATGAAGCCAATAATGATTACCTCTGAGGGCAATGAAGCTTCTTCCTGCTGAGGACTCTGAGAAGCTATGTAGAGTTCATTCCAGAATTATCCTTCTGGAGAACAGGAGGCTAGGGCATTAATCCACCAGCTGGGATCCCTTTTGGTTGAGGATTGCCCATGGGGACCTTACTTCCCTACATTCCCAGGCAGAGCCAGCTCTTGGGGTGGGAAGCCCTCAACAGGACTGGGCACTCCCCCCACAGTCAGAGGGGACCAAGAGTCATGGTGTGTCAAGGGCACCGAGAGTCTTCACTACGTAAAGTGAACCATTTCCCTCATACACTTGTCACGGTTTGTGATTACTCATTATTTATGTATTCATTTGTCTGCCCCTCACTGAACTATGAGCTCAAGAGTCAGAACAAGGACTCTTGTTCGCCAGCATCTTCTAAGACTCTGAGCATTTTACCTGGCATTTAATCAGCACATAAAAAATGTTGCTGAATGAAAAATGTAATTGCTTTTGGCTTTTCTACCAATCCTTCAGATTACATTAATTGTAGAAGAAGCTTCAGCACCTTCTCAAGGGCTTTTTCTCTTCCCAAAATGGAAGTCTCTCTAAGCAAGTCCCTCTTGTCTGTGTGAGCAGACATCAGTTCTGAGATCCTCAGTCTCCTTTCTCTTTAACATAGGGGTAACCAACATTGAGGCAGCTTTGTGTCTTTTCTGAGTGACACCCCTTTTCTCCCAGGATTCTCTTAACCAGCAGACGTTTGTGCTCTCCTCAGTTACCAGAAATTGCTTGTTTGTAGGAATCAGAATTGTCATTCTTAGAGGGGGTATTTCAGATCCTTTCACAGCTTACTCCTAACCCATTATATTAAATTAGGAAGTAAAGAAAAAAAAAAACCAAACACTAATCAGAGTTTGCACTATCTTTTAAATTTCAGGCACAATAGTAATGTTTGAGAAACTCTGGCTGTGTTCATAAAATCTCACTAGATACTAGGCTTTTTCAACACTAGAATGATTTGCCATCCTCCTCCTTCTCCTCCTCCTCCTCCCTGCCATCCCATCCTCCTCCTTTTCTTCCTCTTCAAACATACTGGCTATTATTTTTAAGCACCTGCAGGTGTACAAGAGAATGTCCTAGAATTTCATTCAGTTAATCCTTACAGCAACGTTATAAAGTGGACATCATTCCTTTTTTAACATGAGGAGATTTGGACTTGGAGAGTGAAGTAACTAGCCCAGAGTCACTAGACGAGTTTGTGAAAGGGCCAGGCCTTCACTGTCTTTCATCTTTGAACCCCCATCAACATAGCCCAGTGGCTGGCATGTAACAGGTGCTCATTCAGTAGAAACTGGATGGGCCAGGGTTATAGTGGAACTCAAAATAAAGTGTTTGTTCCCAGTCTCTACCTATAATGGGCTTCTTTGCCTGTGTTTGGAATCTGTGCTGGATCTCATTAACCAGACAGACAACATAGGACCTGCCTCATTGCCACCACAGGTATAGGACATCTGGCATTTGTGGAATAAAAGGGAGGCTAGGAATACAGGAGGAGAGAAGAGACACACAGAAAGAAATAATAAGAATTGGACACATGTACCCCTCCGTTCTTCTCTCATGAGTCTCCAGAAAGGCCGCCATGCCCTCTGAGCATATGGAGAATACAGATCATTCATCCCCAATGTTACCCAGACCATAATTCCCCAAGACAGGGCCAAGATTGAAGAAAATATATACAGAACAGGAAAAAGGATTGTGGAAAGCAGTAGGAGATAGAGTTAGAAAAAGATAGGCTAGGTTGAGCCATTCCTTTGAGAAAAGGTTAAAAAGTACAATATGGGGTAGTAGAACATTTGCTAATGTGCATTGTTGTTTTTAATTGGATTTTTTGTAAACACGGTTTAATTTCATAGAAGTTTCTGCCTGTTCTTGTGATGTTTTGAATCTTTTCTCCTAGTCAATTTTTTTTATGTAATTTGCCTTTCAAAAGATGTAGGTTTATCAAATAACCAGGCTCACAGTAGATTTACTCTTTTTCCTTTAAGAAACTGCCTTTGATCTTGATTGCATGAGTTAGGTGAGGTACTGAAAGAAGTTAAAAAGCTCACACAAATTGGAAATGAGAAAAAATCAGAAGTTGTAATCATTTCCTTCATCTTTGGAAAGACCCCAGAGAGCAACCAGTTTAAACTTAACTGGAGGCTATTATTATGAGCACTCTAGAAGGAGAATGAGTTTTTTACCCAATTCTATCATTTTTCTGACAGGTGCATTTTTTTTTCAAAGCCTCCTACAAACTGAAGTGGGTATTTTCAATACAATTCTCAGTTCTATTAGAGTAGATAACAAAATAAATACTTGTTGAATGAATGGGCCAATTATTGATAATAAGGGGTGGAGTACAAGGCAATGAAAAGGGATAATTGAAAAATCATTTCATTTGATATTTTATCATCCACTAATTTTTGCAGCAAAGTCGTATGAATCATTTACTGTGTGTAAGACACTAGCATTGCTGGGGCTAGTGTAACAACTAATGCTTATATGAGTGGCAGGCATGTTCTAAGTAGTTTACATATATTAATTCCATTATTTCTCACAGTGCTGTGTGGTAAGTACTCTTATTTTCCCCATTTTAGAGACAAGGCCACTGAGGCACAGAGAGGTGAGTTCGCTTGCATGAGGTCACACAGCAATGGAAATCCATTGCAGGCATTCTGGCTGCAGTGTCTGGCATTTAGCAACCAGTGAGTACTACCTCTAATGAATCCTAACAAATGAGTAATGAAAATGGAAAATATATCATCCCCGCTCTTGAGTAAATTACATGTTACTGAAAGAGATGGGACTAAATGCAAAGTTATAGTACAACGTGGTAAGAAGCATGAGGATGGTAAGAAGAGGATCTCACAGAAGCAGTAAGGATGGCATCAAGTCCTGTCAAGGTAAAGGGTGAATGATGAACAGGAGTTAGGAGACAAACTGGGGAGAAATGTTGGTATTTCAAGTGTGGAAGAAGCATTTGCAAAGAATAATAAGCTTGGAAGATTCAGGTAAGAAAAATAATGTAGAAAAGCTGCTAGAAAGAGAGGAGGCTGACAGTGCTGAGAGATGGAGTTGGAAAATTAAATGGGTTCCAGATCATGAAGAACCTTGTAAACCAGGCTGAGGAGTTTTAAGTGTTCTCTTTGAGGGATTTTATACAAGGATGTGATTCAATCAGATTTTCATGGAGACTGTAAGATTCAGTTAGAAAATATCCCTCAGTGTGGAGAGTAGGTTGGGAAGAATTCAGGGGGGAGCTATTGAAAGATATTAGGGGATTTTTTACAATAATTATGGGGAAATGGTGAGGACATTAAGTCTTACTTACCAGTTGGGCTGTAGAGAAGTAACCTTTCCATAGTAAGAAGCCTATATTTCCCATGTATTTTTTCAATTACTTTTGATAAGAATTTTCTTACTTTCTAAATAATGAAACTTAATTTCACATCAATTTTTTCCTGTAAATGGGCCAGTGGTAGTATGTGGATGACTATGTGAATATCCAATTGTTATACTTTATGCACCAAACAAAACATTTCCCTTAACTAGGTTGAAGCATTCTTGGAGGTCTTTTATGTAATTAGTCTGAAAAAAAAATTGTATTGGGAATTCAAAAGGGAATCTAAAGAGATAAGACATTATAATATTAGAAAGAATGACCACATTCTTTGCTTTTGAGAATTGGATATGGAAAAAAATTATGTTTGGGGGAAGTGGATTATATCAACATCCCTTCAGGTCAGTTTAGCCATCCTTTCCATTTTATTTGCTTTGGGTTCATAATGAGCTTCCAGCACTTTGTACTTAAATCTTGAGGGAAGAGAGCAGACCCTCTTTTGGCTAAATTTAGTGCAGCCTCAGCAAACACTGCGTTTTGTTCTGCGTGCTCTCTGCAAAGAGAGAGAACTGATATGACTATTATATTCAAGGCAGAATTTCTTATACTTTTCAAAATAGCAGTTTAAAAATGTGGAAAAGGTTACTGTGGAAGAAAAGAGTTGTGCTCTGAGGGTAAATGCAAGGTGTCTTACGTAGTAATAATCTATTTCTAAATCACAAATGAAATAAGCAATGCCCATGTGCTAAAATAGATGTTTCCTAAATGCCCAACCTATAACCCAAGCGTAACTGGGGAGAATCTGTCTTTGAAGCTCAGATTTCTGTCTATTTTATAGTATTCTTCCTGTAACTTAGCCAATTAAGTCCTTATTGTCATAGCAATTACAATCATTTCTTTTCCATAGTTATTCTGGAGCAGTAATGTCTAATTTGTTCAATAAAGGCCATTCACCTAAAGAAACTGATACTGTGAAACCATTTATGGCCCTAGGCTTTCATATATTTCATAGATAGATGGATAGATCAATAGGTAGATAGAGAGATGGGTAGGTAGGTGGGTAGGTAGGTAGGTAGATAGATGATAAGTGTATAAATATATATGCTTTGAATAGGTTGGTAATGAAAAATTAAGAGAAGTTCATGACATGCTTTTTTTAATGTGGAGCTCTTTTTCATCTGTTCCAATTTAACAGTATTTCTAGTGTCGTTAATAGAACTAAAATAAATGACAACTGGCTTTAATTTTTTGATTGGTAATTAAGGCATTTTGTAATATGGAGTTCAGCCTTGCCAATCATCTTGTATCAGTTCAAGAGTTCTAATACAGACAAATAGATATTAGTTACAACTCCGTGTTGGGAGTACTCCCACTTCAACCACACTAGGTCCCCTCATCACTGGAAACAAAGTAATTTTTCCACTAACTTGTCTTTAATATTGTTAAATACTTTCATAATTTTCTTGGAAAAATTTTATTCAAATAAGTTGGCATTTTTGAGTGATCCCCTTTACTATTTTTCTCCTGATCTTATTGTCATTCATTTTATTATTCTGATATTTTAGATAGTTTTTATTTCCACAAAGCTGGGCATAAACATGCAGCAAGGTCATTTCTTATGAATCCTGAGTTCAGTGGCCAAGCCACTCATTAAGAAATCAGGTCAATGGCAAGATTTCGTTTTTTTGATGGCTGCATAATATTCCATTGTATATATATACCACATCTTCTTTATCCATTTGTCTGTTGATGGACATCTTGGCTTTTTCCATAGTTTGGCTATTGTGGACATTGCTGCTATAAACACCAGGGTGCATGTACCCCTTCAGATCACTACATTTGTATCTTTGGGGTAAATACCCAGTAGTGCAATTGCTGGGGATGGAACTGGAGGGTATTATGCTCAGTGAAATAAGTCAATCAGAGAAAGATATGGATCATATGATCTCACTGATATGAGGAATTCTTAATCTCAGGAAACAAACTGAGGGTTGCTGGAGTGGTGGGGGGTGGGAGGCATGGGGTGGCTGGGTGATCGACATTGGAGAGGGTATGTGCTATGGTGAGCGCTGTGAATTGTGTAAGATTGATGAATCACAGACCTGTACCTCTGAAACAAATAATACATTATATGTTAAAAAAAAAAAAAAAAGAAGAAGAAGAAGACGAAGAAGATAGTAGGAAGGGAAAAATGAAGGGGGGGGAATCAGAGGGGGAGACGAACCATGAGAGACTGTGGACTCTGAGAAACAAACTAAGGGTTCTAGAGGGGAGGTGGGTGAGGGGATGGGTTAACCTGGTGATGGGTATTAAAGAGGGCACGTTCTGCAGGGCACGTTCTGCATGGAGCACTGGGTGTTATACGCAAACAATCATGGAACACTACATCAAAAAAAAAAAAAAAGAAAAAAGAAAAAAAAAGAAATCAGTTCAAAGGAGATGGAAATTCTAATAATTAAGATTTTGATAACAATTAAGCCATCATGGAGAAAATGAGAAGTATAAGTAAATTTCTTACAAAGGGCATCATCGGGTGGGCCTCAGAGAAAGTAAGTTAAGCTCATGTTCCTGAATCAGACAGGACTGAGTTATCACCATAATTCAATTCACACATTAAATTGGGATATAATCAGAGGGTTTCATAAGATTTTCTCCTTGAAGTCCTAAAAGACATGCTGCTAGAATCTTTATCATTGACTTCATTGTGTAGAAGAGCAGTAGAGTCTGCAGTTAGTCAGACAGGAAGTTCACCCTTTCCCAAACACCCAATTCCAAAGGCCAGTGAACTAGGGGCGGTTGCGCATCAGGAGCTCTCTCCCCTGTGCTTGTGAGCAGAGGTTTCAGCCAGTACTGACCCAGCTCATAAGTAGACACTAGGACTGGCCCAAACAGGGCTGGGTCTGGACTTCAGGGGAGATTTTAGTAGGAGAGCAAGTTGAGCTACCAGTCAGCAAATCCATCCCATCAAAATAATGACAGTGCTAATTTTTTCCTAAGATGTCCAGGGATCCCAGTGGGCAGCCTGCTGGGTACCCGTGTTAGGAATGTGGCACCTGATGAAACCACACTTCAGGATGCCTTCTCTCTGACAGTTTAGCATGGCCTTTTCCCAGAATAATCTGAAATATGCTAAGGGAGGAACTGACCTCCTTTTGGAATACCATAGAGAGCCAGTTCACTTTTTTTTTTTTCCCTCTTGGACCAGTTTCAGAGCAGCAAGCATTCAGTGTAAACAGAAGTGTGGAAGGAAATGAAGACTAAACCGAATTCTTCACGATTCAAAACTCACTCACTGATTTTTACTTATTTTCAAACTACTTAGTCAAATTTTCAAGTTTTAGAGACATGCTCCAACTTGATATCATTCTTTAATTTTAGTACAGCCTAGTTTTAAAGCCTTAATTAGGTTACCATACCCCTATTCTGTGCTACATAAAATCTGTTTCATATATTTAATAATATACTAAACATAGTAACATTACCTTATATTTTCAAAATGTCTAATTCTTTTCAAAGCATCTTTATACACAGTGCTTCAAATGACCCTCACCTCTTACCTCCCAAAAATAAAAGTTAAGCAGAGAGGTCAGGTGTTAATATTTCCATCTTACAGATGAGAATGCAGATGTGTAGCTGTTACATGGTGATAACATAGCTGTAAATGGCACAGCCAGCCACAGATTTTAATTACATGATCCCTAGTTCAGTACTCTTCTCACTAACTCAAACATTTTTTCCTTTTAACATTTTCATCCTTAATGAATTCTTAATTATGAGTTTTGTGCAGAGGCAGACATATTTGTGGAAGTACTAACATTTTTTTTCTGTTAAAAGATAAAGTTCTAGGATTTTTTTTTTTAATTTTGTGTCTTAAATCTGTAAACTTCCTGAGACATTTATCTGGAAATTCTGAATACATGTTTAAATCTTCTTCTTACTTTCTATTGAAGTTTTCAGACTTACTCTGCTGGAAGATCCCAGTACTTCTTCTTATAAAATGCCCTTGTTGATTCATGGGTTGCTGAGAGAGGAGATCTTAAATGATCTTACAAAAAAAAAAAAAAAAGCTGTAACTATGTGTAGTGATGGATGCTAACTAGACGTATTGTGATCATTTTGCAATATATACAAATATCAAATTATTATGTTGTACACCTGAAGCTAATACACTGTTGTATGTCAATTATATCTCAATTAGGAAAAACAATAAAAGGGGAGGCACTGGAGAGAAGAAATTTTTTTTTCATCTTGGCATAACATACCATTTGCACCAATAGATGCTAGGACTATCAGTCTTCGCTCAGAAAATTATGCTGGTTCTTTAGCACCTAATGATTATCACCCAGTTTTTGTTTGTTACATTTCTAAGCTGAGCTTCTTTTCTTAATTACTTTGTTTGTCTTGTCAAAGGCTCAATTTCTTCCTCTTTAATATTCTAAGATATATTTTCTTTAAGTATGCAAGCTCTCTATATTCAACCATCTACTAGCTTTGTATTTGCATTCCCCTTTTTAATATTTGAGAATACACATTTCTAATAGACTTAACCATCAAGTTCCCATAGGTTGCAAGTATTGTTATCTATTCTGCTTTATTTATTACTTATTGATAAAGGCAGGATTTTTTTAATACCTTGGCATGAATTAGAAGAGCATGCCTTTCAAACCAAAATAATGGTTTCTTATTCAATGAAAGTATAAAAGTTAGTTTTGTTTTAGGCCAGAATTTTTCACCAATTTAAGTAGTAATACAATCTCTTCTGGAATCCAGTAAAAAGAATACAAATATATCACTTGGATTTTACTATGTTAATGTTATATTTAAAGGATGATTACCTGAAAATATTACATACTCCTATTCAAATATGGGATAAAATTTTATAAAAGTAAAATATTAATCATAATGTTTTTGGATTGGCAGTGACTTTTGATAGCTTTTACCTCTGATCTGTCCAATAAATAAATAAATAACTTCTCTCAGGTATAATTTTAGAATATCTACCATCTATTTAGCATAGCAAAAATTATTTTTAAAAAAATTTCTAGAAGTTTTAATTCTTCTCTTTAAGTTGCATTTAAACAGCTGACATTCTAAATATCATTTTCAATTTTAGAATTAGAATACTCTTAGCATGTTATAATTTATTTTATACATGATGAAACTCTTAAGAAATAAATTCCAAGCCTTAGAACTTTATATACTCTTGGGTTAGAGTTTTATGTGATATGTAATTGCATATTTGTCCTTATGAGCTATAAGTCTATGTAGGAATGCTGTTTCCACTCAATACTGCCTCCTTATTTTTAAACAAATACTAACCAAAGCACAGAAAATAGGAAATAAGTATAATGGTAAAGCAATAAAGCAATGAGAGCTATGTTGGGTTATCCAAGCCATTTTTCTTCTTTTAGCTTAGAAGACCAGAAAGGAGGTTGATGATTCCTCCTTGTACTGAACTTCCTCTAACGGTTAGATTTCTATGATTTAGTTTCTGTTTTTGTCTTTTGAAAAGACAAGGTATTCTTGAGTAGTTTGAACCACATAAACTGACGGTGTCTTATCTACTTTTATTTATTAGCTTTTAATGTATGAGTTTTTCTGTGGTTTGTTATTATATAATTGCTTTTGTCATCTATATATCACCAAATACCTTTCCATTCATAGAACTGGAGAGAGATAGGGGAAGTTACATTTTATGATGCTTTTGTGCTTCTCCAATCTGTGCTGGTAATGGATTGCTTCTCTATTCAAATTGATGAAAAGCCTTGGCTCAAGCAAAGCTTTAATTAGCATTAAGCTTGTTAGTTCATACTTTGCCTGAGGAAGATAGGCTAGTGTTTTCAGCTTATACAGCATAATCTCCTAGGTTCTGCAAACTAAATAAGACTTCTGCTTTTATCAAAAACACTGAGCTAAACTGACTAGATAATATATCACTTTTAGAAAGCTACAAGTTAACTATTCCAATAAAAAAATTTCTTTTCTTATCAATCACTGATACAGGAATCAATATAACTGCAGCAATTTTTTTTCTTTAGATCTCTTTTTCTCTTATTTTCTTATTATTGAACAGAGACTCTAAGAGACTAGTTTTCTAACGGATACAAGGTGGTCTGGAGGGATCTACAACACTGTAGGGTGGCTGAGCCCTTGGGAGGACATCATACAAAGAGGAGTCAACAATGAACGTTGCTCTTGATAATAGTCTTAGGAGAGAGGATCAATCATCACTATTACTGGCCAGGGAGCATGTGCTTCTCTACTTATAGATACGTTAAGGAAAGGTCAAAGTCCAGAACAATGACATTTCACTCAGCCCCAGTGCTGCGGATAACGCTTGCATGCTGATAAGCAAGTCAGTCCGAACGTTCAGAGTGCAGGTAGGACGTCTCGTGGTTTCCTTCTTCAGACTTTCTCTTTTGTATGCAGCTGAAGTGGAGAGAAGAAGCAACGCTCTTCATATCTGTTTGCAAAAGAAGTAGGGCAAAAGATTCTCTTCCCAGCATATCTCCCATCCATGCCACACAAACACACACATCAAATAGAAAATGCAGGGGTTAGAGGTTTGGGGAGCAATGGAGGAGAGGATAAGGGGCTTCTGGACCTCCTTTGGTTTCAGGTTACTTAAATATAACCCTTAGTCTATGCAAAAAGGAGCCCTTAATCAGATCCAGCAAGTTATAAATCTTTTCTTTCCTTGCTGTGCCCACTTCTTACATCTTCTGGGAACCACAAAGAACCCATTTCACCTCTCCACACTCTATTCTACCTTTAATATGATACACTTTATTTTAAAATGGCTGATATATAATCAGCTTTATAATGATATATGTTACAGTGGAAACTACTTGGTCAACAGTCATCCTCTCCACTAGAATGAAAGCATGAATGAGGGAGGCTGATGAATGAAGGACTATGTGTGTTTTGTTGTCTGTGGTGTTCTCCAGCATATATGACTGACAGATAGTAGAGGTTCCCTATAGTATTTATCGAATTAACAAGTGATTAAATGAGAGTACAGGATTCAAAGTCCAAATTCCTCCTATTTGTTTTGCCAGCATACTGCCTCTAGCATTTAAGCCCTTCAGATCCCTCTTAAATGTCATCTCTTCACAGGGACTTTGCCTGACCTCCCTACCTACAGTAGCTGTCCCTCCTCACCTTCCCCTGCCACCCATTATTCAGGCTCTCGGCACTCTGTTTTCTTTTCTTCACATTTATCAACTTGTTAGCTTTCCTCCCTCCCTCCCTCCCTCCCTCCTCTCTCTCTCTCTTTTGCCTCCTTCCTTCCTTCCTTCCTTCCTTCCTTCCTTCCTTCCTTCCTTCCTTCCTTCCTTCCTTCCTTCTTGAATCTACCTCATTCCCTACTACCATTGAAGCAACATGAGGATGAGGACAGGGGCTTATAATACCTCTTGTTCTCTGGAATGTATGCATCATTTAACAAGATGCAGAAGCTCAATTAGAATAATTCTCATAGTCCTACTTTAGGTTAAAGTACTGGGATATGAATCCAGTATTTCTAGAAACAAAAGACACATCTGACCTTGGAGAGTGTGGGGGTTCTTAGCACCATTAAAAAAACAATAATTATATATATTTATATGTGTGTGTATATATAATATATATATATTGATTTCTGTCCCTAGATGAAAACAGACATAAATGCTATCTCAACAGCATCTCATTTTGCCTTTCCTATTTTCTAGTCCAAATTATAGTAAGTAAAGGTAGCCATCTATCTGCATTCAGGAAGAATGCAGAGACTAGACGCTATTAAAATATGATTAACTTTCTCCTACATGACTCACAAGACAAGCTTTGTTATCTCTCTCTTTAAAGATGTTATTTATTTATTTGAGAGAGAGAGAGAGAGAGAAAGGGAGAGAGAGAATCTGAAGCAGACTCCTCACTGAGCGTGGAGCCCAACACAGGGCTTGATCTCATGACCCTGAGATCATGACCTGAGCTGAAACCAAGAGTCAGATGCTTAACCAATGAGCCACCCAGGTGACCCAAGCTTCGTTATCTTATGTAAAAATAATTTAAATCACCTTAGCACTAATGAGAGAGTAAATCATTAGGTATCATATGTATAAGCATGCCTAAGTGGATCCTTTTTTATTTTTTGGAACAACAAATATTACCCCTTTCTCAGAATTAGTATGCCTTAGGTCAGAAATCATTATTTTAGGAGCTCTCAGAGGACTGATATTTATCTACCAAACACATTACTTACTCTCTTGCATGTCCAATAAATGTTGGCTTAGGTTTTCTCTCTCTTTACTTTTTGACATGACTTGACATATTTGAATGTGGCAAAAAGATTTCTCTTTGGCCAAATTCCCAGCTCTGTGTTTAATTACCTTATGCATGCTAATGCAGCTTTTGAATCAACAACAGTAGCCTAAACCTCTGGAGAAGATTTTGAGACAATGTTTGAAGTCTCTGTCAAGTCCACCTTTGAGGCTGTCTCCTCTAATTACTAGAAATGTACTGCTGGTTTTAGGTTCAGTAACAATGGGAGATAGAATGTATTACATAGCAATTTCAGTTCATGGTCAGTAGTCATGGCAACACCAGAGGATAAATCTCAAAATAAGGAATACTCCCCAAGGGCAAGAGTTTGTATCTTGCTGCCAGATGTTTGCTGTTTTATTTTTGGAAATAAATATGCTATTTGGGTTTTGAAAAGCTTTAAAAATCTATTTTAAAGGTACAGTGTTCGTAAAAAATTTCAAAGTGAAGAACTCCATCATGTTTTCTAAATATCACCATATGGTAAATTTCATTTACAGCTTTTTTGAATACTTTTTTGAATTTTCCCACTTGGGAATTATGTGGAATGTTTTTCTAATGCATTCACGGTCACTAAATATTTATTGAGCACTTAGTATGTGCCAAACACCTTGCTAGATATGAAGAATTCAGAGGTAATTCGCTGGCTATGAATATGGAAGCAAGATGGTTTCATTTATGCAGATTCAGGAAGCATTAATATTTGCTGTGTTTGTGACATGAATCCACAAGAATCAGAAATATGTACCTGAGAGGTATAAAAAAGAGACAGGATTATCATTTTTCTATGATACACATTATCTAAGAACCACATTGTTCTTATAACTATATTTTTTATTTATAAACTGAGATTTAAGTAACAATGTATATCTTTGTATATCTTTGTATTAAGTAACAATGGCATAATAACAGGCATTATTCTCATACATCGGTACCTTTGTCCTCAGGTAAAAACCACTGTGCCTTGCTTACAGAAAAATATCAAAGGTTATAAAGGCTTAGAGTTGATAAAGTGCTGGTACTTTTCAAAACACAGTAGAGATGGGATGTTCTGCTCTTCTCCCCTAGTCTCTATCTTGGGAATCTCATTCCCTTTCTGAACATCAAAACAAATCTATAAAATTGTTGAAAAATCTAAAAACAACTAGTTCGACATCCTCTCAATGTTCACATCTTTGATTTCCTATTTCCTGTGGAATATTTCCATTTGGAGTATTGCCAGCACCCCAACCTCCACCAACAGTCCATGGAGGCTTTATGTGGGTTTGGAAAGAGATTATCAGGAGAACAATTTGGCCTAATAGTCATGAAGAACAGAGCACTTGGCAGAGCAGTGACACCCAGAGGCCCCACACAGTGGCAGGGCTCTGGGGGTGCCCCTCTCCAGGATCTTGTGAACAACAGACCTATACAAAAGATGAGTAGAGTATGAACAAGTTTGTTGTGAAATATATGAAGTTTATTCTCTGGGACCTCCAGAATTCACTAGATTTGGGTGGTGGTTTTATGTTCATGAAGAAGTGATGATAGAGGCCATATACTGAAAACAAAATCAGCTGTTAATATTGACTTAAACATTGTGATCAAAGGCTGGTGATACTTGGGAGAATATACTTACAAATGATTTTTGAGATTACTGTCCAATTTTTAAAAATAAAATGGATTTATAGTCTACAGTACAGATCTTTCTCAAACTCATTCCAATCTATTCCATACTTATCATCCCTAATTTCCTACAGAGTTGTATTGGTTCAGTTCAAGATAACAGTTATTATATATGCCTTCAAGGTGCCAAGCACTGTGTAGGGACTAAAGATACAAAGATGAATAAATCAGAATCCTTTCTTTCAAGGAATACCCAGAACAGTAGAAGAAACAAATATAAACAGTAATAATGCAACACAATACATATAATAATTCATAAGTGCACTTAGGACAGATATAAACCAGAAGTAAGAATGGTTCTGTGTGTGTGTGTGTGTGTGTGTGTGTGTGTTTTAGAATAGAGCATTTGACGAGTGAAAGGATTTAAGGAAGCCTTCATAGAGGAGGGGACTTTGAGGATGAATACAATGTGTTCTGTTAGAAGTAAAGAGGGTAGAAAAGAGCATTGCAGACTAGCCTAGCACTTGTCCACCTTTTTGTTTTTCCTTAATATTCCTTCTGTCCATGACCTCCTCCCTCCTAATTAACCATGCAAACCCTTTCCATACTTCAGTGCCAGTTTTAACTGCAACTCCTCCATATATCTTTTCTGGCCACTCCAGCTGAGGTGAGCACTTCTTTAGTTAGTGGCTGAAGGATACATTCAACAATTCATAATCTGCAGTGTTGGGATTTCTCTCTTATCATGATCCTGATGTGCATTTAAATCTTTTATTTACATTGTTTCATTAACAAACTGTCAAATTCCTTTAGAGCTGGGATTGGTTCATAAAGCCTTCTCTGTAGTAACTGCAGAGCTTTGATTTAAAAACTGTATGTGAATTGGTTTGGGGACAAGGCCAAGAAAAATGATGTAGATGTACCTCAGATCTAGTGAAGTGAAGTCAAACCTTTATAGTTTTCATCAATTATTTTATAAATTAATTCTACATTCAGAATTATTCTTTCCATTGCACCTAGTTTACGCTTTCTTTGAATTAGAGCTTTCTTTTTATTGTGACTATTTATATGCTTTTATTTCCTAGTATACTATAAACATCTTAAGGTCACTGAATAAGTCCAATTTACATTTTATTCCCTACCATATCTTGCCAAGTATCTTCTACTACTAGTCAGGTGAAAATTGTCTGTTGAATTAAGTGATACAATATATGCACTGAACAAAAAGAATTATACCCAGGAATAGCATTACTGAATGCAGAGTTAAAATTTCATGATCATGTGGTAAATTTAATGAAGATTGTAAACATTTTTAATGGTCAGTGACACATTTTTCATTCAGATCTATTTCTCTATGCCACTCACCTAGCCAAGATTTGAAAATTTAACAAGGAAAATTTTTCATGCTTTTTAATATACATTTTCATATAGGTACACATATCCCTAAAGCAATAATGCTTCTATGAAGATGATATTCAATTAATATCATTTGTAAGAACCGTTAAGTCATCCACCATCCTTCACTTTCACTTTGCACTGGATCCACTTAAGAGTTTGTGACACAGATCTTAGAAGTACCTGCCATCTGAGGAGGTTCCAAGGAAGAGGTAAGGTGCAGACACCAAAGGTTCCCACCCCTGAACCCCCCAGGCTAAAAAGTTAGCAAGAATGAGACATTAGACAGATACTGAGAAGGAAGTGGTTACGGGACAGAGGAAAAATGCAATACCAAAGAAAAGGATGTGAGATTGAAGACAAGTTTTACCTGTAGCATAGTTGTATGTGATGAGCTTATCTGAATCTTTTGTTCATTTAAAATGCATTTCAGTAAGTAACCTCATCTTTATCTTTAGTAGAGCTCACACTGACATGTCTTTCATAGTTTATAAAACACCTCCAAGTTAATTGGCTCTTTTGATATTTACTATAGTTCATAAGTGAGAAAGTAGAGCCTTTAAAATATCATTTCCTTGTTCACTATCAGCTAGTTATTGTCAAGGCTAGTCTGGAGACATACTTTCAAATCAATGAGGAATTCCAATTTCCCAAAGAATGACTAAAAATCAATCTCATTATTGTAAATCCTGAATGAGTTTTCTGATTTAACATGTGAGGGTAAAAGCATCCAATTTTAGAAAAGCAAACTCCCACTTTTAAGTGGGACTGTGCAAAAGAATTGCCCCTCGCTTTGAACCTTGGCACTTTCCTTTCTTCTGTCTTAACTTGTTTTTGGTTTTATTAGATCCCCAAATCCCTTTTTTCTGGGAGGGATTAAAAGACTAATAGTATCTTTAATCCAAATACATGAAGTACTAACCTTTAAAGGTCCATCCCATAAAATGCTGATGTCTTTCTGCATGACCTTTTATGCTTGAACTCTAAGTCAACATATAGAGCAAGCCATTCAACTTGTTAATGTTACAAATCTCTTCCTTTCCAAAGGAGCGCCGGCATCCAAGGGAACATCACTGAAAAACCCTTTCCAGTTAGCCATTCAGAGTGGCCTGAGCAGCAACTGAGGGCATTTTACAGCTGTGTAGCTACACTCTGAATGCCATAAACACTTCACAGGCTTGCCATCAAATTTTGTTCATTATATAACATTTATTTTTGCCTTAATTGAGTTTACATACTGCTTCAGTAACATTCCATCAAGTTGACTCCAGTGCATATTGCAAGTAGTGAGACGAACTTGCTGGGAGAGGTAAGAGAGAGAGTGCAAAATGTCAAGTCAGGGCCAAAATAAGCTCTAGAGTATACTGAAACATATAAGGAAGAACGGACCAGGCAGGAAATAATTAGATTCAATATAACACAGTGCTGAAGGGTCAACGCAGGAATTGGTGACATAATTGTACATACTTTTATAGGCACTTTAAGGCCCTGTAACTCTGTAATAGTGATTTCATTGCCTTCATTGCTGACTTGTTCAGTGTTATGAGTGCTATATCCCTTCTTAAGCACCATTGAAAGGCTAATATTCACATGTGTAGTATATACCCCCCCCCAAAAAAAAAGGATAAACACCTGTTTTAAGATTGTGGGAAAACTGCTAGAGAAGTGGGAGACTGGAATCTTCCTAACTTTAGAATTGTGACAGCATATAGTATTTCATTTATAAGGCCAAAACTACTCGAGTAAGGGATGAGCTTTGAAATATCTCTACAATAACAATACGTTATTGCTCCAATCCATTGATACATTGCCATTTTATTGACATGACATGAATTCTATGGCTTTTGTGATATGTGAATTTAAATTGTGGCAAAAGAAATACTAATTATGTCCCAATATCCAATTTCTCTTCTTTCCTTCCAATAGCAGACTTCTTTGGGAGTTTGAACTGGTAACATGGTTGCCTACACTAGAAATGGCATTTCCCCATCTCCCTGGCAGCTTGTGGCCATATGAAAAAGTTAAGCCAAAAAATGTGAGTGGTGATGAATGCAACTTCTCCTTTCCTGACTTTCCCCTCACTGGGGAATTTCAACAACTGAAAAAAACTTGAAAACCATATGTTGAAGTTGGAAGACCTGCTGCACTGGCCCTGGACTGCTCACTTCAGAACTGTCTATGAAAGAGAAATAGGGGCACCCAGGTGACTCAGTCGGTTAAGCATCTGCCTTTGGCTCAGGTCATGATCCCAGGGTCCTGGGATCAAGGCCTATATCAGGCTCCTTGTTCAGCGGTGAGCCTGCTTCTCCTTCTCCCTCTGCTGTTCCCCCTGTTTGTGCTCTCTCTCTGTCGAATAAATAAATAAAATCTTAAAAAAGAGAGAGAGAAATAAACGCATATTCTATTTAAGCTGCTGAATAAGTGTTAAAGCAGCTTCATGTGTTCCTTAACTAATACAGAGGTGCAGACTGTGATCATGAGGCTGAATGCATTTCATCAGTCTAGAAAAGTATCAAAGGTACTCATCAACTTTGTGTTCTAACCAACACACCCTCACAGAATCATAGACTTACAAGGCTAGAAGAAACCCAATGGAATGCCATAATTCACAAAACAGAATTAGGTTTAAGAGAATTAACTTTTCGGAGGATAAATATCTTCTGCTAAAATAATGGATTCTTTGTTTTGAATATCTCTGCAAAGCAAAAGTGAAACATTTGTAAGACAAAATATTTCAAGTTAGTAATTATACCATGTGCCATTGTCTTTTAAGTGAATTTGTAAGAAATGACTTATTAACTAATAATTAATTTAGAGTGTGCTACTCCCAACTAGATATTGAAATCTGGATCAGGGCCTGCCATTTAAACAGCTACTCACTATAGATTTGCTTACTTGGAAATACATAGGTTGATATATTTTTCATCCTATTCTTCTCCTTACAATTAGAACTTTTATACTAACGTATTCAGTTATATAGACCCCCAAAAACATGTTTGTGCATAATACTTGAGATGCAAATATTAAAAGAAGACTAAACCCTACATACACCAAAAGTCTTATAAATTCATCCTTAATGATTATGGATTTTTGTCCATGTTTTCTTTTCCCTTTGTGGTATTAGTGAAAGGGATCCTTGATTCCCTTTCTTTGACTGGAATATCAATAGTCCATGGCTCTTAGAGTTTATATTCCTTTTCATTTTCCAAGAGAAAAAATAGGCTCTGAATGAGAATCTCACTTCCACCATTTATTTACCTAGTGTCTTTTGGGAAGTTATTTACTAAGCCTTGGGTTACTTATCAATAAAATTGAGGATTTTTAAAATTTGAGTACAGGTGATGCACAATGTTACATTAATTTCAAGTGTATAACATAGTGATTCAACAAGTTTATACATTATGTTATATTTAAAAGTGTAGTTACCATCTGTCAAAATTAAGGAGTTTTTAATGTTTACCTCACTGACTGGTCCCTGGTCTTGCTCCATTACTCTATTCTCCAGAAAGAGTTCCTTCTAATCATTAAATCAGATGGTCTCTTCTCTGCTCAGATGCCTTCACTGACTTCTCATCTCATTCAGAATAAGAGCCATTCCTAACAATAGCCTCAAAGGTCCTGGAAGATCTGTAGACTTCTGTCTTACCCCATTTTCTGTCCCACTTTCTCCTTTGCCAGCCCAATCCCACCACACTGGCTACTCTGCTTGTCTTTGAACAGGCCAAGAAAATGTTTTCTTCAAAACCTTTGCACCTGCTAATTCTCCACCAGGAATGCTCCTTCCCTGGAAGATGCCCCTTCAAGATCTTCAGGTTTCTGCTCCAGTGTCAGTGTTTTGAATATTTTCCATCATTGCCTCATATAAAACAGCAATCCCCTCTCCACCTCCACGAGTACTATCCCTTTTACCCAGCTTTATTCTTCTCTATAGCTCCAATAAGGGCAGGGATTTGTTTTGTTTACTGCCATATCCCCAGCATTTAGAACAGTATCTATAGCATAGTAAGCATATCATAAACATTTGTTGAATGAATGTGTTGTTGGGAGATTAAATGAAAGCATATAAATTACTTAGGGGCATGGAACAATATAAGGGCTCAATAAATGGTAGCTCTTATTTTTTTATCTCTATCATAATGATGGCTGCTTGCTTTCCTGGATTCTTCCTTGCTTAGGTATTAGGATAATTCTACAGAGATTTTTAAATAATTTCTTTACAGCTCAACTTTTCTCATATTTTTAAACTGGTTTAAAAAATGCACAATAGATTTACAAGACAATGTAGTATGACTTCATGATTATCTTTTACTGAACAGAAAAGAGTAATTTTTTAAATTTCAAAGTGCAATCCTGCCCATAAGATCCAGTATTTACAATATTTTTTGATTGAAGATGAAGTGTTTTAACATCCCTATCCTAGTAAACAGAGATATTATTCAAGGTCTTAGTTACTGAAACCTACTATTAAAAATTAGAGCATTATATTTTCAGAAATACCTAAATTAGTTATTTTAAATCCATGCAAGTAAATGCCAATTAATTTTGTGGGGGGTTTTTTGTTGTTTTGTTTTTGGTTTTCTTTTTTATTTTTTTTTTAAAGATTTTATTTATTTATTTGACAGAGAGAGACACAGCGAGAGAGGGAACACAAGCAGAGGGAGTGGGAGAGGGAGAAGCAGGCCTCCTGCAGGGCAGGGAGCCTGATGCGGGACTCGATCCCAGGACCCTGGGATCATGACCTGAGCCAAAGGCAGACGCTTAACAACTGAGCCACCCAGGTGCCCCTTGTTTTTGTTTTTTAGTAGATCATAATCTACTTTGAAGTTGGAGAAAGGTATTCCGATTTAAGGAAATGGAGAAAGATTATAGGGGGAAGGAAAAGAGGAAATATTCAATGAAACTATTCATTGAATAAATGAATCTAATTCAGTAATTTCCAGCTGAAGGAACTTTCCCCACCCCCATGAGGATATCTGGCACTGTCTGGAGATATTTTTGGTAGTCATAGCTGGGGGCAGGGCAGTGCTTCTGGCATTGAATAGGTAGAGGCCAAAGATGAAGGATGTGGGATGCAGCTAAACATCCTACCACGCACAGGACAGCCCTTCTACAAAGAATTGTCCTCCCCCAAATGTCAACAGTGCTGAGACTGAGAAACCCTAATAATCCAACCTTTTGCAGTCCCGTTAGCCGACCTGATATTCAGTCTGTTTGCAAAATTACAGCACAGCAGCAGTGTCTGTGCTGATTAGCCTGAGCCCTATCAGCTGGTTAATATTTTGAAGATGACTGCCGATCATGAATTGACTCAAGGTTACCCAACGATCTAATGGGGGAAATGAAACAGGGATCTATGTCTTCAGATTCTAATCATCCCTTCTCTTACTGCAATGCTACTTCATGCAACTGGTCGAGCTCAGTGGTATTATTATGTGCTTTTTTGCAAGAAGGTAATAGCTTGGCATTGGCCTCATATGAGGAGGGGAAAAAAAACCTTGAGAAAGAAGCTTGTTTTGTTTTTATTGACTTGTTCTCTGGTCTTCTGCTCTACCACTGTGTGCTGCCCACAAAAGGAATGAAACAAATGAGTATTCTTCACTTCTCTGAACTTCGGCAACGTCAGAAAAAGGTCTGGTCCTTGACCATCTTGGCTCCTCTCTGCAAACATGGCTTTCTGTGCTCTGCTTGTGTTAAATAGATTTCCGTACTGCAGTGTGTGTTCTTTTCTTGATTGTGACAAGCTGTGGAAATGGGATTTTATGTCTTTTATGGTTTCATTTACTAGGTAACTCCTAAGTATGGAATTATATTTCACACATATTAAGGGGTGAATGAAAACCCTCTTGCTGATTAGACCCTCAAGTCTGTTAATAATGCCTTGGTTCCATCAGCAGCTGTTCATCATGTTTGAGTGAGAGTACCATTCTTTCTAATTCTTAAGAATCAAATCTTTCTCTAAAATAAATTGAAAATAAATTTCTAGTACTCAACTCATTCTCATCTCCCTGTTCAAAGCACATTTCAATTTGTTGTGATTAGTATCCTTGCCCCAAAGGATCTTGCTGGTAATGGAAAAATATTAAAGGGTTTCAAAGAAAGAGCTGCAGAATGAGATTTGGGATATAGGTTATCAGGGGGAGAAAATATAGTAAAGCATTTGGTTCAGGGCCACATTTCCTAGATGAACTCATTAGTTTAATTTATTAAATACAAGTTTTGTTTTGTTGTTTTTTTTTTTTTCCAGTGGTTTTTATTTTTTTTTCCCAGTAGGGTTTTAACCAACAGTTTAGAACTGAGGACTAAACCCATCTCTCAGTAATACTCAAGACTACCAAGTGCCCTTTCTAATTGTATTCATTCTTTCTTTTCAGTTTCTACTGCCACTGCTTAGTTGAGGTTTCTCTTACTACTGCATTGCAATAGCTTTATAACCTTCCACCTCCCAGCCTGCAAGACTTTCAGCTGTAAACTCCAGCCTAACCGCTAAAATTCTCTGCCATATTGGTAACAGTGACCTCATGGAAGGCACAATCTTGGTGTTAACTGTTGTCCATCTCCCCATATCTGATATTTAGTAAGCCCTGCCATCAGTGTGCACATGTATTTCCAGAGTCTTATCTCTTCATAGCCCACTGTAGGAGAAGCTGTGTTTCACAGACAGTTAAAAATACCCCAGGAAAGTCCAGTGTTCTCCAGGCAAGGGACTACTTGTCCTTCCAGTCAGCCAGCTGTCCTGATGCTAAAAATCATTGCTTTATTCAGTGGGGACCTCCCCAGTTGGAACACATCATAGTTTATTGTTTCTGGTTTTGTGTTTTTGTGCCTTGACAAAATTTCCTAGGAATCATAGTATGTAGACAATTAGGTCTTTCATTTCTTGCTCATATTCTAATGCTGATTGGGTACAAATCTTCTATATATTTCATTCTCATTCTTTTTTTTCCTTCTTGATTTGCAAAATGTTGTTTAGAATTTGTGTTCATAGGGATATCAGCCTGTCTGTTTGTTTATTTGTTTTTGTAATGTCTTTGTCTCATTTTGGAATCAGAGTAATGCTGACCTCACAGAATGAGTTGGGATGCTTCCCATATTCTGGAAGAGGTTTATAGAATTGATATTATTCTTGTTTTCTTAAATGTTTGGTGAAATTTACCAGTGTCCTTTAGGGCCTGGAAGTTTCTTTGTGGGAAGGTGATCTGTAAAGTCAGCTATTAGCACTTTGTGTCTTATTTTCCTGATCACTCTGGCTAGAATTTTAAATTGTATTTATCTTGAAGAATTAGCTTTTGATTTCTGTCTATTATTTTTGTTTTTTCTTTCATTGATTCCTGCTCTAATATTCATTCTTTCCTCCTGCTTACTTTGGATTTAATTTGTTTTTTTTTTTAATAGACTTTAATTTTTAGAGCATTTTTAGGTTACAGAAAAATAATTGAGCAGAAGGTATGTACATTTCCCCCTAGCTTCTTAAGGTGGAAGTACAAAGACATTAATTTAAGGATCTTCTACTTTTCCAAAACAGGCTTCAGAATACAGCTTTAGATTGCATCATGCAGATGGTGCAAAAGTTAGATGAGAAAATTCTTCCCAGAAATTATTTGCATAATACTGTTACTTATTTCTAAGCCATTTGGTTGATTATATATGTTTACTGTCATGATTTTTTTTATCATTACAAAGAATCAACAGAAATAGTAAAATAGGTTTTATGACAAAGCCTGGCAGGGACAGAATTTCCTTCCCACTCATCTTCTCTCAGCTGCATTCAAATTAAACATTCCTATATTTACAGATAGATTGCTTTGATGGGACTAGTGTGATCAGTAGATTTTCTTTTAAACTATTTTTATTGATAGAGGATATAAAACTAAGAGAAAACTGAGCCTAAGACGAAAATTAAGGAAGCTGTACATCCCGCCATCCTATTGAAGATTTCTCCATTTTTTTAAAAAATGAGAATTTGTAGAGAAAATGGCCTTTCTTTTCTACTTCAAGAGAGCACATTTCCCCCCAAAGACCTAGAAGTGACCAGGCATGAGTCTGCGCTTGCAATGGTGTGCCTAAATAGAAGGAAAGGGACATAAAGAGAAAATAAAATAGTTCATGACTCATGTTTCCTTTGAAGAAAATTTAATGCACTCTATGAGGTAGTATATAGATGGAATCAAATGACTTGGGGAAAAATTGTGTGTGTGTGTGTGTGTGTGTGTGATGTGGTGTGTTTGCATACCCACTACCTGACACTTAACAATCAGCAAATATTTTAGTGGCAACTAGCAGAGTTCTTTTTGCTTTAGTATCAGCACACCACATCTAATAACCTGCCTTGTGGTCTGTTGGCTAGCTCCCAGCCCTCTTCTATGGAGCCAGCAAGAGTTTTCTTGGAGCAAATCTCTCCTTGCTTATTTCAGAATGTTCCCCTCCCTTTTTGAAGCGTAGGCCTCCAATTAGAAAAGAAAAAAAATGTAAGCCTTGCTAAATGTATCATTGTAAATACAATAGAGTCTTTAGTAAAGCTCTGTGTTCTGAATTTTGATAAAACAAATTGCGTAATGCAGTGTAAGCAATGATTTTTAATAGGTTTGGAAAAAATAGTATAAACAATGACATGAACACTTAAATGTATGTTGTTGGTTTTTTTTGTGGGGGTCATTACTTTTTCCACACTAGAATGTTCCAAAATATTTCAAGAAATAATCACATTGAATTTTCAGTCAACAGTTTGTCTTAGCAATTAACCTTTTCACTTATTCACAACCACTTGTCAAGTATTTTTATCAATAATATTTATTTCAGTATTATTTGCATTATCTTTTCATCCTATCCTTAGCTGGACAGCTTTTTAAATCTCCCTACAAGCAAGCTCTGTTTTCCTTCAGTAATTAAGCAGACAGTTACTATGTTATTTTCTGACTGACTGCCCTGAAATAGCAAATATCTGTTATCTGATCTTCGAAGAGACTCATCTCTTCTCCCTTAACATCAGCATTGTCTGCAAGCATAGCAAAATCAGCCCTGTTTTTTCATTGTTCTATTTAATGGAAATGTCTATTTTATAGAATAAAAGTGACCATGGCAACATGCAGTTGCAAAAGCAATGCCCAGGAGGTGGCAGCAATTTTCAGCATTTCAGTCCATTTCCTCTCATTAAAATATACCTTATATCTGCCCTTTTTACTGTTTAGCTCAGCGATTCAGTATTTTCTTAATGTACCTCTTACCACCCGCCACTTCCCATTTTTCCCTTCCCCTTTCCTTTCTTTGTTACTCTGGACCGAGAAACCCCTTAGGGTCCCTGTGCAGGGTTCATGCCTGTCTCGTCAGCCTGTGAGCAGCTCCCGCTCCAAGTGCTCATCTAAGAACTTGCCAGAGCTTTGAGCTATTTGTAGTTTCTCTTTTACTTCAATGTGCCAGCCCTGTGACAAATGGTTTTGGGTTTTAGTATATTGAGTGACCATCATTCTTTTCACAGGGAAAATTTAAGCAATGCTACATTTATTTCTTGACTACTGACTGCTGTTTTTCCTCAGAATAGCTAATAATTTCTAAATAAATTTTATTGATTATGTCTTTATCTTTTGTCACACAACCCACTCTTAATATTTTTAGCATTATAAATATATATCAAATGCCTAATATTTTTCTGATATATATATATGTGTGTGTGTGTGTTTGTATAGGTAAATAATGTGAAAATAGAAAACATATATATTGGTCTCTACTCTGAGTTCCTGGCATAGAGCTCCTAAAACCCTTATTACTTCCTAAGTGATGAGAACACTAGGAGCATCTTCTGTTCTAATATTTGGTATTTAATATTCGTTCTTGACAAAGAGCTCCTAAAACCCTCATAAGTTTCTAGGAGCACTAGGAGCATCTTTTGTTCTAATGAGGTGAATCTAGATGGGCTCCTGGATGGGGGCTGCTCAACAGAAAGACCAAGCCATGATTAGAAGCTTGGAATTTTCAGCCTCACCTCTTATCCTTTAGAGAAAGGGAAGGGGTTGGAAATGGAATTTATAAGTGATCATGCCTATGTGAGGAAGCCTACATAAAATGCCAATAGTCTGGGATTTGGAGAGCTTGTAGGCTGTATCCATCCACGTACTGGGAGGATGACACACCCCAATTACACAGGGACAGAAACTCCTGCACTTGGGACCCTCCCAGAGTTCACCCTGTGTATTTCTCCATCTAGTTGTTCATGTTGTCCTTTAATGAACTGGTAAATGTAAGTAAGTATTTTCCTGAGTTCTGTGAGCTACTCTAGCATTTTAATCGAGCCCAAGGAGGTGGTCCTAGGAACGTCAGATTGGTAGCCAAGTCTGACAGAAGCTGTGGGTTAGTAACCTACTACTTTAATTGGCATCTGAAGTGAGGGGCATTCTCATGGGACTAAGCCCTTAACCTGTGGGATCCTAAACTATCTCCAACTTGATAGTCTGAGAATTGAATTAAACTGTAGGATACCCAGCTGGTGTCACAGAATTGCTTGTAGTGAAAATACAAACATCTGGGTCAGAAGAACTGTCAATGTGGTAGCTGTATGACAGGAATGGAGAAACAGGGGAGGAAGGACGGAGGTTTTCTGAGAGAGATTTTTTCTAAGGACATGCTAGTAATCACCTTTCTAACAAAAGGTTTTGAGAGTTAATTAAACCTTGGTGGCTTCACAAAGGAAGAGTTTCTCTTTGTTCTTTATCTACCAAGAGCTCAAAAGCTCATGTGTTAAATATTTGAGTCTTTTAAGAGAGAGGTAAATACCAATTATTTACGAGCGTGATTCTCCTGACCTATTACAGTTATTCTGAAACCATGTTTTTCAAATATTTTGGGGGGTTGCAGAGCCATCCTTTTTTCTAAAGACAAGTATATTACACACACACACACACACACACATACTCCTAATACAGCAAAATGGAGCAGGAGTGCTCCTGTTGAAGGGAAAGAGGTTCACAGACTTTCTGCTGGCTTCCACTTACCCAAACCATTCCAGAAAGTGGCCTCTGAGATACCATCAGGGATCCCAGGATTCTACAGAATAGAGTTTGAAAATCACCATTTTAGAATACTCCTTAAGAGTCCTAGAGTAGGGACCCCTGGGTGGCTCAGTCAGTTAAGAGTCTGCCTTCAGGGCGCCTGGGTGGCTCAGATGGTTGGGCGTCTGCCTTCGGCTCAGGTCATGATCCCAGCGTCCTGGGATCGAGTCCCGCATCGGGCTCTCTGCTCCTTGGGAGCCTGCTTCTCCCTCTGCCTCTCTCTCTCTCTGTCTCTCATGAATAAATAAATAAAATCTTTTTTAAAAAAAAAAAGAGTCTGCCTTCAGCTCAGGTCATGATCCCAGGGTCCTGTATCAAGTCCCGCATTGGAGCCCCCTTCTCCCTCTGCCTGCCCCTCTCTCGCTCTTGCTCTCTCTCTCTGACAAATAAATAAATAAAATCTTTAAAAAAAAGAGTCCTAGAGTAAATTTAAATTGCATAAATACCAGACAAAAATAGAGCAAAAGTCTTATTAAACAACTCAAATGGCTTTAAGATCTAGTCATGTCAAGATAAACTCTTTATTTCCTAGCAGACAAGCATTATGCTAGTCCTCACATCTTTGTAACTCCTGGGGCAGCATCCTCTGTAAGGAGTAGGCAGTCCCAAATGTCATTTCATGATTGAGACCCAGAGTATGAGTGAGCTGCTCAGCATAAAATAGAACTTTCATTTCCTTCAGGTCCAAAGCTCTCCACGTTGGCTGCAGGTCAGCATTACCTGGCAAGCTTTTAAAAAATACACAAACATAGGCCACACTTATGTATAGTTTAATCAGACTCTGAGAATTAGGCCTGGGTAGCCCTGTTTCTAGAATCCATCCTCGGGTGATGTTTATGAGATTCCAGAGTACGGCACAAAGAACCCCTGATTTCCCTTTTTCTGTTTTCAAAAGAATATATAGTTGACCCTCCCAGGAGTTAGAGGCACAGAGTCCTGTGCAGTTGAAAATGCCCCAAAAACTTTACTAATAGCCTACTGCTGACCGAAAGCCTTACTGATAACATGTCAATTAACATATATTTTGTATAAGTATTGTATACTGTATTCTTACAATAAAGTAAGCGTAGAGAGAAGAAACTGTTATGAAAATCACAAAGAAGAGAAAGTGTATTTACAGCCCTATACTTTATTTATTTAAAAAAAATCTGTGAATAAGTGGGCCTGCATAATTCAACCCATGTTGTTCAAGGGTAACTATAACTCTAGTTGAACTTCTAACCTTTCAACTCCCCAAAGTTGAATTGTTTTCCTCTGGCCATTTGCGTGAGGACATAGACCCACAGCCTGTCGGGCATTATGCCACACCTAAAATGAATTAACTCCTCTAAAGTAAAAACATGGATGTCAAAAATAAAAATTATTTGCCAAAGCCATGCACATTATACTTATTTAAGCTGTAGGGATTGTTGTCTCAAAAAGGCAGCCTCCGTGTTAAAATAGAGAAAAAAAAATTATATTCTAGTAGTTAAATATGTTTTGTAATATACTTGATTTAAGGGGGAAAATTTAATTATAAAATTCTATAATTGTTTGTTTATTGTGTAGGCTTTTAAAATTTTCCTCTGTGTAAAATCTTAGCACTTTGTTTTCCTTGTTCTGTCCTAACCATTTCTCCCTTCCTTCTTTCCTTCCTTCCTTCCAACCAATATGATTGTGTTTTTCCTCTACTTTCAGATTAAGACTTTCCTTATCTGGCTTATATTGTTCTCTCTTTTTTTTTTTTTTTTTTTTGGTATTTTACATATAAATATAAATGAAGTGCCTTTCTAAAACACACTTGTTTCAAACTTTTCATTAGGGTTCCATTGCCTTTGGGAAAAGTCCAAACTCATTACCATGAGACTCAAAGCTGGACTTGGTCTGGTCTTGCTCATCCCGCTCCTTCCATTCCAGCCTCCCTGAACCACTTCCAGTTTCTCCAGTTCTGAGCCATTTCATTCTATGTGCCTTTGCTCATTTGCACCAACTCAAACTTCTTATGGTTTCCTGAACATACCAGAATATTTAAAACCCTAAGCCTCTGTATATGCTGTTCTTCTCTGTGTTAAAAGCACTTCCCCAAATCTTTGCCTAGGCAATTCTTGGTCATCTTTCAAGACAGCTCAGGCTGCATCTCTTCTCTATCCTTTCTAAGTCTGCTATCCTCCAACTTCAGGGGGAACTGTAAATTACTTCCTGTCACTTTGCTTCAATTATGTATTTGTGAAGTTATTGCTTTACTGTCTCTTTACCTTGGTATATTTCAAGCTCCCTGAAGGCAAAATTTCTGTCTCTTTTATTCATAATGATAGCTCTGGCACAAGGACCATGCCAAGCTCAAAGAAAACTCATTCATCTATTGACTTACCAAAATTTTTGAGTGTCTAATTGTGCCAAGCACTTTTCTAAGCCCTTATGATATAAAAGTGAACAATATAGACAAAAGCTCTGCCTTTATGAAGCTCACATGCTAGGAGATTAAAAATAAAAATCACACATATATCAGATGGTGACAAATTACGCATAATAAATATTTATTGAACATATGACCACCCTTTCCTGGGTACATTATAACCTGTAGTTATTTCTAATCAGACCCTAGTTCCCTAAGGGTAGATTTAATGTTATTAGTTCCCCTCTATCTAACACAGAGCTTGATATATATAAAAAAGAACCTACCTATTTTCCTGCAAAAGCAGTAAAGAACTGTTCTGACAGTAACATTTTATAAAAAGAATCTCTTACCATCTTTGGAAATGCAATTGACAGGGACCTAAAAGTATAGCTATTCTTGTCATGTCTTCATTTAGAGCGATGGTGTTCTTTCTTCTAAATAGCATTTGACAATTTACAATGAACTCTTATATTCTTATTTTACTTTATTTTGTTGGATTCATATGGATGATGCCTTTCTAAAATGTCCTTATCATTCCCTCCCTCTGAGTTTTTCCCCTCATGTTCCTTATTAAATCCTTGGAGGTTAAAAATCTGACAACTGCATATGGACTGGATGATCTTGCCCTTAAGACAGTTGTGATGACAGAGAACCACTGGATTCCTGTCCTATGTTGGGACAAACAGACTCTCTGTCCCATGAATTTAGACCTGGCTCTGAGAGTCAACATATTGTAGTCTGTATATGATGGAACTCTAAGTAACTGGGAGCTGTGGGACAAGAGGAGAGAATTGAGAAGTTTGAGGTCATTGAAGAGATGTACATGGGAAAGAGCACAGAGAAATTAAAGGAAAAGAAGCAAATAGATCTGGGAAGTAAGAGAGGACAGGTCAAGTAGGGGAAATAGTGGTAAAGGCTGGGTTTGGAGGTGCTGGGAAGAGATGAAATCTTGGTGTCAAAATGCTGCAGGCTGTGCTGAGTGCCTTTATCATGGGCTACCATTTGGGTAAATATAAGGATAAAGAAAATGTTAATTGTTTTTGTTTCTTTTCATGGCTTCACTAATCAGTTTTTTCTCCCCATCTAAAAAAAAGAGACATTTTATTCTTTTGTTCTAGGTAGTCTCAGCAAATTGAATAGAGTTTTGAACTAGCTTTGTCAGTGTGAATAGTTATTAAATATTAACATGTTGAGGCAATTTCCTTGTCATTCTGGGAACAATATAGGCAGGGTCTATCTGTCAAGGTTAATTGCAGTTAAATAATGTGTTTATAATTTCCTGGAAGAGGTGCTTATAAACTTGCGTAACCGATCTAGAAATAGCATTGTAATTCCTAATTGTATTAATAATTTGTATTATTTACATGGTGACTTCTACATGAGGCTATTAAAACACATTAACTCTACCAACTCATTTGCAATCTGAATATGGAAAGTTATTGGACAGGAAGAATTATAGTAAGAATAACCCAACATAAAATCTAATAATGTTAGAGGTTCATATTTATCAAGTCCTTGGGCCATATACATGTAGTATTAGTTGGTCTTTATATCAACCTTCTTTAGCAGGAAATCTACTCCAAATTCATAGGTGGATATGATTTATTGACATCTTTTAAAATTCCCATTGACTAGAATTCTGGAATTACAAGGGATCTTAGAAATTAATATGGCTCCTAATTTTATAGATGAGAAAATTAAAGCCCAGATAATTTAAATGATATGTCTAGGACACATATTTTTGTTTATTCATTTGTTTAATTTTTTCTTAGATTTTTACCTCTTCCACAAAGCATTTGTACAGCTAACATAAAACGAGAGCAAAAATCAATTTTCTGAATCTTAGAGTTCTTTGTATATTAAGACTTATGTCCCTACCGTATCTACCCTCACCATCCAGAAGAAGACCATCTGCAATATATAAAAGCATTATCCTTTATACCCACCCAGAGGTTTATTTCAAACCCAATCCCTACATTTCTGACCTTAGTTCTATGTTTTCCCACATTTTCTGTTATTCTTACTCTTACTTCTTCTTATTCCAAACACTACACATATGCCTCAGTCTCTCTAATCTTAGGGTTAGAGGAGTTACAAACTCCACCCTTTTTCTTTTTTATTTATTTATTTATTTATTTTTTAAAGATTTCATTTATTTATTTGAGAGAGAGAGAATGAGAGACAGCATGAGAGGGAGGAGGGTCAGAGGGAGAAGCAGACTCCCTGCTGAGCAGGGAGCCCGATGCGGGACTCGATCCAGGGACTCCAGGATCATGACCTGAGCCAAAGGCAGTCGCATAACCAACTGAGCCACCCAGGCGCCCCCTCCACCCTTTTTCTAAAGCCACCATCTAGCTACTGTTGGATCTCTTGCCTTCCTTCTCAATTAACTTTCTGGAAAAAATCCCCCATCTGCTCCAACCTACTACAGTCCAGCTTCTCACTACTCCACTGGTACTCCCCTTTTTAAGGACAACAAGCAACCTTCAATATCCAAGTCAAATGATTCTTACAGTCCTTACTTAAATGGAAAGATAAGTCTTGCATTTCCAGGGCTGAGCATAGTGCTTGGCATAAAAATGCACTGAATAAATCTGTCACAATCAAATAATGAATGCAAAATATTAGAATTTCAACATTAAAAGAGATGAATACGATGAACACACATGCATTTCAAAGTGTTCACTCTAGTTCACTCTAACAAAGGAGTGAATTCTTAGGAAGGGTTTATGAAAGAAGCAAGAGGGACCTGTGGTGATTTATTTGGTGTACTCTTTGGCTCTCTCACACATCTCCTCATAAGCTATGAGGTTATGGCCTTTTTTTCTCTTTCTTTTTTTAGATGCTGCAAAGCTGAACATAGTTGTGGGTGGCATCTGAAGTATTTTTTGGTATACTTAGGAAGGCAATGAAAGGAGGCCTGGCCATCCTTACTGTGCAGAAGGAGCCTGTTCCCAGGTGTGAATGAAATCCTTAATCATAGTGAAAATAGTGGACTTCTTTGCCCAAAGTTTGATTTTTTGGAATTAGAAAAAGTTGTCCTAAGTAAGTCAGGTCACAAGTCTGCTATTTTGTGCTGCAACGGTTGAGCTTTATTTACCCAACAGGAGGAAGAAAAGCCACTGTCCTCACTTAAATGTGAAGGTATAGGCAAAACAGTTAAACAGAGACATTTAGGAAAGAGCTTCTCAAAATTTTTGGACCTTAAAAACAGCAACAGAGGGGAATAAATATGTATCCCTCAAACTTAGAAACATAGTCCTAAAAGTTTCCATTGAATTTATGAATTGTCTTTAGAGCTTCATGCTTTATCTTAAGAATTTATGGGGTTTGGGCATTCTGACTCATGATCTATGCAATTTAGTTTTAGTATAAAATATGCTTTAGAAAAATGCACTACTCCTGTGGATCTGTAAGCCCTCTGGTAAATGTACCTACCATGAGAATAAGTTTACCCTGGATTAATTGCATTAAGGTAACTTCACTATGACAGAATACTCTTTCATTTTAACTTCAACCCACTGAATGATCCCCTGGAGGCCTGAAAGTGTTCTACAGCCAAAACACTGATGTATTGCAGCTAACTTTATAGATTTATTGAACCACAGGAGGTGTTACCTACTTTACCATAATACATAAAATGAGATTCTCTAAAATTGCATATCCTATTAAACTTTAAACCCATTCCGTACAACTATATTACATTTTACTCCGTCTTTTCTGTTCTGTGGTAAGACTAAACATTTTCTTCTAAAGTATATAGAGATTATTTATCTAGATAAAAGTAGAATTAGCTTGTTTTTAAATCCAAAACAAAGAGGAAATAGGATATAGTTATTTAGTAATTAATGCCATATCATTTTCCTTGGAACACATTTCCTTCTCTGAAGATTTTCCTGACTCACAGGAAGTATAAGGCAAAGGAGACCATCTTGTGGAGGATCATACCCCCTTTAAACTTCATGGTTGACCTAACTCCTCTGCAGTATATTAACACATAGATTTTTTTCATGAATGTTCAAAGCAGTGTTATTCACAATAGCCAAAACTCTAAAACAATCCCAATGTCAATCAACTGGTGAAAGGATAAACAAAAACAATACATCCTTATGATAGAGTACTTTTCAGCGGGGAAAAGGAATAGAATCCTGATACATGCTACAACATGAAGCAACCTCAAAAACATTGTGCTAGGTGGCAGAAACCAGACAGAAAAGACTATATATTTTATAATTCCATCCGTATGGACTATCGAGAAGAAGGAAATCTATAAACACAAAGAATAGATTACTGGTGGCCATGGACTGGGGCTGAGAAAGGGAAGTAACTCCAAATGGGCACAACGGATTGTGGTGATGGTGGTACTACTGAGAAATCTTACTAAAAATTGTTGAATTGGACCCTTAAAAATGAGTGGATTTTGTGGTAGATAAATTATACCACAATAAAGTTATTTTTAAAATTCTGTTTCAAGAACCAACTCAAATAATACCTTCACTGGGAAGACTAGGAAGTCTAATCTCTCCTCCCAAACATCTTTTGTGCCCCAACTGTACCTTTTATCTATCAGCCATGGAATTGTCAGAGTTGCGTGTGTTATTATGTATATGTTATGATCCTAGATTATAAGAGCAGAGACTACTTTTTCATAAGACCAGGGCCTAGCATAGCGTCAGAAACACAATAGGTATTTTTGTAGTGTTTGATGCATTTTAGCTAGAAAACTAATCCCAATGTCTAATTATAGGCCACAATGAATTTAGAATAACTTAAAGAGAATTTTTCCCTTTTAACAAAACATTTATGATATTAATATTCAGCTTTTGGAAGGAACCATGGTATAAGGGAATCTGAACTCCTTTTCTAGCATGCTTTTGTTCTTTATTATAGATTTTCCTTGGTGATGACAGATATATGTGTCAAATATATTTCCCAGAGTTGATGATCATGAAGCTTATCTTTCATTTCTAAAGATGTGACTTACTTACTTTCTTACCCAATGTATATGTGTGTGTGTGTGTGTTTTCTTATCCCTTCTTCCCCTTCTTTCTTCTTCCCTCAGCATTCCCTCAACGTCTTCCCTCTGGATTAGAAGAGAATATTTAATATGACTGTGTAAAAAAAAGTATCTTTTTATACAATAACTCATTGAAGATACCCTATTCATTACATTTAAATCAATATTGGCAGGAGAAAACTGGTCTTATAGATGCTCCACTTTGAGAGAAAGGGAAGACCTAGGGCTTTTTCCTTCAATATACAATCACTAGATCTCTGCACTGACCTTCAGGGGAGAGAACATAGTCACCGCTCAGAGATGCAAGGATCTGGGTGCTCCTCCTGATGTAGCCAATACCCTGAGGACAAGTCAGGAGGTAGAAAAAAACCCTTGAGGGAATAGTGAGGGGAGAGAAATGAGAAGGGGATTCAGAGAAAAGAAGCAGGAAATCCTAAAGAACCACCAAGGTGAACCATACAAGGATTATGTTGTATGTACATATAATTTTGAGTAGAAAATACCCAATCTGAGACCAAAGGGAGCAGATCCTCTCTTATCTTTTACTTCTTAAAAGAGAAAACAGAAGCTACTGGACTAGTACCAACCCAATGCTTCCCTACGCCAGGATATACAAGGACTGCCCTCACTGCTAGTAGTTTAGGCAGTGATTGAAGATGCAGTAGGAGGGGACCAACAGGCAATAGTATTTTCAGGCAGCAGTAGTTTTTAAAGAAAATACTGTTTGTTAAGAAAAAAATAAATACTCCAAACTGGTCTCTGTCATATTTAAAACTACCCTATCTGTGTATGTCTGTTAGCAATGGTTTCTTTTGGAGAGTAGAAATGAATTAGGACAGGGATATGGAAGACATTTCTGTATATGTGAATATTTCACAAGGAAACATTACATTTTTTTGTCAAAGTAAACATGTTATAAAACATTTTTAGAAAAGGTTGATGTTTTCTAGAGGGAACCTAGAAATGAACACTTGTAGTATTTAGTCATATCCTTTTTATTAAAATGAAATACTACGTTATTTCAAAGTCAAACCATGTGGGAATAATGCCACAAACAAATGTGTATTAAGTACTTATCATTTGTTCATTCATGTAATGAGACAGTACTGAAGGATATAGTTTTGTCATTAAGTTGCTCATTGTCTAGTTCAGGAGACAGATAAGCAAAGCAGCAATAAAAGTATCTTATGGAAATTATTATGTGGACACAGTGGAGGGATATCTAACTCAACCTGAAAGTATTAAAGAAGACTTCTGGAAAGAAATGACTTAGTCTGAGTCTCCAGGAATAAATAGCAAATCAGTGATGTTGGTAAGGGAGGATAGTCAGACAAGAAAGAACCTGAAGACAAAGGATATTGTGTTTTAGAACCAAAAGGTTTTGTGGGTACAAGATACTAAGGAGTAGAGACCTTCTGCTCCTGAGCCCTTCCTCCTTCCACCTTCCTCTTCCCTCTCCTTCTCTTCTCCCTTAAAGTTAGGAGAAGGGCACCTGGGTGGCTCTGTCGGCAAAGCTTCAACTCTTGATTTTGACTCAGGTCTCAGGGTCGTGAGATCAAGCCCCATGTTGTGCTCTGCGCTGAGCATGGAGCCTGCTTAAGATTCTCTCTCTCCCTCTCCCTCTGCTCCTCCCCCGCCCCCTGCTCACATGTGGGTCCTCTCTCTCTCTCTCTCTCAAAAGTAAATTAATTAATTAATTAAAGTTAGGAGAGAGTTGAGTATTTTATATATTTAATAAGCCAGTAAAGAGATAAAGGTAAAAATACCAGAGAGGGAAGGAATACATTATGAAGAGATGTCTACCTTTTTGAGAGGCAGAAAAGCTCAAAGCAGGGCAGGCAGGGGGAGCACAATTAGCCTTGGATAGGGAAATGGCAGCCATTCCACTGAGATCAGAAAGCAGAGAAGGAAGGACGTAGATGAAAATATATTTAATGAGTTGGTTTGGGATCAGGAAACAGAAGTTCCTACCTGATGTTATTATTCTTTTATTTCCTGAGAATGTGGAATTTACTGAGTAAATGAGGTGATATTGGTGATTTATGTAGCTTTATTTAAAGGTATGTAAGATAAAGGTCCTGTCTTCATAGAATCTAACAGAAGAGAGAAAATGCATATTGCAATAACTGTTATAAAAGAGAGTTGTAGGTTTAATAAAATAATTAAAACTAAACTGTTAGGGAATTCAGGGGATATTGTTTCAGGCAAGGATATTATTGCTTATTGGTATATTATTGCCAGATAATAAAAGTAATTGCACAATGATAATAAGCTGGAGTCTGAGCTAAAAATCAGATGAACAGATAAATGGGTCAATCCAAATTAATCATCATAGTGAAAATTAAAAATAGACTGCCAGCTTTATCTCCAACACAAAGAGTTGCTTCTCAATTATTTATGATAATGGTTTTAATTGCATACTGTAATCTGTCCTCTCTCACTCTCTCTCTTTCATCATCTCTCACTCCCTCCTTCTCTCCTTTCTCTCATCTCTGGAAATTTCTTAAAATCTACCGGGACTTCCTGGGCTGATCTTACTCTGATGAGAAGCTCCAGAAGTCTCACTAGATGAAGTTAACAAGAAAGTTTAAGAGAACTGGGGGAAAAAAAAAAAAAAAAGAGGAACAATAACAAAAAGCAATGAGGAGAGGAGAAAGAAGATCTTGTGTGTTTAGATTGAGTTAAGAAGGATGAAGAGACAGAATAAACCCATCCCTGGCCTCCCAGGAGACTAGAGAAAGTGATACATTGGACTTGTGAAACATGAGGACCAGGAACTAATCCTTTTATTAATTAAAAAGAGAAAACATTACAATACTCAGGTTGTGTTTTCTTCTCTAGATGATAATGGAGAAATTGGAAGAGGCTTAGAGAAGAATAAGTCACCAAATGTTTATTAAGCCCTGAAATATTCCAGGTACTGTGATACACCCACTGGGCATCAGCTATAAGTCATGTGCAATTGCGAGGATAAAAGTGGAGTCTCTCTTTCAGCGGCGTGGTCTCCTGCAAGCACCCTGAGCAGAAGGTAGGGAACTTGCACGTGGGGAGTGACCAAAGAGCCTTAATGCTCCCCTCAGCCACTCTAAATTTAGACAGACTTCTCAACTATAACTCTGACTTCTCCTTTCTTCCAGTATTTACTTTAGAAGACATGAATTCTTTCTCTGTCCCTTTGAGATGTAAATCATTTAAAAGTCTCTTACCAAGAATGTCTTTCTCAAAAAGGCATCCCTTTGAAATGTAATCATCAAGGAAGATAGCACCCCTGTCTCCCAGTCTTTGGGAGGGTAGGGGTTTCACTTCCCTGGAAACCTAGCTCCAAGTTGTAAATCCACCTTTTGTCAGGAAGAAAAAAAGTTGGTCCCTATAGTGAGGAAGACAGGCATTAATCAAATTCATAGCAATTAATGCATAATTACAATAAGAAAAGTCCTACAATGGAGTGGATCACAGATATCTGAATGCACATATTGAAGAAACCTAATCTAAATGGTTGGGGGTAGAGCACTGCGGGGAGTTTTAATAAAAAATTTGAGCTGAGACCTCCACAAGTTAAGTAGGTAAAGGGTGGGGTGGGAGGGGAGCCATGAATAAATGTTCCTGGAAGAGGAAAGAGCAAGGGCAAAAATCCTGCAGTCGAAGAAGCATGGTGATTTACAGGAACTCAAAGAAACTCAAGCTCAAACTGCATGGGTAGAGCCCAGATAGGAGGGGGAAATCTGGTGCTGCTGCATGAAGCTTAAGAAGAGAAACCCAGGCCACGTACTAAAGAGAGTAGGTAGACACCAAGTCAACCCATACATAGGTACTGAGTCTACCTCAAGGTTTTAAGCCTGAGCAGGGTGAGGGGACATAATCAGACTTCCATAAACTGGCGCCAGATTTAAAAAAAAAAAAGTTGGAGCCAAATATAATTCCAGGAATCAGGAGATGCTTGCAATAATCCAGGTGATAGTTGATGATGGCTTAGGCTAGAGAGGAGCACAGTTGATAGATCTAGGACGATGGTAAGAGGTTGCAGGAGATGGGGCTTTGTAGGTGACCAGCTGTTTCAGGTTGAGCACAGAAGGCTGAGTGGGTTGTCCACTGAGCACTCTGGGGAAGACGCTAATTATAAACAAGGCTTTATGTTGAATTTTGCCCAGAGTTCAATTTGACTCCTCCCATTTTTTATTATTTAATGTGTTATTTAATGTAGATTCAAATCTCAATACTCTTAATAGAGAAAAATCCTTGAAAAAGTTAATAAAATCAATAAGAAAAGCACTGAGTCCCTAACAGTAGAGAGT